>NC_081252.1:40652769-41984555 GCF_030490865.1 Poecile atricapillus
GTGGTCTGCAGGAACAGCTGACTCGACTCTGTCATGGAAAAGCTGCTCTTAATTCTTCTTAGGTATCAGTGGGTAAGGGTTAAGAAAATCTTTATGTAATTACTGCATACTAATAGAAGTAACATGAAAGGATTCTCATAAGGTTGGACTAAAACCAGTTCTAATCTTTGGGGACTAAATAAAGAATTTAAAGGAAGACCAAAAAAAAACAGGAGTGACTGTCTTAACTAGAGATAAGTTTCTATTTACAGTAAAAAAGAAAAAAAAGAATTATTTGATCAATTGGTCAAACTGCATATTTACTGAAAAATAGCTGAGACCCCCCATGCAAACAAATAGCAAATTTTATGTCTGCTTCCTCATAGAATTGCAGTGTATTTCCCTCAAAACTCATCAATCATAATTCTAATTCCTGTAGTAAATTCTGATATTAAATACAATTTATGAACTAAACTTTTGAATAACATGATGAGCTCTTTCATAAAATAGCATATTCGGGATTTAATTTCTATTTACCTCCTTGAAATCATGTTTGCCTGTTGTCCTGTTCATCATACTTATTCTAGAACACCACTTTGGAACTAAAATCTTGGGTGAACTGCACCTGACTTTAATGAAATGAAGAAGCCTTATTGACATCCCTGGCCAACTCTTTCTTATAGTCTTCTTTTCTTCATGTGAAAAATACTTGGTTCAATTATATGTCTTGTCTTGGTACAAAAAAACCCCTCCAAAGCAAAAAAAAAAAAAAAAAAAAAAAAAAAAAACCCAAAACACAACAACAAAGAAAACCTCAACCAAAATATACCCGCTCAAAAACAAACAAAAAAACCCAACCAAAAACCCCACATGAACTTGTCATTTTGGAGTTCTATCTTGTGTGTTGGCTGATTAAAATGAAAAATAAGCTCCTGTTATGTGTGGAGTGTGCACTGTCATTATCTGTGTAAACACGAGAGCTTTTAGGCAAGAAGTGTGTGTACGAGCTTAGCAAATGCTTCTTTGGAAGCATCTTAGAAAGTCTGTCTCTAATATTCTGTGGTTTTGTTTGGAATTTTTTATCTTTGCTTAATGCTGTTAAGGAAATTCAGATTTAAACTATGTTTCTGATTTTCTGAGTTAAGCTAGAAAGATAATTTCAAATTGTTTTCCTCCAGCTTGGCACTTTCTACTTTTTCAGCTGTACTCTGCTCTTCTTCCCTGACAGACTTTGCTTAAATTTAGTATCAAAATAGGATTCATTGCTAAAGAACAGCAAAGAGAATGGCTGAGGTTATTTACAGCAACATTTTATTAATGTACTTTCCTCTGTTTTCAAAGACACACTGTATCTCAAGGGGAATGCAGATGATAAATGTAACTTCTACACGAGGGATGTGGTCTCAGAAAATTCCATTTCCCCTTGGACCACAATTGCTCTGAGCTCACGTGTAACTTCAATTACTTCCTAAATTCACGACATTGGTTGCTTTGTGGATGAAGCTGCATGGAACAAAATCTTGCAGGACTAAATATTAGAATGCATTTTTCATGTCTCAGCACTCAGTTGTGTCATTTCAGCCTCCATTTGGCAACTTTGATTTATACTACGCACACAGAAGCAATAGAGGTGTATCCTCTCAATAAGAACAACAGGAAAACATGGGGATGATATATAAATAAAATAAAATTCATCACAATTTTTTAGTCTCTTTTGTGCCAGTTATCATATGAGTAGCAAACTCAAAGGCTTGGCACAAGCATGCAGTGACCTTTGAGCATGTCACCAGACCTGTAACATTACATGCATGTAGGTATGCACCCTGCTTCAACATTTTACTTTGTTGGGATGCTTCAAATATGGTGGCTTTCCACACTGAATCCAAAGAAAGTTACTATTTTTGATCTTTGCTCTTTACAGGATTCTGATATGGATGGAGTATGACCCAGCAGTAGTATGAAATCTGATTTTGGGGGATTTTTTCAGTACCTGTCAACTAGGAAGTGAGATTATTATAACTTTTCTTTTTTCTTTTCTTTTTTTCTTTTACTCTGAATTATTTGATGGTGAGCTAAAAGAAAGCCCTAAACCCTATGTTATAGGCCAATTCAGCCTCTGACTTCTATGCCTTTGCAAGATAGGAAATAGAACAAGAATAAGAATTTTAGGACTCTACATCAGTACTGGCTGACTCCTTGGCCCCCTCTAGCACAGATTTAAACATCTTCATTTGCAGCAGGACAGAAGCCATTTGGGACAGCCAAAGGCAGCTGTGGGTTATGTTTGTTAATCAGTCTGTGTGTCCTTCTAAGGCAGTTTACCAAACTCTGTGCAGGAAAAGTATGACTGTGATTTTTAATCTGTGTGCTTGGAGCATGGATAAAAATAAAGGTGTATCTCTGGAAAGACACTTGCTTTATCCAGTCAAATAAAAATTAAATTATTTTTGCTTTAAAGTGACAACACCCAGCATCCAGCAAGTGTTGCAATGTTTGATATTCCACCATATACTATGATTCTTTTGCCCTTCTTTATTACTGAACCTTCAGCTTGGTTTTCTGTAAAGTCAACAGGGGCCGTGAAGACTCCTTCTGTCAGTCCTTTGCCATGTTCTATTGTGAATGGTTTCTCCATACTTATAATCCTAAGTACATGTTTATAGGAATTTATTTTAATGGAGCAGTTTGAAATGTTAAATTTCTCTTAATGCTTTTACAATCTCCTGGGACTTGAAGACAGAGACATTTGTTCCTGCTTGATACCTTTTGAATAATACTCTCCCTAAATATTGTATTTATCAAGGGAAAATACAATATTACCTTCTAAATTGCTTGGAGGTTTTTTTCTCTGGAAGACAGAGATTGTGTCTTTGCTAATGTATTCTTAAGATTGTTGTATTGTGAAATACAATATTTTGTTGATAGTACAGAACACACACATTTTACCAGGAAAAGAAAGCTGTGCTAGTCCATTCTGTGGTGCAGGAGTTTCTTCTGTGGTTTTAGCAGCTAAGCCATGTTATTCATAGATCAGCTTGGAAAGCAGTTTAAGATCATTCAATTAACATTCAATTAACACCATCATTAACATTATGGTTAAAAAAATGGGTAAAATACTTGCATATATTTACATTCCATTCATGTACTGCTGATGCCACGTGTCTAGTAATGTCCTTAAGAAAAAGCTCAGGTTCTTTCACAAAATATAATATGGCCTAAAAGTAAATATAACATTGTCTTGTGGTTTAGTAATTATTATAAAAAAGTGCTAGCCCTCCACAAAAGAATGCAGTTTCTTTCTCCACACAGACTGCAAGCTCAGACACAGGCAAACAAACAGAGAGGAGGAGTGCAGGATCAAGTTTAAGCCATAAGATAGGAATGGTGTCCCTGCTTTGGATAAGGCTGTATAATAACTTGTTAAGGGAGTAAGTGGGAGCCTTTGTTTGCCTCAGGCACTGATGGTGCTGGGTGCGATGCCAGCGGTGAGCATTGCTGCGGGGCCCAGCACAGATATTGGCAGTACTGCCCACACTCCTCCGTGTGCAGTGCTCTGGCAGTCGGGGTGAGCTCCTCTGGCCCAGCTCTTCCTGCACACTCACCTCTCAGGGATGGCACTGCCCCCTCCCAGGAGCGCACTGGCCAACCTCCAGTGTGTGACAATGGCTCGGGAAAGAGAGCGATCATCCTGCAGAGAGATCCTGGGTTTATTTTGGTATTGTGCTGGGGTTTCTTTTCTAGGGAGGATGGGAAGAGTTAGAAGCTGAATAGAGAAGCTCTTTGAGAATAACTGAAGCTACAGCTCGATAAAAAGTACTGAGGAAAGTCTGCCAGAATACATGTTGAATGAAATACACTACAGAACGTGGTGTTACACAAAGAACTCCTTAACACATTTTTTAACTTGGGAGCCAAATGGATGTTCAAAGAATGGCTTGCTTTCCTCATGCAATGCACAAACCACCGTGCTCTGATGCACTGTAGTGAAAATGGTGGAGGTGCTAATACCAGCATTTTGGGGAAGAACTTGTTACCAGAGTCAAGGAATATCGTCTCTGTTTGTAACTAGAATTATGAGATCAGAACTGAGGGAAATGTCACAGCTGTCTCTTAGGAGACTGCTTTACAACATTCCAAAAAGGCATGGAGTTGATTTGGGCAACCAAATACTAATCTTGGTACTTCTAATATGAATGGAACAGGGAGAAACCTGAAGATGCCATAAATAGAATTGGCAGTCAAACAGCCTACATTTCCTGTGAAAATTGCTCTTTATGTGAATGTTGGTTTCCCCACACCTGTTTTGCATTGCTGACATTTCTTTGGAAGTTTTTCTTTAAATTTGGTTGCTGAAGTTTAATCAGCTGAACTTCTCAACTGACTCAGCAGGGTGGACATAGGTTCTTTAAGGCAAGAGTTTGTTTTCCAAGAATAATATCACTCTGTCTGTTTAGCATTATCCATATATTGGAAGCTGTTTTCACTATGATGAGTCTAAAAATAAAATTAAAAAGAAAAGGAGAGAAAAAATTATCAAAGTCTGTTTATATTTTCATTTATTTAAAATTTAAACAAGATATTATGATGTTCATGAGTGTAAAGGGAAATTTTTACTGCTTTGACACTGCAAAATGTGATGCTGTGAACTGACTGGATCTTTTCCAGCTCTACCTTATGTGCCTGGAATGGCTTAGAACCAGATTTTAATGTTACTATTGGGAGTACATTTTCAAAGTAATAAACAATTAAACAGTAGCTGTGTGGTGAGGAGTAAATTTCTTTACTGTTAAACTTCAGTTGGCTCAGGTTTCTGCTTCCAGTGATTTTACAAGCAAACACTAAATTCCTTCTTTATTCTTTCCTTGGATGACTTACAACCAAAACAGAGCAGGAAAAGTTTAGTATCATAATTTTATAAAAAAAGAGTAAATTGTATTAATTATTTAATTCTGTGACTCTCTGACAATTACACAGAACCATACTTTTTCAGTCAATGGTCTCTCTACTACTGTTTTTATCATACCTTCTGTTGATGGAATTATGGGAACAGGGCTACATGCTATACAAGGTCTCACTGAACTGTAAGATATATGAATTTGATTGCTATGGACTGCAAGAGTCATGGAGCAAATAATACAATAGTGAATGAGAAAAAGTCTTTGAGGGAATCTTTTTAAGGACAATTCAGCACTGACTTTCATACTTACATAGATGTGGAATGGGAAAAAGTATGTGAAAAATCTAACACCATCCTATAACTTTCTGCATTCTTGGAGACTTACATTCAAGGGTGTTACACACATTCAGTGCAGATTTTCTCTGTCCTGGAACTCAAATAGAATACTCTATGCTTTCCAACATATTAAAATGCCTATAGGAGTGTTCTGTGTAGGTGCTCAATGGTGTTTGTGCTCAAAAAATAGTATCTGTTGATCAGTGGAAAAGTTAGTAATGGAGAGGATGCTGGAAATCCTGAGAAGATTGGATTTCTTTGGTTTCTAATTTCTTCAATCTCCAGTTTCAGCCTCCTGACACACGCACTGTGCCAGCGGTGCTCCCAAACCTGTGGTGCATGGATTGCTGCCCCAAGCTGCAGAATGGGCTGAGACTGTGCTTCTACCTCACTAGAGGTCACAGACAGAGCTGCTTTAACAGGTCCTCCCCTAGTTGCAGTGCTCATGTGAAAAGCACCTAAGGTATTTTATTTCCACCTCTAGCCCTTTCTTACACTTGATCCAGTGCCACAAAGTTTTAGCATGCTTCATTCTTGCACAGATGGAATAAAGCAATGCATGTCCTTGTAAGCTGAGATCAAGACTGTCCCACAGGTAAAAATGATGTAAGATAATCCAGGAAGCCCTTTCCCTCCCCACTTCTAAGTAGACTTTTTTTGGTGCTTTCCCAGACATTTTTTCAAAGCATTCAACTGTTGTGTCACATTTTAAATCCTCGTGCAGTTGATGTTCTTTCCACTGACTTTAAAGAGCTTTGGATCAGGCCCTAAGTAAATAATGAGAATTTCTTCCACCTTAATTTATGTTTAATTTCCAAACTAAGCAGTTACGTCTTTCATCTTTATTCTTTATATTTTCTCATGACTCTGCTTGTTATTTTAAGGAAGCAGTAATATATACAGCATCTATATACACAGACTGCAATATATGTATACTGCCTGAAGTACAGTGGATTGTCTTGATGAAGGGATGAATATGTAACTGTAAGAAGGCCTTTAGAGTTCATCCAGAATACGTAGTTACTTATTACATTGTAGCCTGGATTCAGTCAAAGGTGTATTTAATAGTAATTTAAGATTTTTCTTTTTAACCAGACCAAACTACAATAAATGTTTTGGAAAAGATACATATTTCAGGAGGAATAAAAAGCACTCCTTGTATCAAGCTTGCTACTTAAGACTGCAAAAATCAGAAAATGTTAAAAGATGCTTAATAACAAGTTAAAGAATAAAGCCAATTATCTCCTCTATCAACCAATGGAAAGTGGTTCCCAACTGTACATTTTCTGGTGCTCAGTCCCCAAAAAAGTGCTTTCAATTCCATTCCTGTGCACATGTGTATTTATGTGAGTGCTTTTCAGTACACAATCACATCACACTAGAGATATTGGCTTCTCCCTTCCACTTTCCAAATTAACTGTTGTCTATGAATGATATCACTGGCATGCTGGCTTTAAGCTGGTTTTGCTATGACATGAAATGCTTTGCGTCATACTGTACATTTTGTCACACACCAGCTTTCATTTTCATTTCCGAGTAGGATAAATATTGCCTTTGGAAAGAGTGGCAGCAGGGGAAAGAGAGAGACGGGAGGTTGCTGTGGTTGTCATCCTTCAGCAAAGCATCCTGTGAGATGTTGGTCTGGATGCACCCCACCACCCCAGAAAGATGGAAATGAAGTCTTTCCTTTGAAGTAACCTTAGCTGAGACATGTTACCTTCATATGTTAGCTTTGAACTTCACAACTGACAGAAAGGCATCTCCAGAGGGGAATTTGTACTCCAGGTGTCTCTCCTCACTGCTAGTGGAGAGGGTAACAGAAAACTCAGTGCCTGTGGTTAGTTGGTGTTTTGGCAAGGTGGCATTTATTGAAATTTTATGACATTGTGAGGAGCAATAAACATTTCAGGAAAAAAATTGTATCCAGACATTATCTATGTAAACATGGCCAAGACATATTTAGGGGGCACATGAGGATTTTTGGGTGTTTTCACACCTGTAGACTAGGGAAACAGCAAAGCACACAAATGTTCATTCAGATATTTACTTTATTTTAATATGAAAGACCTGTGGCCAGTTTTCCAGGGGTATTGGGCTTTCAATACTACTGCTGCAACTGTTCAGTGCTGACATTGAGAAGCTATGTATATAGTCAAACTTTTCACACTAGTATGTATGTGAAGATTGTCTTACAAATTCATGACTGCTTCTGATGAATTTTTTGTTTCTCTATGAGGATAATAAAACCAGTCATTTAATGGGTCTCAATAGTAAGGTGGCATGAAAATAAATCTGCAAAGTACTCCATTAAGCTGGGAGTGAGGGAGGAAGGTGGATGTGGGTATATACACATGAAATTCATAGCTTTGGATTTAAAGCAAGGCTGGATAACGTGCCTCTCTCTAATGGTTAAAGATACAGTAAATGCAGAAGACATAAAATGTCATGATTTCACCAAATAAAGCAGGAATCCTGTTGAAAATCTAATGCAGGATCATAGAATTAAAGCTGGATAAAAGTGCACTTGCTTGAAGAGGCAACTGATGTTGGGAGATCACACGAATTCAGGCAATATTATTGTGGCATTTCTAAACTTAAGACACCAGTCTTTATATTTTCTAAATATCCTCTGGATCATAAAAGTTATAAAATGTTTTCCCATTTTGCTCAAAATGTTGTGAGGAGTTAGCTTTGTTTTTACCTATAATAGTTTGAATGTTTAGACTCAGAAAGGTAAGGGTGATTTCAAGTAGAAGCTTATACACATGATAAGAACCCCACCATTCCTTGGCATTCTTTGGTTATAATTAACCATTTTTCAGTTCTGTCACAGATTCTCTTCATCTTAATGCACACAATCCTTGTTAATGTTGAAATGCATGATATTGTTACTAGCAGTCATCTAGCACTCACAGAACATATGCATAGACCTTTGAAATATCTAACTATCCCTGTACTACGCCAAGAATTCGGAATATGCTGTTTGGGTGTTTTAAATTCCACTTTTTTCAAAGAAAAGGTGCTGAATCTGAGATTTGATATTAACAGGAAATAAACAGCAAAGCCTGTGACAGGAAAGCAACTGAGTTTCTCTGAAAATCAACTCCAACCACATTCTAGTTCCTTTTGAGAGAGGTATTATCCCAGTCCTTCCTCCTTCTGTGACCTAGGGAGAGAAAATCTCTAACAGAATTCAGATGAGAGCTTCATCTTCCTTCCTGTCTTCCATTTTGGATGAATCCCGCAACATTACTGTCCTCTCCCATGCACTTCTCTTAAAATAAAAAAATGTAAATGCATCTGGTGTGGCTCTTGTGAAATCTTGTGAAGGGAAGTAGGGAAATAGTTTTTTTCTTATTTGCCACAACATATGACTAGTGGTCCATGTGGACAGGGAAAGTGCCTTGTCCTTTCTTTGTATTCTTGTAATGCCTTTAAGTCTCAGTATTGGCCATGAGGTAAAGGTGTTTCTTTGTCTAGAAACACTGATTAAAAAAAGGATACTCTGTGAAACTACAGCACTTTAGCCAATAAATGTAGCATGAATGTGGAAATTTTGCAGTTTCTTTAAGATTGCATGTTTGAGTATGATGCCTAAGTTCTTCACTGTAGAAAATGTAGCAATATATTTTTACTTTAGAAATACCATATCTGCATAGAGAAATACTTGAATTATTCTGAATTGAGCATGGAGTGCTTTCCTGGGTGTGGTTTTGGCACAAGATAAAGGAAGCAAATATAACACTACTGCTGTCCTGATCCTGTGTCCTGGTGAAGTAAATAAAAACTTTCATAGGTACAAAGTTCCTCAGGAACTGGATCAGAGTTGACAAAATTAGGCTTCAGAAAATTAATAAAATGCTTACAAATAAAGCTTAGAGAACTGTGAATAGTTGCATCTGTGTAAATACAGAATTTTTCACCTCTTTCAGTTTCATTTCCATGCAAGTTGATAACTTGATAATTGCACACACAGTGACCTGTTAAATTTGCTGGTATCATTTAACTTTCTCAAAAACATGAGGGTTTTTTGTGAAAGTAATTAATGAAAGGGAGATTACATTTCAGAATCTCTTAGCTGGTGAAGAGATAAGAAAAAAGCTGCAAGATAAATATGTCAATATCATTCCTAAAGCAGAATAAAAATCTCAACTCTAGCAATGTCAACAAAAACATGTTTCTCTTCAAATTTAATTTCCATGAGAAACTATGTTAAATTAAAACCTTCCAGTGCAGTGTTCTTCCATTTTTTGCATTTTTACTACCTAGAGATCAAACAGTTTGACACAGCAAAAATTCTAGTGAGTTAAGAAGAAATGCTGATTGGTTTGTTGGCTGGTGGCCGGGGGAATGTTATGACCAAGTAATTATGTGTTCTGGACAGATGTATTAACCAGGCTTCGAGCTGGAGCCACTGCATATTATTTTAGTCATAAGACTAGAGGAACTGAATCATTTTCAAAGAGCTGGCTGGCTGACACTGCCTTAGTGATGCCTGTTCCAATGATTCTTTGGCAACGACTTCCAACGCTGCACTTATGACACAGTAAACAAAAACTACATTAAAGGTTTGTTTTTTAATCATAGAGAAGTTGAACATTTCCACTGAGCTATTTTGCTATTTATCAAGAAGCACTGGAGGTTATTATACAGCTTCCATCCTTGTTTCTCTTACCAAAGAAGGGGAGCTGTTTAGCAAAACTGTTTTAGATCTGGTGATAGTAAAAATACTACAGAATTCAAGGTTTTTATCAATTCATTTAGTTCTTATCTCTAAACCTGCTGTGTCATGTTTGTTGATTCACTCACTTATTGAGGTAAGAATGTTTTTTTTAATTGGACTGACAAGTAAAATGAAGGGGGCTTTCATTTTCATCCTCAAGTTAAGAGATGGTGAGATTTCTTCTGTTCTGGTAAGTAACAACACTGTTTTGCAAGATTCTGAAATATTATATTGACAGGTGAAGAAATAATTTGGAAGGGAAAAGAAATCTGTGTTAAATGAAGTCTTTGCTAAAAAAATGCAATATTTACATATAAAAACGGTATAATGTGTGCATACATTAATATTCAGGATCTTCTAAAAGTGATACTTGGGGTATTTCAGTAAGATTTGTCAACTGACAAGTATTAAGAGGCCTTTGAGTTTTGAAGAAAAGTTGTTTTATTAATTTTTCAGCCACTTGATTTTTATTACCTATTTTGTAAATGCACACTGCCAAGGTGTAATTAATTTGCAAATGCACATTGTACAAGGGTTGTTTTTAGGGGGTGGGGGTATTCTGTGGTTTTGGTAGTTCTAATCTGACTTCATCACTGGTTCTTTCCCAAGGACACAACTTAGAACAAGAGCAGCCCTTCATAATGAAGCGGGAAAGAGTCTGTTGTTTTGATTTCCCTCTGCAGTGATGGATTATGAATGTAAACTGTTATGTAAGGTCATTTTGAACATTGCCCTGGAGGCAGTATGTCAAGGGAAGCATAGCAAACAAGTCAAAGATTCTCTTTCTTGGAATCGCAATGGATTTAAATGAGAAAGGCTCTTTGCTGCCCTCTGATTCCAAGGGCACACTATGTGACTGGAAAAATATAGATCTGCATCTAGAGCCCTGGCAGCTGCTTATAGGAGGCTTGAGAGGAAGCTTTATTTTTCAGGTCTCTTGCTCTTTTGACTGTGGTAAATGGCAGACTCTGTGCTCCAGGTTCACCTTCTGTAAAGCACAGGTGATAAAGTGTTGGGGCTGACAACAGCTACCGTTGTGCTAAATATCTGAGGCCTGTGGGGTTTTTGGGGTTTGGAGGATGCTATGAATAAATGAATGGTAAAAAAACACAAGAGAAAGAGTGTGTTATGGCAAAATGCAAAAGTCAGTCAAAACTCTCCATTCAGAACTGTGCAGGGTAAATTATCCTTGTCCCCGGTGATTCGTGGTGCCTTTTGTGTGCATGTTGGAGTCCCTTATAATTTATATATACCCCAGTCAATTATTAAGGACCAATTTGGCCTGAATATTTGTCTTCCACACAACTCCTGTTGGCAAAAGAGGGGTCTGTCTGCAAACTTCCTTTCCAGATACCTCAGCTGCCAAAACTTCAGGGTCAGTTTGCTAAGACAGTGAACAAGGGAAAAGTGAGACCCTGTTAATGTATCTGTTCTCTTTTTTCACCAGGGCAGCACAGTATTTCAGAAAAGCATAATGTTTCTCTCTGAAAGAGGAAAAGAAAGAGAAAGATACAGTAATTTGTACAAACACACATTTTATTGTTTCTTTGGTTTCTAAAATATTTTTAATAAACTGTAAATTGTTGCTAGTGAAACATTGAAGTATTGCAAATTTCTATATATATTTTTAGCTTGATAGAATGATGATATTTTTAACTTGATAGAAACTTAGTGAACAGATGACAAAGACTTCTCTAACATGGACCCACTGAAGGGAAAACTCAAGGGATGCCTTCTGTTTCATTGTCAGATCAGTAATGAACTTGGTCACTGCTCTGATTTGGATCTTTCAAGAATCTCTTTTGTCCTGGGAAGCTTTGATAAAAAGTAGATTTTTTTTTTTTTTTCCTTTTCAGAACCATGAAATGGAATCAGAAAAGCTTAATTTTCTACTTAAGTCTTCATGCTCTACATGTTTGTATGTATCCATGTATGTGCATCTGCCTGGGTGTGTGCATGAATAATTCAGATGATAACCCAAAAGCCATTCAGTGGAAGACTAGCAGACAAAAGTTAAAGCCTAAAGTGGTGTCTATAAATTTATTCCAAACTCCCAAGGTATCTGAGCCTGGCCAAGAGAGAGCCTGAAAATGTCTTCAAAACCTGATTTCTCCAACAGACCAAACCTAAAACACCCTAAGCTGATAAGAGACCCTCCTTTTGCATTTGACTGGTTTGGAAGGGGCCCAATGGATCCAACAGGTTGATGCAATGAGAAGCTAAGGGATTGCATACGCATAAATAAAACCCCACTGTCTAAAATTATGTTAATTTAAATTCCCAGAATGTGTATGAATGCTCAAGAGTTATTTATTAATTCCTTATTCGCTAGGATGAGCTTAAATTTTGAGCTGAGTCCCTGGCAGATTTATGGAAGTTTCTTCTTTTCCTTAGCTGGAAATTTTGTTGTGGGAATTTTTTTGTTGTTTTTGGGGTCTTTGTGGATTTTTTTTAAGAGTGAAAATAAAATAAATCCTTCTGGTCTAACAATGATTTCTTTTCTTGTAGTTACATCCAAGATGTTAACTCTAAAGTGTACAGCCCAGACCCTGAAGTCTCATGAGGCAAATATGTTAATGGCTTATAGATTAAAATAGCTATTGTCTCATTTACTCTGGGAACAAGTTATGAGAGCTAAAAAATTAACAGTGTAATGAATAAATATACTTTAACCTAGACCAAAAGTTGTTTTCTAAAGATGAAAAGTGGAAGACCACAAGACTTGAGGCTGGCACTTTTCAATAAATTGTGCTGACAATTGTGTCAGGCTGCTATAATCCTTAGACTACACTATATATTGTCCTACAAATTTCTGCAAATGGAAATAACCAGTGGTGCTCAGGGGGACTGACTTAGCTTACAAAGAGCAAAATAACTCACTGACAGCACAAGTGAAGATCATCTTTTTTATCCTTCAGTTAATTTCTTCAAAGTGTGTGTACACTACTAAATCTATGAAAAAAATTGAAATGCCATCTCCATTGGATATATGGGTATGCACAGAGAAATGGGATGGATAAATGCCTTCAAGTATTAGGACCAGAAATCCATTATTTTTTGTGATTTTGAATGATAAACGATCAACTGGTATAATCCTAGGAGATGAGAACTAACAGTGTATTTAGTGAGCATTTACCAAGTGACATCACATTGCTTTGGTACTTGGGAGCCAATGGAAGACAGGAACTGCTGCCTTGGAAGGTGCTAAACCCTGCTCATCTGTGGGTTGGTGACATCCTTCCTCCTTCAGTCACAGCCATTCTTGAATCCTGGTTAACAAATCATTTTAGGTTAGAAAATGTGTTCGTGCAACATTCACTGGTGCCCTTGAAAGCCAGAGCACCCTCATCTCATGCACAGCACAGGGCTGGTGCCAGGTGCCACCTCTGCTTTCCCCACTGTGTTCCCCAGCTGTGACACTCAGGTTAGCCTGGTGCTGGGCTGCTGCCTGTGTTTTAGTGATTACATTAAGTGTGGGATTTAGAGGCTGATTTGCTTGGCCCTATTATCTTACAAACTAGATATATATATATATATATATTTTTTTTTTTTTTTTTTTTGTACTGGCTCCTGATACAGATATATTATGGATACAAAGGAAAGAAGAGTATGAATGAAGATATTTTGTTTCAGTTTTGAAACAAAGAAAAAAATGCAAATTCTGTTGCTTAGATGGTTAGGGATGAGGATGTTTACAGGATAATTTGAGTGGGGACTAAAACAAAAGGAACATTTTCATCCTTTCTGATTAATAGATGTTTGTACTGCACCATGAAGATGACAGGCATGTTAAGTGTTATTAATTAATATTCTTTCAAGATATTTATAAGATATTTATAATATCTATGTATTTATGACAACAAAAATGTTTCCATATCAAAGGGAATTATCCCAGAAAAAATGCCAAGCTTTTGATCTGCTTATACATCACGTCACTGCAAACCTTTTCCTTTCAACCTAGAGTTACATTCAAAAGCAGAAAGATATACAGCTGACGTTTCGAACTGAACGACACTACGATAAACTAGGGTTTCTCTAGAAGATAAAATACATCATAAATCGGTGTAACACTTACCTCATTTTAAATATTACTGTCTCCTTTTATCAGGTAACACTATATAACCTCCCTTTACCTCCTTTCTTCCCATATTTTATTTGGTATATTAATTCTGAACAATGATCACAAGCAGAATTTTTTTTTAATTAAAATCAAATATATGGCCTTAGAGGCTTAGGTTATCTGATAAAAATATTTTAATTAAAAAGATACCAATTCTTTTGGCTCCCTGATGAATTGATAATAATTGAAATGTACAGTGTTAATTTTAATCTGCAGCCAGTTGTTTAAAAAAATAATTCTTAATCTTTTTCAAAGTCAAAAAGAAATAAGTAGAAAGAAATTCCTTAAGGGGAAGAGGAACCTCTCCTGATGGTCTTTTTATTGCAGATTGTCAAAAATTCACCCAATAATAGACAGAGCTTATTGCATTTACTTATAAAGTTATTTAATTTTATTTTTCTAAGGATAAAGAAATGCTTGTCTGACTAAAGTAACTGAGCTGTTTCTACTTTCATGGCAATCTACCTCTAGAGGAACTTATATCTCTTACAAATGTACTTTCTTTACAAAATGCTGACTCCGTCATGATCATTGGGAAATGTATTTCAGTAAAGCGAGGCTTCACACCTGGGCCTTGTCCCGAGGAGTGTGCATGTAACAGGGACAGATTCCAAACAGAGAAAACTGTTTTTATGTCAGGAACACGGCTGTTGTGTAGCAGCACTGCAATGTCCCATTAGAGAAATGTGGTTTAAGGAGAGGATAGCAAATAACATTCTGACACCTCAAGAAAAAAATCAAGATCATACAAAAAACAAGAAATGTCCACTTTTTATATTTTTATTTATTTATACTGTAAACCACTATCAGAACAGCTTATTTTTTCAGGTATTTTTAAGAACCTCTGAAAAAAACTTCTATAGGAAAATCAATTTTGGTGCAAGTTTTTTAAGATGGATCAGAAGTTTAGGAGTGGCTAGTTATTATTTTAAAGGGATGCCCAATGTAACATGAATTTGAAAGCTGATACTGAAGCAAAAGTATAGATCTTGAGTGACAGCTACTAAACAAGAGCTTCTATATAAGAAAATTTGAAAATTCCAGGTACAGTGCATAAGTCACTAGAGAAGTTTTATTTTTTCCTTTTGAGATTGTAGGACTTAATTAGATATTAATTCCAGGTGGGATGTTGCCTGGAATTCTTTCATTTATAATGATTTATTTTTAAGATCTAATCTGTTTTTATAAATCACTGAATGACTACGGCTTCATTCAGAAGAGTGATTTAATTCTATTGTGACTGTTCTGACCTTAAATATTATGTAAACATGGGATAGTGATTAAAATACTTTTCTAAATAAATAAATAGCACAATTTATATTTTCACAGAAATTTGAAGTTTCTTTTGTAAGTTTGACAGTGATTATCTGAAATCAACTAACTACAATCAAAATCAGCGACATTCAAATAAACAAATGATCATCTTTTGGTTTGTGTTTTTAATGTATCAACTTAGGTTGATCAACACGTTAAAATAAAACAAAAATAATAAAACATTGGGAAGCAGAGCCAATCTGTATGTGCCCCTGAGTAAAACATAAGAGTAAAAACTGTTACTGCGCTACCCACAGAACAAATAACACCGTCTGTGCGCGGGAGCAGACAAGCTATGCTGAAAGTGTATGTGCAAATGTTAGGATATGCAGGTTGCCTCCTGCCTTCAGTGTGCCCTAATCTGCCTAACCAAACACCTTATTTAGGCTGTTCAATAAGTATTGCAGTCTTCAAGTGTGCAGGACACTTTCCACCAACATTGCTGGGAACTGTTAGCCAGACTTCATTAGGGGGCTAAATAAGATCCCTTATGCAGGCACATACCTCTAATGATTTTGTTCAGCAGCCTTAACTTTTAAAATTTCTTAACCTATTCATAGTTGATTACTGTCATTCTTTCCAAATATTCCTGTTTCCAAAGATTATTCTTGTAAATTCTGTAAATAGTGCCTAAAGGTTTTCTTGTGTGTCAGTTTTCACTTTGCACATTTTGCTGTGATCCTGGAGTAGAGAAAGGAGGAAGATTTATTTGTGTATACTATTTCTTATTTTATATGGTATTTCAATTAAAGTTTCAGAAGTTTTAATAAGATTTGTAATTTTTTAATATTTCCTGAACATATAATGTGTTTAGGGTATGAGAAAGGAGAAAATTTGAGCTGGTAAATCAATGAAATCAGAAACCAGACTTTTAGAAGCAGGTAGGTAATTGATTCTAATTCCTTGACATTAAACTAAAAAATATTGCTGTTTGAAGTGGTATCACTGTTTTATCATCATTTAATGTTATAACTTGACAATTTTGCCTTTCTACCTAATTACCATTACGTAATTACCTAAATATCTACCTAATTACCATTAGGTAACCATGATAACAGAATTAAGGAGGCATTCAGGATAGAGATTTTAAATCAAGACTAAGCCTTGGATGACTAGTATTCCTTCTTTAAGATAAAATGCATTTGTTAAGGACTCCACAAAAAGGTATAGTCTTTTGGTGTTTTTTATTCCTTTTTAGCTCAGTAGTAGGAAAAATTAAATTAAGATCAGGGTAGAAATCTTATCCTCAGTAGGTCAATGGCATGTTTTAGAAACAGGTTTGTGGCAACCAGATATATGGTGGCTTTTACTTGCCTTTCATCTCATGTCTGTAGTGTTTGCTCCATAATACAACTTCAACAGACAATATCAAGAGGTTTGGGCTCCTTTAATGTTATGTCAGTCAGTCTGTGCTTTTCTTGAGTATAGCTTAAAACAACATATTTCTTCTCTCCTCTGTTTGGATTTTTTTTTTCCTTTTTGAAGAATCAATCTTTTATTATCTTCCTTCACAGAAGGACAACATTTGTTTCTTTATTTTTGTGTATTAATTTACTACAACAGATAACAGGATATTGCAGCCTTTGTGATAATTTAGAAACAAGGGGGGGGGTTATTTCTTTTTCCTTTTTTAATGTGCTGTTTCTTTAGCTCCTTTGTTTTTGGTTTTGCTCATGTTGGATTGACCTGCACATGTGCTGTAGACATTCTTCTGGCTTGCACGCATGCACACACATGTGGTGCCTATACCAACAGGATCCAGCATGAGATCTGCATGCATTCCTGTAATTAAAACTACTCTCGTTTAAAAATAGGGCTTATTGACATGTGTCACTACAGACAAACAAAAGGGAAAAAAAAAACCCAGCCTCAAATCCAGTGTTTCCTGAGAGAGGAATGCTCAAAAGCGATGTTAATATCTGGGGAAGAGGTCTGTTTTTGTGACTGCTTTTCACTTCCCGTTTCTCTACAGGAGGAATCCTAGTAGTGTGCGGGGAAATCTTTTAGCTTTGAAAAACACACACACCCTGCAGAGACCACACCCTGAATCCGTGCTTATTGCATATTTCGGTGATAATCGATACGTGTTGTTAAGATCATTTTTGGTTTTCTGATATAGAAGCAGAAATAATCATGCAGATCACAGAAAAACAGAATTTCTAAAAAACAACATTCACCAGTTAAAATGGTAGCTAATTAGTCTGTAAAGGAGAACATTGAACAGTTTATTCTACATTTATGGAAATAATTTTATTGTTTTGAAAAAAGTCTTAAATTTCAGAGCAAAATCATATGAATTCATTTGAGATAGAATTTATAA
The DNA here is from genome assembly GCF_030490865.1 of Poecile atricapillus. NCBI lineage: Eukaryota > Metazoa > Chordata > Aves > Passeriformes > Paridae > Poecile > Poecile atricapillus. The sequence goes on from NC_081252.1 coordinate 40,670,459, forward strand.
TTTTGGTTATATGTAGAGCAAAAATGCAAACTCAATGAGTTATGCCTGAGCTCATATTTTGTTCAGAAATTAGTTGTACTAATAAAATATATTTTGTCTTAAGCAGGAAGAAAGAAAAACCTTTTAATTAACACAGAATTTGACACCAAGCTTTGCATTTTATAAACTGCTATAATTTTTTACATAATTTTACTTTGTCATCAGATAAAAAACCAGTCCACTTCTAACTGTGCTTTACTGCTAAAAGTATGAAAATCTGATAAAAAGTTAAATTTTCTATTAATTGTATTACAGAAGTGAAATGTTAAAACACTGCATTCGTATGTTGGAAGCATTTAATTTTGATAGGCATGATGTATAGCTAGGGAAGTAAATGTACTCAAATTATGCTGTCTTTGAAAGACTAGGTAATTTAAAAGTAGATTATCCAATGAGACCGAAGTAGTAGTTGTCAAATTTTCAGGAAGCAATTAAACAAGCAGAGGGTCTCTCTTTTTTACTGGCTGTTTCTGGGTTGCATAGAGATTATGAAGAGAGACAAGAAAAATGACAGAGCAGGCTAAACAGCACATCAAACTCCCCTTGAAGAAAGCTTGTTTTCCCCCCCTTAGTGACTTTCGGAATAAGATAGGTAATGTTTTAGGGTATTTTTGTTGCAGGTATCTGATAAAATGTGCCCTTTGGAAAAGCAAGAGACACCATAGGCAACTTCTTTTTGTTTAAATACCTCTCAACGCAATCTGTGTCACTCCAAAAAGCTTCTTGCCTTTTTTATGGTTTTGTTTTGTTTTGTTGTTTAAGATTTTTGTTTAGATCTCAGCTCTTCTGGTTGACTACCATCTGGCACTCTGCCTTTTCTTTCCAAAAGTAGGGCCACAGTTACTTGTCCATCTGCTGTTGGTGCTGCCCAAGCTTTCACACAGCTCAGCTGCCCCTGTGTTTCTCAGCAACTTAATGTCAGGCAATGAGCTTGGGTCTCAATTTGGCTAAGAAATTTCAGTGCCTGCCCCTCAGAGCAGGAAGCAAGTGTCCAGGGTGGGGATGAAGTTAAATGATGAAACACAATACTCTGGACAGTGTAACATGGAAGGCAGGGCTGTGTCTTTTTATTTTGAAAATTCCTATGTAACCATTTAAGTGTCAGCCCTCCAGTATTTAGGTAATAAGTGTTGTATCAATCTGACTTCAGGAAGATGAGAACGAGTGTCCAGCCATTAAAATGGCTTTCATGCTAATTCTCAAATTTCCATCCCTCTTTCCCTGCATATTTCAGTAGTGCAGATGAAAAAAGGCAAATCACAATGGTAGCAACTTAGAAGGTGAGGCAGCAGATCAGATTGCTTTGAGAAATGAGCAGTAAAACCCACTCCTGACTTTTTAGGAAACCTCCTGCAGTGTCCTGTGCCCAGATTTGTCATGGCACCAGACAGAGCAGTAAGGCAACACCTGGGGCCATTGATGGGGACTCAAGGCCAATCTGACTGGACTCCCAGAAATACAGGAGGCGAACATGAGTATTTTGGATAGCCAGATTGACACTACAATTAGCCACTTCTCCCTTGACTTTTTCCTGAGGCATAAAATTTCTGCTGTGAGCATTCTGTTGACCTTGTCCTTTTCAGTTGCCCAAAGAGCTACTTCTCACCCTCAGCATCCAGTGCTTCAGCCACTCTCTCTCCTGCTGCTAGGACCAGTGTGGAAACTTTCCATATTGACAATGGAGCTTCAAAAGTCTTTCTTCACCTTCTTTTTCTTGCCCTTTCATATGACAGACTAAAGAAAGATTTCTCTCTAAGACATGAGGATTTATATGTGTTTACCTTACCTATTCACTGCTTTAAACTGTGGGATGTAGACTACTGATTAATGTTGCTAACTACTGAACAACTGCTGCTGTGGTCCCTGAGGAAGACTGGAAGTCACCAATGGGATCTCTGGCAGGCTAGAGATGTCTGTGCATCAAATAGTCTGATTCAGTTATTTCCATAACTAAACCTTATACAAGAACTGAGAATTAAATCCACACTTTAATTTTAAAAGTGGGAATACGAGAAATTGAGTAGGAAGAATATTTTTAAAATTTTTTAAACAGTCACCTTAAATATTTTTCCACATCTCATAAAAGGAGGGACATAATTTTAAAACTAAATAACCTTTTTAAATTATTATCTCAACAGCTTTGTATTTCTACATGAGAACTGCATTTTCAGGAGGCTGTTTCTGGTATCTGAAAAATCAATATGATAGAAAATTATGACAGTAGATGAAGACAATAGTTATTTTTCTGAAGACTCTAGAGTCACAGTTGCAATGGGCTAGAGTAAGGTGAGAGATCACTCCTTTTCTGCAGTTGCACCACCTGATTAGCAGTGTATGCATGACTCTAGACAGCATTGATGACACTAAACAGGCCTTTTCAACCCAGATATTCACCTGCACATCAAGAATATTCCACACCAGTTGAAAAAGATGCTTCTGACTGCATCCACAATGTACAAGGGAGAAAAAGTACTGATATTTGTTAGAAATATGTATATACGCACATTGAGTTTCAGGACCAATCTGTTAACAGACCACTTTTTTTTTTTTTTCCTTAACTGAAACAGATGAATGGAAGAGATTGTACTGTCTTTGGAGTTATCAGCCTGATGTTTTTATGGAAATTATGCTGGAATCAGTGTCCAGGGAGAGGCTGACTTGTGAAGAGGCTGAATTGCTGTAAACAAGTTTGGGACAGGTGGGGGAAGGCTCCCCTTGGCACCAGGGAGAGGGGTACCTGAAAGGTCACATTTGAGAAAAGAAATGCTTGAGAGTTGCTCTGTATGTAGTATTAACAATGAAAACTGCAAAACATCGGTATATTTTCATGTGGAGGGCACTGAGAGATATAAAACTGGAGCTGTTAATCACAGTTGTTATTACTGTGGGTGAACGAGGGATTAACAGAAGGAATAAGACTGATTTGAATGTGTTTACATGAAAGCATGTGTCCAGAGCATCCTTTGGTATCATGCACTCCTGAAAGTTAAAGAGCTAAATTCTTCAAGTGCACTGTGAATAAATTCACAATTCCAAGGAAAGGGTTTGATCACATTCATTATCCTCTACATTTGGGGAATTATTGGGCATTGATTATAAATAGAGGGAGAAAAACTTGAGATACCAAAAAACTTGAGACTTTTTTTTCCAGTCAATTATCGAATTAGGTTGGAATGACAGAGTTTCAGCTTTGTCCACAAATAATTAAATATAACTGGGTTTGGAAGCCCCTTTTGATCTTTTGGCTTCTATGCAGAGAAACGTGTGCAAATACACTTGCCAAGGGACCTCGTTTAGAAAGAAAAACTCCAGAAGTGCTATTCCATTTCAGCAGGTTTGTTTGCACCTTTCCCGTTCTTGTCCGTTTGCCGCTGGCGCTGCGGGGCTGTCCCGCTCCCGCCGCTCCCCAGCGCCTGCTGGGCGAGTCTGCCTCCCTCCCGCAGCCGCACAGCTCTCCGCTCCGCCTTCCGCTTACTGCCCTTCTCATAACTCCTTTTCTCTTCCTTTCTGTCTCTCTCTGGATGGGGGAGACGGCCGGGCGAAGGGTAAATCTCCCGCCGGCAGGGAGCCCCTGAGCTCCCCCCGCTTACCCCGTGCTCTGGCTTTCCTCTCCCTGAAGCCCTGTGTACACAAAGGGCTCACTTCTGCCTTTCAATTAGGTAACCGAGATTTATTTACTTTTACCCTTTCTCCCATCCCTACGCGTATTTTTGTCTATAGGTCCTGTCAGCTTTCGGATTGGGCGTTCTCTTCACTTTTTTTTTTTCCCCCGTCCTCCCTATTAAGTTATTTTTTGCATTTCCCCGGAGGCAGGTTTAAATCAAACGCCCGTTTAAGGGAGGATTCCACCCAGCCTGGCTCCTACACCCAGCAGGCAGACGCGTCTCGGCCACCCCGCCGCTCCGGCCGAGCGCCTGAGCCTCGCCTCGGCAGGGCTGGGGCTCCCGCTGCTCCGGGGGTGACCGAGGAGCCCCAGCCGGCTGGGAGGGGCTGGCTGAGCTCAGCCTCAGTACATACCTTTAGGAGAAAAACAGCCACCCGCAAAAATCCCCAACAACAGAGAGCACACCAAACCCACCAGGGCATTGCTGGGTTTCCCCGTGTTTGGGGAGCTGAGGCGGGGTTGGGAGACCCAAAATGTGGGGGACAGCGCTTGGTACCGACGGAGCCTCCGGGGCTTTCCCGGAGAGCCTTATATGGCGGGGGCGGGGGGCCCGGCCCGGCTGCGAGCCCCAGCCCGGGGAGCGTGTGCGGGGGCCGCCGCGGGGTACCCGCTCTGTGTCATTATGGGGACACAGCGAGCGGACGAGACGGGGATCTCCGAGGAGCCCCCATCCCGCCACAAGGGAGGACCATAGCTACCTTCCCGGCCACGAAAGGTAAATGAGATTCGGTCTCTGTTGGGGTTGTTGTTTTGAACTTTTTGTTTGGTGGTTTGTTTTGTTGTCGGAGTTTTTCTCTGTGTGTGTGATTTTAAAAAATATTGTTTATTTTTTCATTTTCTCTCTTTTTGCCTCCACTCGCCTTTTTCCGAACGGCACGGACCTGCCGTGGGGCGGCTGCTGGCAGCCCTGTGTCCCCGCGGAGGGACGGGCCCGGCCGGCGGGGACACATCGCGGGGACACGGAGCGATGCTCTCACCCTGCTCCTCTCGTCCTCCTTCCGATCGGCCTTGCCTGGCCCCGCGGTGCCTTTGCTGCCCGCCACCGCGGGCGCTCCGCGTCCTCTCCGAAGCTCCGTGAGTGACTTCATGAAGAAATGAAGGGGAAGAAAGTCAAGGAATTTTCTGCTTGGCATTGAAGCGGGGAAAAAGGAAAACCGCGAGTTCGGTCACCTGCTGTGGGCCCTGACCGGAGGGGAGCCCGGCCCGGCCGGGCCTGCGGGAGCTTTTATTGCCCATAAATAGTACCGGGGAAGCGGCCGGTAATGCGATCAGGAAGGGAGGCATTAGGCAGAACAGCGCTCAGGCACCGGGCGCCTACCAGCGCGCTCTCCAAAGACGCTCCGCGGAGAGTCGCAGTAAAGGTTTTATTGGTAACTGAGAAGCGCCTCGCAGCCGCAGGCTTGGCATTAATGACCGCTTCGGTGGGTAGGAATTACACTGCCGGGTTGGAGGCGAGACCCAGCGGGCAAAGGGCGCTGAGCGGTAGTAACAAGTATTTACTAAAGGAGTTAGTGCCAAATGAATGCCGGGTTCCAGCCTTCGATTTGCCGGATAAATTTTTTAGTAACTATGAAAGCAGGCCAATAACATTTATGGAGGAAAGCAAAATATTTGAAGTTACAAACTTCTCTAATAGCTGCAAATTGACTTCTGACAACAAGCGGGATTTCCCCTCCTCGTTGATTCAAAGACACGTCTATACTTAAATTTAATCCTGAAAGATCTAATATTTTAAAAATAACAGCACCCCGCAGAGCAATTTCCCAGCTGTAGAAGAACATTTAAAACCAAACCGCAGTGTTGCCTGTGGGCAGACGTGTTTAGAGCCGGTGAGAGCAGAGCATCCACAATATTTATGTTAGGATTTTCGGGTATGCAGGGAGCACAGGAATGTTATTCTCTCCTGCAGATCCTGAAGTCCTTCTTACAAAGTTTTCTTTTTGATCTGCTTGTTGTCAAGTAATTAGTGAAAGGAATTACCCGCTCTGGCGCTGTGCCTTCAGGTAGCAGAGGCATTAGGGCTGTAAACTTCGCATTTTCGGCATATCTCCGGCTCGCCTTCCTCCTCCATCGGCAGCGGTCCTTTGAGGGGGGTTAAAATTTTAATTTAGCTCCCTGTAAGCTGTGAAGGGATGTGCTATGTCACCGTCTGTGCCCATTTGAAGTGAACAGGACGGCTGCAGTGCCTCTGCCTCTCCGGGGTGCTGCGGCGGGGCAGCGCTGCCGGCAGTGCCCGTGCTGCCTCCCGGCCCATCCCGCGGCACGGCTGGCACGCACCGAGGCACAGCTGGGAAAAACAGATGGCGCGACCATCAGGGCGACTTCCACTGTCCTCGGGAAGACAGCCTCCTTTTGTCTTTGAAAACATCTCACGCGAATTTCCCCAGGTGGACAACGGTACTTTAATATGCTCTGCAATGTTAATGTTACATAGGGAATTAAAAAAAAAAAAATAATAAAAGAGGGAGAGAAGAAAGCAAAAGCACTTGTAACTAATTAACCTTTGAATTTTTGCTTTTTCTCGGATATGGATTTGATCTCTAAATATTATCAGTGCAAATAAAACAGTAAATACTGTTTTTTAAATACATATAAATACGGATTTATAAAGATATCTAAATGAACATAAAGCGTGACTGCGTGCATATGGATATAAGTAGTTTTGTTAGAGCACTTTCATTGAAAAAGAAGAGAAGCTGACGAAACGATTATCCCTTTATCAGAGTAAAACCCGTCTGTTATATTTAAATGTTTAAATCTTTTCACAGGATTATGTCTATATTCCAAATGATAAATTAGAGGAATTTTGCTTGTAAGAGGAAAAAACAACAACAAAGAAATAAACTACCTCCAAAAGATTTTTTCCCACCTCCAAAATAAGAACAAAACTCCGAAGTGTCTGAGAATAATTTGTTTTTATTTTGATTTCATTATTCAGTGCTGGGACTTAACAGTTACAGGTTGGAAAACCCATTTGAAAACAGTAGGGCCACGTTACAGCGAAAGTCTGTCCAGCATTAATCTCTTGTTTGGAAAACACTTGACAGTTGCGAGGGCTCCTCCCTTCCCTTCCGTTCCTTTAAAAAGTTACCCTTTCAAAAGGGAATCACAGCCCCTCTCTCTGTTTCTCCAGGTAGATTCCCTTCTCTCTCTCTCTCCTTGCATGAAGGGGTGAATTGAAAAAGCATTTAATTATTTTCATTCTAATCTCCTCAATCCCCCTTATAGCAGGAGCAAATGATGATGCTCATGGAAATGATGATGATCCGCATGGAAAAGACTCCCGGATGGGGGGGTAGGGTTGGGATCCTCCCGGCCCTGCTCCCGGGCAGGTGGAGACGGGCGGGGCAGGGCGAGGCTCGGGGCTTTAACATAAATAAAGATTGTACTAAACCTTTTCAATCCGCGGGCAACTTACTTTTCATCATTTTATTTTTGCTCCAGGTGAGGCGGCTGTGAAGTGACCCAGTTGTCACTCTGGGGGAGCGGGGGACCCTCCTGAAACAGGAGAAGAAAAAACAAAACCCATCTCTCTCCCCCCCGCACGCCACCCCCCGCCTCCTCGGAGCCTAAGCAAGGACAAGCTGATTAATTTTCCCGGCTCGCCCTGGCAATCCCCGGGGGTCGCTTCGCTTTGCCGCTGTCCGCGGCCGGCGACCGCGCAAATCCCTCCGGCTGCGGGGGCACAGCTGCGGCCCAGGGGCCGGGAGGAGGAGGAGGAGGAAGAAGAGGAAGGGCATTAGTTGTGAGCACCGCCGTAGTAGTGCTCCTATCCGAGGCTGCAGGAATAGAGCCAGCAGCGAGATCACCGGGCGCTGGGTTTTCTTTGGGCGTTTGCAGATCTCTACAAATACGGGGCCTGCCGGTTTTTATAAACAACTGTCAGGACACAGTCAATCAATCATGCAGGCAAGCAAGCAGACCAGGAGCCTAGGATATATACAAGGCATAAATTTATACATATAAACCCTGTCAATTTTGGAGTAGTTACAATTTTTTTCTATAAGCCTAAGGGAAACCGTATCTAGAAAGATTCTGACAAGTCAGGAAATCACAGTGGAAAAATAGAAGGTATTGTTAGGAAGTTATGTTATATTGCATGTTTTAATACCAGCAAGAGAAATTTTGGAAAAGAGAAAGAAGAAAAGTGTCTAAACAAGTCAAAGGTTTTAAAAAAAATTATTATGTCTATAGTCAGAGAGAAAATGTCAAGAATATGTAGCTGAAAACATGAAACCTGGCCACTTTAAAAAAATGTAATAGATTTATCTGTAAAAGACATGAGTTCACCAGATTTTCTAGTCAGCAAAGTATTCTTTATGTTGTAGTCATTTCTAGGCTTTAATTTGAAACATATTTGTATCTAAGGATAGGTCCTTGCAAATGCACTGTATTGTTTTGTTCTGTTTTTATAAATGATCTTTTGATAATAAGAGCTCTGCACAGCATGGAGTTTGTGCTCTCTCTTTTTGACACTGAGTCCATTTTTCTTGCAAAAGGACATATATGAACAAGGAACCCATAAAATGAAGGCTGCAACAGGTTTGAACAGCCCAGCAATGCAGAAAGAATAGTTGCATATCAAGGTAGGAGAAGGATAATAAAGTTTCCAGACTTAAAAGAGGAGGACATATTCTGTGCTGGCGTAAATTAGGAGTTTCATTGAAATAGAGAACTGGTTGGTACTACAGAAACTGAGTGCTGTTCTTATGCTCCTATGATCCAAAACTGTAGCTCCTTCTGCATAGTGAGTACATTGAGGAAAGCCTGGGCAGCTCTCAGAGAGCAGAAGCTGTGCTGTAGGAGAAAGCATCAAGAGGAGCTTTTCCCAACTGACAAAAACTGCCAAACAAGCTTGTAAAATTGAGGGCCAGAGTGTTGGTTTTGCTCAGGAAAGACATTGTGACAGCATTGCCTCTATGCAGCTATTGTCAGGAATAATTTTATTTTTTTGAAATTACTGCATTTGTTATGTAAGTTTAACTATCAAGAATAAACTTGGTATTTGGTCATTTCACTCTGTGGTTGTTACCTGTCAAAACAAATCCTATAAGGAGCCTAAGCCAAAAACTACTCATGTTAGGAGAGTGAGTTTTGCTGATGACCTTCCAAGCTGACTGGGTCTTAGAGACATAAATAGCTGGAAAATTGTGTCACTGCCTTCTCAGATACTTAATGTGTTTAAAGATGTGTATGGGCAGCAGAACAAGGATCGGGCTTACATCTAAGACCTTCCCCTTTTAAGGACTTGTGTTTAAAATGGATTGGATCACTTACTTGTTAAAAGGCAGTTTAATTTTCATATAACAATTTATGCTTATTACCATGTAAGTGAACGCTTCATCAATCACAGCTTTATTCTTGTGGATCCAATGTATTATTTTTCATAGCAATATATTATGGAGTCTTTTCACAGAAACATGCCTTGATTTGTGGTGTGTAAGACTGACACAATAAGTGATAAATGTATTAACTGACAATTTCCAGTTAAAATAGCACATGAAATAAATAACAATTAAAGTAGTGTCTGAAGACCCTGTAAATACTTAGTAATTTTTAGTTTTTTTTAATGTTATAGAAAAACAGTGCAAGTTCACACACTTTTTTTTTTACCCTCAAAGATTCAGTTTGTTCTTTTGGGTTTTCATTTTATCCTGGGCTAAATGATTGTTAAGATTAATACAAACAAGCTTTTCTGGAAATTAAAGAAGTGTAAAAAGAAGAAAGTGGGATAGAAATATACAATACATATATTGTACCAATATATATCATATATCAACAATCCCATCCTGTTCACCCTATAACCTAGCTTTCTTCTGCCTTTGAGTGTTCATTCTTAACTTTCTAATATGGTAAGTAACAAATGTCTTTCCAGAAGGTCTGAAATGCCACTGATCCACCAAAGGTAGTTTGTGAGAAGTGCCTGCCAGAGCAGATGGGTTATGTCATCAGCCTACTAACACACACATTCTCCCGTGCTGTATTATGTGCTACACCTGTATACCAAGAACTGGCTACGAAGTGGGTCAAGCCAAATGGGTACCTGCTTGAGAGAACTATAGTTATCATCTGATATATGTAGTTACATACTTAAACTGAGACACCTTTTCCTTTACACCAGTATACTGCTGCACCTGTACAGGGGGGACTCTGTGATTTATTTTACAGATCTCCTCTGCATCATGGCCATAGAATTTTACTATTTCTCTTTTCTCTGAGGTTAAATGCTTTTTGGCACTACTTGTATGAAGTAACAATATTACTAGCAGTACTTGTAGTAAGCATAAAACCACCAAAGTCTCAGCCTGCTCTTGGCTCCTCTTTATTGAGAATACATCATCCAAGAAGATGTGAGAATACTGCTTTGTTTCAGTTGGTAACACAGTGACATCTATCACCCTAAACAGTGTGTTGAGACCATGGCTCTGCTAGGAGGTGAGTCATTAAGTACACTTCTAAGCCTTTACTTCTTCCAATGCAATGACACTCTGAATCTCCTCCCTTGAGTTACCAATTTGCCTTTGACAGAGGTAGGGCAACAACTTCACTAGGGTGTAACTTGTTAAGTGTGTGGCAAGGAAAATGCAGATAAGCTTCTCCAACTATTATCTCATATTCTGTGTAAAATTCTTCTTCAAATTTGTGGTGAACAACTTCTAAAACAGACTAAATATCATTATTTAGCATTCATAAAATTAATTTGTGGATGATTTTGGAATGAAGTTATTGACATAAAACTGTACATTTTACAAATGGGCTTCTTTTTCTATTGCTTTTGTATAATAGAACTGTCTGTACTTAGAAAATATTGATACTCACTGAGAGTACATCTTAACTGCTAATTTCTGTTGTTTCTGTTATTTAACCACTGTGAAGAAATTACAGAGAACACTTTATATTTTAAAAATAACAAGATTACATGCTATTTACTAATTTAGGGGGAAGTGGCATAGTTTGCAAAGAGAGGCTGCTCTGCTTCTCTGTGGACAGCTGTGGAGAGGAGCAGATGTGTTGGGCAGGGCAGAAAAGCTGTTATGTTATTGCAGGAAATAGGGAGGATGAGGTATGAATATTCTGGGACCAGGCATCATCTTAGAGACCACCAATCTCACCTCTTCAAAACTTCTGTCTTGATCTCCATTAAAAGCAACAAAATTTTAGCTTCAATGAAGTCTTATTCTTCCTTGGCTTTTTTCTGTTTTACTGATTTGAGTCTTTAGACTCAGGCTATAAATCCTGATTTATGACTGTCAATTTAACTTAATATTATAAAATATCTCTAATTTAAAAGAATTTTCAATACATTTCAGAGTCTTTATGATTTTAAATAAAATCTATCTTGCATAGGAAACCAGAATATCTATGTTCCATTTAGATCTTCAAATTAGCCCTTTAAGTGCTGTGATTTTCAGTAAATGTTATGCAGCACTACATACATTGTGAATATGCAATAGCAAGAAAGGGAAATGTTTTACTTTTAAAATGTTGTGAAAAAGAATTTAACAAAGCTGATTACGAATCATGTGACTTCTGTGTTTTATTATACATTTAAACCACATTTATAGAGAAAAAAGATTCAAGCATTTCTTATTGTATTTTTGCAGTGATAGATGAATGTTGAGTATTTATTTTATTCTGCTATTCCGTAGGAAAAAGAATCCGGAGAAGTCAGCTTTTGCTAGTACAAATCAGAAATGGGACTGTCAGACTTCAGACAGTGTGGAACAGTAATAAATACTTTTATTGATACAAATTCCTAAGTGGAATATAGAAACAAGAAGTTACATTTAATGTGAAAAAATACAGCATCTTGATTGTTTTTAAGAAGTACGCTGAGAGAAGTACTTCTTTAGCACTTGGAAAGAAGTTCTGTGTTTTCCTCGTTTGTTTTGTCATGCAGGTGATTAATGCTGCAGAAGGCAAGTAAACTCAAGAAGTTCTCCGGCTATAAAAATATATTTCAGTTCAGTTGTGTTACATATAATTATGAAAATTAGCATGAATTCTGAAGACAGGGAAACTGCAGTTGTGAAAATATTTTTTTTAACACATGAAAAATAGCTAAGATATAAGCAACGCAAAGAATACACGTGCCATCATGCCCCATGAAGGAGTACGCTCTGCCTGCTGCAGCAGAACAGTACAAACTCTCTTTCAACACCTACACCTCTGTGAAGCCAGCAGGACTTTGCTTGCTGAGTTAATGGATAGAACTGGTGTATAAAGGCATGCACAGGAGTGAATGCAAGGTGAGTTTTTTGATACAGCATTTTGTGTTCCTGCAGGAGGACTTGCACAGCACAGGCAGGCATGCTTTCTCAGAAGGGGAAGGCTGCTTTTGAAATGGAAATAATCTTTTTCAGTATTTCACGTGTAAGAAAATACAAGGCTCAAACTGTAGACCAACAGAACAAACTTCCACAAGGAAAGCAAAGAAGACAAATTGTAAATAATTTTCAATATCAACCTTACATTTCAAAATAATTACTCATTTGCTTCTGTTATGGTCACTTATGAGAAGTATTGCAAACTTGTCAGATTTTGACTTTTGGCATACACATTAATGCATCTGTCTCAAGTCCAACAGAACATTCCTTGCCCCTCAGCAAGCTAATGGCATGCATAATGCTCAAAGGATGAGTTCCTCCTAACAGCATATAGTATACAGATTGAATAGATGGTCTTTCTCCAGAAAAACTTAGCTAAATAAGCATTGATACATGTATTTTTCCTTTAAAGTATTTCTCTTCTGCATAGATTATAGGATTTTTCCATAGTTTAAAAAAATGGCTATGCTTGCTCTAAAAGTTTAAGTTTACACGGGTATCTGCTGTCAAAAACAGACTATTGAAATAACAAATGAGGTTCACTTCCTCAGAATGTGTAAATGTCTCAGCTTAAACTTTCAACAGCTGAAAGACAATACCATCGACACATACCTGGCACTAGTTACTTGGGTTTATTTTTTCCTGGAAAGCAGTTTTGGGCGACAGAGTGGCGTCCGGGTTTCCCAGGTTGTTGTGCTGACAAACTGCAGTGGTGGTAAAGGCAGGGAGTCTGACAAAATCTCATTAATCATTTTAAATTAAATCCAACATTCCACTCCAACACTGCCAAGAAGAAAGCTAACTTTTACAAATGAATACTCTCTCTGAAAATAACTGGTATCCTGACTGTATTGCTTTCACAAAAACATGCTTGATTTCTGTTAGGTACACATACACTATTTTTAAGCATAAAAAATGCATTTTTTTTTGATTTCTAGGAATCTGAAATGTGCTTTTTGCTTGTTTTCTTTATTAGGGTCTATCAGTGAACCACACAACTGAAAAACAGGAGCCTCTTCTTTCTTTCAGTGAAGTTTTTTGCTTTTCTACAGTACAGAAAGTACAGAAAGTTTTTTTTTAATGTAAGTAAATTTCACATAGGAAATGGAAGTATTCTGTTTAAATATTTTCTCCACGCATATTTACATGAATAAGAAAGGAAAACTGCAAATTTACTAACATTAATATAAGCAAAAACACTGAGGTGACAAAGGAACAATGTGATCTCTTAGCCTTTTTCCAGACATACTTCCGTAACTACTCCTAGCTAATTGATTATGATTTAATTACACATGGCAAGTCTGAACTTTAAACATCTCATAAGTAATATTAGATTATCACATAAAATTTTATCTTACTAAAATCACTATTACATGCAGATTATAAAAGTCTGTATTTCTCTTTAAGGCAAAATGAAACCATAATGTGCTGATGTGAGACACAGGAAATAGTTTATACCTGTTCTTTGCCCTTTTTAATAGTGCTTTTGAGCTTAGAGTGGGAGATTTTACAATGGCAGAGAACAAGTCAATAGCCTTAATGTTTACTAGTTTTAACACATCCATGAAATAACTGAAAAGAAAAAAAAGTCTTAATTCAATAGAGGGCAAGTAAATCTGACTTTCCCGAATACTTATTATAATTTTGACATTTTAACGTGATCAAATAGGTATACCTCATTTTTGTTTAAGTGCTTAAAATAAGACTTGTCTTCTAAAAACAGAGTTATTAACAATATCAGATTGCACAATAACATCCTTACACAGAGAACAAAAATATTACCACTTCAAAAAAAAGCAATTCCTGTTGATAAATTTATTTTTGTTAAGATCATTAATAAACTGCAGAATACTGAAGAAAAAATACTAACATTTATTTGTCCAGCTAGTCAGTTTATTTTCTTAAAGCTGTATTTTGAAACTGTTTACATTTTTTCTTTTCCCAGTGTAGGGGGTGGAAGGGAAAGGTTAAAGAGAACAAATTTAATTTTTCTTCCTAAATGCAAATTTCTCATGTGCTTGAAAATCAAAAAAACACATCTCAAATTTATATTTGTTTGGGCTTCTGTATGTTGCAGCAGCTTTGATTTATTTTAAAAGTCAAAGCTGTATAAATGTGTTGTTTAGAGTTTGAATGGAAAGTATTTTAGACAGAAAAAGAGTTTGAAAAAACATAACATCAGATGCTGTCTATAGCTAAGCCATGTGAATATCTAATATATGCCATATTCCTTCAATAAATGCAAACAGAGCCTCAGACTTTAATAAAAGCAAACATGAGCTGCATTTGAGTGACACTTTACATGGATACAGGTACACTCATTTTCCCAACACGAACAGAAAAATTTTCGTTCTGCCACATCTGTGTACACTGAAGTTACCAAACTTTCAGAAATGGCCATTCAGAACAATTCCAGTGTCTTTCAGGACAGAACAGTGAATGTTTGCAGGGGATGGGCTGCAGGCTCACCTCTTCCTTCAGTGCTGTGTACAGTGCATACAGTTAAGAGTTAAGGCAACACCACGTGGCCAAAGTTCAAAGGGCATGCAGCAGTGGAATCACAATAGCTTGGGAATCACTTTGCAGCTATAAACATGATCATGCTCATGTAATTTGGCTTGAGATTCTGAGCCTAAGTCTTCTGAAGTGCTTGATCAAGTAGCTTTTTCCACATCACATCGCTTAGTGACACCTGGATCAATGAAGTATCATTATTTTAAAATGTGTGTGGAGACACCGAGTACATTGAAGAAAACACTGCCCAAAACTTTGTTTTTTGAAGTTTTTTGAGGACAACGAAGATAATTTTTGTAATTTTTTTTAAGAGTACTATTACACCTGATTAAGACTCTTTTTCTCCTTTTAAGACAGAAAATTGTTTACCTTCATGTAAAGTCTACATTGCTAAAATGCAAAAAATTACTTCTCAGCCACTTTAGAGCTAGACCCAAACTGGAAAAGAGACAGAAGAAATGTCTGTATTCATTAGTTGTTTTGTGGTTGCCTCTGAGGGAATTCACACGTGGCATGTTGTGACTGCTGTTTTCAGTTCCACTCTGTGTTAGTAACATAATGTACAGCATGAGTTGGGTGTTAATCCTCTAACACTGTTCAAAATACTGTTGTGAAGATCGGATGCTGTTATCTGCATGTCGTTAGGGTTTTGTTTTCCCCTGGACTTGTCTTATGGAAACTTGAACTGTATCATCCTGTTTCTAATTTATCTTCTTGGCTGCGACACTGGCCTTGAAGTTTTCTAAACCCTTGCTAATAGATGTACTCATCTATTCCAGAAAAAAAACATCTTCTGTCTGCCTGAAGGCTTTGTTCTGTATCAGGTAACTGGAAATTAAGAGAAATGCAGAATAAAAATTCATACTCTCTTTCTTATTAGTGCAAAATCGAAACTATCACTAATGTTAAACTAAGTCAGAAGAGAATTAAGCCTTGCTCTGCATTTGTGGTTTGAGGAGAAAATATTTTCTAACACGAAAAGTTCTAATTTCAAAATTCACTGAATTCTTCTTTTAAAGTGTGTAACCTTTGAGGAGTGTTTCTTAGAAGACTAAATTTTGCTGTCTCCAGATCACTTAAAAGAGTCCAGAGACAATTGTCCTTTATAGTTGGTTTTACAAATTACATTTAAAGTTTTCGTTTTTTTTTTTTTTTTCCCTGTAATACAGGAGCAGATACCTGTGCCTTGAACAAAGCTTGCCACTGTACCATATACTCTTAATTTGTGTTTGAGATTAATTGACCACTGCAGAATGCATCCTTGGACTTTCTGCAATACATGAAACAACACTGGGTGAGGAGTAGTTATCCTGAGCAAGGCAGGTGATACTGTAAACCTGTCTGGAACATGGCAACAATACTGCTGGCTCCTGGCTTTGGCTGTGTATGCTACATAAATGCAATGCATTTACACTTGATTAAAGGTAACATAATAAAAATGTACTTCTGCATGAATTTCTGTTTGTGGAGCAGAGCTATAAACACTTGAAATAGCAGTAATAGCTACATCTTTTTCTACCCATCATTTATGTAGCCCTTGTATGGACTGTCCTTCTCACATCTAAAATAAACATAACACTCCCTACGTGCCAAACAGAAAGCAGCAGCATAGGCAAAGTGCATGGCTGTGAGTGGTCATTCCTGAATTAAATTCTTGTCTGCAATAGGCTTTCTACATAAAAACTTAGATTAGTTCTGTTTTACAGATTAAGAATACCTTCCCACCTCACCTCAAGGTATGGTAGGGAAAAAGAATACACTTGTTACCATGATGTATCCAGGTGCTACTGATAGCTGAATATTATGTAAACATACATAATCAGAAACAGCTCTTCAACTTCATTTATGTCAACTTAAGAGAAGCACTGCTCCGTGAGTTGTCTGAACAAAAACTAGGCAAATCCTCATTCAATTCCTGCACATGGAACAGCAGTTCTATTGCTAATCTCCACACTTCAGAAAATGTCAAGACGCAACCTAACTAATTTTTGAAGTATTTCCACAAATTTAGAGCTGTTTAAAATTTAGCTACATGATAGATTTAGAAAGTAATTCAGTATCTGACTCTGAAGAGCAGCTCTCCAATCCTGCAGTCACTGCTCTAATCTTGCACTGTCAGTTTTTAACAGCTTTAGCAACAAGTCATCTGGTATAAATTTGCCAAGGCATTTCCATCACTGACACTTCTCAACCGAGGAAACCAGCTGAAAGCAGCAACATGTTACTCACTCCTACCACTTTCCCTGTTCAGTTTTTTTCTTGCTTACTGCGCTGAATAGGTGATTGTAGTTGCCCAGTTTCCCAAAAAATGGTATCTGCAGAAGAGGTTATGCATGTAAATATGGTAAACCTCTCTGTACACTGCATGATTTGCCCTGGCTACCCCAGTATGGCATCAGGATTCATCTAAAACCTGTAATCCTTAAAATTGAGTGAATAGCAGATTGGCAACATGCTGATTCAAGTTAATAAATATAGTATAAAATACCAGCTTAGATATTTTACAAGTGTTCTATTATCTCCTAGAATAAACTTTATTGTTCAGACCAATGTTCCTCTAACTTAAGTATCTGAGGTAGTCAGCATTGTAAAAAAAATGCAAACGAAAGTCAAACACTAATTTAAGAGATAAAAGGAGAAATTTTAGTTAAAATACTTTACAATAAAATAATTATGATTATAAATCTCTTTAGTTAAATATATACACATTACATGGTATTCTAAAAAGAATGAGCTTATTAAAGTTTCAAGCAGATCTAATGCACAGATTCACCACTTTTTCAGCTTAGACTGTAATGTCAGTTTAACATTCATAAATGGCTGTGTCAGACTAATGGCATTGTTTTGTGCAGAGCTAAAAAAAAAAATCATGAAAAAAAAAATCCTCCTGTTCCCACAGTAAACAGATAGAAAAGGTCGTTTACACATACACACACTTACACACACAACTTTGATTGCATACAGAGGTTAGAATGACCAGCACTAAAATAACCCCCATCTCTACAAAATAATCAATATCTTGAATTGATGTAGTTTTTGAAAATTACAAATTTTAAGTGCTAGCAAATTGTGCTTTTAGGCAGCCACGTGGCCAATAAGGTAGATGTTGTCATAAAGGTGCCCTACAAAATCTTCACTAATATTCTGTGCAGCTCTTCGCGTATTTCGGATGAATTCCCTCTTTGACATTTTGTTCTTCACGTGAGGGCTTGTTAGATCAATCGAAAGTAGAATCAAAGAGTAACACAGTACATAAACTGCATCTAGACAAGAGAGAACAAATAAACAAAGTTTTAAAAAAAAACCTGTAATCATTAAAAGTATTTTTCCCTAAGAACAGTATGGTCTTTATCATCTAGGCTCATATTTTTTTTTATCTATATATACATATATATGCACACATATACATACAACTATTCAGAAGGGTATCTCAGTGAAATAAGTTAAGTACAGCAACTTTAAAAGTAATAATGTCAGCACACTGACAAATGAGAATTCACAAATCTCTTAATATTTCTACATAATCCAAAAGCCACTCAGGGCTTTAAACATTTTCATTAAACAGATTCTTGAAGTTTGTGTAAACTAAAACAAACATCCTGCAAAAGCTTGTCTTTTAAATACGTAAGCAGTTGCACTGCTGAGAACTGCCCTCCCCAACCAATCAGAAATGCTTGTTAACTTGAATGTGGCTCATTATCCCCTTTCATTTCTGTGAGACTATTCACAAGGTAAAATACTAAGTGTGTAAGATTCTGCAAAAGGAACTTCAGAAAAGAAAAAAGCACAAAGTACAGACAAAAATAAAAGAAAGATAACATGGAAATAAACCCAACTAATCAGCTAAAAAGAGAATCTGTACGTTTGGTTTTCTTTTGGTTTTTTTTCAATGCAAGTGGAATGATAAGTCTATACTGAACCATTTTGTACTTTCAGAAATACTTGTTTAGGTGCTGATTTTAAAACTATCAGAAAGAGTAGCATCATCCAGAAGCATAAAGACTGATCCACTGCTCATTTTTGCTTACCAGGGCTAAGGCCAAGCTCTCTCATCAAGTCAGGATTACAAGCACAGAATCTGTGAGAGAACTTTGTTATGAGAGTTTCAAGGTACTCCCCACGCTCCTCAGGAGCGTGAATGTGTCTGAAGAACTCTCTCAGTGCATTTGGCAAGAACTGATTTCTGAAGTTGTGCAGCGTCACAAGGTCATCCAAAACATCTCTCCTGGCAGAACAAAAACCCGTATTATTAGAAAAGTTTATTTTAACTGCTTAAATATGAAAATGTGTAGATTTTGAAATAAAAATTAGAGCTTTAGAATAACATGAGCTTTTGATTTTGCTAAAAGGCAAAATTATCACAAACAGCACAAAGATAATATGAACACATGTTCTTTGCCTATTTGTAGCCAAATACTATAAAAACATACATGAATCAGAACTCAAAGTTTATATGTCCATTCAATAAAGGTCTACATAGAGGCTTTGCTTCCTTTAAAATTTGACAAAACCATTAAAAAAGACAGCAAAGAGAACAGATACAAGTATGTCACACATTTTGATGTCTAAGTAGCTGTTGCAGGAGTGTCTTGTAAAAACCAGGCTTCAGCTAGGCAAAATTTGCCCATGGAAGTCCATCAGGGTGTGCTGTTCTCAAGTGTTTTGCACTGAACACATACACAAATGAAATGTTCAGACCACATCTATATTGCCAGATGTGCAAAAGACAGTTGAAAAAAATTTGGAGGCAAATTTGAAGTGAACCTAAGAATATTTTTTTACCTGATTTTTCCGTTGTTTGTGAGTTTCAACATTTAAAAAATCAGTTTTTACATTTAGTGCCTGATTATACTCTGTTTATGAATCGAAGATAAATGGCAGTAGGAGTCACTAATGCAATCTCATCCGTCAGATGGTTTTTGTATTTTTATTATTGCCTAAAAAATTGATAAATCTCAGGTTTTACAGCACAGGACTGACAGTGGTAATAACACTACAGACTCCTTTTATTCCTTTAGTAGTACAGACTGAAGAAGATGAGAAGCAGGAGAGGATTCCTGCTAGAAGTGCTGTTTGCCGTCTGTTCTTCCTATTCAGGTGCAGTTACTGTTCTCCTTCTCCTTCATGCTACTGCCCTACGCCAACCTGATGGCATGAGAAAGCACTGCGGATATAGAACAGCACGCTACAGCAGGGAGAGTGCTCCCTTCTGCAGCTCCTGATGTCTCCAAGAGGATGGTCCTTTCCATCTCTTGAGGTCTGTGCAACCTTCAATCAATCAGCCAATCCAATCAGACAACCAAGTAATTAGATGATTCAACATTAGTTAAAAAGCTATCATCCCTTAGTAAAGTGAAAACTACTTTTTCTGAATAACACCCATAAGGGAAAAAAAAACATCAAGTCAAAAAAAGCAGCAAAATATCTATGTAATATTTTGTGAGGATGTTAATATTTATTATTTATAGGTGGCATTTTTGAGAATTCATATTAAGTGTTACAGTCACATAAATATTCAAACTGAGTAACTGTTCAGATTTAGCAGAAACATTACCTAGCTGCATTTTCTTGCCTTTTTACATCCTTGAAGTGGCCTATCTCTACATTCAAAGTATTGTTAAATGGGGCTGTACATTGAAAATTAATAGAAAAGGTCTTAAGAGAAGTTTGAATTACCTTTCGTCAAGATAGATTCTCAGCTTCTTCCAATTCAGTGTTCTTGTGCAAAAGATAAACTTAGCTATTTCTTTCGGTGAATCATCTAGTATGCCTTTGGACATAAAGTAGTTGACTCCCTGAGATAAAATACATGTACATATAAATATGTTTAATCCTCATAATGTATTTAGGAACAAGTATTGTACTTCACAATGTAGGAATGAAATCCTACAAATTAACTGGTTTGTTTTTCAGAATGATTCCTCCTTCTCTAAATCACATTTCAACATGCAGAATACACTCTAAAATTATAAATCAAATGCAAAGAAACAATTTATTGTTATGGTTGAGATTTTACATACAGTCATAGTAGAAAATTTTAAATTATGAACCCCATAATAAGCATGATGGTTCTTTGGTAATTTCTTTACAGTGTATATTGGTATTTTGCTTTTTATACTTTTGTAACAGTATTTAAAATGTTGCAGGGACCATAACTAGTAATTTCATAATTTTTGCAAATAAGAAAATCTTAGCCATAATGTGCTTAGTCTTTAACATCTATCATTGAAACAGTAATGTTTTCACATGTATACAATGTATCACATTCAAATAGATGCATTAAATGCATTTGTTTAAATGTGTAATAATGCAAATAAACACAAGCACGCTGATTTCAAAGCATAGGTAAGTATCAACATATATAAATATGCATACACATAAATAAGAACACTATGCCTAACATAAAAATAGTTTAAAAACACAGAATTGCATATAATTTATATTCATATTATGATTTCCAGAGTATTACACTTGGACCAAACACACATCTCTTACAGAATAAACATGATAAATTTAAAATATTTCAGTGATATTCTGGATTCTCTCTGGTCATTGAAATAGCTCAAAAAATAAAACTATTTGCCTTACAATCTCAGAAATCAAAACCCAACTAATGGATTTAAAAAATGTTCACACTTTTCAACAGTGAAAATCTAAACCTGAGTGTAACTAACCAAGTTCTTCCGATTATGTTTGGCAGGAGCAGGGAGCAATTCTCATTTGTTACAAAGAAGTGTTACAATACTTAAGTACAATGTATCTTGACTACACCAAAAGTTGAAATGTAAAATAAGCAGTATAGTGCATTTCTGCACAGAATAATGTACTGAGGCCACAACTTAAATCACCTTTAAAATACTTCTGAAATATTTTTTCAATATCTTTTGATATCAAACTTCACAATATTTTGTAAGTCTGCCCTTTTAGTTTAAATTACAGCGACAAAGATGTAGGATCAACCTGTCATTCAGTGTATAAATATAAGTTCCTAGTGCTCTTGAATTTTGTGTGAAAAAAATAAAAGAGTGCAGGTTTGGAACATTTTGTGAACTGACTTAGTACAGCAAAATTGTAGTTGCATCAAGCAGGAAAATAGTTAGAATATATGTTTAAGAACACAATTTAACGGCCAAGAAACACCTGTAGCATTAACTAGCAATTTTTACCAGTCCATAGTTTTTGCTCAGTTATTTATAGAAAAATTCATAAATTTTATAGAAAAATATATAGCACTTAATCAAGATACATTTATTTTGTTAAAATAGTGGTTTATTAAAATAAAAATATAAAGGTTTTTAGATAGGTAAAACAAAACAAAAAAATCTAGTAGCATTATGCCCTAATTCTAAGAAAAATCGGTATTTAGGATGACAATGAAGTCTACCAGCTTGCATTTCAATTCAAATTAGATCATATTTAAGCTCATAATATGTCCATTATATGGATGAACAACATAATGTTAAGTACTTTCTTGAACCAGAGCTAAATAAGAAATTAAAAATGGGAGATAACAAGGATTTTGGTAATTTATGTAAGATGAGCAGCAGAGTATCTCCTTTACATACATCCTGAGTTAATGAGATTTATGTGTTTGCTTCAGTAAGAAGTCTTAGCTTAAGGTAATACAAACTGAAGCCTGGCCTGAAGAGGAAGTCTTGTGTAGCATTCCTGCTGCAATTAACAAACACTTCTGCAACATATCCAGAAAATACCTGGCATAGTATAGAAGAGGCAGGATGAAAATAACACTTCTTTAAGATAGGCAGGGGGCTTGTTTCTCTGTGACAGTAAATGCTGCAGTTTCTTTCTCATGCACTAGCTCACAACTCAATGTAGGATCTCCATCTGATAAGCTACAGTCTTGCATTATTATTCTCTAGCTCTAATTACTTTTTCCCCCACCACACATAATCCTTGACAATATAGGTCCCTATGAATGCATTTTCCTCAAATCCTTCACAAGTAAACAGGCTATAAATTAAATATAATTCACCACATGCTGTTGTTTTTAGTTGCTTTTTATTTCATCCTAAGCTATCAAAACCAGTTTACAACAGTAGAAGCCTGATTTCTCTTTTAAGTTCTTAAATATTTGGTCACAGCAAATGAAATTTATTTACAAGATTTACAGCACGTCACTGAATCTGCTTTTCATAACACTGTAAATACTACCTCTCAGAACCCTTGCTTCAAATAAATCACTTTTGGTAGCTAAAATGGCTGCTTGTGGCATATATACTAGCTGAAATAAGTAGCCCTACACACTACTAAAACCTATGTTAAGATTATTTATCAGTCAGCTGGTGATTCTCTGAGGAAATATTTGACTGCAGTCAGGTAGGCTGTTCTGTGCCATGATCTACCAGCTCTGAAGGGGTCTTTTTAACACTTGAGAAACACTGCAGAATGAGCACATACAGTAGTTTTAAAATCCTGATTCAGAGCACTGTAATGTTCTTTGCATTAGAGAATTAGAAAAGATGCCTTAAGAATACTTGCCTACCCTGTTCTGTGTGGCTCTATGTTACCTCTGAATTTAAGACAGCTCAGAATAAAATATTAATGTATGGAAGTGTTAATTTAAATTATATATGCAAATAACAATTGTAAGTATAGACTAATAGTAACAACAAAAGTCATTTGTTATATTTTTGTATGTTATTTTCTACAGTTGCTTCTTTTTTTTTTTCCAGGCACACAACGCTTGTTTCATCAGCCTGTTCTGTTACAGCACTGATGCTCCTTGCTTGTTTTATACCTGTTTCCAATAGCCTTTGGATTTGTTTATATCCATACAAGATATCTAAAATGGAAAAGTTTTCCTTTTCACTGTTAGTTCCATTTCTGCATTGATTATCTTCTTTCCTAAGTGTAGTTTCAGAGCACTTCAGTACAGCAGTTAATATTCAAACTTTTGTACTTGTCTTTGACATCTTTGTTCAGACATGCATACAAAACAACCAGACACATCCTAAGTTAATGGTACAGGAATTTTGAGATCAGTATCTAGTACAGCAGGGTCTCAATTTCTGTTGGTGATTCTAGGTAACACTAACATTATTGGTAAATAATTAGATGTGTATGGCATTATTGTTCCCATTTTTCTAGGGAAGTACACTATCTTAATATATCTAATGGTGCATCTTCTGGAACAATGCAGAGTATTGATGAGATATTATATAATCCAAATTTTTATGATCGTTTTACTAAGTATCAAGTAATTTGGTGATAAATGTGGACACAATATGTAACATACATTTCAAACAGTCTCTTTCACTGTAAGTCTAAAATACAGTCTCAGTGATACAAACTTATAATGGCAGAAATCACAAATAGAATGTGGAAATATTTTTCATTTTACACAGAATCCATAATGAATAATTTACAAGATTAAAACTCTCTGGTTTTAATGTAAAATTATCAAAAGGTTTCAGCTCAATGTTCCTTTCCAACTTTTTGATGAATCACACAAAAGAATTTCCTCTACAACATACACATACTATTCTCCAGCCTGATCAATCAATGCATCTCAAAATCAGTTTGCTTAGTAGATCACTATGAAATTGGATAAGTTTCAAAGAACTTTGCTTAGAAATACAGCACAGTAATCATTCCATCATCTACAGACTGTCTATAATTAAATAAAGTCAGGTAGGATAGCTTTATAGAAGTAGCTAACAATTTATTATCAGGAAAAGGTCAGAAAAAGCTGGTGTCCCTGCCAAAAACTAAGGGCAGCTTGTAGAATGAGACAATCAGACGAGTGAAAAGACAGGCTCAGTATAAGGACTGTCTTACTGTACTTCATTATTATGCTATGTAAAGGAAATCCTAACTTCATTGAAGACAGTTTTGCTACAGTACAGATTCCAGAAGGTCCATAAAAATAAATACTATCAAATAGATCAGTTAGAACCAGTAAGGATGAAACAAAAAAACCCAAATCTTCTTTCCTGACCAAAAGATTCTTGTTTGTACCTTCAGTTTCAATTTTAGCTACATAGCATTGATCCAGGTAATAAACTTGAAAAAGTATTTTGTAGAAAGTTAGAAACTGGATACAAAACAATGGGAAATAATTCTGGTTGCCTACAAATTCTGAGT
The DNA here is from genome assembly GCF_030490865.1 of Poecile atricapillus. NCBI lineage: Eukaryota > Metazoa > Chordata > Aves > Passeriformes > Paridae > Poecile > Poecile atricapillus. Next base: position 40,695,107 of record NC_081252.1, read on the forward strand.
CATAAGCACACAAGATGAAATGCGTGCTGCCTGAGAAACATTTAATATATACCATACACTCTTTAAAATAAAATACAGCAGAAACCAGGTAGGCAGATTAAACAACATACTTATATTCAAGTGCTAATGCTAGCAATAAAGCACCCCTCTCTCTAAAGAGACAAGAAAAACCAGGTTCCAAAATCTTGGCTACAATGGTAGTGCCATATGAAAAAACTCAACAAAACCAATCAACCAAATTAAGAAAAAAATAGAAAAGAAAAAGAAAAAATAAATAAAGGAGAAAAAAAAAAAAAAAGACCACCAAACCAAAAAATCCAACCCAAACATGCACTGAAGGTTTTTTTCAAATTCCATGTCGTGTTTAGGCACATCCTTTCAGCAGAATGTGAGCACCTGCTATGAATTATGCAAGCTCATGCACACAATCAACACGTTATATTACAGCAGATATCACAACACCATGCACACAACAATGGCTAACCAGAGAATCCTACCACAAAGTGTGTAGATGCTCTTCCCTACCCCGTGAGCCACCGCTAGCTCTGGAGCTGTTGCTGTGGAGCCTGGTTACCCATTTTCATGACATGGGCGGTGTCCTTTGGAGAATCTTGCTCCTGTGGCTGTAAGTATTCCTATTTTTATAGTAATTTGATCAGGTCTGTTATCAAATGTAAAGCAGAGTTTGGCAGAAAATTCGGAGACGCAATTTGTAATAGTGGAATGTCATATCATATGTTTCAGTCACAGTGTCCTTATAATAATAACTCTGCCAATATCACAGTTGTAAACAGTAAAAGCAAGAGTATTTGTGAATTCTCCTGAAACGCAGGCCCTGAATGATTCCTACCAGGCTATGGCGCTCCACAGGGAGAGAGGAACAGAGCCCTTAGGAGATACCCTGAGGTTCTCATCTCTCATTGAAGCAAAGTGTTTGTATTTCTATTGTAAAATATAACCATAATGAAGAAGAAAGAGTAGCATAATAAAGTTAGTACCTAATTCAAGTATGCTGTAAATTAGCTCTAATTTGCAGATGTTAATTTCCTTTAAAAATAATGAATCTTCTATTAAGTGCCTTTTCTGAAGGCTCCAAATGCTTTAAACATACCAAGATTACTTTAAATAAGGTTGGAATATAATGGGACATTAAAATCTGAGATAGTTAAGTGAAAAATTATGTTAAAACAAATTCAAATACAAAGAAAAAATTGGACAGACAATACTGCTAGCAATATACTTAATACTGAAAACATCTAAGTTACCTAAATATTGCATCTCACTTAAAAACTTTTACATTTATTACTACATTTATGAAAATTCTGCAGAAAAACAATATTAGTCACTCAAGTGGTCAGGTGCTGATGGCTTCATGCAGTGTATCAGAGTTCAAGGCAGAGTTTTAACAGAGAAATTACAAAATAATCTGTTCGTGACTGATAAAAGTAATGGTCTCTTAATCAAGCAGAATATGAGCTAAAGCAAGAACTTAAACAAAATCACTTTATTGTAGTGATTCATCGAACTGCTTTATTTATTTTACCCCTTGGTAAAAACACAAGTTCACACTTTCTGTATCATATCACCAGAGTGAAATTTGCTTCTAGAAGTGTTTCGTTTCATATCTCAATCCTATTTCTACTTTGGATTTATTCAATTACCACTTCCATGTGTATGTGTAACTATATGCAGGAAGTTAACAGCATTTTTGTTCGGTACTGTGTACACTCTTTTCCTAGGAAACATGAAGCAGGAGCCTGGTTTTATACACAAAAGACTTTCTCTGTCACTTGGGCATTAACTGTCTATCTCCCAGGCAAAAGCTGTCTACTCTCAAACTGTTTTTTTCTTTGAAACGTGACAGACTGAAAGCAGAAACTGACTTTTCCAGTTAGTTACATGAATTTATAGATGGAAACCTTTCAGTTTGACAAGAGATTTTTTTTTTAAGATAAATTTATGTTGTTCTATAAAGAAAAATTATGCACAACAAACACCCACAGAAATTAAATCAAACACCTTCAGGATCGTTCAGCAGTGGATCTTTTTCATATTTTAAGATTTGCCCCTTCATAGTAGAAATAGGTAAAAATCCCCTACAAGAAAATGTGTTTGCCATAGAAGTGATCAGACTTTATACCTCATCCTGTTTTGCCTAAAGTGGAACCAAACTCACACTTTGCATTTTAACATTTTTATTTATGTAAGCCCATTTTTATCCTCTTACAGTTCACCACTGTCTCTTCAGTTAGGATATCTTAGGCTTTGTTCCTAAGTTAGTATGTGGTTATGAATTCCTGGCATCCACAGAAGTGTACAGAGCACTTAACAGGCAAGTCATGTAAATGATGTACACACGTACAATATTCAAAAAAAGACCAGAATATGGCTGTAGCTCAGTATTAATCATCCCTATAGTAAAACAAACACCTATTAGAACTTTGTTTTTATTTGCTATGATTATAAAAAACCAAACACAATTATTGTAACTGTTTATTACTGTCAGCAACAGTTCACTTACCTCATCAGGGTTGGCATTAAAGGTGAGACTGCCCTCATCTAGCTGCATATACAATTTTCTAAAAGAAAATCCTAGAGGCGGATTCTTATTGTATATAGAACAGTGACCCCAAGTGGATTTGCACAACCTATGAAAATAGAATTAATCTATTATAAAAATTCCTTTCTGAATTTAATGTATTTTACAGAAGCAAAATGTAATCAACACTGCAAAGCTAAATACTTAAACTATAGAAAAAGTTAGAAGTAGGTTGCTGTAACAGTTATTAAATATTTTGCCACTTTTTTCCTAAAATCTTCAATTATATGATTAATGTTTTCTTTTCATAGAGGTTTTTGGTGTATTTGAGTGCAACCTCAAAACATATCCCAGTAGGTGGTATTATAGTAAAAACCACATAGCAGAGACCTCTGGCACTCCTAGAACCTCGACATGGGAGACAAGTTATTCTCCTGCGGTACTATGATGGATTAAAACATTTTGTTTCTTTTCTTGTGCCCCAGTTGTGCAGTGAATTGGACACCATATCTGCACAAAATTATGCCATTAATTCAGCACTTTCCCCATCTGTCCTTCTTCACCCAACTCTTCTTCCTCTTGTCCTAACTGGACAGTCCTCTTGACCAGTCCTAATGACTAGATCCAGCCCCATCCTTCTCTAATATAACTTTACAGCTTCTTTCTCTTTTATTCCATCCTGACTCCGTATCTCAGTTTCATCAGTTTCTGTCCCTCATCTCGGTTCCTTTAATGTTACCATCTGCAATTCCCTTTCTATACACTGTAGATTCCTTATTGAACTGGTAGTTCTGCTTCAACACACCTGCCCTGTAACTAATTAGGAAAAATGTTTAGGACCCAACCCGTAGTCACTGGAGACATGGCAAAGATTCTGTTTTTTATTCTGGAACCTGGGTCTTATTTGGACTGAGTCTGGAACTGCAACAACAATACCTGCCAAAACTTAAACACACCCTTACATGTGTGGAATAGCGAAGATTTTTACAGAGATTATGCAAACTTAGATTTTTATTTACCACAGAATAAAGATATTTATTTATAAATCAGGACACATTTTCATTACCAAAAGAAATGTGGTTATGAATGTGAGTATTATTTGGAAAAATTTCACGAAAAATGACTGAACGGTTTTCCAGAATGAACTTCAAGGAAAATACACATTCCCACCCCACATGCTAAGAATATATACTTCATGCAATTAAGAATCTCTAGTATCTTCCAGCTTTGGTCTAGGGAATTTATTTGTATTTAGGGTGGGTTTGACACCAAGAACCAAGCACAGTACAATGCATATTGATACAGTTAGAAGCTTACTGGTATCCTTCACTAGAATTCCTGTTTCCTGTCAATATAACAGTCCCCAACTGCAGAACAATTGTAACTAAGAAGTTATGCTGCATTATCCTTTTGCTAGGTTCAAAAGCATGATAGGAAGGGAAGCTGCTTAATTCAAATGCAGCAGGGCAAGGAAGTAGATGAGAAGAGTTGTAGAGCATCATGAAAGGAAAACAAACAACCTGATCAGCAACCCAACTGTTACACTAGTAATACTGTCTTTTAAAGGAGAAGAAAATGTTGTGAAAGTTCTGTTGACTACCTACTCTAGAGATAAGTATGATTTCATGAGTCTTTCCTATTGCTGTAAAACAAAAATACCAAAGAATATGTTAATTACATTTTGATTACACTATTTTGTCTGAAAGAATGTTCCTTTATTTATTTCCCAGACATACAAATTGTGCATGTTATATATAAACATGTTTTAAGTGTTAGGCTGAAGAAATTTCACTTGAGAAAAATGACCTTTTCTTTCCTCCCTCCATAAACATCTTCCAAAAAAGATATACCTAAGTAGCTACCAAGTGTAGTAGATGAGTTATCATCTCTCCATTTGGAAATTTGGCTGAATAGGTTTGCTTGCTTAAGCTAGACAACTGCTTGAACTTCAGAGAAGTAATGATACAAACACCTGAGATGTACTTTGAACTAATACAAAAAGTGAAGACAAGTCCCAGTTTTTACCCCATGCTATCTCAAACACCAGGTGTATGATAATACCCAGGTATACTTGCGCCAAGCACACTTGTGTATGTAGTGATCTCCAGTAATCTCCCGTACTAATTAGAAATCCAGAATAACACGTTTTTAAATGATATATATATCCTCTATATCAATCTCATTTAACTTAGGAAACCTTTGCTAAGGTTAGAAAGACAAAAAGCACTTACTGAGACAAATTTAATATCTAATATTTTTTACTATGTCCAGGTGAAACTTCTTTTTTTCGTGCTTACCCTTGCCAGAGGAGCTCATCATTAGCAAGATCCTGCCAGACACATGATGCTAGACAGAGATCAGTTGCATTCAGGTATGACAAAATGGTAAAACTAAGCTCTGGTGGCAACATTTCCAGGTTAATGAATCCTTCTTGTTCTTTAGATTTTCTTGTCTTCAGCAGGTGGTAGATGTCAATGCCGCCTTGGGCTTGTTTGCGATGGCTTGTATTGGAAACATTGTTAGCAGGTATCCTCCTACCATGGTCCCTGGTAAGATAGCCTTGTCCACTGTATCCTTGCTGTTGCAATTGCTGGTTTCTAGCAATTCTCCAGAGTCCCTGACCCATCTGCGAGCCTGCTGGACATAAAATTCAAATTAGACTTTGACAGCTATTTGTAAACATTTGAAAGACAGACTCAGCACATAAGTAAAATTTTAGGACCAATCAGAATAAACAGAAAGTGAGTTCTGTCAAAGTTATGCTGACCAGGTAATCAGTCTTTATGAGGCAATACTGAAAACAAAGCCCACTAAAAAAACAAACAAACAGATTTTTTTCAAGTTTCCATGCTTGAAGAGCTACAAAATTAACAATAAGCATATTATCTATATCCCATGCAAGTTAAGAAACCTTAGGCTTCAGAAAATTTTGACTCTTCAGATTTCCTTTAAAATTTAATAAAAAATCCTTACTTAGAGTCAATAAAGTACTATAAAACATAGGGAGAAGCAAAAATGTATTGGGTAGCACAGTGACTGAAACAAAGTTTAATGACTTCAGTGATAATGCAGTAAGGATTTTTAGTGCTCAGAAACAAGAGAATAAGAATCTTTTCAAGCTTTCTTACCTAGCAGTGTAACATAAAGCCTTGATAATAAGATACTCACATACTTATTCACAGAATATCACTGCAAACATAGTATAAAAAGCCTTTCTATAATGTAAAAAAAAATATATATATATATATATATTTGCTATTTTAAGGACCAACTGAAGAAATTTCACAGAAGAAACAAAATGAGACAGAATTTAAACCAGACTAGAACCAGCTGCTGAAAATGCACAAGCTCTGCTATTTGTGTAGCTACTCAACAGCTTATATGCCATTTATTAGAAGACACACAATTTTCCCAATCATGTAATTACTTTCAGCTTTGTAGTAATCCAGGATGAACGCTTTCAGAGCCCATCATAATAAAAGATAAGCAAACCCATTGTTATAAAGCCCTTTAAGTAATGGCGTCAAAAACTGTATTTTTAAATTATTTGAAACATGGATTTCCAATCTGCAGATTCAGTATGCCTCTCAAATGCATGTTTTCAAACTTAAAATATAATTTTATCTAATAATTGAAACCTCTTGACAGCTTGGCTGTAGTAACTACCGCAGTAAAAATAATATCAAGCTTGTTTACAAATCGCTGATCTTCTCTAGCTCTGTCTGCTATCTATCAAAGCCTGATTTAAATTCTAATCGTGTCTTCCTCATGTTACTTTGCTACTGCATAATAAATTCTTTTGCAGCGTTGACAAGCATGATAGGACGCTAAAAGTAATCTATACTAATGCTGCATTAGTGCTAGATTCTACTTCATTAAATAAAAAAACAACATGCACTCTAGATATAAACATTCTCCACTTCATCGTAACTGAGCCCTACAGCCCCAGCTTTGCAGCCACAATTATCCCAACAGGAAAACGTTCCTTCCTTCGACGCAAGTCTATGCAAGCTGAAGCTTCGTTCACAGCAGCTGCATTTCAAGCGAGGCCTGCAGGTCCTCCGCGTAATGTGAAAGCTCTTCAACCTCGACTCGGGGCAAGCAGGCTGGCGGGTGGAGGCACAGCCCGCCCCGCAGGCCCAGAGCCGCTCCAGGGAGCCGCGGGCCGCAGCTGCCTCAGGCCGCACCGCGTCCCGAGAAGCTCCGCAGCCGCGCCGCGCCTCCCCTCGCAGAGCGGCACCGGGACCTGGCCCGGGCACGGCCGCCCCTCTCTCGGGGCACCGGCGACCGCGGCCCGGCGGGTGCCGCCCCCCGGCCGCGTTGGGCCGCTCCCGGAGCCCCGGCTGCCGATTGGCCGCGCCGCCCGTCCGTCCGCTCCGCGCCACCCGCGGGCCCTACCTGTGCCAGCTCGGCTCCAACCGCCGCCGCGACGAGCCCGGCCCGCCTCCGAGCGAGGGCCGCGCCGGGCGGGAGGGGCTGCGCGGGCCGGGCGGCGGGGACAGGCGGACAGGCCCAGGGAAGGAGCCTCGGCAGGGAGGCCGAGCCCGCCGCCGCCGCCGCGACTCCTGCCAGGGCAGCTCTGACGTCTGCTGTTGTTGCTGGAAGTGACGTCCGCGGGGCGGGGCGCGCGGGAAGCGGAAGTGCCCGCCGGGCTCGGCGGCGGCAGATTCGGTCTGAGCCCGCCGCGCTCCCGAGGGAACGGCGGCGATCCGAGAGAACGGCGGCGATCCGAGGGAACGGCGGCGATCCCGAGAGAACGGCGTCGGTCCCGCCGCGCGGGTGAGCGCCAGCATCCCTCTCGGGGCGGGGGTCTGTCCCCGCCGTGCGGGCCGGCTCCCGGCCCGCGGCTCTCCCTCTCCTGGAGACGGCGAGCCCTGGGGAGGTCCCGGTGTCCCGTTGTTGTAGGGGCGAGGAAAGGCGGGTGGGGAGCCGGGCCCCACTCTTGCGAGTTTGCCGCAGCGCTCTGGTTCCGGGCCCGCAGCCAGCCTTGCTTCTCCTGGCTGGGACACGCTTTTTTCCCGCTGGTGCCCAGGGCAACCAGCCTAGGACGCGCAGTGCCTTGTGCCGCTCGCTGGTGTACGAGTGGCCTCTGCGCCAGGGGAGTCGCAGCTGGCAGGACGGCGAGGTCCCTTACTTTGTTGGTGACGTGCGATTTCCCCCAGCTCCCGCCCTGTGCAACAGGAAACTGTAGATCCAATTAGAAGAAATGGAAAATCTAGTTGTTGGGTATTTCAAAGACGATGTTTACAGCGTGAGCATGCTTGGTAACTTACATGGGATAGTTTCTTTAGTTTATCTTTGTTTTGGTATTTTTGTTTAGTATTTAACGCTGGTCCTTTGACTGTCATACGCAGTTTTCAGAGTTGTTCTTTGAGCCACTTGCTCAAATTTCTATATTATTGTATCTTCAAACTTTGTCATACTCGATTTTATTCTTGATAGCCAACGCTCCATAACTTCTGTTATGAATGTCTACGGACAAAACCTGTTTTACTGGGTTGGCCTTCCCAAGATTTGCTTCCAACTTGACTGTTACTTTTATGATTTCTTAAGCTATTTTGTAGTGACAGTAGTTACCAGTTTTTCCATCCAGAGGTCTGATGTAAAAAGAAAGGATTGTTGATACTTTTTGGAAAGAGCCTATATGTTTAGACAAAATCCTGTGAGAGTGACTTCTGTGAGTATTTGCATTGCGGATTAGAGCGTCGATTTTATGTCAGATTCTTTGAGATTTGTCTTAATAGCTATTTAAATTTGCAAAACCATAGAATGGATCGCATTGTAGCATAATGCAGGAAGAATAGCTGCCTCAATTTCCAAATAAGTAATTAAATTCTTCCAACAGTAAGTATTTTGTACTTCTGTTTAGTGCAACTAATAATGCAGAATCTAATGATTAAATTTAAGGAACCTGATGGTTAAGTAGGAAGAAAATTCTCTTAACAAGGGCAGAACACATGGGAAGAGCTTAATCTTGAGGAGTGCTGATTAAACACCATAGAAGCACAAGAAGAAAAACACCCACAGCAAATCCAGCCCATTGTAAATGCAAGCTTTGACTGTCTCTTGAGACCATTGCTTCATTTATAGGCTCTGTGACTGTGCCTCTTCATTGCTTGGATTGGTAGGCTTCAAAATACTTGTTTCATAGAAAGAAAAGAAATTTAGTGAAGATAGTGGCAGGTAATTATCTCCCAGCTTCTAGCAGAAAATTGAATTTAAGTGATTATTGCATTTTGTAATTTTTGTGTACATAATTTTTTGAACAGACATACATTTTAACTTTTATTTCATAATCTGAAAGGAGAATAACATTTGGAATAATGGCAACAGGAGACCTAAATGGAAGTTTAAGAAAAATAGAACAAGGACTTCGCTTGTTAAATTATCCAAGAGGTGTGGATTATACAGTGTAAGTGGCAGCGTGAAAACTTACGCTAATGCATGATGACAGCATGATGTGTAAACAAGATATGTGTAAGTAGCATTGCACCCAGTGAGAAGTGAGCAGAACATAGCTATGGGAAGTTGGGGTGTGGTCTATGTGAACTGGAATATAAAAGTATGAAGTTTTGTTCTTCTGAGCAATCCTGAGCTGTATTACTGTCTTGCTCATCTTATACTGTTCTTGTCTTTGTTTTGGTTAGTCTCAGCTTTCTGATTTCTTCAGAAGTGCTTGCAAAACTTCCTTCAGGAAACTTCATCCTGTAAAGATTAGAAACAAACAAAAAAAAAAAGTCTGGATGTTGAGCTGGAAATGCTGGTGTGCTTTAGACTTGAAAATATTTAGATTATGTGAAGATCACAAAAACATTTTTTTGAGCATTTTACAGGTAGCAGAAAAGATGGCTGAATGAGAGAAGCCTGGGCAAAAAAACCTTAAAATTAAATATATTTGAATATAACATGCTGGCTGTATTTATTCCTTTCAAGTTAAATGTTTGCATTCATGTAATGAAAGGCTTTTGTTACCTTCTGCTGTATAAAATACTTCTGTTTCTTAATAGGTTAATAAAGGGTGATCCAGCTGCATTTTTACCTATCATCAGCTATTGTTTTACATCTTTTTCAACTTGCATAGCAGAGCTTTTGGTAAAGTGTGATGTGGAACTGGCAGCCAAGAGTGACTTGCGTTTTATTGAAGCCGTTTATAAGGTATCTCTTGTTCTTTGCAAAAGACACACGGGTTTGAGTACAATTTCATAAAAATTAAACATTTACTATGAGCTTTACTAGAAAGCAATGAACATGAATTTTAGTTCTATTAGGATTTAAGATGAGTAGTAAGTCACTGTGTGAAAGTTTTTAGATTTTAATGAAAATAAGGGTGGGTGGTGGTAGCCAAATCTCAATTTTGAGACATTTGCAGGAACAGTAATATTGTTAGATGTTAATTTTGAAGAACACAGAAATGTCTATTGGGCAATAAGATTTATAGAAGTGACCTTGGCAAAAAAAATCTTAAGCACCAAAAAAAAAATCACAAGAAACTCAAAAAATTAGCATGTAAGCACAGTTAAGAAATACAGCTATTTTGAAACACTGTGCCATTTTTAATACATAAAGTCAAATACTTAACCTTTTATAAATCAGAGTCAAATTCTTAACTGATTGAAAATAACTCTGAACTATCCTTAAAATATACAAAACCACGTTTTTATGAGAGGTGGATTGATGAATTAACAGTGGCTTATTCAGACTAGTTTTCCATCTGAGAGGCTGCTTTATAGGGTTCTGTGGGAGTCTTATGTAGCCCTCTGATGCATTTGCTGAGATTAAGACAACTTTTTATTGTACATTCACTTTAAAAGCTCTTAGTTTAAGTTTTTTAGTATTAATTTCTATAGTAGTTTATTTCTTGAATCTTAAGACTGAGTTGAAGTTTACAAGAGTGATGTGAATGAAAGAGGAGGTATGTTTAAAATCTAGTTAAAAGAAATAGCTGTATATATATTTTTATATATAAAAAATAATCAAATGAGAAAAGTCTTAACTGCTGAAGTACAGAATGAAAGAAAAGTTTCTAGTAAAATAAGTATATGGGCATGCTATTTCTACAGCAAATTGTGAGGTGATTTTGAAAGTGAAGTAAACTCTTGTTTTGTTGCAGTTCCTTCGTGATCAATTTCAGTATAAACCAATTTTAACAAAAGAGCAGTTTCTTCAGTTTGGCTTTGCGGAAAGAAAAATGCAAATCGTTTGTGACATTATCAATTGTGTGGTGAAGAAACATAAGGAGTTGAGTAACTCTAGTAAGGTACTGATCAAATGGTTACCTTTATTTTAAGTTTCTTTTGATATGTTTGATGCTGCAGATAAACTGGTCTTCAGCTTCTATTTGAAGATGCAGCACTGTTAATGGACTAAATAATGGAAAGTTAGTATGAAGTTCCATTGTAAGATGCTTGAATGCTTTCATTCAAGACATGAAGCTGCCAATATTTTGTAGTATAAAAAAAATAGAATGAAGATAAATTTAGTTGATGTCTTTACAGTAAGTGATATATTTTCTTTTACACTACTTGATACAGTGAACATGTGAATCAATAAACATTTCAGATAACTTTAAAGGCAAAGCAAAATCATCTCATATGTTGAATTTCTGTAACAATTTAAACATGACACTTGTATTTGCTTCAAAAATCTGATTATTTTCAGGAACAATATTTGTAATGGCATTTCTTTTTTTTCAGTGTGTGTTGTGTATCAATCTGCATTAATGAAAGGAATTTCCAGTCTTTATATTTTATAGGATTTTGTTTCCTTTGGTTTTTAACAGGTCTTCAGGACTTCTGTATGCTTAATTTGTCAGTTTTGAAGACATAACTACATTTTTTTGTACTTACTTTACTTTCACCTCTGGTGCAAGTTGTCTTTTCTATTTATAAACAGCTTTGATGCAACCTAGCATAGGCATTAATGAGTGTAAAAGTATGGCATTCACTTCTGGATCTGTGTTATCTATAAATTCTGGTCATATTTAATTTTTTTTAGACACTATTGTACTACAGAGGTTTAAGTGTGTTTGTGTGTGTGTGTGCACTGTGAAATGTTCCTGACTGTCAGTGATGGTGTTAGAAAGTGGGGTGTGGAATCCTAAAAATTTGCCTGTGTTATTTTCTTCTGTTCACTTTGGAGGTTAAATCCCAAATGAGGAAAAAAATCAGACCGTTTAAATTTGAAGTATGGTCAAATTGTGATAAAGGTCTTGCTGATCCTAGTGGCAGTGCTCTGAATTCCAAACAGGTATGAAAGTAATTTTTATGTTTTATATCTAAAAGTTAATCTCATTTGTAGCAAGTCAGGCTCTTGCTGAAATTTTTGCTTTCATTTAGGTTTTAATACTTAATCAAATCAGTTTTGAGGTGGGCGGGTGTATGTTTGTTTTTACCCAAAGTGTGGTTGGTTGAAGTAATAGCTGAAATACGGTGGATGTTGCCTCTCTGTTTTACTGAGTACTTTTTTAGATCTCAAAGTCTTGGTGGTAATGACCTAGTGCTGTTACTTGTGCTATATTTGAATTATATAGAGTGTTAGGGAGACCAGTGGAAAAAGATAGAATGGGACAAGGAAGCTGTATCATGCTTGAAGAGTGAAGTGTGCTTGGCCTAACACATTTTTTCAGCTCACCTTTCAAAACACTGTTTGGTCTTTTGTCTGAGTCTGTTCAGCAAGTTTCTGAAATGGAGTATTCCTCTGGGCTTTGGTTTTACAAAAGTAAAATGATTATGCATTGAGTAAAAATGATTATACATTGTGCCACTCTTGACATGTGAAGGAGGCAGCTTTCCTAATATTTTCTGCTAAAAAGGTGCAAAATAAAATTGTAGAAAACTTTTAGGACTATGACTTCTTGTTAATAGTTGGTGATTTCTGCTTATAAAGAAAATACTGCTTTTATCAAGGCAAGCTTCCCAAAGAAAGTAATTGGAATGGTTTCTCTGTCTCTTCTAGTTGTTTGATAGTATCACTGAACTAGTAATTTTGCATTCTTAATTATGAAGTATTTCATTTTGTTTTGTGCTAGTGTCATAGGATTTAATCCACCTAGAAAGAATTGCAAAATTTCTCCGTTTTCTCTAAGAAAGCCTTTAAAGGAAACTGATAGGTAGCTCATGGGGCTATTTTGCTGACAGTTGTCAAGAAAAAGGAAGAATTCTAATCTTCCTAGTTAAATCTTTTTTGTTCTTAATGTTTTAGTCATGGTTTTGATGTTGGAACTGTCTATACATAGGAATTTCACTGTATGTAATAACATATTTTCCGGTCCACACTTAGAAATCTAACAACCTTTACATTAAGGGAAGACATTCAGGTCTTCCTTACTGTTTGTGGAAAGGAAACAAGGTACCACAGTATATATGGTAAAGTGTGTGCATATTTGTTTTACAGTTCCTTCAAGACTGTATGATTTTCTACAATTTAAGCTGCCTGCTATTGTTTTCTGTAAATTTTGTAAGATAGTTAGATTTAAATAAATATTGAAATAATAGGTCTTACATGTTATTACTTGGCTAATGAATTGAAATGTTCTTGTAACAAATAACGCCTGTTTGTTTGTTTTTTTAACAAAAAAGAAGCCTCAAAAGAAGCCTCTGGTTGAACGGCACTCAGGAAATGAAGTTAGTGGTGACCTTTGTTCACTACCCCTTCCAGCACAGGGAGGGAATGAGGAAGAATTGTGCCTAGATAATGATATTGTGGAAGTTAAATGTGAACAAGTAAGAACTTCTATTTTAAGATGTTGTCTTTTTTTTTTTACAGGATTTTTCTAAGCAGATAAAGATTTTTACATTATCGTTATACCTCAGGAGCATGCAGTTGTTATTTAATAAATGTATTAAAAAATTGGAAAAAGGAAAAGTCAGTTAAATTGTACTATCTCTTTCAACACACAGAGAGCTTCTATCAGCAGCTTCTTTTAAAAGCTGAGTTCCCTGAGTAGGGATATTTTGGTAATTCTGGGTGAAAAATAATTTTCTAATGGAGCAGGATGTGGTTACTGAAATTGAAGGTTGCACTTAATTTGTTTGATCAAATGATGAATTGTTTCTGTTTTGAAGTCAGAGGACATGTTCTTATCAATATTTTCAGGTCATAGAAGAAAATTCACAAATTGAATTTTTAAAGAATCAGCTTGCAGATTTCCAGGAAAAGCTTCATAAGCTAGATTGGATGGAAGATAAGCTACGAGTTTTAGAAGAGAAACTGCAAGGAAAGGTGATCATAGATGAGAAGGACTGGAATAACTTACTGAATCGAGTTTTGCTTCTTGAAACAGGACTGTTGTTACAATCCAAAAAGGTGTGTTAACTTCTCTTTAAATTCTATAACAAAAATTGCTCAAACACAATCTTATTGGTCTGTTTATGCCCTCCCTGCTTCCTGACATGTTTTTTTCACTGGCTTTAAAGTCATGATCTGAATGCAAGTGCTGTTTATGAAGTTGATGGTATTTTTTTTCTTAACTGTTAAATTCTATTCTCTCATACTCTATGAACCAAAGCTCTCCATCTGTTCTCATTAATAATGATTCAGTGTAATTTTATTTACTACTGAAGTTATAGAAGGAAATTTTTGAACATGGAGTCTACATTCTGTACAACTGACAGTAACAAAAATGCAGAGTGGAATGTACAGGGTTAATCAAAAAGTTTTCTTATTTTAGTCCTATGTTTAATTTATGCTTGCTTGAAATTTCTAGCCTAATCAATGGGGTTTTTCTCCTATTCCCACTCCCTTCCTTCACTTCCTATTTCTTGTCAGTGATGTTCATTGCATTTTAGGATGTGTAAAAGCACTACAGTTGTGATGAGGCTACATTTGGCATAGCAAATAAAGCCTCTTGTTGCATTAAGACTCTGGGTTATTTTTTGTGTTGAAAGGTCCTTGTGTGCGCATTATGTAATTTGATATATGTACACATGTAAATATTTTGCAGTGAAACATAGCATCACTTTGAAATTAATCATGTAATTAAAAAAACTTTATTCTCTCATGAATTACATGTATCCTTCAGATACTGTCAGATGCTTTCTGGAAGATAGTTGATCTGTGTTGCATTTTTCTTTGCAGTTGTAAAACTATTGAATTTATTCATAACCAGGAGCTCTGTGCCTGTTGCTGACCCCACAAATTTGAAAATGTTGCTAATACTTGTATACAAGACCTGGTTTACTGTGTGCCTTGGAAATGTGGTGGTTATGCAAAGTCTTGAAATGGACAGGTGTTCATACTGATTACCAGGTCATTTCTAACGGCTGTAGCTCAATAAGTAAGGATGGATATTCTCAATTACTTAATAAAAAGTTCAAGTGACTTACCATCTGAAATCAGATTCTTATGGTTCAGTAGACATATGTCCAAATAATAGCACCAATGATTTTTTTTTTTGCAGCAGTCTCAAGAGGCCTTCAGGTGAACAGCCATAGACAGCTTTTTCTCTTGTTTCAAATATACTCTTTTCAAGAAATTACTGTAGCACATGGGAATGCTCCTGTTTTCAGACTAGACTTGTTCTTTGGTTTATGTAAATTTGGTTTATTACTGCTTCAGTAACGTGTTTATTGCAGTTGTTCATATTGTTGGAATAGTATTTGGAAAATACTCTGAAAAATATTGCTCAGAAATTTCCAGTGAGCTAATTATATTTCTGTACTGCATGTTACTGAAAGAATGCACCTACAGAAACAAGTTCAGCTATAGTTTCTCTGTGGCATTGTATATACAAATATATAAGGCTATATATATATGTATACATAGTCTTCAAAACTGTTTTGCAATAGACATTTGAAAACTGCTAAGAAATAATCCTTTGGGACACAGAATTGCTGCTTTTTTTGTTTAATGAAATCGCATCCAGGACGTGCTTCACACATACAGAAACAATTCAGAATTACTCCTTCCTTACTCTTGCACTTTTCAGGGACTTTTTGGCATCTAGCCAACATAGCAGGAACACTCTAAAATCTGTTTTCTGCTGTTGCCAAAGTAGCAGCAGCTGTGCATTTAGCTCTGGGAAAGTCTGAAAGCTACCAAATCCATTTCAATGAAAGGAATTGACCAGACATAGTCTGTGCAAATTTGATTTTTGTATTTTTTTAAGAGATAGTCATTATTATGTTTTTTTCCAGCTCTTTCCCATACAATACCTACTATTTCTCCTTCATTTGTTTATTTGGGTGCAGTATTCCCCTGTTAGCTGATGTAGTTAGTTACTCCAGTACATAAAGTGATGTATTTTAAAGGCTGAGATGTCAAATCATAATGATAACTCGTTATGTAAAAAAAGTTTAAATGTTTGAGTGTTGCATTTTTTTATTTTGAAATTAGGAAATTGTATTAAAAAAAGTTATTGTTTGCTTGCTTATGAACAACCTTTTTCAAGTTAGATTAAGTTAAACTGACGATGTTTCTTAAGAGAGCCCTCTCATTTAGTAGCCTGGAAAACCAGCTTAAAATAGACTTCTGAGTTCTAAGCATTTAGGTGGAATGAATTTCAGTTAGTCTATAGGCTATTTTTTTAGAACTAAGGACTGTATTTTTGAGTATCAACCAGCGGTAGGAGAAGGCACACTTACTTTAAGCTAATGGCAACCAATGTTGAGATGAAATGATTAGTACAGGCTAAGACCATTCTGCTTGTCCATTCTACTCATCACTAAGTTATATATAACTAAGTTATATGCACTGTATTTTGGCCTGGTTTTGACCTCTTTATGAACAGCAATATTGATATTAAGAAAAAAAGACCCATTAAATAGACTAGTTTTTTAATAAAGTGCATTTATGGAAATGTTGAATTTTTTTAGTCCTGTGAAGATATTTGTGCAGTGCCAACATATCTGCATGGTGTAGCAAGCGAATACATACATACCTAGTACTTAAATATACTTTAGTTCTGTCAGAAGATGATTTAAACAGGGTATATGGCTAACATGCAGTAAACTTGTATTTCAGAGAGACTTATCTAAAGAGTTCAGCAATATAAATCAAGAAAGTGCTTCTAGTAGCATTCCAGTTTCTCTTGGTGAGTATTAATAATTTTCCTCTTAATTAACATAAATATGCTAAATACTTCTTGCTGACCTTGACTAATAATAGTTTAAGTAGGTAACTGAAATTTAGTGACTTGTGAATTTAAAACCATACTGCAGGTTAGAAGTTAACTTCAGCATTTCATGTTTCTAACATTCTTTAGATGATTTAGTTGCTATAACATAGTAATATTAGTTACAAATAGCTACTAAAAATATCAAAGATGGAAATTTAATCAACTTTCTGTTGCTAAAGCTTTGAAAAATAATACTGTCATCTGGACTTCAAGCAGTTATCATCATGTTTTAAAAGTGTGCTGTTCTTAAGCACAAATGGAGTTATTTTTGCTGCCACTAATATCTTTTAGGTTGCTGTTTACTTCTTTTTAATGGGGCTCAGACAAATCATGATTCATAATCTTTGTTGGTTTTCAGCTCACTACTGAATGTTTTCTATATTTCATCTCTGAAGCAGTTAGCAGCTCTCCAGCTGGCATTTTTGATAAACTTTCTTGTTTTGAAGAGAAAGACAAAATCTTTTTCTTCCATTTCCAACTTTGTTTAATTTTGATAACATACAAGAAGTAAACGAAGCAGACTTGAGTGGGAAAGAAGTTAAAAGCACTGCCCAGGCCATGAGTAATTCTGTTTTCCTCAATGGCAGCTCTCTAGCCCTTAGCTCTATTAGCTCCCTTAGCTCCCTCTGTTCCCTTACTTGATTTGGCGTGTTTCCCTTGTGGCAGCTGTTATTCCTACCACCAGTGGTAAGGAGGATATTCTGTTTTCCATTCTCACATATTAGGCTTTTTTGTCCAGTGTTGGGCTCTTGAATTGTAATTAAAAGGGAGTCTCAGTGATCCAGTTTCCATGGAAATTAGGGAGACAGTTCTTGATTATGTCAAAGCTTGTTTTTATCTTGGAGTCTCAGAAATGGGTCCTCCATTTTATAGGGCATAGAAAGCTTGTAATATGTTCAGTTCCTTTGATAAGTTTAGTGGTATGTTACTAACACTTGAGGATTTTGTAGTAAGTAAACAGGCATATGGTTTTTGAAAGAGAATTTTTATATTTTCACACTCCCTAGATTCTTTTGAATGTGTTATTCCTACTTTTCTAAAATTCAGGAAATTTTAGGTGTAAAAGTAACGGGGACAGGATTAATTATTTTATCTGGGAGTTTAATACTTTGAATACTTTCAGGCTCTTTTTGGTTGTAGCACTCTTCAGCAAGTACAGCTCTACCAAATAAACAATTTTTAATTTTAGGTATTTAAAAGCAGTTTAATATGAATTTTAGGTACAAAATAGTGTAGGTAAGTATGTTCTAAAGGTATGATGTATAGATGGTGACATTACTAAGAAATGGGTATGGGAACATGTGTTTTTCAAGATACTAAATTCTTTTCCCTGACAATAATAATCTAAAATTACAAAGAATATCACAGCTTTCCAAATGCAAACAAAAAAGAAAAAAAATTCTGCTACTTATAAGGCAGGTTACTTAGCACAAATTAAAGACATGTTTGAACATGCAGTTTACAATAAAAATAATATAAACTATATGAAATTACTATTAAATATTTGGCACTGTAATCAGATGTTCATAAGCTTTGATTTTACTCTAATCAGGAGAAAATAGTCTTCTTAGTAATCTTTGGAATTTACTTTTTTTATTTTATATATTATACATAGTGTAATATTGCACTTGTTTTTAAAAAAATGAGAAACCTGTTTTGGACTCTCATAGTAGCTTTTTCTTTTCCCTCTCTAAACAATGCATTCTCTTCTGTTATTACCTACTGTAAATCAACTTATTTGATAGCTGACCTTGCAAAAGAGAGCAAAAAGGCAAAGGTGACATAAAACTGAGCATTTCTCTATAGATACAGAGAGGAATGAAGAGATGCCAGAGAGTCATCTTCAGTCGTCTGGATGCAGTTCTCTGTTATCCACAGACCAATCTCCCAAAGACGTGACCATTAATTCTCATGATCTGACAGACATTTCAAAGGTAAGTAAAACTGGTGAACGCTCAGTTGATTTCCTTTGAGGTCAAGAGAACAAGTAAGCATTGGTTTTAGTTGTATATACTGATAGAAAAACAAGGAAACTATGCTAAACTACATCTTGGTCTGTCTCTTAAAAATACTTTTCATATGTAAACAGTGCTTAAAGTCACATTTTCTCTGAATTTAAGTTGAAAGTCCATCTGAAGAATGTCAGCTTTGAAGAGTTCACTAACTTTGTTGCTTTTAAATTGTAGGAGACAATAAGACAAAGAATGGAAAAGATAAGTAAAATGTAAGTAATAGGAAAGGGCAGCAGGAATTTATTTCCCAGGGGGGAGTTGTACTGGACTAAGGCACACAGAGAATGTACATATGTGTTCCAAACCTCAAAGGTCTCTACATCAGGTGTGGCATTTCCTTATGGCTCTACTGGATAGTAAATCTACTTACAGTTTTGTATTTGTGGGATATGTCACTCTTTTGATTTCTAAAAAGCAATAGAAAGCACTCTTAATAGTGTTGACTAAAGATTAAAGAGTGTTTAAAATTTGGTTGATAAGAAATACGAATATTATTTTTTTCCTGGTTGAAATTCCCTGGTACTTGCAACTTTTCTTCCTGAAAAATACCTGTTATTTTAACTGTGTTTTATTATTTAAGGAAAACTAAAACCAATTTCAGCCTTAGCATTATAACGGCTGTATTGAGATGTATTTGATATTAATTCTGTGATCTATAATAAATTTTTTTGTTATATTTTTATTATACTTGAAGAGAAATGTGCTGCTCTACCATGTTTCTCTAGCAAGAGATTTTTATTCTCTAAGTGCATGACCTATAAAATGCTCTAGCTTTTTCTGTGATTTTAATTTTATTGTTTGGGTAACTTCTTTTTTTGTGTACTTAAGGTTTATTGATATATGGTAGGCATTCAAAATAGAAACCAATTGCAGAGGAAAAGGACAGGATGAGAGAAAACTTAATGGGGTCATGCTGCTTGTTGGCATTTTGGATAATTAGGACATTAAAAGCAAGTCAGTCAGTTATTTTGTACCTTATTTTATTAAGTGTATGTAAACAAAATTTATTTTCAGAATTGAAGAAACCTTCAACTTGTTCAAAACACCAAGCCCACCTCTGGGAGTACCTGAAAGCAAAAGTCTTCAGACCTGGTCTCTGCAGACTTACGGATATCAGAAATAATATGTATGTTTGTACAGCATTAAATTTTTAATATATCGAATTTGTAATGATCACCAGTGCTTTTATTGCTTTGAATAAATATTTTACTCATATATCTGTGTATTGATTTCCCTCCTCATGACCACAATTTTTGGTTTTAAAGACTGTTCAAATAGCTTCTTCCCCCCTTGTTGCACTTTTGTAAATTGAAGTCATTACAGCAGTGTATTCTTGTGTTGACATTTGTTAGCAGTGTGCTAAGTAATATGTTTTTTAAAGTGTGGGCTTGAGGACCGTGGTTTACATCCTGTTGGAAACATTCCAGCTGGAACTTGAGTATTACACCCAAGAGGCATTCTTACATACCATCTTACCATCTGTACTGTCGAATAATCTTAATAAAAAACTTACATACACAGTTTCAAATATGTACCTTTTTTGCTGTTGTTTTATTTTGAAATATAAGTTTTCACGCTGAGCTGGAGAGTACCAACACTTTATGGCTTCCATTAACACTGACAAAGTGAGGTTCAGTTTGATCCTAAGCACTAAAATGTGCAAGTAAGTCCACAGACTTTGACTGCAAGAGATGTGTTGAGTGTTTTAGTGCTCTTACCCAACACATTTTAAGACCAGCAGCACAGATGGAGACCAGTCAGTATACAAAGAAACAACATTTTCATTACTTGAAGCCATATTAAGATTTCTGTTTAGAGACATAAGTAGATGTAAGACTTCCATAAACATATGATCAAACCAAAGATGTGTGAGGCTTGATTAGATTTATTTGTTTATTACTCTTTGTAAACTGGTAGCCTATCATATCAAGGTTCCTTTGTGTTTTAATACTTCACTTTAAAGGATATTTGGAGTTTAGTATTACAAACCAGTTGGAATTTTTTTGGAGGCAGAGTTTTCAGATGAAGGCAAAAGCAGCTGTTTGACATGCTGTAAAAAGTGATTTCTATTTTAGCAGTAATTATGATTTATTTCTATAACCATATGGAATATAAATCGATTTTATTTTACATAGAAACAGAAGAGCTTACGGCTATCTGTTATTTTATATAAACTAGTTGTGGGTTTTTTTGACTTTTTCAGTTGTTCAAAAATAAAAGAACCTAGAAAGATTGAAAAATTACATAGTAGGAATGTGTTATGCCCCTTAATTGAAAATAGGCCTTGCAAATTACTGTTCATTATTCTAACAATGAAATGAAATGAGGTTTTCTTCTAAATGTTAGAGCAAGTCATGTCTTAAAATAGGACTACAGCACCATCTTGTGGAAATCTTTATAAAGTCATCAAAGAAGTAAAAATTATTTCTGTCTGCTTTAAGTTGCTATGGTAAAATATTTTGAATTATCTCTTATTTTTCCTCTTTGCCTTGGAGTCAAAGAAGATTTTATGCTCAGTAAGATATTTATTCTCTGTGATATTTGATAATGCTTGTGGCAGAATGAAAGGAATGATTGTTGTTTGTTGATGTCATGGCAAAAATGAGAAGTGTCAGTATACTTTATTCAAGTTACAGAGACTTATCATTGAATGCAGTGAGTTTTAGAAAAAGCTCTTTCTCTGTGTGTGAAATTCAATATTATCTCTAATGCTATTTAATCCTATATATAGTAAAAATCCCAAGTTGTTTAACTATTTCCTTCTTCCAGCAGCTTATATAGTAATGAAAAGCTAAAATAGGGATATGGACAAACTGAGGTTTGAGAAGGGCATTATTGTCTTGTAAAGGTTAATTTTTCTGGAGAAACAGGAAGGTAAGATGATCAAAATATGTTAGAAGCTACTAATTGTGGAATTTACTTAGTTACTTTGTATTACAGATGCTTAAAATTCTTTACTAATCACTAGTGAACATGGTTTGAAAGCAGCATTTTTCTTTCAGCTACTTGTTTTGACATGTCATCATTTCAAACAGTTGCAATTGTAATATATTCTATCTTAAAATAATTTATTTGGTAATTATTTACAGTTATATTTTCAAACACTATGCCGCATATAGTTTGTTCAGGATTTTTATTTTTTAGGGTCTTTTTTAACTCTTTGTGGTGAAAATACATGAATTATAAGTGAATGAATATTTACTTATAATCCTCAGACAGCAAATTGTGCTTCTTCAGGAAAAGTATAACTGCAAAAAATGGTTTAATGATAGTATTTTGCTTTTGTGGTCTGTAGGCAGATTTCTGTGTGGTAGAGATGTGTGTTGTGGTCTTTGTAGGATACTGGGGACAATGCACCCTGTCACCTATGCCAGATGAGCAGTCAATACAATGATGGTGATTAAAGCACTTTTGAGTGTCCCAAATGGGGAAAAGAAGTTGTACCAAAACAATGATATTCCTTCCCCTGAACATCCTATGACTTATTTAATGAGGAGTTAGTTAGTATCTATATTTATATTTAGATATAAAGTTAGTATCTCTGTTTAGGTAATGTGACCTTATCTGAGAGAAAAATGTACTACCAGTCATAGCAAAAATCATTCTCTTTGGATAATGTAGAGCAGATGCTTTATTTGGAAGTGGTGAGGCATTCTGCTCTCTAGGAGTAAACTGCTCTAGTTACAGGTTCACAATTAGCAGTAGTTACAGTCACAGCAGTAGTGTGGAGCACTGATGTTCTAATACAGCATTGTGTGTTGGTTTTCCTCTCCCCTTTCCCTTTGCAGTTATTGTAAAGAAAACTTACGGTGTAAAGCAAAATCACTTGATGATAGATTCAAAATCAACAGAAATATAATTTTGCCAGTGTTAGGTTTATAATGATCAATTTTTAGCATAAGCAATGTCAATATAATATATATAATATAATAATATAATAATATTATGCCTCAGGGTATTTTTATCAAAGGTGCAATTCTATTTCTAAAACATACTGCAAGGTCTTCATAAACTTTCACACTTGTGGGTCTGTTCTCTTACCTGGTGTTGCTGCACTGCATTGAGTGCATGTTGAAATATGAACTGGGATTAAGAGTTGGAGAGCCTTGAATACTTTCCATGAATGCTGAGAATAGTTTCAGAAAGCTGAAGTTTTTGGCAGCTTAAGGGATTTCCTCCCAGCACTGATCATTCCCATCTGTCTATGTTATCAACTGTGTTTCGTAACTGATGTGACTTAAATATACTCTTCTGAAAATAAAGAGAGAGGGGTATTGATTGTATTTTTTGGGTGGTCTTGGTTTTTTTTATATTTTTTCTCATTCACATCAGCTTTGTGATCAACTTATGACATTGCACACAAATGTTTGTGACTGAACTTTCAGTTGGAGCAGCCTGCTGTGCTGTCAACAAATAACTGTGCAACATGAGAGAGAATGGGTCAAGTTGGTGTTTTACTGCTGAAAGATCTCTTTCTCTGAGTGCAGAGAGCTAGAAGTGAAGAAGTTTCTGTACAAAGTCCCAATGTACATATTCATGAAAACTTGTTTAATTTATCTTAATTGATTGAATGAAAGGGCAAATGTGTCAGAGAAAAACATGGAAAATAGGATTAAAGGAAATCTAAATCTACACTTTGAAACTGGGTCACTTTTCAGGAGTTGAAATAGCTGTTTATTACATGTGCTTTTGTTTATTTTTTTTTTCTTGGCCTTTTTTTTTTTTTTATTTAGAGGCATATTTTTCATATCTTCAAAAATATCCAAAAAACTCAACCATTTTTTTGCTGTGTAAAATGACCATAAAATATACAGGCAAATGCAAACTCAATCCTTGGGGAATATTCTTTGTAATCTTTTGTTTTATGGAATAAATATGTATGAATGTGTAACACATTTAAAATATTTCACATAGATAATCACTGTATTATAAAAATAGGAAACATGTTCTCCTTACAACCTTAGTTTAACTGCAGTGGAAAACTAGGCAATATAGTTCATGGACTTTGAATCATTTAATTTCTATCAATATAAGTAAGTTTCAATATGCAGGAAGACTTCAGTTATTTTTAGCAATGCGTGTTCATTTGCTCCATAGGTGATCAAGTAGAAGGCACAATGCCTTTCCTATGATACTCACTGATGGTCTGGCATTGCATAGTCTTTGTCCCTGTATTGTTGCATAAAACACTGATAGTAATTTCTTGCTCCAACTGCAAAATTAAGAGATTCTCCTTGTTTTTCTCTTGAATATGATGTGGTTTGGTTCATTGTTTATGCCCGCTTTAAGAACTACTTAGGAAAAAAACTAATGCAAAAAAAGTATTTTTTTCTTGTAATTGAAAACATCCCATTGGAACCTATTGAAGGAGCTAAGGATAAGTTCATGAACTTACTTGGGCTTATGTATTCATGGTAACAGGGTCCAGCTTATTGTAGTTATAAAAGTGGTTGACAGCTGTGATAACTTCAGTTAAAATAGTTGTGCTTTTGTGTGAACTACAGAAAAATAGGTGCTGATATGGTGTAAGATTACTAACCTGAATACTTTATCAAGCTTCATTTTAAGCTGAGACATAACAATTTAAGAGCAGTGACTCAAATTTTCTGTGGCTTTTTTTCTCGTATCACTGTTGGAACATTTCTGTTTTGTCTATATTATATATAGTCTTTTTCATGAAGATATACCAGCAAACAATATATTGCTCTAAATGTTTTGTGATTGAATGTCATACTCAAAACATAAATCTTTTTGTTTGAAACTGACTTGGACTTGCATAATACTGTGTTGATGCGCTGATCATAAATTGTCTTGAATAGAAAATATACAGCAGGAAAAGGATACAATAATTGCGTTACTGTAGCTTGGAAAGAACAAAAGGCAATTATTCTAGTGACTGAGAACGCACTGAAATTGTTATTTCATTGTTGTTTTAAAGGCGTCAGCCTTGAGTGAAAGTATTTTTGTTACAGGAATGTCTTTGATAAGTGTTTGGATTTTAAGTGAGTTGTCTGTTGGTTTTGCCCTCATATTAAAGATTGACATAAATATGCGCTAATAGTGGTCTAGTAGTACAAGAGCAGCAATGATCTGTAGGTGTTCTGGTAAGGTGTGTGAGCTTTGCTGTACAGGTATAGTTTCACCTTAGCAATAAAGGGAAGTTATCTGTGAACCCCTTTTTGCTTAAGGAGAGAAGCTGTCGAGTAAAGAGCAAACTGAAGTCCTCATAGAAGTGAGGCCTTGAGCTATCAAAACCCAGAATATTGAGGACTTTCCTGGCTATTGAAGTAAGGTCCACAGGAATGCTGTCTGGAGGAGGTAAAAGTGGAACTACAAAGGAAATAGGAAAAAAGCTCTGGGTGATCCAAAAGTGGGTACTAGCAGGACATATTTTATTTAAGTAACACTTTAAAAGTTACTTCTAGAACGTAGCGTGTCTGACAATCAGGCAGCACAAAGTACCAAGGCATTTAATTAAGAATATACTCATGTTGAGAACCATTTGAAATTAGAACAACTCAAGTGAGTAGGAAAAATACGCTGTGGTCATATGCATAAGACGGGGTTAGGCACCATATCCATATGAACAAACCAAACAACCTTGTGACCAGTGGCTCCATACCTAATACACAAGTGCTTAGATCAAAATTGTTTCCAACCTCCCCTGGGTAGATTTGTTTTTATCTCAACTCTTCATGCCCTACATTGGGCACCAATTAAGGTTGTCCTGGTTTAGGAATAGTATTCCCCAATTCAGTGCCTTCACTGTTAACTCTCTAAAACCACACTGCTGCTTGCTCTCTCTGTTTTGCTCTCCCCTTTCCTGCTGGGTGGGGTGCAATTGAGAATTGGAGGCGAAAAAGGCAAAGATCATGGACTGAGACAAGAACAATTTACTAGAAACAACAATGAGATAAGAAAAACAGTAATAGCAACAGGATTAATAACAAAAGGGTTCAAAAGAGAGAGTGATTTCATGCAAAATTCTCACTGAGCCCAGGAGGAACCCATTCTCCTTGGACAAGCATGTCCCTTTCCCCTGCCCTCAGCAAGGAGGTGAGGTGATATAGAATAACCTCCATGTCCTAATCACACCCTCTCCCTGCTACTGCAAAAAGATTAACCCTGTCCTGGCTGGAACCAGGATAGACAGCAATATTGCTTCAGCAAATGGTTTCATAAACCTTTTATCAATAAAAGGAGATGGAATGTGGTGGTATCTTGAATCTTGTACAAATCAGAGACCTGTAAATAAGAGGTGAAAACTTAATTTAGCAGATTATCTAAAACTGCACAGGTGTCAGAGAGGGTTTTTGAGCTTTAAGTAATGTACCTTCAGACCTGTGTT
This sequence comes from Poecile atricapillus, assembly GCF_030490865.1. NCBI lineage: Eukaryota > Metazoa > Chordata > Aves > Passeriformes > Paridae > Poecile > Poecile atricapillus. The sequence continues at coordinate 40,721,119 of NC_081252.1, forward strand.
GACAGCAGTACACTTTAGCGGGTAGCTAACTTTAAAATGTCTGCCTAAATTAAGCTGTCTTTAGCTCCTCATTTACAGCGTGTCTTGCATTTTTATCACCATTTGAGTCTCATCAGGCATGCTAACAGTATTTATTTCTGTTATGCTTATGTATTTAATGTCTGGGGGGGAGGGGAGCAGAGAATGATTGGTGGGGTTTTTTCTGTCTACCTGAGTGAGGTTTAATGAGAGCGCTTGAACCCCAGCTGTACTCAGGAGCACAAGGTAGCTCAGGTAATCACTCCAAGTCCATGTAAACAAAATTGTTAACTGTAGCCAGTGCGAGCATTCCTAAGTTATCAGTAACTTGAGGAGCTCAGGTCCTGACTTGTTGCTGGGGCTGGTGTTGGGGTCAGCACAGGCTGCAGGACCCGGGAAGTTTGTGAGTCAGAACACGCCAATCTCTATTGCAGTAACTGCACTCTTACTGATAACCGGGCTAGTTTGGTGACTGCAGGCTTAACATCTTGGACACCAGCACATACATCATTAGCTGAATGTGGGACCTGAAGTTAAATGGTGTTTATGTTGTGCAGATATAATTCATTAATTATCTCATGCATCCCACCATGACTGTTGTATGCATGCTTTTGTGTCTAGCTATGGGAGCTGAAGGGATTAATATGTTTATAAATATCAGTAAAATATTCAAAACATAATTAATACTAGTTTTTAACAGAAATGGTAAAATCAAGTAAGGATAACCTGAACTGAAATTTCAATTTTTAATGGGCTCAATGCTTTCCTGTTAAAAATTGAAGTAGTATTTGGAGTGATTTATGAAATAATATCCTATTTTCATGTAAAGTAAGCTTGTAATTCAGGCAAAAATAATCACAGAATATACTGGGTTGGAAGGGACCCACAAATATTATCATCCTGGCCCTTCAAAGGACCATTCCTAAGACTCAAATGTTTTTAAATCTGAACATTGTCAGACAATTTGGTAAGGGGTCATTATTTTTTGTTGCTACTGTGCTAGTCATTATACAAAATTAAAAGTTGACTCTTACCAAAGAGACCCTAAATGAAGCATATAAAGTCGAATACATATTTTCTATTTTGGTGTATTTTACTGGAAAATATAGACAGACTTGTCTATTATAATATAAACAATTTAGTCTTTAAGCTACATTTTTTTCATAGAAGATTGACATTTGCTGCTTTTTCCAGATAACAGTAGCCAATGTTGTCTTATCAGGAAACAGATTAGCTGCAGTTCTGTAAGTCATGGAGAAGATAAGAACAACTTTGAATAATGGAGCAATGGTGCAACAAGGTCCTTGTATTTGAGAAAGGATTAAACACTAAACTTCCCAATAAGCTGACCATCAGACTTTTTCTCCCACATAAAATTTCTCAGTCACTTAGAAATATGAACTTCAGATATTAAATTATAAAGATTTATATAAAAATCTTAAGATTTTAGTCTTTAAAATTATAAAGCTGCCTGCAATAGAGAGAATGTTTCAAAATTATGTGTTTTTTATAGGAGATATTCAATTTAATATTCATGAACAATAATTTTTATTGTTCATGTGGGCCCTTATTTGTAACATTGAGTCTATGTTTCAGATATAATCCCTCAAATTTAATATTTTACAATGTCTAAGAAAAGATATCTAAGAATATGGTCTTAAAATCTCCACAGAAATTTCTGGGTTACATTTATTGCATCTCTGAATGTATATCTACTCCCTTGCTAGGCAAGATTTTCTTTATGTCAGTGAGAAATGCATGATTGTACATGATTTCAGCTCTCTTGCTATTATTAGCATGTATGCCATTTAGTCCTTATTGTATGTTCATTTAGAACTGGTTTTGTAGCTGAAAGGGAGTTTTACTCCCTTTTCATTTCCCTTCCTTATATCTGGCCTGCTAATCTTTTCCTTCTTTACAAACTGAAGCTATGCTTTTCTGTTTCAGAAACTTCTTCAGTTTAATGTCTGGATTACATATCTAGGAAAGAGAGAAGAGCAAGCTCATTGCTTCTGCTAACAGCGCTAAAGATGATTCTCCTTTCTGGTTTTATCTTCAAATGTTTGTTTTTTGTTGAAAAAGAAAAAGATCAACACTGCCCATACTCTAGTATAAAAATAATTCATTTTGTGATTATGTGAAATAAAAATAAAAAAAATCCCAAAGCAGGAGCTTTTAGAAATGTCAGAAATACCTTTTTGGCTGTATTATTGTAATATGGCTTTTAACATAGCTGTTACTCCAAGTCCTTGTATTATCTTTGTTTGAATAGCATTGCCCTTGAGAAAATTTTCTCTCCTTCAGTAAAGAAGAAATTGTTATTGGTGTTTATTACTGTGTCAGGTCAATCTGTGACTATTTTACTTGCTGATACTTTCTTTTATGCCTTAAATTTCAGAAAGACACAGCTATTGTTGTGGTAGGTTTTGTGTTCCAGTGAATGTAGGAAAAAGGGAGAGAATAAATTAACAGGTTCAGTCAGGTACCATGACAAAAGTTTTGTTCGTGTTACCTCATTCTATTCTATTGGTAGAGATTCTGTATCAATTAGGATAATTTTTCAAAAATGACTGCAGGGGACATTGTGCAGGCTCTTGCAGAATGTGAACCATGAGAGAAGTCATGGTCCAGAAAAGGTAAATCAGGGAAATATTCCATGGAAGCTGTAGATAATCAGAGTAGTAACATTGTGACTACATTTGTATAATTTGCATGATTGGAGGGAAACAGTAGACAAAATACATAAACAGTAAACTTCAACTGTGAGAACAATGTTTGCAGTACAGAAACAGATCAATAGGAAAGGAACCTGAGTATTTCCAGTGTTATTTGCATAGGTAGACGTTAGCTTGAGATTCTGTATAAATCATACAAATACATTCTTGTCTCCTGTTTCCTGTTTGAAACTTAGATTCTTCAAAGCAAAATATAATGTCTCTGATATTTTCCAAGGGGGCTATTTTGCCTCTGTGCAGTGAGATACTGTGCATCCAGTATCTCACTTTTGCATAGGGAGACTCTACTTAGAACTCATTGCAAAGTTAGGTTTGTCATATATCTTGTTTAATGTTTGTCAGCATGGAACTATTTCAGCAAATTATTTTTTCACTCAGTATTTTCAGTAAATATTTTTTAGCATTTATGATCTTAACAGCCTGAATGTTAGCCAAAACACATATCACAAGATAACCATCCTTTCCAGAACATTTGTGAGTAGATTTAGATCTGCTATTTCTACTTTATAACAGTAGGAGCAGTACACATTAAATCTTTGTCCTAACAGACTCTTATAAGTTTTCTTCAGCTTTTTCTTCTCTGACCCTTAACAAAATATAAATTTCAGAGAAATTTCTAGAAATTTCAGAGAACTGTCTGAATGAAAATTCCCCAAATTCAGAAATGTCTATGATCATCAGAACCTCTTTGAAGTCACAGACTTCTATATCCACATATTTCTCTTTCTTTACTTGTTCCTCCTGATTTATCCAAGCAAACCAGTTTTATCTTTTCCCTTTCTTTTTTTACCTTCCTTAGGTCAAACATTGGGTTCTCTTTGGAATGTGATCTGTAATGGAGAATATTGGAAGAATAATATTAAAAGGAAGTTCTCACCTAAAAATCCCATTCAAAGGAAGATGTTGAAGAAGAGTTCTGCTTCTCCTTTTGAGTCCTTTAAGAACAATTAAGCATTGTATACCTAATGTTTATATAACTTTAAGAAAATTACGCATTTGTCACAGAAAAAATGGATGGACTCTAGGGAATGAACATAGCTATCACATAATTGCAGCACAACTTTAAACTGACTGCAGCATCCTTCAAAGGGAATTGAATTTCATACTGTCAGCAGTGTAACATAACTTATTACTTGGTACTTAATAACAACTTTAACTTGGAGGTAATGATGTTACATTTAGACTTCCATTACAAAGATAAACACCTTAAACTGACCGCTCAGCTCACTTAACCACGGTGTCTGTTTAGTATGAAAGACTTCATGAATTGTTTTCCTCTTTCTTTGGGTTTCTGGAGCTCTTTCTGGTACTAAGCTTTAACAACTTTTCTGCCTGAGACCTTAGGGCCACACAGAAAGGTTTGATGAAATTGAGGAAGATTCAAAGCTCCTCACATAGCTAAAATTGCATCAGATGACCTGTGAGAAACAGGTACCACTGCAAATTCTAGTTAATGTTAAGATTCCTGTCATCAAAGGCAATCATTTAAGTCCTTTCTTGCAAAGCAACCAAATAAAGTATTACTCAAACATCTGTCAGCAGAGACTTGAGGTCTAACCCTCAGCTAAGCTAGAAATCCATAATGAGGGACACCTGGTCCAAACTGCTTTTGCTTAGACAAAGCTTCAGCACTTCTTTGATATATTGGTAGGCCACATTTGTGACAATAAAATTTACTAGAAATAATCTGTCCAACCTTATTTATGCAATCTTCTTTATTAGGCCTTGCTATTTATCTTTACATTATTAGAATTTTGTATTGTGCCTTTTTTAAAACTGTTCAAATTGAAAATGCTAGTTTTTACTTGCAAAGCAATTAAGTATTTAATAATTTTGAGATAAGTAGAAGCCTTCTGATCTCCTTTCCATGTCCATGTACTGTAGTGAGCCAGCAGAACCCATTTCCTTCCTTTTCTAAAATGGTCAATATTCCACTGACCATTCCATTATATTCCCTGCGACTTCTTCCTCGGCTTTAATGTGCACATTCTTTTGTTACAGGATGGGTTTATTTCCTCTAGATTCCCCACCTTTTTAGGTACTCAGATACTTCTATAAGTCTTTCAAAGCTCAGGTTTGTCTGAAAGCTGAGAAATAAGGCTTCACATTGCATTTCCAAATAGGGCAGAATGGGTAACGTGAAGGGCTGTTTTTAGCAACACCGTGGATAATCATTGTTGCCTCAACACAGAGTTTAATTGCTACTCTTGACTTGAAATTTACTTGGAAATTGAACTTGAGTTTATTTACTTGGAAAAAGAATAAGAAAGGCCATTAAGAGTTTATAGAGCATGATGGATGACACCTTATAATTACTGATATTCTTCTAATAGTAACCTGAATCTTAGAGTTGTCTTGGGAAATAATAAAGTCAGAGTCCCACAGAAAACATGATCTTTGTCTCATTTATTTTCTTCTATTAAGAGGTGCTACTGTTAAAAAATTTTAAACCAAATACCTGGTTGTTGAAACTATTGCTGAACCAGAAGACATTTTACACTTGTTCATTTTTTATTCAAATTTGAATTTTATGGATTTCTTATCTTGAAAAAAAAAAATCTGTGTTTTCTCTTGTAGCATTTTTGTAAAGATCCCTGCTTCTTTGTTTCAAGCACTATTGAGAGACTCTTGAGAACAATTTAAATTGCCAAATGCGTAAGGAGTGAATCTCTCTTGTGATATCACAAGGCAGGATTTCTTATGAAAAGTGAGTATATACAAAGAGAATTCTTAATTTCTCAACCATGTAGATAGAAATCCTGAGGGACCTTAAAGATCATCTAGATCCAGCCCACCTGCCATGGACAGGGACACCTTCCACTAGACCAGGATTCTCAAAGCCCCATCCAGCCTGACCTTGCAGGGATGGGGCATCCACAGCTTCTCTGGGAAACTTGTGCCAGTGTCTCACCACCCTTAGAGTGAAGAATTCCTTCCTAACATCTAGTCTAAACCTGCCCTTTTCGAATTTGTAGCCATTCCACCTTGTCCTGTCACTACATGCCCTTGTAAAAAGTCCTTCTCCAGCTTTCTTGAAGGCCCCCTTCAGGTACTGGAAGGCTGCTCTAGGGTCTCCTCAGAGCCTCCTCTTCTCCAGACTGACCAACCCTAACTCTCTCAGCCTGTCTCCATAGGAAAGGTGCTCCTGCCCACTGAGCAACCTTGCGATCTCCACTGTACTTGCTCCAACAAATCCATGTCCTTATTTTGGGATCCCAGAGCTGGATGCAGCATTCTAGGTGGGGTGTCACCATAGCAGAGCAGAGGGGCACAATCGCCTCCCTCAGCTTGGTGGTCCCAGTGCTTCTGACGCAAGCCAGGGTGTGTTTGCCTTTCTGGGCTGCAGTGCACATAGTCTGGGTCATGTTGAGCTTCTTGTCAACCAGAGAAGGCAATCTCTGATCAAGGAAGGTCTTGGCAAACAGTTTATCAGCATTATTCAGGAAGTCTAACACAGCACCATTTCTGTAGAGCATTTAAGTTAATTTTCCTTCTAATTAAGTAAACCTGAAGTATATCAGTGAAGGTTTACTTTCCTGGAATTGAAACATAGAACATAATGTAAGTGACTGAGTTGCTCACTAATTGAAGCAATCAGTCAGTATAATGAGGAAGGATTTTCTAGTGAGTGGTAGTGGTAGTTGGGGGATAGGGGAGACATTCAGAAATTCCTTGAAAGGAGAAACATGATTAGTGGGTAAAGACTCAGAAGGATTTGTGTTAGGGTTGGCAGTGAAGAAGTTGTGCACTCTGCACTCAGGAATGATATTTGAAAAGGTTGTTGCTTATGTTTCTTGTACTAAACTGTTTTATTCTCCCACAAAGCAGGTTTTTCTGATATATGAATATATTTTTCTGATATAGAATAACTACTGGCTTAAAATGGAAGAGTAACTGAAATTCTAACTTAAATTTAGCTGTTACTTAAGGGTGGAAACTTTACTTGCTTCCTGTAGTTCTTACAAGTAAGTATGTGATCTGGATGGTGTTCAACACTCATTAATCATGTTTGCATACCCATTTTGCAGCTGGATTTTCAAATCTGGTATTAAAGTTCATTTAACATGCCTTCCCAAAAGTAAATATGTCAGTAAGTTTTGGTTTGTTTTACATATGCATTCTTCAGGTAGTTTAACTTAGTACAAATCTATGCTGCCTTCAAACTTTATTCAGAGTTGGTCAAGACTAGTTTTCATTTCAGATTATGGAGTGATTCAGGAACACCTGGGGCCAAGATTTATGGCCTTACCTAAATTTTAAAAGTACTGTGTTTTTATAGCTCTTTAGAGGAAAGGCAGGAACTGCATTAACACTTGTTAGAGCAACAGTTAATGCAATACTGACTAGAACTTAACCCCCTCAAAAATTAATGTTAAAATGTCAAAAAAAAAAAAAGGGGGAGGGAGAGAGGGAAAATGTTTAAATATTTGCTATTGGGAAATTACTTATTCTCCTTTAGTTAAAAAGTAGTTAAGTTTTAAAGTGTTTGAGAGACATTACAGTAATGTGAACAAGGTTTGCTTCTTTATTTGCTGCTGATCTGGTATAAAAAGTAAAGACCTCAAGTCCCCATAGAAGTTATTTCACTGATATAAGTATGTGAATATTTTAAAGCCTGACAGGTTATGTAAAGTATCACAGACTTTGATATATTTCTCCACTGAAATATCTCATTGAAAATTATCCTTTGGTTATCTTTTTCTTGTGCCAGAGAGATTCAGACCCAGTATGTTGGAAATGTAGATTTCAAGTTGCAAGGTTTTGAAAACATCTAGCTTTGACTGCTTCTGTATAGCAGTGCTATATCATTTAGAAAAATTGTGTCTGTATAAAGTTATACACATATTTAAATCCTTCCCCAGAGATGGTGAAAATTACAGCCTGTAGCCTCAGGTCGCATAATCTACACTGTGTAATTCCCTTGCTTAAAGTAGATAGTAGAAGACCACGAGTTATAGAAGTTATGGCAGGTTTCAGCACTCCAGCCTGCTTTTCCAAACTGCTAAATAGTGAAATGATACCATCTTTTGCTTTCTTTAGAAAATTTCCATCAGCTGAAATTGAAATTCATCACTGACAGCACTCCATTCAGTATCATTTCACTTGAGTCAGGGTGATAAATCATACTCTGCAATTTCTCCCAAGAATATAAAACCATTCCAACACTACATCTGTTAAGAATATAATGCTTGTCTTTCTATGCAGCAGAATGTAGATTTAATCACATCAGCACCATTTAGAGGCATCCATTCATTTATTTGAATATTTTGACTGAGCAAGATGGGTTACTTTCTGACCAAGAAACAAATATATTTTGGGATAATCTCTTCTATTCAAGATCTTTTCTCTCTGAAAAGAGAGTCTGAGATATACTTTTTTAAAAATACCTTCAGGAACTTGAAAACAAGTGTTTCCAGTGTTTCTGCAGCTGTGGGAAATGTTTTGCACATCAAAATGAAGGTGATGAATTATGGTAACACAAAAGGGGCAAGAAAATTCTTTTAAGACAGTCAGCAAAAGTTGGTTTTATAACTTCCTTGAAAATGATAAAACTTTTCATGTTAAAAATCACCACAAAATAAAAGAAAAGGATGTATTTGAATTTTCATTTATTTTTATGACAGTACTATGATGCATTATTTTTGTCTGTCTGAATAAGTATGTTCTGGTGAAAAAAAGCTTTTTCTGATATTACAGCGACCTGACAAAAGTTGACAAATATTATCTAAACAGACTAAACACTCTTCTTTTCTTGCCTAAATTCCCGTGACTCATTCATGCATTATCTTGTCTCCTTAACTGATATTCTTTCTGCCCCTATCCTAGTATGTGCTCTGGACAGGTGTTACTCCTTTGCAGCCAGTGTGACCCTACAGTGTATAGTCTGCATGCTCTGATTTGGGCTAGACCAAATCTGTCCAAATAGACTGAATGTCTGTCAGTAGTTTGAAGATTTTAGCACCCCAACATCCAGCAGCCGGCAGCAGCTGGCAAACTGTTGTTTTTGTTAAATCTGACCCATTTAATGTTTCAGAGATATCTGTAAATTTGCCAAATAAGTGACAAAGAATGAAAACAAATCTAGTTCCATTTGTGAGACTAGCATGCAGTTAGTGCAAAATTAATTTGATAGTACACATTATAATGTTATAATTATTTTTACTTTTAATTATACATTGTGACTGTAGTTGGAACAAAATTTCGATCAACTGAAATAAGGATGCCTAAGCACAAAGCTGTCTCTCAAGAGCCACCAGAATTCAAAAGAAATATTAAAATATAAATTCATATAATCTAAAGCTCCATAAACGTGAACATCTCTTTTTGTCCAGCTCTAACCAGTACTGAGAAGCTTATCACCCTGTCAGTATCCACAACCAACCAGCTTATTTACACACGTTTCCTTGGGGACTGGTCTGATAGATGTCCTCGGAGCCCACTTACTGCACTGGTGAAGCAAGACTGATGGCTGGATTACATGAGGGAAAGGCTGTGGATGTTGTCCACCTGGACTTCAGCAAAGCCTTTGATATTGTCTTCCACAGCATTCTCCTGGGAAAAAGTTGGCATCCCACAGATTGGACTGGTGCTACATCCAGCTTTCAGCCAGTCACCAGTGGTGTCTCTGCTGAGGCCTGGCCTGGCCTGTATCTATCTGGATGAGGGCATTGGGTGACACTGATTTGTGAGGGGATATTGATCTGCTGGGGGATAGGTATCTGGGATACAGAGGGATCTGAACAGACTGGGTCATGGGCCAATTGTCCAAAATTCACTAAGGCCAAGTGCCAGGTTATGCCGTAGGGTCACAATGATGCCCTGCGGCGCTACAGGCTGGGGCAGACCGGCTGGGAAGCTGCCCAGAGGAAAAGAACCTGGAAGTGCTGGTTGCCAGCATCTGAACGTAAGTCAGCTGTGCCCAGGTGGCCAAGAAGGCAATGGCATCCTGGCCTGTATCAGCAGTAGTGTGGCCAGCAGGAGCAGGGCAGGGACTGTCCCCCTTTGCTGGGGAGGACTGGTGAGGCTGCACCTCACGTGCTGTGTCCAGATCCAGTCTTCTCACAACACAAGGGACACTGAGGGGCTGGAGCATGTCCAGAGAAAGGCAACGGAGCTGGTGAAGGGTCTGGAGGACAAGTCTTGTAAGGAGTGGCTGAGGGAGTGGGGTTGTTTAGCCTGGAGAAAAGGAAGCTGGGGCAAACCTTATTGCTCTCTAGGACTCCTGGGAAGGAGGGTTTAGCCATGTGGGAGTTGGCCTCTTCTCCCAAGCAAAAAGTGGCAGGACAAGAGGAAATAACCTCAAGCTGCATAATCAGGGGTTAATGTGAGGCTTCAGAAGGAATTTCTTCATGGAAAAGGTTGTAGAGCGTTGGACCATTTAACACCACCAGAGAGGTGGTGAGTGTTCAAGAAGTAACTGGATGTGGCACTTAGTGCTCTGGTCTAGTTGACAAGGTGGTGATTGGTCAAAGGTTAAACATGATGATCCTGGAGGTCGTTTGCAACTTAAATGATTCTGATTCTGTGACTTGCCTGTTGTGTTATGGCTTTGGGCATGTAGTAGTTTTCTCAGTGGTGGGAATGCAAATATGCCTCTCTACTTTCAGGAGTTGTTTTAACCACCAGTCTGGAGAATAGTTCTTATAAGAAATGTGGTTTGGTGTTTTTTTTCCTGCTTCACAAAACTTTTCACTTCTTATTGCATTATATGTACAGCTACAAGGTAAGCAGTCTTGGGAAAAGCAAATGGAATGTAAACTGTCTCTCTGAGAGCTTCCTGATGACTAGACCAGAATTTCATGGATTTTTTTTTTTGTCATTGTGGCCCAGACAATTTCCTCTGGATTACTTTATAGATGTCATCACCACATATGTTTTAAGAGAAAAATATCTTCTTTCCAATAATAAGTAGATACTTGTAACTCTTTCTTCTGTGATCACAAGTAGAGAGAAGCATTTAAGTGTAGGTAAAATACCAAAGCACCAAAGGTGGTTTTTTTTTTTTTTTTTTTGCAAGGGTTTTCTATAATTGGCTTATTTCAGGGAGCAGCTTCAAGGAAGCAAGGAATGGCTGGGGTCAGGGAGGAAATGCATGGGAACATCTTAAACTGGCTTTTCTGTCTGAAGACATGACAATGAATCATGTAACTACACTCTAATACAGATGTTTGTATTCCTTTGAGGGAGGAGCTGGTTAAGTGCTTAAGTGGTTCTGCAGCACCTCTAAGCTTTTTAGATGTGAAATGACAATTTATTGGACTGTGGAGTGCTTCACAGTCCCTATCAGAATTATGTAGTCTCAGCAGTACAAAAAATTTAATCATTATTATTTAATACCTTTGCATATAGTTCCAAATGTAAAGCTGCATATTTTCATAACCAGCAATTAAGGTACTAAAATATAGATAATATAGATAAAAAACCACAAACAAACAAGCAAACAGTCTCTACAAAACCCAATTTACATATAACCCAAGAGATAAGAAGCACTTTGGATACAAGTCTGTAGGTTATTTTTTTTCTTTTTTTCCTTTTCCCTCCAATAACAGTTTTAAAACAAAAGCATAAATTCATTACCCTTGGCCAAAGAGTTCATATGCAGGGAAGACATTTTGTGGGAATGAACTTTTCTCCAAGTGCCACTATGCACTTGGATCTCAAATGCTTTCCTGACTTGGGACCTCTGTCAACACATAAATACAGAGGAAAATGGGCAAGATTATCAAGCGAATTGTAAGTAATTGCTTAAAGGAGAAGGATGGGAAAATGGGGAAAATTACTTAAGGAATATAATTTTATGATAGATACTAGCAGGTGGCAAGTGTATATATTTGCTGTTCTTCTTCTTGAGCAGTCCTTGCCAAGGGAGATTATATGCATCAACTACTTTCCCTGATTTAATTTTAATTTAAACTGTTTTACTAATTTTGTCTCTGTTCAAATGGCACAGAATTCAAATGAGGATACCTTTATTGGCAAAGAGCACACTTTGTTCTGCTTTTCTCTGAACTGTTTCATGTTTTCTTTCTAATGTCTTACTTTTTTTTTCAGTTGTCTTTTTAACACATGCTCACCTGTTTTAGAGGATCCAAAGCTACTAATAAAAACACCCCATAATATATAACAGATGCAGAAGTGAATATAAGTGGAAACAGTTGAATAAGGGGAGCAGACCCAGAGCTGTCATCAAGCTCTTCACAGTCACTAGATTTTTTTTCACCTGCTCATGCAGTGCTTGCTCAAGACCTGTTGGCAGTGACTATGTGTTCCATCTCTCACCATTCTTTTCCCCCTCCACCTCACAGGCTTTTTCTGAGAGTTTGTGAGTATATTAAATTCATCTTTAAATCCTGCTAAATGTGCTAAACAATGTAAAGTGGTTGCCATTAAAAGGGCAAATTTATGTGCTGCCAATATTTTAACTAAGACCTCCTTTTAAAATTTGTCCTTGGAGATTTTCTGGAATCCTTCCAGCTTGTGCGAAGCTGGTGTGGAAGGGTATATGTCAGCTTGGTGAGGAGACCATTGGAGGGCTAGGAGATATTTTGATTATTTTTCTCTATAAACAAAATGCATTTTGGGAGAAAATTTGGAAATGCCATTTGACAACATTTTATGAAGTACTTTGAATCTATGGCCTATGATCATGGTAGACATACATGACCTATTGAAAATACCATGGTTCTGTGTGTAAACTTGAGAGTAAAGTAAAATTTATCTTTCTTCAAAAATGTTTTTGAAAGCAATTGATGTTTGCTGTTCTCTAGCCACATGTGAAAGGTGTGTTTATAGAATTTTTTTCTAGATGTGTGAAGAAAGTTTTGGGAAAGATGGCTTTAAACATGATGCAGGAAGCTTTGATTTGGATACAAAATTAAGTACTCCAGAAACTAATTTCATGTTCATTCCTTTCCTTCCAAGAGTGCTTCCAGATTCTGTTAAACACACCAGGCTATGTTGTCTTATATTTTTTGTGGATACAAAAACTCAAAGAAAATAGAGGCTATTAAAACAAGCTTAGAATCTAACAGCTGATACGTAATAATAAAGTCAGTCACATTTTTCATTGTGGACTTTATCTTCATTTGTTGGTTGTAGTAATGTAGTTGGACAGTAAACTTATGGAAGAAGGACATTCTTGGTGGCAAACCAGCATAATTCTCTTGTGTTAAACCGGAACATTTAAAAGGGATTTGTCAATTTGGTTTCATTTAAGTTCTGCTTACATATCCTACAGTACTTGGCAGTACAATGCTGGAGTGTGAAATAAACTACAGAGGCAAATATCTTTTTAGAGGACATGTGATCTGACTATCTCTGTTGGCTGCACAGAGAACACATCCCCAGTTCCACACCAGAGAGTACAGAGAAAAATAGTTTTGGTCTCCTTCCCTTTCTCTGTCCTCTTTCCATTATCCCATATGAAATGAAATGCAGTGCTCCTAACAAAAAGTTATAGCTTTTTTTTCCAGCTAAATTAAACAATAGCATTTCTGTGATTGATTGTTGCATATTCAAAGGAGTTTTGTGGTGTTTATTGATTTGATCTATCTGTGTCCAATATGACTGTTGGATTTTCTTCCTAGAACTGAGCTACTGGGTCTTCTGCTTTCTATTCCACAGACCTCTTGAAATCACACATCTTTCTTTGTTATGCAATCTAGTGTCACTTGCCTGTTCAGCAGGCCAGCAGTGAAAGCCAGTTTGTCATTTTGTGTTATACTGTGCATTTCCTTTCTCCCTGCTCAGTATATGCCTTTAAATATAAAATTCAAACTTGCTCTTCTGTAGAGAGACTTGTCTCTCTGTTTGTTCACAGATGCTTTGTATTGGACATACAGACAAATTATAAGTGGAAATTCATTCTCTTTTGTTTGCAGCCTCTTTAGTTCTATGTGGTTGATAGTTTTAAGTATGCATGGAAATAAGCATGCACTAAAACATATGGATCCAAGTGCTGACCTCAGTTACATCACTGTAAATCTGGACAGGAACTGTTATCATTCAGTTTTATGTTGGTGCTATTAAGATAAAGAAAGGGAGTGATTTATTAGTGATGAACAGAATTTTTATAGCCATCTCAGTCTTGCACAAGTTTATAAGGTTGTTTAAGTACCAATACTCACAGATTTAACTCCTTCTTTTATTATGTGTAAAAAGCTCTAAGGCAGGTCATTCCTTGCATAGTAAGTGAATGGTATGTAAAGGTATATTAATTAAAAGTCCTGTTTTTCGAGGAAATTACTTGTTGGATTTTCTTTAAAGTCTCAGAGGTCTTGTACAATCCTTAATTCAACTAGTTTTTTATTTTTTACATAATGTTTTTGTTTGATATGTATCACTATTGCATGAGCATATCCTTGGCCAAAAAGAGGACCATTAACAAGACAGTGGCTGTGTCTCTAATTTCTTTCAGGGACACAGACATATAAATGTGTTGTGAGACATTTTCTGGACACCTCAAGAAATTTTAACCAAAATTCAAAAACAAGGGAGGCAGGCACTAGGAAAACTTTTTTCAGGGGTATTGATTGTGATTAGAATTATCACTGCTGCTTGGTCTCTTTTTGTCTTTTCATTCACAGCTCTCTGTATTTTTCCAAGCTGTACGTGGAAAGAATAAAGAATAATGTATGTGAAGAAAAAAACTTCAGTCTAAAAGCTTTTGTCTTGGCTACTTTAAATATTTAATGAGCATAAAATACTGTGATCTTATGTATTTTGAATGGTGTCAAATTAACATAGTGGGATATACTTAATTATTTTATTGATGAATGTTTTGAACATTTTAAACATTTTTTAATGCGCAGAAATGAAACTTTTGTGAGACTACCAATAAAATAATTATAAAGTCACAGAAAAGGCAGGAATGACTGCTGTTTTAAGGCCTGATACTGCGCCAGTGAAATCTGTGCTGATATTATCTTGTTCACTAATCACTGACTCTGAATAAACTTCTCTTTACAATTTCTCTTTAAAAGGGCACCACAGTCATTTAATATTTAAGGGAATTGGCAGACTGAAGATATATTTATCAACCTCATCAAAACAAAAATAAACTTTTAGGAGGAATGCTTAAAAAATAAATATTTTAAAGAAGGTTTCTGGTTTCTGCATTCTGAAAAACTGTTCAATGTCCAAGAGTATAGCGCTGAAGATATTGAGTGTATCATTTTTCCATTAATATAAACAACACATAGGAATTTTCCTGAGCTGCACATATAAATAAATGCAACGTCAAGCCCAGAAATGCTTAGCTCTCTTGATGTCTGCAGCTTTTCAGAGCAGGCACTACTTTTACTTACCTGAACGTGGTTATTGTCTTGACATGCATATATAAAACTTTTATGAGTTCCCAAGAATCTATGAGAAATTATGTGAGTATACTCTGGGGGTAAGGGACACAAAATCCCCTAAAGTTGGATGTTTAAATAATACAGAGAAATTGTGAACTAACATCAAATTGAACAGCACATGGAGATGTGGTCCTTTCAAACACACTGAGTTGAGAGCTCTAAAATATTAAAGTGATTTCTGATGTCCAGCTTTAAGGCAATAAAAATAGATCTTCAAATTTTTATGTATGAATACTGGGTTTATGCAGTAATAATGGCCATCAGGAGGATGCTGCACATTTGCAGACTTACCACTTTCAGTGCTGGTATGCTACACATATGTTTCTTACTTATAATAGTGCCAAGTCCTGTGTTTGAAGTGAAAATTATTTGATGAAGATTTTTTATGTATACTACTAAAGTATGTTATACATTGGTCAAGAAAGAGAGATAGCTGGCCTGTTAAGGTACAGAAAGTATATTTGGTCTTAGACCAAATATACAGATATACATTTATGGGTATGCATTGTTTCAAAAGATTGGCAGTTTCTATTAAGTAATTATTTTAATGCTTGCTACCATCTATTAAAATTTAATAAACAGGTGAATTTCTCCCATTTCTACCTGGATTTGTTCTATCTTCACTTGAAACTCCTCTATAATCTAGTTCCCCTTGACTTTACTCTCTTCTGCCAAAAATCCCAGGCTGTTTTGGGTATTGACCTGTCTTGGAAAACAGTACATTCCCCAAAGTGTCTCTGAGAAAATAACTTCATGCTATATATATTCAATTAATATAATTAATTGAATAATATTTATTTAAACAAGTATACCTATTGCAGAAAACTTTCCTATGATTTTATTATTGTTTCTCACAACTCGATCTGTTGCGGGGGGAATGAGGATTTCTGACTTGGGCCAGATTGTGGTGCTGCAGCTGCCCTTGTAGAAGAGCCTGAGGAGAGAGGAGGGAAGAAGACCAGGATGTGTACAGACTAATTCACATCCTTAGATAAGTAACCATTTAGAGTTATTTCTTATAATCAGAAACATTTAAGCAGCTTTGCAGTTTTTAGAAACTTTAATGTAGTACTTATCTTTCAAAGCATAAGTTTAACCTTTCCATTGGTTTTAAAGTACATCAACTTCCCCATTTTAACAGACATGCAAATTTAACAGGCAGGCCAACTTAACAGGCTATGCAGAAGATGATCTTATATTTGCAGGATAAAACCAGCGTATTTTTGATAGAACTGTGCTTGTTGCTAATACAAGCTCCAGCTCAGCCCAGCAGCTGTAAAATAAATTAATTCACTGAAGTTCCCTATTGAACCAGCAACTTGTGGATAGAGAACTACTTGGGTATTTCTTGGGTTTTGTTTTTGGTTTTTAAAGGTGTGATTGAAATAAAAAATAGCTGGATTTCTTAATTGGGAATTTCACCTCTCTCCAGGCATGTGGTCCTCCTATATGTCACAAAGATGATTCTAACTTTAATTTTACATTAAATTCTGTCTGTAAAATCCTTGAAAGCTTTCAGTCAGAAAATTTGTTGCTGTTTTTCTCATTCTGAAGTCTACCACACTGAGGTGGGCAGAGTTTCATTAAGATTTTAAGGTTTCTTTATCACTGTTAATATAAAATACTGCGTCATAGCAGCTAATTGTTATGCTACATTCTTGAATTCCCTGCTTACTGACATAGATTTCTTTGCTCTTCCAGTAGTAAATATTTTTTTTTGTCTGGGTAGGCCTATTAATTGACTCTCTTATGGCTCATCATAATTAAGGAGGGTCCTATTAGTTATTGCAATTTTCACTCAAGTAAAACATCTTCCATGATTCCCACCCCACTTTGGCCGGTAATCTTCTTTGCCCCATACATGACGAACAAATATTGGCTTGATTGTGTTTTGGGGGCAAACACAACCAAAATTGTCTCTTTTGTGGCATTCAGGATATTATAATTCAATAGTCCTCCTGCTGAGGACAACAGAGGAACATTCTCTTAATAAAATGCTATATAATCTTCGTGAGATCAAGAACGTCAATATATTTTTATGCCTGTTTGGGGAATATAATGTGCACCAAGACATATTCATATTCATAGTGGCCTGTGGAAGTGTGGTAGAGAGGGATAAGAGAGAAGATTTAGGAAGATTGGCTTGAAGATGGAAAAGGTCCAGGTAAAAATGTGGAAGATTGGAATACATGTCTGTTAAATATATCAAATCAGCCCAAAAAAAGAGGCATCAGAGCACATTTGCAAAACTTCAGACTTGATCCCAGCTGTGGTTTTGCTGCAGTTATTGTTCATGCTGCAGAATTTTGTACCCTGTGTTATGATATTTTGATTTTTTAACTTTTATGAGTGGTCCCTTTAAGATCATCAACCTCAGTATAAAAAAAATCATGAAAATAAAAAATTAAGCAAGTTGTTTTACTTTTGCTGAATCTATCTGATACAAAACCATTTGGAACTGACTAATGTTTATTTACCAGCCCTGAGTCCTGAGTAGGTCCTTACAGCCTACAGTGGAATGGAAGTGGGTATTAAGTTGTAAAGAGTGATGAAGTGCTTCCTTCATGTTTGCAGTGGAGCTATTCCCACTCTGAGCATGAATTCTGCTCAGTGACAGCTCCTCCAAGGGTGAGAAATGTTGTACAGGTGTTATTTGGGGCATTATTTGAGATGCTGAGCAGGTGCTGTTTAAATTGAAGGTGAGAGGATGTGTTTGAAAGGGGGATTTTATAAATATTGTTCTTGAAAATGAGAACATTCCAATTGGTCACAGCTGCATTCAGTGCAATATGACTCTTTCTCTCTGAGTTGCTGGTTTAATCTGAGTTGATCTTTGAAGTACTAATTTGGTACAGAGTCTGTCTCATCATTTTTATGTTACATAGAAAAATTAGTTGAAGTTAAATTGATACTGTCCTATTTGAAACAAAATAAAAACGTTTACCTGTTTGATAGGTAAGAGCAGTGTACTAAAAGAAAAGGAAATTTCTTTTTGCGTGCGTGTTTCATCCGGGAAAGCTAATCAATGGAGAATGGATGCTTTCCACAAGATGGCAGTGTAGGTGCATGTTTTTCTAAGTTTCCCGAGCTAAAATAAATTGTTCTGCAAAATCCAAGAGAGGATGAGTGGCAAATTCGCCATTTATGACTACAAAATAATTAAAAAATGTTGTGTTGGTATAATTATTAGTATCAGATCCTGGGTGATACAGAATTTCAGTAACTTCCATTACCACTGGGTTTTAGTATCATTTATTTAAAATACATGTAACTGTTTTCTTGCCAAAATCAAATCGTGCAAGCTGAAGAGTTAATGCTAATTTTGGGCTGAATTTTATTCACTACATGTTTAAAAACAGACTTCTGTGCATTACTTTATAGTCATATAAAGTAACTATACATATACTAAACATATACTGTTTGTATAGACCTGTACTCCTTTCCTTGGATACCCATTTATCTGTGTGTGAATTCTTAAAGGCCTCAGAATGCATTCAGTGCTCTACTTGTTATTAATTGTAACTATGTAACAAGCTTAGAAGCAAGGTAGGATGCTCTTAAATAATAGAACTGTGATTTGAAACTGCTCCCTGCATGTTTCTTGGGCTTTTTTTTTTTGTTGGTTTTTTTTTGTTTGTTTGTTTTTTGTTTTTTTTTTTTTTAACTAAATGCATGGAGTTAACTTGGTGCTATCTTTCTTTATTCAGTATAATAAATTTTTTTTGCTGATAAGTGCTCCAACTGGCTTTTGGGCACAGTGCTTAAGCATTTTCTCTTAAATGATCTTATTTGTAAAATGTAAGTTATTTGATTTTATGGAATTTAAATAACATAAGTGCCCCCCACCTGTTTTCCCAAATATTTGATAATGCTGGAAAAGAAAAAATGTCAAACCATGGTCAGTGTTCCTTGCCCAAATAGGGAATTGAGAGGGTACTGAATCTCTAGTGTACAATTTCTGTTGATTCCAGTTTGTAAAATTATCGTTGAAGTAGAAGTGATAGAAAGTTTATTGGATTTTTTTTTTTTTGAGGAATGTATGGGTATGCAATCTGACAGTGTAACAAACTCAATTAATTTGCTGTTAAGCTGGTTTACTCCAAGTTGAGGGTAGCAATGATGAAAAGCCAGAATGTGAAGACTTAGGCTTCCTACAACTTGATTTGATTACAGCCATGGGAAAGTGGAAAAAATTGAGAGGTTCTTCAGTAAGAAGGACTTTTCATCACCATGTAAAATGTAATGGTGTTTATCTCTGCTGAATACCTTGCCATGTTGTAGGTGTGCACAAAATCTATTCTACAGGAGGCCTAACAAGTTTATCTTTGTCCTTTTGGCCCATTTCTTATCTGGCTGGCACAGCCAAATCTGTGTGAGTTTCAGGGAAGTGTTGAGGCTTTTAGTGCTTCACACAGGTGTGTTAGTGATTAGCAATACAGCTGTTTTGTGTATTATATGTCTCCACAAGTGTAGTAAGGATGGAAAGAACAACTTGACACCATATGGAAGATAGAATATGTTTGATTAATCCCAACACCCAGTGACTTTGTGCAAAAATGTTTATTATTTTTGTGCCTAATAGGATTTGTGTTATGTTACCTAGGTTAGCATACAGTTTCAATATGCTTCTTCCATTTATATCAGCTTCTGATGTTCAGAAATTTCACTAGTTAGCTGACAATTATTGTACTGAAAAGTATTTGGTGATGTGTTTGTCAGTGAAGTCATGGAAATTTACTGTACAGGTTAACTACTGGTGTTTGTTTAATAAATTTCAGTGCCTTGTTGAGGTCTCAGTCACTGCCCTGAGGAATTTACAATAAAAGATAGGTAGAGATAACAAACCCACATTGAGTTTACTTGGTGAAAATTATTAGCCAAACCAAACATGACACATCACGCATGACAGATAGCATATACCTTGCATTCCAGCTTTAGTGAGCCAATGAAAATAATCCAAATTTATAAATTAAATTCAGGAAAAATTAAATTGGAATTAGGACTGGAGGAATATTTTGGAAAATGAGGTTGCTTTCATTGCCCAGTGAAAGTTTTAAAAGGAGCAGATTTTTATATTCAAAAATGATATAAAAGTTGGAGACAGGATTATTTATTATTCAGAGCAAATTGTTTACATAGAGAAGTGGCCCAGAAAGGGTTGAGCTTCAGTATTGTGTATAAAAGTCAGGATGAGAGAATTAATGTTTAATACAGAGATCTTCAGTTATTACTCAGCATTTTGATGAAAGAACTGATAGGAACTTTGTGTGGGAAATTACTTTTTTGGTTGTATTCAGAATAGATCTTTTTTTCCTGAAAGCAATTTGTCTCATTTAGTTTACTGGGTTAATGAGGCCCAGTCCTGAAGCTGAGTCACAAAGTGTGCCAATTTCTTGGCAAGCTCAATGCCAGCCTACTTGATTCTCAGTTTTCTCTGTTCCAGAACACACTACCTCATCACATCAGTGTCAGTACTTCACAGAGCATTCAAGTGCAAGTCCCTCATAGTTATATGTGTGCTGAAATAGGCCATTGAATTTTCATCAGACTTAAAGCTGTCCTTTCGTATCTCATCCTCCCCTGAGAGTGATGTATTTTATCACTTACAGAGAATTACAGTACATAAATTGAATGTCTTGTCAGTAAAACCATTGCTACCTATGTAACAAAATTGTTACAAATGCATTTTCAAGGTCACCTCAATTCTTTCTCAGTTTTACTGAGCAGATTTATATTGGTTTTGTGCAGTTAGGTAGAAAAGATAAACAAAACTCAAGAAATGATTTGTTTCTTTTCAAATTTGAAGATTAATAAGGTAGATGAATTGAGTAAATCCAGATTTACCTCATTCATCTTCAAATGTTCTCTTTTGTTCAGATGACAAAAGCTTCATCAGGAGAGAGGAAAAAAATTGAAGGGAAAAGCTATGTGCTGTAAGGAAAGAATCTTTTCAGTCTCAAGAGCTTGTAAAAAGAATTTTGGATTACAAAACCCAGACAAGTAGCTCCAGGAGCTTTGATGACATGAATTTCAAAGGGGAAAAGCAAACCACTTTTAAATGCTGAGAAGTAGAAGGAAAAGCCATCAGAATAGTGAAAAAAAGGAGGCATTGGTACAAAATGATAAGAAGGAAGGCTTAGAGAGCCTTTTCAAAAAGAGGACATGGTGTATGGGGTAGAGGAAAAATACACCTCTACAATTACCTGAAGGGAGGCTGTAGCCAGGTGGGGGTCAGTCTCTTCTCCCAGGTAACCAGCTATAGTACAAGAAGAAATGGCCTCAGGTTGTGCCAGGGGAGGTTTAGATTGGATATGAAGAAAAAATTCCTCACCAAAAAGCCTGTCAAGCACTGGAACAGGCTGCCCAGGGAAATGGGTGAGTCACCATCCCCAGAGGTATTTAAAAGAGGTGTAATGTGGTGCTCGGGGTCATGGTTTAGTGGTGGACCTGGAAGAGCTACGTTAAGGATTGGGGTAGATATTCTTAAAGGTCTTTTCCAGCCTAAATGATTCCATGGTTATTGGGTGATCCAGAGCATGAGAGAATATGCATATGGTCCTTGCACAGAACAGGACATCAGACTTGAAGGTAATTGCTCAGAATAAAATAAAGTCTGCTTTTCACCGTGAGAGGGAAGGCAGATAATTACTAGCAATTAGGTTTATCCTCTATAATAGCTGTGTTTGTGACTATTGAATGTATTAATGCAAGCAAACCATCAGGTCTGGTAATCACACTAGATCTTATATTCAGTAGCAAATTTTTGACTTTTCATTTCCTAAAGGAGATATGAGGAGCAGTGAAAAGTATCTGACTTTTTTTTTTAAGAATTAGAAATAAGATATTTCTTCACTTTTTCTTATCGTTTCCAGCTGCATGTCCAATAGAATAATGTTATTTTATTTAATTATTATTTGTATTCAGGTCACTTCAATTAGAATAATGCTTCCAAGGGTTTTTTTGCATTGCAGTCTAGACAAGATGAGGAGTATGTTTTAATTCAGATGACCTCCCCAGTTTGTGGGTTGATGGACCCACATATTATTCTCCTCTTCAGTTTGCTAGTGGCAAAATTTTGTGTGAGGAACACTAAATATAAATGTCACTTGAATAAAAAAAAAAAAAAGAAAAAAAAAAGAAAAAAAGAAAAAATCCCAACGCAATAAGTATCAACAAACCCAAGAAATCAGCTCTGCAGGAGTGGGATGCTAGTTTACAGCAGAGGCAGTAGACCATGTAATTATTAGAGTTGGATAGGGGTTGTAGCTGTATTATCTGTGCCATGGATATTTTGTACCTGTTGAGAGTATTGTACTTTGACGGGAGTCACAGCAGGAGATTTGTAACCTGAAGCTAAATAGTCCATTAAGGGATCATGCTACTGCATTTTTTGCTTCTGTGGTTCCTGAAATCCTAAGCAAAGGGGTGTTTAACTAATAGGTGTAAGGAATAGCACCCTTTATTTTACATGGTTCTAGTAAAGTAGTTCTGGAGTTGTAAAGACTCATGCGTGGAGCCCTGACAATTCTGACTTGTTCGGATCTTATTATAAGCACCTCTTGTATGAGGTAGAGTAGGCTCATAGCATCATCCTTTATTACCAGATCTGCACATACTAACAACACATCCTTCAAAATTCTGGAGAAAACTCAGTGATGAAAAGGATCTCTAAAGGTCACAGTGCTTTTCCCCTTTCTTTTCTTAAAGCAAGAGAGGAGATGAGGAAGCTCCTGGCTGATAATGTCCTGCTTGCAAGTGAATGATTTCCTTCTCTGTTTCCTTAGAACTTTGTAGGGCTCTCCTTTTCCAATTCAATCCCAATCACTCAAAAGCAATATATTGTTGAGAGCTACCAAGTGTCTTGTCTGGTTGTTAATATTTTAACAAATATATTTCATATCTCTGATTTTATGTTTCCATTTTTCCACACATTCTGGCATGATACAGTGTTCACAAGCAATATGCTCTTTGGGATGAATCACATGTGTTACAGCACTAGTAATATGGACTGGAGTATCTCACTAGGCTAATAATAATAATAATAATAATAATAATAATAATAATAATAGTGAGTATGAGTCAGTGCAGGAGTGGCTAAGATTAACTCAGAGTTTCGGGGAGCCAAGAGATGATTCATCCTTTGAAATAGAGAGAAGCTGCTAATAAACATTAGTAGACATTTTCAGTTTTGTTTGCAGCATACCAGCACTCGCTGTAGATACTGAAGAGGCAGCATGAGGAGCTGAGAATGTCATACTAGCAGCAGTTTTATAATCAGTGACTTGTGCATGTGGATTTGTCACTGCTGTAGATATTGGCATTCTCTACTGTCAAGATACAGCAAAAAACCTCACTGGTTTTGCTACTGCGGCAGATTTTTTCCACAGCCCTTAGTGCTGTTCTTTTGCACTTGAGATTTACTGGGTGTTTCCTCGAATTTCTGAATGCTAAGTGCATATCAAAAACAGCTACACTAATTTATAGTATTTAAAGTTGGCAAATGGCTCAAATAACAGGAAAGTCATTCTGATGTAGATTCACTGGACAGCAGAATGAATTTGTTCTCCACAGAATGTGTTTGTTCCTCCTCTTGCATCTCTGCCAAATCATTTTAGTTGGGACCTCATACTACTCTGCTTTCTGTGACAGTCACTCTGAACCCCCTACTCCCTTGCTGTGACAGTCACTCTGAACCCCCACTGCCCTGAAGCCATCTTCACAGTAAAATGCAGAACTGTACCCGACTGCTGACCACATGCTCCCAGCTCATGGAGAACTTCCCTGCTTCAGGTGAAAAACAGTGTGATGCTTACTTTGCTCAGCTGTCAGGCAATGTCTTTGACTTCCTTGCTGGTGTGGCCACTTGCAAGACAGCTTTTATGTTTTCTAGTCACTGCATGTGTTTGGACTGGTTTTATCTGGTCAAAGGAAAGACACAGGTTGGAGTCAGGCTTGAGAGTATTGTGATAAACTCCAATTGGTATCCAATGTGATAGAGAGCTTTCTGCCCTCAGGAATTTCGTTCCTCCCTACACATTGCTCAGAGTGGGAGCTAGTCTGATGTGTCACAAGCAGTCATCTTTCCCTGTTATATTTAATGAATGTACAACTGCAGCTTTTGTTGCCTATGCAGTGCCTCAGACCATGGTGGCCGCTGCTCTTTGTCCAAACAAAATAGTTTCCTCTTGTAAACTACTAACTTATCTTTCTTTTAGAAACAGAAACAGGAGAGAAAACACCAATGATACTTTTACTGGTTGTGCTTGTTCATGCCCTTGATTTTTTGAAAATTATTTATTAAATTTTATTTTTTAGTATCAGGCATTTAAGGTGGCCAACACCTTCTGCACAAAAGAAGATATGACAGGCGCCTTCCTTAACAAAATACACTCCTGTCATCTGTGTGTCTGTAAAATTAATCTTTTCAATACATGCGCTTAAGCTATGGTTTTGGTGGTTTTTTAATCAAGAGCAAAAAAACCTGCAATTTTCACTCTAATTCCTCTTCTGCGTTATTGGTTTTCTCACTGACCTTGTACCTCCTTTGTGACTACCATTCACACACAAAAATTCCAAACATTTTTCTCAGCTTTCCTATTTGTCTTCTTGAACAGAATTCTCCTGTACAAAGGTGAAAATACTCAGAAATAACTTTGCAATTTGTCATCTCTTTAAGTGCTCAAATATCTCAAATTCAACATTTGCACTGTTAAATGTTCATTAGTTCTCTCAAAAATAAAAAGATTGGCTTGGAACCTTGAGATAACTGTTTGGGTTATGTCTGTATATGCCTGCTTCCACATGAAAAATTCATTAAAAAAATTCTGTGAAGTCCATGCCTGCCTTTAGAATTTGATAATGTTTTACTTTCTTTAAGTGAAAAATGTTGAATAGATAGTGATTTCAGAGACTGCCTCTACCCCTCCTCTTAGATTTTTTTCTCTTTTCATGGCTTATAACAACCTTATTTATAAATGGATTTGAGCTGGCTCTGTTGCATATTTGACCTCTATCTTGTTAAATATTTTTTATATGTTGTGATCACTTTTTTGTTGGTGCTTCTGGGTGTGCTGGTTTTGGCTGGAATAGAGTTAACGCTCTTCACAGTGGCTTGCATGGTGCTATGTTTAGTGTTTGTGACCAGAAGAGTGTTGATAACACAGGACTGTTTTCATTATTGCTGAGCAGTGCTCATGCAGAGTCAAGGTCTTTTCTATTTCTGTCCTAATGAACTTGAGAGTATTGTGCTGCATGTGAAGAGTTTATAGACCTGCCCTTCCTACCTATTCAAAAGTGGGTACTCCTTGGCTTCAGTGAATAACCTGTTTGCATGGGAAATATTCAGTGTATGAGTAGCTACCACATAATAGCCCAGGGGAGTTATCTGTGAGACAGCTGGAATTAAGAATATGTAAATCTTACTTTTTTTAAAAAAAAGAAATGTAAAACAATAATTTTGTGATCAGTGATTGCTACCTCTTTGTTCTGCTGCAGGTTTTATGTAATCAACACTTTTGTCCTGTCGAACAACTCTTCAGAAAAGGGAGTTGTATAATATTAGTGAATTTCTATCCACCACAGGCACTAGGAATCCTTCTACCTTGGAAGCTGAGTTACTTTGTACAAGTATTTTGTTTTTATTTCTCACACTATCTACTTATTACACATTACTTCAGTGGCATTCAAGCAGATTAACTTTCTTTCCCTTTCAGATTTGAATACTCATGTGTAACACTTCTCTTTTTCCCAGGTAGAACCGGTAAAGTTTGTATAAATCAGATACTTCCTAAAACTCTGTTACTCAAGAAAAGTATGCAGTTTTCCCAGGTTGAGGCATCTTTCTACATACCTTCTTACAAAATAACTCAACTCTATTTAATTAGCATTGACGTGATATCCACTGATGAATGTACAGAGTGTTCAGAGACCTTTGTGTTGCAATGTGGTGTTTCTTTTCATTGCGGGATGACTCTGCACTACTGGCCTCCATCACAACAAATTAAAGTTTAACCCATTCATGTTCTGGAAATAACGGGGTTTGCCATACCTCCTACTTCTGTCTAGGGGTAGAAACCTTCCTTTGTGGAAAGGTTGCAGCTTGAATAATTTAATGGGAAAAACTGTAACCATTTCAGGATTTCTGGATAAATAGTTCTCAGGCAATAATTAACAACATCTATATACACACAACAAAGTTCACATTGTTGAACATGGAGTGGGACTAAGGGAAAGAAGAACAGGTGAAAAAAATGAGAATCCAGTTTTCTCTATGCTGAAAATATATCAGATTCTTAGTAAGGTATCAGAAAAGAAAAGATCAGAAAATTGCAAGACAATTTATTATTGAGCTCCCAGGCAGATGGAGTTTATTGTGTTTTTTCTCTACTCTAAACAGTAGACTAATACCTTCCAATTAAATGTACATTTCAGAGCGGGAACATTCCTGTGGCCTTGTGAAAGCCAGGCTTGGGGTGATTCATAGTAAGACTCTCCTTTGTGGGAATTCTGAATTAATCAAAATACTTAAGGAGAAAATAATGTAGATATCCAACATCCTGTAAAGCTGAACTGTGCTGCTCAAATTCTTTTCATATAATCTATTTTTATTCATCTAGTTCCGCATAAAATGACACTGCCAGATGAAAAGGATGTAAACATTATTCTCCCCCTCCTGTTGTAAAGTAAGTCTTCACATTGCTCTTAGTTTGTAAATTTAAAGTACATTGTTCATTTACTAATTATTTATTAAACAGAAGAGTTGGCAGTGTCAGTTATTTTGGAAGTTTGCATTGCTGTGCTGGTTCCCAGAGTATCTCACACTAACAGTGAGAAGTTTTCCTTCACTTTTAGAGCACTTGGTGGCCACTCTCTTTTCATTCTCTGTTTTTTTACACTTGGCTGTGACATGGCCTGCATCTCAGTCCCAATACTATTAGTTCACATGCAACAGTGAGGAATTATTTAGTATAATCCCCTGAGATGGAATCCAGTACAACAGGATGAAGTCTGTAAAATAAAATTCAGATTTGAATATATGAAATCTTCTTGAGAGCAAAATCTATGAAGAAAAGGACATTTAATAGGAGTTGTGGAAATCCCAACACGGTAGATTTTTGTAGAACAAGCAATCTTGTCTAAAAAGTCCAGTCTGTATGGAGATATGCTGGATGATCTAACCCAGCAGGGTCTGTCTAGGTTTGTTTTTGGAATGGTGTGGAAGGACTGGATGCAAAAGATAAAGATAAAATTTACCTTTGAAATCCTGTATTACTATTCTAATCATCTGATATAATACCCAGCAACAAGAGAAACATTAACTAATATTAAGGTGAACTGCTAAATTAAAACTGTCTCTAAAGTTTCACCTAAATCTTTCTACTAGGTTGCTTATTTCTCACTCAATTCAAGAACACTTTTTCACTGTAACGTTTCCTAACCTTTTTTGAAAACTGTGACTTTTTCACCAGAAATTTTATATCTGTTTTTTATCTATTTATCTATCATATTATAGATCTATTATATCTATTATATAATAGAATCTATTTATTCTATTTTATATCTGATATTTTATATCAATATCAAATATTGGTGAACAACATTTTTGAAGCTTTTGATGGAGAAAATTACATGAGTTTGCAAAGGGTGATGTAATGCTTATTTAAACTTATTTTATGCTTAATTTTCTTTTCAGTTTTCCAGTGGAAATATTCAATATTCACATTGAAAAAGCTCCTTTTTCAATTTTCATTTTAAAATCACTTTTGAGATTACTTTGAAGAAGTCATGACTTCTTACAGGTAAGCAGGGTACTAAGGTTGTGGAAAAAGTTCTTTTGGTTGGTTTCACACCATGCCTTAAGAATTATATGCATTTTCAGAAGCTCTCAATGACTTTTCCAAATTATGTTGTTTGATGCTGGGAAGGAACACCAGCTTCACTAATAAAGTAGAGAGTGTGAGGGAATCTACTTTGATACTGCTAGTACATTTCCATAGAAAGTTGTGTAATAATATCTAATAAATTCTGAATTTTTTGATGGCTAAATGCATTGCATAATTTGAACATATTGAAAGGGTGGTAGTAGAGTAGAAACTTGGTACATTTGTTTCTGTATGCTTCCACTGGCAATCCTGCACTAGAAGTGTGTCTTTTTCCTGGGAAAAAGATCAGTCTTCTGTCGTTAGGCAAAAAAATTGAGTAAGAGATGGGATCTTGTGGTGTGATGGAGAAATAAGATGTTCTCTAGGAAATACACTGCAAGGTCCAGGATTTTCATGTAAAATCAAAGCCAAAGAACTAAAGGACAGGCTGATGCTTTGTAGAGGTAACAAGATTATTTGTATTCTTTTACAGTTGTTTTGATGTTAGTTATCTTCTAGACGTGAACCAGTTTCAGAGGGTGGGAACAGCTGTCCATGTTGATAGGAGTATCTTGTTACTGTTTCCTGCTTTCTTCTGACAGTGATAGTGACTGCTATCAGAAACAGGATATGGAAGTTTGACAATTCCTGTGTACTCTCATACATCCACTGTTTACGTAAGTCAGAAGGAAATACTTTCACTCTGCCTTGCTTGTAGTTTTAATAAAGAAAAGATCCAAAGAGACTAAATGAAAAGCCTGTGTTCCAGAAAATCGCTTCATTAAACATGCAGGAGAAGCCGCATGCATTTCAGACGTGTAACTTTTTTACTAATTTTTTTCTTTCCTCACTCTGTAGGAGAATAGAGCACAAAAAAATTTGCCGTCCCAATTTCAGGGATTTCAAAACAATTTTGATCCCTGTTTTTCTGTTTAAAAAAAATCCAGACACTGCTGAATATTCCCACTATTATACTTTGCCCAAGTGAAGTCAGTTTTGGTGATTAGGATCTGCCCTGTTTACAGTGACTGAAATGGATAGATTTTCCAGGTTTATTTGATTTGTTTCAGTATAACAAATTGCATTGCAATTGCACTTATTTTTTTTTATTTTTTTTATGTGGAAGTGTTTTAGGAAAAAGCACAAGACTAGAGTAACTACTATACAGAGTGTTCCCAAAAAGCCCAGCATACAAAAGGAAGCCAAGATTGCGACAGATAAGGAATGTCATTACGAACATAGCTTGGGGCTATTCTGACTTGTGGCCATAAATGCAGGAAGCAATTTTCCTCTTGGGTCCTTTTTAAATATAGGAACAAAATAAAATCTGATGATTGCAGGTATAGTGTGTGGGAGATACTGAAAGGTCATATATCTGGGCAGTAGGATGAAGGTGCATGTATATGAATTTGTAACTCCTAACTGTTATATATTTTAGGATACTACTAATCCACCAGCATCTGTGATGAAATTACATAACAATAGTACTTCCTTTCTAAACAGTCAAATAATGTGGTAGGATGTCCCTGTTCTTATGCTCTGAACAGTATGTTCACAAAATTGCTTAGAAAAATTCTTCAATTCTGTTTCCATTATATCAGCTACAAGAACTACATGCAGAAGCTTTAGGCATATTAATAATTAACTGAAGAACTGTCAGGATTGATTAAAAATCCCAGACAAACGCCATGTATATGAAACAAATTAACCCTGCTGGGATAATAAATAAAAAAAAAATAATTCCAGAACACTACAGTTTTTATTTACAGCAAAACCAGCAATACTCTCACTGCTTTCTTATGAGCACTTGTTAATACTTATGTTTGTATATTAAAAGCATTCTCTTTAACCTCTATATAAATATGTTCTTTAGAAGGACATTTTTGGTGCTAAAATTTAGTTGCAAGTCTTGCTATTGTGTTTTTGACTTAAGTACATTTTCCAGTTGTATTTCACAGTTAATTCTTGCAAATTAAAATTGGCATCATGTTCAGCAAAAAAATACAGTTTATTGCTTATCTCATTTTCCAGTTGCATATTTCCTGCAGTTCACTGATTTTTCCTGATTTTTTTAAAAAAAATATCTGTAAACATTTTGTCCTTACTGTTTATTCTGCATTTTAAATTAATTATTTCCCACATCTTTGTTTGTTGGAAATAATTAATTTAATAACTAAACCCTGAGGGCAAACCAATTGCCTTCCTTTTAGATTCCAACAACCATCTTAAAAAACAAGCAGGAGTGGAATTCTGGTGACATAAACAGTTTGCACATTACAGGAACTCTTCCTGTAAAATTCAGTCTGAAAATGGAAGTTCTTAGAATATGAAATCACAACACTTAAGAGTGAAATAATCTTCTGTATAACTGGGAAAGGGGTTGATGTTGGTGGTAATCTTGCAGGAAGTTTAATTTCTGTTTCCTAAAGAAAGTGCTATTTTGCTTTCCTCTGCTAATTAAATGCTTGCTAGGTGCAAAGAGCAGCACTGGTTTGTGTAAAAGGGAGAGTTAAAGTGGTTAAAGAGCTACCCAGGAGTTTTTTACAACGCTCCATAGCCACCAGGTGCCCATATGAATTTGTCCATACAAAATACTATCTGCTTTAAAGAAAATTGTAAAAGCTCATTGACTTCTTGAAGGTGGGACTTAATATTTAATGCCTTCCTGTTGCATGTGAGAGTAAGTACTGTAGTAAAACACAACATAGCAGTGCAGAATGTGATTGCAAGACTGGGCTTTCTCCAACGTATTTAATTTTGCTTAAATTTCTCTCTGTCTGCATCCCCAACAAAATTATGGATAGTAAAAAGAAAAATTATGAAGTAATTAGCATTCCAGAAATCACACAGTGACTCTGGGGGAAAGCATGCAAGCAAATTAAGTAATGCATATTTCATTTCATTAGGAGTTAGAAATTGTGTTGTTCAGTATATAAACAAAAGCTGGCAGTTAATTTTTATCTGAAGTGAAGAAAAATGTTTAAGTTGAATCAGTTGAATTAAAAAATAAAATTAATATGGTCAATTTACTTAACAGTTTGACTCGGTCATCTCCCTGGGTCCCTTCTAACTCAGACAATTCTGTGGTTTGATGCACATTAGAAGGATGGAAGGTTGGCTTCAGTGGCTCTAACTCTAGGCTGCTTTTCCTAGAAGAGGCTCACCTACATAACCCATATTCAGCAAAAAGTATTTTTCTGGAAGAGGGGTTCTTGGTAAGTGTTTTCTTGTTAAGAGAAAGAGTTTTGTTGGTTTTTTTTGTGATATTCGTCATGTAAAGCTTTAGGGGTTATGTCAAAACATGAGCTGAGTAAGAGACGAAACCAGAAAACATTGTGTAATATTTCTATTGTAACTTCTGGTGTTATTTGGAATTTCAGTTTTATTTATTTTGACCTCCATTCCTCACTCTGTTTTCTAGTTAGATTTTTAAGTTCTTCTATCAATCCGAGAGAGAAGCTGCTGGTACAAACTTGTGCAAGTTCCTCCTCTTCATTAAGGGCATTTTGAAAAAGCAGTTTAGGATCAATGCCAGTGGTTTGATAGACTCAAGGACAGAGTAAAAGGCTCCAACAAGTTCCTGGATGAGAGAGGCACTTGAGTGTGGTGTAGCAAAAAAAATAGGAGAAGGAAAGAGGTTGCCTGCTCCTGTAAACACAAACCATTTTTCATGTTCTAGTTCTGTCTTTGGCTGAGAAGAACTTGTTGGTAGAAGACAAAGAGAGGACAGTCTGTCACTGCCTAAAGACCACATAGTACTTCATCAGTTTTCCCTGGTTTTCCATACACACTCTAAGAAGGTAATTTCTGCCAGTCTTATAACAGGAAGTCAGGATAAATCATTATAAATAATGAATGCAATTTTTCTGAAGCAAACTTTTTTTTACTCAAACTAGGGCTACTGGTTTTATACTGTACTATTTCTTCTGAGAGTAAATTTCACATGGAAATGTGCCTGACAGTAAAGAATTCACAAGGCATTTTACTTGCAGTGCTTCTCTCCATATTTTCTTTTTAGTTGGTTCATAGATCTTTCATATTCTTCTGTAGCACTGGCTAGTGCAAGGTTTCTAATGAGAGAGATTTTAACAATTATGACAATTTTAATAAATTGTCATTTGTTAAAAAATGGTTTCATAGTGTACCAGAAATCACAATTGTTTTGGAAATGAATGATACATGGAATCCTCTGATTCAGAACATGCAAGTGCAGAGAAATGAAAGATTTTTTTTTTTTTATAACAAGGTAGCAACTAAAAGGCAGAGAAAAAAAATCAGAAACTAAAGAAAAAATAATGATAAATGTACAATTTAATTCCCTCAAAACTCCAGCAGCCATAAATCAGCAAATGTCATCTATGGTTTGGAAATGAAATATTTAGTTAATCCAATAGGCTTTTCTCCTCAGGCCAACTATATGAAAGAAAAGCAGAACTTTCAAGCCTCGTCATGTACTTACAAACATCTTTCTGCAAGATCAGGATGTGGGTTTGCTAGTCATCCTTGTGCCTCCATGATCCACACCAGTGCTGATGTCAGTGTTCCCTAGTGATATGAACTGGCTCAGCCCTCTGAAAGCTGTCACACATGTTGTGAGGTACAAAGACTGTAGGACTTCTGTGGCCCTTTGCCAGCAGCTGGTGTTTTTAGAGGAGCAACTCATGGAGGAAGCCTGTAACAGGACCAAATGGGATGAGCACCTGGTAGTGAAGGAACAGGGGCAGCATGGCTGCAGGCAGGTTCTTGATTCCACCATCTTTTCCTTTTTGACCTGTCATCCTAAATTTCAGTATTACCTGTGTATTTAAGCATGTCCTCCAAAGCTGTGACTTTTCACTATGCCCACTTTTGTTGTTTTTTTTCTTTTTTTTTTACACAAAAAACTGAAGGTGGTGTACTTTTGCTGCATTTTTTCTCATGGAGCCTATGTAATGACTATCTGTGACCTGGAAAAAACCTCAAATGAACATGCACACATACTGCTCTAGCTGATGTTTCTTTGTGCAAAAACTTAGGAATCACAGGTGCTACAGATCACATGTTTATTACTACATATTGCCACAAATGATAGCAGAAACATTCAGGCTTTTTATGAAGCTTCATTCATAGTAATACGTGACCTTCAAAAACCTGTCTGGCCACTTCAACTGTTTACAAGAGAGCAGGGAAGGTATGCAATGCTATTACATAGGTGTTTGTAAATATTAATAGAAAGAAAGTATCTTTCAAGTCTTTACCCAATACTTTATTTCCTTCTAAAATGTATTGTACTTTGAAGCATAATCTGTTTACAGATTATGTAATTACATAATGTACATAATACATAATGTATGTAATTACATACAATGTAGTATGATATCTGTATGACTACCAGTGTTCACAAAAAAACAAAGAGATTGCATTTGAGTATCACTTACTAGTTAAAAAATAAAATTGCTACCACTGCACAATAGGTTAGTTATGCAGTGTCAAAGTGTGTTTTAGTTCCAAAGAGGTCATGGATTCTTGAGAAAAAACAATATGAGTTCAGGTCAATAGTGGTAGAAATGCTTTCTGTGGTGAACCAGCATTCATTACCATTGAAATAGAAGTATTTTGGCCTGAGCTCCCTACCTGCAAAAAAAAAAAAAAATAAAAAAAATACAGGACTGTGTCTATCACTGAAAATAAAATTTTCATATGAAGCGGTTCTGAGTTTCCCCTTAATGATGAAATATTTTTAAAAGCCTTTTCAACATGGTGCTAGCACAGAAAACAATATTTTCTTAGAAATCACAGGGAAATCAGAGGTATGAAAATTTATAATTTATTATAATAATTTATAATTTGGTGTTTTAGTGTGAGGAGTCCTGTCTTAATAATGTTGCCTCATATAATTTCTTCACTGAAAGGATTGTTAAGCACTGGAACAGGGTTCCCAGGAATGTGGTGGAGTCATCATCCCTGGAAGTGCTCAAAAAACATGTGGATATGGCATCCGAGGACATGATTTAATGATGAATATGGTGGTGTAGCTGGGTTGACAGTTAGACTTGGTGATCTTAATAGACTTTTCCAACCTTAATAATTTTTTGATTCTATAATTTGCCTTACGTTTTGAATATTGTCTGCTTTTGCAAAGACAAAAAATGCTGTATCTCCGTAAATTCTGCAACAGTGTCCTCTGAGTGTAAGTTCCTTCCTTAGCTTTTCAGTCCATTTTTCCCACTTGCTTTCCAAGCTTGGAAATGTGTTTTTTTTTAATACAGTTTGCAAGCTGTATAATTAGTACCACCTAGGGATGCATTTGCTTCATAGTCCAGATCAGCTGAACAATTCCTGGTGGTACATAGGCCAAGAAAGGGGATGAGGAAGGCAGGTACAGTAAAATCCTCAAACCTCCTTCTGGGCAGAATTGATGCTGAGGGATACATAAGCATTCAGATTATTCTCTTCCATCCCTGTCTGCCATATCTAGAGTTTCCTCAATGTAGCAGCATATCATGAAGTAGGAAGCCCTCTGATATTTTGGATACCTCCTCTCCACAACCATTTCCAGGCCAGTGTAGGACAAACCCCTTATCTCAGACTAGACTAGATGTGTTTTTCTGTTCACCAAGGGTAGCTCAGAAGCAGTGAAAAAATTGTGTGTGGTGCCCTCGTGCTGCTAACAGCACTGGTTTTTTTCCTACCATAAACAGAAATTACCCTTCTTTGGTCAGGATGTACACATGGAAGTAGAACCTCTGCTTCAGGCAGTTTATTATCAGTTACTTGTTAAAAGATAAAATCCTGCAGCCCATTCTTCTGTGCAAAGTTTCTAAACCTCTGGATCTGGTCATGGAAAATAGAACTATGCAGCCACTCAGTGATTACTGATTACTGATTAAGAGAAATAAAAAAAAAAAACAAAACCAAAAACAAAACCAAA
Organism: Poecile atricapillus; assembly: GCF_030490865.1. Classification (NCBI taxonomy): domain Eukaryota; kingdom Metazoa; phylum Chordata; class Aves; order Passeriformes; family Paridae; genus Poecile; species Poecile atricapillus. The sequence continues at coordinate 40,755,998 of NC_081252.1, forward strand.
AGAAACCAAACTTGATTTCTCTTAAGGAAGGAAATTCCTAACCACACACTGTCCCTGTATGGTGGATCTTTATACCATTGCTTGCCACCGTTTGACATGAGCTATTTGTCAACAGATTAGAGTTCAGCCTGGTTGTGGGGTGTTGTGGTCTGAAAATGAGCAGTCCCAGAAGGACTGTAGTATAGCCCATGTAGAGGGTATTAAAAAAGCAATGTGCAGAACCACACAACAAGTTGGAAGGGACAAAACCATCTGGTCCAACCTTTAATCAGAAATGGAGCATAGGTGAGGTTATCAGATACTCTAGAACATCAGAGAGCTCTTTGTCCCAGAGGAGACACCCTTTAGAAGGTTTTCCTGCAGCATGTAAGGATTCTTGCCTGTCTCCTTATCCTTTATTCCTGTGACTGGTACTGGCTTATGTACCTCACTAGAATTTTGACACTTCACCTCTCAGGCTGTGGACTAATCTACAGCCAGTGCGTGACAAATTTCAAATTCTTCTCTGTTATCTGATGAATGTGTTTCACCAGAATTCAAGTGAAACTTACCCAATACCAGTCTGATTCTAAGGAGCAGAGGAAACATGCTCTGGTTCTGTGTCCTCTAAGGTGATCTCAGTCTCTACAGTCTCTTCCTTGATGGCTTCCTTTACTTCACCTTTTCATCCTTGACCGTCAGACACCCTACCTCGAAATGTAAAAAGATGAAGATTTAGGTGTGGAAAGGTCAAATATGAAAAAATAGTGTAATTTCATTTCAGCATGGCACTAACAGAACATTAAATTAAAAACAATGCTTTACTTGATAAGGAAGAACTTACTGCATGTAGAGAGGCCCCAGTCCTCAACTATCAAATGTTCTATCTGAAACCACATCATTTAGAACAGGAAACCCAGAAAAATATGTTTCCTCCAGATCACGTTGATGTAATGGTGTATATAAGGTAATTAATATTCTGGATTTCAAACTGGCCCAATGGAATCCTCCAAGTCAAAATGATATGAGAAAGCAAACAAAACATTTCCTTTCTTTTCCAGAGAAAGATAAATAGGAATATCTAAGCAAGTCCTGACAAGCTTTAAAATCTGATATGAAATTCAATTGTATTATACCACCTAAACAGGACGCCAGAGTTATTGAGATTTTGTTGTTCCACTAAATAAACTTTATTTAGGAGCAAAAAAGTAACAATTGGTGACCAGGAACTCTTTCAATCCATAACTAAATTGCAGTGTATCAGACTAAGAAGTTTAAAAAGCCTAACCATTTTCTAGATGTTAGAGCAAGCAAAACAAATGGTCTCTAAAAGTGTTTATTGTTTGAGCCATTTAGCTAGGAAACAACCCTCAGAGCATAAAAACTGCTCAAAAATAGCAGACCTCTGAATGGTGGAGACCAATTATTTTGGTATTGCATCCAACTTAAGGAGCAAACAGATATGCTTGAAGTTTATTACCCTTTGCACTATTCTTTCCCTAATTCAATTAGATAGATGGAGAGAAAGAGAAAGACAGAATGTAATTTCTGTCTCCACATAGGGCTGGCTATCAATATACAGCAGGCTGAAGTTGATGATTCTTAGGGAAAAACAGATTAAATTCGCTCTTTTGGTATATCTCCCAGCTTCTGCTAGAAGATACACTAACCTCATGGATTTAAAATCTGTTCTTTTAATCAAAAGTCTGATGTAAGGCAAGAAGTTTATGTTTTACCAGCTTCAAGTTCTTGCCTTTTCTCTGACCGCCAAGTTAGAGGGTGGTGCAGGATGTAAAAAAATACACTGATCTCCACTGGTTTTAATGAGTACAATTTTAAAACTAATTTTATACAAATTTATCACTCTATTTATTTTTTTGATATGTGAGTGGAGTTATGTATCCAATAAGAGATATACAAACCCCTCAAAAGCTGCCAAAGAATACAAGTTATACAAGCGGGCATGTCACAGGCTGACTTGGTGACTCACGTCTTGGCAGCTGCCCTATAAACAAAGCTACTGAATTGGTTGAATCTGTCTAATCATAAACCCTTTTATGCAGCTCACTTTCAAAGATATGCTGCAAAGAATTACTACAGAGGGAAAATTTGATCAAAATGCATGAATTACTAATGATTTGAAAAATTAGACTAAGCTTTGGAAATTCAATTATAATAGTTGTATTTCAGTCTCTGAGTTTTAATCAGATATGAATACACATTAAATCTAAACCAAAGATTTGAAAATCAAAATGCATTCTCTTAATAATTTCCATTTCTGCTTTGGGAGTCAGCCAAACACCAATGCCAGAGCTTCTGATCACCTGAAAAATTTTTGAATATCAGGTAAATATTGAGGATCCAGTAGTCATAATTGCTTTAAATTTATTAGAGTCCTGCTTTTATATTCTGAGTACTTTAAATATTCAAAAACTACTGGAATTCAGGGAGAAGAAAAGTAAATAATTAGAAACCAATAACTTTGATTCTGCAGGTCAGATCTTTCCTCAAAGGGAATTCCATAGAATTCCTTCTATAGAGGCAGCCAAGTTCCAAGACAGGGTATTCATGCTGCTGATTAGGAGTTATTTGCCAGTTTCTAGGAGTGTAAAATGTATTTATACTCCACAGTTCAAGAGCAATGACTGTTAAGCATTAACAGTTGTTGAGGATACCTTGCTGGATTGAAAGCCTCCTTTAGAAAACCCATTCCTGAAAATTTAGAATGATTGCTGTACCATTATGCTACGGTCTTTATAGGTAGATTCATGCTAATCTGCACCTTTGACTGTAAAGTCTCATCTTTCTTTCTCTTTTCATCTCCTGGAATGCTCTTTTTTGACTTTGAGGACTAAGGACTCAATCACCTCTGCCTGGAGGGGAACAAAAAAGTATTTGTGGTCAATTTGGCTAGACATTAGCATTTCATTTAGAAATTGAGTGAGAACTCGGTTTATGCATATTTTCAACTACTCTTAGCAAATCTTCAGTTTGTCACATGGAGCAGCATTTACTGTTAGATAGTTCCTAAGTCCATGTAAATTAATTTCTTCCGCATTTTCTCCAGAATTGTGCAGCTCAGAAGCTGTAACCCAATACATATAGAGATGTATTCTAGTTTTCTGGGATAGGCCAAAATGACTTTTAACTGAATATTTCTTTGAATATCAAGAAATTAAGGAATACTGGAAGCACAGAGCTAACAAACTAAGACAGCTAACACAGCTCACTTTTATCCAGAAGGTGGAGAACAACACCATGCAGGAGGAAGGTCTTGGAGCGAGGCAGAAAATTCCACCCAGCTTCTTTGGGGGATTCTTGAATAGTTTTCACCTTCCCTGCCTAGAAGGGCTGTCCAGAATTCTTAGTGTTCACAGAAAGTTTTGGCAAGAAGGGAGACTCCATCAGGGAATCCATCAGGGAGACTCCAATTTGCAGTTGATGCAGTGAATGCCTCAGTGCTATACGTTATGCCATTATTTTTTTGTCTAGCACAGAGACTTGAACACAGATTCAGCTGATTTGTGGGCTGGTTCAGGCTCACTGAAGTTGATGACATCTTAGCATTTCCCTGAAGCTTAGCATGCAAATCCTGCTTTAAATACAGATGTTTCCCCAGCATGACAAATGTTTCAGTGCTGAAGTGTCATTTAACTTGAGAACAAAAGTGCTTTGTTATAAATGCAGAACCAAGGCTTCAGATTTTCAGGAATTAAATTCACTTAGTTTATTTTAAATGATTATGATTGCTTTTTGAGGCCAAAACCAACGTCTAATAAGGTTTTAGTCCTTATGTCTGTTAAACAGACTCCACAGATCTTTGTTGTCACCCTGGAGTATTTTAATTTATGCTACAAATGTATTTTCAGGGCCAAATGTTTTAAGAAACTCTCATTGGAAATGAAGTTTGAATTTCACTCCAATGTGTGGAGTGAGTACTGAATAATTTTTCTTCCTTAAGCTGTTTAAATAATTTTTTCCCTAACAGTATGCTGCAGTGGCAAATTGAGGGAAAAAATAGTGGCCAATAGGAAATTTACTATCCATACTAACATATATAAAGGCTCTTTGTTGTTCATAGGAATGAACCTTACTCTTTCAGCCACAGAGTTTGCACCATGTACATGTCATAGACAAATATCGGTACTGCAAGATACAGCTATTTATCTTCAGGTCAGTTGAGTAGCACAAGCTTTGTACTTTTAGAAACATTTTGCTCTATGTTTGTGCTTTTTCCTTGGATTTTTTTTTTAATGTTTGACATAGTAGACATAATGGGGAATGACAAGGAATAACGAAATAATGAGACTACTCAGATGACATATTTGATGATTTTTCAAGGAGCACGGTCTCAGAGGTCGGCCTGGTGACCATATTTTTGTTTTTTGTTACAGTGTAACGCAATTGTTCTTTTTAAGCAGAACCCACTGTTGTATTCAGTGCACAGTTCTGTTGAAGAAATGGAATGGCTGTGTATGTTCTCTCATGCCTATTTTGAGTTTTGGCATTGTTCTTTCAGTTGGTTTGGCCCTTCTGGAAGTAAAATTTTTTAATGCTAGCAGCATAAAAACAGAAGGAAAACCTATATGAAAAATAGAAGTTTGTCCTGCCACAAGGGTGGTCTAAATAGTCTTAAATATCTTTTCCATCCTAAGTGATTCTACGATTCTAAGGACTCTGTCATGAAATGTTTGGGAAGTGGCCTGTGTATAGCACCACAAACCTTCCAGTGACTGTGATTATCTATGGTAGTATATAAAATAATATATAAGAAATTAAAACAGATAGGAGCATAGATTTACCTCAGCAGGTGGCATTTGAGGGATCCATAATATGGATATGACAAATCCATATGCCAAAGATTATACATCAGCTAATGTGTGATTGTTTAAATTAAAGAGCAAATCCAATTTTGATACATTTCAGGAACTGAGAAGAAAAATGAAACTGCAAATTCAGTTAGGTAAAACATTCTCAATAAAATGTAATTTATACAGATTTAAGCTTATTTCATGATCTTAAGACACCAAAGTTGGGAGATAAACATCACTGAGGAATAATGCCTCACAAGTTTTATAAAAGGTACTATCTCCAGGGACATGCAGATATAGTGACTACTGATCTAAACCAAAAGATTTCTAGTGTATGTGTAGATTGTGACTGTGTAGTAGGTACATATATGTGAATATATATATATATATACACCCACATATATAAATATATAGATATATAGATAAGTAAAAAAAATGCTAGCTGTGTTTTCTCTAGTCTTTCATTAATATGTACCTAGTAAATCTCTTAAATCAAGACAGCAGCAACAGTTTTGATAACTGTGAGCTAATTTGTAAGTGTTGCTGAGGGCAGTGTATTTAAACAGATTTACAAATGCAGAGAAGGAAGCTCCATGAGGGAACTATATCTATTTGAAGTGAAATTGCCAGAAGGATTTTGTACAAGGAAGCTCTTTAATTTTTTGTAAGAACTGTTCCAGAATAAGTAGAAGAGAATTCAGTATTCTCTGCCTATCTCTGAGTTTTTCTTGAGAACTGTTCGTGTGTATATGACGTTAACTGCTTGTAGTGTTAATTACTGAAATAATGCTTCAAGGTCAAATGCTGTTTAAGATTCTGAAGCATTAGTCTTTTAAACTAGGTGAATCTGAGGAGCTAGATGAGCTAAAATACAATTGTTTTTCCTGAAGAGTTTTACATTCCTGTATTCCAAAATATCTTTATTTCCTCTTCTGTGGGTTTTGTTTGCAGCTGTGGGAAAGTTATCTATGTGCTTTTATTTTCTGCAGGCAAGCAGAAGTGTGTTTATTCTCATATCCTATAGCAAAGAGTTCAAAGCTCTGTGACTGAGTGCTTGATCTCCTCTTCTCCTTTCCTTTCTCAAGACTGTGGCTGCTGAGGAAAGGTTCCCTTGCAAAGAGAAAAAAGCTGCTGAGATACCTTGAGCCATTTCTTTGATGTGAAGCATGGTGTGAACTAATAAACTGGCCGTACAGTTTCCCTGAAATCAGTGAAATGAGTGATGTCTTGAGTGAACATGCTCTTGGTGGTTGCTGAAGAAGCACAGCTGCTTTGGTGTAGCTGGAGTGTAATTCACTTCTGAAATGCTTGTGTTTAAGGTAATCCAATGTGAAGATGAAGAGAAGGAGTTGGCAGGGTCAGGGTGGCCAATAAGGGATTGGATAGATTTTTTGCATTCTACTTGTATGTCACTACCATAAATCTCTGCTTGATGAGGCTCAATCTAGCGCCTTCGACCATTCAGAATTCCTGGACCAAATGTCAGACCTGTCACCAGACAATCATCCTGTCCTGTGCAACCTCTCTTCTGTGTGAAAGGAGGGATAGGAACCCTCTGATGGAAATGAAAGCTAAAATGTGTAATTCCTGTAACAAGAAATTAATTCTACCTCTGCAGAAGTAATAATCTCTGTAAAGTTTGTCCAGCAGATGCCAGCAGTGAATTAACAGAGCTTCTGAAAAATAAAAGGACCTTAATATATAACTGTTTCAAATGCATCACTGCTGAATGAATACTTGAAATAGTTCGTTTTTTTTTTTATTAAGATTAATTTTTACTGTGAAGATCCTGATTTTATCCTCTAAATCCCTGAGAGAATCATGTGTTAGGCTGTCTTATACAAACCAGAAAACATTAAAATTTAAACCTGGGCCACAGTGCATAGTAATGGCCTTTCAAGTAAACAGTAGGGTTTGTTACTTATTTTAAAGAAGTTCCAGGTTTAGCCTCTTTGCACCTTATTTTTACCTGATCTGTTCTCTTCCTGTTTACTGCCCCCATCAGAGTAAGAGCATAATGCTTCTTGTTTACTGCCCCTTTCTGTTTTAATTTTAAATTTGACCTGACATTAAGCTGTTCCTTTATGTACTGGAGGGGGAAAAAAAAAGAAAATCTAAGTCATATGGTATTATCCTTCACTTTCATTGCACCATCTGGACTCCTGGAGCTGGAGCTGAAAACTGTCAACATCTCTTGATGCAAAGCAAATAGACTTAGCTAAAAGGGAAGTTCAAGCTGGAGAATCATCCTGTAGAAAGTTTAGAGCAGTTCAACACTGGAGGAAGGAAATCATCATCTGTCAGAAGAGCCCTATCCTCCCCGAAAGCCACAGCTTTAGATATCTAATGCTGTTCCTTTAAAGATTAGTCTCATATTCACAATTTCAGTGGAAATCAGAGTTTGGTTTTATTGAAGTTTATTTTTGGTTTACTTTTTGCAAAGCTTATGTTCCAAACAAGAGGAAAAGGTTTAGTCTCTCATATCCGGACTTCCTTAATTTCAGAAAACTAGAAAGTTTTCTGAAAGAAACAAGAAGTTACTCCATGATTCACCCTGTCAGTAATAAAATTGATACACATATGATTTTATGGCACTCATAATACAAGTTAATTCCGGGTCATTCTGAACTCTACGGAATGCAATGAACAGTCCACGTAATTATGTAGATTATGTACCTATTGAATGCCTTGAATTAAGGCATTGAATAATACAAATAAACTAACAGTGTCATGCAACAAAGTGTTTGAAATGCCTCATGATCTGGGCATTTGTGTAGGATCGTAAGCACTGAAAAAAATGAAATTTCTTTGTAATATTTATTCTTTATCCCTAAGAAAAATCCTAAATGAAACTCTAAGGGCCCACTGAAAAGTAAACTTGTGTCACATGGGGTTGAGCGTTCATTCCAAATAATGATCATTGTATGAGTCTAGAATATTACTTGCTATTTTATGTTCTTAGCAATTAGTGTATCTCATTTAAATTATTTATTTTTCCTTTTGGCTGAGTTTCTTTACAACACTGGAACAGTTGTATTAGAAATGATGGTCTCTCAGGCAAAATAAATTAAGTCTTGGAATTATGTCAAGGCTTTTAACTGAACATGAAGTTTCAAAACAGTCTTTGTGCAAAAAATGAAACTCACTTTCCCCCTTCAACTCATCTTTCTACCTACTGCTTTTCCAGTGTTTCTCTCTTTAAATCAAACATAAGCTCTCTTTCTTTCTGACTGGAAGACTTCCAAAGTTTGGGGGGAAGTCTTACAGGAAACCCTTCCAAAACATATGTAGGACTTGTTCTTCCTGTGAGATAAAACCCTCAGATGTGTTTAAATTCAGATTATCTGAAAGTGGAAAGCTGTAATTGTTTTGGGGCACTTTTTAATTAAAAGGTAGAATTTTGATGACTATTTTTCACAATATGATTTGCATCAAGGATTTTGCTTCACTGTACACATTTCTTCCAATAGGTTCCAGATGTGCTAATAATTTGAGATTTATCTTAGTTGAAATGTTCATGTGATTCTGAGGCTTCCTTATCAGATTATCAGATGGAAAACAGTGAAGTATATGCCTTTTATGAAATTTTCTGTATGGCTTTGATTTGAGAACATCTGTCTTTTGGGTTACAAAATTAATTTAGAAGAAAAGACCTACACATGTAAGATGTGATTTAAACTCTTTCCCAGATATAGGCTTAGAAATTTCTGGTGTCCTCGAGTCTAATTGCATGTTTTATAAACCTAATTTTTTCTTGTGTGACTATTGACATAACCCATAAATGGAATCTTAGAATAATACCAATTCATAGAATTAGAATTTTTTAGAAGTGCAATATCACAAGTTAAATGAGCAATGACTAAAATGACTAGCCGTGATTAACTTTACATTTCTTTCTGGTTTTCTTCCTTCAGGGAGCATACATTGGACTCCTGGTCTTTTATTACTAACGTTATTAAATTATTTATTCTTTCATTGATTCCCCGGGAAAGTCAACCCACCCTGTTTAGCCGAAATTTCTTTTGGGGTATTAAGGAGCAGAGATGAGCAAAAGCAATCAAGCCAGCAATGTACCATCAACAATATTCCTATTGTTATTTGAAGTGTGTTATTAAGATAAACTGCTGAGTTACTGTCCTAGTGTGGTGTTTGGTGATTTCATGTTTTGCATGTACAATCATTATTATTAAACCTTCCCTGTTTTCTAGACTACATTGAAATCCTGCTTATCAAGGAGACACATAAAGGTAGATGATTATCAGCTTTAGGACCTAGCTAACACATACTGACTTCAAGTTTTCATCATCTCTTTTGCATTACTCTGCCATGTATTGGGAAATGCTCTGATTTTAATGAGACAAACATAGAAACTAATACTATCAAATCAGATAGTAATTTTTAATCCAGAAGGGTATACAGGGATGCTAAAGGTGTGTCTAGCATCCTGCATGTGTTCAAAATGGGCTTAAAAATAGTATTAACATAGCCAAAAATGGAGGCATTAGGAAAATGATGAGTAATTCAAAGTATGCTTTCCTGCTTCTTCTCTCCACAGATTTACTACTCCCTGACTTGCACAGAAGGTAAGAACAATTGTTTCCACTCTTTCAGTAAGAAAAATCAATGGAATGAAAGTCATTACTCCTAAGAAGGGTAAATATTAACTTTCCAGCTTTCCCAGGAGCTATTAAATCTTCTTATGCTATGAGTCTAATGAAATTAACATGCAAAAAATTATTTTTGTTAGGCATATAACCCATGAAGTATGAAGATTTTTTGCATAAATGTAGCTGAGGATTGACCTGGATTCAGAAGGTTCAGTAGTGCTCAGGAGGTAAGAAGCTCAATTTTTGTTTTCATTGCTGCTATATGACATGCTACATCTGTGAATATGGACTGTGAAACCAAAGGGCAAATGTATAAACATGATAAAAACCAGATTATTCAGGACTGAATTGAGATTTTACTCGATGAAGACAAGAAATTAAAGGTTTAGAAAATAAAATTTAATAGGCAAGCAGACATTTAAATCAATGCCCAAATATTCATCCTTGTATATACAGAGTGAGAAAATTAACATATATATATATCTATAAAAGAAAACAAAAATATTTCTAAAATATTTTATAAATATCTAAAATCCAAGAAGTTAAAAATCTGTACTTCCTTATATGATATACAACATATTAAGTTGCCCATATTTAACATTTCATAAAAGCAAGTTAATTCTTAACTCTTTATGGCTACATTTGTGATCTACATTCCTGAACTGAATTCCTGGTCTGAAGAATTCAAGATGTAAATAAGTAGGCACAACAGTAAAAAGAATTATAACAAAAGTGAGTCAGATGAACTAAACTATGCTTGGAGTATGTAGATCAGAACAACCAGAATGAAAAAAATGGCCCCTACTACTAAATAATAATTAAAAAATGCTTCAGAGCAGTGTGTTTTTTTACTAAATACTGTTACTAGTGCTTATAGAATCAGAATAGGGTGATAACATCTTCCCACAACAGATTTTCTCACCTATCTCTTTATTATTAGGATGCAAATGTTTGAACACTGTCACTGATCTAAAAACAACACTAATCTTTTTTCCTGCAGAATTACTCTTTTCAAAATTTTTCTACATAAGAAAAGCTAAAAGTAATTAGCACAAAACAATTATTTATCTCTTTGATGATGTAAAAGGTGTTTGGCCATATTCCTGAAAATGAATTCCTTGGGATGCTGTGATCTTCATAACTTCTCCATTTAGAGTATCATCTTCAATTATTGTTATCAATCCCTCAGCAATTATTGATGGGCTGAAAAAAAAAGTTGTTTCAGAGTCATGATATAATAGACCATGTAGGAAGGACAAGATACCAAATGTAAATCTATATATCTGAAAATTTTTAAAAAATAAGCATTTGAACAAATTTATTTTGAGGAAAAGCAGAGGTGGTATGAGTGTTTCAGAAGAGATATGTATTCTCCTTAATCAGGACATACATTTAAAGTGGCTATTTTGCAAATCATCACGTTTGCTCTAGTTTCTGATAAATGCCTGTAGGCATCCAGCTGCCCCTGGGTTTCCTATCAAAGTTTTCTCTGTCAGAGAACTGGACAGAAGTAATCCTTACACAATCCTCTGCAGCTCTTTGCTGTTTATTTATCCTGCTTCTGTAGCAGAGCTGACGTACAAATTAGCATAAAGGATAATTTCACATGCAGTTTGCTGTGGTTAGTAGGTACAAAATATTTTGCATAAAGAAAAGTATGGGTGAAACAACACAGTCATAAAATTTCCTTTGTGCAGAAGCATCTTGGAAGGTGTTAGTAGCTAAGGAAGTGTTAAAAAATATCACTTTATGCTTGTCATGTCCTGACAGTCAGTCAAAGCTGTCTACTTTTGGTCTTTGCTGGCAAGACTGTGATGGGTCGGACAACTCTTTGATCTGATCAATGGTGGTTGCTATTGTGCTCTTAATCCAGTTCTGTCAGATCTTGGTCTGATTTCTATCTTGGTTCACATGAAAATTTTGGGAAATTTCAGTGCAAATTATATCTTACCTATATCTTAATATTATATTATTATACCCAGCATCTTAGAATGGGTTTTGTTAAACAAATCCATGAGGCAACACCAAAAGCTATTAAAAACTAAAATCACTATATTTAATTTGCCAATTTGATTTGAACTTTGCTGGGAAATGGGAATGCATAAAGAGATATATCACTTTGCAGATAGTCCTCTTAAAATAGCCCTTTTTATTTGTATACAGGATAAGAAATTTGATAGCCTTTTATCTGGGGCAGCATTTCCCTTTTATTTTAATTTTGCTGAAAGTGTGTCTTCTTCATCAACAAAGTGCAAAAAAACCACACTGTATCTGACTTACTCCATCACGCCGTAGAACTGCATCATATTTTTTATCTCATCCTTGTATGAAAAGTATTGTCCCATATTCTCTTCTTTATCTATTGACTGAAGAATTGGTGTGTTGACAAATCCTGGACAGATTGTGTTGAGTCTCACACCGTAGTTTTCCATACTGGCAGCTAACTAGAAAAGAGAATGGGGTAGGCATTTGTCATCAACATTTTAAGACAGAATTGTGTAAGCAAATTTTCGAAGAATGAGATTTACCACAAAATACTTTTCAGCCTTGCTAAGTAAGGAGATTTTGTTACTACTGATTTTCCTAACAATTAAGTTTGAAGCACATTTTCTCTAGTAATCATACTAGATTACTAGAAAAAACCCTGATTTCTTTTGTTAGGAGAACAATTCCCTAAGAAATCAGAACTCTGTACATGGAGCTGGTTGTTCCATAATATTTTTTGTTCTTAGTGCTCTCTAGCATGTCATTAACAGTATTCGAGGGTGATGATACAACTCTTCCAAGCAAAAACAAGAAAAGGTTCTCCTAAATGTATGCTTCCAATCTTATAGGAGCTTTTTTATTAAACTTTGAAATGAATAAAATTATCTTTAAGATACTGTATTAAGATACCTTCCTCACATCAACAGAAATAGAATATGTTCTCTATCCCTACAACTGTAATGCTAAACCTTTCTACTTGTTCTATTGTCCCTGCCAAGGTATGAATCTGTCTCTGAGCATCTCCACTGGAAAGTCCCTGTGAACTGACGTTTTTTTCTGGAAGCAGCTCGGGAACATGATGAAAGAAAGGTTGTTCTGGGAGAGGTAGGACCCCTGGTTTGTGGCTCTGCCAAAGTGTGCACATAGCAAAGAAGTCTGATCTACATCCAGGTATGTCTTGAGTGCTGGATAAACTTTCTTAGCAATAGCACAGAACTGATGAACTATACATTATATATCAGAGAATAACCATAACTTTTAAACACTGGGTTCTATTTATTTTAATATTTAATGGACTCCTTTCAGGTATTATGTAAGTCACATGTCATTTTCATGGTATGGTAGCCTGCTTTTTTGGTCTGGGGAGACAAGAAACTGAAGTCCTATATGTAAGGTAGCAAACCTGCCCAACATTAGGCTGTAGTACCCTTCCTGATGAATACTGTAGTTCACTATGTTTATTATTCTTTTTTTCCTTGGCATTCTTGTGTTCCTTAAAGACAGCATTTCCTCTACTTTTTCCCTTAGATGGTGATATTTATATCTATAACGAGAAAACAAAATTGGAAAATGAGGTGCCATGTTCCTGATGTGTTTAATATAATATATGCAACACTTATCCACACCATTCACACTAATCTGAAAAAGGAGTTATTTGTGTGGGGATAGGGGCATAAAATATGGATAGAGTGCAATTAGTGTCATTAAATTGATAGTATAATTTCAGGTGTTTTATTATGGAAATCAGATTGGAAATACTATGTGAGTAGAATATCTGTAAGATTAATCTATTAAAGTGTAATTGTTTTTTCTCTTTCCAAGTTGTTTTTTTACACTTTTTTGTTCAATTTAACTAGAAAGTTTTGGAGTTAGAGGCTGAGACTTATAATATGGTCATCTTACATGCCCCATCCTGAATGTGCAATTTTTCATTTTCAGAGTATTAAGAGTTGGTAAGAATAAATAATGATGTGTTCAAGTCACTTTTGTACACTTTGGTGCCTATTTATCATTAAAAAAGTCATTGACCTGACTTCGAAATAAGGAAATCAAAATGTTAAATGAATGAGACAGGGTTCTGAAAAAATATTTTTACAACTTGGATTAGAATTTGGCTTTTGGACTCCTCCTACCGTCCTTAAATTACTCTGCAACACTTTCTTCCATGTTCTCCAAACCTCAAATCAGTCATAAACACACAGATGCCGTACTTATTCCATCTTCGGATGATTCCTTTTGTGAAAGGAGGGAACCTCCACTGCTTCACACACTTTGCCTTCTTTCACAAAATTAGTTCCAGTTGTGTGGCTATAGAGCAGGAACATGAAAAACTTAAGCATGTTCCCAAGGAGCTGCTGACACCCTTTTGGAAAATGCATACTTACAGCTATGGACCGTGTGAATCCAATTACACCATGCTTTGTAGCACAGTACACAGGCTGGAATGCAGCAGGCATGAGTCCTTTAAAATAAAAAGGTAGCTGAATGAAGATGTTGTATATTCCTAATTTATGATCACCTTAAAGACATGTATAGGTCTACAGTGTAAAAAATTTGTGAACAGAGATGTAACAATATGGATTAGTAGATATTTGTAAATTTTAATATGTAAATATTTTGTAATCTGGTATAGGCTAAGAAAAAATTAGATGAATAAAAATATGAAGGCAAAAGGAGAGTAATTAAAAAGCATAACTTTAAAAAGGAAAAGTTGTATCTATGAAGTATGACTTAAAATAGAGGACACAATCTGGAAGAAAACACTCAAGAATGATATTTTTGAGGCATCTATGAATCAGTAAAGTATTTCAAGTATGTTGAGGATCAAAGTATTTTAGATAGGCTTTGATTATCTAATGTGGGAACTGGACATCTGCAATCATTTACAGTGTGTTCAGGGAGGAAGTGTGAGAATAGGAGAAGCAAAATAAAAATTTTCTGCTAACACAGTAGACCTTTATGGTCTGAGTGGGAAAGAACAAAATTTTTATTTATAGGAGAGAAAGAAGAGAGAATGGAGGTTTTGGAAGAAAACTAAGAAGTTAATTCTGGTAAGACTGAGTTGGTGGCAAAAAGCTAGTCAAGAAGAAATGACAGACCATGAATGCATATTCATTTCTCCCAATTATGCCAACAATTTATACAACAAAAGCTGAACTGGACCAAAGAGATGCTGTAGTTCCACCTGAAATTCAGGCCCTTATGAATAGCAAACTTCAGCCTGTCTGAAAGCTAGAGGATAAAATGTTTTCCTGAATGTGCTATTGTAAAACTGGATAGTAATTTTAATGCCTTAATGCTTGATTATAATGGAAGTAATCCCAATTAATAACTCATATACTTTTATCTTTCATACTTCAGATCTTAGGGTGATACATGCAAGAAGGGCAGTGACTTACCCCAGTGGAGATGAAGAATTCACTATTTAGCTCTAAGTATGGATTTGCCAGAAAAATGATATATGCCAGACTTGCATGGGCTCATTGCTCTGGAATCTATTTTGTCTGAAGGAAAGAACTTTCTAAGACAGCACAAAGCTCTAATCACCAACCTGACAGCTTCAAGGTTTTATCTTGATTTAAATGCTATCTTGATGATCCTGTGAAAGCAGCACTGTTCAATACTGGGAAATGACCAACTTAACCTACTGTCTGGCTGTTCTTTTAAAATTGTATTTATTTGCTTAGCTTGGATTAATGTGTTATGCTTCTGCTTAAGAAGAATGAAATGTTTTTTGTACTGACTCCTCTGGATTGTGATCACAGAAATTCTTAATATTCCCTGTTTGATGACTTTTGATCACCATTCTTCAAATTATTGGAAACATCGGAATATTGGCACATTAGATACAATACTATTTAAAGAAAAACAACACAACAAACACTCAAGTACTTTTACGTGCTTAAAGGAAATTCTAATCAGGTTGCACCTAGCAGAAATAAAACAGAAATCTACTGGGAAACACAGAAGAAGAATTTAGAAGTAATTTTATTTTTATTTTTTAACCACAGTAAGAAAAATTACCTCTTACTTGAGAGGGAAGAGAAACAAAGTCAAGAAATAAACAAAGGAAGGGCACAGCTCATAATAATGAAGTGGAATAAGGTTCAAAGACTTACTATAACGCCAAAGACAGCAGAAATAACTAGGCAGGGAGAGAGGAACAAGTAGCTTTTTTTTTTGAAAACCAGTTCTTTTCTAATTGAAATGATTTTTGCTGAAGTGAAAAACCAAGAAAAAAATCATCTCACTTGGATAAAGCATCTAAGACTAGTCCTAGCATTCCTCACACAAAACAGTAACAGTCCTGTCTCATTTTTGTTCCTGAGCTTAGTACTCAGAACAACAATATGGCCTTTCTGGCTCTGAGCCACTTCCCTGCCCTGGGAAGAGCTGGACCTGTGCTGGTGGTGTGTCCCAGGGACTCTCCTAGCACGTATTTTATGATGAATCACTGTGTCATATTGAGTCTGCTCTGCCTGCATATTTATTCAACCAGTGAGCAGAAATGAGTTCATAACATATTAGTTAGTGCGTTCATTTGTTAGAAAATCTGGATTCTATTTGCTGCTGCCATAAATATTTAATTACCTTATGCAAAGCAGAATGGCAGAGAAGCAGACTAGAGACCATTATGCACAAAATAATGAGAGGAAGAAGAGGAGGGTGCTCAAATGGATGGTGATGGGGCAGTGTACTTCTGGAAAGTGATACATTTGGGTTTTAATCTCTCTTAGTCGGGGTGGGGGGAGGCACTGCTATGGCTAGATTTTTCTCTCTATAGATGTTGCTACATGGTGAATTGCAAATGACTTCTTGATGAGTCAAGATGCTCTTTGGTTTACCAAAACCTGTTCCAGCAAACCAAAAATAATGCTGTGCTGCAGTGTTAACTGCTGTTTTATTTTTCTCAGTTCCCGGCAGGCTGAGAGAGACAGTTCTTGCCCTTGCTTATAGTCCACTCTCCTTGTTGGTGTCAAGATCACTCTACCACTGAAGACATGATGTCAGGTGTCTCACTGCAACTCCTTATTTATCATGGACAATAGGTTCAATAACCAACTCTTGAGAAATTAGTACTGGAGGTGGAGAATTCTATCAAAATTGTATCAATAGGCTTTGCTGAAACCAGTATTTCCTTTCATTCCACTTTGATGAACAAAGAACTCTGATAAAAACAGAATTAAACATTTTTTCCCCAGTTACACTCTCCCACTGAACAAGTTGCCCTCAGAGATTTGAGTAAGTTCCTTTCTTCGAATAGATTTATTCTCCTCTTTTACACTGGACTTTGGCCTTTCAGATTTTCTCTCTGCATACCCCCATGACATCATTGTAGTCTTTCTGAGTGCCAAAACAAAGGTGAAGCAGAAATCCTAGCAAAAATTCTAAGCTGTGCCATTTCTATGATTTTTTTTTTTATAGTGAACTGAAGTCTGAAGGGAATAACATCTAATTTTTTAAAGCTCATTCTGCCAGATTCTGCTGAGCATTTTCCTTTTCACAAAGGGGAGGGACCAATGCTCTGTCATGATGCTGAACTGAAGGTCCAGCTGTACAACCATTGACACCTCTGCTCCTCTATCACTGTGATAGAGTCCTTGCTTGGTGATGCAACCACAGTTTTGTTCCTGTAATACATATAGCATCTGGTCCTAAAAAATCCTGTTTGCTGTGACAGGTACTTTAAGCATTTCTTCTGGCTGAAGCTTTCAGTAAAGGGAAGCCAAGCCAGCGGTTTGCAGAATCTGAATGCTCGAAGTTGAGTGCAATCAAACCGATATGGCTGTGCAGCACGAAGGTACCCAGATTTACTACATATAGAACAGACTCTCAAAGAAGTACCATGATACTATGGTAAAAAATCCTAACATTTTTTTAAGCCCTCTGTGAATACTTTGACTTTTTTTTGTCTGCTAAAATACAGATACAAATTCAGTTTCACAGAAAACCTTCTTAAAAATATGAAAGCCATCAAAACAAAAGTGCGTGCCTATACTTGAATTCCTTTTGCCTTTTTACTCTTTGCAAAAAGGGTGGAAGTACCAGCCACCACAAGGTAAAAGATCAAGTTTGATAATTTAAACAGCCTCTTGAGTTAAATTTAGTTTTTTATGCTTTCTCTGATGCTTTTAACTATTCCATTAAATGTAATAAAATGTACCATGTGTGGCTTTCTACAGAAGAAATTTTAAAACATTTTATTACCTGAATTTGAAAATTAAGTCTATTCTGATGCCAAAACCTGTAAACATTGAAATTGTTTTTTATGGAGCCAAATTTGAAGTAAAACACATTTCTCATTATCTCAGTTTAGCAGAATTACTTCTTCTTGATATGAATGCACAAATCAAATCAAATTAAATTTTGTAGCTTTGAAACATAGTTGAGTGCTTGCTGCATGTGCTCACAGATTTCTCTTCCTTTTTTAAGTCCTGTCTGGGGTCAAGACTAAGGAAAGGAAGACTCACTACTGGATACAAGAGCTCTGGTTTTGATCCAGCTGAATTAACACTTTTAAGCATCCACTTCACAGGAATAATTTTGGTAGTACCATGGGTGTTTGGAAATGTGTATGGATACTGTAAGGCTTGATTCTGTCCCTAGTCCAAATCACTGGCCAAATTCCCACCATGATGTACTGGTGGCTAATTAATGTGCAAAGGAAATATTATTGAATTTCACATAAGCACTATGTACAACCCTTATTGTTACTCAGAATGACATAGGAAGATTTGCTGTCTGTATCTTACAGAGAACTTGGACAGTGGGAATCAAAACCACTCAGAAGTTTAATGATCAACAGAAGCTAGCTCTAAGAAAACACTTGAAGGGGATGTTAAGGAAGCCAGTGGAAGTTTGTCTTTCATATATGGAATAAACTTCAGGACTTAGACCTTCAGACTGGAAAGAAGAATTACAGTAACTAAGCACAAACAGTAGTAAATAAATAAGCAATAAAAATTAGTATATGTTGGCTTTTGAAGTGTGTTTTTCCTTATGACCTTGGGAACAATTGTTAAACAAAGCCATGTGAAACCAAACAAAGCAAAGAAACTGTTGTTTGTCTTAACAAACAGAACAGCCAAGCTTTTAGGTCTTAAAAAAAAATAATTTTGTGTCCATTTGAGACCTGTTAGAAAAGGAACCAAACCACTTGCTACCCCACCCTTTCTTATGTACTGCCTTGGGCATCGGTGTTTCTGTGAAACTGTTTAATATTTTACTTGTGTTGATGACCCCTAGCACTGCAACAGCAGCTTCCTTCAGGTTAACTTGGACCCAATACAATGTCCATTTCAGCCTATAGAGATAAACTTACTGGTGTCAGTAGGCAATATGCCAGGCAGTATGGCAAATGCAGACTTAAAGGTACATGGAGTCTTTTAGTAAGACCCCCTTCACCCTTTGGACACGTGAATGTATTAAGTCAGATCCTCAAGATTCGTATGCATTATGTCAGTAGGGTCAACTGGACTCTTTATCACAAAAGCTAAGGTCTATAGGAGTACTTAAAACTACTCGGAACATCCACACTTATGCACAAGCAGTTATCTATAGCTGGTGCTACCTTAATTGGCTTTTCATTGTTAAAACACATAGGAATATCCTGGAATGAAATGACTAGAATTTGGTAATCTGCACAGCTACAAAAAAAAACCCCTCTGTCAATCTGAGTGTCAGGTAGCATATGTACTATTTCTCACAGACAGTCTGACAGTAGAAAGAAAGAAAGAACAACCTCTCCAAATAAAAAAGAGAGAATGCAAGTAGTTCCCCACAAAATTCTTGAGAAAGGTTGTCAGGTGACTTCATTCTCTATGTACAGTTTCTCCTTCAGCTGTGCTTTTTTTCTGGGAGCCCAGTCACTGAAACATTGAGTGTATCTACAGAAAACGGTGCAGAATTCTGCCTCACAACAGGGCAGCATTACCCCCAGCTGATGTAGGATTCATATAATTCTATTTTTATACAAATAAATTGAAATACAGTTATAGCATAGATAACTAGTGAGCAAAGAAAGTGCTTGATTAAGCTTGGTGAAATATGAGCGTTAATTTTATGACTTCTCAAGTTCAGGTAGATCACATCTGAAAGGACTTGGAACACAGAGTGGGTGTGTGACAATCTTTGTTAATAAAACAGGTATAGTCTAGTCTTAGATATTCCTACATATGTACTCCTCTTGAGCTGAATGGAGGAATTTACATCAGGCTCAAGATTTCAAATACAAAATGGATTGATTAAGAAAATTTCTGATTTTCTGCTCTTGAATTGTGTTTAAAAAAGCAAATGAAATTTGTGGTCATTTGATATTCCTTCAGTTGCTATGATGAAAACCAGTTCAAAATATTCCTAAACAGGGAAGAGCAATAAAAAGTAAGACTGATTAGTATGATTAATTTGTTTAAGAAGAAAACCCAGCAGATATTGTTTACACAGAAAATTTTCTCACCTGCCAAGGATGAGATATTAATGATTACTCCTCCATCGCCTCCATTCCCTTTTCTCATGTATTCTAGACCAAGGTAGGTTCCTCTGATCACAGATGTCTGGTATAGAGAGGAAGGAATTATTGAAGATACTCAAAGATTATTTGAAACTATTCAAAATATTTTACTGAATTATTGATGTTATTCAAAATATTTATTGTGCTTCTACAAACTGAAACTTGCTTTTATATTGGTGTTTAGAACCTGAATCGCTTTACCAGTGATCTTATTTATGCTTTGAAGTTTTTAAGCACAGAGACACTCCACAGTATTGCAACTCAACAACTTCAGAAGCACAATTGCAATAGACAGAAGCAATAGCAGTTTACTTATTTCTCTTAATAAAATATAAAAAAATAAATTAAAATATTGAAATCGGAAATAAGTGTTGTGAAGGAAATGAAATAAAAAGTAAATAATTTATAGATTAAATATGTTCCTTATCTAAAAATATAAGTGGCAGACGAACTGATCTAAATACCACCATTTTTTCTGAGATAGCCTGCTCTATATTATAAAAAATGTACTGACTGTATCTGAAGATAACATTAATACTTAAAACTGCATTAGGCCCAAGTCAAAAGAAATTCACACTTTCTAGGATTAAGTATCATGATATATTTCTGTTTCCAGAATATTAAAAATGTGTTTTATTTTCTGACTAAAGTTACAGGAGTTTTACCATTCCTCCCATATGAAAGTTGGCCCACACAGGCAAATAAAGAGAAGGTAAAAAAGGCATTCTAAGAGATGGGAGATGTTGTTAGCATAATATTAGCTGTGATTTTTACAATTTTATTTTTTTAAGACAGAACTTTGAGGAAAAAAAATTCTGAGACCTGTATCATCTTGATTCTTTAAAATCTCTTTTTGAACCCCACTGCAGTCCGAAATTCTGCTGAGATTCCTCTCACTGAGCTTTAGACTTTTAAACTGAGCTATCCAAAGACACACTAAGGCTTGGGTAACCAGTTTCCTGGGTAAATCATGAGAGAAGAGTTTCTCCCAGAAAGTCACTTTACCTGAGAGTGAAACCAATAGTGAGAAAAGGGCAGCAGACAAGGCTCCTGGTGGAAGACAATAACTCTAGAGAAACGTTCCAGCATTACTGCATTAGTGATGAGTTCCATAAGTACCAAATTTTTTCTGATCTCTCTGTAATCATTTCATATTTGCTTTACAATTTCTACTTAAAATGGACAAAGGCATTGAGACACACTTTTAGTCTTTTGGAAATACTATTTTGCTTTTAAATGAGAACTTCATTTGTATTTTACGACTGCTTATTTATTGACCCAAATAAATTAAGATGTCCGAAAGGTGAAGTGTTCATGATTATATCAATATTTTTGACCAGAGAAGGTCTGTAGAATAATGGAGACAGAAATTTCCCATATAAAAAAACACAGTGAGAAAATCTGCATTTGCCTAAAATCTAATGGATAGTTACTAGAGAAACTAAAGAGGAAAAAAAAAAAAAAAAAAAAGCTTTTAAAATCAGAATGTTAATTAGTTCACTATTTTTCTGGCACTATCTAAATTCCCAAATCAAAACTGGAATAATCTTGAGATAGGTATTGCATTTTCATTAGCTGATATTTTTAGAGATGCATGTTATAAAATATAAAGAAGTACTTCTAATTCCATTTCAGATATCCTTCATGCTTTTCGGTTTTAATAAGAATCAGATTTGGAAGAGTGCATGTCCTACTTTATTAATATAACTGGTTCATTTTTCAAGTAACATAAGGCTGCCCATTGACAGAGATAAAACAACCTGAGACCTCATTACCAAGTTTCCTTTGGAATCTTGGTAATGGATCAGCTTTTCTCATTTTCTATAGTTTCAGCACTTAATGAGATATTGTTTCCTGGAATAGTGTAAAACCTCACAAAATACGAACATTTGAAAATTCTGAAATATTATTTTAATTTTTTCTTAAAGAAAAAATTCCCATAAATAGATTTCTTTTCCTTTCCTGGGAAGTTTAAGCTAACATATTTTTCAAAATATTTTGATTAATTTAAAAAGGACAGTGCTGATTAAATACTTAACCAGAAACTTTCTAAAGAATTGTCTTCAGTGTCTTGACACATACCAAACTAAATCAGATTTCTCTTGCATGTCCTGGAAAGTAGCACAGCCATTATAAAGGTTAATCTATTGCTGTTTAATGTTCATTTTCACATGTAAGTTTGATTTATTAAAACCAAGATTGTTCATGTCCAGTAGTGTTGCTATAAGTTATATTTATTCTGAACATAAACTTATTGGCTCCTCAACTAAAATTAGATTTGGACTTAAGCTTGGAATGTGTTTTTTAATATACACGTATATTATATATATGATAGGCTGTACAGAAGATATTTTAGAAAGAAAGGGGTTAATGCTGTCTTTGGAGAGCAGGTGCAGGTCCTGTCATGCCCTGGAGCAGTGGCTCAGCCTGCTGAGCAGAAAAAGAGAATTCCACTTAGGATGATTAGAGAAAGTAAATCAGTTGAAGAAGGAAGTAGCTTGGGGCTCCTTGAAGAGGCTTTTCTATTCCTTCTAATTCAGAGATAATAGACCTAGATGAGCCCTTGGCCAAACCACAATTACAAACCAAGCAAAAAATGGGTATCTTGGTTGTTCAATCAAAATTACTGTATTGTTCTTCTTCTCCTTCTGGAAGCCAATAACTTAGTATTTCTTCAAGTGACTGGAGACATGTTCTCCTTTACATTAAGGTATTGTGAGATGTGGTCTTCAAGATACACGCAGACTGCCATTTGGATATTGCCCCTTCTACCCCCTAAAGCCTTGTAATCCTTACCTGTGATCCTCACAAAAACCTCACTGAGTGTGGTCGATCTTGGATGAAATAGCTATTTATGATGTTTGGGCAGATAAAATAAAGAATTATTCGCAGGTAAACTCTGAACCACATACCCAGGGTGAGAAGAATCTGTCTGCACTCTCAGCAGATGGCACTTTTCATCTGAAGCATTTTGTGTTGCATTTCCCATTCCCTTGGAAGAATCCCCCTCTTTCCAATCCTCTCAAAATTTATGTTTTCTGAACCCAGTTCTTTGCTTTTAGGTTATGATGAAAATGTCTGTAATTTCCTTTCAATTAAATGAAAGAAGCTAAAGGTCTTTTCATTTTGTGCCTGTAAGCTAGTTCTCATACTTTGCGTTTCATTTTAGATTTATCTACTTAAAAAAGAAAGTGTTCTTTGGTGATGATGCCCAGGACATCATTAATCGTCATCCGTTTCAAGTGACAATTGCTTTGAAAGTAACTTAGTACACAGTGCTTCTTTTCTAGTGTTTCAGGACAGTTGTTCCGACTGACATAGTTTATCACACCTATTTAATAAGGTTTCCTTTTACCAGCTCTTGTCTCATACATCTGGTACTTCACTATGAGAAAATACATCAGCATCTTCAGTGCTGAAGATGAGCACTATACTGGTATCAAGGTGATGTGGGAATATGAATTCCTTTGAGAAAACAGAATAGCAATCTGTCCTAACATTTTGTTTTCTGAACTAAGATAGTTCAGTGCTAGGGATACTGAACAAAAATGAAAGAGCCACTGATTTGTGGTTTCATAAAGCAGGTTAACACAGAGGTGGAATTTGACCCATTATAATTTGCCTAAGAGTGATGTTGTAAATCAATGACTATCTATAAGGAAACATTTCAAAATACTTTGTAAACTATATAAGATGAACTTCAAAAATCTGAAACTAAAAGTGCTGCTTGTGATATCTATGGAAAATTTTGCTGTTGGACAGGAAGGTGGGACTTTTTTTAAAGTAAATTTTCTAGGACATAGACAAGTTGGAGCAAGCATGCAAGTCCCTTGGCATTCCTATGTATAGCTTAGTTTGATTGCTATATGAAATTAAATTGCAAACTCTTGAGTTTAAATTACCAGCTCAAACTGTGGAAAACAAGAAGTCTAGAGAGGAAAAAGGCAGAAATGAGAAAGGAATATATAGCAGGATCTGATAATTTGCTTCAAGTCAATAGCTTTTTTGCAAGGTGGGAATGAAACACTATGTTTCAGTTTTTTATGGTGCAGGTGCATATTTCTTTACTTCCCTCCCCACCTTCAGTACACCTCCACCTTCCTGAAGGACATAGGAATAGTATTCCATTTTGATAGCTGGTCTTGTGTTCTTAGTTCAAAACCTTTGCTTTTCACTATACTTCAACATTGGTTACTGCGAACATACATTAAAACCACAAGCTAAAAAAATTAATTGACTTCTGTGCTATTAAGGTAAGTCTCTGTGTCCTTCCTAGCACAATATAGACAGCAAAAATACCTAGAGGTTACTTCCAGCTGCTGACTCCAGCTATGTGTCCAGGTTATATTACTTTGGGATGAAAGTTCAGTCCTTCCCATTTCTCCTGGTATGCTGGGAAAGGCCAGCAATGTGTATGGACCAGAAGAAGGCTGCAGCATACTCCCTTTTATGGCTTGCACAGTGGAACAGCCTGGTGATGATCATGAAGTCTTTGTCACAAAAATAAATTCAATTCGTCACTTCTGATGTTTGCTTAGCTACCCTTCTGGTTTCTGCTGAAACATTAATTGGCCTTCCGAGAAATAGGTCCTGACTGATAAGCAAACATTGATTTTGCAAGGTTTTCTAGTTGCTGGAACATGTGTTTCACCATGAGCTGTATTGAAAGGAGTCACACATAAATATACAGTGGTGCATTTTCTGTAGTTCCAATCTAAGTATTTTGCAGGGACAAACCATGATGTTGGTGGACTTGATTTTAGTAAGGGACTTTTCTAAATTCATGGAAATTTGTTACTTCTGTCACTTATGGAAACAAATTGTGCAAACTCATGAAAAATGTAAAAACTTGGAATTGTTGCATATTTCTACATTTTGCCTAGTAATGAAGAATAAGACTGTTATGCACATGAAGAAATTTGATTTCTACTTCTGGACAATGCTTATATAATTGAATCCCATACGACTGGGGTGTTTTGATGTGCCCAGACTCTGGCCTACAATTTAAAGTTTTGCCAGAATGTGTTAAAAACTGCAAAATTATCACATAAACAGGAGATAGTTGTGATTTTGATTTCAAATTTTTTCATCATTTCATTTGGGGAATCGGTTTAAATATATATACAAGATTAATTTTTTGTTATAATAAAACAATAAGGTAGACAAAATGCCACATAATGTACTTCTAAACTTTTGATTGGAGTAATATTTAAAATGCAAGCATAGGTGTACTGCTACATTTAACTGTATGCAGCAACCTATGTCAGTTTTCAGAAACCTCTGACAAGAACATAACACCCTGTGTGTAATCTGGGAAATTGTCTTTAGTATAATATGTGCTAGGTGCATTTGTAATGACAAAAGATACTGTAATTATCCACTGTAATTGACCACTAGGTCACTCTAATTACAGTGGTTCCAGAAAGCCACATCAACACAAGATAAAATTATTGACGCCTCTTAGAACACCCACTTGTGTTTAAATAACAAACATGCTCAAAGCTTATAAAGATGTGTGCCCTTTTCTTGCTTTAAGGATTTGAAGAATGAAAAAAGTCAGATTATGAAATTTCTGGATCCCTTAGGCAAAAGTTTTTAGGAATGCAAAAAAGACTGTTATGCTGGAGGACTGTAGGTAGGACCCTTAAGAGTTTATGTGTCATACACCCTTGTGCTATTCTGTGCACACTCTGTGTGTGTGTGACAGGATGCTAAAACTACACTGGTCATCTCTCTTTAAAATGGAATTCTGTTATGGTTGCCAAGTTCATTTTTTAATGAACTTAATTATTTCCATAATAACAAGAGTGTACCTTTGAATGACTATCACTAGTTGAAGCTGCTGTTGATCAAGCTGATATCAATCAAGTAAACACTATGAGATTTGGAGTTTTGAGGTGAGGAATAGATGGCATTACTGGAACATGTAAGTAAAAAAAAAATAAAAAATAGATGAATTAATAAAGTAATGAATAGATGGAACTTTAGCACAAAATGTAGCAAAATGGTGGAAAGCACTGCAGTAGAAATATCATTTTAGTAGTCAGTACTCTTTCCTACACCCCCTCCCTGGCTTTATCAAGTTGTCTTTTCTTGCTCTCAGGAAACTGTAATGGACACCAGTAGGAATTGTGTTTTACTCCATTTCCTTCCAAATTAAGTCACACTTTTTGAACCTTCTTCATGCTTTCTTGAGCAGTACTGGCAGAGAACTTCCTTACATTCCTTCAAAATCTTTCCTGAAGACCAACCGGTTCTGTGAACTGTTGTAGCTGTAAAGAACACACCCCAGATGTGTTTGTCCTGATTTATCTTGCCCTGTACTGCTCTACATTTGTACTTTGTACTTTAAACTGGGGCAGGGAATATTTGTTATATCAGTATATAAATTATATCACGAAGATTATGACTGGCATGTAGAGGGTTTTTTCCCTTTCTAAAATAAAAAATGTATGCATATTTTTGTATCACACATTGTGTCACACTGTGTGGCTATTGCAGCTATTTCTGTTCTTAGGAAAAAACAAAGAATACTTAAACTATCCTACTACAGGGAGATTGAGACATTTTTAAAGGATGTATTTCATATATGTTTTGGTCCTTTCTACAAGAAAGAGAAAAATATTATTTTCTAAACCAACGCATAGAAGATACAGCTATTTTTCTTCTGCTGTTATAATTAAAAAAACAAAAAGTACAAAGTGTTATATCTTAATTTACAGAAATTACAGTAACCAAACAGAAATGCTCATGGAGATAAGCTAGTTAGTTGACTTGGTGTTAGACAGGGAAAGAACAATCAAATCAATAGGTAAGTGGAGATATTTGGATCTTACAGTGGCTTTGATTTTACCCACATAACTGTACTTCTACTCTGATCATTTTAGATGTTCTTTCAGTCACTACCATGTATTTATGAAATTTTTCAACTTTCAACTGTGTATTAGGTCGTCAGGACATTTATGGTGAATTTGCATATACAATAATGTGTAAACTATGTAAGGTTTCCTTAGAAAAAAATTAGGGGACTAACTTGGGAGTTAAACATATAGGCTTCTAAGACTTGGATTTTAGTTTTTCTGCTACTTGAGACCACTTATAGTCTGCTTCTGCTCAGTTACGTGTAATAAGAAAAAAAATAATAGTCATTGAATTGTTTAGATTGGGAAAGACCTTTAAGTCATCAAATCCAACTGTTAACCTAGCACTGCCAAGTCCACCGCTAAACCATGACCCCAAGTGCCACATCTATAGGCCTTTAAAATACCTCCAGGGATGGTGACTCAGCCGCTTTCCTGGGCAGCCTGTTCCAGTGCTTGACAACCTTTTTGGTGAAGAAATCTCTCCTCATATCCAATATAAACCTCCTCCAGCCCTTCTGACCATTTTCTCTTGTCCTATTGCTTCTTCTTAGAAAAGAGGCTGTCCCTCACCTCATTACAACCTCCATTCAGGTGATTGTAGAGGCTGATAAAGCTCCTCTTAGCCTCCTTTTCTCCAGGCTAGACAACCCCATCTTCCTCAGCTGCTCCTCATAGGACCCTTCACTGCTTTGTTGTCCTTTTCTGGCCATGCTTCAGCGCCTTAATGTCTTTCTTGTAGTGAGGGGCCCAAATGGAACATGGCATTTGAGGTGCAGTCTCACCAATGCTGAGTACAGACAATCACTGGCCACACTATTGCTGATCTGTATCTGCAATTGCCATTGTCCTTCTTGGCCACCTGGCCACAGCTGGCTCACTGTTGACCAGCTCCCCAGTCCCTTTCCCAATGGGCACCTTTCCAGCCACTCTGCCCCAAGCCTGTAGCAATGCATGAGGTTGTAGTGACCAAAGTGCAGGACTCAGCACTTCTTATTGTAGCTCAGACAATTGGCCTTGGCCCATCAATCCAGCCTGTTCAGATCTAGAGCCTTTGCAGAGCCTTCTGACCCCTCAGCAGATTAACCCCACACCCAGCTTTGTGTCTTCTGCAATATAGTAAGAGGAGGTTCTCAATGTCTTCGTTTGAAGCTATTGGCATCCAAAAATTATGACATCATTCAAAGTTAGGATATTTACCTTGACAGCAAGTATCACAGTCAGACACATTTCTCACATGGACTTCAGTATTTCCAGTGATGACTAATTATCTGTGCTTGCAAATTTGACAGGTGGATGGCTGCCTACATTTACTTATATCCTGTGTTAAAACCAGAAATAAGTCCTCTAGAATGCAGTCCTCTTTTACATTCAAGGGATGTGTACAAAGAGATACAGATATTGCCTATCACTGAGGATGACAAATTACTGTTACTTCACAACTTGAAGTTTCCTAATGTTTAATTTTTCAGAACATTTTAGAAATGAAATAAAGAGGAAGAAATATATGTACTTAAATATTGAAGAATATCTAAGGAAGATATAAAAAAATCAAGAAAAAGGTGCTATGAAAATCCCTTCTTTTTCCAAATACCTATTTTCTCATTAATTTTTCTTTAACTTTATAGTCTTTTTGTCTCATATACAGCTTGTGTTACTTGTCCTGGAGGTATTTTGTTAGTTTGTAAATTTGGAGGTATTAGGATTCAAAGATGGGTATTTTTGCCCTTACATTTTTTGACAAAAACACACCTAATTTTCATATTCTGAGCTTTCTTGTTGCATGACAAATTTCAAATGAGAAAACTTCACATTTTACTCTTAAAAGCTTCCTTTTGCTACTTTCTTTGCATTAAGTATGATCATGGGGTGACTTGTTGAATCACTATTGAATTAGGACTTCACAGATGCTAGACTACAAGCTGAATTTCATGAACCTAGAAATTCTATTAATGCTAGAAAGGTCATTCTTTGGAGCTTAGATGTCCTAGAGGTGTACTTGAAATTAAAAACTTTTCAGCTGAGAAACAGATATTGTGGTTTCATCTGATGAGATACCAGATAATATCAAAGAAGTGGTAACTGCTTGAAAATTAATTTTACAGGCTTGTTGAATATACTGGATTTTGAGAGTAAGTGTCCTTAAATAAAAAGTGACAGTGGTGAAGTGGCCTATATTAAAAACTCAGATTTTATGCTGTCATGGTTGGTGAGGAAAATGTGGAGGTCTTGGCTGAACAAGTTTACTTGTTGTATCAACAAATCACTATCCTTAGGCAGGCCAGCTGAGCCTCACAAGTAACTAAAATGTTCTAAAACATTCATAGAGACAGACTTCCCTAGTGCAGATGCAGCTCTACTGCTTTGAGCAGTAGATTCTTATACCTATTTGGGGATTAATTGGATTTTCTAGAAAGAGAATGTTGTCTGGTGATAGATAATCCTAGCACCTCTACACAGTGCTGTATGTCTTGGATAGACAATTTTAGGGACCCACCACAGACTCAGTTATGTGGTGATTGTTTCAGTAGCTGTACTTACCAATCCAATAAATTATGTTCTGTCATTTGGCAAAACCTGTACAAGCCGCAGACTGTTGTTTTCCAACATTAAATACTGAAATATAGAC
Organism: Poecile atricapillus; assembly: GCF_030490865.1. Lineage (NCBI taxonomy): Eukaryota > Metazoa > Chordata > Aves > Passeriformes > Paridae > Poecile > Poecile atricapillus. Next base: position 40,785,379 of record NC_081252.1, read on the forward strand.
ATACGAAAGGAGATAATGCTTACCAAGTTAGTTTGTATAGTGCTTTCCCAGTCCTTCTCATTGTTCACTCCAGCATTATTAACCACAATATCCAGCCTTCCAAAATGTTCAATCACTTTTTTGAAAGCACCTATAGTAAGAACGAAGAGTGACATTACTTAGAACTTTGTAAAATAAGATATTAAAATACAATGCATAGAAAAATGAATGGTTTATTAGTCTACCAAAATATCTTCATTATTTTCATGAACATTAGTGAGCAACATTTAATTAAATATTTTATTTGACATGCACCAACATTAGATATATTAAGGTAAAGTGGAAGGATTAAGATAACATAGCTGCGTTCTAATTCGGTTTGATGATGGTTGATAACAGGAGCTAATGTAAGTTTTTAGCACTTATGCATTTTGTATTAGTTAGGATGTTTGGCACCCCAACTATATAAATTAAGCATTTACAGCTTGATTTGTAACAGTTTGATATAGCTAGTAAAGTCAAGATTTGACACTATCTATTTTGAATGAAAAACAAAACCTTCAAGTGTTCAGAAAAAATTTCTTCATTCAGTCCAAATTTAGACTAAGAACACAGCTTTTATTTAATGAATAACTGACATGAATATTTCAACTACAAATAATTAATCACGATTATTGTTTAGAAGTATCTATTTATAGATAAGTTTTTATATATCCTACTTGTCAGGTAACTTTAATAATGTGTTTCTAAAATTCAAATCTTTTTTTCTGAGCATAAAAATAGTGACTTGTCTTCCAAAGAATTTCAAAATAAGAACTCAGAAACTTCCCCAATGACATTGTGTTTTTCCAGGTGACAGTGTTAGAACTGAGATAAAAGATGTGTATAGAAAAACAGGATGATGTCATAATGAGGAGCAAACTTGTCAAACCTGGCTCTGCTTCAGCAAGATGGATGAGATGAATTCCAGATGTTCATTCCAGACTCAGATGTTCCAGGACTGAGGATATTATCTGACATGTATATAGAGCTTTCTTGTTTTTCCCTCCAAATACTATTCCTCATCGCTAAATATTCACTGTTATGTAAACCAAGACTCCATCTCCCCAATATTGTTTTAAAAAACTTTGGTGTTTGACTCAAAATCGACAATATTTCAGGGATACTAAAACTAGGCTTGACAGGCCTTGATGGAACTGCTTCACTGAAAGGTGATCCCAGAGCATCTTCCTTCTCTGCTCTTTAGTGCTTAGCTCTTTGTGTCAATCAGGTGTATAGCATCAGCTTTCAGACATCTACTTTTTTCTGCAGCAGTTGCAGGGGTTTACAAAGCGTTTCCTGCACCAGCCTTTTCTTTGTCTCAATGCTTCAGGTCCATCATAGTCATCATCTTGTGATTAAAACAAGAGCTGGGCAGCTGATGGGATTTAATTTGTCCAACTGCCTTTATTGTACAGATTTTTATAATATTCTATACTAGAATACTGTAATATTAACTTCTGGTTTGGTCTGTCTATCTTTTTTTCTTTTCTTGTGTTTGTTGCCACTTCATTCTCTGATTTCTCAACTCTTCTTTCCAGTTTATCCATTTATCTTTCCAATTCTGCATCAGCCATTGAAAATGAAAACCTTTGGATTTATTAGAAGCAGAAGTGAATATTTAACTTATTTCCAATAAATAAAATAAATACAATTTGGGTCCTTACTTAGCTTCCAAATTTTGTAAACTGGCTAATTCTCTTTTAAGCCTTCTCTAAATAACATCTTAAGAAGATTCTAATTCTTAATAGAATTTTCAAAAACCACCAAGGATAATAGTAATTTTGCCAATGACTTTTTAATTAAATTTACACAGACTTGACTAATTGTAATTTTCTATTTTACATATTGAGAAAAGACCAAATGGTTTTGCATATCTATGCTTGGAATATTTCTGGTACAAGTTTATCTGCCTATAGTAATCCCAAACATCACCTGTCCACAAAAAGAAGAATCTTATTCTTAGAATTCTTAGTGCAGTTGTCACCTACACATCAGTATAAGCTGATTTATACTTCCCTCTTCAAATGTAGAATAATACTGTACTTGCATTGCATACTAATTAGTGCTTATGGAACCATAAAAAATTAAAAGCAGATGATAGTAAGAAATGTTGAGTGTGGAAGGAAAAAATAAGAGAAGGATCAATTTTAAAGGGAAGGTAAAAAAACAATGCAAAGTCTGCATAAACACCAGTTATATGTGAGCTTCTTAAACATACCTGGAAGGAAAAAGTAAGTATGGTGATTTTTCAAAAGTGGGATGACATAGGAGATTTTTGTGGGGGATTAGGTGAAAGAACCACCATAGAAAAAAGTACAGGCAAGACCTAAAAGTATATTAGGCAGATGATTTCTTGCCCATAAGCCTCATGTACTTAAAAATACTAGTTCTAGTACAGGGACTTGCTTCCTATTGTAAGAGCTAAAATTAAAAAAAAAAAAAAAGAGGAACTTCATTCACACACATGACCTTTAACATGAAGTACAGGACTCGATTCATCCAACAAAACCTTTAAACCTTAAATGTGAGATTAATCTAAATTTGTTAGGTAGTAGCTTACAATTGAAAGAGGAAAAATATGAAAATTAGGCAGTTAAAACAAAAAAAACCACACTAAAACCAGCTCAGAATCCTCAAAGGATTGTGAGACATGATTGCAAATTTATGGTAAGAAATCTGCAGGCAGATTAATGCAATGATGGGAGAGGCATTATCAGCAGCAGCTGCCTGTTCTTGCTCTTTTTCTTTGTGAGAACCACTTCCAATTTTACTCTGATTGTTCTTTTCCTAGTAACTTGGTTCCAAAAACTCCCTTGCTGACCTGTCCTCTTACTCCAGCTCACTCCTCTCACTCCAGCTTCTGGTTCACACCCTGTTGGTCCTGCACTCGCCTGGCACTGAAGAGAGGAGGAGCTGTGGGAGTCAAGGCACACTGAGGTAACACACCTGCTCAGCAGCACATGTTATTCCTACCTCTAGGATGCTTTTTCTTGCTTCTTACTCCTCCCACTTAGAGAAAAAGTCAATAATCAACCTAGCTGATAAAAACTTTGCTGATTACAGCAGATCCCAGATTTAAAGGCCAGCATCTTTCTTACAAACAGATAATGTAAAGGTATAGAATTAGGAATAATCATGCCAACTTGGAACAGTGGGCAGTACTGCTGAATTCTGGAATAGCAGCAATGTTTCTGAAAGAAGAAAGGCTATGCTAAATGATCACTGTTGAGAAAGGGACCAGTGAAGTGTAATGAATGAAAACAGACCAAAACTGTTCACATCTATCATGGCAGAAATGAATCTGGGGAAAGGGCACTGACAAAAGAGATGTCAGAATCTGAATCTGAGTCACTACCTATGAATGTACCATTTAATAATGAAACTTCGATGAAGTGATGTGCTGTTATGAAATGTTGTGAAGGTACATCAACGTTACATGATACTCAGCAGGGAACACTGTTTATCCACTAAGTGAAAACAGAAATGCAAATCACTCATAAGGGAAGCTGCTTTCATTCCATGCATCTACAAAATGTGTTTGAAGTGTTATCACCCTATAGTTAACCCCATGATAAAGCAGCGTGCCACTTTTTGCCAATTCTGGTTTCAGCTATGGCAGTACGCAATGAAAGTGAGCTGTATGGAAAGAGCACTGCAACCCAGCACAGGATTTATTACTCCTGTGACGAGGGAATGCAGCTTGGAATCTGCACTGAAACCTCATAAAAAGCAAGTATGAGCTTTAAAGTTTATATATATTGCTCATAAAATAGCAATTATCTTCTGCAGAGGCTTCTATGCAAAAATATCACACACAACACTCAATGGAAACGACTTCGGTTTTTCTTTCCGATGTGCCGAGGAACAAAGTGAAATTGTGGTAGTAATGCTGGTAGCGATATTTCGCCTCTGCAGGTTCAGGATCGAGTGGTTTGTGAGCCAGTGCCAGCGGCGATCGGGAGCAGGCTGTCCTGCAGAGCGCTTACCGGTGCTGCACCGGGGCGCGCTCCGCTCGCTGCGCCTTTCGCCGGAGCGCAGCGCTCCGCGCTCCCCCTTACCTGCCAGCTGCTCCTGCTCCGTCACATCGCACTGGATGAACAGCGTCCTCTGCGCTTCGAACTGCTCGTCCAGGGCCGCCTTGCTCTCCTGTCCGGCCTCGGAGTTGCGGTCCAGCAGGGCTACCTAAGCGGGGAGGGAGGAAAATGAGTGGCTGGCGGGCGGATGGACGGACGGACAGGTTCCCTGCCGAGCCGAGCCCCGGGGCTGCCATAACCCCCCGCCCGAGGGTGCCGGCTGGAGGCAGAGGGGAGGGAATGGGAGGACGCGCTTCCCGGGGCTTACCTTGGCGCCCTTGCCCAGCAGCGCCTGGACGAAAGCCCGGCCGATGCCCTGCGCCCCGCCGGTGACCAGAGCCACCTTCCCATTGACGTGCATGGCCACCGAGCTCCTGCCGCCCGCCCCGCGCCCGCAGAGCCGGAGCAACCCAGCGAGGTGTCACCTGCCCGGTTTCCTTTCTCCCTCCTTCGTGCCCTCCCTCCTTCGTGCCCTCCCTCCTTCCCTCCTCCTGCTGCTACCGCCGCCGCTGCAGCAGCTCATTCCCCGCTCGTATGACCCAGAGCCTCCCGGAGCTGCCTGGGCGGGGGGAAGCAGGGGCGGAGCGGGACATTAAATCGTCCTCCCGAGCGTCTGGATGAACCCTGGAGAGTAAGAGGCAAAGGGAAAACCAGCTTCATCCCCTCTTCCCACCCCCGGGCTTTCCGGAGGGGATAAGTTCGCTGCGCCCCCCTGAGAAAGGGTCCCAGGGCAGCTACAGCTCCGCTCGGTGGAGAGGGGTATTTGTGTGTGTGTAAATCGCGTGAGAAGCTGCAATAAGCTTTGATAAGGGCTGTTGGCAGCCCTTGAGGCTCTGTGAGTTTTGGTTGGCCCAAGTTGCATGAGGAGCAGGGTGACGACAGCCTCCAAAAAAACAAACATAAGCCACGTTTTGTCACTTCAAAACAACAAGCCCTCTCCCTCTCATTCCCCTAGTAAGCAGAATCTATTTGCATGAAAAAGTAACCATTTAATTAGACACATCAAGATTAGTGCTTTTGAGAAATTTTCAGGTCTGTGGTTAACATTGCTTATACCTTAAAACGTGGTTTACTGCTTTATTAGCCTGTAAGCCAAATTCTGTCTCCTATATTAATGTGAACTGTATGCAACTAAAATTCCTCAATACAAATGTATGTGACCATACAGTAGAAATAAGAGCACCTTCAACCATGTAAAAGCTGAAATAAATGCCTCTTGTTCATTAGCTTGTTAGGAGATTCACAAATGTTATCCCATAGAAGATGCAATGTTGTGGAGTGTTGGGTTGGCAGGAAAAATCCATTGTTTCAGTCCTAAGCTCTATAAACATGTATATCATGCAAGTGTGCATGTTTATTAACACACACACAATTGTCTTTTATGTTCCCTGTTTTCTTTTGCCTGGTGTATCAGGTTTAAATTTTTACTTGTGCTTTCAAGGCCCTAAAGTACTCTGACTCAGACTGCATCTCTGTCATTAATGTCTTGTAATTTCTTCTTGTTTCTCAGTAACAGTGTTCCTATTTTGCCCTCTCTTTTATCCCTCTTCTGTTTTTTACTAGTCTGCCTTTATCTATAGAATTGTCTTCTTTTGTTTTACCTAGAAGAAAGAAATTACATCACTCCTAACACCCAGAAAACTGTTACAGAACCATTAAGGTAACTATGTTACCTAATTGAGTAAATCCAGTAACACAAGATCTCGTTATTATAACCTTTGTCCTTAAAAATGTGAACTAATATAATCCAGCTGCTAAATTGGATCGCAGCCATTAAGTTTTCCTAAAGATCATGATTCACCTTGCTTCATAAGAGCAGTCAAAGATGGCCTCTGGGATAGGTGATTTGTTAGAATATGATACCTGTGTTTCTGGGAGGACTCCAATTTGCTTTGGAGCTGTGAAAATTATGCCACCTAAAGTGCCATGCCTAATGAACTCTGTCCCAACCAGCTGAGCCAGCTTCCCTAATTTGTTGGGACACAAGTACAGTGCCAGGTTAAAGTCACATAATGAGAACAGTATTACCACATAGGAACCTAACAATAGCATTGCAATGGAATCTTTCACCCTCAATTTAACCCTGATACCCCCCTTCCCCTCCTTTCCTCTCCTATGGCAATGATCAACATCTGTCATGTCTTTATTTCCACAATGTAATATTTTTTTAAAGAGCTATGCAAAGGAAAAGATCAATAAACCCCTCTGTATTCCAAACAGCTGTAGTTGGAATGACCTTTGGCAACAGTTTTCTAAATTGTTGATAATTTGGCATGAATGTTAAGAACAATCTGGACTCTTTAGAAGTGCTGGAATGCTTTAAGATTTGAGTGCACACATTGTTTCCATAAAAAAAAATAAGCTTATAATTCTGTGTCCAGAGATCAGCTTGTTGAATACAGTCTTGGGTATCTTAAAATTGTTTAGAAGTATTCTGATAAACTAAGCCAGGGTTTTTAACCTGTTTTTGTTGGCTGAACAGACTCTTGCCATTATTCCATTCAAGAATCTAAATTACACATCTTCCAAGACAGCAAAAAAAGGAACCAAAGGATACCCCTAACCTTGGAGAAATGTATTTGATATGAGACAGTGTTCCTAACTAGAACAGGATGTGCCAATCCTCCAAATGCAGGAGGAAGTAATAGAAGCATGGCTCCGAGATCTACCCTTGGAGTCAGCAGAGTTCATTTGGCTGTGAGGGATATGTGTGCTTTGCTCTTTCAAACTACACTGGATTTGTTGTCAACTCACTACAGGTATTCTTAAGAAATCTCTTGCCATGTAGTCCTTTACCACCACAAGTTTTAAATTTAAGCAACTACATACAAGACAAAATATTGCCCACAGGAAGAAGCTCCTTGTAGACATCTATTAGAAATCCAGAGTTAGTATCTCAGCCTCCTTGGTGAAACTTGGGGATTAAGGAGTAGTTATGAAATATTTTTCTCTTTAATTCATAGATTGACTGTTTTTGAACCTTTCCTTCAATTTTAAAGCATGAGGATTTCCGTTGTCAATTTTTCAATGGCCCACCTTTTCAAATAACCCAACCTTAAGAGAAAAGTACCCAACGTCACATAAAAAGCTGAAAGAGCTGTCACATCAGGCAGTAGTATACCAAAAATAATCTGTCTTCCTAAGTGGCCAGTTTACAGAAGACTGAGTATATGCCTTGGGCACCTTATTCTGTGTATACTGATATGTTTATTTAAGCTGGTATGCTGACTTAAGAAAATGTGGGACAGTTAATCATGGTGCATTATTCAGTGGTCAAGAGTCAAACCAAATCTTATCATATTTGTGATTTTTTTCACCAAAGTGAAATTTGCACTAATACTTGCCCTAAGGAGTTTTTGTGTAATACATTAGCTAGACTCAAATGCATCATAAACAATTATTATCTGAAATCACAGGCATGAAAAGATACTAAATGAGTCCAAGAATATTTGGTTTTGGTGCTTTGAGAGAAGGGTAATTCCATGCATTTTCTGTTCAAAGTTAAGAAATAATAATACTACTAAATAATGTCTTAGATGCTGAAGTTAGGTGGGTCAAATCTTTCACACAAACTCCTGCACAAGGATGCAATGTTGAATGTTTATTAACCTTTGCCTATTGTTTGTGTACAGAATGTAATTTCATTTATTGCTTTCTAGTAAACCTCTTGACTAGCAATAAATCTTTTTTTGCTTTTCTTTTATGCCTGTGGCTCCTCTTCCATTTCCCTCCATTTACTAAATCTGCACTGTTCATCACAGACCACGGTGGCATCAAAGTGAAGCAGCTCCAGGCAGTTTTAATCTGTTTTTGTAGAGAAGACAGAAATATGACCTCTCAGACATATGTCACACTGTTCATTCATTTTTTGTTACCATCTTCTCATTTTCTTCAAGGTGTTATCCAAGTTGTTATAAAGACTAAGAAATTCACACACCTGTGAATGAATTATCAGGCAATGTGTGTAGAAGGGCATGCAAACACAGCTAATCAGCATGCGTGCTTTGGTATGTAGCTCAGTGCATTTCCCCAGCTTCTAATAAGAAGAACAGGTGGAAAACAAAACTAGAGAAATGTCACAAATGTCCAGCTTTGCATAGGGTAATTAAAAGACAGATTTCAGGCCACATACTTAATGTGGTGTGTGTTTTTTCATTAACAAGAAACTTACAGCAAGTATGAAACATTTTTCCATGTCCAAGAGGGTTATTCGTAATGCAATTGCTGCATTTTCTCTTTGCATGTATTACATTGAAAGGCATAAATTACTTCATAAGAAGATGAGCTTATGCAGCTATGCTACATTTCAGATATTACACCTAGCTGTGTATACAAAAGAATTCAAAACATAGACTGGCTGCCAGAAATATCTAACTAACTCAGAAGGCAAGAAAATGAATGAATAACAGGCTCAGAGATTTGCCAAAATGCATTTTTAGAGGACAACATCATATCAGCTCGTGGTAGTGAGTGGCTAGATTATTTTGTTCACCCAAGACAACAGCAGAACTTGCACACAAATTAAATGTACTTGGGCCAAATCAGAGAAAACAGGGTACATCAAAGTAGAAAATAGTTGTCAAAAATCTTCTTTTGAGGTGCTCATGCTATATGCTCAAGATGTCATGACTTTCATGGTGAGATTTGGAGTAAGACACTAAAACAAACTGTCACCTTTTCAAAAATAGCAGGCAGGATAGGAAAAAAAGAATGTGGGTTTTTAAAAAAATACAAGAAATTGAGCTTAGTAGTATTGTCATAATATAAATGGTTGTTGATGAGAATAAAAAGTCTGTTTATTAGCTTAACGAGGACCATACAGTGAAGTCTAGATCACTTTTCCATATAAAGTAGAAAAGGGAAGTCACTGGAGATGATAAAAAAGAGAAATAGAGACTTGTACAGTGTAATTTCCTGATTTTTGAGAATGTCTAAAAAGTATATAGTTTTTGTGAAAAGATGTGTCAGAACATGTGGGAGGATGTGACAGTCAATGAGACACAAGAGAGATGATGACTGGTTTTTAGATTGCCTTTAACTGACATTAGAGAAGGAATGTTAAGAGAGAGATTCCTGTTATTTTGGAAACATCTACTACTACTGAGAGAAAAGTTTTGAAGTAAAGAAAATACAAATATCCAGAGAAGAGGTGAAAATAGCTGCCTAGGAAGCTAAGGACAAAAGATTTAAAAATCCTCTCCTGAGTACCCATTCAGAGAGGCTTTCTAGTTCTCCAGAATGTCTTTCCTGGATCAAATTACTTCTGCCATGCTCAACATTAGTTCAGTCTGTATCTCAGGCATCACAGTGATAAATATTTCAATCCATTGTCTTGCATATAGGCCATATAACTGGGGAACACTTAGCTACTTGTGTTTCCCTTTGGAAACGGAATTATTTTAAAAAAAATTAAAATCTTAAAGCAATTAAGGTAACACAATGTTCAATGAGGACAGAAGAATTATTAATAAAATCACTTAAAAAAAGTTACTAGATAAGGTAATTTGGGCTTAATCCCATGCTTGAAAATCGGCAACACACTATTAAAAAAATATAGTCTGCTGGAAGAATGAGAGCATGAGCATGAGGCCTTGCTAGGAAGGCAGTTCTGCAAGATGTTAAAACTTCTCAAGGCTCGAGACAGACTCTAAATGAATAAGGAAATATTCAGCGTTAAAGCATGCCCTACCCTTTCTCTATCTGATATAATTATAGGAGAACTTTTAAAACCCTGTATTTGGCACTGTCTTTAAACACCATAGCAGTACGGCAGCTGGCAGCAAAACCAAAACAAAAATATGTGAACCCCTCCCATGCCTCTTGCAAATTTGGCAACACACTATAAGCAGGACTGACTGTCTTCCCTATTAATTTGATTATCAACCCAACAAGCACTGCAAATGTCTATATGTTTGCAAAGGACATGTTGTAGGCTTACACTCAAATTGTAAAGGGCTTCCTAAAAAGCTAGGGTGAGCAATTAAATTTGCACTATCTACCCTATACAGTAACTTGAGTTTCTTACACCTGTGTAATTCTAGTGAACGTGACTTGTCTATTTCTTTAAAGGATTACAACCACAGAGTTATATGGATTTTGATATTTGTTGAAATCCTGGAGTCTTATTAATTATCTTATTTGATAGATACTACTAATGTGCTTTCTTTGAGTATTATCTAGTTGAGAAGAGATATTGTTTTGATTATGTTTTAACCTTCAAAAGTAAGAATGGAAAAAAAGAAAAAGAAAGAAAGAAAAAAATAGAGAGACATCCCAGAAAACCTTCATTCCCAATCTGAAAAATAAGGAATTAGCAGGGAACCATGAAATCAATCTTCTTATTCTACTCTCCAGTTTTATATATGGTCTGATGGTGATAGCTATCTTTCAAGCTCTTATTTTGGCTCCCTCCATTTTTCTATACAAATAGTCACTGCCTAGGTGCATCACTTTGTGGATGTCCTGTTTTAATAAAAAGCTGTCACATACAGAGTTTTTTTTTGAGTTGGGGTGGGTTATTTTGTGCTACATGGTGATTGTGAGATGTATGTTTTAGGGAACATCTACTACTACTGAAATAAAGGGTTTGGAGTAAAGAAAACAATGTGCAAAAAGTGCTACATAACACTTGTAGTATTCCATAGATTAACAGCTGGTCAGAATAATGAGGTAGTCACATCCAGAAATAACAAGAAAAAGTGAACCAAAAGTCAAAGAAAAGGTATGAAAAAGGAAGTAAAGAATTGATGAGTGATGTACTTTCTAGAAATTATCACATTAAATGAAATTAAGAAATTATTAAAAAATCTCAAATGTCAACACCATGATCATTTTTCTTACAGGAAGTTCATTCTTTTAAATTAAAGAACAACATATGCAAAGGGAAATTGTGTTGAAATAATTTCTGACAGAAAAGTAGCTGATACACTATTTTCATATTTTCCTATTAGTAGTTACAATACAGAATTAATAAAACCCTCAACAGCTATTGGATTAATTCCAGCCTGAGGAAAATCAGACAGAAGCTAGCAGCAAAGACAGTTTAACCTTATTTCATTTTATATATACACATAAAAAATTTTTTTGAAAAGATTGTCCCATATGTCTTTGAACTGGAGAAAAAAAAAACATTGACAGGAAATATTTCATTTTTATCACACACTGAATTTACTGGAGGGTAAAACTCTTCTCTTAAAATGTCAAGTTTAAAAATATATTTTAAATTTTCACAATTAAAGATCTTAATGAAAGAGAACATAACGTAGTTTCTTAGAAATTATGAGGGCAACTATAAGCAGGGTTGGTAGCAGAACCCAAGAAACTGTCTCATCTTTCTCATTAGAATTCGTGTACTTAAAATTCTCTATAGTTCTAGCAGGTTAAAAGCAAAATATTTTCATATCAGATGTTTTCTTCAAATTGGAAAAATACAAGTAAAGACAAATTAAATAAGAATTGAGACTTCTTCAGCTTCATGCCTCATATATTTGGACTGCGTCATGCAGAACTACATCTGCAAAAGGTTTCCAGTAGTTTTCAAAAAAGTGCTAAGCCACAGCACTCCCAGAATGTTTTTGCACTAATCCAAAGAATCACAACATGTGCCAAAGAGCATTGTCCAAACATGTCTTGAATTCTGTCAGGCTTGGTGCTCTGTCCACTTCCCTGGGGAGCCTGTGCCAGTGCCCAACCACCCTCTGGGTGAGGAATTTTTTTCTAATATCCAACTCAACCGTCCCCTGTCACAGCTTCAGTCAGTTCCATTAGGTCCTGTCACTGGTCACCAAAAGAAGAGATCAGTGCCTGCCCCTCCTCTTCCCCTCATGAGGAAGTTGCAGACTGAAATGTAGTCTCCCCTCAGTCTCTTTTTCTCCAGGCTGAAACAACTGCATTTTCTTTCAGGTGTTTTTCAATACCTCCCAGAATAATCTTCTCCATATTCTCCATATTTTTACCAGGCACTGAAGTGAGACTGACAGGCCTGTTGTTTCTTGGCTCCTCCTTCCAGACCTTCTTAAAATCTGGGACAATGTTTCCCAGCTTCCGCTCAGCTGGGACATCTCTGAATTCCCAAGAATGCTCAAAATCATCGAGATAGGTTTTGCAATGACATCAACAAGCTCTTTGAATATTCTTGACTGAATCCCATCAGACCCAATAGATATGTAGGGATCCAGCTGGAGCAGCAGATCCCACACACTTTCAGCATTGACTGGGAGTTGATCATCCTTACAGTAATGGCTCTCCAGCTCAGGGCACTGAGATCCCCTTGTTCTGTCGCTCTGTTGGGAATGGCGAGAAAAACGACACAGACTCTCTTGTGAGTTGAATAGGAGAGTTCTTCCTTTCTTAAGGTTTATTACTTCAGATCTTCTTTTATAGACTGATATGTGAAAGTACAGAAAGGTAAAACTCTTACTGGTCATTGGTCAATGGGGTTCATCACCCCTCGACCTTCTCTTGCAAAAAAACAAGGAACAGACAAACAGCACCTGCAAGGATGTCTTCTATCTCTGAGGATTGTTTTAATTCTTCCTTATGATTTCCCAGGCCACTTTCTCAGGCGAGACTGAGAAAGTTGTGTGGCCTGCTATTCCACAAGCACTGTGCTCTCTGCCTTTGCTCATAGTTAGCATCCATATTGTTCCATCATCCATGTTGAAGGTAGAGCCAAAGAATGTGTTAAACACCTGTGCCTTGTCTGTGTCCAGGTTTGTGAGGTGACCATTCTCTCCCTGTAATGGGCTGGTGTTATTTCTACTCTGCCTATTGTCTTTAATAGGTTTGAAAAAACTCTTTTTACTGTCCCCCACATTTCTGGCCATCTTCAACTGTGATTGAACTCTGGACACATGAATTTTCTCCCTATAGTGGCGAGTAGAATCTCTATTCTTCCTGTGTCACCTGACCCTGCTTCCACTGTCCATTTGCTTTCCTTTTTTGCCTTATTTCCAAAGAAGATTCCTGTTCAGCCAAGTGGGTCTTCTGCCTTGCTTGCTTGATTTTCAACATTTGGAAATTGCATGCCCCTGTGCCCTTAGACACAAAATTACCATCACTGAAGGTGAGATAGAAAAATGTGGAATAATTACAACATTATATATATATATATATATATATATATATGTTCTCATATGTTTTGGTGACTGGCAAAGGCAGGATTTTAGAATATGTGGATCTTTGTTCAGAATGAACAAAATCCTGGTTTTAGTATTATGGCAGTACTGTAATGTCTATAAAGTTAACTAAATCTATTCCACACTTTTTCTTTTTTTCCCAGAACATGTTTTACAGATAAAACATTCTTTTTGAAGAATGTTTGATTTATTTTTTTTAACCTAATTTAGGTATATTTAATTCTGTCCTCTCTATATCAATATGCACTCAATAATCAATGTATATTTGTGTGTGTTTATACAAATATAAATAGCTTACATATATTTCTATTTCTAGGAAATAGGCTGGTTCTCCTTGTCATTTTGTTCTATTTGAAAGATAAATTAGCCCATTATGAAATGCCTAAACTGGTACAACCTGGCAGAAGAGCAACAGTATTTATGGAGTGAGTTTATGTTTTCTTTTCTGGCTTCGGTGGCATTAGGTAGGACTGACAGAGATCAGTGCCAAGAAGAGCATATGTATGTTCATCTCAAAGAGCATTTTGATGAACTAATCTGATTCCATAACTTAAAAAATTGTTCTTGTTTAAATGAGAAAAAAGAAATTTCATTGTGTGATATTTTTACACTTACACAGCAAGAGTTTTTGTTCTTTCTCCTCCTGGATTTTATGGGATTAAAGCCAAGCCCATAAATCTAGTTTCTGAGTGATTCTAAATAAATTTGAGGCAAGCTTCAGGTGTTTAGCAGCTCTTATGAGAATCTGGTATGATCAGATTCCACAACCTAAAGACAGTTTAACCATAGAGTTTATCATTTGGCTTTAAACCAGTATTTTCTACTGAATGAAGGAAAAGAACAGCATTGGTTTTAACAGACTTTAATACATGTGTTACTTTCACAAATTATAGAGGTACAAGACATTAAAAATACATTTAAAAATATTCTGTGCCTCTGTAAAGCTGATTAACTTACTTGAATTCTGTAAAACAATTGAGTAGTTTTCATAAAGAAGAATAGTACTATAACTCTTATTATCATCCCTGTTGTTATCATCAATATATTCCTGAATATATTTATTTATTTTGCACTTTTTGCTTTTACAAGTAAATACAGTTGTTTATTTAATTCATGCATATCTTTTGTAAGGTAAGAATATGTTCTCTTCAATTCAGTTACATAGGGGCTTCCCAGGAATAAGACACAAGTAAACTCTATATATGTTGAATGAGAAGGCTCTAGTACGTACAAAGTCTACTGCTAGGCTAATGCTTTCTGGTTTCCTTTTTGCAATTTTTCTAAGGTCCTTTTTTCACAGTGTGTAGCATGTAGATGGAGCATTTGTTTACTCAAAGTTTTCGGTGTACCTTCTGTACACAAAAAGTGAGGGTGGATCTTGGCACCACTGTAGTTTTTTTTTTCCATATCGGTTTTGGCCTACTTTATTTATTTTTTTTTTTATTTTTTTTTTTATTTTTTTACTTTCTGGGCTCTAGCTCAAAGTTACTAACCACTTATGGCATCTGGAGCAGATAAAGTTCAAGGCAGGATGTCTCAACAACCAGCAAAGATGTCCAAAAATTTAGAGTAACTATGTGCAAATTCAAAATCATACACTAGGAATCTAGGAATCAAAACAAATCAAATATTGCATGACTAAATGTAAACCAATGAAGCTAAGACACACACATGAATTATTATGCTGATTCACTTAGGTCTATGACTAATCAGGCAGAATTGGCACAGTTAATTAGCACAGTAGCAAACTCAAATGGGGATGAGAGCTGGAGAAATCGGCAAACTTTGCAAAAATATCAGTAACTGGAAAAACACTTTGCTTAACACTTAATTTATTGCACAAATTCATTGCATAGCTTCCTTCTATTGCTCTGAGAACAATTAATCAGCCTAAACAATCAGAGATGTGTCTATACTAGCCTTTTGCCCTACATCTTTCAAGCATTAGTGAGGGGGCAGTCCTCATGGTAGCTGGTACAGCACTTCTAGCACCAATAGCTCCTGGCATGCGGATAGCTTGGGAACCAAAGGCAGCAGTAGCTTTCCCAAAGCAGATCGCTGCAGTTTCTCATAGTA
This sequence comes from Poecile atricapillus, assembly GCF_030490865.1. NCBI lineage: Eukaryota > Metazoa > Chordata > Aves > Passeriformes > Paridae > Poecile > Poecile atricapillus. The sequence continues at coordinate 40,800,686 of NC_081252.1, forward strand.
TTGTTCTAGTTCAAGTCAAGGCTCAGAGGCTTTCAGGCCAAGATCCACAAATATAATGCCAAGACTCTGATTCTCAAAAGTCCTGGTGAACTGTGTAAATGACTGCATTTTTGGTGGAAAAACTCCTCTAATGCAAAAGATTCCATTATTTTCAGTGACTGTCATCTTGTTAGGATGAAGACTGGTAGCTGTTTGAAACTGAAATGTAATCTAGTAGTCTGAAAAAAATGGGGGTTTTCTGCCCAAGTATTCACCTGAGCAGCTTCACATTAACTTCAATCAAAATATGTATGTTTTGACCACTTTTTTAAATTTAAAAAAGAAGTGGTAGAAGTGATCTGTCTTCTGCTTTGTGGAATACCTGAGCGATTAAAGCAGTCGCATAGAATATGGGGCTAAAGGGTTCAAGACTTTCCACAAAGTGAATGAACTGAAATCCATATTTCCCTAGAAAGTGTTTTAACCATAAGGCAGTGAGGCTGTATAGTAACACTGGTTTTGGTGTGAGAGAATGCCCTTCTTTTGAAACTAGGACATTTTAAGTAGTCCTTCATGGTTTCTGAAGTATGCCTGTGTATTTGAAACTAAGTGAACATTTTATGTAGCTGCAGAAACATCCAGGTTTATGTGAGATATTTTTGTTATTTGTTTATATGCATACCAACACGATTAATTTAAATTCTTGACAATATAATTTCTTGCAAACAATCCTGTCTCACCCTGTGGGCTTAAAAAAAATCCTGCTATTATTAACTCCAAATAGAAATGGAAAATTCCAACAGAAAAGTAATTTTATCATAACTGTGGATTAATTTTTACATCTAGATACTGCAAAATTAGTCTTCAAGAAAAACAAAGAATGAAATAATAGTTAGAGAAGTAAAGCAGAACGATCTGTGTCTGTCAAATTCTTACATGGGATAGTTTCTGGTCATTTAACCTAGAAGTTGTATCAGCAGGAGATGTCATTTTCTTGACATTAACTATGTGTGACTAGTATTTAAAAAGGAATATTTTTGCAAAAGATGAGGTAAATGAAATACAGCTGAGTAACAACCTACTTTGAGACAGCTGTTCTCTTTGTTTTTCTGGCATCAGGCAACATTTTTTGGTAACAGAATCTAAATGAATTTTCAATTCTGTGATTATGAAAGGCATGTGTAGTCAGAATTAAAGTAAAATAAGGAAAACAGAACTAAAGAGAGACTGAAAATGAGAAAAGTAAATAAACACACACTATGTGGTAACTACAGTTTAGTGTACCATAAATGTGAAATGCAGATGGAATATCCTGTGATAGGGAAATTGCAACTAAACATCAGTTTCTTCCAAATTTCCAGAGAAGAATAGATTCACAAATTATGTCCAAATGTTTAAGAAGTTAGACTATACAAACATGTCAGAAAATGTCAAATTCATATTCAAATTTTAGCAACTTATTGTGTTTATAGACTGTCTTTAGTACAGTCACTGTCAAATAAACAATAGTCAGTAAAAATGCAGATATGCACCACATCATCCTTTAGATGTGTCCCAAGAGAAAGGACGTCACAGACTGTCTACATGTCCTAGTAAAGAAGGCAAATATCCCGACTTTTGAGCAGTGGCAATCATGGCCATCTTCTGTTCCCTAAGAATTTTTCACAGAAAGCCTCAAAGTAGTTATAGCTCAAAGCTATAGTATTGAACTAAATCTTTGAGGTGCACTGTATTCTGTAAAACATCTTTTACCTCAGTTTAGTGACAATAATGGGAAGGATTCTGTGGCTCAAACATTGGCATCCACATAATTTTGTATGCTTTAAGGAGTAGTAGATACCCACTGGTAGATTTGACATAGAGCACTCAAGAAACCCATATTTTCTGGAGCAAGAGTGAAGATGTAACCGTGCACATAACCATGAAACCCAAGTCTGTCTGATGAAACAAGTGATTTCCTATAAGCAAGCTAGTTTCTCTAGGCATAAAAACTGTCTTATCCTCTTGATAGTCTGCAGTCCTGAGATCAAATAATTATGCTGAGGTGACAGAGCATATAGGCGCATTTATACACATGTCGTGCATATACATAGCTGGAGATAATGAGTTAATGAGCTCATGACATGAAATGTTTGAGATCACAAAAATGATTAGTTCTTAATCTATTATAAAGTAATTTTAGATTAAGCCTGGTGCTCTCTCACCTTAGAGCAACTCATTCTAAAGACATCCTAGCCATGGAACAATAAAAGATAATAAATAAAAAGAACTTAAATATTTTTGTGTCATACCAGGATGTTTACAGCCAGTGAGTATGAATGAATTATTATTTCAGGATGACTCCAGGAAGATGGTATAATTGTATTTGGAAGATGGAAGATTTAAAAAAAAAAGAATGTTGCCTCTGGCGCATAAGAGCCTGTTTTTCATTTTGGTTTACTTAATGAATTTATTATTAGTGTTTAATTTAGCTGTAGTGGCTATATGTTAATAGCTGCTATATAGCTTCTTTGCAGCACAAATACATTCATATGACTATTCACTTATGTGTCTTTAGCAAGATTTTAGCTCCTCAGTTTGTTCCTAAATGTTGACATCTTTGTATCACCACTGAATAAAGAATAGATTTGCAGTCAGTGAAAGAATACTTTGAAGATCCAATCTCTGAGGTTTTATTAATCTATTCTGCAAGTAATTTTCAATAAAATTGGTCCAAATTTTTCATGAATAGCATTTTTTCCACAGAAAATACTGGTAAACCAAAGCCACATAATTTGTATTGGCTTCAGAAAAATTTCCAGTAGCATGCTCAAGCTAATTGAAAAATATGTTGCCTATTTGGTACCATTGTGGTTTTACTGCTTCATCCTGATTTGACTTCAGGAAGTTCTACTTCTCTTGCATGTTATTGCATGTGTCTGTTGACTTTGTGAGTACATACTGATGATACACCTGGTTCAGCCTGGACAGGAGGAGACTGAGAGGGTATCTTATCAATGTATTTAAGTGTCTGAATGGAGGGTGTCAAGAACCAGTCCCTTCTTGGTGGTGCCAGGCAATAGGACAAGAGGCCACAGGCAGAAACTGGAACACAGCTTTTCACATGAACATGAGGAAGAACTTTGCTGTTTGGGTTATTCAGTGCTGGAACAAATTGCCCAGTGAGGTTGTGGAGTCTCCCTGGAGATATTCAAAAGCTTTTTGGACACAATTCTGAGTAACATGCTCTAGGGAATCCTGCTTAAGTAGGGAGGCTTCTAGAGGACCTCCAGTGGTCCCTTACTGTTTAGGGCAAATGGTTTAGGGCAAATTTGGGAGGAAACTCTCCAAGGAATTTTTTTAGAAAGCAGATTTAAGTGGCTTTTCTCTCAACTGGGCCAGGAAAAGATTTCTTGGAGAAAAGTGGAAAAAATATTTATTTAACAAGCAAAGTATTTACACGCATAAAAAAAGAATAATATTAAACAATAAAAACTTTCATTGTTCTGAAGAGATAGCAAATTCAGAAAGTCCTTGCTGTGGGGTGTAGCTCAGCCCTCTCAGTCTCTTATCAGTCCCTCCTGTGCTGGAAAATACTGCCTTCTGGGCCCTGGTGGGCCACAGGTGGAAGCTCCTGTGTTTTTCTGTGTTTTCAGTCTAGAGAAGGGCTGATCAGTTCCAAGAAAAAGAAAACCCACAGTCCAGAGAACTTCTTAGTTTCAGCTGGCTAAAAAGAAAAAACTAACTAAAAAGCAAAGGAGAAGTCTCTCTGTCTGTCCATGCTGCAGACAAGTCTGTGAGAGAGAATGCAGGGGAGTGAGTGTCATTTCTGAAAACAAACTGCATGTTTCTCTTCCCAGCTTCTCTTCCCAGCTTTGCTCTCAGAACCAGTCATAAAGGTGCAGAATTTATCATCCAGTATAAACAGAACAGATGATTTAGGATAGAAGCATAGTAAAGTTATTGTAGGACATTTACCCATTCTGTAATTCTGTGAAACTGCAATAAGACTTGAAGTCTACCCCTTCTTGTAGTTGTAAGATTTTCCATTTGAAACAGTGTCTATTTACAGTGGTGAAGGGAAGGGACTGCCCAGAGGAGCAGAAGGAGCAGTCTGTAAATGATACTCTAGAAAAACAGATTGATTGCATACATAAGTATACTTCTTGAATGATGAAAAGGAGGATGGGGACTTACTAATTTCCCAAGAAAGGGAACTACCTCTGATAATACAATATTTCTGCTTGATCTGGCAACTTCACAATTTCCAAAGCCACAAACTGTGCTTATGGTTCTAGGAACAGCAGTACAGGCTGTTCGCAGCATTCCTCTGACCTTTACTTCAGAAGGAGAAACAGAAAGAAGTCCTCTGCTTCTGGAACATTGCTAAGTGGAACAGTTAATTTGGAAGTTTTGCAATATGAATCCCAAGAATCAGTGACTGTGAATTACCTAAGCCAAACTCTGACATAGAAGTACAGCCCTTCACTTTGAGAATGTTATTGATGTGGAAGAAGACTGTAATCAGCCTAGGATCACCAGAGAAAACTTCTTCAAAATCTCAAAAGTTGCCACCCTTGTCTCAGAGATTGTCAATTGAATCTGTAATTGTGACCAGCTTTCAATTACTGAAAGAATATTGTTGCATTTTTTCACACCACCAGGCTGGACACACTCTCTATTAGGAGATCAAGTGGCATATTAATTGGTAAGATAACACCTTCACTTGTAATTTTTTTAACCCAAAACTCTTGAGTGGCCTTTTGATGACCATGCAGATGTTTTGACTGTGATGTGAAAAGGCTGGGGACATTAAGCATGATAAAACAAATTAAAACAATCACAGAAAAGAGTATTCCCCAGAAGGTTACTTCAGGTGAAATGGAGTCTAGCACTGTGTCTGCTGGCAATCTCAAGTTTAACTGTTGCTTCTCATGATTTCATCAATTCATTCCAGCAGCATGGCTCAACACACTTTAGCAAGTCTTTTCAGAGGCAGCAAAAATATAATTTCAAACACCCTGGAGCGACAAACTTCACCAGGTAATGCATGAGGATGCTGACCACAGCTATGCTTTCCTCTAGGGAATAGCAGAGACGTTATATACTTTGTCTTAAAAAGGGCATCCACCAAGCTCTGTATTGCCATGAGAAGAGCACTGCTGCACATTAGGTGATGTTGCAGAGTGCAACTCATCCTCTATCTTGTCCACAAGTGTCTGTAGGATGGCCCTGCCTCATGTATCAAACAAATAAAAAGATATGGTAAGGAGAACGCGCTCTGGTAAAGAGCAGTTTACCAGGTGGTACACTTTGTAACAGGTGAAGAATAAAATGCTCCCAATGGCGTCTATGGAAAAGTGCAGCATCATGAATGAGCAATCCTAGACACTTCTGCTGAGCTTTTGGAACATGACAATAAAACTTCACAGGCAGCAAAAATTATAACTTTTAGCATGAAAAATTAGAAGTTCTTAAAATGCATGTAGACCTATTTTTTACATGGATGATGTTGTTTTAAATCCTGAAATATTTTTTGCTCTTCCAGCAAACTGGTATTTCTGTGCATTCAGGAGCCAGAACACTGATACATCTATTGTTACTTCCTTTCTTTCATGAGGAAGCACCAATGCAAGGGAAAAAGAAGTCCAGAAAAACCTGACAGACATCACTGAAATCTATCTGTGTTCAAGACAATGTCCTTATCAGACTGCATCAACCTTTTAATTTGTTCTCAAAACCCTTGTTAAACTTTTTTGGTTGTATCTTGAATAACATATCCCTCTTCATAATCCTGTGGATGGAACCATTGAAATGGCCTAAGTAGATGTGTTCCTCTAAATCTTTTAACCTCATAGCTCTTTTTCTGACTTTGACAAAATCACATACAGTACTGTACACACTGCATCATATAATTGTTTGCTGTCAAGTCAAAGTACATTCATGCACAACCCTTCAACTGTGAAAAAGAAAATAACAGCCACAATTATAAAAATGTTTCAGAGATACCGAATAAACCAAATTATCATTGAAAACCTACTATAAATTCACTTCTGAATGATGTAACTAAAAGCAATTCTTCATGCTTACCCTATCCTTATACAAAACATATGAATTATATAGTCTCAGAAGATTAATTTTGTGAAACATTCTTTACAGAATTTACTTTCTTTTAATGCAAACTTAGTCACTACTTTGTCAGGATAGCATTAATCTGTTGAGCATTCAGAACTAACATGCAAAGTACTCAAATTAAAAAAAAAATATATAAATACCCCATGTTCTTAGAACAGACTGAACTGACTTCAGCTTTAGATCTCTAGCTAAATCTACTTGCCAAAGCATATTCTCTCAGCTAGAACAAAGGACAGATAACCTTCAAGACCTTGCAGAACTTTACAGAAAATAACAGGAACTAAACTATCTAAAATTGAAAACAAAGGTCTTGTTACTTGAGTAAATGTGCATGAAGAACATTTCAAAAAAGAAAGTAGTGACCCTCTTCGAGGAAGTTAGGAGTGTGTTTCTTTGGGGGATGTCTGATGCCAGAAGATATCTTTTGGATTGAAGGCATCCCAGAACACAAACAAATGGACTGAAAGGTTGTGTTTTAAAGAAGTCAGAGGCATTTTCTGAACAAAATGGCCATTTTGCACAAAACCCCATACTGAATACAGGAGGTATGGTATTGTAAATGCAGATTGTGTCTTCAGTTATGTGAAGAAAATGAAGAAAAGATCTAGGATTTGCTCTGTGATACTAAAGTGTAATTTTTTGATATAAACTGTCAAAAGCAATCTTCCTTATGTGGTATATATTTTGCCCGTAAATTTGCATGAATGCACAAGCAAACACAGTCTTGTTTTGAAATCGGTGTTATTGCGCAAATTCCAGCTGATCATCTGCAGTTTTAGAAAGAGCTGAAGTTAGTGCCTGAGGCACAGCTCCATAATAAGTAATAGCATAATAACAAAATTCCTTAAAGAATCAGATCAAACGGCCAATATTCCTCAGTGGTAACAGTGAGCATTTTGATGTAAGAAACAAGGCAGGGCAGAATGGTTCTTTCCCTTTTGTACACATAATGATCTAAAAAGTAGTTCAGTTTCCCTTTAAAAAGCATTATGTGTTCCCATGCCTCAGACAGTGCTTCCAAGTAAGAGAGTCATTCCTCGGCCGTTGGGCAGATCTGGAAGCATCTGTCAAAGTGTCAAAATATGCAGCTGCAGGACATTGCAATGACTAAGATATGGGAAAAGGAGCAAAAATAAAGCTCTCTGTTTTGGCTGCTTAACCAGACAATTAAAAGAAAAATATATTTTCTGTTAAATGGATATGTTTTGTTGTTTGCTGTACTGAAATAAACTTGATCCTTACTTTCATTCCTCACTTCTTAGCAAAACCCTTTGTTGAAAAGGAATGCTCCCCAGGTTTTGTCAGAAAAGCAAAAAGGAGTGTATTCACAAATCCAGTGAGATGTCACCTTTTCTTTTGCAGGAAGTTGGGATAGTCATACATTGAATATAGAGAGAGTCTGGCATTTTCTCTGAGAAATTTTCAAGATTTGAAATCATGTCCTTTACCTCCTGAAAGAGCATTCTAACTTCCTGGGTGTGGAATGGCTCTCAACTATTCCTGTTACAGCCCATCTTATGACAACTGCAGAAAGAAAAGAGCGAGACGCTAAAAACAGGAAGGAGAAGGGTGACTCTGGACATTCACTATAGAAATAGGCACCTAGACTCCCATTTCACTGAAATACTATTGCTTTCAAGGGTAAGTATAGAAAACCTTCCACTACTAAAGCAAATTCATTTAAGAGGCAGGAGATGCAAGTAGTCAGCAAGTTATGAAATGATTTTTTACAACTAATCTCAAACAGACTTTTCTGCACAAGCTGGTGCTTGCTATGTATATGTTCACATTTTGGGAAATAAAAATTGTGTCTTCTTTTTCCCTTTCCTTATTTCTGACGTATGAAAGCATGCAAAATTTTTAGTAAGTTCATTGTATTCAGTACTATGTTCTTTAACAAAAAACCTTACAAAGCTTAAAAAAAATTTACTGGAAGAAAGAATCTAACCACTGTGTATTGATTTACAATATTTTTTTTATATTTCTCTGTACTTGAATGCTGCCAAGTTTGGCTTTTTACTCCCTCTAAATGCTTATTATTGTATGAGGAAGCATTAAGCTTAATCCTGTTGTGGTCAAATAAGAAGGTTTAGTAATTTCATTCCATGACTTCAACTGTTCTTAGCCATGCATGCATGTCTCCTGCTACTGTGTGATCTGCTCAGAAGAGATTTGGTTCAGAATGTCATCTATATGGAGATTCAGCATAGTTATGAACATATGATTTCGGGACTGATAACAAAGATATTTGCTGTAAGATTGCATCTTCTTAGTTGTAAGTAGTTAAGGAAGAGAACAATAAAGCATTTTTGATGGTCATGTCAGGGGCCTAAATTGCTCAAGGGATGGAGCCACGAAAAAAGGCAAATGAGACTGAAGTATTCCCCACCAGGAGGATTCCAGGGGAGCCAGTGAGCAGCATGATCATGCTGCAGTCATCTGGAATAGTTAAAACTCCAGTCACAGACATGCAAAAAATTAAACTGAAACTAGTTCATTTGCAGAGAAGACTACAAGGGTAACAATAGAAACGGAGGACCTAAGTAATGAAAGGTAGTGGAAGGGTGTGATCTATTTAACTTTGTAAAAGGAAGGCTGAGAGGGGCTAAGATTGCTCTCCTCAAGGATAAACACCATGAGAGAACTGATCTGTTTAAGTTTAAGTTAAAGAACAATGCTGGCACAAGAACAAATACATATAGACTGACCCTTAAAAAATCTTGGATTGGACATTAGAAGAATATCGCTAACTATTATTAAACTGTTCTTCAAGAAGTCACAGCCATCCTGCAAGGTGTACACCTGCAGGTGAAGCCAAGAGATTTACATCTCTGAGTGAGAATGCACTGTCCAGAGGATGAAAGAGTAGCTCTGTAGGTGTATTTCTCTAGAAACACCAGTGTTTTTCTCCTTAAATTTGGTTTGCCAAATGATCCTGAAGTTTTATTACCATGGACGCAGTTGTAAAGGCTCTCTTCCAAGCTCTCTTTCAACCATGTATTCCCAGCTTATGCTCCCATTAATTTCTTAAAATTTAGCTGATAGAAGTTCAATTCTTCTGTACTGTGATATAATTCAATTTAAGAGAAAATCATTGACTTAATACAGCATTTACTTGCTGATCTGCTCTGCCGTATCTGGTCATAACAAATGATCATAATAGTACCTTCTAGGCTTACAGCCCATTAATCTGTGCATGACCTGACCATGGGTTCACTGGAAACCAGAGTTTCACTGCTTTTTATAGTCAACAAGCACATTTTTTAAACAGCAAATTATTTTTGCCAACGGGGATTTTGAGGTGTCAGCTATAAAAGCTGCCATAAGCTTTCTTATGACATTGCAAAGAGAAAGCAAAGGGGCTTTGAAAATTACATAATTTACAATAGATTATTTACTTTTGGCTGTCAGTAATGAAAGATTCAGAGCCTAGCCCAAGTTTTATTGCAGAGCAACATTGAGGTTATGAACTTAAAGGCACCTGGTTTTTTTTATGTTTTAGACTAATATGACATTTGTTGTCATATGCTGTAATATTTTCCTTGCAGGTAAATCCTCTGCTCCATTATCAGCATTTTACTGAGGAAAAATAAATCCAGCTATTGAAGACTTTCTCTAAAATATCTTCACTGTCATAGGGAACACAGGAAAAGGAGCAAACACTTGGCATGAAAAACTATAAGGTCTGTTGAGAAGAGTATAGTTAGATAAAAGAAAATAAAATAATTTTTCTAGAAGAAACTAACAATATTTTAGCTACCATCTTTTTTATAATTAACATATCACTGAGGTCTTAGTAATTTTTTATTTTTGTAACAGAGAGTTGAGTAGCACTTTAATGATGGAATGAGAACTGTGCTTCTAAAATGGGACAAGAAAGGCTATTCAGGTTAGGAAGGAAATACAATGGAACTTAAGGTAAACACAGTCTTAAGAAGAGGGGCCAACTTGTCCAGACTAATTCCTGTTCCCTTCATTGAATAGTAGGTGAAATACCTAGTACATATTTTGGTGCATGCTATCTTTTATTCTTTAATGTGCCATTGAAGTAGTATGTGAACTGAGTTCCTGAAAATCAGTCTTTGGTCTCCAGAAGAAAATTTTCAATGTATGCAGGTTGACATGTAGACAATATTTTGTCTGTCTCTTGTCTGTCTGTGTGTGTCCATCCTTAAAAAGACTTAGCAGAAATAAGAAAGAGTAAGAAGGGTATTGAATATTTGCAGTTCTGTTGCAATGTGTGGTCAGTCCTCAGGGAAGAACTCTGAGGGATTTCATGTGACCTGGCAGTGTTTTTTGGGATACAGGAGCTTAAAATAAGAGAGGCTTGAAGTCATATTAGTTTGAGTTTCTCTCACATGTTCCACTATGCTCCCTCATGTGGGAAGTGAGAATCTTCATAGGAGAACTAAATTATAGAATTTCAGCGGAAATCAGGACTAAATTCTGGCATGCAGATATTTCTCTGGGACATGTTCATTTTAGGTTGAAAATTCTCTTTGGTTAACTCACTGAAAAGTAGGCTTTCACTTTAAAGTCCATCTCAACTATTCTGATTCATAAAATAATTAATTGCTAGGGGTCTTGCTGAAAGGTGTTTACTGGCAGAGGTGAATACAAAACAAATGTAGAACAAGTGTGTTAATAAGGGAAATGATAGAGAGACAAAATTTTAAGAGTTTCCTGTTCTCCCCTGAGATCTGGAAAAATAAGCTGTACCTCCAGCACCTCCCTGTGCTCTGTGTACCATCTTGGCAAACATGCCATCTACTAAGCCCTGACAAAGAGAAAAAGCCTTCTTCAGGCCTGCAACAACATTTATAGGGCTCCCTATTTCAAGCAGATATTTAAAAGGCAGATTGATGCAGAATATACTGTTCTGATTAGTGCATAAGATATATCATTGGTTTCTCAGTAAACTTAGTAATTTTTCAGTTTAGAGTAGGTTAGATAGATCAGTGGTACTATTTAGACAAAAAAACCCAAGAAGCCTAAGAGGTCACTGTCAGGTGGATTACCTGCTGCTAGAACTTCTCTGAGACTGTGAAATGGCTCCCACATCGCCAGCCCGACCACTGGATGTTGTGAGAAGCATAAGGAATGGGACTAACACTAAAAAAAAAATAAAAAAATAATTGTATTCAAGGCAGAAGACACATTTTGTGCCTTTCTTCTTGCTTACATATACTTTTGGAGAGTATCCATCCCTGTCTGATGCTGCTTTCCCTGTGAAGGGCTGTGTTTGTATATTATCTGGCCAGGGGTCTACACGTTTTCTCAGCCCCTTTGACAATGGGGCTAAATATGAGGATGGTTCTTCAGCTCACCATGACTCCCCTCCTTGGGGGTGTGACTGCCTGTGTGTCCAGAATGTGTCAATGTCTGTGGATCCCACAGGCCACCGCACACAGCCCTGTCCCAGCAGGTGACAAGGGGACAGATGGTTTCAAGGGGCCCGTGGCAGGGCCTGGGGAGCCACCTGGGCCCGGTGCATGTCACAGGCCCGGCCTGAACGCTTGTCACAGGAGGCACGGTGAGCATCTGTGGGTCTGGGATCTGGGCTGCCTCCCTGGACCAGCCCCTTCCCAGCGCCTGGCTGGCAGTCCCCATTCTGCTGGATGCTGGGCGAGGTCCTGAGGCTCTCACCTGACACACAGAAATGGAGTCTGAAGGTGGGAAGGAATGTGCTCCGCACGTGCACAGACAGACAGCGTTACTTACCTGAGCAAATATTTGTGTTTAGTAACCCTTGCCTTTTTAAAGTTCTGATCTCTGAGAAGAAGTATTCAGATAAGTCAGACGTTCAGGTGACTTCTGCAAGGTGAAAGGAGGGGGTAGATACTGTCAGCAGTGTGTCTGTGGTCACAGGGAGCATGAGCCGTGGAAATTGGGGAGGAGGGAGCTTGAAGTGGAAGGTGAAGACTGGATGAAAACATGGGCTAGTGGGTTCCAGGAAGGAAAAGCAGCAGGCTGTTGCAGACCAGAAGCAACAGGAAAAATGCTCTGCTCTAACATTTTACACGTTATTGAGACCTATGTTTAATCCACATAGCTGCTGAACTGCACTGGATTTTAGTGAGTAATCTGGAAGTTATAAATGGACAAATATGGTAACTATGTGTGATCTACCTGTCCTTGCACCCAATAGCAGAAACTAGGAAAAACTTTTGTTGTGAAAAATGTATCCCTCCCTCAGATGCTTTAGGCACTTTCAGACTTAGTGTAAGGGTTTTCCTACAACTTCATTATTTCCTGTGATTCCTTATTAGACAATTTTCTGTGTTTGCTACTATGTTCTAGTACTAAAAGTTCATAGAGAACCCTACTCAGCTGGCATACCCAGTTAATTTGCTGGGAACACACCCATTCACTGATAAAATCACCCATATTTGCCCCATCCTCACCTCCCCCCCAAAAAACAAATATTGTCAAGGTAAGGAATATTTCTTTTTTTTGTAGCCACACCCAGCATACTGTAACCATGACTCAGTCTTGTGTTCATCCTATGTGGCAAAACTATTAGCCTCATTTTGCAAGGATTGGAATAAATAACCATATTTTTCCAGCTGAAAGCATAACAACTATAAATATTTCCTTCCAGAGGAAGACTATATCAAAATAATTTTCTGAATATCTTACTCTAAAACATTTTTGATTGTGACTATAATGTGAGGCGAAACTCTACTCTTACTTGCAGCCCTTTAAAGCTGGAACATATCCATTGACTTTAATAAACAGATTCCAGATTTATGTTTCTTTAGGCAGACCTTGGCTGGAGTACTTATGGATGAAAATTTTTCACAGGATTAGAACTTTTAATATTCACGTGATACCATAAATCCCAAAGCAAAACTTTTTATGTTAAACTCTTCTAAAACACCTATTACATACACCAAAAATATAGGAGAATATCAGGGGAATATAGGGCTTCATTGCTTCTTTTATCTTCAAATTCAAATAATTTTGAAATAATTCTCATTTATAAACTAGAAAATTGTGACAGGTCACAGCTTTTTTTTTGCCTCGGGGACAAAATCAAAGGATCTTCTTATCATACAGTTAGTATACAAAGCTATTCCTCTTCTAAAGATCAGATCTTGCAAATATTTAGACATGTGCTTAAACTTAAGTAGGTAAGCAGTGTCAATTCAATGAAACTACTCATATACTATTCCTACTCATATACTATTCCTACTCATATTTATTTGTAAATTGAAGCACTTTGAGAATATATATATATATATATATATATAAAGGCATTATTTGTGTTTCTTTTATCTGAACATCCCTGTCATTAGCAACTAATTTAGCCTTATGCATAATAATGATGATAATGAAGAAAATACAGGAGCATGGTGTAAACATCTACAGAATATGCAATGAGGCATAAACTAGTATAAAGTTAAAACATGGAGATGAACTTGCATGGAAATGTTTTGATATATGATGTGAGGACAGAAAAGATGTGAAAAAGAGACAGAAAAGCTATGAATGGTAATAAAATTGCCTAGGTTAATTGATGTAAGTAGCTTTTTTTTTGATTTTGCAGTTATTCATTTTTAGATAAGATTGAATTTTCTGTACTCTAGATCCGTCAGAAGTAATTTACTAGATGTTGGAATGGTCATGAAAGGTCATCAAGAAAGGTGACAAAAGCAACATTGAAGAAGAGATCTGTTGATCTCCATTTATAATTTCTTGTTAATACAGGTTCTAGAATTGGCACCACCTAAATATGAACCAAATCAACACACTTCAGTACTTTTCCAGAATATATTTTTTGAAATCTCAGTAAAGCCAATGAGATGTTTGACAGTTTTACTTCAAAGTATAGACCTTCATTTCACTTCAGTGGGTAAAAATGTATTTATATCTTGTCTTGTGATTAATTAAATTTGTGTCACTAAAGGAGAAATTTAGCTGTACAAATAGTATTCCTTATTCCTTATGATTAATACATGGAAATGGAAAGGAAATAAAACCATATGTAGGACAATAAAATAATGGAGATATTTATTATTTTAAATAGCTAACCTCACATATGTATGCATGTTTGGATAAATATATAGGCAAACTACTTTCTAACTTGTTTTTTATTTAGATAATGTGCATATTTGTCTTTTGGTTTGTTTATTTAATATTGATATCTCTCATTAGTTTCTTAAAAACAAATATTCTAGAAGTTCTGTTAATTCTTTAAAGTAACTGTACAGTCTCTTGCTTTAAAATAGAACTGTTTTGTTTAATCTAAGACAGCTGTGACAACATGAAAAAATGAAAACATGGTGTAAATATTAGCATTCCACTTTGTCTCTTAGCTTAGTGACAGAAAATCATATGAATTTTTATGTTAGGAAGACTATCACATCTCTTTTAAGATCCATGTTATTTCTGTATAGAATATATTTTAATGAAGATTCTGACAAATATTACAATTTTATCTGTGATGGAAAAATTAAACCTATTTCATATGGGTGGACCCAGGTAAAATATACTACTTCATTAGGCACATAAATCACAAATATTCTTTCAGTGTTAGATAAAAAATTGTCTTTGCAAAATTTCCAGATATCAATAAGACCAAGGAAGCAGCTTGTTTCCTGAGATGTGAAACAGTCCTTCTACCTCTTTTCTTCTTCCCTCTTCATAAGAGAAAAAAAAAAAAAAAAGTTAAAGGAATTAAGTACATCTTCTTTCTCTCTGAGATCAATTACAAAGCAGCAATGTCAAATATGTGTTTCCACAAAATAAACCCCAAATCATTGCAAACTAGAATAAACAGCAAAGGAATCATATGGAACAATTATGCTTATCTTACTTACACCACTGTTCTTTCACTGTCAGAAGTAACTGAAGGGAGGGCATAACAAATGTATCAATTTTCTGATCCTTAGTGGCAATCATGCATAGGAACATGCATTGTAATGCCACTTTACGTATTAGCCTTGGATGAGTATTGCTGTGGATTGCTCTTGATTTACACCTCCTGCTGTTCCAGCTGTCATGACTAGATCCTTAGTCTGTCCTCTGGATTTTGTAACTCACCTTCATTAGATTCATCATCACATTAGGATGTGATCCATTGGTTTCTATACTTTCTGATTTCTCTTCCTAACTGTTGCACCACCAGACATGCAGTGAGACCAAGAACACAGCATTTCAGACAGAACTCTGTGAGCTAATGAGATTTTGGTTGACAATGGCCTATGCTGATACACCAGTCTCACTGATTCTGAGTGTCACATAAGAGACCTCTTGCTAATAGAAGTTTTCTGATAATTATTTGTGACTAATTTGAAAAGATAGTATCACAATACACTCCCTCTGCCATTTCCCATTAAAAATACCTCAGACAAATAATGTCCTCATCATTAGGCCTGAGCCATATTTGTGATAATCTGCTAATAATATCAGTGTAGGTTAGAGATTGCTAACACTTAACTCATCTCAGCTCAGTTTTTATCACCAGCCTTGTCTGATTGTGAATACCTGCCTAAGACTCTCATGCAGGCCTTTGTATTTTGTGGTCTAAACCATCTGACTGCTTCTTTTGGCATAGTACCCTCTTTGTACCTTTGAATATTCTACTGCTAATTTACTGAGGTCTTGCGAATCACAGCAGTGTATGCTACATAGAAAAAGTCTTTCTTCATATCCTACTTGCAAACAGATTTTCAGAAAAGCAATAAGTAATTGCCAATTATGCAGTCCTCTCCAAAACATCTATACTGTGTATCCATCTCAAGAAGCACTGACTTTTCTCATCTGACCAGTTTTTGTGGAATTATTATTATGATTTTAACATCCTGTACAGTACTCCATTAGATGTGACTCACGGTAATGTAACAACAAAACACCTCTCTGTCTCATCTGTTCCATTTTCTGCTGTTGAAACTTTGTGTGCTGTAGTTCCTACTGGCAAATATGGCAGCCAGGTTTCCCTTCTCAGTTTCTATAATATTTCATTCTGCTTCAGTCAGAGTTCACTTTACTTGTACTGTAGAAATTTCCAAGCTATCTTTGCATGCTGAAATGATGTTTGGGCTGGAGAGATTAGTCTAGAAAAGTACAGAGTGCCTGAAAAGCAATGTGATGTCTGGAAAGTCAGATATAGGAGAGGTAAAGCTATGAACTTGTGTCCATTTGTTGGACAGCAAGCACTCACATATTAGAACACTGTATCTAGTTGCTGTAGAGCTCCATCACGTTTCTCTGGCCACTGCCAAGTTATCCTGTTGTCTCAGCAAAGCTGTCTTCCCTTGGGTACCCTTTGTGGTTACTCTTATTATCTGCAGAATCTTTTGTACAGCTTCCTGTACTATAAAATTTTCATTTTCGCTTCTGCTGAAGTCTTCATCTTTCCTGTCATCTGTCTAAATTCCTTTTGTATTTACCATCTTTTAGTCTTCACTTGAATTAAATTAATATTTTCTGCTTGGATCTTTGCCTTCCCTTTCATCTGTTTCTGATCATGTTCCACCTTGATTGACATTGTAATTATCATGTCCCAGTTATTACGTGGATGTCTGTAATAACTCCATATGTTTCACTGTTGCTTTGTTGAAACAATTTCCTCATTGCCCTTGTTCCAGAAGCTAGATGTTATCTCTATTGTAGCTGCCTCAGGAGTTCCATAGTCTAGAGGATTCCTTGTTTAAACAAACTTGCCAATATTGGTCTTTTTTGTGTGTCAAGTAAAGTAAATATGTTTTCACCAAGTAGTCTATGCTGAACATCTGTTCATGAACAAATGGAATAATGCTTAGAAAAGACCTGGGATTAAGACAAATTATGACTTTTTTAGCTCTGACAAAATAATAAATCTTTTTTATTTGTTCATTTTATCCTTGACTGTGGTTTATGGGATACTTGGGTACAATTTTGAATCTGTCTCATGCAAAGAGGCATGATAATAATGGCTGACTGATACATGTACTCTGCTGGCATGTTTGCACCCCTGCAAGGGTTTGAAAAGTACAGTTGGGGTTTGTGTGTGTGTGTGCTGGATGCCCTTAAATTCAACACTTGTATTAAAATAATATGGTTTCTCAGTCTGTCATGAGAGAACAAAGAGCTGAAGACTTGACCTTAAGTGGTGTTCAAGTGCCTGAGTTTGGAACTGCTACGTCTTACAGGTGTAACACCAAAGTAGGTGGTATTTATTAACACCTGGCATCTAACTCAAAAGTTGAACTGAGGAAAACAGAACTTCAGGCTAAGTATCACTTTTGATTATCAAAATGTGGAAAAGGCATCTGCTGCACATACTCAACTACTTTTCCTGCTCAGTGTTGATTTTTTTTGGGTTTAAGCAGAGTAAATTCCAGGCATACATTTTAAGTATTACCATAAGCTAAACTTAATTCTAGTCTTCACATGGAGTCATAACAATCCAATTTTATAAATTTTGCAACATGCAGCTCTGAAGGCTGAGCAAAGCAGTACTTGGGTGCTATAGCACACATGCACTGTTCCACTGTGTGAGCTATTGATGTCCCTTTTATTCTGGCTATATCTGCCTTGGCTGGTGGCAAGTTGTTGAGGACATCCATGCAACACATTTGCAGTGGGAGAGATTACTTCAGATAAGCCCTTGGCTCGCATGAAGTGAATGTCTGTTATAAACTGAAGTGTTACTATGTGGAAGCGAAGTCCTGCTCTGTAAATCTGTCTCACCTAAAAGTGTTTCAATTCATGCATTCTGAGACTGCCCTGCAATGCAAACCAGCATGTAGTAATTGGAGGCAACTGAGGGACTTCCTTCATGAGGCTGCTTTTGGTTTGAAGTAAGAAATAAGAAGCTGTTTTAATTGCTGACTCAAAAATGATGTGACATTCTCTAGGATCCTTTGAAATGACAGATTAGTACAGATGGGACAAGATTTCTATTTCTGTGCCTATATCTTAGAAGATAGTGTCTTTTCTAAAGTCTCCTATTCCTTTATCCTGCTCCACTCTGACTACATATCTTTTGGTATTTCGAAATACATAATTGCTTGCCTCTCACCTCAGCTATATTACAAAATTCTGGATGCTTTTCTTTCATATATGTAAAAATTGATAGTCTGAAATTACTTTGAAGACTTTATCAGAATCAAAGCTTATTCAAAACCATTACATGCAATGAAAGAGAATCCTTGCTTCTACGAATATTAAAGCAAAGCTTTTAAATAACTTAGTATTATATTGTTTCCTGGAGCCTTGAGCTGTATGAGGAGTCATCCAAGCATCTCTGCTTCTCTGAAGAATTGCCAAGAAATTAGACTGGGAATCACTGACAGTTGTCTATTGTATTTTATTAATATTGCTTTTAAGTTTGTTCATGTTTTGTTTTGTTTCTTTAATTTTATTTTGTCATCTATCTATCTATCTATCTATCTATCTATCTATCTATCTATCTATCTATCTATCTAGTTTAGTATCTCTTATTGCTTTTACCCAAATGGTGTCACTTCTAATACAAGGTTTCCCAGCTGTTGGTTGGTCAGGAATTCAGAATGAGCCCAAAGGATGATGCAAAATTCTGTCACCAAACACCATTCTTTACCTCTAGTTCTCCAGACTAAGTATCTGTTTGTATGAGAGCTGCTTCCAGCTTCTAGCAGAAGCTTAGCTGCCAGAAATGAGTCATTGTAATGCATCGCCATTACAGAATAACATTTTGTGATAGCGTAGGTGTTTGGGGGTGCACTTATACATCTATATTTTGTGTAGTTGTGAAAGGATCAGATTGCCTGTTCATAGTGGAGCACAGGACATTCTTGAAAAAGATGTAGCACTTCATCCATTTAGATAGCTTTATGCCATTTAAAAGGTGACTCAAGTAAGCAAAATACTTAAACATTTAATTATGATAGCTTCATGCCGTTTAAAAGGTGACTCAAGTAAGCAAAATACTTAAACATTTAATTATCTAAGGGATCACAACCTTAATATAGATTAAATTAATTGAGGGTAGAAACATGGGTAATTACAATCCTTTGGGAAGAATCAGTATAGCTTTACTAAAGAGAAGTCCTGCATTGCAAACTTCTTGGTAATCTGACTGCTAGTTTACGTCTCCAGTGACTTGTGGGGTATTTGTCCAAAGACTTTTAAGGGGACTCAGTTATCATGGAATTAGAGAGAAGGTCTCATTGATAAAACACTGGTTAAAGATAATCAAAACAGAATTTGTATGTTTTCATTACAAAAGAGAGAGGTTACCACCGTAGTTCCACTGCACTCCACAGCATCTTGGATAAGCATCTTGGCCTATCAATATATTTCTAAATTATTTAGAAAATTATTTTCTCAATGGGTGAAACAGTTTTCAGATAAAATTATTTATTAAAGCATTTAAAGACAGCTAAAGGACCTTAGATACCTATGTGATTATGTAATGAGGAGGCAGCTGACATTCATTTTAGATATGTGTAACAAGATGCACGTAAGGAAAGAAAATCCTAGCTTTATATGAGGCCTGGGGATCTGCAAATTTGCTCCTCATAAGTGAACCGGTGCCATGATAAATAACTCCGTCAAAACACTGACTTAACATTCAGCAGTGGACCAAAAGGAATGTTAAGAATTATTACAAAAAGATGCAAGAGCAAATGCCAAATAAATGTTTATACCATTTTGTAAATATATGATTCATCTTCTCCTAGAATTCTGTAATTTTTTCCTTATCTCACTTGAGCTGAATCTAGACCTACAACAGAAACCAAAAAAGTTCAAGGAACAACAAGGACAATCAAAGGTATAAAACAGCTTCAGAATGAATAATGATTAAACTGAGTGATGTTCAACTGGGAGATGACCAGATAAGCATATAGTAAAGTTCTTCAGAATCATATCTGGAGATGGCTTTGTAGAAGCTAGAGAGACCTTTCACTGTCTTTTACAGGATGGGAACTGGGGGCTAATGAATAAAGCTGTATTTTAAAGCAGAGAGAGGTGGTTGATCATGGAGTGGTGTTGTATATATTTTTAACTTTTTTTGCTAAATTATATTTTATATTAAAAAATAAACCTGTGTTCAAGCAAACTGGAGAGACACTTAGAAATGTGATGCCAGTACTTGGGAGGGATTATTAGATAGATAGACTACATGACATTCAAGAAATTTGATTAACTGAAAATGACTGAGGCTAGGAACATGTTAGAGAAAATATAATCTGTGCTTGCCGTGTCTTTTTTCCTCATTACTTCCTCTGTCTTTTCGAATCAGGATACTGGGATATTAATTTTACTCAGAGCCCACGGTCTCATATTTTTCTGTACTTCAGTTCTGGTTCATTATTTATTTACATTTTCTATTTATTACTTACTTATATTCTTGTAAATGAAATCAGTCTCTGCATTAGTGAATTTCAGTAATCACTTACTAAAAACTGATTCATTTACATTGGTATTCTTAACAAATTTGTCCAAATTTAGTTCTCTGTTACATGCAAGCAGGCTGCCCACCTCTCCAATAAACACGTTCAAAGAATAAAACTGTCAAAGAATAATATTAATGTGATTAATGAGGAGTATGAATAAAAACATGTACATATTTACTGGAAATTATTGGATGAGCTTTGTCATTTAACTGAGTTAATTAAATTTATATTAATGCAATTTAATAATTATTGTATATGAGTTTTTGTGTGTAGTTGTTTCTTCTAGGTTTGTACTGACTTGGCATGCTCTGTTCAGGAGCCATGGTAAAGGTGTGGTACTACAGGATAAAGTGCAGAGTTGCATTAAATTTTTACTTAGATAGAGACACTATTTCAGAAAAAATATATCTGAAAGTAAGACAGGAATAAGCTTGGTTCCATGTACATTCCTTTGGAAGGGAAAAGCAAATTTCTTAATATTTAATAGACAGTAATAATTTCAGAGTACTACCAAGCAGGCATCAGGCTTCACACTCTTACCAACTGCATGCAACCACCACTCCAAACCCCACAATTATAAAAACCTCATTCTGTCTTTGATTATTAAGTAAGCCTTTACCTCAGGGTAATTACTACAAGCAAAATGCATGCAGTGACAAGGAACCTCAGCTTTTCTACCAGGTAAATAAATATAAAGCAGAAAGAGACACCTCAAGGCATACTACTAACCTAATCTATTTTACCTAAAAGCAAAACTGAAGAATCTTGCCTCTACTAAGCTTTTCATTCAGCATAGGTCTGCAAATGGATGCAAAAATGAAGCAAAGCAAAGCAACAATAAAAAAACAACTACTCTCAAATTACCATTTTCCAAAGCAATAAAGCAGGTAAGTATCTCCACTAAAAAACCCCGAAGCATAACAAACAATATTCTAGGAACATTACATGTGTATTTTTCATCTGGAAAATCAGGCAAATCACCAGAACCCTGGCTTGGATATTTAAAAGAATGCTAACCTTATGATTACTTGCCAAGAAAAAAAGTTATTTAGTTTAAAACCTTCTACATGATTCAGTCTAATTAGCAAATTTTGCCAAGAAGGCCCTTAACAAGGGACCAATATCTGTCCCAACAACTCCCCTCCTCCATAGTTATTTGCATCCTAACAGTTCAAGAAACTTCCTCCTTTTGTAACACTACCATGATAAAGATCACCAGACTATTCTCAATGTAATCATTAGACTTATTTGTTTCCAGATGAGCTGTAATTTAGAGCTCAAGTAAACAGATGAATTCTCACACATCTTGTTTTCTCCAAAAAATCATTACTCAGTTTAACTAGTGCATGATAAACGAGATTGCTAGTATGAGGTAAAGTCTTTATGAAGATAAATCTGTTCAGAATTTCAACATGAATTTAGAGATCAAGCTGGACCTTTGTTGTAGCACAATCTGCTGTGGTGAATTGCTAATGTATGAAAGCCACAAATTGCCTGTCTTCATTACTAATTTATTGGGCATTTGTTACCTTAGGTGACAAATCACTTAGTTTCCTACTGAGGACACATCTCCATGAGAATGACTTCCATGCTTGGAAAAGAATTTGCTAGCTGCAGGCAGGTAAGTAAGTAAGCAGGTAGACACAGGCACACAGAGCTTACAGTCATTTGGACTACTTGTGTGCTTCAAATTAAGCAGCAGTTAAATGTTCTGTGGCTCATAGCCCAAATTTTAGAATTTGAGGCCCTTCCCATTCCCCCATTGGTTTGAGAGAGCCTGCTGTTGAGACCTTTGAAGACAGTCTTATGCAGACCTCTAAAGTTTTCCTTAAAGAACTCTACAGAGTAGGGCTTTGGTAAAGGTTTTTCTTTTCAGCAAGAAGTTCCTTATTTTTGTGTGTTTTGGTGTTTTCTTCCTTTTTTGTGTGTGTTTCTTTACTTGGGAATACATTCACTTTGTGGTAGGAAGTTTGTGGATCCTAAAGAACAAGTACTGATGATGCTATATGGATAAATAACAGCTAAGATTGATAAGAAAACTGGTAGTAACGAGTATCTAAACAAACCAAGTGGACATTTACTTGTTTTCAAGGAAGGAAAATAAGCTTGGCAAATGGCAAGATTCCAAATGCTGTAGCTAGAACATGCCATAATTAATTTCATATTTTTTTCTGATGTATGTCAGATAATGATTCATTTTGCAATAACTGTTTAATACAATGCATGACTTCTCTCTGTTTGTTTCTGTTATGGAAGACTGAAAACAAAACAACGTAGGAAAACACTGTCTCTCTATGCCAGTTATGGCTACAAGAAGGCAGGAGATACAGGAATGGACTGATGGTGTAGAAAGGTTCTTTTGCAGTTAGGGCAGAGAGTCTTACAGTAATTCTTATTTCAAGTGAACCTTTTGTATGTCAGTCATGTAGTGGTAACCCCAGTGATCACCCAGGACACTTGCCCATAGCACCACATATATTTTCAGTCTCCTAATAATAAAGAGTAAAATTCTTGACTTTTGCTAAATAATTGCTGTCTTCTGCAGGCTTGTAGGAATAAAAAATATTTCAGTTAGCCAGTATACAAGGTATTGTTTACATACATTATATGAGCATACAGGTACATAGGTGTATGTAAACAATACAATTCAAAATAATCAGGTGATATTCAGCCATACCATGTGCTTTCACCTATTTTCACCTAAGTGATCTACCCACTGGGCCTAGTGGAAAACAGATGACACACTTGTGAATGAAAGCTCCAACAGTAATTGTCAGAGAGTTTTGCTGTGACAACTGTACCCCTGGTGACACTGGACCTTGGCAGGAAAGTGATGAGTACATTCAAGATCAGAGTTCTGTAAATTGATCTGATACTGTATTTTGCTCAAAGATTTTATTGTCCTACACACCTTTCTTTAAGCAAGGACAGTTGTGTGTATCAGTAATTCATCAATTTCATGTATGTTCTAACGAGAACAAACTGTGAATTGAAGCACATGGTCACTATCATTATGGGACTGCTCAGGGAAGGCTTCTCTCAATGTTTTTTCCAGGGGAAACAAAATTATCAACAAACATTTTAATATCCTCTTTTCCAAGGAAGTAGCTTGCCATATTTCTAAGTCGACTGGAAACACTCTTGGCAGGTTTACTGAGTATAAATTTAACATGTAACAGTGAACTTCTTGTTTTCATAATGTCCACAAGAATATGTACACAACTGAGAGTTCTAAATTTAGGAGATTGCTTTAGGCTTAAAAGATGTTTATTTTTACTGAGCCAAAGACCACAAGAAACAAGTCTGTTTTGTAGAATAGATAGTACAACATTTTCCTCCTCCATCACTTCATCAGGTGAGTTTTCAGGGTGAAAGATTTCTCCATCCTCTTTTTCCTAGACTGTGTGAAATGAGCTATTCATGACAGGCACAAAGACTCTTCAGTGGCACCAAAACCTGCCTTTTATCTATTTTTGAGTTAACACGATCAAGTGAGAGACAGTAGTACATCAACATTCTCAAAACAAGCTGATATTCAAATGAGTGGGTGAAACTGGTGAGATAATGATAAAAGAAAACTTTCAGGATAAGTGATCTCACACTGGTTTGTGTTTTATTATTCTTAAATACACCGAAACCATCCTCCATCCTTCTCTGAAGACATGAAGTCAAATTCTTTTAATCTAACTCCCTGGACTATATCTTGTCTTAAAAAATGCTTGTCAAGGCAACTCATTCAGACTTTTTCAGGGAAAAATGAGAAGTAAACAAAATAAAAAAGGGAAACAACAAATAAATGAAATCTTTCTCCATGTTCATGGAAAAAAATCTGAATTAATCAACAAGAATAACTTATTTCAGATTTCAAAAACTTCCACATTCAGAGGGCATTTAGCCATAAGTTTGGTGCAAAATTTTTCTCACCTTTCACAACAATCCCCTTTCCAATACTATTTCTTCTAAAGAGTAATTGCCATGATTGTGTGAAAGCAAGGTTTAAAGTCCGTGCCATAAAAAATATGGCTTTCTAAAACTGTGCAAGTACTTTAATTCAGCCCTTTTTTGTAAAGTGAATTTCATCATTCTCACCCAAAACATCTCTTATCATGCAGATATAAAAAACAATGGTATTAATGGGACAAATTCACATTTGAATGTTGCAGTTTGAGGAAATTGCATCAAGTGAAGGGTGTAAATAAAGATACCAGAAGAGACAGAAAAGCACATGTCAGTGGCTTTAATTACAGTGACAGAGAAGTTTGTGTCTATAACTTGGTTTTTGGACTTTGCATAATCTGAGATAAAGCTTTCAGAAGTTGCACGAAGACATGAAACTTTCCACTGACACTGTGGGAAAGTGGAAACAAATGAAGCTATTCTGATTAGGCATCATAATTTTTACACAGAAATTTGTTTACAGATTTTTCTATACATTTCTAAGGGTTAAAAATATCATATATTTACAGTTCAGAGTAGATCTAACTAAGAAAAGAGAATATTTATCACTTTAAATTGGATGATGGGAGAATTTCAGTCCAGATGTTATATACTCTGTAAAAGCAGATGTATATCTGTGATTTTGATTACTTTTCAGTGAGAATTTCTTAAGACCAAGTCATATGTTTTGACTCCATCCAGTCTGACTCATTACAAAGCACAGCAATATTTCCTCAGTACAACTGCAGCACTTGTGATTTTCATGCAATTCCCTTCACAATGGGGAACATTTGAACAAAAATAAGGAATCGAAAGAGAGTTTAAGGGAAATAGAAAGGTGTGACACTCATAAAAATTTGATTGCAATCTGTTTTCTGCTGAGGCACAAACCCATAGCTTAATCTGTAATCCATGGGTCTGAGGATAACTAGCTATTTTAGCATTTCAGAAAAAGAAAGCATTTCTTTGGCAAAGAACTCTTACAAATGCAAGAAATGCATAGGTGCTGATAAGGAAAACAGAAGAAAGAAAATGTTGGAATTGCTTTTGCATAAAGCCATGCAGAGCTATCTATGCATAGTATGCTGTAGGATTTGTTCTATCAGTGAAATACAAAAAAAAATGCAAAAATATCAGCACAACCTTACCACATTTTATTGAAAAACAATGTTATTCAAATGCACAGAAAGTGGATGCTGATTCTTTAGAAAGAGAAGGGAAGGTTGTTCCAACTGCCTAGGTTGTTCCTGGGTTTTTCTGTTGGGAGTGGCTGAGAACATGCTGCACTGCTTTTGCTAATACCACTGAGCATAAAAAAGATGGATGAAGAGAGTAAAATAAGACATTAAATGCATCCCATGTTTCTTTTGTTAACGTTGCATCACTAAAGAACTTAAGGATGGGACATGATGCTGCTATTGGCTTAATGTTAAGTAATTTCTTGAGTTGGTTTTTTCATTTTAAATTTTTAAAATAATTTTTCATGGTACTTATTCATAATTTCTGTATTCACATATAGAAGAAAAAATAGTTTTCTGCCCTAAGATGTAGTGTAAAAATACAAATGGAGCTGTTAGATAACATGGTAATCAGTATTGTAGAAAAAACACTGTATCTGTAAAAATATTAGATACAATTAAAAATTGCAGAATTTAGTGTAGAAAAACTTCAGCTTTTTTAGTGACGGTTTCCAGATTCTGCCTTGCAGTAGAAGTGATTGCGCAGTTCAGGTTTAACTAGCTGAGTGTGCTGGAGACAGCAGGCCATGGGTCTTATCCCTGTGTCTCATGAGGGACTTAAGGCATAGCTCCACATCACAAAAGAAGTAAGCCGGCTGGAATTGTTCAAACCTGGAAGAGTATTATGAAATTTTGCCAGAGACCACAGTTCCATCAGCTCTGTTAGCTGAATTATTCATGTATTTTTTCCTGGGATCATTTCAGTCAAAATGGGCCAGTAAATGTCCAGCTGTTCAAACTAATCCAGCTCACTTTGAGGACTGCTTAGGACTTCAGTAACAGCCTAACAGATTGCTAGCCTGAGAAAGGCCTTAGGTTGGGCCTTTGTCAGCTGATTCAAGAAATACTGCATCTTATTTTTGCTCCTTTAGAAATATCCAAGAAACCGTTCAGTACTATGTGGCAAATAATGTTGCTTCTTTAGGTATTTACTTTGGGTTGTTTTTCTGGATAATACTCGAATCACCAATGCCAAAGATTTTTTTGGCTTTAAATATTAATAATGAGTTTTGAAACATGAGATGGGAAACTGGGTTATTCTTTATTTATATACATACCATACACTCACAAATACATGCAAATTTTTATCTATCCAGAAGCAATTTAGAGTTAAAGATTAATACTAAATGAAAATGAGTGTATTTTTTGGTATAATCCTTGAAAAATTAGGTCTCCTTCCTGTTCTTCAATGTTTTGGTAGAATGATTGCCTAAAAAACATTTGTGGAAACAGTGTTAATGCTCTTGAGAAATAGTTTTTTTCATCCCTTTTAAAGACTGTAAATGTAGTTTCACATGACTCAATCAATTGAATAATATTTTATGGTTAAAAGTATAGCCTTGTCTCCCATGGTCCTGACTTTGACCACCTGAAATTGACTCTTAATTCCCTTTTTTTTATTAATAAAACAGAAATAGTGAGCTTAGTGAGCTGAATTAGATTTCTGAAGGGCAGCCACAGAGCTGGTATGAGGGAGAGGGCAGGGCTGTGTGTCTGGGTATCAGGGAGGAGGCTGGAAGGGGTGACATCACCTCTCTCACTGTCAGTGGGTTGCTGGACTGCCTTAATTTTTTATTGCACCTTCTTGAAGACTGTGCTGCACTCAATACAGTGAGTGAGTTGGTACCAATTTCAGTAATTCCATCAACACTGTGGTTGAACTAACAATAGTAAAAATAGGCCTCACTTGGCTTTCTTCTGACTAATTGTAAGTCCATGATAGAGCAGGAATTGAACAATCCTCCAAAGCTGGTGCCCAAATGAGTCACTCTTAAATTATACACTGTTTTTCAGGGTATACTAAGGTACCCTGACTAGTTCCTGGAAAAATGTATTTGTTCTTGCTTTGTCGTGTTTATCTAAAATAAAAATATTGTATAACAATTTAATGTCAATAAAAACACTGACTCAGGGCTATACACCCAAAGTACATATTTTGCTTTGCAGTGGCAAAAGGTTATGACATTTAATTCCTAGCCAACATTTCACACATCTCTATTTACTCTTCACATGCATGCAATCAGATCAAATACTGCCATGGGTAAAAACACACTGCCATGGGTAAAAAGCACTGTAAAATAACATGTAGTTTCTGCACACTGCAAATTTTATCTGCATACACATATAGTGTATGTATAGGCACCAGAACATATTCACACAATAATGGGAACAATGGACTAGAAGGGAATAAGTCACTGAGAAAAGTCCCATTCTGTTGTAGGAAAGCACATTACGTTCCTTCAAAGTTCTCTTTTTGAAGGCTTTTACTCCTGCTGATTTCACTAGAAATCTATTCCAAATACTGAAAGCTCTACAAGTTAGGACTCTTTCATCTATAAGAAGAAAGTCTAAAATACTAATGACCTCTTTTTTTTTATCCCTGATATTCTTTCTTAGCTTAAAAGGGTTCTTTTTTTGTTCTTGGTGTTTATATCTCATCAGGATTACAAGGGTATGTTCACTTTCTGCAAATCAGTCATATATACTTGCTGCTTCTGTTACCAGATTAAAAAAACCTAAGCTCTTCAAGCCATCTCATGTGAAAGACAAATTTCATATTCTTTTTGTAATCTTTTTGTAATCTACAACCTGTAGTCCTCCCCTGGATTTGCCTTAAGTGTTTGAACTTATTCATTAAGAAGAGTTCCAGGACTGGTGAAAGGGATCTTTTCCTAATGCAAGGGTCTGATTATGCTTCCTATGATTCCTTTTGCCTTTTGATGTCCCGCAATGCATGACAGTTATTCAATAGTCATCTCTAAATCCTTTTTCTCTGGGCATTTCAAGCAGACCAGATTCTAGTTTACTGAATAATTTGAAGACTTTCTTTTTATACTATTGAATGAAAGTTGGCTCCTCCTTTCTTCTCATACAAGGTCATTGAGAAGTTTATGGAAACTGTTTTACACATTTCCAAACAGCTGTATTTGGAGGTTGTGAAACCGAATTTTAAGTCACATGCTGTTGGAGAGTTACAGAACTTGCTGTGATGGATCACGTGCACTGCTAATGTTGATCTGGCATTGTACCATGTGCTTCTAAACAGTCGAAGGATTGACCAAGCAGCAGCTATTAAATGTAACTTAATCAAGTGCATCTACTTGTTTGAAGGAGTTTTTGCAACCAGGAATATATATGCCTATGATTTCATAATGGCCCTGGTGTGACAGGAGACCAGAACCACCCAGGGAATTTCCATGTTAAAAATAATGTGTTTTATTAATGCTTCATACTTTTGTGGAAATTTTATCCAGTTATCCCTTTTTCTCTTTTCATTGTCTCCTTTTATTTTATTAAAAAAACCCAAATAAATCACTGTAAAGTTACAATTAGTTTTCAGATAGTTATTTTGTTTCCTTATGTGTTGACACAACCAGCCCTTCTTCTCTACTACCTTGTATTTTTGTAGTAATTTACTCCATTGCAAGCATGGAAAAGAGCAAAGTCAAGATTATAGAACCTCTTGGATGAACTATAAGTAAAAACAACAATGCCAGGATCCTAAGGAAAACAAACAAACAAATAAACCAAACAGAAAAAAGGGATAGGAATTCTTTCTACCACACTATGTAAGGAATTGTGATTTCATTCCTGTTTCAACAGAATCCACTTCTCTACATCACAGCTATAGCACCACTGAAATAGCATTCTGTCGCCTATTTTAATATATTTAGTAACCATGACAGCCAGTAAGTATTAACTACAAGACCTTATTAGAAAAAGAAATTGAGGTAAAGGAAGAAAGACTCTTCTTGAAATATTGAAATTCTCGGTGTTTTATTACTCCTTGATACTTACTTTGCCTCCCAGGGGCACATAAACTCATGTTCCCCTTCTCACATAGAAATCAAAGATCCAACTGATATGGAAGAAGGAAGCAAAAGGACAGTTCACTATCACTAATTAATGGTTAATGTATTTTCTTTAGAAAGTGCTAAAGAGGACAAATATAACACAGTGGATCTGAGATACCTGATATAAAACCAGCCACTGGTTTACGTCAAAGAGCTTACTTTTGATAGAGGAAATACTTCATTGCCTTCCCTTTCAATTTTAAAATTAGTGTCTTCTTCTGTATATATTTTGTACGGATAATAACTATATGAAACAAAATGTACTAAGAATCAGGTCTCTTTTCTTGTTTCTTTAATGATTTGAGACAAATAATTTGCATTGGGTTACTTTTGTTTTTTCAGATGTTTGAAATTACATCAAGGGAAGCATTTGGATTTACTGACGCTTCTGGATTCTGGAAGGGTAACTAGGTCTTTTTTCTCCCACATGCTCTCTGAAATAACTGGCAGTCCCATTTAATAATCCTTGACATGCAAAACAGTTTGGCAGGTTAAGAGAAAAATTAAAAATAAGTGTTGATTCTGAACACATTGTCCTTAGCAACAGGAAGGAGGGAATAGAGGTGTGGCTGTATTCTTGGAAATAGTGGAAACCCAAATGTAAGAATATTAAATTGTGTTATATTTTATTGCAATTTAGATCATTGCAATTATATAAAAACTAAAAAAATTGAATTACACATTCTCTAGGAGTGAAAGACAACTTTAAAAACAGTTTTTTATAGAGATACTACAGATTTCTGAATTCACCTTTTCTTCTCTGAAGACAAATGTTTTTCTGTAAATGACACTGCTACGACCTAAATGTGTCAGTGCTTTAATCAGCAATTTCAGATTTTTCTTTTCTCTCTCTAAAAAAGTATTATCATGCAACCAAAACACTTTGAGGAATTACGCTGAGATGTTCTTCTAAGGTTTATCACAAAAATTTTACATTCAATAACAGAGACTCCTCCTCTTTAGGTGACAGATATATGCTGGGAACATTCTAATAGCTCTCTAACACTGAGACAATCCTCCATATGAAATTAGTTTGTGCCTATGAGCGTATGTATGAAAAGGGAAGGATGGAAAATCTGTTTTTAATTTTCTGAAAGCAAGAAATGGCATGACATGAATATTTACTCAAAATTTCATGCTTTCTTCCTTAAAAGCACTCTCATTACAGCATGTGAATAATATGTATCTTGGCTATGACAGGGAAACTTTGTTATTATTGAGTGATGGGGACAGCTCTACTGACACAGTCTTAAAGCCTTTGAAGACTTCTGAAGCTGGGGAAGGAATTTTAAAAGGAAGGTTTACAAGATGTGACCAAAATATCTTGCTCAAATAAGAGCAAGATATAGCCATAGCTATAGCAAGTAGGAGACTTACTAGTATTTGTGCACAAAATAAAATATATGGATTAGTATGGTATGGCTGAGAATGAATCAGCAGAGGCATGAAGCTGTGAAGAAGAAAACATATAAACAGGACCCTATAACCAAAACATGCAAAGTAATCCCTCTTCTCTGCACCTCACTAGCAAGGCTTTCATTAGAATACTTGGTATAGTTCTGTTTTTTCCTCTCCAAAACAAGCAGAGGATTGGCTGAAATGCACAGAGGAGAGAAGCAACAGTGATTTCAGCTCTGGAAACCATGATCTATGAGAAAAGAATAAGTAATTTTTATTTTTTTTCCTGAAAAACAAAAGAGAAAAATGAAGAAATATGGTGTGGAGAAGGAATGCAGTAAATAAGCCATTAGCAAAGAGGAAGGGAGTAATGCTTTCCCTGTTTGTTGAAGATAAATTGAGAAATAATTACCTAAATTGCAAAAAGAAGGAGTTACATAAGGTATTTAGAAAAGAATTTCTGAGAGTAAGAATTATGAGCTGCTGAGAAGCGGTGAAGTTCTTTTAGTCAGGTTTAATAAGTATCTGTCCATACATATATATCTGATTCTATGCCAACTCAGAAATCTCTTTTACTTCTATGATTTTATGTTCACTTACAACGCACATTTTAGATACACTGAATATATAAACTTGCATCACATAATTGGTATTGAACCTTTTTTTCTTAATCAAAACATTTAGTTATGGAATATTTCAAATGTACCTGTGGGATGGACTCATGTTGGAGAAGTTGATGGAGAACTGTCTCCCGTGGGAGGGACACCACATGGGGGAAAATCGAATTTGAGGAGTCTTCCTCCTGGGGAGGGAGGAGTGGCAGAGATAATGTGCAATGATTGCAACCACCTTTCCCCATCCTCCTGTGCCTCTGAGGGGGAGTGGGTAGAGAAAATCAGAGGGAAGCTGCGCTTGGGAAGAACAGAGGAGTAGTGGGGATGTGTTTTCAAGATTTAGGTTTGTTTCTCACTATTCTGCTTTGGTTTGATTGGTAATAAATTCAGTGTATTTCTCCAAGTTAACTCTGGGATTTGCCTGTTACAGTAAGTGTTGAATGATCTCTCTCTGTCCTTATATTGAACCACGAACCTTTCCTTATAATTTTTATTTGCACAGTTATAAGAAAACAAATTATTTAGACAGATCTATTTCATAAGTAATTTTTACTCATTACAATAGCCAAGGATGATTCCTCTGCGTGTAAAATATGGGTGTAATCTGTTTCATCACCTGTGCAAATTTTTCCTGTTTCTGATGATCAAAGGGAAGTTCTTATCAGCACAGAAACTCCAAGGAGGATGTTTATATGTTTGGACTTAGAGCAGTGTCAAAAATATCTCAATTCAATGGTATATATGTTTGGAGGGTACATGCAGATTTTGGAGTCCACTTCCTTCCACAAAGGATTTGCTTTATTTTAATAAGTTTATTGTCTGGGGAAAGACAAGAGTTGTTATCATTTAATGGGTTTAAAACATTGATATAGAAAATTTCAATTTGGGTTTTGAAGCAGGAAAGGAACAAAAGCATGACCCATTTGGGATAGTTATGTATATTTTCTAAAAACTTGAAATAGAAAGAAAAAAGTTGTTTTTTTTCTAAATCTCAATCCAAATATGTTGTCTAGAGCTAGGTGATTAAAGTGTTTCTTTCCTTGTTTTGACCTCTGCTGACTATTTACTATCTAAATATTAACAGCACAAACAAAAATATTTATTTTTTTTCCATAGGGTTTTATTCCTAGAATTAAAAAATAAAAAACAAACAAACAAACAAAAAAAAGTTAGAGGATAAAATAAGTGTCAAAAAATTGTATGATGAAAATAATTTTTTTTGGTAGTGTTTTTGGACATTGCATGGTACTATGTTACCATCTCTGACAATATTTTCCATATTTATTTTACTATTTAAAATATTATAATTGAAACCAGACGCTCTTGGGATCTGAAGAAATATTTTTGCTTAAGGCAGAGCTAGATTTGATGGTAGTAGAATTAAGAGAGGCAAGATGGCAAGAATATTTTACAGATGTTCAAGTTTGGTTCAGATGTTCATTTTAGATTCTGCTGCACTTTATTTTTATGAAGAGAATAAATAGCTCATTAACTTGCAGGCACACAACAATTAAACACTGGAAAAGACTCACAGTTTGCCTAGCTCCATGAGTTGGGAACATCTGTTTAAGATCTGAAGTAAACTGAAGTTTTTCAGAACAATTATATCAAAGAAGAGAATTCAATTTCCTTTGAAAAAACAGTGATTAAAATTCCAGCTACAATGAGATATGTAACCACTGCCTTTTGTAAGCAGGTAGACCATCCTGATCCAATTTCTCAAACATTTTTCCATTGACTTCAGACCCACAAGACAGGGATATTGGTAGCTACCCAAACAGGCTCGACAGCAAATTCTCATTCAAAATAGATTCACAGAAACTCCAGCCACTGAAACTCTGTCAAGGATATTAAGCTCAGAAAACTGCAGCTCAGAATTAACTCAGTCACTCACTGATTAAAACTATTGACTATGCAATTTGAATTACCTTTTTCAATGGAGATTTACATCAGGAAAGGTGGATGGGCATGTATAATTTGTAACATTCCCACAGAGGTGATATTACAAGGTTTTTCTCCCAGGTAGACAGCCCAGAGTGGTCTGGTAGCCTGGTTAGACACTGTGAAATAAAAAATTGTTTTGGATGGTTTTGCATATGCCCCAGGAGGCATGCAGATTATGTTGTTTTGGTGGTTACAAGTAAAGTATTCTGCTTTAATTTAAAAAAGGTTAAGTAACCTTACAAAATCGACAAATGAACAAATGCTGGCTGCACCTTGAAATTACCCTGTAGACATCTCATGAGTATTAGAGAGTAGGATAAGGTTGGATGAGAGCTAGTACAGGCTCAGGAGAGATTATGAGGGTGGACAGGAAAAGAGAAAAGAGAGTGGATAGGATTTTCTGTGTGTTTACATTACTTGTCCTGCAGTCCCTTTGGTGCTTCCCAGGTGAACACAAGGAAGGAATGAATAAAAAAAAAATAATTATAAAATATGATATGATTTAGGCATAGATTTGATAATTTGAAAATGTGTAGTGAAAAAGATACTTATAGAAGGTTTAAGACTATTTGGACCACTAATACTGAAAAATCTTGAGCTCTTTCCAGGATTAGGTAGTAAAGGAAGAGGTGAGGAATTTTCTAGTAACTCTTATGCCAAGAGAATGCTTGGGGTTTTCATGTTAATATGTCCATACTTTTCCTTGCAGGGAGTGTCAGAGTAGGAGCACAAGCATGAGTACTACAGGTGAGAATAAAGTGTTCTAAGCTTAATAATCTGCAAGGCAATGTAACTGTTCTACAAGTGGAGCAGCTCTGTGAAATGTTGATGCTGGTCACAAGGGAGAAATAATTAGAAGGTGAGCAGGGATAACAAACCAATTAATACACTTGCCCTGTGTCATAGGGTGGTGTTGGAATGTACTGCCTTTCAAATGAAAGCAGCATTCTGGTGGTGACATTAACAAATAAAGGAATTAACTCGGGTGAAATCAGTATGTAAGGAGCTCTCAGAAAGGGGCCTTCTTACATCAAGATTTTGCCTGAACACTGAATTACTACACAATCATTAGAATCTTTTCCTTGTTCCCTCATCTAGAAGCTGCTTTGATACTGCTTCAGAAATCTTCAGAAATTTACTTGGTCTCGTATATTTGCAATAACAAAATTCAAAGGTTTTTTTTTTGTAAAAAAATAAGTTTTTTCTTATAAACCTTAACTAAATGTGAGGCTAGTGGAAAGGGGACAGATTATTTTTGAAAGTGCTTTTAAATTTATTTTCTCAAAATGATGTGTACTATAGAATTGTTTCTATATTATGTATGACCACAGTCACATACAATTCAAAATTTTCCTATTGAAGTAAAATATGCTGTTCCTTACTTATTTTTACTGACCTCCTTTTATTGTCAGTGAAGTTAAATACAAACTAAAGTAATTCAGTTGAATGATCACTGAGGAGAGCCTGCAAAGCTTGTTGGGAAAAAGAGTTTAACAATCACAATACTCCTTGATTTTTAAGTCGTAAATACTTCTGTAAACCTTTAACACACAATTCTTTAACTTGGGAGAGATGTTTTATTAAGTAGTACTAAATTCAAAATTAATAGTGTTAATCGTGGTCCATTTTAATTAGCATCTTAATCATGAAAGAAACTGTATGTTGTACTCTCTTGAGAAATGAAGGAAAAACAATAAATGTATATTAGACGTACAATGTAGTATCTATGCTAGTCTGCAACATTCTGTAGTATCTATCTGTAATTATCTTCTCAGTATCATTTCAGATCTAAGTTCAGGGTGCTCTTGCTGTTGTTTCCATATTTGTTCAGTGAACGTGTAAAGGTGTGAAGTCTGCTAGAAAAGCAAGAGGGTGGTGATAAAACAAGCTATCAAAAGGGAAGCTGAGTTACAGATTTACATTGTTAATATTGCTGAAGTTTATGGGCTCACCACAACTTGTATATGAGATAATATGAAGTTATCCATTCCTCAGTGAAACCTAAACGTCATAAAAATCTTAAAATGTTTTAGATTGGAAAGGACTTTAAAGATCATCTCATTCCAACCCCTCTGCCATGGGCAGGGACAATTTCCACTAGACTAGATTGCCCAGAGTTCCATTCAACCTGCTCTTGAACACTTCCATGGGTGGGGCATCCACAGCTTTGGGAAACCTGTTCCAGTGCCTCCTCACCCTCACAGGGAATAATTTCTTCCTAATATCTCATCTAGACCTGCTGTCTTTCAGTTTCTATCCACTCCCTCTTGACCTATGTATAAAGTTTTCACATCCTTGTAAAAAGTCTCTCTCATCTTGACAGTTCCCTTCAGCTACTGGAAAGCTGCGGTGAAGTCACCCTGAAACTTTCTTATACTTCCTTCTTTGTGTTTATGACAGCATGACAATACATGCTGTTAATGACTGTTGTGCATATGTAATAAGTGATGCATTTACCTGTAGCTGTACCTGTACTCTGAAGGCATCCTTACCCTGAGGAATCTACTCCAAACACCTTCAAGGTTTAACTGTGTTTCTAAGACAGCATCGCCTCACAATTTTTCCATCACTTTCAAAACGAATTCTGACCTTTAGCATGAATAGTAAATATATTTTATAAATTTCCTTTTTAATAATGACTGCCAGTGGATGGAATGTCTTCAGGAAGAGTGTATTTTGATAAGATTTTTTTCTTTAAACGGAGCGTGTGTTCCCAAAACATGGCTCAATCCATATGAGGGCGCGCCATCTTGTGGTGCAGTTTATACTGCGCTGAGAATCCATGGTTTTCCTACAATAAAGCAAGAAATGGGTGGAGAGGGACGCCTGGTTCGTGTATAATGTAATGAAGTATAATTGAAGTTTGTAAAAATATCCAATAACCTCCTACTTAAAGTATGTTAATCCTAATTAACATACTTTAAGTATGGAGTAACGTGTAGATATGTTCTGATCTCTTCATGAGGCTTACTCTTACTTCATACAGAATCACAGAATGGGTCAGGCTGGAAGCGACTACAGTGGCTCATCTGGTCTGATCTCTCTGCTTAAACAGGGTCATTCCAGAGCACATAGCACAGGATTGTGGCCAGACAGTTCTTGAATATCTCCATAAGGGAGACTCCACAACCCCTCTGGAAAATCTGTTACAGTGCACACTCACCCACACAGTGAACTTCTTCCTCATATCCAGGTGGAAAAACAGCTGTATCATATGCTTTTAAAAACAACTTTTTGATGTCTTCTGTACCTACAAAACTTGCCTAATGAGAATAACGAAACACATCCAAAGTAACACTGAGAAATTTTCAAGTCAGGTCAGCGTGTTATTTGGCTTGTTAAGAGAGGAAATAAAACATAAGTAGGGTTGAGGCTGAACTCAATACCCCAGTAGAGGTTTTTAATACAGATTATTTAAATGGGAGCTAATATTACAAGAAAAGTATTTTCAGCCTTGTGAGGGAACGTGCAAAGCCCTTCACCTGAGAAGCAACAACCCCATGCACAAGTGTATGCAGAGGGATGAGCAGCTGGACAGTGGTGTCCAGAACCTGGGGTCCTGCATGCCTTGGGCTGAGCAGGAGCCAGAAACGAGCCCTTGTGGCAAGGACCGCTAATGCTAGGCTTGGCTGCCATCAGAGTGCTGCCAGCAGCTTGAGGGAGGTGATGGCTCCCTTCTGCTCAGCACTGGCACAGCCACACCTGGACTACAACATCCAGTTCTGGGGGATTTCATCAACTCCTGTGAAAATCTCTGTGAAGCATACAAAGATGTAAAGATGATGGAGCCAGGCTCTTCTAAAAGGTGCTCGGTGGCAAGATTGGAGGCAACAGGCACCAACCAAAACACAGGACGTTCCCTCTGAAAATCAGGAAACACTTTTTACTCTGAGAGGGACTGAGCACTGGCACAGGTTACCTGCAGAGGCTGTGGAGTCATAATCTTTGGAGATTTTCAAAAGCTATCTGAACATGGCCCTGGGCAACTGGCTGTAATGGCCCTTCATCAGCAGGAGGCTTGCACAAGAGGACTTCCAGAGGCCCCTTTCAACCTCAGCCAATGTGAGACTTTGTAACTCTGTGAAATAAATGTTTAAATATTTCATTTCTGCTAATGAGAAAAATATCATATATAAAATGTATACTTGTTGATTAAATTTTTGGGAATATTAATACATTTTTGAGAAAGTATGATTAATTTCCAAAAGGAAAATTGATCTGTAATTCTAGGTCTGTGACTTTTAAGTATTGTTGTCCCAGGATTTAAATTCACAAGCTTGTGTCTTATTATGGGGAAAAAAAACCAAACCTGTTCTCAGATCCTGATAGTACAAAATAAAATCCACTGTATGGATTATGTGAAATTAAATATTTTTAAATGATTTGCAACAGCTAGGTATTTTTAAAATTAATAGGTCACTATATATGCAATCATGAAAAGAGGATATTTGATATCTGTTTTTCCAGAACATTGTGTTGAAAGGGCCACATAGTTTATGCCATAACTCACATATTGATCTCTTTAAAATGTTACTTCTTTTTCTTGTGATTCTCGGGTCACATTATTACTTTTTGTTTAATTGCTTGTTGCACACCTGCTACAGTGCATTTTCAGTTTTCATGCTCTGGGAACTGCGTGCCTCATCATGGGAACATTTTGCTGCTTGCAGTAGTTTCATGACATTGCTGCTTGTGAATATATCTGAACAAAGACAGAGGTACCCGCTGTGCTTCGCTTTAGGAAAGACAAGATGCTATAGATCTGCTGAAGCAACAGCTGTCACAAATAGCAAAGATCTGAGAGTTCTGCGGGCTCTGTGAAGGCTCACTCCAGATTTTTGCTAAGGCTTCTCTGGTGTTCTTGTTTCATTTGCCTGTTCCTTTGAGAAATTTCCATTTTATAAAGCTCCAAGCTACAGGTTTGCAGAACTGAATTACTTTCAACCAGTAATGGAAACACTCCTTTTGTAAGTAAGTCAAACTTGCTGTTTTGTGTCCCATCAATATGATAAGCAAATTGAGAGACATGAACTGATTGACCCTTTGTCACATGTAGGCAGGGAGTGACAGACAGCTGTGTTGTCCCCTAAAGACGTGGCTGTTACTGACTGTGCTCTTTATAAGAGTATTAACACTGCTCTACTCAGATTAGAAGAACTCACTGTTCTCAAATGACTTCTTATCTCCTAACTTCAAGTTTTCTATCAAGGAATACATAGGAGGGGCTCAGATATCTATAAAATTTTCATAAGGGTATTTTGCTGCAAGTGAAACTCTTTGCCTTTTTGATAATAAGTTCAGCAGAACTATTTTGGAGTGGCTGTACTTATTTCAATAGGCACTTACCAAGATAACATTTGAGTTTTCAGAACAAGGCTGTTTTTTCAGAGCTAGAGCCCATATAACAATCAAAGGCACTCTACTCCTCTCTCTTGCTTTGACTCCTGAAATAGTTAATGGTAGTGCATTGTAACTACTGCTGAGGGTTTCATCCTTTTATTCCAGTGTGGTTTTCTGTCCCTCTTTTGACTTTAAATTCATTGCCAAAAACATAAAAAATATTTCACAGTTTCTGAAAAAAGATAAGTTTATTTTTTTGAACAAAATATCTACAATGACATGGGTGACACCATAAATTTCACATTTTTAACACTTCTGACTGCAGAGAATGTCAGTTTAAGTGCAATATGATACTGTAATACAATAAAAAGGGATCTAATCAAATCCATGCACAACACATTTACAGATTTTTGCCAAAAAAGGAAGTACTTTGAGATGAAATTGCTGTCAGAGAGAACTCACAGGAGAATATTTTGAAAACTCACAGACAAGTTATTAATACACTATCATATCAAGTTTTATTTTTTTCTCTCTGTAGCCTTTAAAAAGCCAGGATCACTAACACACAAAATACCATATATTATGTTAAACCTTTATGTCAAAAGCTTATGGCACAATTTCATTTATACAGCTCACAATTCCACATTCATGGAACATCAGTAGCTACTTTAGTCCATCTCATCTGTTAATATCACTCTGATGTACATTAAAATACAAATGTAAGAAATGTTTCTTGCATATTTCACAAAGATGAAAGTGAAGAAGTGCAGTAATACTCGAGAATGTCAAGAAGACAGGATGAGCCAACACTTTTTCTGGCAATAATCCACTGCTTCTAGCAATCTAACCTGCTTCCACAAGCCTTCCAAACCGATAGTACTTCAGTAATTACTGTAGGTTATTGTTGCCTGAAGACACCTTTTCTGTAACCACTCCAAAACAGAACACCCATTTTATTACTAACAAGTAGTCTGGTTTGAGACATATGTTTTTCTTCTTAGTTGTCTCAAAAAGGAAAAAAGCCATGAAATCTGGTATTGTACTCACCTAAATAACCATATGATTGTGCAGTAAGGTGTGGAAAGTTACTTTACTACCTCACAGGGATACTGTATGTATTTCTAGCTCATTCAGCAGTTTCACATTTTAAAGCCAAACTCCATTCTGTTGGATTAGATTAAATTCTGTGATAGCTCAGAGAGCAGAAGTTGCACAAAAAGTGTATCTTGCAACCAATCATGTCAGCTTGGACTGGGAATTGTATAGATTTATTTCCTTCTACTATAAAACTATTGCTGAAAATAATACTTTTACTTATTCTAAGATTAAGGAAGACTTTTTATCTTTCCCTACTGTTAAAAAATATAAGGTTTTGTACACATTCTATCTTTTGTATTATATTCTATGTTTATCTACATTATCAGTCTACAGTTCTGTAAGGGATTATACACAGTGGAAGCAAGACCTCACTCCTTAAATGTAAAGTGCAAATTTAATCACCTAAATATTTCTGTCTAGTGAGTAAACAGAATAATCTCTCACACATCACAAATTAATCTTTATAAAGCAGATTTTGGAATGAACTATAAGAAAAAGAATCCAAAGAAAACTAATTTATGATTGAGATGAAAAATAATTAAATCTTAAGTAAATTCTCTATTCTTCCTGAATTATAATAACCTGTTTAAATAATACTACTTGCTGTAAAATGTCCTTGAAAGTAAAATCTACTTTATTTTGGTGTTAAAATAGCTGAATTCTAGGTAATAAAATACTAGTATTCCTTATTCCCTTTCATCTTCACATAGTTTTGCAGCATTATAGAGAAAAAAGCCATCCCTCTAACCATGCAAGCCTACTGTGTTGGTATTTGAATCTAGTTTTAAAAATAAAATGTATTTAGCTGTTTGTAATTTAAGTTGAAGTTTGGTACAGTAATAGTTGAGTATTTCTACTGCACCTCTAAAGGGCTTTTCTTCTCCTCTCTCAAGGTACTGAAGTTTTTTGCCTTATGAGTGGTGACATGGATTCAGCCATTCAGTCATTCAGTAAGAGGTTCCAGGCTCTGCTTTGGGCTTTCTCTCTCCCTGTGGCCCCTGCTCTGCTGTGCACAGCCCAGACTTTTCCTCCTGTACCTTCCTGTTCCACTCCTCTTTCCATCACGAGAGGATGGTGTGGAAGTCAATCTGCACAGGTAGAAACTACTGTCACAAAACAGTATAAATTTTCCAGCAGATGATATAAATTGTTTTCTCTCATAGTTACTGCTTCCACCTGAGCAAGTGTACCTAAGGAGACATGGTAGGGCTGGGAAAGATACTAAGGGTGCCTAATCCCTTTCTTCCCCTTTATGGTGACTGTGTCAGCTCCTCAGTAGCTCTGTTACTCGGGTATTCCTCCAGATCCTACAGTGCCTCCCTCTGTTCTCATTGTGTTACAATGTCCTTCTAAGTGCCAGTATTTAATTTTTGAAGTATAGGGCTGGTCCACAGAAATCACATGAGATCATGACCTGAGCAGTCCAGGGTCTGTGTTGAGTGATGACTTGGGACAAAGCTGCATTATCCTGCCACACAGGCATTGTGCTTATGAGAAGCCTTCCTGTGTTCTCTGCGGAGGCCAGCTTCAGTGACAGTGAAGTGAGGTAGCTATTACTTCTGCTAATGGATGGGGCTTTTTTTATATGTAGGAGGAACCCTGCTAGATACCATTTGCCTCAAGCATTATTTCCTTGATGATTTTTTCCTGCATTTCCACTGCCTCTTTGATGGGAGTGCAACATAAATAGTGAAGTCTGGTAAATACTGCAGGGTACCTTTCAATTCTTGCATCTCAACATCATTTCCTGCTGCTTCATTATACAGTTGCAAAAAAAAAAAAAAAAAAATCATCTCTTACAGTAATCTTAGCTGATGTCAGTGGCTGTTGATTCCAGCTTTGCACAGGGGGCTGGCATGCCTGCTGGCAGTTTTGGACTATTCCCCTTGTCAGTGGTGAGTAGCAGGCATTTGTGCCTTGAAGTTTCTTACCATCTTAAATGACATTTCTCTCTTTCTTTACCATGTGACTTTATACAAAGTAATTTAGGAATAATCTAAATGAAACTTAAATTTAAAGTAATTATTTCCTTTTGAAAAACACACAATTAGTTGACTACAGAGGCTTCTGTTACTTTGGTAAATGTTATGGTTCCATTAAAAAAAGTCCACAAAACCATCAGCCCCAGAGAGACCTTGGTTCCATCATATCAAAACAGAATCACATGCCAAATGTTTTGTGCATTTGAAAACAGCCTTTAAACAAAAACCAGTTCATTTTGCTGATAACAGAAACATGTTAAAATAACTTTTTCCTACAATAAAATTAACCCTAACTTTGAGAGAGGTGAATGTCAGCCATAAATTTGTGATACGCCCTCACACCTTCAAAAGTGAATGAGATTTTTTTGGAACATGCACATAAAGAAATAAAAAAGATAAAAGAAGCAGACACAATATCAGAAAAAAAAAATCAAAAAAAGTGAATTGGATTAATTTTAGATTATAAATGAAGCAAAACTATTACAGAATAATAGTTTTGAAATAAAAGTGGGTTATACATGTTCTTCCTGACACAATTTAAGAAAAGGTAAGAGCTGCTATTATAGAATCTCTCTAACTAATCCTGGGAGGAAAACCATAACAAACAAAACCCAAGGTTGCTATGTTACAATCCCCACCACAGAGTTACATTGCTTTTGTTACTTCACATGCAGGGTGCCTTTGGCAGTGCACCAGATGTTTGCCTCCAGCGATTCTGCTTTTGTACACACATTCTGGTCATCAACAAAGCACAGATTTTAAATGTGTTCAAAATAAAAATATTTTGCAATGAGAATCAGCCTCACCTACTGGACTTAGAGTATCTAATAATTCTAAATGCTATATTTCCACATCATAGCATGGTTTTGCTTTGCCAATGGATTGACAGAAGTAAATACTCTTGCCTAGGTACGGTGCCAAAAATGTGATGTATGGTGTTACAATTCAAAGAAGCAACTAATATGGCTTATTTAAACCTAGACAGGGAAGGTTTTTCTAGACATTTTAATAGTTGTTCTCCTATTTATTAATGAGAAATCCAGTAAATGTAAAAGACCATTCAGGTCTTTTTTTATGTTTTAGAAGAGCTGCAAGGTTTTCCAAAGTTGTGAAGAGCTTCTTAACCAGTATCTAAGACATATTAACAAACTTCAAAGAATGAATCAGAAAATTTGACACATTCATAAATTAAACTTCCTGTAATTATGTAATATATAGGAGATGAATGTGCATAAACATAACTGTATTCATCCTCCAAATGCTTCAGTGAAGCAGTTGACTTTTTGCTTTCAGTTTTGGTCCAAGATCTCTGCATTGAATCAAAATGAAGCATTGCAAAATTTTGATGTAATTTGTGTATTTCACAAGCTGTATGAGTTTTATGAACTGAGAAAAAAACCACTTAAAAATATAAAAAAGGTTAAAGAATATGCTTCAATTATGAAAGTGTAAGTAATTAAAAGGAACAAATCCTTTCAGGAATCAATACTTTACAAATTTCTCCCATGAGATGTAGACTGTTAGGCTGTATACCTTGTGCTGTCTGAGATTATTTCAACATACACCTTCCAGGGGAACATTAATATGAGGTACATTGAATAAATTATATGACTTAAATACATTATGTATGTTAAATTGTAAAACCACCAGTACTGTCCTTAAGACTAGATCAAGTCCTTTAAACTGTTTTCTCCAATCAGTAATTTGTCATTATATTGTAAAATTAAAATAAAACTTACAAACACTAATCTATTCTGTAACACTGTGGGATTCACCTAGATTATTCTGGAAACATTTTTAAAATTAAAAATACACCAGAATTAAAAAAAATTAAGGACCATCAAAGAATACTGTACAGTTATACCACTATGTAACAGTATGTATAAATACTTGGCAGTAAAGCTTCAGTAGAGAGTGATTTTCAATGAAAAAGTTGTAAATATTTAGTTTGACAAGGAGAGTTTGCAATAGCAGATGTATCTTCTCTGGGTGCCATTCTTCCATCCCAGTGTAGCTGGTCATTTTAGGCCGTGCAGGATCCTCTCTCTCCCCATCATTGCTTTCAACTCTTCCAATCAATTTTCTGAGGTGCATTTCTAACGAAAAACCTCCTGTTGAGTGTGACAGCCAAATCTTTATGTACTGCAAGCGTAAATCTTGTTATTGGTGAATGTCCTCGTGCCTGATGATTTTGTAGATTACCCAGTAAAAAATGTTGAAAATCAGAAAGGCTAATGGGAAACAAGCTCTGGATATTGTGTCTATCTTCTTGGCCCGGTCAATGAACACCTTTCTCATCTCATCAGGGCTTTTTGGTACAGCTTGAACAGGATTATTTGGCCCCTTTTGTGTTATTCCGTCTTTTGCTGGCACACATGGGCCCACTCCATATGCTGTAATGCTAAACTGACTATCACGTGTATCATCATCCTGCTGAAAAAAAAAAAAGAAAGAAAAAGAGCAAGACATTTGTTTGTTTTTTTTTTAAATTATTATTTACAGAAATCTTACCTGCTGCTAAATAGCAGTTGCACCATTGCCTCATTGACTTCTTGAATCCACACCTTAACTTGTTGAAATTTCATCCCTATTAGGATCTGCCAAAAATATTGCTGGATTGCTAACAAGAACAGAATTTTTCTATTTGTTTATAGACTCTGTAATCTATTTAGAGAAATGAGAAAGCCTAGTAAACTAGTTGTAATTGGGAAAAAAAACTTCTGCTTTGGTTTAAGTTTCCCCATTTACAGTAAATATGTGCAGTCTTCAAATGGACAAATTTCACACTGGTCTTATAGAAAACAGCTATTAAATCTGTACATTGCCTTAAAACCCAGGATCCTGGCCTCTAGAGATGCTCATCATAAAATTACTAATGATATGCACATTCATTATCTTAGTGAGAATTCTGCCTATTTGGCTTCTGTATATTTAATTAATCTCAACTGTATGCCTAATTTCTGCTGTTCCCTGTGAATGCATCAGATA
The DNA here is from genome assembly GCF_030490865.1 of Poecile atricapillus. NCBI lineage: Eukaryota > Metazoa > Chordata > Aves > Passeriformes > Paridae > Poecile > Poecile atricapillus. Next base: position 40,845,537 of record NC_081252.1, read on the forward strand.
AAGAGAACAGCACACAAAGTGTCTTAGTTTAAAATAAAGGAAATGGAATCTAAAGGCCAGATTTTTCTTCTGACTCACTCTTCTGTCAGTTCAGGGGAAAACTGGCAAAGACATTCAGGATTAGGGAACTATAAAAGAAAGTGATTCTTAATCACATGGCACAGAAACAGTAGATGTTCTGAAGATACACATATTTTCATAGCATACAATTTAAAAATGTAGCTTGTGTCTGGAGACATCCTTTTTACTTCTCTTTAACTAGGTATCCTTAAGTAATAAAAAAGGCACATATGCAGACAAATAAATGATACACAATCAGTGAAGTCAGGGCTAAATTTGGTTCTGAAATATATTCCAGTGTACTCCTTCTTTACATAGATTACTCAAAAATAATTATGCAACTTTGATGGCATTCACCATTTTCTCAATACTAATTTTAATTCAGGAATGTCAATTTTTCATGTCTAATTTAGTCTAGTTGCGTTAGGATTTTACATTTTTATGTAATATAGAAATTATTGCATTAATTCTTAAATAAGTATTTTGAGAAGTGATTTTCATAAGTATTACAAAATAGTTGAGCAGCTGCCAATATTTCTTTTATAGGAGAAGTTTTCATATTTTAAAGCTCTTCTTAGCTTAAATTAAAATAAAAGTCTAAAAATTATTTATTTGCCAAAGCAAGTCAAATAATTACAGTTTCAATTCAATAGCTAGAAGCATTTTTTGTTTTATTTTATACAAATACAATTTCTCAATGAGCACAACTTAAATCCAAAGTTCCAAATTTTTCATTTTGAAAATGTCTGTGACATTTAGAAAATCTGAAAACACTTTTCAATGAAGAATTAATTCTCTGAAAAGTATTTAAAGCTTCCATCAAATAATTGCTAATTACTTTGTTTAAAAAAAAAAAAATCCAGGTTTTATTATCAATATAAGTTGACTATGTTAGCTACAAAAGAATGCAGATGAATTTCCTAATTTGTAGTGAACTATTTGGCCATCAGCATGACCATCCAGCAGAGCTGTAGATGTCACCCAAGTGAAACACTTTTTCATGTATGTAAATTGAGTAAACATAGAGACTGATAAAGCTCACTGAAACTACTACATCTAAAATCTGTATTAGAATTTCCCTTTAACAAATAAAAATAAAGAAAAAATAACATAAAAGAGAAAGAGGAGGAAAAATCACTGACTGACTTTACTATGGAAACGAAAAACAGAAATACAAAATGATAGGATCATTATTTGATGACGTGATAAAAGAGAAATTTAATTACTGCAATAGTGTTCCTCTCCTGTCAGACAAGAATGGGAAATAACATCTTCAATGTAGTTTTATTCTAGAATAGCTGTACTCATGCTCCATATAATAGAAATATTAAGTTAGAAATGCATGTACTATGAGAATTTACTATTAACTTGCCATTTAAACATCTTCATATGTACATTTCAGGATTTTGTCTTTTTATGCTCCTCCAGAAAATAATGCTGATGACTGCACAGGCAGAGAAAGATAATAAAAGGATTCTTTGGAGTAGCAGATTTCAGCTCTGATGTTTTCAGGATCACACACTATATACTAAGACTTTCTTGTCATTGTTTTAGGTTTATTTGAATGGAATGATACCCCTAGAATGTTTTAAAGGTCAGGTCTCTCCTTATTTTTGCTCTTGCAGACCTCCTGTATTTCATCTGCAAGCAGACTGCTTGGAAATGCTCTCTGTTGTTGAACTGATGTGAAGCTCCTTGCAGGAGTCCAGCATTTCTGCCCAGTGTCTGTCGGATGGTGTCTCCACAAGGGAACGCAGGATGGCTGGAGTCAGCCAAGTGACTCCCAAGTGCCAGGGCTGGTGGATATGCAGGAAAGGACACCTTCTGGAGCATACCAAGAACTGCCAGAATTCTTTTCAGGAGCAGCAGCTTGAATTTTCAAAATGTGGTTCTCCATGTTTTCCAGCAGATTCACAATGCAGAAAAATCACTAGGTTGGCCTCAGATTCATATCTGAGGGTGCTTGTGCACAGCAGGAAAGATGCAGTTACTGTTATTATCTGTGCTAGCTCTGAGTGCTTTTTTGAAGGTATTTATGTCAGTTATTATTATCCCTTTTCTTTTTTTTTCTATTGATTGACTTGGCTGAAGTCCCTCTTTTTGACAAGAAATATGTCTCAGAAATGCATGTGTCTGAGTCTACAGATGTAGAAAACATCTGAAGGACAATACCCTGTATCACCCAGTTGTGAGCCTTTACAGTGAATCTTCCTGAAAAAGTCCTGCATATTGGCTGAATTAATAGAATTATTCTTTTAAGTGATAATGAAGCTTTTGTTTCTTTTGTGTCCTTTTTAGTGTATCATCACTAAAGAAAAGAAAACTGTTTGCTATAGATGTTTGATAAAATTTTGAAAATGTTTTTATGAATGAACTTTAGTAAGAGTTTGATTTTAATGCATTTTTTACCCATTCAGCTTTAGAATTAACAACTTGAAAGTTGTTCTGCATGCAGTTACATTTAAATATTTTATCATTTCTATTAAAATTACTGTAATTAAGGAATGGAAAAAACTTAGATAAGAAGTTTTATTTGGAAAGTTAGAATTCTTTAGTGGTCTGAAGGAAATAATTTCAATTAATTTACTTCTGCATCAGTGTTGTTCTACAAAATACCTGGCTAGAAATGAATAGAAAACTGTGAGTTTTGTGATCTTGTGACTATGGTGTTTTCTGTTGGTGTGCTTAGTAATACATTTATTTTGAGAAATAAAATGTATATAAAGGCTGAAAAATAACTCCATAGTCATTTGATTGTAAGGTGTCATAACGACTTGAATATTTATTTGAAGCCTTGACTTTGGTAATTTGAACACTATCTTTTTTACTGCTCAGTTTTGAGAAGGAAAGTGGTATTGATTGTTTTGCACTACAAGCAGTGCAAAAGTTTAGTATTATGTTCTAATCCAGATTTAAACAGATCAAAATGGATTATGAAATTAACAAGAATGAAATTAACAATGAAATTAACCTTTACTAACATTTCACGTCATCACATACAGGTAGCAATGAAGGTATATGAAGTTCACATGGGGAGATGTTACTGTAGACAAAGGGACACGGCCTCTGTTAATGGTTGGATAGCACATTATGACAAATGGGACATCTTCTTCATAGTTTACCCTTAAATTTGTACTGTAGATTTGAGGCAAAGTCCCGTCTATACGTCCTGCACATCTCAAGCCATTGCTATGCTGTAATGATTCACTGATTTCATTTCCATCAAGAACTCCCTCAAAATACTTTCATCAAAACGGATGGTTGACCAAAAAGAAAACAAAAGAAAAAAGGCATGATTACCATTAAAGACAATCTAGTGTGCATGTCTATTTTCCTCTCTAAAGATAGGGTAATCTTTAGATTTGGAAAATAGAACTAATAGACTGAATATTCCCAAAACCTAAATACATTAACAACTAACCTAAAATCAAATAGTTATTGTTCAGTATATGTACAGAGTTAATATTTTTCCTATAGAATGTAAATGCAAATAAGAAAAAACAATGATCATGGCTGTGTTTCAGTATCCCTGTATGATTTCTGTCATTTTTTTCCTTTTGTCTTTTAGGAAGGAAATGAATAATTAACATTCATTCTGAGGGAATGGTAACATAATATTTCTGAATAGTTTTTTTCTGGACAGGTTTCTTTTATGTTGAAGAACTGTGGCTCATATACTAAGCATCAAATGAGGTCTCAAACCAGGAGCCAAAATTCCCCTGTTCTCAGGATTCATTATGCCATGTGTGTAATAATAAAGACATCAGACCCTTTTTAAAAAATATCCTATACCTACTGTGATGCTTATTGGAAAACACCATTGAGTAGGTTGCACATTATGTTGCAACAACAGCTTTTATTTATAAATGAATTAATAACACAATCCCAGACACTACAGAATTTTTGCTATTTCTGTACAAACTGGATAGGGCCTCTGAAAAGAAATTTGCATTTAATTTGGAATAACTGAGTGAAGTCCATACTTACAATCATAAAAATGGTGGCCAGAGGGTGCAGCTGTACCTAAGAATTGCCTTTGATGCTGCTGCTATTGTTGTCTGGGAAGGGAAGCCACAAATGAACCAGATGGCGTGAAAAAAAGGCAGTGACTATAAGTGGAAAAAGCATAAGGAAAATGGAGAGGATAGAAGAACTCTGGATGTCAAAATGTCTTGTTGCAGTTCTGTACATAACTGTAATTTGTATAACTATGGAATTTACTGCAGGGGTCTTATCCGAGTTCAAACGTGATTCTTAAGAGATTCCAGTTTCTCTGTGTTTTCAGAAGGACATACCCATAGTTTTAATTAATTTAAAAAATATTCCAAACTGTGAAAACCTGAAAATTTGTTTGAGGATTTGTTTAGAAATAAAATTGAATTCAATGATTCGAACAAAGCATCTGAAAAATACAGAAGAATCATGACATTTAGCCAGAAATAATCAGCTTTGCATTAGATGGAAAGCCAATGTCTCTGCAGGGTGTTTCTCTGGAAAAAGACCTAGAAGATATGGAAGATCACTGTTGTGATATGGGTCAGTAAAATGATGTTGTTTAAAAGGCAAATGGTAAATTGGTTGGGATAAACAGCTGTATTAATTTCATCACTTGATCCTTTAGCTGCTTTCAACTGTTACTGTATAGGTTTCATGTTGTTCATGTTGCAAACATAGTTTTGAGGAATTATATGGACTTACTAGGAGAATTTCCAGGGAAGGTGAATGAGAAAAAAACAAAACAAAACAAAAACACCAAAACCCAAAGCAAACCAAAACCAAAAACTGTATCTACTGGGAATGTTTATAGAAAAGACTGAATGGAAATGTGCAAATGGTGGCATGAAGGAATGAAGCAGTCTGGTGTCTGTGTCCTTTCTAGACAAGTCATGACAGGCCAAAAAATACATTAGTTAAAAAAACCTTTTTAAACAATTGGAATAGATTTCAGGGGAGCTTGTTGATTTTTTTTTTTTTTTTTTTTTTTTTTTTTTTTTTTTGGCTAGAATAAATTAGGTATGAATGATCTTAAGTCAGGAAAATGGATCCACTTACCTCCCAAAGACACTGAAATCCAATCATAGGACTATTTCTTTGGTTACTTGGTAAAAATAAGTATTTCTTGCAACAAGCATATATTTCTAATTACAAAGAAAACAAACTTTGGAAAGTCTTCAGCTTCCCTACACATATTTGAAATGAAACATTTCCAAACTGATATATTTTTGTACTTCTGCGACATGTCAGATCACTAGAAGTTTTGCTGTACCCTTGTAGATAAAATGCCAGTGGCAAAAAAATCTGTATTCAACAATTAGAATTCACCTGGAGAAAAACCTGATCATAGTAAAATGTTCCAAGATGGTAAGCATACAGAAGGAAAAATTCTAATAAATTATCCTATCTGCTTTATTTCTCTAATAGTATTTACATCCAAAACTATTTTCTCTTTGTTTTTCTCTTTGCCAAGGAAGAAGATTTAATTTTCAAGGAAGCTTCTGAAGTTTATTTAAAATGCAGCCTTTTTATGTAACTTCTTTTCACCTCTTGACTTTATGGTCAAATGAACATTTTTTTAATATACGGTAGTTTTCAAAGTGAGAACAATCTAATCCTTGAGAGCCAGTGGCTGCTTGACCTAGTCCAAAGGAATAACAAACATACAAAATTTATAATCATGAGCTATAGTTACTGACTTTAAAAAACACAAAAGAAGAAGGAAAATCAAGTTACTTTGAGTTATGATCCTAGGGCCTGCATTTCATGTTATAAATTGTGGTGAATAAATAATAAAATTTGTGGTAAGGAAGTTACTAGCTGCAATTTTTAATCTGTAAGTCTTCATTTATTATTCGTATACCAGAGGGTTTAAGATGTGATCTAAATTTCTTTTTGAGAGATAAAATCTCCATGCTCTTTCCTGTATATTTTTTGGGCAAGGAAAGGTTTCATAGAACGTGGAGAAAGAGAGAAGCAATTAGTTGAGCTGTCTCTAGAGCTTGAGAAGATGCCTTCTCAGAGGTTAAATCTGTCCAGTAGCTCTAGCTCTACATGAAATTGAAGTGAGTTAAGAAATATTTAATTAAATTAATATTTTCTGAAAAATTACTATTTTTCTAAAATCATAATCTTGTATAGGGACAAAGCATTTTGTGCTAAATTTAGATGAGAAGCTTGTCTCATGATGAAACATATAGGTACAGGGAGAAGGGAAAGCCCTATACCCCCAAATATATTTAATACCCACATCTGAAGCATATTATGAAGAAAAGCATTGAAATGCATGTCTCCATCCTTCAGAATCAAAGTGAAGTACTTGGTACTTTATTGTACACTCTAAAGGCTCTAATTCTAATCCTGCAATTTTATGAGAATTTAGCAGGCAATCTACCTGAAGCTAAAGACTGTCTAATGAAGCATAAAATTAGAATAAGGACTTTTAAATGTGAATTCAAAAATACCATGATCCAGAAAAACACTAAAGTCAATGCAGTTATTAATGCACAAACCTTTTTTCTTTAAAAGGTCTTCTCTTAGAAGTCCTTTTTATATTGTGGTTCCTCTCTCACATACTTCTAAGCTGAAATTGCATTGATTGTGATTGCTTGAATGAGTGTCTTTGGTGAATTTGAAGTCTTGCTAAGAGGGAGCTGAAAAGAGATTTGGTTTGATTCTGAGGAAGGAAGGTACTATCTGCCAGTTCCTAATCCTGTGGTCATGATAACTGACCTGCATTTAAGAAAGATCCCACTTAAGTTGAATGTGGGAAATTTGCTTGAGATCCAGAACAATAATACTTGGTGAGAACGTTAAATGGACTAAAAGTATAGTGACACAATATATCACTTACCACAGCTGTTTGATACACAATTCACTTGTTGTGACTTACCTACCCCTGTCCAGAAATTCACATCTGCCCCACCCCATTCTTCCCATTCCAAACCTTAGGACAGCTCTCCAAGAGCTGCCATATTCCAAGAACAAAAAGCTTGTTACAAAACTGCTGTTTTTTCTGCTACTGTCAGCAGGAAGAAAGAAGCACATTTTTCATAGGGTCAAATGCTGAATGAAGGTACTTGCAGTCTGAATCATCCTCTTGTCTACAGTTTGAGTTTCTCTGTGCCACTGAAGAAGTCTGGGACTCAACACACAGGGAAAGGCAAATGTATGAAAATGTCATTTTCACCTGACTGTCTGGCCTGCCTTTTAACAAGGAGTCTTACTAATAGGGACTGCTTAGGTGGGGTTTACAGCAGTGCAGATTTTCAGTATCTTCTAAGAAGGAAACTTGCAAAACGTCTTCTCCTGGTGATGTAGGCAGTAGACTAAGTCTTCAGGAATGAAATATGGCTGAACTGAATTGTGTTGCTTTGTTCAAACTTTCATCCACTAGTAATCCGCAGATCCACAGGCTCTGCATGATATTGTTGGAGGGGGACTCATTTAACAAGCAGGCTGGAGAACTATTTACACTTTGTAAAATCTGAAGTAGGAGTTACACATTGTAAGAGATTTTCCTTATTGCTTGATTTAACTACAGATTTTAGAATTCAAACTTGTAGCCTTAGCTGTTTGGCTTTGCACACGGGTAGTGAGTTATTTTACTGGAAGTCTGTATAGCTCCAGCTCTAATATAAATACTAATAACCATTACTATAATTAAGTTTCTTACTAATAATATGAACAACTAAAACAGAATTGCAGGACGGAAGAAAAAAACCCAAACTTACCCACCTTTTAAAGCAAAATGTTTGTTCTTTTACCAATAATGTTATTTGAATAAGTACTTTGAGTATTGAAAAAATATTTGCATGAAACACAGCTGTTAAGGCTTTGAATTGAGTATTAGAATGAAATTAGGAAACAACATTTGTTGAATCTCAACGTAGTAAAAACTGCCTCAAATACTAGTAACATTCATTCACTGAAGTATAATCTAACTCTTCCAACAGAGTGAAATTCATGCTTGTGCAGATGGCTCCCACATGGCCCATGCCTCATTTAAATCCCTCTTAATTCCTCTTTCGAGAATTCAAGTTGGATTTATGCAATTCATAGTCCTTGTAGTGACCCTCTGCCCATAGTGAATTTTATGCTGTGCTGCCATTTTATTTCTATTGCCACTTCAAGCTGCAGTATGTTTACCAAATTAACCCTGTAGCCTAGCATAATTCAGTCAGACCCATTAAAAGCTGTGAACACTGTTACTTTTACCTTGCTCTTCTTCCTCTTGCGCCGGAACCGCAGAAGCTCTTTATGCTGCCTCGACACAAAGTTAACAGCCGCATACTCCAGAAGTGCAGAAAATACAAAGAGCAGACACACCGCCATCCAGATGTCAATGGCTTTGACGTATGACACCTATGAGAGGAGACAGGAGAAGCCTGACTATGTTAAAAGCACAGATGTGAAGTATAGTATTTCATGGCAGGAGGAAGTGCATTAATATCTCCACATCCCAACAGTATTTTTATCGAACAAAACTTTGCATGACAGACAATAATAAGAACAACAATTCAATCCATACATGTTAAATTTTTGTTTAAAAAACGTATTATTTTACAAAATGTGTTCAAATCATTAACAGTTCCTTACAGCGTACTTTGTATTACATCACAAACCAAATAATCCTCAAAATACACATGCTGTTCCTTCATTTGTCTGACTGAGATCTGTGAATGGCACTGAGGATGCAAAAAGTAGCTTCTAGTGGGACAAGTGGGAATTCCTGAATTAAAATGGATGTGGAATAAAAATTTACAAGAAAGGAGATAGGTGGAGAGGCCTGATGTGTTCACTCTCTGCTGATATAGGCACAGTAAATTGAATGCATAGTTTCAAATTAATCCTGTAGATTTGATGCAGTGAAAGAACTAAAAATCAGACTCAGATTAGAGCTCATTGCAATCCTGTATTGCCAAGATCAGATGCAGGATGGGATCTGAACCAAGAAAGTAGTCTGTGCAGAGTTACAAGATTTTTTTTATATAAGTAAACATAGCTAACTTCATTCCTCAAAATGTGACAAAAATAATCTGCAGCTCTCTGTTAACCTCTTACATTGTTGCTTTTTTGAGTTTTTAGAGCATTCAGTTTTATCTATTGATGTTAACTTTGGATGCATCCAGTTCTGTATATTTGGGACACAAAGCGTGCTCAAATCTGCAAGGGCTAACTGTTTCACTTAACAAAAAAGTTAAATACACAGCCTAAAAATATAATGTTAAAACTAATCCAGAATTGAACTTTGTGTATTTTTATTGTATACATTTTATTTCTATTAACTGCAATGGCACATGAAGGTGGCCAAGGAATAAATGAGACAAAATATTTAAAGCAATTACATCTCAGAATTAGTTAATCATAGAAATAAACTTTAAGTGATTTTCATTGTGTTGACAATCATTTTTATGCAATTGTTTGGAGCTGTTAAAGTTTACCATTTTTTACATTTTAATGTAAATATGTAACTAGTGAGCTAATTCATAATTTAGGCAGTTTTGAGGAAAGGAATATAACTGATGATCTATGGTAAGAATCTATGGCCTTTAGAATTTCAGTCATATCTGCTAGCATGTTATCAGATACTGGAATGTGAAAAAGGATGAGCCAGTCAATGGTTAAGCAGGGTTTATGCACTATGGAATAACACTGTTTTCACTACTTGTTAGGGTTTGTGGAATTAACTAGACATGTGGCTGGCTATATAGTTGAGACAAAGGAGAAATAGAATATATTTGAATAGAGAATCAAAAATCCCCTAAATATTTCAAAATTATTTGTTTGATTTAGAAAATGATTGGATGCTAATAATTAAAACACATAAGGTTGACTGAAAGTGTTTTTCATATAATATTATGATTAACATGGTACAAACAAAGGAAATTTAGCCTACCTTTGGAAGAGATGCTCGTGAACCTGAGCTTTGTGTTGTCATGGTCAGTACAGTTGTTATGCCTAAAGCCACTCTGGCTGGAGCTGCATCCATATTGATCCAAAAGGACACCCAGGAGAGAATCACGATCAAGAGGCTCGGGATGTACATCTGGATGAGATAGTAACCCATCTGCCTCTCAAGGTGAAACCGGACTTCAATACACGTAAACTTTCCTTTTTACAACAAAGAAGAAATATTCAACAGAAATAGAATGTTTTTACTGTCAACATCTAGTGCACACTCCTGAACAATGTATGACGTATCAATTATATTTGTTCACTAGAAAAATATTTATGTTTTCAATTCTCTACAGTGACTTGCAATAAAGACAGACCCAATTACAACAGGAGTATCTACTGGAAAGAGGAAGAATATCTGAAAAATTAAGAATTTGATATGGTCTGAAATTCATATTTTTTTATTAAAAAAACCCTACAATTCATTATAACAACAGGAAATTTACATGTCCTCTGTGCAATCACCCATCTTTGAAACTTATGTTTTGGAAATACTTCTGTGTACAAGGAAAATGTTTGCTTCCCCATTGTATAATATCTTCTTTATATTTGGTTTAATTTTAAGCTTAATTTTATTTTTATTGAACTGAAAATTGGGGAAAAATAGTTATATTAATATGAGCATTAGGTTATCAATAGGAGAATCTGCTAAATCTCTCCCTGTGTCCCCATTCAAACTGTTCCAGCTCATAAGAGAAACGATCAAGTTTCAAACACTGATCGAAGACTGGAAAGACCAGAGATTAGGAAACTTTAGGAAGGTAATTAAATGACTTAGTTTTATCCAGATACTGAATATAAAGCAACTTCTACACACTTATTCAAATCAGAACAACAACAACAACAAATCTATTGGTAGCTCATAAAAATGCAATAAACTCATATTTTTATATTAGCCAGATTATGGTGTGGTTGGGGGATTTTTTCCACCCTTCAAGCTGTAGATTATTTCACAGATCTCAGCCCAGCCTCACTAGATATTTTAACTCTGCCCAGTGGCCATATAAGTCACATAGGAATGGTGCTGAAGGCAATGCTGTTACTGTAAATGGTGTATATAAAAGAGCTTCTCACAGCAACAATTACACATAATTCAGTTTTCTTCCTTATTTTGAGGAAAAACATTTTCTAATTCTAAATTTAAGAAGGAAGGCTATATCATTATATTTTCTTAAGTGGTATGAAGCTCTTTGGTTACGTTTTCTATTTATTTTTGAAAGATATTTTCCTAATCAATTTCCATTTGCCAAAATGCCATTTTATACAAATTTTTTCCACAGTAATAGAGAGTTGATGCTTATCAGATTAAAAAAAATTATGTAATGGATTTATAAGCTTATCATATACTAATGTATTTTGTTTTATGCTGTGACAATAGTGTTGGGCATACAGAAATGAACTTCAGATAAAGTCAAACAAATATTTTTATTCTAGGGATATTAAGTGCTTCTGAACTTCATTATTTTCATAATAGTTCTTTTAACAGGCCATTAGTTTTTCCATGATGTCATAATGAATCCAATTTTATGACAATTTTATTCTCCTGAGGCACTAAAAAAAAATTTAGAAAGACATTTGTTATGATGTTTAATTTTAAGGTTACATTTCGTATCTCAGGAGTTTTATATCTGCAAGTTCAATTATTAGTTTCATTCCTAATTGCCAGCATTCTCTGAATCCTATCTAAACTCCCGAAATCTGTGTCCCAGATCCTGCCTCAACCATCTGCTACCCCAGCTTCAAGACTGATTTCTACCTCAGTCACAGGATGAAATCCTGGTTTAAAAATGTGAATGGGAATTTTGGTGTTTACTTCAGGAAAGGCCAGGATATTACCCTATGCTTCTCTTCCATGGCCTTAAAAAGGATACCTATGCAATTTAGTCTTTCATTTAGCTGTTCAGTACACCCCACATACCAGAAGTTCTGCACTAACTGGCCTTTGTTGGAATCATATTCTTACTTCAAACTGGTTCTTACCCTGAAGATTTCTTTTTTTTTTTGTGACATTCATTCTGTTAATTCAGCAGCCTTGGACAGCAGCAGTCTGTGTCTCATACATCACAGTAAATCGTGGTGGTAAGGAGTGACAGAAATGCATCAGCCCAATCTAGGTCTAAGCAAAGCCATTTTATTTGGCATCATATCAGTATGAATTGCTCAGCATGCAATATTTTCTTCTTATAGGATCTTATATTCTCCTTTTAGAACAAAATAGGAAGGAAAACTAAGGAGCATCAGACTGACTAATATATGCATATGCGTATATAAAGTGTCAATAAACATTAGCTACTGTTTGTAGGTTGTTTTTTTTCCACCAAGAGAAATGTGGGATAAGAGATCTGAGTTTCTTTCCTGAGGACTTCAGTGGACTTGAACTATTACAGACCGCTCAGCACAAAAATTCTGTGGTCCTAAATGGTGAACAGTAAATAATATAGTAGCTCTGATATGGATTATTTTATGTGGTTGCAAATTTGACAGATCTAATTGAACTAAGGTGGAAGAGAAGAACAGTTGTAAACAACAGAATCCTAAAAAAATTAAAGAGATTATAAATGAAAAAAGGGCAAATGGAATATATTGTAACCACAGAGAAAGGGAGAAAAAAGCAGGCATAATGAAGAGGCCAGAACTTGGACTGAATGATGTGTCAGAAGAATTATACAAAAGTATGTTTTTGCTTGGTTTAGTATTTTTGTAAATATCATTGTCCAAGGAAAAAAACCCTCAAAACATGTAACACCAAATTGAAACAAACAAAAAATTGAAAAAAAGAAAAGGAAAAAAGAAAGTGGATGTGTCTCAAAGTAGAAAAATACTTTTGCTTAGCTTCACAACATGTGTGAATTAGAGTCCTGCCTTTGTCTTAGACCCAGAGACTTTATGGACTTGCTAGGCATACTTCCAGTGCTTCCTAGTCAAGACTACTGTGTTCCTCTCTTCCTGTACAGCTCTGACAAATTAATATACAGCAGCTCCTCCAGAAGACTGGTGGCTACCCAGCTAGACACTCTGCTGCTCCAGTACTGAGTGATGGAGAAAAGCTGCAGATTGAAGTCAGTCTAGCACTGCAGTTGCAGCAGTTGCTGGTCTAAGTGTGAAAGAGTTGATGTTATCTTTTGCCCTTCCTGGCTGAAATCAGAACCACTTGCATAAACTTGGCTAATGTAGCTGACTGAAAAAAGAAAACCCTTGTACTAGCAGATGTGAGTCCTGCCAGAAGAGGCTCTGCTGTTTTTTCCCACCTGAAGCTGTCGGTCTCCTTTTCCTTCCTGTATTCCATTTCAAATTCAAAGGCAGGTTAGCTGTGGTTTAATCTATTTGACTGGATGCTTGAATGGATCAGAAGAGACATATCCATAAAGTCACCTCAGCTGGGGAATGAGATAGACAAGCAACTAAGAGCATTGCTCTATTAATTCATTTGTAGTACATGAAGGGTAAGGTCTAGTTCATTTTGACAGGCACTGTGAATGTCACAGAGAGTGCCTAGCAGGAGGATAGAAATCCCTTGTGGTATTGTGGCTGAGTAACAAATTAAGACCTGATGGTAGTTTCAGACTAAAGCTGTCTAAATATAAGTGTGCACACAATCCATAAAATGGATTTTTGTAAAGCAAAAGAATGAAAAGGTATGCAGGGCTTCCCAAAAGAAATATTTTTTCCTGAATTGAGGTTACATTTTTTGTTTTTGTAAGTCTAGTCTAACCAGGGATTTAAGTGCATGAAAGGGCCCAAAAGTGCTGACTTGATGAGCATTGTTACCTGTGCATGCGAGGTGAATGTACTGGCATATATGCATGTGATGGTGCATTTTTGTCTCTTACCCATATTCTTTGGTAACAACGTTAGAGCTGCTAGACTGCCAAGATTTCCATGCAATGTCCATGCTGAAATCATTAGTGTAGTGAAAAAAATAAAATTGTATCAGTCTGTATGAGATTTCTTTTCCCCAGAAAGCATAAATTGCTTTTCTTTGGAGTCAATATCTAGATCACACACTTTGTTGTTTCTTGCATGGCCAACTGTGAGTAACCCAAGAAGAGCATTTTGCTACTTCAGGTCACCTTCACACTACACAGCCTCCTCTGACTGTGGCATGTGCTGTTTAAAAAATGGGCTATGCAGGCAGCAGTATGCTTGTGTCATTAAAAAGTACTGTCAGTAGCGTGGGATGTGCAAGAGAAATCAAGCATAAGTTGTAAATTCAGGCCATAAAGAGTCCTCTTTTATAGTGTCATCTGTCTCAAACTGTCCCAGAGGTAAGAGTTGGTAGGACTTAAAAGTGTTTGTCTCCTTTTAGCAGCCCTTAAGGTGTGTTTTGGGGAAAGCTTTTATTACTGTACCCCTACAATGTCATAAACAGGTTATGATTCCCAAGAAGGCTGAGTAGCTGTTTTTGAAGCTATACAAAAAGTTTTAATAAGGGAGAATTACTTCAGGATTCTGAGTCAAGGGAATAATGTGCCTGAGAAGTAATTAAGAAAGGAGTAACAATTATTAACTATAATGAAATTAAACATTAATAGCATAATATAATAGAAAATTAATAAGTATAAACAAATTAGAAAAGAGCTAAGCATGCAGAGTTCAACTTTTTATCTGTGCAGAACAGAAAGTTATCTGCTGAAGATTCTTGATGCTACTTTAGATAGTAGTAAATGGTAGTCTGACCTTGTAAGTCATTGATAATGTTAATAAATGATTTGTTGTGAAATATCTTATGGATATAGAGAGAACTGTAGCTAAAAGACTGTACAGTTTAATGAAATTACATTAATCTATTTACTTAAAATAAGAATCTTATGCTTGCTGAATAGAGATGATTTAAAGGCTAGCAAAACTGAACTGAGTTAAGCAAATCTGAATAAATCTTTATGGTGTTCTGCAGAATATGTGTCTTGGATCTGGGAAGCAAATACTTCATATTGTGATTCCAACACATCTGTCAGTATGGATGTAGACTACACAATTCTGATTTTACCAGTGACCGATAGCCAACAAGCAGCCAGTCTAGCAATCAAAATATTGCTAGCTATAGAGATTTGCTAACAGAATCCTGGGGCAATTGGACTGTGATGATGTTCCTGTGCAACAACACTTCACTTTTCCTCATGAAAAAAAGCTAGAGACAAAGGCTTAGCATGAAATTAGAGAAAAAAACTGAGAGACAGCAGGGAAGGAGAAAGGGAGAATGAGACAACTTCAGTGGCTCAGATGTGCTCAACCTAAATGGCTGACTCAGATTTAGATCTCTTAATACGATAGAGAGCTTCTGCCACTTGTCTGTCTTCCTGAAAGTCATTTCTTAAGCACCTCAGTTCCTCTATTCCCCATATCCTGACAGAGATCCTAAATTCAAAATGAGCTTGAAAATTACATTAGACAGAGTATTTGCCTCTCGGTGTTATTTTAAACCTCTGTTGTGTTCAACATTTTTAGACATGTTAAAAACAGAATTTGACATCTTATGTGGACGAGATAACATATTGCAAAAGCCAACTGACACTTTTCCTTATAGAGATAAAAGTAATGATAGTTCCATCTTCTCAAGACAAAACTTAAAGACTCTTCTTCCAAAATGAAACAATAGGTGAACTCAAAAAACAGGTTTTGTATAAATGGATGTAACATGGCTATTGTATCTTATGCCTTTGACTGCTTTCTATATTTCAATACCTTGGATTCTTACTACTAAATTTTAATACTTGGATCCTTACAGGTTCTTACTAAATGGTTGCCACTGCAATGCTTTGAGTAATCCTATCTACTCTCTGTACAAGGACAAATATATACTCTAAACAAACACCTGTTGCAGGACAACACACACTGAGGATAGTTCATGACATATAATATATACTGCAAATATGATTTCACTGCAGGCCATCATACACCTTCCCTTTGCTGTATTTCTCCAGCCCTTCCTTAATGCTGGTTCTGCCACTTGTCTCCTCCTGAGCTGGGGAACTTCAGAGTGGTAGGTAGTAGAAAGCTCGTCCTTTAAATACTTGTGTGTTAAAGAACAGATAAAGTTTTATCAGAATTGCCTTGACACAAAATCTTTGATCATTTAATTAATCAACACTTTTATTAAAGACCCTGCATATATAAATCCTAATGTTTTATCTAGTATACAGGATAGAATCACCCGGGCAAAGGTCATTGCCTTCAATAAGAATGTGGCTATTGGCTTCAGCTGTCTTCAGACAAAATGGATTGATGAAAAAAAAAAGCCCCAAAAACCAAAAAAACTAACCAACCAAATAAAAAAATCCCCAACCCAAACACAAAACAACAACAACAAAAAAAACCACCAAAAACCAAAAAACAAAAAACAAAAACAAAAACAAAACCCAAAACCTTTTTATATTGGAAGTTATTAATGTTGAAAGGAAATTTTCTTAGGATGATTTCATCTTCTAACTGAAAAAAGTCTTAGCTGAAAATAGACAATCTCAGGAGGAAATAAAACTCTGTATGAAAACTGATTTTCATACAGAGGATGAATGAGAATGAAATATATAAACTGACTTTTCCATAAGGAAATACTGTCCCCTTAACTTTTTCTTCTGTTTGAGTCATTATCAGAATCACCACAAGAAAAGCAGTCCACTTGATTTTACCCTGTTCAGCCTGCCCTGATACAGGCTGGGGGTGGACTGGGTAGGCAGCAGGTCTACTGGGCCTGGGAGCCTGAGAGATGTCAAGCTGAACAGAAGTCTTGCGATGTTAAAGACTTGTCATGTGCTACACTGTGTTAGCAGGGGCAGAGAGGGGAGACATATAAACTAAAGAGGCATCTAGATGTGATATTTCCACTTCCAGGACAGAAGATTAATTTTTTATTCAATGAATCTAAAGTAGAATGCTCAGATTTTGATCAGTGCAGGGTTGACATTTGTGGCCTCTTTGCCCTTGAGAAAAATGTCTTGTTGGAGTCAGGAAGTGCCATTTTGTGCATCTAGGGATGGTCACATCCTCAGCCTGCCACAGACTGTTTTCAAAAGTGTTTATAATTCCTGCTTTTTCAGCAAAGGAATGAGCAGCTTCAGAGATTTCACACCCCCTGGGTAAAAAGTACAAACCTCCTTTTTGGAGGAATGGTCTATGAAAAAAACCTGAGGGAGTTAAAAAAGTAATGTCTTAAAAATCACTATTATAGTCTCAAAAAGAGTGTTTTAGGTGTTTGTGAACACAAGCAAGGATTTGAATTGTTGTGAGAGTAAGACACTGAAGTTATGTCTCTTTAATCACTGTCATCAAGCTGGCAGCAAAATGGCTGAATATAAGGCACTAGGTCAGTCGAAGGTGAGACTTTAGAAGGGCCACAATCTACAGCTTGTGAAGCAACTTTTTTGGATATGGGAGGACAAATGGGATCATGAGAAAAAATTGTGTTTGGGATGTGCATATTAGGAAGTCAGATGGGGAGTGTGGAGCTAAGGAAATATGCTGTTCATCAAGATTGCAATTATCAGAAATGGTCATGTATAGAATTTATCAGTCCTGGTGGTGAGGGCAGCAATCACAGCTCCCCTGTTTCCAGGACCACTACATCAAATTTTTTGATCCAAAAGGGATTATTGGACCTAGGACAGTTCTGAGCAGCATCGCTCAAGTGGGAGTGTAAAGCATTATCCATGACACAGGAGTAAAGCCAAGACTCATTTGTGCCTCTGAGCCAATGAATTTATGCATAAATTCATGCTACTGTATATTTGCATTTAAAAAAAAAAAAAAACAACCCAACGAGCTTTTTGCAGCTGTGATTGAAATTATCTGTGATTGCAATAAAATGTAGGTGTTGCATAATAGCCCAGGGAAGCAATTAATGTCACATAGGAATGCGGCAAACAAGACCATCCTTGTAATGTAAATGGTTCATGTGTGATTTTTCTGGTTGTTATGATTCTACTTCACTTTCCAAATTGGTCACTGCACATATGCCTGTGGATGCAAAAAATGAAAATTATCAGAAATGTTGTTGTGTCACCTCAGAACACAAGATTTGATGAGCCATTTTGCTGTACTGCTGCTGAAACTGTTATATCTCTATATTTAGACACAGTTTATTTTTTGAGCTCTGGTTACAGTGAACCATTTTCAACTGGGCATGAAACACTGATGAGACATGCACTGATGACTTTCCACATACTGTCCTGAAGCTTCATGCTAATTTGCTTCACGGGGAGAATTTTGGGGTTTTTTCTGTTTTACAGGATGTCTCAGAAGAGCTTTCCATCCTGTGTTGTAACTAAATTTAATTTGAAAACTCTTCTTTGGTCACTTACTACATACCAGCTGCAGTTGCTTAGCATTATTTTAAGAATTCATTTTATCTAATCTGTCATAGGCCAGAGAAATAGACTTCACATCATATTTTAAAAATTGCTTTTTGTAAATTTTTGTTCTTGTGAAGTATCCTAAAGGCGTATCTTCCTGCAATATCTCATTGCAGAAGCCTTAAAAAGCACATTACTGATGATGTATCCAAGTAACAGAGTGAAAATAGTTGTTGTTGTCTTTTAATATAATGTTTATGGGGTTTTAGCCTACAAATGGTAGTTAATAGTGTTGGTTGGAACAAAGAATTAAAAGGAGTTCTTACTCTCCTAGAAACCAAACCCTTCTAATCAGATTAAATTTGCTTCATACTGAAGATTTGAATTAAAAAAAATACTTTGGACAAAATACTTTTATCTTGAAGAGAAGACTATCACAATAAATGTAGTCCTACATGGGTAAACCCACCTTTTCTTTCTGATTTGCCCTGACAAAGTTCTGTACCTGTAATTTTGGTGCTGTAACTCAGAGCAGGCCACTCAGCTGCTTCCTCTGGTGAGACACACCCTTCCACCTCCTGCTCAGCATCAGCATCACCATTTTCCCCTCTGCCCATCACAGGCAGGTCCCACAGCTGTGCAATTGCTTTATTTTTTGCTGACATCTTTCAATATTTCCATCCTCTACTGCATACAGGCTTCCAAGGTTTCTGTGTTAAACGCCTTGATTTTTTTGTGGACAAGTTAAATGGTCCAATTACTTTTTCAGTACAGTCTTCATCTTTCAAGGGCTGTGGGTTGCACTCACCTCTTAGAGCATGTTTGGCTAAGAAATGCAGTTTGGCCAAAGCTATACAGAATACAACAGGCTGCTGACTGGACACACTGTCCTCTAGACTTATTGTCCCCTCCTCACCTAAATGGGACAGAATTGCATGGAGACAAGCACACTTGTAGCCACATCTTGCGAGCCATGAGGCCTCACATGCAGCTAATAACATCTGTTGCTCCTGCTTCTCCACTCAGGTTAGGGCCACAGTGAACAAACAGCACATATAATTTGACCCCAAAAAACCTAGTATAGTATAGGCGTAGCATATTTTCCTATATTTCCTTAGATAAAAATGAATACCAGGTTAAATAGGCTTGAAACATAGGTTGTGAAGAAAAATGTTGTGCCTTCAAAATACTGAAAAAATGAAGTTTTAGTCAAAATCACAAGGTTTAAACTCTGACGATTATAATGTAAGTCCTCAGACAAATGAGTAAGAGTACAACTCAGCTTTGGGTGGAGGCTTTGAAAATCACTGGAAATTCTGAAATTTTAAACCGGGTTTCCATTCAGTATCAGGTTAAGCATCACAGTAATGTCTCAATTTCTCAGAGGTTTTTGATGCATCATATTATGAAAATGGACTTTAGAAAAAGGAGAAGAATACTCTATACCATGGTTTCTTATCAGTTAGTATCATATACAGGGTATAGAATACAATTACAGACACTCATTAAAATGGCATAAAATCAGGTGAATCCTAAAAAAAAAAGGGGTAAGTTGCTTGTATATTTCAAAGGAGACAGTGGAAAATAATGAAAATAAAATTTTCTTATTTGTCATAAGGATTATGGTAGAAAGGAAAAAAGGAAAAATAGGAATTTCTATCTTATCATTAATGAATAAATATCTGAGTGAAAAAATTATTCTGCTATAGGATATGTATCATATATTTTAGAAGGTTATTCAGATATTGGTATTTGTACAACAGAAGTGCACGTTAAGTATTTCCAATTTATTTTAGGAAGCAGTTCAAAATATCTCTCTCAGTATCATCCTATTCTAAATGGAAATTATGACAGAACCTTCCCTTCTCTTAGGGCACTACTGCAGTTGCGGTAAAACTCGGTGTTGGAAAGCACTCCTCCTTAATTTTGATTATAGCAGGACATTCCTTATGAACACCATCTATTTGATTTTTCTCTCCCTGACATTTCAGCAGAATCCAAATGATTCTGCTGAATTTTAAGACATGTTTAATCATACTGGAGAGCAAGAATTTAAAGATACATGGATTAAAATGGAAGACCTTTAACTTTTTATTTTTTTCTCAAGAAAATATATAAACTATGCAACTTAGGCTTTGCTTTTCAGGATTATTAAGCTCGTGATTGTTCAGTTATTGATATAGTTTTTCACAATTAAAAATAAAAAATATAATAACTATAATATTAATGTTAATCCCCTCCTTTTTCAAATTATCCCAGAGATGAGCTAAATACCTCAGTTCAACAAAGGCAATGATTCAGTATCATAGAATCATAGAATTAGAGAATTATAGAATGGCTTGAGTTGAGAGACCCTAAAGATCACCTAGTTCCAGCTCCCCTGCCATGGGCAGGGACACCTTTAACTAGACCAGATTGCTCAACCAGCCTGGCCTTGAACACTTTCAGGGATGGGGCATCCACAGCTTCTCCGTGCAGCCTGTTCCAGTGCCTCACCACCCTCACAGTAAGGAATTTCTTCCTCATATCTACACCTACTCTCTTTCAGTTTGAATCCATTCACTCTTGTCCTGTCACTGCATGCTCATGTCTAGCTTGTACACCTTGCCATTGCACACTAAAATCCTTTCAGCTCATTCACATTGCCCCCTTGCTGCATGAATTAAGGCAGGAATAGCTTGGCTCAGCCATGCTATGTCCCTTTCTCCCAACTGACCCAGGCTATGATTAGTGCACAGCGTGTAGACCTTTGGATTTTAGCAATGCTTCAGATCCCACATTGTAAATGGGGTCACAGCACCTACTGAATAAGTAAAACCCCTGACTGAACAGTTTTGGAATTATTTCAACTCTATATTTACTTAAGGTACCTAAAATTGAAGTTTGTTCAGCCTTCAGGTAGTTTTGATTTGCCAGTTACTTAAGACTGCATTACCTTGCACAATACACCTGTGTGTTTTAAGCCTCTTCTGAATTCAGTGAGAATATTTAAAATACAACCCAACTGTGACATTTACATAACAATAAATGTTAAATGTCTTTCAGTTGTAATCTCTTTCCTACCTGTATTGTAATGCTTGGTGCAGTAACATAAATCCTTTTCTTCTTTCAACAGAAACTGTGGCAGAGTGAGACCTTCGGCTACTTGAACCGCTCCCTTTTCTTGCCACTCAAAAATGAGATCATTCATTGTGTATCCAACTAAAACAAAGAAAAAACCCAAATAAACTCTAAGTTAGCTGCAAACTTTGAAAAGCAGTAACATATCAAATTACAATGTTTAAAATAAATATTGTAAAAATGAGGTAATACAGAGGGCCTGCTTATACTCGTTAATCACAAATTTTTATCTGATATTCTATATATCTGATATATCTATATTTATATAGATATTCTATATCTATATTCTATACCACATATACACCAACAAAATGGCTGTCTTATGAAACTCTTTTATATCTTAATAATTAGATACTCTATTAATGAATTCAACAAAATCGTTTAAATTACCTAAACATCCAAATCTCGTGTGCTTAGGAACATCTTTTACTCCCCAGCCCATGAAGGATAAAATAGGCCGTTCACACTCTGATCTCTTTCTCCTTTTACTTGAGGTGAAATGTGGATTGTCAAAGTTATGTTTATGGATTTATGTCAATTTGAATGGTTAAGTGCAAATTGTTCAAAGATAAGAATGAATTAAAATTCTGCAGTAGTATTAGTTGAACTGAAAAACAGATTTTCTCTGAAACTGGAACAACACATGGGAAAGCAAATGATTATAATCTTCTCATATTAACTGATGTGATATATAATGATATTAAAAAACACCGAGCTTCAATATTCATTCTCCTGCACTTATCCATACTTTATGCATGTGTATAAGATTAGATATAAAAGCAAAATACATACTAATCAAAGCCCAGACTTTATAAGGGACAAGTACCTTTTCCTTATATTTCCCTCTCTCAGATAAATATTTGCATGGCATATCATTGGGGAAAATATCCCTATTTCTTCTGAATATGTGATCTGTTAATTTTCCCAGGCATTTCAATCTATTTTTTTTTCCCTAAATAAATTTTATCTGGTTATTACAGATGGAAAAAAAGGCTTCATATTCTCATTCAAGTTTGAACCACATATACTAGAATGAACCAGAAGGTACAAGGATAATTTTTTCATCTAATTTATATAGCTTTCAGCTTCTTTGCAATATTTCCTTTCTGCTTTAGTCCAATACTAATAAACTGTTGAAAATAACC
Source organism: Poecile atricapillus (assembly GCF_030490865.1). NCBI lineage: Eukaryota > Metazoa > Chordata > Aves > Passeriformes > Paridae > Poecile > Poecile atricapillus. Next base: position 40,868,098 of record NC_081252.1, read on the forward strand.
CATCGAGAACCAGAAATTCTTTCAACCTTTCAGTAACAAATTGCTGTTTCAAGTATATTGTTCACAACCTTCTAAGAGTAATTGTCTGCCCAAAATTACTGACATTTTGAGTTTCAGCAGAGAAAGTAACCTCTTTGCTCTGTGGGCATAAATCTTACCCCATTATATTCAGTGACTTTGTTACTCTTTTAATACACCTACTAATGGCATTCAGTGACGTGATCTGCTAACCTGAAAATTTAGATACACTTCATCTCTTCTTATCTGTGCTGAATGAACCTAGGAGCTAAGAATTAATGTTTATAAATATAAAAATGTTTTCAACATTTCTTCCTCCGTCTAAATTCTTGATGTTTCTTTTGGGGAGAACCCTTATACAGGGTATTCAAAGGAACTCAGGCTGACTGTTGAATTACTTGGCACTTTTTTTTGAGGCTGGATGAATATGATAAAAATTATACCATCATATCCTTTTAAATAAGTAATTAAGATCAGATGCTGCTCAAGCCACTCCAGGCACATATCAAATGTGCAAGAAAACACTTGCTTTTCTTGTTGATTGCATGATATTGCATAAACACAGTTAGAATTCACTATTAAATGGCATAAACTGTGAAAAATCAGAAGTATATATCTTATTGAACTTTGCATGAATTCAGACAAAAAAGCAGTTGTGTGTAAAGCAGATTACTGCTTGAAGCATGTAGATTACGGCCAGAAGTTATATTCCCTGAGTAAAACTCATTGAACTGTCTAGAAACAACTGCTGTGTCAAAATGTATTTCACTAAATCCAGTTCATTCATCTCTAATGCGTGCTTTTTATTTTTTCTACGCTGCCCACTAATTCTTCTGTAATGTGATATACTACAAATAATAGCAGCATATTCAAAATGCTGCTTCCATAATTAATTTTTGTCATGTTTACATTTTAAATGCCCAAATATAGTGTTAGCATTCAAAACTGTAACTTCAGTTTCGTAAGTCAAGGTCACAGTCATAAATTAAAGGTGCCTTAAAATATAGAGAAATTAATGAAGATGTGAGTTTATATTATACCAAATAATTTTAAAATAGCATAATGTTTCCACTAGTATGTTAAATTAAATCAGCTTGAATGAAATCGAAAGAAAATATCTTTCTTCAATTAATTTTATGAAGAGGACCTGCTGAATAGCACAGTACTTAACACTCAGAACGCTCATGGCACTGTATGCATTGTACGTAAGTGGAAAAAGATATTTCTATGGAAATCATTCTTTAAAACAATCAGTGGTTACCATACCAAAGTATTTATACTATTACAGTTTAGGTATATGGTGTTATATATGCAATGAGCCTAAAATACAATCCCCTGATACACTGATTTTGGGACCTCTCCTGATTAATTGTAATAACTGTCCCTGTCCTGTTCTAGAAATAAGAACCTGAAGTCCACCTGAGCTTTTGGCTCTTGGCTACTGGCTACCCAACTAACAAACGTGCATTATCTTTCAAGCAATTAAAAAAATGTCATTCAGTAACATATACTTAACTAAAAGTGTAAATGCCTTTTACTGATATTGGTCTGCTTTTGAAGATTAGAAATACACTGTGTGTATTTTCCAAATGGTCTGTGAGCTAAAAACTCCCAGAAGTTGTGTTCCATTACACAGTTATCACTGTGCAAATGGAGCAGTAAAGTGTAGTCTTGAAAGTGAGTGAAGGCTTTATTCTGAATGGATTTGTGGTTACCAGTACAGACTCGTGCTATATGTGTTAGTTATATTGTTAGACATACTATGTAACTTGTAAGAACTGCACTGAAATAGGTAGCAGTTATAAAGAACAAGACATTTCTCCTTGGAGCCTATAAGGAATTAATGCAACCTAACATGGTATTTAGCCTCTCATAAAACCAGAAGTTTTTCTCTTTTGACTGTGAGGGGGTGTTGATGACTATTATAAATTGCTACCAGATATTTTTTTTACCAGTGACTGGGAAGTACAGTGTTATATAGGGAATTCCTAGTGGGTAAGTTTTATTGTTGAATAAAGGACTGACAGTCACTAGCCTAGGTAGTATATGAGGGTGCAGCTCACTGGTGCAAAAAGTGAAATCTTTTATTCTACGTGAATAACTGAAAGCAATGGAGGCTATAAACTAGCATGGTCTTCAGGGCCAGGCCAACCTAAACTAAATCAAGTGGCTTAGTAAAGACCTCTATCACTGAAATGCAGTGTTAGGGTTTGGGTTTTCAAGGCACGAATGAATGAAGAATGGGAAAGGAAGTACAGTTGTTGTCTTTTATGGGACAAACACCAGCTTCTGTGGCTGAAGGAGAGAGCAGTTGGCAGTGTATTTCTTTTTGTCTGGGTACTATGCAGCATTTGGTCTTACTTAATTCTATAAAGATATTACAAATTACAGAAAATCTAGGTGGTATCATGGAACCATAAATAAAGGAAAGAAGAAACAACCTTGTTATGTTTGAACAGCGGTGCTCAGGAGTTACAGGGCTGGTTAGGTTACAGTAATACTCTGTCTATTAACCCAAAGTCTGAGGTCTTGCACATTTAAAATGCAAAAGCAGGCCATAAATTGTAGGTAATTATATGACAAAGACATCATCCCAGGAGGAGAATGTTTCCAGGGGGAGTATTGCTCAGGAAAACTGAAGAAGTGTCTGAATGTCTGGTGCTGTAGTCTCTGTGCAAACTGTTCTCTTAAAGAGACAAGTAATTTTCAGGAGCCTGAAGTCATTCCAGGTAATTAGTTAATGAAGCATATACTGACAGAGTGAGAGCTCTGCCTGAGATGAATATGACAAACTAGGGAACTAATGAGAATTTAGAATTTACTAGAAGGGAAGAGGACATGAAACAATTGGGCAACCTGGATTTGGTCCACCGAAATATTATTTTAGAAAACAATGTGCAACAGAGGGTGTGACAAAATTAAAGTAAAATTCTATCACACTAACAGAGGGAGAAGGTGGAAGAGATAAGACACTGATGGAAAGTAGTTCTCAGGAGCTGTGCCTGGAATAGTTGATGGAGGGTTTTTAATAACTGGACATGAAATAAAATTAAATTGTAGTGGTATTTTATTTAGTTCATGTAATTGATACAAAACTCTGGCAGATGGTGGACAAGACAGACACAGTAACTTTAGTCTTTAGACAGCATTGAAAATTGTTTAGCTAGACTAAAAATTTTCAGTATTTTCAATTACAGGTTCCAGAAAAAAATTCAGGAAAAAAAAAGAATGTGATCCTGCTGAAATATTTCTAAGTATCAAGGGCATTAAAGTGTCTTGAAAGAAAAACCAAACTTTTCCCTTGGTCTGACTCATCTTTCCCAGAAATACTTATCTTTTCAAAAATGGTGAAATCAACGCTCATATGAGGTTCCTGAAAGAAAGAATTAGACTGTATCTTTGTCTTTTGTTTCATTTTTGTTTTACACTGCCATTAATAATAAATATCAAGTTTCCATTCATCCAATTTTGAACGTATAAGACTAAAGCCTGCCTTAAATTAATAGAGCCCCATTCAACTCACATCAGTCCACATTACTCTGTAGAACTTTTTGGAACCAGGATATTTCTATTAGTTGCATGCTAAGAGTAGGAAGATTTTATTTTCGCCAATTCAGTATCAGTGGTAGGTATGAAAAGGCCATTATCTCATAGACAAGACAGTGAACATCCAACAAGTGTGTCTTGAAGAGCTGTTGAAGTGTCTAACATCTCTTCTCCTGCTTCTCCAAGGACTACACTGTCACATATGTTTTTATGTTATTCAAGGCAAACAGCTCCCCTGTACCTTTAGAGACTCTACACCTTTGAACCCTCATTGTCTTGGCAATGACAACATAATTCCTTTATCACATTTGCTGACACTATTTTAATTGCTTTGTCTGTCCACCTTTAGCATACCTTTCCAAAGCATGAGAAAACTTGTGATCCAGCTGAATATCAATATATCCTGTAAATTTTCTACTCATTCTGTTTTATTACAGGATGGCTGTGCTTCCCTTGTGTCATTTAAAAATACCTACAGGTGTATTAAAACCCACATTTTCCTCACATTCATATGTCTAAAAAGCATAAAACAACTGAGTGTATCTGGCTTTTTTGTAAAAGAGTTTAGTTCAACTAAAAAATTTATTTTTTATTTTTTAATCCAAATGATTTATCTAAATACCATTCTCATTTCTTTAATTTTTAGTAAGGTACAGGTCCAAAAGTATCATTGGATTTAGTCAGTAAACCCATCACTTCTTCAGGTCTACAGCTGAAGCAAGAACTACAGTCATGTTGACTAGGGTTATTCCACTGCTCTTCTGTTAGGCATCCCATCAGTTTGCCTCTGGGACAAGCTGCCTGCACATTACTGTTCCTAAGAGCATGACAGACACTTCAATTGTGCCCTAAATTCCCAGCAACATAGCAGGGGGAAGATATGCCAGAGCTAACGAGTCTGGTTTTGGCTTGAGGTTAGAACAAATTCTTCTACATTATGCACTAAATATATTAGCTTCAGAAATGAGCTGTGATTCATTTCAAGGCTAGATTTGTGCTGGAGCTCCAAGAAGGCAGGATTTTATTCAATGTACTTCTGAGCAGCTTTACAAGGTGTCTGCCCCTTGCACTGCCCTTTAAGTTGTCTGAAGGAATCTCTCCCTGGGGAGTTATAGGTTTATTCGTCTTAGCCTGAATTTTGGAAAAGAATATTTCAGCTCAGCACTCTAGCACATCTCTCAAACCTACTATCCCTTGCTGAAGCTTATAGGTGTTCAGCTATCACATTTATTCTAGTTTCTGAATGTCAGCAGCAGTTATACAGTTACTACTGCCCTTTCCTCCTGCATTGGTCAGGAGCTGAAGACTACAAGTATCCTGATGTTTGTAGCTGTGTGTCATGTCTCGCTTCAGATAGACACAATAGTTTGAGTCACATATCTGCACAACAAAAGCCACAGCCTGAGCAGTTGATAGTTTTTGTGCTACTGAAATGGAAAGGAGAGAAGCAGTATGGTTTCTATACCTTCGGGCACAGACAGGCATTGACCCAGTGTGCCCATAATTTCTGTCATTCAGGTAGAGACCTGAGGATTCCCTGGCAGATGAGAAATACACTCCAGTTATTTTATCTTTCTTACATTGTCTTTGTGCGGTTGTGGGAAAGGAAAAACGTGCACATACTTTTCTGTAATGCATTGGCTTATACTTCTGCAGCCTGCATACCCACCTTTCCCCTTGTACAATCTTGAAATTAGAGACTGGGGGGAAAGAAATAGCTCAAATAAGAATCATGTGGTATAGAGGGAATTTTCTTTAACAATCCAGAAGACAAGAGCATGATTGCTTAGAAAAACTAAAAAGCCTCCATAAATAAAAAAGGGGGAAAAAGGGCCACTTAAATTTAAAAATAAATATAAAATTAAAATTATGAGGTAAGAAAATGCTTTATACTTTACCTATGTTGCTTTTCATAGTATATTTTTTCTTTTGTAACTTAGTCTTTTCAATATTCTTTGAAAATTCAGGAATATTAAATGTCACATAAAGTTATAATTGCAATTTATGAATAAAGGAATGCTCTAAGGTAAAAACAAAACTTGAAAAAGGAAGACAAGCTCTAGCATATGAAAGAAAACCATTTCTTTCCTGGGAGACAGGCCACAGAAATAAATATGTATCTAGATGACATTTCTTTGTATCTTATTCAAGCAGAATAAAACTAAAATTATCCCACATGCCTATAGGCTGCCCTGGTGTAAGGCATAGAACTGTAGAAGGGACTATTTCATATGTGCATTTTCATTTGTTCCCTTTCTAAGATAAAAAAGCAGCTCATTCTAGCTGCTGAGAAATCATTTGGTAAAATAAATCCTTTAAAAATAGGAGACATTTCCACTTAAATATTTTTCAGACACTTCATGATCTAATGAAGTACTTTTGCCAGGGGCAAATCCAGCTGCTTAGATTGACCTTGGAGAAAACATTACATGAGCCAGCTAAAAATAAAGATGTCATTTGGGAAAAAAGGCTATACATGATTTTTTCTTTTAGACTTTTCCATGATGGAGCAACAGTATCAATACTGAAGGAAAGTACCTAGTACTAGAAGAAATCACTGCTTTAAAGGAGAGACAAAACTCATGATCTGTCTCTTGCCAGTCTTTGCAACCCAGTGGTAAAATGAGCAAAAATAAAAGATGAGCGATTTATCCTAATTTGCTTAGTGACACATGCAGGAACAAGGCTTGCAAGATCAGACACGGTTTACAGAAACCATGAGACAAATGTGCCTTGTAAATTCATAACGTGCAATGTCCTACACAGCTTGGCACTCTGTGGAAAAACCAGCAATGATCACCACTTCAAAAAGAAACATCTGGAAGCATGGCTACTCCTGTTTTGCTCCTGCAAACACTTTGGTTTTTATAACATAGCCTGGTGGTCAGATCATTCACTCAGGACATGAGAGGGCTGTGTTTTCTGTTTTGAATACAAATGTCTTCCACTTCCCCAGACAAGGCATTAACCACTAGGGTTAGTGCTTTGATCCCTGTTTACATTGCCTCAATGTGCACCAAAAAATGCAAGGCAGACACCCAGAGCAGAGTATGACACTGTGGCCTAGAAATTAGAGATGCTTGGATGGATTTGGGCTCTCAGGGTTATGTCAGTTCTTACCTCAGGAAATTTGATGTGAAGCCTGGGAAAATGCCAAATGCACCCATCCTCCTTTTTTCTTCTATAATTTTACATAGAACTGGATGCCTTTTCTTAGCCAGTGACCCTGGAATTTGAATGTTTCTGCTCATCCTCTCCTAAGTTTTGGAAATTGGTCAGAGTTCACTCTTATATAAAATAGTTGGTTTTTTTGGTTTGTTTTTTGTTTTGTTTTGTTTTGTTTTGTTTTGTTTTGTTTTAAATCTGGTTACCCTTCTTCCCAGCATGTAGATATTTTTTGTAACACTTCCAAGCAGTCTGTTTTCTTTCCTGTCCTTCCTGTACAGAGAAACTGACTACGGACAGGTGAATTCCTGCTCTCAAAGATCGAGGATCTTGGAACTTAGGTCACATATCTGCTTTGGATCTGTCCCAAAATAATCTCAGGGAACTGCTGCCTTGTTCTTGAAAACCTAACTGGTTATTCTGCTATCAGACGTGTAAGCACATCCAGAGCTCCCACACGCTGCAAAATTTTCTGCCTCAGGCCATCATCTTTTCCCACAGTCTGTTTTTGATGTCTGAAGTTACAGGTAAAATAGAATTAGTCAAGGCAATATGGGAAAAGCTTTATTACTTGTAACTTCCTTATGAAATCAAATTTGATCTTTGTGAATAAAGAATTTGAAACTGTATTTTCTTCAGCTCTTCTTTTGTGAGAACTGCCTCTCTTTACCATGTGAATGTGCAGCTGGGAATTTACTCCCACTGAACTCAATGATTAAAAACAAGACTTCAGTGAAAAATGTTCTGCTGGAAAATACAGTAGAACATCTACAGTGCTATTCAACTAATAAATGTTGGTTCCCTGTGGTGCAGTTTGTGGGAACTGTGGGCTCCTGCAAGGTTTCTCTAAAGCAAACCAGATGCCTGTTTGTTCCAGAAAGCTTAGTTTTTGTCTGACCTGTCCTCACAGCAGCTGAAAGAAAGGAAAAATGCAGCTGAGTTTTATGAAGCTGTTAAAGCATAAATTTCATAATTTACATAACATACATTTTTTTTTAATGATACATATTGCTTGTTCAGTCAAACACAGTAATTCTTCCTCTTTGAAGCATAATTGCATTTAGTGAGAATACCTGCCATCTGCATGTACTCTGATGCAACTGCCTCCTGTTAACCTTTCTTTAGTCACATTAATTATAGAGGTGACAAAAGTTATGGGTAGCATCATCTGCTCAGGTTGACTGTGGAGTTTTGCTCAAATCCTGGATATATAATACTGTCCTAAATTCCTTAACATTTGTGTCATATAATGATGATTTTAGTCAAGAAAATTTCTGCTGTCAGATTCAGGTGTTGTTCTCATATTGAAAGGCTGCTTCATAATGTTACCATCTGTCCATTGTAATAATAAATCTGGCTTTTATACTCACCCTGCAATATTCTATAAAAGCATACCATACAACAAACAGCTCTGACATACTGACTGATAGATGATTACCTCCCCTTCCCTTAGGTGCTGCTTTGTCCCAGTAAAAGAAGAAAAAAACCTCCAAAAATACCTTAATAAAATTATGTGTGTTGTGCTTCTAATCTATGATATGTTTCAAATAATCCAGTATGCTCATTCTATATGAAAAATTATTTTATTTTGAAATATTTTACTTATTGTCCCTAAAACTGTAAAACTAGATCTTTAAATGAATACTTCTTAATCTGTCTTGCTCCTGTCATTAATCTGCACAAATTTAGGATGGCTGGAAGCTTTCAAAGAATGCTTTACTTTATTTTATTTTTGTTCTTTGCATCATTATGAAGATTTTCCTGCTGCAACTCTCTTTCAAAGTCCTCTCATTTTAAGGGAAACAGCAATTCCAAAATACTTTCTATCACAAGGAAGATGAGAATATAATGCATCAGACAGAATAGTTGATTTCTCCTTTTGTGTTTGTGCCTTGAAATGGCATAGCTGCTTTACACTTTCCATCCTCTTTTAAGTAACAAGATAATGAGGTAGATAAGTAAAATATATATCTTAGAATATAATAGTTTTATTTCACATAAAATCCCATTAATCAAAATCCCAAAAGTCCCCTTAAATTCTTTAAGTTATTCTTATGTTTCCTTTATGTGCTCCCATATTATTCACCTTCTGTATGTGTGAACACAGAAAGACTTATGGTGAAACCCTATAAGCAGAAATTTTGTATAAACTGTCATTGAGTACTTAAGTTTAATGATAACTTTAGATATATACAAAACTCTTTATTTTCAGTTCAAATAGATATGAAAGAACCTCTTCCTCTTAAAATCATGCATATTTCACAGATTCTACTGATAAAATAGAAGATTCATTTTGAAAATTTGTTCTTGTACCACTACAAGGGATTTTCCTACCTCCTGTATAGCTGTTGCAATCCCTGCAAAAGTATGTATAGGATAATACATTACGCAAACTTACAGCTTTCCAGCTGCATTATACATGTTTGCACGTCCATTGGAAAATTTTTGAGATCCATCGGACAGGAAAGTATTAAAGTCAATCTGAAAGAACACAAAAAACCCATTAAAAATATACCCCCAAAAAAGCCACAGAACTGTGCAGGAAGAATGCATGAATATAATGGAAGCAACTAGAAATAGAATACGTGTTTCAATAGAAAGCTCTCAAAAAAGATCTCTATTAGCTGAACCCATCTAACTCAGCCTAGTATGACAACATGGAAAAAAATTTTACAGACTTTCAAAAAAATAAATTTTTCAGTAGGGTTGCCTAACTTAATGACAAGTCTAAAAGAATGCAGCAACAGTGTGCCCTTTTGTGCTACAACAGATTTGTTGGACTGTTTCAAATCTTTGGCATAAAACTTACCCAAATTTACAAGAATTTCCCAACATATGTCAGCTGAAAATCGTGGAGGAAAAGTAGTTTTATGTGTTACTCTCCTAAAATAAGGTGTTTAAAATGTCAACACAAAAGTTTAAACATTTTATGATTTTGATGGTAGACCTAAATATGCCTGTAATTTTGAACTGTAGCTGTGCATCAGTGTTAGTCCTAATACTTCCTGTGAAATTCTTTGCAAATTATAGGCAAAAGTGGTATTTTTAAATTTTAGATAAATACAATCATTTACCTTTCAAGTAGAACTTCTCCAAGGAATCAGAAAAAAGAATTTATACAAGATAAAGGCACATGTTTTCCCTCCCTGGCCATGCCTAGGTACCCATTCATTATTCAGGGCCATGACTCTACCTTCATTAATCAGTTCACTTGATAGAATGTCTGACAAAAACCTGAGGAGCTTCAGTTCAGCTGCTTACACACAAGGCTCTTCTAGCATGGCAATGCTCTAATTCCCCTCCCTTGAACCCTCTCCTCTGCTTTTGGCACTGGGGCTAAAGGGAAGTGGGCAACAGCTGGCAATTATGGCTGTATATTTCTTTTACTTTTTTTATTTTTCTGACCAAACCTCCTTGATTCATTGTTGCTATAATTTCTGTTTAGCCAAAGTCTGCATTAGAGAGGAGAGTCTGAGGAGAGAAGTCAGACCCATCCCCTATTCCCATGCTGTTAAAAATAGTTCCAAAGGCAAATTTCAGCTAGTAGGCTGGTAACAAAGCAAGTAATTTTGGAGGTACCTGGATTTTGTGCTTCAGTAAATATTTTAGTATTTTATATTAAGTATTCATTGAGCTGGGAACTGCTACCTTCCATTATTTTTTGCCTTAATTTTTCCAGTGCAATTAGGGATGAGGAGAAATTTAGAAAGAAGGAAATTTAGAAAGAAGGAAATTTAGAAAGAAGGAAATTTAGAAACTTCTGTTTTTAATATCAGCACACTAGCAATTACCATATCTCCCCTTCTCAGAAGGTTAACTCACTCAAATGCACATAACTAAACTAGATGCCAATAATATGATTTTAAATCTGTTTTAGAAACTATAGTAGTTTAATTAAATCAAGGCAACACAAAATTTCTGGCTTCATAAGAAACTTCATAAGCTTCTGGCTTCATAAGAAAGAGGAGCTATCTGGTATTTTCTGTCAGCACAGTTGATGTTTGCCTTTATAAGTTAATATGATATTTCTCACATTTGGGGTTTTTCACTCCATTTTATGTAGCCATGGACTTGGTCTGAATTGTATTGAAGGTGCAATCTAAACTTGTTTCTGCTGAGTGGTGGGGTCTATACTGTGTGCTGTATGTCTTTGGAAGGAGCAGGGAGTTATTTGATTAGCGTGGAACAACAGCCAGTGCCTCTTGGGATGACTCAGACAGTCTGCAGATAATTGATTTAGATCTACTTTCTACTTGAATCCAGAGAAGGAATCCTTTTAACCTGCTTTGAACCTGTTTCTAGTGACAGAATACATGTTGTGACACTGAAGATTGATAATGCTCCCAGAGTGGCAGACTAACCTCCTTTTGGATATGAAATCCTCATAAGAATGTTAACCCAACCCTTTCTCTTTGTGTAAGCTTGAAAAAGTGCTGCCTAATTGCACTGGAAGGAGGGAAGGAGGAAGGAGATTCTCTTACCACTGACACATCCATGCAAGTCATAAAGTTCTCTTTTTCTCCAGTACCCAAACTGTTCACAGATTCCTGATGTATCTTCAAAGAGTCTAATTATGCATTAATTCAGTGTCGTAAAAGCATGCAAAGCAAAACACTGAGTGGACAATAGTATATTTATTTTGGAAAGAGTAACATTTTGCACAAGTGAGTCACTGCTTCAATACCAAATCTATACTGTCTAGTGGGCCATTAGCATACTTATATCCAGTGTGTTTCTCATTAGGTTGGGTGTTTGAAGTCAGTGGTAAAATGCCTGCTGATGTCTGTATTAAAAGGAACGTGGAGGGAAGAGAAGTGGGATAATTAGATTTTGTCAGTACTTATGATTGCTGCTTTCAGCTTCTTAAAACCTTTTCAAAAATTTACTTTCCAGTTTTCTCTCCATCTCCAGCAGTAAATGACTAATTTTTAAATGCCATTCTTCTTCAAACAGGCCATGTTTTCATGTTGAAGTGCAACTGCAATAAGGGGGAAAGGAAGTAACATTGCGTTGTCATGACATTGGAGGCTACTGACTGTGAAACTCATACATAGGCCAATTCAGATTATAATAGTACAGGACTGTTTGTTCTGTGCAGTGTCCCAGCTCCTTTAGGCTCAGTACCTGTACTTTATAATGGGAAAGATACTTTTCTTATTACTTTTACTACGTGCATGCCTAATGAGCAATCATTTTCTATTTTAATATTAACAATGAATGTTGACAAAATTCTGCATTCAAAACTCACACATAATGGTTCTGCATGACTAGCAACTGAATATATTTTTTAGCAATTCCTAATTATGCTTTTGAGCTGCTACATGAAAAAGATCATTAGATTCAAGACTCACCTGATGGAATAAAGTACATTTCCATTTTTGAAAATCCGCAACAACTTATTATCTGTTGTAACTTCATGAAAGTTGGCACCTTTTTCATTAGCAAAGAACAAATCAGGTTTCCAAATTGAATCCAGCATGGATGGATCTAAATCTAAAGAGTCATCTGGATATTCACTGTATGCGAGGCGTGGATCATTCCAATTCTGACGGAGAAAGATGTTCACTCGGTAATCCTGAATAAAAGAGAAAACAAGCAAAGCTTTATCAAGCATAGGGATTTAGCTTTTATTTCATTTCTTAGCCATGTAATCCCCTGTCCATCTGTGGATGACAAAAGAATTACTTAGCTGAATGCCAGAATGATACCTATTTATATTAGTGGGGACACAATGGATAAGAATAAAGATGCATTTCAGGGCAATCAAAAAATATCCTAAGATAAGGAAATCCAACCTCAATGTGCAGTTCATATAATTCCATATAACTCAACCCCTATCACAAATTTGTCTTGAATTTGAAATGAGAAACATAAAAAGAGTTTTATGATGTTAACTTTTTCTGCTCAAATCTGGGGTATTCCCACCTCCTTCTCCCTGTCAGTGAGAACCTGTCTCAGGTTAAGGGAAGTTAAATTAATTTTTTTTCTCTCTCTCTAATCTTTACTTGTTTTAGACCCACCACATAGGCTTTCTGTACCTCAGTTCCCCATTGAACATTGTGTAGCAGTAACTTGTCATGCAGCAGTCTGAGGAGGGCACATGTTCCTTCCTCCTCTCTTCAAATAGGGTAGAAATCATATAAGTCTTTATGATAAATTAGATTAGCTACAAGTGCAGTCACCTTAATTTCTGCAGAAAGTCCCATCTTAATCAAGAGTTCCTTTATAGAAAAGGTGAGTGAGTACTTAAAACTTCCAGAAGTCATTTAGGAGCTGCACATACATTCTGTCAGAAATGTATTTATGGCTCCACACTTTCTTACAACCTCACCACTCTGAAAATATTTGGTTTTAAATAAAGGTGAATAACAGCTTCTCATTACATTGCATTTAGAACTGAGACTGAACATAAAGGCATAGGAACTATACTATTATTGGTCATAATAAGATTTTCCTCATTATTTGAACTGCATTAATGGGAAAGGTAAAAATAAAGTAGAGAAAAAGATAGGTTACCTGCAGGGGGAAAATGGCAATTGGTTGTCGGACCTTACATGACACTTCTAAGTATAACAAAAGTAAAAAAAATCACTTGTTTATGGTTAAAAAAGATGACGCGAATTTATTTTAACGAGAAAACTTTTTGAGTCAGAATGGGAAATGAAGTGTACAGGGCTGAGAAATACAATTTAGCCAAAAACTATGGATACTGGTTATTATAGGTTAGACTAATTTTTGAAAACCTCATTGGTGTAGAAATTGTTGGTTAAAAATCTAGCATTTTATCAATATTTCTTTTAGGAAACTTGGAGCATGCAGCCATGTAGTGGGCAGAATCGTGCCAATAGACCTAATAAAGGCCAACAGAAACCTCAATATGCAACATTTACTCATGAGAAACAGTTTTTCATATCTTCAGTATCCTGCTGTTTTGGTAAATTTAATTACTCAGTTAGTCTTAGGGTAGCCAAATATGCTAAAAACATGCTTATCCAGTCCTGCCAATTTAGAATATTGCAAATTTTACAAAGAAAGTCCTGATAAAGAATTTTATCTTCACATAACCTTTAAAATTTATAGGACAAAGAAAGTAAGTAGAAAACTACACCTGAAGAATGAAATTAATTAAAATTACTGTTTCCAGCAGAGAGGAAAAAAGCTCTCTGACCAAGTGGAAGCATGCAACATTAAATGCATAGGAATAGTTAACTGCTTTATTTAAAGAAATAAATTGTTAATTAATTTGTTAAACACACACATACAAACAGACCACAATCCCTTTCAGGAAAGGACTGAAAGACATTTTCTTTTTCATCATGGGTAGTGACAGCCTCAAAAGCCATAAAAAATTCTTATGAGAACCTGTTGGTATTTTTTATAATTAGTACCACGATGTTATACAACCAGAGCCATGTTTATAGATGCAGAAACAAGCCTGTATTTTCTGTATGTTTCTAAAGTAAGACAAAATTCTTAGACAAGCTTGTACCTCAGTGCTCAAAAACTATATTTTTGGTGTCCTCTAGTAAGATGGAATAATAACCCCTGATATAGCCTTATTTCTTTGCATGACATCCCAAATACCATGGAGCACAAGTCTCCATTCCAGATTGCTGAATAAAATCAAAAGGACAGGAAGAAGGAGGATGATGGCTCCACTGCCTTTCCAAGCATGGGCAATCCTTGAGATGAAGGAAACATTATCTCTAAACCTGGGGCACTGACGTGGAGGACTGCAGCTCTCAGGACTTTGCATTTCAGCCCAAGCTTTATATTTTAAATTCTATAACCTGAGGTATGTCTATTTACTTTACTTTTCTCAGTAGAACATGAAAAGTTTATGGACATGATTAGTTGCAGAGTAAAGGTCTTCTCACATGTGTGAGACAGAAAAGGTAGAAAATGCATAGCAGGAAGGCCAAATGGAAAAGGAAAATGGAATACGACAAATGATGGAATCCATTCAAGATTATATTAATATGTCCATATGAGTAAAGTTTATTAGTTTAAATTGTTTCCAGCTTTTAAGATAAAAAAAAAGTCCTGGTTAAACTTTTCACTGAAGCAACTGGAGCTATTTTTCATTGTTCTCTCTGTCTCTCCCCTGAAAACTGACTTAAATTGGCACTTATTATTCACTAAAAGAGAAAAAAATCAATCCTAATCTATCAAATGGAAAGAGATCTATTTGACTGCTATTTTATGAAGGAAAAGTATTCATCATATCAGTTTATAATTACACATTATGAGCACAAGGCCTAACTGCTTTAAAGAAGTAGGGTTTTTTGATGCAAACACAG
The DNA here is from genome assembly GCF_030490865.1 of Poecile atricapillus. Taxonomy (NCBI): domain Eukaryota; kingdom Metazoa; phylum Chordata; class Aves; order Passeriformes; family Paridae; genus Poecile; species Poecile atricapillus. Next base: position 40,883,127 of record NC_081252.1, read on the forward strand.
ACACCCGAATCAAACTGCCTGAATTGTTTTGTTATCCTACAAGAGGCTCCATATTGTCATGTGCTATTTGCCTGAAAGGATGGCTCCTAATTCAAATAACTGTGACAGGAAGGCTCCTTGAGGGGAGAGAGCAATCATTGCAGTTGTGGTGACTTCCAGAGCCTCATCTGTAACCTCAAGGCTCCCGTTATCTGAACAGCTGCTGCACCCTGGTTCTCCAGAACGAGAGAGACATGGGGCTGCACTTGTTTCACCACACTTCAAAACCTTAGCCACAAGGTGAACCTTCTTAGAGGGTCAGGATACTGTTCATCTGCTTCATAAGGCTCAATAAAATAAAAACTAGAGATCAAATAATTGCTCTTTTCTGTCCATGCCAAGGCTCAGGCCACCATGGACCTCAGTACTAACATTTTGATTAGTAATTTCCAGCACACAGTAAAATCTGAAAAATTTACAGAATGTTTTGATTTCTACTTCATTATACTTGTACAGATAGAGCTATATTACCATAACATACAAAATGTAGCTTTATGGAGATTTTTGCACAAATCTCACAATACTAATTTCCCAGTTCTCACTATTTCTTTAATGCATTTTTCATATTTACTGCATGTAGAATCCTTCCAGATCTGAGAGATTCCAATATATTCCCCTCATTTGAACATTGAATATCACCTGCTCTCATAATTTTTTATGCTGTTATTTGAACCAAGTATTCAGAATTTCATGCATAAATTACAGAACTCTCTCTGTTGCCATTCCAAATATTATGATAATTTTGCCTAATATATACTTCTAAGTGAAATCTAGTCTTGTCTTTTGTATAATGTAGTCAAATTATTCTTCCTTCACTTGTTTTAACTCACTGTAAAATTTTAATGTGGAAATCTTACAGACTTCGAAAGAAGACTGTTAAAAATGAACATAAGACACTAAAATAAATGTTGTTCTTGTGGAAATTTTTTCTTCATGTATTAACTATGACACTCCTATTGAAAGCTCATTTTTACTGCCGTATAAGAAGAGCTTATATGTTACAGAACTCATTGATAGTTTTAATTTATACTGCTGAGATTTTCCAAAGTTACTGTCTTGGTGTCTGAAAAACAGGCAACTTGACATGCTTTTTATTGCTGCCTTGACTGGTATAATTAGACAGGATGGCCTGTGGCATAATAGTACTTTTAGTAATAACATCTTTCCATTTTAAATTTATTCACTGTTCTTAAGCACTGTGGCTGCACTTTAGGTAATTACTTTGTCCAAATTGATGGAATTTTCTAGTTTTCCTTTCTGTAGCTGAAAATTTCGGACTGGACCAAAAGTTTGTCAGATAAAAATTTCAATATGCCTTTGACAAAACTTTTCTAGTTTTGAAACTAGAAACAGAAATTGAAACTCAAATATTTAAACTGAAGTTAGCCACTCAAATTGTCATTTTCCATGCAGGTTACCAATGCCATTGCCATATCAAAGTAGGAGAAGAACCTTGAAATTCACCCTCATGTTCAAGAAATGCAAATATAATTTTTGTATTCTGAAGGATTGCCTTGTACTTCCTCATGCTTAATAGTTGGAGTTCCGTCATTACTGAGATTACTTATGGTGCAGGCTTAATTGTTCAAAAGAATATGTAAAAGAAAGTGCCGGGAAGGATGATACAGGACTGGACAGGGTAGTCAGTTCTGTGAGGGTAGACATGAAAAGTTTCATGTATTTGTTTAAATTGATAATGCAAAGGACTTGTGTTATGACTTAATTTATTTCTTGATTGCTTTCTGTAAGTATATCAAAGGGGAGGAAGAAAACATTTTAAATCTAAAGACAAGAATATCCTTCCTTAACTTTCAATACATTTAGACTGAACTGAAATGGTTCATCTCTTTTCTCATGCTAAAAAACACTGGTGATATTTTCATTGGTCTTACTTATTATAGCAAATAAGGGGATTATTTATTTTTTGTTACATCTTTGCACCATTACTGGGGTACTGTTTAAAATTCCTGTGTTGCCAGCATAAGAAGCGAACTGTTTGAGCAAGTCCAGAGGAGGGCCAGAAACTTGATAAGAGGACAGGAAAACATTCTGCTATAAAGGCAGGGTGAGAAAGTTGTGACCATTCAGCCTGGAGAAGTTTGAGTGAACAAATTTTTTACAGTGAGAGTGATGAGGTACTGGAACAAGGAGGTTCTGGGTGCTGCAACCCTGGCAGCATCCAAGGGCAGGTTGGATAAGGCCTTGAACAACCTGGTCTAGTGGGAGGTGTGCTGCCCATGGCAGGGGAGTTGGGACTACACACTCTTTAAGGTCCTTTCCAATCCCTTGACATTCTATGATTCTGTGATTACAGGGCTGAATTGCAGCAAGGATAGTGCATATAGCTACACTCTTTGGCATTTCAATTAATGAGTGAAAACCACTTGCAACAAGCTCCATGCTCCACCATTAACTGTAACATATTAATCCATCAAAGATTTACCATAGCAGCTAAAGAAAAATTAACTGTGATTTAAATCAATTGCTCAGTAATTAGCTTTAATTGACACATTAAATCTGTGTCAGAGTACCAATATTTGAGTAATGCCAAACATCCCTGAGAACGAGCTTTTCTGTACTGAAGAGCTGTAGGGCATTCATTACAAGAAGCAACGCAGATACGGTGTTAATTATGATAAAGAGTTTGTCTAAGGCACAGAGAGATCTGTTGCTGGATATTTCCATAGGTGGAATGTCTCTTTCCAGAGCTGATTTTGGCAGTGGGTAAAACTAAGGATGTCCTTACTGTTCTGGCTCTGGAATTACAGAACCCATAGAGAGGCTGAGAGCGATTGCAGTACTGTACCACTCCCTTGGAATGAAGCAACTTTGTGAATTTTCTGATCCCTCCCTCATACAGCAATGTCTTCATGGATGTGCCTTAGGAAAATGACTTCTTCTTGCAATTTTTATTTCTAATCCTCCCACTCCTATGATTCTATTGTATAAGGAAAAGAATCCAGTTCCACACGCAAACATGTGGAAAACTTTCCTGTCTGGTCCTGCCTGAAGTTAGTTGGCTAAATACTTTGCGGGCGATTAGGATATCTAGATTTCAGCCCTTGAAGGCTGAGGATGAGCAATAAGGACTGCTCAGTTCCTGGATAAAAGCTCTAATCCTAGTCTAAATTGAAAACTGTGCGTGCTCCTGCTCCCTCCATTAAGCAGGACAGCCCAGATGGATGGGAGGTTGAGGTGAGGACTAACTTGCCTCTGATCTCAGAGAGATTTAAAAATTGAGTTATTCAGAAAAGACTGTTGATGGATTTGGATGAACAGCTCCTCTGAGCAGTTCATTTTAAAGCATGTATTAATGTTTTTAATATTTCTAGGGTTTTGAGGGGTTTTATGGTAAGTTAATTTTTGGGGTTTTAGTTTGGTTTTGTTTGTTTTCGTACATTTCAGAACTAGTGGATATCCTGATGGGTGTTCTGTGAATGGTTTGGTTAAAATTTTATTTCCGTTTTCCCTAATTCCTTTAAGAGTTTTTCTCCAATAACTATCCATCAATACTCATATTGAAGTCAATATAACTAGAACTCATTTGGCAAAGAGCTGGCTAAAACTAGTACTTTAACAATGCTACCTGTAATGTCAGACCTCTCAGACTTCCTTAAAAAATAAAAATTCAGAGTTCAGCAAATAAATTTACACACTACTTCTGCACCGGGTGCTCTCCCTTTGTGTGCCACCTGCTTTCGTACCCTTGGATTCTGAAGTGGTACAGCACGTGTTAGCATTCTGGCTGGCACAGATGAGTGCTTCTTGCTTTATTTTCTCCTGGGATGACTAACACCTCATTTGCCACCACTGCAAATGATGGAGGATGAGAACTTACTGCAACTACTACGGTTCTGTCTTTGCCTTAGAGAAAGTATTGGGTCATTTACAGCATGCTTATTAGCACAGAGCTATTGGACTTTGTCATTCAACCCCTAGCAAAAAAAATAATATAGTCAGTGGTTTCTGAGACAGCTCCTTGATTTTTGCCTTACTTACTCCCTTGTCTTTTTCACAAATCATTCAAAATCAGTTGAATTCAACAATGTGCTACAATATCTACTTATGTTCCATATCTTTTAGGGCTAAAACATTGCAAATGGATGGGTTCAGTTTATTTTAGCATTGAGTTCTTTTGTTGAGTTTATTATCAGTAGCAATATTGGATTTTAGTTTCTGTGCTCACATATAATCATCAGAAGTCAAAGGCAGTTAATGTCTAGGATGGTTATTCCTAAAAAGATTAATTATAGTACTGTCATACTGTATAATAATGTTTGTCATAGCTCCTACTGCATGTCCTAGAATATTTATTAGTTAACGATTGAATATACTACTCCCATATTTAATGGAAGCTGTGTGTTCCCAAGTCCTAATGCATTACACTAAAATCACATTTTGAAACTTGTTCAGTGTAATTGCTTTTTTAAGATTTAGCTCAGGGGCTTTTAAAATGTTTGCACTTTCAAGCAGTCGTATAAGGGATTAGATGAAAAAAGACATGACAATTACATGAACAAACAACATACACTAAGCCTCTGTCTTCATTTGGTCCTTGCCATGCTCTCAGTTGACAAAAGATCCTGGGCTTTTTCTGCAGGCAAATGATGTGTCCCTGAAGTTTTTGCTCTAACAGCAGAAGGTACTTCTTGCTAAGTGAAAAGTTAAATTTTCCTGAGATTATTCATTTTCTCACATGAATTATTGGTGCTATATATTCCATTTTGTTATTAATGAATTTTATGTTAGCCCTGTGAGTATGACTGGTTTCAATGAGTGACTGAATGGGCTAATTTTATAAATCTTTAGTGAAAATACGTATTTGAAATCATTCTCTGTTTCATCTTTTCAGAGAAATATAACTGAATTAGATCAAATACAATTTTGGGAATTCAATATTAAATTTCCCTGATGCTTTCCTTGTGTTGGTAGACAAATATGACATTGTCTAGAATAAGGTAAGTAAGGTAAAATAAATGGTAGAGCTAAACCAGGTCAAGCCCAGAAGCAAGGCCTGCTAACTCTTATAGTCTAAACACCTGCTAAAGTCAGGTAGGAGAAGGAATATATTTCTAACTTTAAACAAACTTGATCAGATATGAGTTGACCTTAATTTTATTTATATGCATGAAATACACCAAGAGGTCTATTAGGAAAATCACATTGCTTTACAAAGATACCATGGCAACACATCATATTTTGTGTATATTTGAACTGTAGCAGTATTGAGGAGAAAGGGAACAATTTGTTTGTCTACCCAAAGACATCATCTAGTGGCATTTGAAAAGCCCTAAGATATTTTGCCTTTTGTCTGCTGGTTCAAAAAGCTGAATGCCTCCTGCAATTCCGTGATATGTCTACCTTCCCAGATAACTCAGGGAGTCTTAGGGATTATTAAAGCCTCACTAAATGCACTCAGGCAATGAAATAAAACTTTAACAGACACAAACTCCATTCAGTATCGATTTGCTAACCTGTTCCTTTCATGAAAAAGTTAACTTTGTGAACAAGTACATGTGAGTCTAGCTGAGTGGTACGGGAGAAAGAAGAAATGTCAATTTTATGGGCTTCCAGTAGATCCATGATGAAAGGGCTAGAAGTAAAGGTTACTTATTAAGAAGTGAATCCTTATTTTAAAAGATCTCAAATACTATAATTTGTAATACTACAGTAGTACCAGAACATTGTCACACACACAAATATAAAACATTTTCCCTACATTTTGCTAAGCTGGGAAATAGTCTTTTTACCTTGTAAGGTCTAATATAAATGCTTAAAAAATTGAAGCAAAACAATCCAAAATTAATGAAATAATTAACCAGTGTGAAATATAAATATATACATTGAAAACTGTTCTTATATTTGTATATAAAATATATTTTATGTATCTATATGATATACATTAACAAGAAATGGAAATGATGTATTTAATATAATCAGTTTTATGAAACTGTAGAGCACCCACATTCACAAAAATAAGGAAAAACATATTGCAAACAAGGGACCTAATAATGTCTCACTAGAAACATCAAATTTTCAGTATTCTATCCCTTCAATCCTACAGTAGTTAAGTAGCTAAACCCTCATTCAATTTAAATCTTTTAAAAGAAGATAGAGGAACTAAAAAGAAGATTGTGAGAGATCCTGCATATTGTAGCTTACAATGTTTGTAGATGGAAAGCAGACTAGAAATCTTCTTTAACTAATCCTGTTATGCCAATAAATTAGCTTGCATATGTTCCTATACATTTACGTTTTGAAAATCCATTAACTGAAAAAGAAACCTAGTGACTGAAAGATCAGGCAATGTAAAGACTGCTTATTTTTTAAAGCAAGGGAATAAATTCAGATTCTCCATCAGTGCTTTTGAAGATTATTGTTTTATCATCAAAAACAGGTAAACAAGAAATAATGAATACCTACTTTTTGTCAGTTATGTACATTCAATACATTTGTTTTTAATTCACCTTCACTATCTTCATGGTTGTAATAAAATTTAGGTCAGTACCTATTCACACTGCCTTGCTTCCAATGAGAAATGCCTTGGGGAGGTGGCTGCTTGTTTCTTTTTTTTTTTTTTTTTGTCTGAGAAAGAAAGATATGGATTAAATTTGCTCCTAGGCAAAATTAAATTTTAAGCCTAGAGGCTTGCAAGTTGGGATCTTTCTGAACTCTGGGGAAGGCTGCAGCTTGTTTGAGCTGAGGTAAAGTTAATTTACTTCACAGTGGCTGGTACAGGGCTCTTTTTTGATTTGTGCTGAACACAAGGTTGATAATATAGAGGTGTTCTGTTATTGCTGAGCAATGCTTTAACAGAGCCAAAGTGGTTTTTGCTTTCCCAGACACTGTGCTGGTGAAGAGCCTGGAGGTGCATGGGAAATTGGGAAGAGACAGAGCTGGCATGGCTAACACCCACAGACCAAGGGGAGATACCATACTGCATCATGCTCAGTATATATCGGAGGGGAGAAAGGGATAGGGGGGCAAGAAGGAGGGGGGGCATATTTGAAGTGATGACGTTTGTCTTCCCAAGTAACTGTAATGTGTGATGGAGCCCTGCTTTCCTGGGAATGGCTGAACACCTGCCAGCCCATGGGAAACAATGAATTAATTCCTTGTTTTGCTTTGCTTGTGTGCTCAGCTTTTGCTTGCCCTATTAAACTGTCTTTACCTCAGCCCATGAGTTCTCTGGATTTTACCCTTCCAATTAATTCTCTCCCTGATCCGACTGGTGCAGCAATGAGGGAGTAGCTGTGCGGTATTGGTTTGCTGGCTGGGGTTAAATCATGACAAGAGGGATTTTTGTTGGCTTTGCAGTGCTTTTGAGCCCGGGATAAAATTATTGAGAAATTCAAAGCCTCTGCAAACTGGAGCACTAGAGGCAGAGGAGCAGAGAAGCCTGTGAGTTGGGATTACCTGCAATTTGGAGAGAAGGAAGAAGGTGTCAATCTGCAGAAAGAAGGCGGTAATGACATAGGGAGTGGCATGTCAGTAAAAAATGCATATCAGACCACACCTTGCTATGATCATATTGACTTTTAAAGAAAATTAAAGCCTGATTCACAAACTCATCATACTACTTGTTCTGCTAGCTTTGGCCATAATTGATAGCATGATGTGTATTGTCTATGGAAAAAGAAAAGTACTATGCAAAAAACAGATTCTTACAAGAACTTCAGATAAATTGCATAATTATATGGTTCATTTTAAAGTATTATAATAATTATATGTATTTCAACTTTCAAAAAATGTATTATTTACAATATATCTTTGCACTATAGGTATGATGTATAAAAGTCAGCATACAGCTCTTTCATGCTGAGTGAGTATTTTGGCTACTGTAATTAAAAATTCACACCCAGCATATGCACAGCCAGAGTGCAGGAAGTACTAAGTATTCAGAATAGAATGACGACATGATGGGAGAATGGAGTTTCTCAATGATGCTAAGATGATACTTTGAAACTTATTAAAATCAAGAATTTCAAGGTCATGTGGAATGTTTTTACTGGGAATTTTTCTAGGGCATATTCACTAGACTCAAAAACAGAAAATAGGACAAAGGTCACAAGCCAAAAATCCTTTATTTTCTTAATTCAGGTTCATTCAACAACTACTCTAAAGTCCTATTCCATAGTTTTTGTTACAGTAAACAGAGTTAGCAAATTGCAGGTTCATGCAAAACTGAGGGAGACAGGCTATAGTCTCCTATAGTGATAGATGGGGATTTATGGACTTAACTCCGATTAGCGTTAATGGGAGTTAAGGACAAAAGCCACATTTATCATAATGAGATTAATTTCCATTGCTTAAATACATATCATGAAGCAGCTGCACTAAAGATATTTTTTAAACTATTACTTTTCACCTAGTTCTTTGATTTAACTATTTTTTTATAATGTTTTTACACTGGTGTTATGGTTTTAGGAAACATCACGAGTGTTACATAATCATAACCCCAAGTGAGTTCATCTTTCATGATTGCAACAAAATAAGAAACTTCATAAAGAGCATGCCTCATATGATGTGAACAGAGCCATGTAGTGATGCCACAATCTTATTTTCACAGATAGTAAGATTTCCTACAACAGTGACTGAGTAGAACTCAGCTTGCAAATTAGATATTTTCACAGCTTTTTCTGGATAATGCTGCAGTTGCTATACCAGGATGTAGATTTTTAGGAACAGTCTACCTGGTAACAGGCTTTAAACAGATTGAAAAGACTAATATAATAATATGGAAGTAAGAAAGAAGATACAGGAAGGGATGGGAGTAATGCCACATGATTTCATAGTGCAGTGCTGTACAAGTAATGGTTTTCCCTTTAAGTGAAAATGAGCAATCAGAGGAAGCGGAATCAATGTAAACAAACAGATAAGGGGAAATAAGAGGTGTGAACTGTCCCCCAGCTTTGCTAGAAGATTTTAGGTAAACAAAGGATATAAAAATTTAATTAAAGGCTAAGTCTCCCTTGGAATGAGAAGATAAAGATTCTGGAAGAGCCTTTGATAAGTCTGTAAAGAAACCATTTGAGTTTTAGAAAGCATTAGAACAGGTGAGGAGTAGTATTTAAAGCAGCATTGTATGCAGTAGCAAGGGCTTGAGCTGATGATGAAGGAGGTCACTTCAGGTCTTCTGTAGCTAATTGCAGTAAGTGCTATGGGGAAGTAGAAAGTTTTGTGTCTACAAACTGAGTTATTCAGCTTTCTGTATAGTAAAGTGTTTTGCAAATTTTTAAAGAATGCTTGTTAAAATGAACCAGAAAGAAGGATACATTGGTATGTCTGGATGACCTAATTGTAACACCTATCCTGGTAAATCTTTATCTCTTTTAGATAAACCAGAACAATTATAGCTTAGAGTAGCAAGGCAGTTGTAGGTCTGGATTCAGCCTTTTCTTCAAATGAGGTAAAAAATATTTGAAGCTAGGTTTTCATTAATGTAAAGAAGACTTTTAAAAAATGTTACCCAGCACACCAGCAGCAAGGCTTTTTCCCTAGACCTAAGAAACAACCTCTGACTAATGGGTTATAAAATATTTTCACAACTTGTTTATAACCGAAGTTGGTATAGATGCACACCTGATTTGACATTTCTTCAAGGACCAGGAAGTCAAAGCAGAAGATACTGTATGCATTTGGTAGTAGCATAGACATTTTTTTGATACATTAGCATATCAGTTACTTGACCCTCATGTTTCTATGCACAGCTTCAAATTGAACTCATCCTTAACCAACACCTCCGACAACATGTCCTCAACACCTGTTAGTGATACAGGTGTTGATGTTAGTGATACAGAACACCACCCTTGATCCGCTGTTGCAAGCAGTTGGTGCCAGGTCACACCTTGCAGCTTGGTGGGACATCTGGGACATGGCTGTGCTACCTTTGCCCTGTATTCTCTTGTCCCTCTCCATTCATTTTGTGGTTGTAAAACCAGCCAATGTTTTACCTGTAACTTCCACCACAGTTTCCGGGGAATTCCAAGACTGCCTTTTAAAAGTTATTCTTGACTTAAAGTTCCAGAGCAGAAGGGTACAAAAAAATGTCTTCCATTTCTGCTTGGAAAGCCAATGGGCATAGGAATTATTTTTTAAATATGGGGGGACAAAAAAAAAGGATGCTATTTGTTTGCTAATTTGTATCTTGTATATGTAGTTGTGTTAGTTGCGTATGTGTGTCATGACTTTACCTTTAAGATGGCTTTGGGAGCTAAGGAAGTTGAAGCTGCTGGTGGCTGATGGGAGTCTTTTCTCCTGACCAATTATCGGTCATTTCTAAGAATTGACAGCAGTTTTGACCATTGAAAAGCGAGATCGTCTTGTGAACACTGCCTTAAGATGTAAAGCCAGAGCTCTCTTGTTCTCTTTGTGTTTCCTGCTTCTAAAAAGGTAACAAGGCTTTGTCTTGGCCTCCTCCCCCCTCTCCAGGCCGGACAAGGCCGCAGAGGGCGGGGGAGAGGGGGGAGAAACTGAGCCGGCCGGCCTGGCTTGGTTTGTAGTTTCTGCTGCTGGACTGAAACCTGACACCATGAACATCTGCAGCTTTCCAAGACTTTAATTCTTTTACTGCCTGGATAAAACGTACAGATTACTCTTTTTTCTCAGAGAGAGAGAGAAAGAGACAATCAACATGAAGAAGACAGTGAAGAAGAGAGTTAAGTTTTAGATGGGAAAGAGAGAATAAGGAGATGCTTTATAAGCTGAAATATTTTTCTGTAAAAGCTGTGGAGATGGACAATAGTGTTCTGAAAAAAAACCTCCTTTAATTCATGACAGAGTATATTGGGAGGAATGGAGTGTTCAAAGTGTGGATTTTGAGCAAAAAGTAGAGTAATTGCGATACAGTGAGGTGCTGGAACAGAGTGAAGCAAAGATTTGAGGCCTTGAGGGCAATGAGAAAACTGTTTTCCAGCGAAGCTCACAGAGGCAGATGAAGAGGACTTTTGCCTTTGAATAACTCATCCTTAAAAATGGCATCCCTAGACTCATGGCCCATACACACCTCAGAGTGATGTGAAATGGGAGGAGTGAGCTGATGGCAGGATTTCCAGGCAGCTGGCATCAGAGAAATAGAAAACTATAACAGAAATAGTTTTCTCGTGAGAAACTCCATAAATTAGCAGAAGACTTCTGTTTCTCTTCAAAGACTGATGAAAAGACTCTAGCAGGAATTGGGACTGTTTTAAACACCAAAGTTCCAAAGTTTTTTGTCTCTATGTTGTCATGTGAACAAGGGAATAGTGGATAGTGGGGGATAAAAGGGTTTTCTGGAGGTTTATTCTGGTGTTCTTATTCTTGTAGTTTTGTTAATAAACTTTCTTTATTCCTTTTAAGTTTTAAGCCTGTTTTGCTCTTGTTCTAATCCATATCTCACAGCAAGAAATAAGTAAGTTTTCTAGTAATTTTTTAGTTACTGCTTTAAAACCACGACAATGTGTAGTTGTGTTTTTTGAAGCATACTTTGGCTGCATCCTACAGAGTTTTCTTATAATACGGAATAGGTGCTGTATCTCAGGAGGATAATATGATCTCTCTGCTTAGAATGCAGGTTCAGCAACAGGATTTCCTGGATTAGTCCAGACATGTAACAAACTGGACAGCTGTAGACCCACTAGAATTGGTAAAATCTCTGTCTGCTCCTGACTCTGTGACCCAGGGATCAGGGTGGCAGAGGCCAGTGTATGAAAATAAAGGATGCTATATAATCTGATGTCCAAACTTGTACAAGAACATTTTCTGTGTCTTGCTAGAAGGAAGTTGATTGTCAAACAGGGAATTATTTTTTTCCAGTGTATTTTCAGTAAAAAAGGCATCTCTTTCCTTGTATTTGAAACAGTAGCCTAAATGATTAATTTGAGAAAAAATGTCTGGTGAAACTCTTCAGCATTGAGGTTTGTAATGTGTATAAGTGAACATTTTTTCCAAGCAATCTATTGAAAGACAACCTAGAATAGGTGCAACAGAACAAAAGCTAAAGAAATTCAAGAGTTGTGGCTCATTAAAGGACAGTAATTATGGTGGCTTAAAAATGGGTTTGTCTGGTTTAAAAGCTCATTTTATTTGTAAATGCAAGATAATCTCATTAGTGGGGGGAGTACAGAAAGATTTATAATGTGCTTCCTATCAACATTCAATTATTTTCAGACCGAATCAAGAAATACCCCTGCACAAAAACATGGTAAGGCCAAATAAGAGACATATGATTTTCAGTTGTTAATTTAGATTAATTAAGAGTGTAAAATTAAAATTAAATTAAGTAATTCAGTGTTAATTGTCTTCATGTTGCTATTTGCCATCACATCTCTTTGATGTCCCCTTCAATGCACTTTGAGCACATGCATTATGCTAAGCGTATTAACACACACTGAGTAAAAATTGCTGTAAATCTGCATTAAGGTCAGTGTTGTACCTGACCTTTAAAACTCAGAAAACCTTGAGCAAGTTTATCAGTCACTTTTCCTAGAGTAAAAGCAGACATTTTGGTATGGCCTACTACATACCCAATAGACTAATTGCTTTGTGTATTCAGTATTCTGACTCTGAACATTTGCAGCTGAAAATGTTGGCACTGATATTATTCTGACCCTGTATGACTGAATAATCTGTTCTCCTTTTTTTTTGGCAATTACCAACAACATATATATGACAACATATATGTTCACAATATATATGACACTTCTCTTAATGATCACAAAACCTTTTAGCCTTAGGAGATACAGTGTGAATACAAGCTTGAGCTACAAAAGCTCTCTAGAGGAACTTTTCAAGGTATTGTGATAAATGCTGAAATTTAAGTTCCACTGCACCAGTAAGAAAAGTATTTGCTTTTCTGTAGTATATGGTTCCCATATTGCCAGTATACATTTAATTTACGTGACCAAGCAATCCAAATGATTTGTCAGATTTTTAATGTTATGTGTGTTTAGGTACATTACTATTTATCTCAAATGAAAAACTTCACATGTTAATTTGTATTAAATATGTTACAATGAAATAGTAATTTTATTCTGGGCTTTCACAATTTTTTAATCTTTTATTCCAGATTTCTAAATTCTTTTGTGTAAAATCCCAGAATAACAGAAACTTGTAAAATATGAAACACTGGTTATTTATGAAACTTAGGTTTTCCTTTATATGTGTGAAGCAATGAGTTTTACTTGTTCAGAGGATGAGTGAGAAGTTCTTTGTGGATATCGAGACATGCACAGATCTAGTGCTACCATTCAGCTTGATAACACAGAAAAATTGGTGAGGCTGGATCCTATGTAGTGCCAAAGATAAAAGTCTGTTTTAGGGAGCTTTCAGTTGTGTAGTTTACTTTTTTGCCTGCCTCGTCAGAGCAGAGATGACATAAATGAAATTGCTCATATGATCACTTAAAATCACCTAGGTTAAATTAGAACCACAGCTTCCTGGCAAGAGGTGGCATTCTTCTCCCTGCTGTAAACTGTCTGATTTGTATTTTGAGAAAGAATATGAAATAGCAGGGGGAAGGGAAGGGAAGGGAAGGGAAGGGAAGGGAAGGGAAGGGAAGGGAAGGGAAGGGAAGGGAAGGGAAGGGAAGGGAAGGGAAGGGAAGGGAAGGGAAGGGAAGGGAAGGGAAGGGAAGGGAAGGGAAGGGAAGGGAAGGGAAGGGAAGGGAAGGGAAGGGAAGGGAAGGGAAGGGAAGGGAAGGGAAGGGAAGGGAAGGGAAGGGAAGGGAAGGGAAGGGAAAGAATCAGTTTATAGAGTTGACAAGCTGTAAGTCAAATTATGCTACTTGTTTGGTTTGTCTGCCTCTCCTGAGCTGTTGGAGGAGGTGTAGAAGGTTTAAAGAGTGTGCTTTCCCGAGAGACACACACTGCCCTTCCATTGCACACTGCCACACTCCTCGTCCTTACTGAGAGCTGTTCAGCCCAGCGATGTGAGATTGGCACCAGGGCACTGCGCAAGCGACGAGGGTTGTTTTTAACCCCTTGTTTTTCCGCTTGTTTACTCTGTTATGCACAGCCGAGGCAGCAGAGGGAGCTCAAAGATTTTGGTCATCAGCAAGAGACCCCGGGAAGCCCGGACAGAGACTGACACTGCCAGGGGACAACTGCAGTGACAGCCAAGGATGCAAGCAGAGCCAAGGGCTCCAGGTATTCGGACTTATTTAAAGCTGGTAGATTATATTCATATCCCATTATCAACTGCTAGTTTTAAATACAAGGTATCAGTGACCAGGTTTTATTTTGCACTCGTTGCTTACTTAACCTGTTCTGTTTACAGGTTGAAAAAAGAACTATTTATCAAGACTTTAAAAGTCCTTTTTGAGTCTAAAAATTTGTTCTAATGAGTTAAAACATAGGTACCTGAATATTAATTAATACAGTAAATTCAATTGATAAAATAGTGAAAATTGAAGACATTCTGAACTGCAATGAATTGATTTTTGTCAAACCATGCAGAAATTCTGTTTGTTAAATAATGCAAGATTATTTTCACTGTCATTTAAAGGTAGAAAGATTTTCATATTTTTTAGAAGTTTCACCATCTGTGTTAGGGAGAAGAAAAGCTAATAAACCACACAATTGAAAGTCCTGTCTAAACAAAAGCATTTGTTTTTCTGCAAAGAAAGATTTGAGTCTCTGGGAGGTCATCAGCAGCTGACAATAAGTAGAAGTCTGTTTTGAGCTGTATCAGTGAATACATTATGAACAGAAGAAGCATCATGAAGGTCAGGGTTGTGCTTAAATATCCAGGTTTTGGATACATAAAAACAAGAGAATTAAAAACCTTGGGGCTCTGACCAGGTCTGATATTTTCTGTAACATATGACATTACCTTGAACTATTTGTTACAGACCAGGTCGTTGTCTACCTTGAGTGCTTCAATTTGCTTTTGAGGTAACACTGAGCAGAATGTACTTTCATTAAAAAATAGAAATATTGTACTAACTTAACTTAAGTTGCACTGAAAGGAAATATTTATAATTCTCTGATTTTGGTGAGAAAATACACTGGAGGTGTGAATTTGATCATCCTTTTCCCAAATTCAGGACAATTTTTGTGTATTAACAACTCCAGTTTAGTATATATCCTTTAAATAGCAATTGAGCGGCTAGGTCTTTGCACTCTACTGACCTTGTGGTCTGTCACCTCTTTTGGACCAGATTCACTCATCCAGACATTAGGAAGTAGCTGTGGAACACTATTCTAATCATCTGGGCATTGCTTAATCCTCTGATTGAACCTGAATAAATCTCTCTGGATGCCCTGTCAATCTGCTTGGGATTTACAATCTGGAAAGGCCCCCAAATACAAATTAAAGTAATTTTCTATCTGAAGAAAAGCCATGTGTCTCTCTCAGTAACATCTACTACTATATTCCAAGGTAGGTAAAGAACAGGCAGTTATACTTCTTGGAGACAGGGGGATAAATATTTGACTACATGACTTTTTCTTATTATTTTCCTGACTACAGGTCCTTGGTTACATTAGGGTTTTTTTGTAGATTTTTGTTTGTTTGGGTTGTTTTTTGTTTGTTTTTGTTTTTTTTTTTGCTATATCAATTCAGTTCTGTCTTTACAAGTACATTTCCTGACTCCTGAAATCGTTGGGATTTCAGAGTATTTTCTATATTTGGATCTTACAAACTCCCACAACTGTTCTGTCATCTCTCTGTATTTTAGCCCTCTCTGCCCCAAAATTACTATGTAACTGTTTTCAAAGAGGTATTTTTAACTGTCTTCAAAAAAATGTAAAACACTTGTAGAGGGAAGGAATTCAAATGTCTCCCTCACTAAATTTTAGTGATTATACCTGTAGTCCAATTTACTAGCATATGTCTCACCTTTTTAGTGAGATTATCCTGGGGGTTTTCATCAATTCACAGTTTAATATCTAGTTCTGTTACCTTTACACTCTGACTTATTCTGTCAAAATTTTATCATCTTGTTCTGTATCATCTCTCTTTCTTTAGTAGACAAATTTTAAGTGTATGTACAAAAGCATGCAATACTCTTCTTTTTATTCCAAATTTATATAGCAGTTCAAAGTTTTAGTCACTCTATTATTTCGGAGCAACAACTCTATGGAAGAAGGACTTTTCAAATAAAGTATATATCTCCATATGCACTGTATATGATGAAATTAAAAAATGTTATCAACAAAGTGGCTTAATGAATTAGCACTTTTGAGGTTAAAAAGGTGGACCATTATAGAAACCAGTAACTGTCTAATAATTATTTCATAGGAATTGACAAATAAAACTTAGGGAGAAATAATAAAAACAACACCTTCTACCCTTGGCTTTACTTTTACTTGTGTGTGATGGTATAATGATGAAATTTTTGTTAGAAAAAATCAATTGCCAAATTAGGAATTCTCACTTTCCATTCTCAGAAGTGGATTTCCTTTTTTGCTTAGTTCCAGGTGAAGAGAAGCTAGCTTTAGAGCTTATGGAACATATTTAACTTCAAACATTGATTAAGTTAAAATATCTTACCATGGTTGTCTCTGCAATGGATCCAAAGCTGTTTATAAATATGTTGCATGTGACATTAACTGGAGGACCTGCAAAACAGAAAAAAAACCCTCACCAGTCCCTGTTCCAGAATTATTGCTTATTGATTGATTATTCAATATAAACCATTAATGAACAATATTTATTGACTTTGGAAGAAATAATGCTGCATTCACAACTAATTTAATGCATGATTAAATTTAATGGTTTTTAATAATTTTCTTTTTGATTTTTCTCAAAGGCACACTACTTATCTGGCCAAGTTTAGCAATTAAAAAACCCATAGCAAACAGCAACAGAGTTCAGTATAAACCTGCACACATTCTTCTATACAAAAAGAAAAAAAAAACAACATTCCATTTAAAATATATAGTAAAATATTTTGTGTGTATGTCAGTGAGAATGCATGTCACTTCTCACAACAATTATGGGGAAAAATGACTTTCTGCACCCAAGGCAGCTTCTACTTTCAATGTTATCTGCATAACTGGCAAAATAAATAGATTATTGCTGCTCTTATCTCTAGTGCTTACAAAGTCATTTAGATTCTATTCCCATTTTTCTTAAATTAAAAAAATGTTTAGGAGTCCATTTAAAACTGAATCCTTTGTTACTATGGGTCTCAGTCAACTGTTGTTTTGTCTTATCTTGCACTTTGAAGTATCAGTAGTGGCAGAGAAGTCATTATGATAACTGAACAATTAATTGCCTCTTAATGGAAAAGGGTTTAAATTATTTTCTAGAAGTCTCTTTAAAAATGTCATTATGGAAAACCATGCTAATTTTTCCATTATTCCTTATCAATTTCAATCTGTGTCCAATAGAAACAAGGTTTCTCCATCTCAAGTTTTTTTGTT
Source organism: Poecile atricapillus (assembly GCF_030490865.1). Lineage (NCBI taxonomy): Eukaryota > Metazoa > Chordata > Aves > Passeriformes > Paridae > Poecile > Poecile atricapillus. The sequence goes on from NC_081252.1 coordinate 40,900,511, forward strand.
ACTTTTCTACAACTCAATATTCTTATATCAATAAGCCAGTTTAGCACTGGAGAACCTGGATTGTTTTTGTAGTTGTAAGCAGTCTAACGATGAGAGCTCTGTATCTGGAATAGGAAGACTGGTCTTATAAACCTTTATGTAATATCTCTTTTTTAGTATCACTGTAGAAAGAAACTGCTCTGCCTCTACTAGTGATTTGCAACTAGCAAAATCTAACATAGCCAATAAATTTCACATTAAATACTTGAAGAAGCAGAATGTCCATTAAAAGTTCTGCCCAGTATGACAGAATTTGGAACACCCAGCTTTCTTTCCTGACAACAAAAATTGTTCTGTGCAGCAGTTCTAACAAACCACTTCTACACGTACTTCAGTCTTGGCAATACCCGAGACTACACCTATGGAACAGAATTCTCAGGTAAGGAGGTAGCACTTGCAGTCACTTTGGTACACAGTTAATTATTTAGAGTTGTTGAGTATATCCTGTACTTCTGAGAATTCAGTAAAAGCTTTACGTGCTCAACTCCTGAAAAGGATCAAGGGGAAAAGGAAAAGCAGAGATGGGCAGAGTCACTAAAAACCGCCAGGGAGAAAATTGTTCCTCTTGCCCATTTGTTTGCAAGGCAGCTTTTCTTTCAAACACTTCCACGTTGTAGTACCTGCCATCTTTTCAAATTTGATGTGATGCTATCTTGCTTAAAATAGTACTATACTTTGAAATACAAGTTTGCTTTTATCAACATAGTTGTTTTTATTAAGAAAAAGCTCTAAGTCACTCCAGTGCTGATGCCTAATTTCAAATTACAGTAAAATAGTTAATAGCTAGTTAAAAGGAGCACAAAAGTAGAAGCTAAAAGTAGCCTGCAAATGTTCTAGAGTTAACTCAAAGACACTGTGCTGAGAGTAAAAATGAACTTCCCAAAACATGGTCAAAAAGAATCACGAATGAGAAGCTGTAAAAGCTGGAAGTCATATTTGAACACAGGAATTCAGGCAAGCTGAACATAGATTAAAGAGAAGCAGAAAAGAAATAGAGCTAAAACTCACTAGAGACAGAACAGCTAACAATGATCGCTATCTACAAGGCGTTAAAAATAGAATCCTGCCAAGATCTGAAAGCTGAAAGAAGATGATTAAGGTATGAAAGTATCCATGGAAGTGAAGAAGGTCAGAGTAGAAAAACCAAATGAAGTCTTTGTAGCAGCATTTGTCTCCAGTTGCGGGCTGTGTCAAATACTAGAGCCATTCTGCTGGAATTTTGTATGAGGACTGTAGAAGACATTTCAGACCAAGTGAACAGGAGCAAACTGACTGGCTGAGGTGATATAAATCCAGCCATTAGAAAAATCTTTTCAGAATTGTGGAAATACAATTCACTGTGAGTCAGCTATCACCTGTGTCACTTTTCTAATCAGTGGAAATGTGTACCATGTCCATCCAGTATAACTTGAATTAAAAAAACCCCACAGATTTCAGGTATGATGGTGGGGGACATGAATATGAACTATATCCCTGCAAACCTTACCTCTGTACTAGCCAAACTGACAGAAATAAAGAGAACTTTTATGATTAAGAGATACATATTAATATTATATATAAATATATTTCATAGATTAATATATCTATATGCTAGGCAGAAATACATCAAAAAGTCAAAAAGGATTAAAAATTCTATAAAAAGCTGCCACACAAAACCAGCTGAAGTGGAAGAGAACCCTTCACACCGGAAAAGGTACATAGTAGGTAGTAATCTGCAAATGTACATATTTGCAAAGATCAAACAGAAGTAATACTTCTCCACATCACTTGGCAATAAAATCAGTAAAATAATAAACAAATTTAAAGGAAACAAAATTATACTTTTTCATATTCCAAAACACAAAGGTTTTGCCAAAAAATAATGAAAAGACCAAAAATATGAACAGCTTCCAGAAGAGATGAGAAGAACATATGTTACTAAACTAATTTTTTTTCAATTAAGTCCTGGCTTTCAAAGCTTCTAAACTAACGATTGCTGAAAAATGCTTGCCAATAGCAGGGCAAGTAACACTTTGAATTTTCCTATACAAATGCTCAAATTTTTACTTTAATATTTAAAGTTTTTATACCTAGGTTACATAATTGTGTTCAAATTTGAAAGACAATAAAGTATTTTGCATATTTGCAGGAATGGATATTGTCTGCAATGTGGACACTGAGTAAAAGCACCTTGCTATGTAACCTTAAAAATATAACATTAATCTATAACACTAAAAAAAAAATTGCAACTGGAACAAAGCTTTTACAATAATTTTCAATTTCCTGTTGTATTCCATAGCTGAATAAATACCATGTATTCTCTATTATGGTTTTTGAACAAGAATTCATGTGCAGATTCAATATCCAAAAGCAGAACACACAGACAGAATATATAATTTCGCCTTCTTGACCAAGATTAATTATAAATAAAATTGGTCATTAAAAATATTGCCTGCATAGAAATTTTACTGGAACAAAAAATTATTTAAATTAATGTCTGAGTTATCTTATTAGTCCTGATTCTCTTTCTTTAAAACTATAATCAGTTTAAAACCTCAAAAAGGCATTAAGCCCCAGCACTTGTTGTAGGAGTAATAAAACTAACCAAAAAGTGGCAAAGTCACTTAAGGAGATACTTATTCTTAGTGGTAGGTCTGAATCATTCTGGGCAGATCTGTTCAAGCTGCATAGCTGTCCAGAAGATTTAGAATGTGCACTTTTTGAAAAGGAACAACGTCAAATTAGGTTTTGTCTCTTTAAGTTACAATAGTTACAAAACAAGGCCCTAAATCCTTTGAATTATACTTTCAAGTACTGCATTTAATTTTGCAATCTCTAAACCATCTGCCTGTTCTTCACTGTTGCCTCACCAGAAGATTGTGATTGGATGCTGTCCATGACAAACTATAAAATTCAAACCCCAAATCATATAGAGATGTGTTGGAAATTCCAATGCACGTTTATAATTTCCTGAGAAATATCAGCATCACTAACTTAAAAAGAGAAAAGTATTTTCAGCTGCAGTAAACCCTGGGTAAAAAGTTTATATATACACAACTGAGTGTTTATGGTTTGCTGATGAGAAAGTAATCTGACAAATCTCTTACATGGTCCTTATGAATCAGACTGGTCAAATTCTGGTAAAACCAGCATACAGCAGTGGCTTAAGAGTCAAAACCACTTGAGTTTCTGGAACTTGGAGATGTCAAAAAATTATAACATTTCTTGCTGAATAAGAATTAAGATGGAAAGGCAGTGACAGATGACTTAGAGGAGAAAGCACTGCCAGCTTGAAGGAAAATTTTTGTAGTAAACATGGAGTAAAGCCTTATAGTGAAATGTTAGAGCTAAGAGAACCTCTTGGACTCAGGAAGATAGGCATAGGAGAAAGCAACTAAGGAAAAGTAAGAATAATATAATTTTTAATCACAATAGGTTTATTCTTTCAAAACATTATTTATATTCTGGGTAATTTAAAGAAGTTTAAAGATTCAGTAATAGAGTTAAATATGGTTCCACTATCAGACTGGAACTCCTTGTTTTCAAAAAAAAGAATAGTCAAATTTACCTAAACTTCCCAGAGTACAAAAGTTAGAATGGATGGTGTTTGTCTGTATGATACTTCGCATATTCATATTAAAAATATGTTTTGTGTAATCCTTCATTAAATACTCTAATGTTCCTGAGTCTGGATAATATGCTAAAATCCTCAGAAGACACAGTCATTATTACATTTGCAAACTTTGCTGTCTCAGTCTTTGAATCTGCTTTGTTTTAATTGTATCTCCTTTGTGATAAGTGCATAAAAGGCACATGCCAAGACAAAATTTCATATATTGAGAACTTGAAATTTCTGTGGAAAATGGGGACAGGGAAAATAACAGGAGGAAGGATGGTCCTTTTGGCATTTCAAGGCACTAATGGGACCCAGGAGTGAGGAATATAATTTGGTGGTAGAATTGGTAACTAAAATAAGCTGCCCTGAATTTGGTGGTCGATGTCATTAACACACTCTTTAGAACCAGACAGATAAGATTTGGACAATCTTTCACAGAACTTGCTTTCCATATTGTTTCATGCTATGGCAATCCAAGGTGGGAATCTGAATCCATCAGTAAGCATTTCAGGAAAGGAAAGAAACCAGCAAACCTTATTAGACAACTCAAATCTAAGGATAAGGTGTATTTATGAAAGGCCTGCAATTGGGCAGCTGTGAAAGTGGCAGGTGTAGAGTGTATTGCTACTGAAATGAACTGCCATGCATACAAAAGAAAGGCAAAAGAAGGCACCTCTTTTTTTCTTTTTAGTGAATGTACATCTTAGTTTTCGTATTTCTTTCAGAAATTGCATTTTTGTGAGCAGTAATACTGACATACTGAAAACCTGAAAGTTTAGTTTTGAAATTACCTTTGAAATTTGGTCTGATCCTCGCATCATAGCCTGACATCCTACCCATTAGCTTATCCAGGAAATCGGAGGGTGACATTGGCATGCTACGAGATCTTGCACTGTCTGTTTCCTTCGTGGCTACCAAGCTAAAAGCAAGGAAAAACAAACAAACAAACAAAAATTTGTTAGAAGTTTTGCTAGCGAAACTTTAATTTTATTTAGTCAATCATAGTTCATTTTTGTAGGAACAGGAAAACAGGAAAGTTAAGATAGTCTTTCAAGTTGGTTAATGCTTCAAAAATAGCAGTAGCAAAGAGATTGAAACAGTAAGTTCCTTCTATATCTGTCATTTAATATATAAATCTTATTCTGCTATGCTGCACAGTTACTGGTTACTTCCTCCTCAGAACTTCTGAAGATTAATATCACTTTCAGTCAGCAGTAATCAATACCATTATCACAGCATTAAATAACGTCATCTACAGAAGTAGCTGTGTATGTGGAATGTCATATTTTGGAGTCTATTCTGAGACTGATCTATTTTAACTGTGTGTACTGTAATAGAAGACTGGATCAGAAAAAAAAGAAATACTAAGGATCTTGATTAGAATAGTACTACTATCACCATGTTTTATATTGATATGTAATCATAATAAAACAGGTCAGTCTTTTGGCAGGTGGTATTCTTTAACATTGTCCTAGAGTTTAATTTTCTATTAAAACAAAAGTTACTGCTACAGTGGGTAAAAAATACCAAAAAAAACCCCCAAACCCTAACAACTTACTGAAGAAACTATTTTAGGACAAGCTTTTCTTCTCAGGGAGGCATGAGAAATTCCATCTGCTATAGCTTCCTCTTCATATACATGCAGAACTCCCACTGACATTCTAAAGTGTGTTCTGCACATGCTAAGAGAGCAGAGTAGTGGCACTGTGATCAGCCATGGAACCCAAAGGAAAAATCTTTGTTTAGTGGAACACTTGAGTGCTGTCTAGTCAGAAAATACATTAATTTTGAATAACATTTTGATACACGGTGCAATTGAAACTATTTGTGGCTTTTGGAGTCTCAAAAAAGATAAAGAGCTTTGTATGTTTGTGCTGAATTCAAGTCAAAAGTCTGTTACAGAAGGACTTAAATCTCTTTCCCAATTCATTGTCTCCATATCAATTCACTCTTTTAGAACTACTTAAATATGCTTTTGTTTAAATGTAAACACAGGGAGTAATATAAAGCCTCTAGGAATTTTCTGATTCATAAAAAACCCATGCTAAGCTTTGTTTCTTAACCATGGATGGAATATCAAAATAGAAAAATTCCATACAGGAATATATGCAGAGACCATGTGGAGCGCAGAGAGAGAATGTAATTTCTTTATATTAAAGACTCTTTTACTCAGGATGTTAAAAGTTACAGTTTTATAGAAACTTCCATTCAGAAGGTCTGCTAAAATTTTATCTTCAAATTTGACATTTGGATTTATTATATTAAATAAAGAATTCTTATTAGTCCTTTAGAGTTACAAATTTGGGCACACATAGAATATTAACATAGTAGCCTATCGAATGCAATGGTTTGCTCATATTTAAATTAAAAATGGAAATTAAGTATTTTTAGTTGCAATATTAAATCAGAAAATTAAATCTTATCCTCGAGTTTATTTGCTTAGCTAGTGTTTATTCTATTCAGTGTGTAAGTTGATTTGTATGTTCTTAAATTGTTTATAAATTGTTATATTGTTGGGTATTTCTAAATTGTTTTGAATATTTTGGTATCTCTTTCAGTAAAAAATGTTTCCTTACTCTCCTTCAATAGCTAGCCTAGTTCTTCATTTGTTCCCATAGCTGCAGAATGTATTTCTGTTTCTGAAAAGTATTCAACTTTTTCTTTTTACAGTTCAGTTTGAAATTATCCTATTGACATAATTTCCATTATCAATCATTCTGAATTGATCAGATTCATCACATTATTACAACCTGTAGTGATAAAAGTTTCTGTAAAACATCACTAATGTCTATAAAGCAAATAAATACAAGGGTCAGATTACCCTTTGCTAGGTATTATCAACTTGGAAGGGGGAGAATCAAGTTACTGTGAGTATACACTTAGTACGTACACTTAAACACTTAGATTTCTTTTTAGTAGTCTTCTATAAGGAATATATATATATTCTGTAGGTATATAAAATTTCTATACTACAGGATATACAATCCTATATTTTTATTCTTAATATACATAAATTATCCTGAACACAAATATAGAAAGCTTGAATTTCATTTTCTGGAAAGGAAGGTTTCTTTGCTCTTTTTTTACTTCACTGAACTTTTTGTAAATCTTTGCTCATTGTAGTTCTTGCTTTGTCATGGAATAAAGTACTTAGGTAACTAATGCTGACTGGCAAAGATAGTAATTGCTGTGACAATGGATTTTATCAAAGTGAAATTTACCTTTTCATATGATGGCATCATTAATATTTGCTTTTATTAGTCAATTTTAAGTGTCAGAATATCTTGTATAATTTAATGGCTGTTTATGAAAAGATACAACTTTTGAATAAACAAAAGTCAGCTGCAATTTGTAACTAAATATTTCTTCAAGGAATGTTTTCCCTTTTACTAAGCTTGGGGTGTAATGAGTAACAGCTGGTTGAGTTCTGTAGAATTCTGCCCTTTTGATTTAACTTTTATTGTAAACTTGTATTTCATGAATACTATTGGACAAACAAAACTTTCATCAATCCAAGCTGACTTGTGGAATATTCATCTATTTATAAAGGAGCTGGACTCAGTAATGTAGTAAAACCCGAGTAAAGCAGTGGCTTTTAAAAAGGGATTTTCAATTTCCAGATTAATATAAAAATTTACTCTGCATAGTAAGGGCTCTTCATTTTTATTGCACACTGCCTCTGAAAGCTAGGCCTCTGGCTAAGGGGTTACAGGAGGGTAAACTCCTTCCATGAACTAAGAATTGAGCTTCTTTTAGTGTTAATAATGCACATAGCTTTGTCCTTGATACACAACTATTGCATAAGGAATGCCTTTGCGTGCCTCCAGAGGGAATTCATTCTGACCTGTCACAGTTCTTTAAAGAATTTGTACATGCATTTTCTAACAGGCAGAATTATAGGAATTTAATATCAGCAAGAATTTTAATATCAGCAAGGTGCAACGGCCTTGTGTTTAGTATAAAGTCATTATGTGACTTTAAGTTGCTGAGAAAGAAAGGTGTACACTCTTTTCAGAGGTAGAAGCTTGACTTTGCTGAAGTCTTTTATTGTAGGGAGATTATAACCTCACAGTCTTCTGTTCTGTTCATATTTTATGAGGAAAATTTACCAACAAGATGTTCTCCCTGGTAGTGATTCTGAGTTGTTCCTGTGAGCTATTGGCAAATATTACTAACAGTTGTAAGGATTTATACTATTTTCCAGTTTCAGATAGAACAGTACTTGACTTCAGTTTCCTGGATGTATCCCAAACATCTTTAAAATGTAACCTAAGCCTTCAAAAACAATTGAAAAGAAATTTGATAACTGAAGTTGTGGAAAAGAATCAAGAAAAAAATTGAAAATATCAAAAGAATCATTAAAAACTGATTTGTGACCAGACAAATTTACACCATCAAAACTTAGGGTAAAAATTTTAGTTTGAAATAAGCTGTCACACAAAACCAGACAAGGTCAGAAAATTAGAATCACAAGGACTATTATTACTCCTGCCTCTGGTCTATTCTCTCCATTAACTTTTTTTTCACCTAAATCTGAGGACAGATGAGCTTTGCATCAATTCCTTGAAGCCTGTCAAGTTGGAATTTCAATCACTGAGATAGGAAACGATCCTAAATGCTTTGCTTACAAAAGGTCATATTTGAATCAGAAACTGTTAGGTCAAGCTGAAGATATTTCAAGTGGGATATAAATGTTAGTAAGAAACAGCCTGACACAGACAAGATGCAGCTTCTCTTGATCAGCTACCACATCCTAAATTTCAGAAAGAAAGCTAAATGAAAGAAAGAATGGTGTTCACTAATGCCATCTGTAAAGAAAATGCAAAGCAATTGATGGTTTAAAACTAAGAAATGCAAAATGAATTGACGGAGACATAAATTCTGATGATGTGAAGAAAACAAACTCTTTCCTAAAGTCAGCTCATTTAAGTAGAAGAGTTTAAAACGAGTAGAGGAAGGATATTAAGAAATGTATGAACTGTGAACATGGGCAGAGCTGGAGAAAGCAGTGAAGAAAGATTCAGAATTCCTCAAACAACTCAGCACAGTTGTGGTAAAGTTCTCACTGAACTACTGTGTTATCCAGTGGTGTGGAAAGATTGAAAGAGTGAGTAGAAGCATGAAGGTCACTTATTATTTTATACGATATTAATGAGACCAGTTCTGGGATGTTGCATCAAATTCCATGTCCAAGTTTTAAAAGGACATTAAAGCATTTGGAAAGGTACTGAGCAACGCCACTAAACCATGACCTGAGAGTTAGGGAAATTTGCTTCTAGTAAGAGACTTTAAGAGCTTAATCTGCTTAGTTTATCAAAAAAGAAGAGCAAAAAAAAAAAAAATAGCTTGATTGAAGTGTATAAATATCTCAAGGCAGCAGAAAATGCTGGACATTTATCTAAAGAAGAAAGGCAGAAGAAAAACCAATGAGAGATAGACAAATTCAAATGGAAATTTGGACACACAGTTTAATAGTAACTTAACAGGAGATCAAACTGTACCAACCAAGACAATACAGCTTTATGGAAGAAACAATTTAACAAAACATAAGGTATTGTTCTTCATATATGGCTAGCTTGGTGAAAAGAAATGAGTTCTGATATATAGAAGAGCAGGCTAAGTTCATATTAAACATTACAAATCTCATGAGGAAATCTTCAGCCTGTGAAATGGCACTTGGTTGATTTGAGGAGCTTAAGGGAGGGAAGCAATGGGCATAGTTCCAAGTGTGAAATGATGTCTTCACAGGGTTCTTCTGCACAGGGGCTGGGTTGCAGGCTTGCAGTAGTTGTAATGAGGTTTTGCAAGTTATAGCTGTAATGTTGTCTCATCTTGCTCAGTTCCTTTCACAGCTGGGTATTTGACTTACTAAGCAATTGTATGAGCATCAGCTCCTTGCACAGTAGGAACTCAAGCTCCAGAATGGAAAGTGCACTAGAGCTGCCCATAAACTAGAAGCAGCTTAAAAAATCAGAGGTTGACAACTAAAAAAAAGAGAGGTGAATATTCTATGACCTGCACCTGCAAAGAATAAAGAATTGTAAGCCAAACTGTAATGTTGTCATGAAAGCAAATGGATATGAAGTAGCCAGGAATAAATTTAGATCAAAATTAAAAGACTTTCAATCACTGAAACCTTTCAGTTATGGAATAGTTGAACACTTTTGTTGAAGCAGGGTCTGGCGTTCGGAAGATATCGGGATGTAACGGATATAAACGGATATAAAGATAGTCACCCCCCTCCTCTACAGTGTATGGTAATGCCCCCTGTAATTAGCCAATAGCACCTAGCTGTGATGAAAGCAGATGGGAGTAACACAGTGACCCTAGGTTATAAAATGTCAAATTCTCCAGCAATAAACACCATCCATCAAATTGGTGTCTGTGGGTAATGGACCGAATGGCCAAGGGTGCTGGCCACCGTGCTGTTCCTTGAATCAGGGTGTTTGCCTTGCTTAAAAGGCAACACACTTGGAGTTGAGATAGATAGCCCTGTATGTTTCAAGATGGAGCTAGGCCTTAGGATGCTGTCACATGTATGAGTGTGACTGCAGGTGATGGGATTTGGTTATTTTTTAATCCTCTGCTGAGAATATATTTACATTATTATTGATTCTTTTATGTTTTTAAAATAATTGCTGCTGTTACCAAAATCTGAAAAAAAATATTGTTAACACAGCCTACAGCCAGAGCACCAAAATCAACAGAATTTAAATGGGAGATCTCATCTATCAGCTGGTAATTTTGTTACCAAGATAAAGCATGGGTCACGAATTTGTGATCCTGAAATGTCTATTTAAAGTAGGCATGTTTTTGAGAGAACATCTTTCTCTTCCCTTCATCCGAAAGAAAATTATTGGGAAAAACTCTCCAAAGGGCATTTACATTCCTCACAAATGTTTCCTTCTCCAAAACATTTAAGGCTGCAAAAATCAGATTGCTTTCTCATATATATATATATTTTTTTTTTTCTGAAGAACTACTTTGTTCTACCTGTAAGTTGTCTCTATCTATCCTAACCTTCTGCATATTTTTACCAAAACACAAACAAGGGAAATAAACTTATGAAAGTGCTTTATACAAGCTTTATTTTAAAAAGTATATTTTCAAATGTAATTTCAGGCCTACTACCTTTGAGACTTATCTTTTTTGTACTGCAGAAAGTGCTGTTTTTTACTGATTTCCCTCATTTAAACATTCATCTTCAAGGTGGGTTATTAAAAATTGTTTTCAGTGTGTGGTTTCAGCCTTAAAATATATACATTTGTTTGAAAATATTGAAGAAACTAAGTAATGGACTACCATCAGCATTCCTATAAAAAAGATTAAGAAGGGCTCAATAAGAACAGTATAGACATAAGGGAAGGAAGAAATTACATCTTACACCATTTGCTGAGTATTCTCGTTTTGTTGCTTCTACAGGGAGTTGACAGAGATAAAGAAAGAGTGGGGTGTGCTGTAACCGTACCTTCCACCGAAAACTTCCTAGAGAGATGTTTCCAAGTCCAATTTAGGACAATCTGCTCATTTATTCAAATTAGCCTGAGAGTAGTCTCCAAAGTCTCACAGATTTACTTTTGAACACAATTGATACAAATTATCTTTGAATTTTATGGTAAGTTCATTTTCTCCCTTTCATAGGTAAACTACTGATGCATTTTTTTCTTGAAAATCTTACATTAACACCAAGTTACTGTCACATTTGTCTTGGGGATCCTTTTCATCTGATCATAAATTACTAATTTTGTCTCAAACACAATCCATTTTAGTCATTCAGAGAGGTAGAAGGTTTGCATTTCATCTTACAATGTGTACTACAGTGCTGCTACTGTTGTGATGGTCCAGTAAGTCTTTCATTTCATTATTTAACTTATTCTCTCAGACAGCAAGTGTGGCCAAACCCCTGGAGCAATTGGATGTTGTGTTTGTGGTTCATTCTCTCCAGCTGATGTTTGAATGTTTTTAACACACTTCATATTAAAATGCTTCCCAGAGAAGTTCAAAGAAATTAATTACACCCTTAGAAGGAAAGCAAAAACTGCAGCCAATATGCATTTAATTGCATCTCACATATATTACTACACAAAAGGACTTTGATAAATTAGTCTAGTGGTACTTATTCACTGGTTCACCAGCAATGGTTAGGTGAATTAGCCTCATGACTAGTCTCCTTGATTCCACAGCTGTAAGCAATGGTGATAGAATCCACCAGCTTTGAAATCAAAAATTATTCACTGTAACCATGTAATTAAAGGGGTCTGCTAGGAAGGAAATGATCCTCTAATTGGTGGTTTTGGATCATCTGATGGTGTCTTGTATTTTGAAAATTTTAGCAGTAAGCTTTTGTGCTATGAAGAAAGCATTCAAAGCCTCTTCTGAGAGCTATAGACCTTCATCAAATACATTTGTTAGAATTAATAGGGAAAGCAAGCTTTTAATTTGATGAGGTCAGAAGCATAGGATGGCTTTTTTTTTTGTAATGGTAATGTCTCTAACTATCTGATCTACTAATTAAGTGGGTAAAGGACTAACAAAATCAGAGTTTATAGTAAGCAGAATTTGCACACATTATACATAAACCTGAACAAAAATATCTTTTTGAGAGTAGAATGTTCCAGCATGTGACAGCTTAAAATAAAAAGCAAGGAATATAACAAGAATGATTGCTGAAGGCCCCAAGCCCACCCAAATTAGTGTTTTCCTTGTTTTTACAAAAATAAATCCTGCTCTTTTTAGAAAGACAAATCTGCCTTCAATTTTACACCGAAAAATATAATACATTTATGTAAAGCATAAACAATACTAATTTGTTTGATTTTCTGGGGATAAGGCTAAGGTTTTTCTAAATTTTTGCATAGTTTCTCACTGAAGTGCATTTGTTCAGTTAAGTGGTATGACACATATTCTTTTGAGGTGTGATGTGTTTAAACTGGCCAACTGAGATAGCTTGTCAGAAGAGAAATATAAGTCTCTGTGTTTCACTGTGATAAAGAATTTTAAATTTGGAAACCTTGGAGATTAGCAAATATTGTGGAATGGGAGTTCAGAATACAGGATAAATATTTTTTTAAGCAATTATTTTTTAAAATTTCAGTAAAATTTAAAACCGATCTCTTTACTGAAAATTAATGTGCTTCATGGAAAATAAAAGATAAATAGACTTTTCTGATTGGAGGCCATTCATTACAAAATTGATTTATGAAAATCCAGGGCCATTCTGGAAAGGCAGGAGCTGTGTCAGGGGGTCACAGCTGCATGGATCCAGAACAGACAGAAATTATCTGTCACTGCTGTTTCATTCTAGCTCACACAGAGATACTTTCTTCTGAGAAAAAAAACAAAACAAAACACGAAATTCATCTCCTTCTCTGAATTATCCTTGAAAAACAACCTCTTTACATTATCTGTATGGTGAACTCTGGGTAACTCAACTCCTAGTTTAGATGCCTCAATTAGAAAATGTCACCTTCTACCATTCAAGGTTAATACAAGGAAATAATTTCCTTCCCACTCCTTTGTATTCCATTATGAAAATAACTCTATTTGAATAATGATTTATTGGTGAATAAATTAATTTCATTCTCAGAGACAAAAAAAAGTTTCCAATGGTGAAAGAATAGTGGAAGAGGGTGGCATGTAATAAAGCCAAAGATAGTAAAAGACAGAGAAAGAATTAAGTTTTCAATGTGTTAACAAAGCCTGAGATTGCAAGTGCTTCTCATTTTATTTCTGCTAAAACTGACAATAATGTGTGTCTTGCTAATTAAAGATGCAATCTCTTTTACTTGTTGTAGGTCATAAAATTGACAGTTCCTGGTGCAAAGAAAATGCAGATTTTCATATCCTGCAATGTTTCAGATAATAATTATTTTATCAGAACAAACACAGAATTCTTACCTCATGTATGCCAGAGTCTCATATCAACTAAGAGGAGCAGAAGCATTGTATCACCAAGACTAAAAAGGTATTTTCTAAGAAAAGCCCTCAAGAAAATTTTAAATACTTTGTGTAAAATTTAGATTTTCAACTGTTTTTCACAGTTTTAGATTTTTCCTATCCTCTTATTTTGACTAAGTGCAAATGGTCAGACTAATTTTTCAATATAATGCTACAGAGATAATGCAGCGTCGTATCAGGACACATTTTCAGCCAAAGTAGCAATACTTATGTACAACAAAAAGGCCTCCTTTCCATTTTAAGTTCACTAACTAGCTATTCTTTATTATTTTAGTGGTTATAAATGATAGCTACATTAAATATATAGGGGATTGCATTTCAATGGAACTATTAGAAAAATATTTTCTTTCAGATTTGAATAATTTTTCTGTTTCAGCTACAGAATTAACATTAAATTTTAGTGCTGCTGTAGCTCAGGCAATGGTTACAAGCATATTTTAACATTCCTGATACCTTTATGGTGCCATATTTTTTTCTAATTTATTAATACAGTTGAGAATTCCTCCAGCTCTACAGTCTTCCTCTAGTCATGTTTGTCATGGAGGTAGAATAGCTTGTTAAAGTAAACACACGTTTGACACATGTTAACATAAAAGTACATAAATTATGGACTATAGTTTTGAAAAACTTTGGATTGCTGTGGAATGTGTCAGCTCTTCCTAACAGAGCGAAAAACCAGAGAATACTGTGATCTGAAATCTTCTGATTAAGTCACTCTGTCATGATCACCATTCTAGTATAGTATAGCCTGGATAATGTTAAATTTATATATTTTTTTTTGTTATTGACTTGGTACATATAAATGAGCACAATGCTTTACACCTTCCTTAGGAAAAGCAAATTTAGGGTAAAAGAAGAAAACTAATTTTTCAGCATTCTGCATAGTTCTATGGGAAAGGCTTTCTATCTTCATTAAGATATGGAGTAAACAAACTACAGGTTGCTGCCGTAATTTTGCTTTGTTGTAGAAGACAAGTTTATTGTTGCCAGTTTCAGCCATGCAACATATGAATTAATACATTTTATAAATTAGGATTCTGTTCTGAATGTTTTTCATTGTTTTCCCAGTATCCCCCACTAGTCTTTTAACCTGTTGTATAGATTATTTTTATAAATTATCTAATCTTACATCTTAGCTTCTTGCCATTTTTTAATTTATTCAGCCAACTTTTGGGGGAGGAAAAAGTTAACTCAAAGTGGAACAGAGAATATTTCAAGTATTCAAATTCAGACAAATCTCTCACTCTTCCAAGGACCTAGCGAATGGGTTTAGGTTTTGCCAACTTTAATTTTTAATTAAAAATAGTTAGATCTTCAAATTCAATTAACTTTGTTTTGGTTTGGACTGGGTTCTTTTGATAGGTCGTACTTGACTAAAAGGAATGGAATATTTTTTAAAAATATTACAGAATCTGTAAAACATTTATAGTAGTTGGAACTTGCATTCTTCTCTCACTATAAAAAGTAGTTTGTGTATTCACTAAATAATGCAGAAAAAATTTTGGCATAATGGATAGGCTGCAAAATGACCAAGTAAAATAATTTCTTGAATACTCTATGTTATTACACCAGACAGATATTCTTCTATAAAAGCTGATAGGGTTGAATAATTACATTTATTGTCATGGTTCCCCTAACCAACTGAACTTGTGCAGGAACTGACTGGTGTCTTTCACCACCACAATGAATGGTAATGCAGCTGATGACAGTGAGGCAACACAAGACTGAAAGGCAAGTTAATGCAAATGAGACTTTTGACTGTAAACTGTTGTTTCTCAAGGCAATTCTTCCTAGATCTAGGAAGAACCTGTGAATTCTGCAAACAGAAGTCTACAGATTATAGCTGTTTTGTTGATTCTGTATTTAGAATACATCTCAAAATGTCCTTTAAATTGTAGAGATGCATAAAAATGAGTTTCTTAGTTCTAATGGACTTATTTATGGGAGTACCCCATCAGCTTTGCATTTATTAGGCTGCTGTAGTCTCAACAGTATAAACAGAAATAGTGTCCAGTGAAGTGTACATTTGTGGAAGAGATGTCTTTCTTGTAATCATAATTAATGGCCAATTAGAATGTCATAGGTATTCTGTTCCTTATCTTGTTTTGTTTTAAAAATCCACTTTCGTGAGTTGTAAACCATAATCAAAACTGAAAATGGCCTCTTTGCTGTGTTTCTTCTTAATTTTTACTAAGCATAAAAATCTCATAAAATTTTGCATTGGAATAAAATTATTGAGGTTTATAAAAACTAGATAAAAAACTGATTTTGAATTAAGCTCCAGATTTGTGAAGACTGAATCATAATTCAATGAAACACTATTCTGTTTGCCTTAGGGAAGGTCTGCTTGTATCAGTCCTGTATCTTGAGTGAGTATGTGAGATGGCTGTTTAGAGGATTTGACTTTTTCTCTAAAACAAGTTTGATAAAAGTTCTGAAAGAGAAAAGCTGAATATAGCCTGAAAAGTCACTATAAAAAGTATTTTTTTCACAAAATCATTCTCAGGACATTGTTTATTTTGATTAGCCAGCTAATTATAGTGTAGATCTGTGTTATTACTAATAATTTAGAGTTTTCACTTAAAATATTTCTAGTTGAAAAAATACTGTTTTCGTGAAATGGAGTTTTAAGGAAACATATATATTTCAAGGTAGTTTCATGAAATGCTGGCAGGCTTGGATGGAATATTGTCCAGTGTCCTTTCTATTTTGTCAGTAAAAATCAGTTTTTCAATGGAAACTGTAGTTGGAGTCTCATGTTCTAATTTTCAAAGACTCTGAACATCTTCCCCACAGAATTAGCAGAGATTTTTCCTGCTTTCTGCAACTTAAACTTCTTTTTATGCATTTAAAAGTGAGAAAATATTTTCAGAGCTTTGGAATTTTTTTGTGAGACAGGAATGGTGATGTTCAATCAGCTGTGTTAATTTACATGATATGTGGATTAAGTAATATTTTCCTTTTTATTAATTCTATCCAGGATCAACCCTGTAATAAATCAGTATAAGACTTTCTTTAACCAGAACAGAGTTGAGCTTCAGGGTGATGCTGAGAGTGACAGAATTCATGCCACATAATGACAGAACCCAGTATTCCTAATGCATGCACTGAAGCATATTCCTTACGGAATAAGTCAGAGAAAATAATGTGAAGGTTAAAAAACCAGTACTGCTAACCTTTTGTGCTTCCTCCAAAATTATCTTGGTCCACCACAAGCATTCTCCTTCACATGCAGCAAGTGGTGTTTAAACTTCCCGTCAGATACATATTTAGTCTTTTTTTAGTCTTCATTATGGCACCATCCCCTTAAATTATCATCCCAGTATTATGAATTTTGTGTAAAGAACCCCAAGTAAGCTGAGGGAAGGAAGGGTCATGACCTGGGCTGATCCCCCACTGCCCTCACAAATCCTCCACCAGATGAGCGCAGTGTCCAGGTGGAGCACCCTGTCCCCTTCCCTGGATCACCATGAAAGCACTGAGGACACTGTCCCCTTCCCAAACTGTGTTAAAGGCTTTATTATCTGCAAGATCCGTTTTCTCCTGAAGGAGTTATCCCTGTTGAAATGGAAGGAGAAGAACATTCTTTTAACCATTATTTTGGGAATCTGAACACAATTAGAATCTCTAAGATCATCAAGTCCAACCTGAATGAATGAACATCCCCATGTCAACTAGACCATGGCACTAAGTTAATATCTTAGTTACAGATGAAAATTTGAGTGCTCGTGGATCCAAAGATATGTATAGGGAAACAACAGAAACAGTAAGGAGATAGAGGTATTCTGAGGGCTCATTTGCAGAGTGTTAGAATTTGGGGATAAGTTTTGAAGATAAAAGGTAAAATGTTAACACATATATGGAGTGTTCCAAATAGTATTTTTAATTTCAGTTCCCTGTTGTATTGTACAGTTTGTCATCATAGATTACTTCTCAAGTGGGGACATTTGATATTCATTTTGTGTCACAAAAACTTGCAATATTTTGTTCAAAACAATTGACTATCAATTTTTAGTGCACAAGAACTGAGGGAAACTACAAGATATTTTATGCTACTTCAAGTCCTGCAAATTAAGAGTTCAAGCAAACTCTGATAAATCTGCTCCTTAAAAAAAAATAATAAAAAGATAAAAAAGATAAAAAAAAAATAAAAGAAACTATTCAGAAATAATTCTTTCTAGCAGAATGAAGCAATGAAAAAACCCACTATGGATTTAAAAAAAAATGTCTTTTAGGGGATAGATTCCAGATATGATGCTGAAATCAGCCCACTTTGAATTTAGTTCTAATACTGCTGAGTCAGTAATGGATCCGACCTGATAGCATCAGGGAAAACATCCCACAGATGCACATCCCTTTACAGAAGTTCTATATATGTGCTTAGGCACAGAATTGACATTTACCCTATAACACAAGAGATAGACACAACTCTGCTGTGCAAAGTCAGTGCTTTAGTCATGATTGATTTCAAGGTGTTTATTTTTGTCAGCAATTTATCACTTTGTGACATTTATTTTATCTAGTAGGGCACTCTTAGTCAGCAGGTATATTACTCACAAACCTGGAAATTTACTTGGTCCCTGAAGATGGCGATGTCTTAGCCTACATAGCCCAGAGAATGGACTCTCCTGTGTGTTACTGAATCTAATAAAGGACAGTGCAGTTTTGAACCCTTTATGAAAATACAAGACTTAGCAGGACAAAAACTCAGGATCCTTTTAGAAATTGAGTTCCACTGTATGCCAGAACATTATAAACCAACTTTTCACAAAGTAGTCCCGAAGCTCTGCAGTCCCCCACTAAGACATAAAGTCATAATACTTTTAAAAAGAAACAAAAGAAAATAAACCTTTAAGAACCATGCTGGTATAACCGTATTAGCTAGGTATTTCTGCTGAGTGGTTACTTGAGAAGTTAAAATTAATTAAAGTTAAGTGTTGTTAAAAATCATACAAAATTGTTAACAGCCAATTTTGTAGAAAGTCATCTGTGAAATTGCATATTCTGGTACTTGTGGATCCTCAGAGATGCTAGGATTACATTAGGTTCATATTTTACCTTTCAAAATTCAGAAAGTGAGAATATATTCAGAATGTATTTTATAAGGAACGGAGATAAACTCTAGACACAGTGGAGTCTTAATGTAAACTATACATGGTATATGAAGCCTTGAGCAATGGTGTAATGGGCAACACAAGCCAACACTTTTTTTAGATTAAACGTATTTATACATCTTTCCATCCATCTTGTATCAAAGAGGGAATGCAGCAAAGAGCAAAATATTAAGACAGGAGGTGATGTAGTTGTAACTACAGCTTGAATTTTATTAGAGGAAAAAAATGAGTTTGCTTTTTTAAATTTCATAGCTGTTTTCATTTTGCTTATGATACTTTTCCTAAATTAGTTTTAACTGTAAGAATCTCATGCAGGTTAATAACAATTAACTCAACCTAAGTAACAGTTTGAGAAAGCTTAGTACTCCTGTGTTCTACTCTACTGTTTCACTGGTAGAGCCTCGGGATAATCTGCTGCCTTGCTTTTTCCTCTAACCATTGATTTGTATTAGTCAGCAGCCCCACTACTTGTGCAGCTCCATTATTTCAACAGCCCCATCAGTGACCATGATCATGTCAGACCAGAGTGTTCTTGAAATCTTTCTACCTTTCCTGTGGTCTCAAACTATTTCCCTTGGAAACTGCATTCTGCTAATGTTTCATGTCACCAGAAAGAAACTTCAGTAATAACAATATCGAAGAGGACTGATCTTCCTTAGGGAAGTTCCTACCTAGAAATAGCCCTGACTCTCCCTGCTGTCTCCAGTCATTTTGTACATCAGTGGTAAGCCCAGAGAAGTAACAGGGTGGAAACGTGGTATAGATTTATATTAAAAATGTTGGAGTCTGGAGTCACTGTTCCTGCAGATGTTTGATTAAAGACTGGACGTGGCACTTAGTGCTGTGGTGTAGTTGGCATGGGGATGTTTATTGATAGGTTGGACTTGATGATCTTAGAGGTCTTTTCCAACCTAATTGAGTCTATGATTCTGTTCATTATGTGGAAGTCCAGTTAAGTGTAGACCGGGTGTTATTACCCTGTTTGCTGTTGTATTCAAGCTTGCTTGTGCTTTAGGAAACTAATGTGTGTTGGAGCAATTCGCTAGACATTCCTGACTGGAAATGTAATAATGAAATACATTCTTTTATACTTGTATAAATATATACAGTCTATTTTTTTATTTTTTACTTTTTTTTTCATTCTTTCTTTTTATTGTCACTACTTACATTTCCCATGCCACACTATCTAAAGGCATCAGCCAGAAAGGATAATATTGCTGCAGAAGCCATAAAAAATAATATTGGATTGCGCTAGAAAAAAGTACAGTCTTTAAGATTTCCACCCTTTTCTCTTGACTTTACTGTGCAAACTATTCGGCTTTCTGATGCTCTTCTCATTCTTCTGGTTTGGCCCTGCAGTCTTGTTAAACATAGTTTTTTACTGTGTATTTTCCTGCTCTCTGAGATGTTCCCTTTTTGCTGGTAGTTGATATCTGCAAAAAGGTGCCTTTTACTTGACCTATTCATGATGCCTATATATCAGTGAAAGTGATATCTTCTATTTCCTATCTCCCTTCACTGATTCTTTCAGTAAACATCATGAAGTTTAGTGGGAAAAGCAGTAAAGAGGACAAGAAGCAACACCACACACAAGGGCTCTTCATCATTCATTACTTGAGAAAAGCTGATTTGCAGGAATAATTCCCTATAGGTATTATTACATAATACTCAGTAAGGTCATTTGAAGCCTGTATTCTGAATCTGTTAAAATAAGATGCCTTAATCTTGTAAAAAAACCTCATTTTTTCTGAGTGTTGTGATTCCTAGGAAGCGTGGACAAAGCGAATCTCATAGAGGAGCTATTACATTTATCACCATACAGAAGCACAGCACTTATCTCACAATATTACTTGCTTTCAGTTGTTGTTATCATCAATTGGCTAGGAATGAATTTAGAGAAGTTGAAAAGTAAGAAAATATCACTAGCACTGTAAGAATTGAAAGATTCATGGTTTTAATTGAAATTTCTCTGTTAATTAATTTTCTTAAAAGTTATAGTATCATAAACACAAAAATATATGCATAATATATAAATATACAAGCCTTTCCTGAAATTATAAAGATGGTAATCACTTAGAAAAATAACCAAGATTTTATAGAAATAAAGAATGAATAGCTAAAGCCCTAATCAAATTTGTACTCATGAAGAAACTCCTATTTGGTACAAAGGGATTTCAGTATCTTCAGTGGTGTAGCTTTAATACAGGAGAAGTTGGTAAAGTTGAAATACAAGAGAATTTGAATTACATATTCTTGGTCACAAAACCCTCTTTTGTCACATTTGTCTGAGTTTTGGAAAGTACAATGGTAGTGACTAAAGGTACTGATGCTCTCTTCCTAAACTTTTAGAAGGACCCATCATCACAGGAGTTTGACTGACGGGGCTCAGTGTGCGGTCTGGTAACTCAGCTTTGAAACAGCGCTGTTTGTATTTGTTTTGTAGAACCCCCAGCAGGGGTTCACCTCTCTTCTCTGATGACTTGCTTTTGTTTCTTTTAACCATGGGTTTTCCTTTTTTTCCCCACCCTCAGAAGTTCTGAGGAGGTTCTCGTGGTCTCTGCATGAGCTAGTGTGCAAGCATTCACCCAGTCCTGTACCTTTGTCATTTTGATCGTGAGCCTGATCTGCTGACCTGACCCTTTGGCCTTGACCTTGGACATATCTCTTCATGACACCTTTGTCCATCAGTTTGGACTTTTGAACTGTTCTTCTGCTGCACAAGTGCTGTGGGACTGCAAACTTTTATGGCAGAATCCTGTTCCTTCCTGCCCTGCCGTGAGTCTCAAATCCCACCTCACCTACCCTTCCTTT
Source organism: Poecile atricapillus (assembly GCF_030490865.1). Taxonomy (NCBI): domain Eukaryota; kingdom Metazoa; phylum Chordata; class Aves; order Passeriformes; family Paridae; genus Poecile; species Poecile atricapillus. Next base: position 40,922,027 of record NC_081252.1, read on the forward strand.
GCTATTCCCAGAGATGTGCTACATGCTTTTCATTGGACCTGGAGTCTATCAACTGATTTATTACACAGAAACTATCCTTCAAATTAAGTCTGAGCTGCTGAGGAAAGGTATTGTGCCTCAGTGCTGTCATCTTGCATTAGTGGATTTTCTTTTACACACTTCTATTCACATCTTGATTTAGACACTTTTATTTCTTAAGTAACATTGTAGGTCTAATTATTAACGTATTAATAAGCTACTGAAGCTTCATTAGAACACCTGAAAATCTTTGTTTTCAAAGATGCTTGTGATGCTATGTCGGATTTAATAGTTCTTAGGTGTTGTGTTTTTTTCTCTTTCATTATATGAAGTAGCTAATACTGGCTTAAAGGATAATAACTTCTGCTACTCATAGCTATTCACCCAAAATCAATTTGCAATGAAATACAGGAACGATTTCAAAATTAAAATTTTTTTAACAGTAAACTCAGATATACCACATAGTTAGGTTGCATGGAGGTTTTTCCCACAAAAATCTGTTTTTTAAGAGCAATTATCTGTGTTTGTGATACTGTTTCCTTTAATGCAAGTCCAATGGAGTAGTGAAAAGAACGAGGAAAGAGGCAATAATCTAATTGTAGCATGATTCTTGGTCTTTGCTAATATGGATAAATAAAGAAATACCACAGAGGGAGAACCTATTTTTCACTTCTCCAGTGCAACCTACCTTTTCATCCTGTTCTTTCCCCATACACAGGTCTACATATAAAATAGATACACTACACCCTTCAAGGAAAAAGCAAATTCCTGTTGAGTCCCTGACATCATAGTTCTAACAAATCAGTGCTGGTGTCCATGAAAGTTCCTGAGTTGTTATGCAACTGTTTTTGACTCACAAAGCTGATCTTCACGTTTACTTTACAAATATGATCTTGCTTTCATCATGACCTCTTGGAATTCAGAAAAATCCAGACAATTTTTTGTTAACACTATTACTTTATTGAAAACTCAGAAGAAAATACTCAGTCTTAGACATTATTATATCTTCAAACTATGTCTCAGAATTTTTTTCTTTCTTTGGTAGTAAATTACAGTTATTTTAAAGCTATATGACATTATTTTCCTTAGATTTTTCCTGGTTTTTGTACCTGGACCATCTTAGTATCACACTCAGGCTTGGACTGGCATTAATATTAATAAGTAATACTATTTTTATTTTGGGTTTGAGAATAGATTGTCTCCCTATCCTCAAATATATTGCATAAACCAGAGTGTTATGTGCTTTAACTATTGTTTTTGATGTTTAAAATCTATTAACACATTATCAATATGTGCATAAATCTGTGACATAGCAAGTACAAACATGCACAATATTATGAAAGACTACCGATAACCACAGAATCATTAAGACTGTAAAAGACCTCAAGATCATGAAGTACAACCTTTGACTGAACACCACTTTCTCAACCTGACTACAGCTCCAAGTGCCATGTCCAGTCATTTCTTGAACATCTGCAGGGATGGTGACTCCACCACCCCCCTGGGCAGCCCATCCCAATGCTTGACCACCCTTTCCATGAAGAAATTCTTCCTGATATCCAATGTGAATCTTCCCTGGCACAGCTTGAGGCCATTTCCCCTTGTCCCGTCACTTGTTGCCTGGGAGAACAGGCTGATCCCCACCTGGCTACACCCTCCTCTCAGGCAGCTGTGGAGAGCAGTAAGGTCTCCCCTGAGCCTCCTTTTCTCCAGAGTAAACAACCCCAGCTCCCTCAGCCTCTCCTCACAAGACCTGCTCTCTAGACCCTTTCCCAGCTTCATTGCTCTTCTAATTTTTTTTCTACAGCATCTTCCAGAGATCAAATTAATAACTAGATCCTATAATGAACAATGTGCATCTTGTTTCAGTCATTGCAATTTGAAGGATCATTTGATGTGGAATGAAAAATGAATTAGCAAAAAAAATAATCAGCTGAAGTTTCTTCTTTTGAAGCATGCATCTCGAGATTTTGCTCATTAAAGTAGCAAGTCTAAATTTACACTAAAAAATATAATTTTTTTTATCTTCACGAGCATATGATTTAAACATTAATTTTAACTAGCCTCGGGGCTGTTGGACAAGTAATGAGGACTTCTATTGTTAGTTTCATTCTGTTTTCTCACACAGCCTTCAGTTCCTTAATGAAGAGTAGAAAAGTTTCAAAGTTGCATGATGTAAGACAAGATAACATAATTTCTTCCAAAATGTGTGAACAAATAAGCCACTTAAGGTTTGACTGTTCCTAGAAATCCAAAGCACATCCATCTTCTCATCAAGTGTTATATAGGTGCTAAGGGTGGAGTCTGTGTCTAACAGAGAATGGAAGCAGCATTCTACTATTCCCTGTTCACTTTGCTGCAATGTAAATAATTTCACAAGGCTTAAATTGGAAAAGAAATAATGGCTCCAGAAGAGTTGAGAATTTTACAGGTTTTAATATTTTAATTTTTTTTCACCTTTTATTTCCATTTTGAAAGCATGGAGAAGACTCCTATATGTTTTGAACTAACTCAGGTTTCTCATGTGTTATTTAGAATAATAGACCTAAAGTTATCAGCAGTGAGATTGATATGAAAGATAAGCATGGATGCTGAGCAGCTTTCTGAACTCTTTCTCCCCCCATATAGTCCTTGTTCACAGTAACCATGTTCATTATCATAAAGTGACTATTTATGAGCAAAAGGCTATTAAAATACCACAGTTATCTGGATATTGAACAGTTGGAATTTATGCTAAATAAGATATCTGAATGTGTTTGGAAACAACTCAGAATTAGTCCAGATTTATGTGATGCAAAATACCTGCATGCTTTTCATAACTGATTTTATACTTTTCCCCCCATCTTGGAATAAATGTTTTTATATTGTTAAAATTAAGAATGAACAATTCAACACTAGGATGGCATGAAATAATATGCAGAGGAAAAATAAGGTCCATAAGTACATTGAAATAGTATAATAATAGCGTAGTACTGCTTGTATTGCCTTCACTACACAAGTGTTTGGTCACCTACCCTGAGCATTAAATACTCACTGAAAAATTTAAAGTGTATACAAGCATTGACTCTTTCCTTGCAGTGTCATTCTCATACCATGTGACCAAGTTTCTTAAAATCTCTTTCTTTTGGCTCAATTACAATAAAATCACGTTATAAACTATTTATGTTGATACAAAGCGTGTCATTAAATTAACTTTAAAAAGGAAAGATTTGGTATAAACCTGTGAGCACTTGTGAAGTGTGCCATCATTGTGAGCAATACATGCTGCTGACTTAACTTCATGGTTATAAATCCCTTACATGTATAATCCCCAAACCCTCTTTTCAAATTTAAGTTTCCATTTTTTTGTCTTTGTTAAGACACTGTGAGTCTTAAAATAGTCTGGCACTGTCCTGTTATACGCTGTAGTTTGTTATTATGATACAGAGCTGGAATGTTTGTCGATAACAAGCATGGCTAACTGCATTAGCAGTGACTATATGATGACACTGAGGTCTCTTTCTTTACATGTGTGATTTTTCTTTTAAAGTTTGCTCTCATGGAGGATTCAAGTTCATTTTAGCCTGGTATCACCACCTGGTATCACAGCTGTGGAGGGGCTGTCCAGAGCTATGTGTTAAAAGAATGCTTACATTGCCATAATAATATTGCTTTACATCACTTTACCTAGAAAGAGTTTCTCTGCTGGGCAGAGAAAGCTGTATGAACCTCAGTCTTCTACTCAGGTCATAATTTATGGATATGTTGCCATCTTTCATAATACAAATCCTAGACTGTCGGTAGTAAAGCAAATGCTTTCCCTCTTAAAGGAACTTCTGTAGACTAAATTCTCTCTTCACTCAGCTAGTTTTTCTGTTTCTGCACAAGACTTCTGACCTAATGCAATCTGTGATTTTCCTTTTGCTGAAAAGAACTAACAGTAATAAAGAAGTCTATTCCCAACTCAGATAATTTTCTGTAACTTTTACGTATAGACACTGTGCACCTTGAGAATTTTCAATACCATGGATGTTACAATTCCTGCTAAAAACAGTGACAAAATTCACAGATCTTGTAGGGAAACTCCTGCGAGCAAGTGAAGGAAGTACACAACCTCCTGCTTGTAAAATGCAAAATGAGGTTCGGGACAGCGCAATGTTATGAAGCCTCTCAGGAAGCGTGGAGCTCAGTTTCTGTGCCCACAGCCTGGCTGCCGAAGGTAGCCGGGCGTTCGTGGTGAGGGAAAGCCGGTGACCGAGGCGGCTGTCCGCCCCCGTCCGGGACATTTCAGCTGCCCGAAACCCGGAAAGAGGGACACCTCTAGTTCCCCAAAGAAAGCAACTCACCTGAGCAGTAGCGCAGCTTCCCACAGATAAAACCCCGAGACAGCCGCGCGGAGGTACCTAATCCGGGCCATGCTGCTCGGAGACGCGGCGGAGCCCGGGAGCGGCGGTGTCGGAGGCATCGGAGGGGCTCGGACGGCGCGGCTCGGCGGGCTCGGGAGGGCAGCACCCCAGCACCCTGGAGAGCTCCGGCGGCTCCTCGCCCGCCGCCCGCCTCAGCGCCGGGCGGCCCCCCACGCCCTCCCGCTGGGCCCCGCCGCGCCCGCCCCGCCGCTCCGCATCGCAGCCCAGCGGGAGCCTAATCCCAGCCGCGGCGGCGGCGCCGAGCCGCGGCGGCGGCGGGAGCCCCCCTGCCCGCCCGCCTGCCCCCGGCTCCTGGCAGCAGCCGGCACTCGGCCGCCGGACGCATCCCGGGCACGGGGCGAGCCGCTGCCGGCGGCGGGGCGGGCGGGAGGCTGGGCGGGGGCCGGCTGCGGCCGCCCCCGGAGAGCGCGGCCGCCGCGGAGGGCGCGGGGCGGGACCGGGCGCGGCGGCGGCGGCGGCGGCGGCGGCGAGGGGGCGCCCTGGAGGGGCTGCCCGGGCAAGGGGCTGCCCTGTGGAGGGGCTGTCCTGGAGGGGCTGTCCTGGAGGGGCTGTCTTGTAAGGGCTGTCCTGGAGGGGCTGCCCTGGAGGGGCTGTCCTGGAGGGGCTGCCCGGGCAAGGGGGATGCTCCGCGGGGGACGGCGGTGAGAACGCGCTCAGAACGGCCCCTGCCCGAGCGCCTTCCCTCCCGCGGGGAGAGGGGCGGCGGAGTCGATGCCTACACGGGTTAGCGACCGTCAGAGAGGTCGGGTGAACTCCCTGAACCTCGGGGGTCGAGGAAGATTGGGCAAAGAGGGGCGTTTCTGCATTGCCTGTAGGTCTGTTGGTAGGTTTTTTCTTAGGAAATAGGCGGGGGGAGTGAGAAACCCATCTCTGTATTTCACTCTCCTCTTTGAAAGAACTGTGCTGATTGACACAGAAAAAGTATATCCTGTTCTATTTGACTTTTCCAGAAGAGAAGGATGATCTAGGGCCATAGGGTGGACTTATGGTGGGAAACCCAACAAGTCTGAAAGTTTGACTGGGAGGGAGAGAGGAAGGGATTATGAGAAGAAACAAGGGAAAGAACATCCTAAGAGGAAAACCAAAAAGTTATTAATGAGAATGGGGGGACAGAGAATAAGGTTACAAGTACAGGTGTCAGTAGGAAAGTGACGTGATTACATTTATTGTCAGAGAAACCAAACATTCCAGGCAAAGCAGCTGCTGCTTTCCTCAGCAAGGGTAAGGCTTTATGAGTTGATATTGAGAAATATTGTTTGAGAAATTCCTGTCAGAATCTATGGTTTGTGTGAAAAGTAAAACGAAGGATTAATTAGGAAGGGCTACACCTGGTGAAGGGCAGAAGGGGAAAATATGTATGAGATTGTAAAGCAGGGCAGCTCTGTGAACCTGAAAGACAATAGCTTCTGAACACCCATATCGTGTCTGGGAGAACCAGTGGGAAGAGAGATCTGAGAGGACCAGTTCAGGACAGAGCTCTGCATATGTGAACAGCATCTGACAGGCTATCTCCCTCTCCTTGACTGCCTCAGTGTGATCTGCCTGCTTTTTTTTTCCTGTAGCCACTAACTTGCGTTAAATGGCAGCCCCAATACTTGTGCAGCTCCAATAGTTGCACAGCCCACACGATTATCTCATGCCAGACTCTTATTTAAACTATCAAAAGTCACAGAAAACTTAAGTGACAAAGACAGAAGCAGATGTGGAAAAAGGCAAAGGTTCAGCAAGATAAGGCACATGAAGCAAAGAAAAAGAAACTGAAATTTGAGGGAAGCATAATAAACTCATTACAGAAAAAGGAAGATGGAGAGAGAGTGAAATATAGAACAACTTTTAACACAGAAAAAAAACCTGATTAAAAGGTCATCAAGTAGAGGAAATGCAGGAAAGAAATAAGAAACAGAGATTTTACACATTCTTTATGTCCAAAGATAGGTGTGAGTTAGAAATAAGGTATTCCATTAGAAATCTTGAAAGTAATCACATGTACCATCTACAGGAATATTGTCTTTTTAATTTCAAAAAATACCCCACACATGGCTTTCACCACAGTTCTTAATTTACATTGTCCATTTTCACAATATCACTATTCTTTTTTTTTAGCTTTTCTTCAAGGTTGTTCCCAGCAGGTATCGCTAAATATTAATGCCTCCCACACATTTTAGAGCCAGTTGGGATTTCTTTGTTGATACCTCTCAAGTGTATGGCAAAGAATGCACTAAAATATCACTAACAATTTTTCCTCTGTTCCCTGAACTTTTTTAATTTGTAGTGGTTACATAAAGGAAAGGATGCTCCAAGTTTCTAGGTCCACTTTGCAAAAAGTTGATCCTTTTTGTTTTTGTTCTCTCTGTAGACCTGAATGTCAACAGTGATCATGAAAGAATCTTGTTAAAACCCTCAGCTTGAAACACAATAACAAACAAACTAACGAATCCCTCTATTTGCTCAGGGACAGTCTGTCAATGCCCTTCAGGTACTCTACAGAAACAGTGGAGTACTTTCTTTTTATATTTAGAAGAGTTGACTCCTATCTTTCCCCTTAAAATGAGTATGCAGTGAGGCTGCTTCTCCAGGAGCTGTTTATCTTTGTGCATTATGTACTTCAACAGTGAATTGGTCTAATTTAATTTATTTGCACTGAGACAAATACATTTTTCTTATGGTGCTATTAGTTGAAACTACCATCACGAACTCGCCATGTGTCCAATAGGAACAGTTCTATTAATTATAAATGCAGGTTATACTTTAGATATGCAGAGTTCAAGCTTCTCAAAATCCTTGTGGGAAAAATATATGCTTGCTTGTGCTTTAGGAAACCAGTTTACTGTTGCATTATTTTATTTTGCTAAATGAGACTGTTTTCAAACTTTTGAAAATTTTCTGCTGGTAGTGTTGAATGTTAAAATATTTTCTTCTGAATGAATTCAAACAACCCACTTTGATTTATAAAAGGCTCCAATTCAACAAAACACTCAAGCTTATACCATTGACTTCAAACTTTGATAAAATATTTCCTAATTGTTATGAATGTTTTAATTCACTATTGTTTTAATTACCATCTTTTTAGTCTTTCCATATCATTACTGGTAGATTTTCCTGCTTATTATATAAAGCTAAACCAATGGATATGTCCCATCTTTAGAAGATCTTTATGTTATCTTTTGATACTTCTGGCAGTTACAGTAGATTGAAAGGCAAGACTGGTTTGAACATCTCTTTTAAAACCAGAATCAACAGAGCTTCTGTCTCAAATATTAATGTTGTTTATTTATATATGCCTCACGTACCTGGATAAAAAATCAAATCATATTGCTCAGAATTCAAAACATGATAGTTGGTGTATATCATATGCATACAAAACTGAGCTGCATCATTTATTTTCAGTAGTATTGGAGGTTAATTGAAGTGTATTCTTTACAAATGGAAAACATCAGTATGCTGAAAAAAAAGTTTTCACCAAAATATTCTAATGTCAGTCTCTAATTCTCCTTATAACCAGTAGGCTGGATAGCTAATGTGTCTCTGGTTCAACCACAATTTAGCTATATATGAAAGTAAATCAGTTGTATTTATGAGCTTGAGAAATGTTCACTAGGAGTAGCCTGTGAGGAATAAATGCTTTAAGGTTACTGGCAGAAGGTGCTCCTAATGTGCACCTAATTATTAGATAATAATGGAGTATAGATAATAGAGGAGTATAGATACTCCTAATAGTATCTAATTTTTTTTTTTGTTCCGAAAATGGAGATGCTTGAAAAAATTTGTATATTAGGACAGCAAGAGCTAAGATAGGTTAATATTATAGACTACCTCAGGGTGTTAACACACAGTTTATACAATTGAATGCAAGATAATGTAGCTACTTCAAGTTATTCACATAGAGGAACCAAGGTGCATGTATGGGTGGAATGATTAATTAATGTGTTTTTTGGTGTGATAGCATTATTCTGTAATATTAAGACAAACTAATCATAGTTGTAGTCATGAGAAGGTATTATTATCATTTTAGTATGCCCAATCATAAACACATTATGGTTCAGTATGTTTAATCATTCTGTAAAAAAGAAGCTGACATATTTGAAAGGTTTCAGAATAGAACTACAAGAATTTTACAGCTTGGAATACTTTTTTAATATAAGATTAAAGTTTGTGTAAAAAACTGGAAGGTCTTTAGACATCTGCATGAAGCAAAAGCAATTGTGAAGTCAAGGTAAAAAAAATAAAGTTTAAAATAATTATAGGTAATAAATTGGCAAGACAAACCTGATAAAAGATGAATTCAGATTAGAAGAAGAATTACCTTTCTTTGAAGCAATTAAATGATTGAAGTACCTAAAGAGGGAGCAAAACTGATCACCTTTAAAGTCTTTAGCTCTTGGTCAATTGTATATTCTGGGTTTGGTCCAGAAGTCACTGGGTAAAATCTGATGATCCTTGAGATTCAGTTCAAGTCAGCCATGGCTCCAATGTTAAAACATTGAATATATAAACCAAAAATGTTTTATAAAGATATATGAGCTACAGAGTTATTTACTTTCTTATAAAACTGGCTTCCAAACAGACAGTTGAAAACCACATTTATCATGATGGTAAGGAATAGAGATCTCTTGTATGTAGTCCTTACCACACTTGTATTGCCAGTATGTACATTCTGGCATTTTAAGAGGGTGTTGTGATGGGATATGACATCACTGTAGTTTTAGATACTGGTTTTACTGAGACATGTTTGATTATGTTAATTAGTCTGGCTTTCTCAGTACACAGGATTCCCCAGGATGTAATTCATTCAAGTGTGAAAACCCAGAGGCTCTGACCTATTACTAAACACAAAACTACAAATAGAATAAATGTTTTTCGCCAAAAACAGTCCTAAAATAGAAAAGCCATTTTTAAGATATAAAAGAAACTTCACAAAAAAGAAAAATGTAGTTGTTCAATATACCACAGCAAGCAAGAAAAGGCTTAGAAATTTATTTCAGTCTCTGAAAATAAAGTGGAGTCTGTATAAAATAATTTGCTGAACAGTTTTCTCTAAAAAATATAGGTGTTCAACACAAGGCTTAAGCAAAAGAAATCTGAAAATGTATTACCTCAAAATCTCTTTAAAATCTCTTTACTTTAAACCTCTATTTATTATAAAATAAATAGACTTTTTAGTTTGGTTGGATGAACTGTTTGCCATTACATTTAATTTTGGGGTACACACAAAGAAATTGTTTCTAATTCATGGTTAATTAAACTTTCAATCTTTTAACAAACTGTGAAACACAAAATTGCATGTATTTTCCTTCAGATATTTTTTCTTCTCAAACTCATTCTACCTTAAACCTTAATTCTCATAAATTAGATGGAGTTCCCAAGTTCCAATGTCAACAGTTTTATCTGTCATGACCTTTATATCTGTGCTAATTTATGAGACACCAATATCTGGAGACATGGGTAGTAACAGAAAATATAATGCAGATAAATTGTCTATATTTTACTTCTGGTGTAAGATTCCAATCAATGTTAAGAGTTATTTCAGTGTATTATGTAAAATATTTTTCAGAGTAATAGCGTATCATGTGAAAACCCTCACCATCTTGTAAATAGCAGGTATATACATATAAATACATATAAATAAAGTTGTCTGATATCAAAGTATAAAATTATTGTTAAATATTAGTTATTATGGTTTCAAAAAGTGTCTCTGTGTATTCACTTTATAGGAAGACAACTCAGCAAGGATATAAATACAGTATAAGTTTGTACTCCAAAAGTAGTCATCACTGAAAAGAAGTCCTGAGGTGTTCCTGGTCTGTTCTCTGTGGTGTCTTGACTGCCTTGGAGCAAGATCTGATTTTCTCTTTATGCGCTTATAATTTCTGTTAGAAAATAAGAATCAATGGGAACTTAGTATTTCCTCTCTGTTTTACAAAAGAAAAATCAGAAGAGTCTATAAAGAGGGTAGAAATGCCTATGAACCATTGTGTGCACAGTTCAATCAAAAGCAGAAAGATTTCTAAGTTAATTTTGTACTTTTTTATTAACTCCATTAATTAATCAAGGGTTCAATCCATTTAACTCTACTTAGCTCAAAGCAAGTGAGCTGTTCTGCTGGAGTCAGCGGCACTGTGAGTGTTTCGCTGGCTCAAGCCTCAAGGGAGACCATTCCTGCTTGTTAGTGAGTGCTCCTTTCTTTGAATTTAATTACTCCATGTAATCATATCAGAACAATTCTGAAATATCCAGAGCAGCCTGACATTTTCCCAGTGTGAAACTTCCAGTTTCTTCTGTTTGAGTGTTTTGTTTTGTTTTTTTTTTTAAATTCACCCATGGGATAGTTTTGCATGCAAAAATATAACAGAAAAGCATATTGTACCTCTGTGCAAATTAACTCCCATGGATTTTGATGCTAGAAATATGATTGCTTATAAATAAATAAGTATAATAAAATAAATATAATAAAATAAAAATATAATAAAATAAATAAAACATAGCGTGGGTTGAGACCATTTTTTAATATAGTTGAAAATCTGTGGGTCTTGTGGTGAGCAGGCTTATTATGAGGATACCTCAATGCTTTATATTTTAGGCTGTGTTGATTTTTGTGCTTAAAGAAGGGGTTTAGATAGATATTTTTGAAATCTGTTGGGACTGGGCTACCTTTGTTTCTATTGGAATATTATACATTAAAATGTAAAAAAACCACTGAAACTCCAAACCAAAAAACTTTCTAAAACACTTCTCAGTGGCCATTAGCAGATACAGCAAAGTCATAGTGAAAACAGGTGTACCTAAAAAGAGAGGAGATAAAGCTGAACACCCAGATTTTCTTATCCTGCCATACTTTACAGCATTTTTCTTGCTCATCATGAGAGTATACAGATTTTGCAGTATGTCCTGGGAGCTAAGAAACACAAGTATGAATTTAGGAAGAGTAAATATTTTTGCCAACTTTCTGGTCCAGCATGGCAATTATTTTGTTTGTGGATGATCCAGTTACAGGTATTCTGAACTCTGCACTCCTAGATGCTTCAACAGCAGGAGGTTAGAGTGATGGCCAGACACTTAGAGGAGGCTGGAGCATATAACCGGCTCTAGTTATTGTCAAGGTGTAGGTGGGGGATAGATGTGACAGACAGCTTGTACTACTCAGCTGTAGATAGTGTTTTGTTTATTCTCTGTTTCATTAACTATTACATGGCCTGAATGTGATGTGTATATTTGACTTGTGTGCACGTGCATAAATACACTACAGCATATGCTTAAATATGACACAGCATTAAGTTTTGTCTTAAATGTGGTTCAAAAGAAATATTAAAGCCTCATCTTGAATTAATGATTGACAGTGTTTATACCTTAATTTCAAATTTTTATTCTTCTCTGTTATCATTGAGTGGAGACAATGTTAAGATTTTTAAGTGTCTTTTTTGACATAACTGCAGCATAACTACAAACTAAGATAACTACAAACTGAAAGACTCTTCAGAAGTATAAAGTGATAATGAATCATAAAAACATTCTATTTTAGTGACATATATGTTTCATATATTAAATGTAACATCCTTGTCTGCATTTTTAGTTCAATATGACATGAATTGTAATTCAGGTGTAGATATAAAGTTGATAAGGAACTTAAGGCTTTATTTAATTTATTAATAAAGAAAACATATGAACATAGATAAAGAATTTCAGAAAAGAGCAGGCACTGCACACAAAATTTATATTAGTGCATTTCTTTTTTCACTTGCAGTAAAGTCATTAAACAATAAAAAAAATCACAGCAGAACTGAGATTTTTATTTCAAGGCTTTACTTAAACAAATATTTTCCTGTGAAGAAAGACACTGTCCTCATACAGGCTTTGCATTAGTAGATAAAATTTGTTTGGGGGACTTTATGTGAGCACTTGAAGAAGACTGCTGCTGGGAAATGGAAGAGGCACTATACTCAGAGACACACATTCACTTAGGTCATGCATGTGTTGTGTACTCTCAAGTGGGTGCTTGCAAAGCACTGGCACATGAAGAACCCTGTGGTCCTGACCCATGGAGCTGAAAACATGTCCTGCTCTACAAGCAAACTGTGTTTGTTCTTTCCAAGTTGTATTTCAGAGGATGTTTTTACGTGGCACAGTTAAAACAGTGGGACTCCATAGACTGCATTTACTGAAGCTTTTATGGATTGGAAACTAATAGTTTCTAAAAGTTTCTAATTTTTGTAAATTTCTGAATGACAATATCCTTGAGGATATTTTGAGACATGAAGGTAGGGGGATCAAAGGAAGTGGAAATCTGTAGCTTCACGTGCTCACGTTGCAGTACTTGTAGTGTCAAAAAGCCTAGTTACCTCAGAGAAAAAAACTTTCTCCATCTACAAAACAGTACCAGTGAAGGGGAGTTCTGTGTTTGTTGGCAGGATGTCAAGTTCACATGCATTTCCTAGTTTTGGCTTATTGAAGACTGACAATCATAGAATTGGAGAATATTCTGTGCTGGAAGGAACCATCAGGATCATTGACTCCAACTCCTGGCCCTGCACAGGACACCTCAAGAGTCACACCCTCCTGGCTGCCAGAGTGCTGCTGACTCAGGTTCATCTTTCTGTCAGCCAAGACTCCCAAGTCCCTTTCCACAGAACTGCTTTCCAGCCTCTCATTCTCCTGTCCGTCTGTACATCCAGGGCTGCCCCATCCCAGGTGCGCTTTCCCTTGTTAAACTTGTGATTTGTGATTGCTCAGCCCCTCTCCTGTCTCCTTTGAGTCATCCATGAAGAAGGGTTTTTGCTGAATTAAGGAGCTTCATTGGAAAATATCTTGTTCTGCTTTTATGTTAACTTGCAGTCAAACTTGGAGTATCAAGTTTCTTCATTCTGAATGCTATTTCTTGTATTTTTTGCACTTTAGTTTTTTTCCCTGAGGAGAGGCAGAACTTGAAGCAAGTCTATTTCAGTCACAGATGTAGACAAGAAAATTCAGATTCAACTAAAATCATAAAACTGTGGCGAAAGTGGCATGGACTATTAGTATGTATTTAATACTGAAGTTCTGATTTGAACCGTGAACAATTCCAGAGATACTGGAAGAATTAACAAGGTCAACTTATCATCACTGTTTCAATTGTATATAAATGTTATTTTTCACTTAATTCTCAGTAAGAGTGCTTATTGATGGAATTGTCATCAAACTATGTTTTGGATTCTTTTAAAGAACTGGCCCTGTATGTGAGCTAAGGAGATAAGACACAGATAAAAAATATGCCAGCTGTATTGAGTGTGAGATTTTGGAACAGATGAGGCTCTGGATGGATCAAATTCAAATTCATTCATATTTCCTGATTGGGAGCTGTGGTCTATATGCAGAAATGATGTTGAAGAGTGATTCATACTTTCAATCTGGAGACATAAATGTGCAGAACTCAAATAGTTTCTGGCTGATGAGTAATCCTATAGTGGATTTTTGTGACCTCTTCCTTGGAATAAAGGAAGTTGGATGAAAAACTGTGATACAAATGTAAATAGCCTTGCATTACAAATGTAGTGTGTCAGTTCAGCAATTAGGATTTCTAACAATATGAGGCCTATTACCAAGGGAGCAGGAATGCAGTAATGGCAAGAAGCAAATTAAGCTGCTGTGCATTTTCTGGGCCTCAGTAGGGTTAGGATGCAGTCTTCAGGAGTACAGAGAGAAACTGATGCTGTCAACAGTTCTGTTCTTCTCTCTACAGCACTGCTTCATACCACTTTTAGGGAAACAGAACTGTGTTTTTAATTCTCTGACAAACTGAAGAGTCTCCAAATGCTTTGGAGATTGTAATGTTGTCTAATCCTGAGGATGTGCATAGTAATTTTCAGAATCTGTTCTACACTATTGCTATTTCTTTTTTCTTTCCAAAATCTAAAATGGGAGAAAAAATTCTTGGTTATTTGCTTCTTGGCATAGCTGCATGTAGATGTGACATCCATCTAGCTCATTGAGTACCACCCTGATGATGGAGGCAAAGGAGAAATCCCATGTCTGAGACATTACTAATATATAGGATTTTTAAGCAGACCTGATCTGCTGGAAATATTGCTAATGTTTTTCAATAATCTCAAGATACATCTGTTAGAGGAAGGTCCAAAATATTTTTGCTCTGTAAAAGCCTCTTCACAAAAATATCTCATTCATCAAAAGCTTTTAATAAAGGTGGAAGGGTTGAAGCTTTTAAGACATCCTTGTCAGCAGATAAGGCAACAAAGCAAAACATTTAGGAAAAAGATGACTGCTACCTTCACTTAGCTTGAACAGGATTCAACAGCAAGTTCAGACATAGTTCAGAAGCTCTGTTTGCTTTAAAAAAACCAATCTATGTCCTGCATTCATGAAAAAGTAGTGATACAAAATCTGTATAAAGCAAATCCAAGCTAATTAATATTGATTCTTGAAAGCATCTCAATTCTTTACTTCCTCGGGCAATAGTAATTGTTTATTTGTTTCACAATCTGTTTCAGTTTCTCACAAAGATTAGCAGTGAATGGAGTGAGCTCTGATGTCAGTGAAAAATAAGATAAAGCATTGTATTTCAAATATCTGAGCAGTGTTTATCAAGAATCCAGACTTCAATTATAGTGTTTATTTTTCTTTCAATATTAAAATGAGACAGACTATTTTTATTATAATGACGTAGTCCATGCAGCATGAGGGGTAAAGGTTTAGAAATGTATTTAGGCTTATCTTGGAAGTTATGTTTTACCATTATGTTTCATTTAAATGGTTGCATTTATAACTGAGATTAAGAAGTATGCTTTGGAAAAAAGCTCCAATTCAATATAATCAGCATCACCCTTATTTCACAGTGCTCTTTCTTAAAGGTATTATATTATGGATTATTACTTCAGAAAAATGTTTCTTCATTATTATGCATGCCTGGTTACCTATGGGAATCACTTTGAATATGTGAAGGCCATTAGGTGAAACAAATGGAAAATGGAAAAATTGTTGAGTTACCAGAGTTAATAACAAAGCTGCTTCATGCCTATTGGCAATAGTGAGACATAACATCCTTTATCGTAAGGTTGCACATATAAATGAATTTCTGAAGTTAAATACAGTGCAGGCATCTTGCAAAGCCAGTGGGCAGGAAACAAATTTCCCTGGGCAACCATGAGACATTTAGAGCCTGGCATTACAGTGAACCAGAATTTCTTTCCAGCTACAAGAAAGGAAAATTCAGCTCTTTGAAACATTTTCTCAGAAAATGAGATACGTACAATGAGCTTATTTCAATAGATATTAGAATGCAGTAAGGAAGATGGCTTAGTGTACCCCAGTTTTCCCCTTTCAGCATAGCATTCAGAAAAGTTTTTAAGACACAGCTGTTTTGTGTAAATGTGTTGCAAACTGTGAATGTTTTTTTTTAAATCTATTATTTATTGAATGAAGGCAAATGGGAGGAGTTTCAGAATAGTTTAAATATCTCATCAATGCTAGGATACTGGGGGCAGCCTCCTCAGGGATCTGATCATCAGCTGTCCTCATAACTGAGGATTTTCAGGATGTAATTGGATGTTGATAAATAATCTGATCTAGGCTCCTTTTCCCATGGAAGGCTGGACCAGATGATCTATCAGGGTCTCTTCCAACCTGGGCTGCTTTTATCCCTGTGGAATAGATAGCTTTTATGAGATTTGTGTTGGATTGGGTCTCATGCTGACCATTTTCAGGTGTAGATGCTTGTCTGAGACTTCTGAAGGGTTTGTGTTTATTGCTGAGGGGAAGGAATTTGTCTTAAGATAACCATTTTGAAATAGTACTTTTTCTTTTTTCACTGACAACTTGTCAAAGTCAACAGTAATTTATGATCAGTAGTGATTGATATGCCTTATCTAAGATCCTTTGCTTTCCAGATAGTGAAACAAATAACAAACTACCCATTGTGAGTTGGATCTATTTGTTTATGGAAAAGCTTGTACTGTTAGCCTTAACCAATCAGTTCTAAGACAGGGCCATTCTGACACAGTAATATTGTCTAGGCCTTGCCAGGTCATAAAATAACTGAGATTTCAACAAACTTTTGTTGATTTGAAGTGCCTGTAGATAAAGCCTGAAAGTGGCATGCAAAAAACACCTGTGAAATTAAGAAAACACTTAAGCATGGACTCAGTTTTGCCTTGAACACCAGATTACTTTACACATATTTTTTATCTCTTACTTCATGAAAATTAATTTATGCTGTGTTGTTCTTTCACCAAACTCTGAAGGACACTAAATACACACATAAAAAATTGTATTTGGCAAGGTAAACTGACCAGAAAAAAATATTTTGTTTTTCTTATAGTTTTTCTCATTTAAGAGGATTTCCTCCACTGGAAACCAGAAGTTGAATATGTAATGACTTCTTTTCAGCTTCCTATTTTAGGGGGTGGGTGTGTATATATAAATATATATATATATATATATATTTATATATATATATATATATATATACACTCCTGTACTTAAAGATAGTACCACCTAGTGTGTTGAAGAAACAACATGTTTCTAATTACATGTTCTGAAAGAAGAGATGTGACTGGGCTTTGCATAAATGTAGGCCAGGTCCCTTCTTAGCTCTACCTAGCATCCAGTTAAACAATAGAAAAAAGTCTAATGGAACAGCTGGAAAGCAACTGAAAGCAACTGAAAGCTGGTGAATATGCTTTATTTATTCTGGGAAAACTGCTCTCTAAAGGACTGAGTTATTTTCTTCATTGATACCCTCTTACTAGTGAAATTTGTCAATGTAATCAAAAATCTACCAGATTCTCAAAATGGTCTTACCTGAAGAGGAAACAATGCTGCAAATTTTCATGGCTTGTAAGACCATATGAAGAGAGTTACCCACTTACCACTGGGTAAACCATTGGGATTCCAGTGGTGGAACTGAGGGATGGAAATGCAAGCAACACTGAATGCCCTCATTTTTTTTTGTTTTTTTCATGGGCATTATAAATGAGTTTTAATGTATTATTTCACCAAGGCCTTGTAGACTCTTTTTCATGGCCTGTAAAAATTGATGTGTACTGACTCCCTGTGTGCTCAGGAGCGTGTGCATGTTGGAGATTGCAAGTGTTTATCTGTTGTTATTGCTAATTCTAAAAGATCTGACATATGGTGTTGCACTTGAGATTACTGACACCGTGTTGCCTAACTGCCAATTTCCAAGTAGTATCTAACAGGGAAAGCTGTTAATGTGCTATGAATTTTTAAAATCCTTTTAAAAAGATCGGGTGTTAAGTGACTTCAATGTGTTTAGCAGGATGCCTGGTCAAGGGTATTGGTTGAGCAACATCTAAGCTGTCTGAGTAGAAGCAGAAGCTTTGTAGCATTGACATCTAGATGAAGTCATAGCTTATCCCTGATAGGCAAATGGTGTCAGACTTACAAAATGACCAATAGCGGCAGATCTTCACCTGCTGCAGGTGGTGCTGCAGTCCCCAATTCTGAGACTGTAACAGTCACAAAGCAAATTCTCATCTGGGTGGCTGAAATCCTTCCTGCTTCCAGAATAGGAGCACTGCACTGCAGTCTTAGCAGAACACAACTAATTCCCAGGGCTGAGAAGCTTATTGAAAATAAGTTAGTGAGATTCAGCATTATTGGATATAATTATAACAGTAAACTGTACAATGAAATATTGGGCTAATTTGTAGCAGTGCCCTTTGATTTCCTGTGTTTATGCTTCCAATAAGAAGAAATTTCTTTGTGCATTTTAATATAATACAGAAAAGTAGGTTTTAACTTGACTGCACAGGCCAGACAGAAACTGGCTGACCACTACTTCAAGAATTAATACCATCACTTCAAGAATTAATGCCATCATGTTGGTCACACAGTTCAGAGAGTCATAGAATGGTTTGGGTTGAAAAGGACCTTAAAGATCCCCTAGGTCCAGCTGACTTGCCCATAGGCAGGAGCAGTGCTACACATGTAGCAAACAAATGCCTTTTAGGTACTCCTTGGTAGAACAGGTGCTGAAAGGCTGCACCTCCACATAGAGATGACTTCTGTGAGTTGCATGGAAATACATTTTATTAAAGGTTCTGCTTGCCCAATAACAACTTTGCTTAGAACTGAGAGAAGTTAGGATTTTTTGTTTCTCTGATGCCATTTCCTTAACATGGGTCTGCTTTACAGTGCATTTTAGAAGAATTTTCTTGATAGCATATCTGAGCAATGAAACAAAAGAGGGAAAGCTGTGTCTCCAAAATGTAAACTGCTTCATTTTACCTTTCAATAAAAAAAAAAAAAGTAAAAAGTCTGATGTGCAATATATTATTTAAAATTAAAAAAAAAATTATTTGATGTTTTCGTGTACTGAATATTAATGTAATCCACTTATACATAATGAGACAACTTCTGAAAATATCAGACTGCTCTTAAGCCCTGTTTCTGCTCCCTCCTAAAGCAAATAAAAATACATGATGAAAACAGATATATATAAAAAAAATAAATTAACATCAAACAATACTAAGGATTGAAATGTTTACTTAGAAGACTGTCCAAAGAGGAGATATATGTCCAAGAGATAATTAAAATATATTCTTTTTCCTGAATTTATCAAATAAATGCTTTCTTTAAATTCATTAAGTTTTCTGTTGTAATGAGCAGTTTTCCAGACATATTTAGCAAAAAGTTGTTTGCTAACCTTTAAACTTTATTCTATCCCCTCAGACATTTCTTGTTTTAAATTTCTTTTTTCCTTTTAAAGAATCCTCATGGAAAACTGGTTTTGTATATAGAAAAACTAAGACACACATGCAGATATTTTCTTCAGATTTATATTTTTTTAATATGCACTGGACATTTTGTTGTATTCATGTTTTAAACTGTCTTGCATATTCAGTAAAGTGACATGGATCTTAAACATGAGATACTAAGATATTCTGTAATAATAAGCTCTAATAACTCTTGTAGTTGCAAACAACATTCTCTGTCTTCTTGTGTTACCTTGTCTTTTAATAGAGCGAACAATACATGTTTTTTCCAAGTGTCATTACAATGCCAATATAGTTTCCCCAATGCTTGACCACATCTTGCAGATCTAAGCATGTTAACTTTAATTTTAGAGCAAAATGATTGAGTTGATGACCATAGCTATGCATTACAAAAGTGTGTGACTCTTTGGTGTAAGATAAAACCTCACTGTGAATGCTTGACATCCTGTGGAAGTGGACCGGCTGTTGACTACTATGATTGAGCTTGACAATGACCTTAGAGATTTTTTCCAATCTAAAAAATTCTAAGATTCTATGTGGTGAGGTTGTTTGGGCAGATACATTTTCAGAATTTTCTTATGGCTCCCCATTCTGGTTGAAGTTCATTTGTTGTACAGACAGCTCTTTTGACATTTGTAGCTTCATGGCTAGAAGAATGCTATTGGAGGCAAAGTTTAAACAAAAAATGAGGGGTATATAGTGATTGCTTTCAGACACAGGAGGTATGAAATACAGCCGCAACCATTTCTGAGTTTACTCTGCAAGTGTTACTAAGTATCTATCTCAACAGCATTGCACTTTATACTGATCTGGGAACAATTCAGTCAGGAAAAGTGAATGTGAATTTTCTGTCTTCAAATAATTGCTTATATTCTATTAATAGTAAAACAAATACTAAAATTCAGCATGGCAGAATATCTGTGAAAGCTTCTGTCTGAGGAATATTTGAGGAGGAAGAATGATTTGACTGCTTTCTCAGTAAACAATCAGGTTCTCTATGTGGCAATAAAGCAACGTCTGCCAGGCTCTGTAGGTTCTGGATAAAATTCACTGTATGGGTCCAGTCGACTTAGTGAGCACAGCATTGAAAATGCACTGTAGGAGCATGACAGCCCCCTTGTGTGTACCCATGTATTCAACTCTGAGCTAGGTTACTTTCTTAGGGTTGATATGAGCAGAGAGTTGTAGGAGATATAAGTGTGCTTGATCCATTCAGTTGCAGGAGTTATTGAATCCTTAAATTAGTGTCAATTATGCCACTTTTTCTTTAGGTTTTGGACTGTGATTTATTATATTACTACCTAAATATCACCAAAAGTGAGGAGGAGGGGGTTGGACTTGATGATGTTTATGAGTCCCTCCCAGCTTGGGATTTTCTTTAAATTCATGAACAGGAGACAAACCATTCTTGATCAGGCAATGAGAAGTCTCAGATTTGGGGATTTATAATTCTAAATTTGTATATGGTCTACTTTTAAACTTTAATATTAAAATTTTTGTATTTGTTCTTAACAAGAGAGGTGCTTTGGTAAATTAAAATTGAGAGGATTCAATAGTTTTAAGACAGAAATTGAAACATCCAACAGTTTCTTGAAGAAAAATGTATTTCAGAAACTTGTACTGTTAGGTTTAAAAACTAAGCTATTGATATTTGCCTTTGACCAGTTAGTTTTGCAAAATCTTTTTAACAAAATATTCTTCCAGAGTATCACAGAGTAGGCTTTTGCATGTCTGTCTGTCATCTATGCTAATTTTACAATAATCAGGCTTAGCTGCTAGTTTGACTCGCATATGCAAGACATATGAAAAGCAAGAGAAAAATAAAGGTCTGTATTCCCAAATTTAGAAGAGTTCTGAATGAAAGCCCTTCTCATGCAATAACTGTTTGGTTTTTTTATTTATGCATAAATGAGATAGCTTATTTAGTGTTTGTAATATCTTAAGAAAATATTAAATACTTGAATATCCCTATACTGCTTTGTTTTATGCTTTGTTCTTGCCTATTTTTCTTTAGTCTCTTTTGTGTGCTGGCATTTTCCCTACAACCTTCTGTCTACCCTACAGCACTTCTAGCAGCAGATCTGTTTTCATAAATCACTTTGAGAGAAGCCAACACTCATAAAGAAAATATATGTTGATTTTTGCACAGTCCTGACATCTAACGGAAAGTTAAAATAAAGGCCACAATAAATTCCACTGCAATTCATACCATGCTTGGTTTGTGTTCTGTGGATATGCAGCTTTTCCTTTAGATTAGAATATCATTCTGATTTTAATGGGGTTTTTGTTTGTGAAATAAGATGGTAATGAAATGAAACACAACTAGGTTCCAGTCCTGAAATCCGCTCTTCCTTTTTCATAAAGGCAAAGCTTTCACTGATGTCAATGACAGTTTTGCCTAAATCAGAATTGCAGGATTGGGCTGATAGTGTCTGACTTAATGAATTTCAAAGAGGAAATTTCATTTCATGACCAGACAGATCATTTTGGAGTGTCTTTCACAGCCAGTGAAAATGCATCTTGTGACTATGTTTTTGTTTTCCTCTTGCTTTCATGCTTCTTAAAAGACTTTTTTTTTTCCCCTAAGAAAAGCTAGTCTAACAAATAAGCAGAGTGTTTTACTTGCAAGGATAGTAATGAGATTAATGGAAGAGCATTTTAGAATCTTACTGAAAAATGCATGCATTTTTTTTTATTATTATTTTGTTCTTTTCAGTAGTAGGACTGAAAAAGGTTTTGCTGCAACATTCTTTTCTTTTTCTGTAGAAGTTTGTTTTGCTGCTTGGTAACTGCAAGGCTTATTTAATTAAAAAAGACAAACTCCCACGCACACTTGAGTCATCTTAAGATTGGTTAACAATCACAGATATTTAACAAGGAGAAGGCTCAGAAGAAAGAAGAGAGAGTTTGAGTCCATAGTACACAAAGCAAGAAGTGTGTATGGAAGAGAGGGTTGTTGGGGATTTTTCTTTCCCATGTGCTTTGAGAACAGAACCTGCTACCTGTTCTGCCTAATATGCACTACTTTGCAACTTTTGGCATTTTTGGAGTAATAAATGTAATCAGTTCTAACCCAAAACAAGGCCTGCAGGGATTGAAAAAGGGAAAATACTATTTTTAGGACATCTTCTACACAGAACTTATGAACCATGCTATGTATGGTTCAGGGATTTGTTTGGGTTTTTTAAGGCACAGACAGTCTTTGTGTGCAAAAGCTCTCTATCAAGATTTGCAAGTGACCTTAAAGTGAGGTTGCCTATTGCTGAAGTGAGGTAACTCAGCCACAGGCAGTTTCATAGATGATACTGCTTACTGTGCAATCTATCACTGGTTTTAGACTTGAACTGTAATGACCAGCACTCCCTCTTGGGCACACACAAAATTATGTGAATGGCACAATGGAAAACAGATTTTTAGTCTTTATTTGAACAGATGTAAGTACTATTTTTTTTTCTCTTCCTCACACATTTGCTTAACATGTGAATATTTTAAATGGTACTGGTTCAGAACCAGCATCTTGCCTGCTGGACCTGGCCTTTGTAAATATTTAAGAGAAAACATGCATTAATTGTAATTTCTCAGAAGGATGTTTTTGTGAGGTGTTTAGATTGCTCTGTTTTACAAACTGTCTAAAGGGAGAGGTTTATAACAGCAAACCTACTGAACTGAATTCTGTCTTGTGCCAGACTTCTTTTCTCACTTTTTCCCTGCTATTTGAAACTTGTGACAAAAAGGCAGGGCACTAAGGAGCTGAAACTATATTTTCAAAAAGGCTGAAAAACATAGGTGGTATAGGAAAGGTGGATCAGGATTGTGGAAAATATGCCTCAGGATGATCTGATCTCTATTAAGGAAAATAGTCTAAATATATGCAAGTATTAACTATAGGATGGATCTTTTTTTCACTATGGGAGTCAGTGCAGTAGTGTTGCTTCCTTGCCTCTTTGCAATTTGCAATATGAGGTGGAATTGTGTTGTTTTAATTTTAGCAATGCTTTTCTCTGTTGTAGCTGCACTATTGGAAGAGGAACTTGAGATGTTCTTTTGCTCAGTGCAGCCTATTTAAGGCTAAGTGGTGGTGATGTTTCCCTTTGGTCTGGAAGGGCGAGCAAGGAGACAATAGTACCTACACTGTTTGCATTAGATCAGACTTTGGGAAGACTTACTCTTCTTTATGGAGACAACTTTGTCTTCAATAGTGACCCAACTATTTAAAGACCAAAATAAAAATAAGAAAATCCCAAACCAACAAGAAATTTCAGGAAAAAAGAATAACAGCAACCCATAGAGCTAGACGAGCTGTCTCACCTCATGGTCTCCTTCTATCTCTTTTGATATTGTGTCAAGGAGGCAAAAAGTAAAATGCAGCAGACTGGATGGCAGCAATGGTAGCACACTTTTCCTGCTGCAAAATGAGAGATGTAATCTGAACACTAATATTGCAGATTGTATGTAGTCAGGGACCACGTACTTCAGATAAGAGTAATCAAGTAATAGGTCATACAATTTAAACTAATTTCAAGTTTTAGATGACAGAGCCAGCAAATGATGCCCAGAGCTTATTGAGGCTACGCAGGTCATTAAGGCAGCATCAAGGAATACCAGTCATTTCAGCCAGAAAGCCAGCTTCACTGTGTTATCACATGCAGCATGGGGAATAGAGGAAAAATGGGATGTGCTCATGCCTGTAGGGTTGAAACCGTATTGGCATCATTGAAACACTGTGAAAAGGCTCTTCTGACTGCAGTGCTGAAATGAAAGGATATAGGATCTTTAGGAAGGACAGGCAGAGGAGAACCCAAGAGATCTGGATGATACTCCAGGATTGTGTCCTCCAGGCTCAACAAATATGCATCCCTACAAAGGGTAAATCAGTGAAGTACACCAGGAAGCCTGCATGGATGAACAAGGCAATCCTGAACAAATTTAAACACAAACAGGTAGAGTGTGGAACCAGTGGAAGGTAGCCTGGGAAGAATACAGAGAAATTGTCCAAACAGCCAGGGATCTTGCTAGCAAAGCTTAAGTACTGACAGAAGTAAATCTGGCCAAGGACATCCAAGGTAGAAAAAAATAAATTCTTTAGGTGCACCAAAAATAAAAGAAATATTAAGGAAAATAAGAGCTCTCTTTTGCAGAAGGTTAAAGCAGTGATTGGGAGAATGAAGCACTGCTCACTGTAGGAAACATAGTTTGAGACCATCTAAGGAACCTGAAGTACACATGTCCCTGGGACCAGATGGGATACATCCATAGGTCCTGAGAGTACTGGCAGCGGAAGTAGATTCACCATTATCCATCATATTTGAGAAGTCAAGGCAGTCTGGTAAAGTTCTCACTGACTGCATAAATACCATTTTTAGAAAGAGAGAGGATGAAGGAAAATACAGGTCTCACTTCAGTGTCTGGCAAGATCATGAAGTGGATTCTCCTAGAAAGTATGCTAAGGCATGAGAGGAATAAGGAGGTGATTGGTGAGTGCCAACATGGCTTTTCTAAGGGCAAATCACTCCTGACAAACTTGGTGGCCTTCTATCATGGAATTATAGCAGTGGTGGATAAAGGAAGGGCAACAGATGTCATCTATCTGGACTTGTGCACAGCATTTGACACCGTCCCACATGCCATCCTTGTCTCTAAACTGGGGAGACACGGATTTGATGGACAGACCACTCAGTGGATAAGGAATCAGCTGGAGGGTTGTACTCAGACTTGCAGTCAACGGCTCAATGCCCAAGTGAAAAGCTGTGACAAGTGGCATTCCTCAGAGATACTGTGTTGAGTCAACACAGGCAGGCAGCCAGAACAACCCCAAAGCCACAGCCAAAATGCCAAGAGTAAATTTACTTCATTACCCCACTGCCCAGGGGATCCTGGAGCAACACCCAAGTGGAGACACACAGGCAGGAGCAGAGGCCTTGTCAGGCTCAGTCCATCCCGGCACACGGCAGGACTTCTGTCTGCACCCATTTATTGAGGGTCCACACACACGTACTTTAGCTCCATGCTGTGACCTCCTTGTGCTTTCATGAGCCCTGAGCTCTGGTCTCTCTCCCAAGACAGGGAGCTCAAGCACATCTGTGAGAGTGCCTCCAAGTCTCTGCAAGCACCTGTGTTATCTCCAGACAGAGATTCCGCTTCTCAAAACACACAGAGCGTAACAAGCAGTGGACGTAATAGATGGCTTATACATGAGGTTTCCCACACTCTTATTCTCCAGGCCTCAACATTCCCAACTGCAAGGTCACTTGAGTGAATCTACCATCCTCCTCTCCACTCTTCCATTTTTAACCCTTTCCTCACAACAGATGGGTGTTGTTCAACACCTTTATTGGTGACATGGACAGTGTGACAGAGTGCACCCTCAGCACATTTGCTGACAACATGCAGCTGTGTGGTGCCATCAGCATCTTGGAAGAAAGGGATGGCACCAGAGGGACCTAGACAGGCTTGAAAGGTGGGTCTATGTGGACCTCATGAATTCAACAAGGCTGAGTATTTGATCCGGCATCTAGGTCAGGGCAATCCCGACCACAAGCACAGGCTTGGCAGAGCATGGATTAAGATTAGCCCTGGGGAGAAAGACTTGAGGGGGTGGTTTTTTGATGAAAAATTCAATATGACTAGACAATGTGCACTCGCAGCCCAGAAGGCCAACCAGATCCTCGGTGCCACATGCTAGGACTCAACAAAGAGTCATGTTCAAGGAAGGTGATTCTCCCCCTCTGTTCCTTTGGGCATCTGAATTTACTCATTTGTCAAAAAATACAAATAATGTTATTATGACTACAGTTACCTGTGCATATGAAAAGAAAGATGCAAAACACTATTTTTTTTTTTTTTTTTTTTTGCAGGCACATTAAACATAGGAGGCTGGTATTAAGTGAACTAACATTTCAGGCTTCCAGTGTCAGTGGAATTTGTGTTGGTTTAGCTGGAGGAAGTAGTCCAACAGACTCACTTTGTCAGAGACTATTAATAATTTCCTGGTTTAATTCAGGCTCTGATGTAGTATATTTGTGAGTGAATCCTAGTACCAGCTACAAGATTATGACTCATGTCCCCTTTGTGTAAGGAATGGCTGGGGAGGAGGGGAGGTAAGAGAGCCTGGAATGCACTTTCAGAAAAATTCAGTGATAGAAAATATACCTGTAAAAGTAATGTGATTCCAGAACCCAGAGTGTTCAGAAATCCATGAGTTCAATATAATCTGTGTTGTCTGGTGGAGTTTAAATATAATGCAAGTTCTGTTCCTCGTTTGAAATCTGAATACCTTTTGTAGTGGCAGCAGCAAAGTATTTCACATTATTAATGGTTTGCAACTCTTATTTCTAGGTAGCTGAAATTGTATTTCTTCTGTTAAACTTTTCCAGGCTCTTGAGAATTGTTAAGTGCACAGTGAAAAATAACTTACCAATTCAAGTATATTAAGAACTTACTGAGTTGTTAAGTTTTTATGCAGATGTTTGTTTGGGTTATGTTTTTATTATTCAGTAAGGGGTCTCTAAAAAATCCTTTCATATTGAATTTGGTGCTCAGTTAATGTTCCTCAGCAAATATTTACCTTATTCAGAGTGTTTTACATTGGAATAATTTTTCATTTGCATGTTAATTTGCATATACATAGATGGTCTTTGATAGCCTTAATTGTCAATGTTTGTGGGTATTTCTACTGCTGGTAGGCATGCCAATTTGGTTTTGGTAAGAAAGGTTACAAAATCAACAACTGGATAATGAAAAGAAATATTCCAACTAAGGATTTTAATATCTAGCTTTGCTGCAGGAGTTCACACACAAAGAAGTAGATAATGTTAATTTTTGTATCAAAACCTAGTTTATATACTTTGGTAACAGGTCTAGACAGAGATAAGATTTAGATGATCCTACAAGCCTATTACTGTTCTGGGATATTTATATCTTATATTGGTATCCAAAAGAGTTAGAGCAGCAATTGGACCTACAAGGGACACAACATGGAACATTCCTGGACTTTATTTGAAACACTGATTTTTAAAATCTTTCAAAATTGTTTCTACAAATAAACACTCAGGCTGTTAAAAATGATACAAGGGTCTTTGGAATTGTGAAGAGCTAAGTGATTGTGTTATAGTGAATACACTTCTACAGTTTGTTCCTATATTGATGACAATTATTGTCTCAAACAAAAGTGCTAGAAATAATTGGAAGTAGTACAATGGAGAAAATCTTTCTTTTCTTCTCCCCCTTATATGTTGCTAGAGGAAAGGCAGCTTCATTTTCACTGTCTTTTTATGGCCTTGAGTTGTCTTGCTAAAATAGAAATATTTGCTTTAGAGAAAGCTTTGAAATAGGAGAAAGCTGCATGTACTGATTTGCTTAAACTGCTGCTCCTGGCAGACTTCCACATAGATTCTATTCTATTTGTGTTTTTATATAAATATAAACTTAGTATACTGAGTACTCCTCTATGTTATCTTCTTTTCCCAAGATAATCCTGGTTAAATGGAGTTCTGCCAGATAGCGATTTGCCAAGGAAAAGTTCCAAAAATGGATTCAGACATTACAAAATAAATGTATTGGTATTGCTGAGTGAAATAGAAATATTTCCACTTTCAGAGTAATTTGAATACATGCTTTGGCAAACAGTGAATTTTTTGTTAATCAAAGGATGGCTTATTGTGACCAAGTAGTTTGGATACTGGTGGGATTGGTGCTTATGCAAAAAGGAGAATGCATGGATATACAATCTCACAGTTTTGGGTTTTTTTTAGACAAAAACACCTCCACAACAACTGAGTATATGGAATCAATATCTTAGTGTAAATGAGATGTTTGTGTATGTCACTAACTCGATTCAGAATTCTGCCAGCTGTACAATGAAGTGCTTGTTGCCAAGACACCAGTAATTAACTTCCACTTAGAACAAAATGCCTTTGATTTTCAAATTTTTTTTAATAAAAGATCATTTAAACACTTCTTGCTTTTTTGGATCACGTTAAATTTAAATAGAAATTTTACTTGTGATTTCATGGGTTTGTGAGGTGATAATGTGTGCTATCTCCATGGGATCAAGATCTAGACAAAGGTGGCATTACAGATGAGTCAGTGAGATGTCACAAAGAGAGCCAAAGCATAAGATATTGTGGATGTATCCAAGAAGGGAACCATAAAATGATCCCACAGGTAGAAAAGTTTATAAAGCATTTAAACTTTCATGGTATTTTAACATAATGAATGGAACTGAAAAGAGTTGAAAAGAGAGTAATATCAATTTTGTAACCTGGATATAAGATCTTCTACTTTGAATTAAACACAATATATTTCTCAACAAATTGATAAGAAAGTTCAGGGATATTTTTTCCTGAAACCAAACTTTGCTCTGCCAGTGGACATGTACAGGCAACTTTATTTGTGCTGAAGCTCTTCTGGCTGTCATTGCTTGCAGCAGTGATCATGCAAGACTAACTCTTGTGGCTACCGTATTCAATGTTAGTAAGGCTGAGAGAGCTTTGTCTTGCCAGCTGCAATCTGACCTTTTGATGAGTGCTTTTTGGTTTTATTTGTTTATTCTGGATGTTTTGTTTGAGTTTTTTCTCCCAAGTAAATGACATTTATTGCAATGCAATAGTAGGTCTTGAACTGCATCAGGAAAATAAAATCCAATTAATCACATATTTTCTCCTACTAAATATTAATAGAGCATTCAAAGTATTTATTAATAATTATTTATCTCAACAGAACCTTCAGGTATACTCTTTAAGAACTGCAAATAATATAAAAATGAGTGGCAGGTTTTTTCTTAACTGCTACATGGTTTCAGGGAAACAGTTAACTCCTTGTGGGAGCAAGTTTCTGGCTAGAAACCTCATCACCCACTGCCAACTACTGGTCCTGAAGCTATTTATAAAATAAGAAAGTTATGCCTTACAGTAAAGGGGAAAACTATGACTTTATTTGTATTTAATTTTATCCATATTTGTGAAAATAACCTAAAGTGGTTAACAACAGCCCAATGACCTTCTGTGGTATGGATTATTAAATGTAATATGCATAGCAGTCTGTGATGTTCTGTGTTGTCTCTGACTTAATCTGTTACAAGAGTAGGCCAAATCTCTTACTAAGAGTTATACTTTTACTAAATAATTCATGTTTTCCACAAGAAACCCAGAAGATTCTATTTTTCCTATTCTGTTGTACTTCAGAAAACTACATGTGGCCTCTAAACTGCATTTTCTGTAGAGGAGTTCTCGAGCTTGATCTTGGTACTGACAAAATTTCAGTATGATTCAATTCTAAGACAGATATGTTGCACCAAAGGTATTTCTGGGTTTGAGGTCTGAATATTAACATTATGTAGGCAGTACTACAGCACTGTAAAGCTTTGTGCTGAGCAGCAGGGTCCTGTAAGTAATTAGGATTTTAAACTTCTGTTTCCAAAAGGCATTTTTGTGCAGAATTTTTGAAGTGTTTTGTATGCAAGGAAGAATTAAACATTCTGGATAATATTTTGGTTTATATTTTATATGTATATGTATATGTATATGTATATGTATATGTATATGTATATGTATATGTATATGTATATGTATATGTATTTATGTTATTTATATTTTATTGGATTTTATTGAATTTCATGTATCATCTAATACATTTTGGAATAAATGCTGGATAAGGTGAATTTTTATTTAGCCAGTTTTGGTCCTGTGTCCTGATGTTGCAGTGCAGAAGTATACAAGATTCTGAAAATGATTGCTTTTCAGTTTTCTGCTCTCGGTAGAGTCCTCTTGTCTAAAAGCTAGACTTAACAATAAATATATGCATGGATCAAACACATTTATTGTAAAAAGCAGTCATGGTTACCCACATTGTAACAGCTGATGTTAAATTCATTGACACTTTGTGCTCTCAAATTTTAAAACTTTATTATGAAAAATAATATAGGATCTATAGTAAAATGAGGTTTTAATGCACTTTTATGCTGGCACAATCAATCCTTGCTCAGTCTTCTCAATGTTCAGTGACTAGAGAAGCATTTGAGAAGCTATCAGTTGGAAGTGTGAGCCTTTTAACACAGATGACTCATGAGTGGTTTAATAATAGACAGGACAGACAATTTCTGTGTATAGACTTTATGAACAGGGAGGAAATTGTTTCCAGGCTAATATTTCTACCAATGTCATTATCTCTCAATTATGGCTCATAATTAAGCCTGGAAACAAATAAGAAAATCCTCCCTTTCCCCAAGTAGTCAAAGAAAAATTACTTACATTATTTTACTTAATGCTGGGTACAATGATAAGAATTTATGATAACATGGGTAGATGAATATTTGGCTTTCTTTGGTGTTGGAGACTGGAATGTGTATGAAAGCAGTCAGTCACATACTTTGACTTACATTCCTGGTTCACAGATGTTCTCTCTCCCCTTCTTTGAGACTTCTTTCTTCCCACAGCGAGATTCTGACCCTAAACCTTAAGGAACTGATGAGAAAGGGAGAAATAGCATTTCTGGAAATATTTTTCCAGATTTTTTTCAAGATACAGGTAACGTGATATTAAAAATCATAGGTTCACTTGTATAAAGTTTCATTTAATTTGTTATAATCTGCCTTTGTTCTCAGTATGTAGTTGATAATAAAATTTTTCACTGTTTTCCAGTTAATCTCACCTAACATTGTAAAATCATTAGCCACCCGTTTTTGTTACTAAAATTCACAAGCCAAAATCTACATTTACAGCTATATGCAAACTGTGAATAGTTTCTGTTGAGATATAAAAAACTTGAATTTATCTCTGCTTGAAAGATTTTAATGCAATCACTTCAGAGCTTTGACTTGCAGTATTACATAAAATATAACAGCCTTTTACAATGCCGTTGCAGAATCTGTCATATTTTATTGCTACTTGTGCTACAATAATTCAGAATGATTCAGGTTTATTCACTGTTCTCCTGAGTGATATTAGATGTAATTGAAATGAATATGATACTCTGCATTGTTTGTGAATCCATCACTGTGTTTCTGAATGACAGTGTTGAAACTCCTTATAGGCCTTTTGCTGTTTTTCACCGAACACAATAGATGTAATTAGAGCGTTTAATGTTAAACGCTCCAATGTTCTGTTGGGGCTGCAGGGAGGATGTCTACTTTCAGTAGTATAAGAGATGAGATCCAGAAAGAATTCAGGGTCTGAAGTTCCTCTTCAGGTCAAGTTTAGACTTGAAAAATTCACCTGGTGATGATCTATCAATAAAGCTATCCTATGGTTTTCTAAAAATACCCAGAAATGCTTAATCTCTGCCCAGATAAGCAGCGTGTTGTGGGCTTTTTTTGGAATTTTTGTTTCTTTTTTGAGGTTTCTTTGATTATAGTGATAGGAGTTTCCTCCACCTAAGTCTTTGTCCAGTGGTTACAAGCAACACTTCGGATACAGGAAATTTACTTTAATTCTGCCTTAATCCATTTGTTTGTGTCAACATTCACTTGATGTCAGTCAAATATTCACTCAATTTTGAGTGAGACTAGTGGAAATAAGGATGACAGCAGTAAGGGAAAAATGAGATTTTCAGGTGCACATGAGGAAGCCAGGATTTCTTAATCATTTCTGCCTGTTGACATTCTGGTTGCAGACACAGGTGACGGCTAAAAACTAGAATATTATACGGTGGGATGCTTCTCGCTCTTCCAACCTCCTGACTTACTACTTATTGCATGAAATAAAGTTACTCTGAAAATGATAGATGTTTTGGATGTTGGGTGATGAAGGGAGAATACAAAAGGAAATTTTTGATTGACTTGCATTGGAAATGGAAAACAAAAACCACCAGAACACAAGAATTTCTACATGACATATATGGATGTGTTTCTAAGTCTTTTAAAAACCATCTGTGTTACTTTGCAGGACAGAAAATTATTTTAGAATACAAAGCTACCAACACAGTCTTTTAAAAGTATATTTTCAAAAGTAAAGATATAAGTATGAAGTAAACTTCATATTTTAGCATCAATTTACCTAAAGCATTTACATCTAGTGGAGACTTGCATCATGAGCGATTGTGTAAGTTGTAAGGGTCCTTCAAGGCAAAACTGAAATTTAACAACGTAATGTGTTATTTTTTTATGGAATAATGGACAAGTTTGACATTGTGTGTCAAAAAGGAGAACTCAAAACGTGTGTGTTTTCTGTTAAGTGTAACTAACTATGCATTTGTTAAGTAGTAGTGTTGAAATGGTGAAACTAGAAGGAAACATAGAGCTTACACATACTACCTGAGTTTTATTCTGTTATTTCAGTAGTTAATAAGAGGAAAGTGAAGCAGATAAAAATTTGATTGACTTTATACTAGTTTTTTATGCCAAAAATGTAATTATTTGGAAAATGCATAGTCTAATACAGTAACTAAAGATCTTAAAGTTTGTTTGAAGAATTAATACATCTTTTTCATGCTACAAAGTCTGCTCTGATTTTTAAATTCCATTTTTTAAAGACAGCTACCACTAGGTAACTCCATGGAATTTGATTCTTACTTAATCAAAACTACACTGTAACAAAAATAAAATATATTGTATTTTGTACAATACTTGTAGAATAGGTTTCAGCATGAGCACTTGGAGATTTCAAAATGACTTCTTTTTAGTCTTGTTTTTGGGAGTGGTATTTGAAAGAAATTAGGTCTATATTCCTAGCATAAAACTAATAAAAAAGATATCTCCAAGAAAAATCTTGCAATGCAGAACAAATGTGGATTTAATATCTGATGAAAAGTATGCATGTGTGTATCATCTAAAAATCAATATATATGTGAAACAGGAGATGGAAAGGGATCTATGTGGCTAAACTAGAGGTTTATTTTTGCTCTTGCCAATCATTTTATCTGGCAAGAATTCCTTGTAAGCTTTTTTGAAATTTCTTACAGACAGTTTGGGACATACATGGCAGGGTGTTGTGCATTGTCTCATGTGTAGGTTTATGGTGTTTCTTTTTACCATGCCTTTTCTCAATCCACCTTCTCTACTGTGGAGCATACCCTTTTGTGCTTATACGCTGTGAGAGGGATTATTTTAGGATGAAATGACTGCATGTGACAGCAATATGATGAACCTGAAATAACACTTATGAGAGGTTCTGCATCCTGGCAGCATGTGAAGGCTGATGCAATATTAAGGGCTGGGTGCTCCAGTGCTTGCAGACAGTGCTACAGAGTTGGAATTTGAACTTTTGATCACTGGTAACACTAACCCCAAAATTTGACTCTGCCTTAACTGAATTCCTTGGATTTTTGTTGTTATTTTCAAATACCTCTATGTGTGTACTTGGAAACTTGATCTGATTTCCAGTTACTTGAGCTCAAAATCTTTTGAACTGCGGGTGATATCACAAGGTTAGTGTCAGTGTGCACTAGCTAAGATTCTGCTAGAAGGCTTTGAATGTTCTGACCTCTTAAGATTAATATTTCCACTCTCCTATTTCTGTGAAGATTTAATATTTTTTTCTCTAAACCTCCTTGCACAGTGATCTTCAAGTCTACACATTTGTAAACAGAAGAATGTCTTAAATTGTTTGTTTTAACCTTCCATCTTTAGGAATGCAAGGTATTTCTCTTTCATTGTCAGTAACAGGATAAATACTTCATAAACTTTATTGGCTAGTGTAATCTTACATCCTGCAAAATAATGTGCAATTATTCTTAATCCATGGGGTATTCAGACAATAATTTTCCTGCCAAAAAATTTGAGGCAAACACTGTTATAGTGCAAATATATTTATAGTGAAATATGAGACTGGTTTTGTCCTGTTTTTGCACATTACTTTAGCAGAATTGCCACACTTCATTGCTAGTTCACAATTCTGCTGCAGCCATTCGTATCGAGAAATTATATTCTCAAGGGAAAGAGAACTAATTTACATCCCAGGTTGTTTATCCACAGTCATCTAGATCTGAAAATTCAAACCTGAATGGCTGTGACTTGATTTTATAATTTTTATATATTTTTTTTAAACAAAAGAAAATCAAGAAGTGATGAACATATTTCAGAAATCAAAACATTGTCTTGATTCAATGGAAATAAATTATCTCTAATTCTGGAACACTTTCTAATGCAAAATACCACAAAACCTAGCTAAAAGATGTCAAGTAATAACTATTATATTAGTCTAATTGTACAGCAATCAAAAATGTAGTGTAGGTAGCATCTGATACTTCACTGAGGGAATAAATTATTCACTTGTTAACTTACCAACTTTCACAAAAAAGGAGTCTGTTATCCTTAGAAATGCCCTATACTTTTTTTTCTTCAGAATTTTCCTGTTGTTTAGTCACTTTTCATGTGCCTAGAAAATATTATATTGACAAGTCTTGGGCACTATGCTAGAAGACAGATCCAAGCAATGTAAGTTCTCAGTCATGGAGGAAAGAAGGGGCATAGCATGTATGTGTAGAGAACTTTTTCTCTTGCCATAGTTTAAAGTAATAGAATATTTTATAGGTTCTTACAAAGTAGAAATGGAATGTAGTTTTGCTTTCAAGTCTCTCTTTTGGTAGAAAATATGCTCTGAGACAGGTAGGTCAGAGGGAAGGACTCACTTTAAAGAAGTTGGTAGAAGACTGTATCCCATAAGAGGGACCCCACAGTGGAGCAGATGAAGAATGTGAGGAGTCTTTCTCCTGAGGAGGAAGAACTAGCAGAAGCAACGTATGATGATCTGATGTCAACCCTCATTCCTTTCCCCCATGTACTCTTGGGATGATGGCACAGAAAACTGAGAGTGAAGTTGAGCCTGGGAAGAAGGGAGAAGCAGAGTGAAGGTGCTTTTAAGATTTGGGTTTTATTTTTTATTATCCTACTTTGATTTGGTTTGTAATGAATTAATTTTCCTAAAGCTGAGCCTATTTTGTCTGTGACAGAATTGGCAAGTGATATGTTCCACCCTTTATCTCAGTTCAAGGGTTGTTCATTATATTTTCTTTCCCCTGTTCATGTAAGATGGGGAGTGACAGAGTGGTTTTCCTGGGCATCTGGTGTTCATCCAGGGTCAACCCATTAAAGGATCTCAAAACCACCTTGTATTTTAAGTTCTTAGAGGATTTTCTTTTAGGAAGTAGAAATGTTCTTTATTTCCTGGGGTTTTTTTTGGGGACATTTAAATGTAAGAACAGACACCCTGCCAGGATCATATGAAATATAGATTTTAAATCTCTGTTATCAATTATAAAATAAAAATCTGCAGTTAGTCATGCATATTTTACTGTGACTTTTTTTGGTGGTATTTCTACTTTTTAAAATAAATTAGTGTTCAAGTTGGACAGCTTTAATGCACTTCAGATGGTTTTAGTTCTTTTTTGTAAGTACTTAAAACATGAATTTATATTGCTAGGTCAATTTAAATATTTTATTTTGGCCGCTGATAATCTATTTATTGGTACCTCAGAATTCCTATAGGTTTTGTCTGACCTGCATTCAAAAGCAGTCTTAAATTGGATCCATGGTATATACAAATAAAGATGACTTGAGCAGGATGATAGCTGCTACCCCTGCCTCCATTTCCAATGTCTTGATACTTTCGTCCAAGAAAGAACTGTCTTCCTTCCAACAGTGGTGAGGTGACCATCTGAAGTGCTAAATTAATATATTTGAATTTTAGGTGTAAACAGTGAAGTGCATTTAATGATTTTTTTGGTTCTGCTTCAGCTAATTGAAGGTTTCTGCCAGTAATAGCACATACTCTCTGTGGAAGTCCTATACTTGCTTGTCCTCTTCTCTATTACTTGCTTATTATAAAATTAAATACATGAGCTGGAAGAGATTCCGGCTTTCCACCAGTGGGCAGTGGTGAACTTCTGTTGCTTTGATTTTATGGTGTTTTCCTGGGTCTTGGATGCCATTAAGCTGCTTATAATGGAAACCTGTCCATTTAATCAAAAGTTTGTTAAAACAAAATTTTCTTATTTAAGTAAGATGATATTTTAGAGAATTTTTGGGCAAAAACTTTCCAATTGACTTCTACTCTGATATTTGAATTAATGGACATTGCCAAAACAAAATTTCAGTTTATGAAACAAGACAAAATGCTACTGGACACAATATAAGTTTTATTTATTTTATTAGAGACACATGATTTATTAAAGATGTGAATTGATTGCAGTCACAAGTGAAGAGACTGCATCCAGATATACACAACTGAAATTGGTTCTCCCACAGAACAGGAATTATAGACATTGATCTGATCTGCAAACCAAATTGAAAGTAGAAAAAATTATGGATAATCTTAAAAAAAAAGAAATTCTCTATGTCCGTCAATGATTAGGTTGTATTATTAGCATTGTTGGCTTGGAGTGAAAATTGCTGATATTTCTATTGGGAATGATATCCCTCCATATTTCTGAGGAATTTTCATTTGTTTAATGCATGTAGAAAGTCACATTTCAGAGCTGCATGTGAATTAAAAAGTCAAGAATGGAGGATCTCTTACGGCAGTACAAAATGACTCAAGTACATGTTAGAGTCAAGATGACTACTTGCATTATTTTCACTGATAACGTATTTCTTTGGGGCTGGAGGGTAAGTGAGACATTGATATAAATATTCCTCTGTTTTCTATGTCTTGATTTTTAAATTTTTTTTTTTTAATTTTTTTTTTTAATTTTTTTTTTTTTTTTTTTAAGATAAGTGCCCATGGTTTAGCATCTTCCACTGAATGTTTTAAGTTTTGGAAAGCAGTAAGAGTTGTAGACTGGATAGTCCTTTTCCATGACATATCTCTTTTAAGTAAAATCACAGTCAGGAATCTTAGTGTGACAAAAAGACTGTGCTCCATCTCTGGAAGTGCTGAAGGCCAGTTTGGATGGGACTTTGAGCCTGGAAAATGTCTTTGTCTCTGGGAGGAGTTCTGGAACTAGAACTTCTTTTCCCAAGAAAAATCATTCTCTGCATCTATAATTAGATATTGAATCTAAACCAAATAAAATCTCTAGCTCTGTACCAGAATTTTTCAGAAAGAAAAACAATTCTTTCTTTACCCCAGAACTAATATGAAGATCAAAAATGGGACACTTAAACAATGACCAGGTTTTTTTGTTAAACTCATTTGCAGCTATTATGTTTTCACTACGTGTTCGAACACTTGACTCTTAGGTGTAAGTCGAAATGGCTGACAGGTTTAAATCTTTGTATTGAATAAATCAACTCTGTCCAGTTTTGTAAGGAAGTGTCATAATTATCAGGCTGTCAGGCCTTCCAAGATTCATCTCTTAGAATTTTGTTTGTTTGTTTTGTCTGTGATTATGCTCTAGCTTTCAGTACATTCTAGCCTTTCAGTGAATTCTTTAAAATTGGAAAATGGTGAAGAGAGAATGAAGTTCTAGCCTGTGACATTTTAAGCCACTTGCAGGAAAGAGTACCCTTAGAGTCTGGACCTTTCCACTTCTGAATTGTTACCTCTACCCCTTG
This sequence comes from Poecile atricapillus, assembly GCF_030490865.1. Lineage (NCBI taxonomy): Eukaryota > Metazoa > Chordata > Aves > Passeriformes > Paridae > Poecile > Poecile atricapillus. Next base: position 40,959,595 of record NC_081252.1, read on the forward strand.
TTCAGTAGCTCAGAAGACAGTCTTTCCTTTTTATATTTGCTTAAAAATAAATTTATAATTGTGTTCTCTTTTAAGAAAACAAATGAACATTTAAATAAAATATTTTTCCAGCTGTATAGAAAGTGTAGAGAGTGATTCTTTCATCCATGATCCAGAACAAATGGGTTTTTTACTATCTCTTAATATCACAGAAAGGTCTGAGAAAGAAATTAGTTGCTTTCGTACCAGATAAAAAGAAGGAAAATGTTGCTGGCCTAAATGCTATGGGGAGCTTCAGAATGTGAGAGAAGCTTCAGAAGAACATTTGTGAGAAAACTATTTAGGTCTGCAGGTGTTCAGAACTGGCACAAATGCAGAGCAGTGTGATCTTGGCATGCTGGTGGTGTAACATGACCTGGCAAAAAGACAAAGACCTCTAGTATTTTCATGGGTGCTCAGAGCCTCAGTGGAGCAGTGAAAGGACTCCTGCTCTGCTGACCAGGAAAGCCATGAACACTGCGAAGGTTTGAGAGAGGAGTCTGGCTCTTTAGGCTGTTTCAGAACTCAGGTAATTCACTGTCAGTGGTATTGTACTGCATACACATGCCATGATTTCATTCCTCCTGTGTTGTTTGCATTAAGGGCTGATTGCAAAATGTTACTTTTGTTTTCCCAGTGCAAGTAGCTGTGTCTTCCTAAAGTCAGCACACCTGTTAGAAATGGAGAGGGTCCTTCATATTATGGCACCTGAGAGAAATAATCTCTGCTTATACTCTTCCATTTGGTAGTAGTCTTACAAACAGATTTTTTAAGATTTAATGCATTATGACTTTTGTTTTTATTCAGGATTTACTGAGCTTCACGCTCTCCAAAAAATTTACTCTTTGTACACTTTTTTCCTTCTGCCTTCATGTCTCCTTCCACCTCAAACTCAATATATTTAGCTCTTTACTTGGATTTTCCATGCACTGTTTCTCCTAGACTGCAGCAGCTCCTGGGATTTTGAAAGAAATTAGCTCACAGGCCCTGTTCATATGATCTGGTTGCAAAGAAGTATTGCTCTAAAGTGTCATACATTTATCTTCCTATTACTGGGAGATAATACATTTGTATTACCTTAGGCTAGTATAGTCTTTCTCAACAGCATTTCAAGTGGAAATAATGCCTTAAAATAGTTGGATGTAATAAAAGGAGCATTTTCTATCATATGACAGCAGCTATTAAAAGAACATGCTGTTACCTATCACATATGCCACTGACTCTTTTGATGAAATAGGCCAGCCAAGCACTAAGATTTGCTCTGACAATCCCACAAAGATCTTGGTCAAGGTGAGGTGACCATGACATTAATGGTCCTAACTTGATGTCTGATAATGAGTTCTCTCACTTGTATCCAGAAGAGGTAAGATTAAAAGCTCTGTCTCATCTAGGCTGCCCAAAATAAGAACTAATAATTTTTACTACAATGAAAAGTTTAAGATTTTAAGTATTAACAAGGGGAGGTCTATTACAGTATCAGTTAAAAAGAATCCATTTTGGTTTCTGTTTTAATAATCTGGAAAAGAAATTAAAAATAAGGGCTTTTGTGAATCATGGTTAGACCACTGGCAAGGGGTTAAATGAAAAGGCTAATGGTGGATTGTAGATACAAACAGAACAATCACAATCTAACAAATAGTCAAGGCAAGCTCTGGTGTGTTTTGAATCAAGTGTTTGCAATTCCTAGTGTAGCTGGATGAATGATACCTTACAGGGACAAGAATCCAATAAATATTACAATGTTTGGAGGAGAAAATCACTTTTTTCCCCCTGCAATCCCTGGTGCATAGGGTCCCGTTCCCAGAAAGGTATGTGACTTGGGTGGGGTTGAATGGGGTTATGCAGCAAAATGTATGGTGCAAAACTGATAAGGCTGCATTTACAAAGAAACTGCAGTTTTTATATGGTGATGCTGGTGTCTTGATGGTCAGTTTTCAGATAGTTGCCACCTCTTATCTGAGTAGATTAGATTCTGACTTTTTTTTTCCTAATCAGGTACAAAAGCAGTCTCTCTATTTGGGCAAAGATTAAAGTCATAGCTTTAGTTATATTGGGTGAAGTCTACAGTTGAAAAGTCTTGTGGTAGTTAAAAGGTTTGTAATTTGTCACTAAAGGTGGGAGGAGAATAGCTTAGACAGATAAGAGCTATGGCATTGATTTTGGTGGGAAGGAAGTTGTGCTATATTTTGTATTGTTTTTTAAATGAAAGCTTACCATCTCTGAACATGCTTACCATCATACTAAAAAGACTGAACCCCTAATCAAAATAGGTGTGTAGTGCACCTAGCAATACTAACCAGTTTACCCTTTCTTAAAAAACTGCAAAGGAACACTTAGTTATTGTTTTTCACTCTTTTATCTCTCCTTTATGCAGCCCATAAATTCACAGTATTTATTTTTAAAGTGTTATTAGCAGAAGAGCTAATATTACTAGAAAGGCTTCTTTTAAAAAAACAAAAATTGTACTCAGCAATTCTACAGAATCCAATTGCTGCTAGATTAAATGAAATCTAATATAAATTCTTTTCCTTGGTAAGTATACTGCTTTTGAATGTTGTCACAGGAACTTTGGTTTCCTTTTATACTTACATACTTTGGATTGTCCTACTGATAAAGCTTTATAAAAAAATTCTACGAAGCTACGCAGATAAAAAGTCCAATTTATTGCTTCAATTGTTAATTTCACAGTTCAGTGATTATTTCAAAACATACGCTGGTTGACTGAGCTACAGCTGTGGCCAAATATTGATTTTTCTGGGGAGGTTTTGTTGGGTTTTTTATGTAAAAATTACTTCACCTAATTGTCTATAATTTTTTCTTTATAATTAATAAAGTGGCAAAATTTTCTGCTCAGTCAGAAAGGTGACATGAAACTTTGAGATAGAGTATTTTTATTGTTACCAAGAAGATAGTGAAAGCAATTTTCCTTTTATAAAATATCTACATTTAGTCTCTGTTTACGATAACTTCTTCCTGGAGCTAGGACATCAAAAATTCTTTCTGTATTTCCATTTAACTAAATGGAGATGTTCAGTTTAAAACTCTTGTTGTTTTTAACAACAGCTTGTTGCTGCTCTCTTGAACCTCTGTTTACTGCCTTGCTTCAACAAAGCCTGTTGGCAGCTCCCTGTCCTTTAACCACAACACAGAATATTTCTGGCCTCAGCAGGAGTAATGTACATTGTGAACATTCTGCCCAATGTGCAGTGTTAGTGGAAACATTTTGTAAAAAACAAGAAGTTTGAAGAGTCAAAAGCATAGAGTCTGTGGTAAAATACCTTGCCATCCACTGATGTTTCAAAATCTATATAAAGCAGGACTCATACATGTCAATGCAGCTTAAGTGGCTTTTCCATGTTGTATGCATGAACCAAAAGAGCTACTTCAAATATTGATGCTTTTCAACTCATCATTGAACAACAAGTGGATTTTGAGATCAGGCTGTGTTCCTGTAGCAACTCCTGCTGATGAAGTTGAACCACTGAAATTTTCTGTGAGCTCCATGGCTTCAGTGGAGGAATGCAGACTCATTTAGAGGAGGTTGATGAAACAATATTTTATTTGTAAAATATATATCCTGAGACCATAGGTTAATGTAATCAGTGAAAGCAAACCCACTGATATTTTTAGGACTGCTTAAACACATCTGGCATATCTTTTCCAGCTGCAACAAATTCCATTAAATTGCATGCTGCTTAAAGGTCAGAAAACAGATTACTTCTGCTGTGAAGATATTTGTAGCATCCAACTATGTAGATTTTAGGTCCAATTTATAATGGCCCCATGAGATAAAAAGGGGTTAAAGGGATGAAAATACAGATCCACAAGTTAGCAATATTCAAAATAGTACATAGTTTTACAATACACACAATAGTATTTAGGACAATTTAATGCCTTCTATATTGCTATCAGGGGAAAGTATCTCCCTACTTACTCTCAAAGACATTGGTGTTACTGTACTGACTAATTTAAAATGATTGTCATTATGGGACTTTTTTTGTTGCTTGAAAGAATAAACCTGAAGTTTATTAGTTAAACAGCATTCATATAAACTTAGTAACACATCACAAACATAAAGTTTCATTGAAGCATTTAAATGACTTTAACCTAGCAGTTTTCCTTTTCTCAAAAGTTCCACTGTGAAATTGTAGACATCAGTGAGCCTTCAAGCCAGTTTTTAATTTAACAAAAGTTTCTTCCCATTCACAAGTATTCTCCCTTTTGTTCATTTCAGTTCTTTTTTGTCCTCTGTCATCACTCTTAGTGCTGAAGTCTATGAAACAGAGTCTGGGAAACAACCTGATAATTCTTTCTAGACCTTGTGACTCCAACAATGATAACTGAGGCTGTGGTGATGCCTTAAGTTTTAGATTTCATATTTTCCAGATTCTGTATTGCATTAGTATATAATTCTGAGCTTCATACAGAGTGTTAGCAAGTTCTCTTCACAGTTGAGTTAGATAAAACAATCCTTTTCCAGCCCAAGAACTAAGGATTGCATTGCAGCTTCAGGCCCAAAAAGTAAAAAAACAACTTGAGGAGACCAGTCTGTGACAGTTGGACTTCCTAACCTGAAGCTGTAATTGTACAATTAACCCCAATATGTAAATGAACCAAAACTTATAAAAGTGTGAAAACTCATGACCGGTTGTCCATCTTGGTTGTAACCTCGGCCAGGGTCTTGTAGTGCCCAAGGTGTATCCTTTGAAGCCTTTTTAATAAATACCTACTTTATTCCTTTAATGCTGTCTAGCCTCTCTTCTAGGTAGCCTCTCAAGGCATCACTGGGTCTTTTTGTTCTGGGCTTTAAAGTGTCCACTTCACCATCTAGTGTTTGAAAGTCTGACTACCATGCAAATTGTGAAGCTCGTAAAAGGCCTCTGGAGGTGTCATTTGAAGAAAAAAAAGTCATCTTTTTTCTCAAAGCCAATTTTTTAATAAGTAATGGTGGGTGAAGGGGGGGGCGGGCACGTCGGTGTGTTTATCTAAATATAAAATTTTTCTTTTTTTAATAAAATGTTTTTCTCAGAAAGCAAGCTGTAAAAGTTTTGGGAAAAGATTTCAAGTTTCTGGTTCCAGAAACTAAAATGTGACTATTAGCATTTTTTTGCAAGTGGGGCTTTTCTTCATTACTTTTCTGTAAAAATACCCAGTTACTGTATGTCTAAATATCAAAGACATCGGGAGCAAGGTCAAATATCCTTCCCACTGTTCAGAAGAATTCTGAATGGCATTGAGTCGTTGTCTTTTAATCTCTTTCTTCCCAGCTGGAGATGATAAGCAAGCAAACAGTGCTAAGATTTGTAACTGACAAATGAAATTTAGACTGAAATTAATTCATGTTCTGTTTTAGAGTCGTTATTTGGAATAGTGTGAGCCCTCTATTCTCATCTCCTTTAAGCTCCTAAGCACTTGTAGTAACAAAATAACCTCTACACCAAATTCTTGAAATGCTATTTCAAGTAGAATAATTTTTATCTTCAGTTATTCTTCTTCCCAATATAAGTAAAAAAATTAGTAAATCAGTAAGTTGAAATCCTGTAACAATTTCTTATTTTTATAAATCAATTAATTTATAATTATTTCATAATTTTAAATTGTCATCAATTACAAGAAATATGAAAATATTTCCTGTCTGTAGAATATTCTGTAGAACAATTTCTGAATGTTGTCCTTGTAGAAAATACGTCACATAATTTTAATACCTGTTAAAAAAATATTTAAAATGTATATTTCTCGGTGCTGCAGTATCATCTAATTTTGTAAAACCTTGTTTCCATGTTAATTTTGTTCAGGCTTCAAAGGGCAAGATTAGAATATAGGATTGGAACTTAATATGGTTGAAGTCACTTTGTTGAGTACTATGAATACATATTATGTATTTTCTGATTTCTAGTCTACCTTCTTCCTTTGTCTACTGTGTAAATAAAAAGAAACTGATTGGAAACCAAAACTGTATTTTTTGTTTAATCTCTATTTGGAAGCACATGTAATATACATGTAAATAGGAAATACACTGGAGAAGGAAACAGACTCAGGCCAGTTGGAATAAATATAGGGAGGTTGTCAGAGTAAGTAGAAATGAGACAAGAGGGCCAAGGCCCGTCCAGAAATAACACTAGCCAAGGATGTCAAGGACAACAAAAAGGGCTACTTCAAATAAATCAATAACACAAGCTCAACAAATGCAGGCTCCTGCACCTGGGGAGTGGTAATCCCATGCTCCCCCACAGGCTGGGGCTGATGTGCTGGGAAGCAGCTCTGTGGAGAAGGACATGGGGACCCTGGTAGACACCAAGCTGTCCCTGAGCCAGCAGCGTCCTTGTGGCCAAGAAGGCCAATGGTGACCTGGGGTGCATTAGGAAGGGCATTCCAGCAGGTCAAGGGAGGTGATCCTGCACCTCTACTCAGCCCTGGTGAGGACATATCAGTCCAGTGTTGCGTCCAGTTCTGGGCTGCTCAGTGCAGGAGAGACATGGAGAACCTGTAGAGGGTCCAGTGGAGATCTGTGAAGATGATGAAGGAACTGGAGTATCTCTCTCATGAGAAAAGGCTGAGGGAGCTGTACCTGTTCAGCTTTGAGAAGGAACAACTGAGAGGGGACCTCATCAATGTCCATCAGTATCTGAAGGGAGGGTGCCAAGAGGATGGAGCCAGGCTCTGCTCAGTGGTGCCAAGCAATAGGACAAGAGGCAATGGGCAGAAACTGCTGTAGAGAAAAAGAACTTCTTTACCATGCAGATAATGGAACGCATTCGAACAAATTGTCCAGAGAGATTCTGGAGTCTCCCCCAGTGGAGATATTCAATAACACGTGAATGCAATCCTGTGCCATGTGCTCTGGAAAGACCCTGCTTTTGAACAGGGAAGTAGGATCACATGACCCACTGGGGTCCCTTCCAACCTTATCCATTCTGTGATTTGGACCAAATTCTGACAGAAGATAGGATGATATTTTGCTTTTGATTAAACAGTTTATAAAATAGCAATGCCATTTAGAGTCTATTTTCATAAGCATTAATACTATTTAAAATAAAAAAATGGACCCCTCTCTGATGTCCAGTCTCTGATCTTGCTTTTGGCAAAGTCAGCTTACTTCACCAAATAGGCCTCCCTCTATTTGACAAGTCAAGTCAACAGTGACAACCGAACCTATTTGGTTAAATACCCTATAGTTCAGTTGTAGATAAAATGACCTGGGGGGCTTTCCAGAATTTGACTTTGCTCGTCTGGTATCACAGAAAAGCTGCAATTGAGGAACTGCAAATGTTGTGTATACAAAAGCATATCCTAGAAAGAAGTTGGTCTTCACTGCATTTGCCACACAATATATGAAGTCTGTCTCTTAAGGAAAATGATTTTTACAGATCCAGGTTCCAAAATAGATCATCTGTATTTCTTCTCCTTGCTTAGAAAATGAAAGTTAATTTGTGCCAACTCCTCTATCTACTATTTCCTTAAGGTGACAAAACATTTTGAATTATGTTTTATCTAGATCTTTGAACTCATAAAAAATGAAATCTTCCAAATAAATTATCAGATTTTAAGAAAAACAGATACTTCTATTAATTAAAAATATTTGTTATAAAAATTGGAAGATAAATTTTATATTAAAAAGTAAAATGGAAGTATAAAATTCTTATTATTTTTGTGAGGCCTGCTTTGGGGAAACACACAAATATTTATTCTTACTGTGTTTATATAACTTGACTCTTCCTGTGGATTGGAAGGATATTTATTAGAGGAATAACATTTTTCAGATAAATTGTGTTGCTTTTGTTCTGTAACTGAGATGTCAAAAACTTACACAGAAATATGTTAATAGAATTTTAAGAGTATTGCAAAAAATCCAAACCCATTTGAGAGTTAGGAGACAACATTTCAAATTCTCAAATGAAAAAAACTGTATTAATTAGATGAGAGTTAATAACTTTTTAAAAATTATGCAAGATACCAAATGTGAGTTATTAATACTCTCTATCATTCTAGGCTAGGTGTATCCTATAGACTTTAACAAAACCATCTTCTGTAGATTTTTGTCTGTCTCATGCAGAGACAGAATTCATATTTTTACTAATAACAATGGTTAAAAACAATCTTAAGAAGGTCCTCATGAAAGGAGATTGTAGTCAGGTGGAGGTCAGTCTCTTCTCCCAGGCAACCAGTGACTGGAAAAGAGGGCACGTTCTTCAGCTGAGCCAGAGGAAGTTCAGGCTGGACTTTAGAAAAAAATTCTTCACACAGAGAGTGGTAGGGCATTGGAATGGGCTTCCCAGGGAGGTGGTGGAGTCAGCAGCCTTGGAGGTGTTTAAAAAAGCCTGGATGTGGCACTCAATGCCATGCTTTAGTTAGTAAGGTGGTGTTAGGTCATAGCTTGGACTTGGTGATCTCAAAGGTCTTTTCCAATCTAGTTAATTCTGTGATCCTGTTTCTGAGATTCTTTGTAAAAATTACTATATTAATAAGCTGTCTTCATCCCTGTTCATTCTTAGTTATGACCATAAAAAATTTGAGTATTAAATCAGCTAAAAGACCATGAGAATTACAAGAAAGGCCAAGGGGAAAAATCCCAACTCTCAATGTTCTTTAAATTAACACAAAACCAGTGTCCATAATATAAATACTACAATGAAGAACAGACTACATGAAATATAATAATACTGATATCTTGTCGTATCAGAGAGACTGTTCTTCTTGCTTAGGATTTTTTCTTCATCATCTGAGATAACACAATTTGTTAATCAGAATAACTTTTTATAGGAAAGAATAATTTTCTTTCCAGTAATTCAATTTCCCTATGAATTTCTGGGCTTAAAATTCTATAGTTTACTTTATAGTTTACTTTATCTTTTCCAATTTATTTTTTGCATGCTGATAGACAGCAAGTGGTGGAGATGATACAGAGGGCTTAATGAGTCTTCCCTTCTTAGGGAAGAAGATATCTGTAAGAGAGATTTATAATTAACTGATAGTAAATAAGGAAGTGTGCATGGACTGCTTTCAACTACTGCTTTCTCTGAAGCTAACAAGTAAACATAATGGTCATTATTATTTCTGAGGACTTTAGTTCATTTCAGGTGATTTCAGTGGATATCAGGAAATGTATAAATTAAAATTAATGCTGTTGGTTTGTTTTTTGACATGAAGAAATTGATCTTCAGGAACAAAATGTACTGAAGGTCATAAGTGGATTCAAAGTAGCAATATATATAAAAATCTGCTAGCGTCTATTTTAATTTCTTACCCCTTGCGTGAAAAAGCCTTCCTACTGCAAAGATGAATTTTTTTCTTCCTTTAAATTAATATATTAAAAATTGGGCACTATAGGTGCAGGGTCAGTCTGTGACAGTGGAACAGCTGCTTTGCCTTTGCCAGCCAGCCCCAGAATAGCAATGAAAACTCGTGTTTTATAAGTTAGAGTTTCATAGAAATTCAGGTAGTAGATAAAACATTTATATTTTCTTTCCCCAGATATCTGTCACAAATTACCTAATTCAATAAAATAAATATTCAGTTTTAAAAATGAAATTGTTTAATTTGCTAAAAAGGAACACTTATTTTGCTATTTAAAATTTTGCAACTAGGACTTGAATAGGGAATCTTCAGTCAAGTAGAAGCATAAAAACTGCTTTAGGCAAATATTAAATTTCTGTGAAGTTACACATAAATTGTAAAATTTCTGAATCCCTCATGTTCAGATATATGGATTACAACCTTGGAGAAACATGCATCTTGTACTAATGTTACTGACCAATGTGAATAACTTGATCCAGATGGGGTTGAGTAGGCTGTATAAAAGTGTTCCTTTGCAGTTACTGTAGCTAGTATTTACGTGAATATCACTGAATATGTTTATCAGATTTCCTCAATGCTAAAACCATAGCAGCTGCCAAACTCTGAAAAAAACTCTGTTCATGTGTAAAAATAAGAAAAGTAAGTTAATTCTACACATAAAGTTCAGAAGTTCAAAAGTGTTTCAATAAGTTGAAAATGAACAATAGAATCTAAAACATCTTGCTCTTCAAATTAGCATTTTATTAAGTAATTAGGAGTCAAAATAAGGTCAAAAAACCATGCTAAACGTAATGCTAAATTGTTATTTTCTTTCAAATTTATGCTAATTTCCAATTTAGAAGAGGAAAACCAAAGAGGAGCACTGTATGTTTAAATTATAAAACTTACATTTTCTTTCACTCTAAAGAGAAAAAAAATAAAATTTGGGGTTCTGGGGAGGGAGACATAACATCTTAAGAAAACTAGTTGCCTTTTGAAAATCAGTGTTTCTTTCAGAAACACAGACCTGTGAGCCAAGTGGGCAAATTTATTTCTTGCCTGTAACCTCACCTTTCTTCATTGTGGGTGTAGGTGATCCTTCTGTCTTTCAGTGTAATATGATTTGATTGTACTATTTATCTTCTTCTCCCCCTCTGGCCTATAAACAGGCCACTTGATTAGGCTCTCATTTTGTATGCCTTGAACAGCTTTTTGACCAAATTTTCTTATTGGAAGGAAAAAAAATAATAATGGTGCAATGCATGTGAAGAGACAAAAGTGAGTGACCAAAGAAAAAAATAGCATTTATTCTCCCTTGAGACTAAAGGGAGTTTTACATTTGAACAAAAATACAACAGAGAGATGAAACTCTGCTGATATTAGACTACAGATCACTAGTTTTGAAACTTAGCAGTTGTGGTTCAGCAAAGCTAATACCAAGTAATTGCGTAGGATGCTATGGATCTGAAAGGAACCACAGTTAGAATATAATTTAATTTTCATAAAGTTAAGGTAATAATTTATTTTATAGTTTAAAACTTTGAGCTTTATTTTTTCCTACAAAGTTTTTTTTAATACTCTAGTACTGATTTTCATCTGGCAAAGAATGTAAATGTGAATATCACTGAACAAAGTATGCCTAAAGCCATTTTCTAAAAAGCAGGTGAGAAGCTGATTTATAAAAATGGGCTAGATAACCGCATCAAGAGCAGACAGTAGCCTGAAAACCAGAGCACTTTTGAGAGACATGAGAGTGCTCTTAGAAGTTCCACCCTGCTTATGCCAAGTCAGAATCTGGAAACCAGTCTCCTTGTTCCAGGCTAGTACTATAGACACCAGTTAGTGGCCTTTGTTATGTGAGGATCATATAGTGTTTAAAAAAAATTAATGATACCTAGCTGACTTTTTTTCCCTCTTTTTTGGGGGGGGTGAGTCTTGTAAAAGACCTTTTTTCCCAAAGACTCTGAAAAAAATCTCTTGGAAACTCTTAGATTTGGTTTAAGTGCAATAATTCTATATATTCTAAGAAAATCTGTTATTTTTATTTATTTTATTTGAGAAAAATAAATCATCTAATAGTAACAGCACTGGATGACTATGAGCCCATTTTAAGATCTGAGATCTAAGATCATCTCTAAGTGAGGGATGTTTCCACCCAAATTAAAGTGCAAATGAGACTGCATGCCAAAGTCAATATTACAGATTTTATTAAAAAGTTAATTTTAAGTAGAGAGATAAAAAGAAATAGAAGAGAGAATCAAGCAGAAGATAGTTAACATCCATGGATCCAGTAGTATTCCTTTGATCCTCCTTTACCCTGGGATTCTTAGTAGTGGGGAGCCTGATGTTAAAAACTTTTCACTATTTATACATTTTAGGAAACATAGGAATTGATGTTCATTGGCTGCACAGTTCTCTAATGTTAATTAGTCAGTATGCTCAGTCTTTTTTTTTGAGTCAGTGGGTTTCTTGGGTTGATGGGCCGTGAGTTGGTGCCAGAGATCTCCCCCTGCTGGAAATATCTTTATTGTATATTTCTTTTGGGCTCCAGACATATAGGACAAATGGTTTTTCATCTGCTATGGAAATCACTTGTTTGTCATCCATCTGTAATATGCTCTGGCAGTTAAAATGGTTTTCTATTTATAAATACTAAATTGAATGTAAACAAATTTATCTCACTCTTGCTTATGACTAAATTTTCACAATTAGTTATTGTGTTTCTTTACAATGCACACAAATGCTATTGTTTCAAAAACTCTGTTGTAAAATGTAATTATCATCTCGGGTACAGGAAAATGTTTACCCATTTATCTTGTTGCTTAAAAACAAGTAAAGACTTAATGTTTTTTTTTTTTTTTTCTGTCTTTCCTGTTGCTTATTCTCAATAGGTTTGTTAGTACAGCCTTCCTGCCCTCCTCAAAAATCAGAGTTTAACCTATCCTGAATCTTCAGCTTTCCTCTTGGGCTCAAAATTGAGAAATATTTAATTTATCATGCTAAAAGTCCTTTTCTGCTCTGATATGAGTCATGAGGAATTCAACAGCTGTCTGTGCCCTCTTAGGGCACATGAGTAATCTGGCCAGGAATAGCACAGGACTGTGGACACAAGGACTGGTTTGTTTCAGGGACGTGTGGGGCTACATGTGGCAGGTGGAATAGGGGGAGCATTTTATGGGGAGCTGTGGATGGCTCATGATATAGAAAGCCTATTTTTACACATTCTGTGAAATAAATTTCTCCAGTTCAAGTTTTGCCCCTCAGTGGTTGATTTGGCCTTTTCTCTGTCATGTCATGAAAAATGCACCAACTTGCAAACAGTACAGAATGCTAGCAATTTTACCTTTGAGGATAGGTATGATTGTACACCACAGGCAGGGTCTAAAAACAGCTAATGACCTGAGATAACGAAGACTCTTAACAGAAATAAAAAATTACTCAACCTATTCATTAAAAAGCATCATATATGTTTATGGTGATGACTCATACAGTGAAAACTGATTAATTTTATTGAAATGCTTTATATTAAAAGGAAAAAAGAAAAGTGTGTGGGTCTGCATAGCAAATCGACTGTTCAAATCACTTGGAATACATGTTGTGATATTTGCAACAAGCCACGGGTAGTGGAGCTTCTGAGCTGTAAACTTTGTGAAGTGGGAGTTAATTGCAGGTTTTGGTCATGCGGGCACATCCTGCTGTTCGAGGTTATTGCAGCATGGGAATGGATGCTGTGTCTGCTGATTGCACCAGGGAACAAAATGTTTTCATGTCGCATCAGATATGCTGAGACCATGACCTCATCCCACACAGTCTTATTAGCAGTGATGAGCATGATTTAGGTCTGTTCACCCAACAACTCCTCTGAAATATTCTGTCTCTGCTTACCATTGAAATGATGAGCCCCGTATTAGTGACAAAGCCTTGTACGTATCCTGTACAAAGTCAGGTTACATCTTCTGAAGGGAAACAGAACACTAAGACAAGCTGCACTGTAAACTTTAAATATGTTGCTAGTGGATTGTCTCCACTTTTCCAACTATTTTTTATATGACATGCCAGCAATTTACAACAGCCTATTTAAAATTACCTATTTAAAAATGTCTCTTCATTTTTAGGTCTAAGAAAGAGATGTAAGTAGAATGGACAAATAGTTGGTAGAAGAGAAGCAGAGAGGTATCCCTGAACTGTATTGTCACCTGAACTGTAGTCATCACTGCAGTTCTACAGTTTTATGCTGTTGTTTGTGTAGTAATACATTGATAACTCATCTCAAAACTATAGGGGAAATGCTGCTCTGAGGAAGTGAGTTCAGTGTGACCTTGACAAGATGCATAGACTGTCCAGCAGTGCCTGTCTCAGGGCCAGTTTCCTATAACCACCTTTTTAAAAAAGGCTACTGTAAATTGTCTCCAGTATTTCACACCAGTAATGAGTTCAGTAAAAAAATGAAAGTTTTTAATAAGCCATCATGTTCTAGTTACAAACACCAAGCCTAAAGAGGTAAATAAATTAATATAAGGGATTTCTTATTGCATGCTTACGTAGAAGATTTATTTCTGCTGAACAAAATTCCTTATTTTGGGGCACTGGCTAGGAAAATTGAATTGCTATACTTAATTACACTCCTTTTCTTAGAATTCCTTCCATGTGTCCGTTGTTGCTCCAAATGCCTATGTGATCTTGAAAATTTCCCTTCTTCATCCTGAAAAAATACAGATGTGAAGAGTTTCTGTAAATAGTGGGCATAAGAACTAATTTTCACTAAAATTAAACATCAGAAAATGTTAAACATTTTATCAAAGCTTGTGTTTTAGACAATAATTGTGGAAAGGACAAGCACCTTCATAAGGCTAACTTCCCATATAGAGCATTAGGCTGTGAAAAATTGAACTAAGGAATTTCAGTATTTTTCCACTATTTGCCTAACTTACAGTAGGCGCTCCATTTATAAATAATTAAATGTGGATGAGATGGATGCAGTGCAAAAAGTTCAGTTACAGCAGACATTTAACAGGATTTTCTGCTCAGTTAAGGGGATTCAAATGGAATAGGTGTCTTCCAGCACAGAAGAGCATAGCTGAAAGCAGTTCAGGAGTAGGGTAAGACCTACAGAGGTTTCTGGTCACGGTATACAGAACTTTGTTAAAAAATTATTAGTTTTACCATAAGATTGGAAGGCTGATGTTGAGTATAAGACATAAAAAGTGGGTGGGGGTGACAAGATTGTTGTGTGTGCCTTGTAGAGAATGGATTAACCAAGTCTTTGTACACAGCTACTTGAAAAGCTTCCTAAATGTCCCCTATGAAGTACAATCAGACACAGGACCTTGCACTAGAGACACATTGTGACTTGATTTAACTTGACATTTTCTGGGTCTGGGCTATGATTTTGACACTCTATGACACAAATGTGTTTTTATTCAATATGACCTTTCATGTTAGTTTTTTCTTTTTGGGCACCAACCTGTTTTTGGCTGCAAATATGTCCAAAGGGACCATATGGCCTCTGTACCATTCACTGTAGTAAAAAACCATGGCTGCTCACCATGAGGTCCTCAGTTGTAACTCCTGACTTAAGCAACTCAATATGAGCAGTTATCATTTATTTTCATTTCTCTGAGGGCAATATTAGGGAACATTTATGAGAAAAATGAAGAGCAAACTATTCTTTGTGAGGTAAAGTCATGGTGCTTAGTCCCAGTGTGGGCTCTGTGCAAAGACAAAGCTGTTCTTGGCAAGTGAATGACTGCGCACTCATCCTTAGTTTGTCTGTTTGCACTGACTATGGTACCACCTGAAATATAACTAACATGAGCTTTCTAAATTCAGTGACACAACAGGACATCTATGTTCCCAGGCCTGCATATGTGAGGACAAGACCTAGCCTGAGTCTTTTTTGGGGTATAACCCAGACCAGTACCAGCCAACTGCTTAAGTCTCACTCCAACATCATTGCTGCTCTGTCTTCTTTTCCACACTTGGATTAATGCTTTGTGCTTCCAAGATTTATTGTAGGTGGAGACATGTTGTTTTTGTCTTCTGTCCTTACTAGAAGATTGTGAAGTGGTGACTAAAATAAAATAAATTATGTCTGCATCTTGAACCTGGTGAAAATATGCAACATTGAGGCCACAACTGGATCTGCTAATGGTTAACATCATAGACAATTATTGTGGGAATAAGTCTACAGCAGAGAGATGTCCTCGCTTTTTTTAAAATCTGCATTGTTCTTTTAGGTCTTAAATTATTGACATAATTACACTGAAATGAAATCATCTATGGTTTCATTGACTTAGTCATTAGATTATAAAAGCAGCATTCATTGAGATGATGCAATTCAAATAATTCCTGTTTAACTCAGCTACAAATGATCTGCTTTTCTCTTCTCAGAAAACTTGTGTATGCATATATTCGAGATACATCAATTTCTTCAACAATCTTGGAAAAAAAGCTGGAAAGTTTGTTTTTGTTAATATTTCACATTCTCCAATGGTCACTAAATTTCAAGACTAATGATGTTTTTGCAGAGCACTTCTGCACTAAGCTAATTTCCAGTAATGTTCACAAACAGAGCTTTTTGCTGTGCCTATTGCACATATTTTCTTACCCATGAAAAACAGCATGAATATCTCATTAGAGACTGAATCTCAGGTAATTAACATCCCATCACTAGAGTAATAAAACAATTCATACTGCATTATTTTTATGCGTAACAAGTATAGCTAAAAGTATCCTACAATAAATGAGATTTCTGAGCTTATTAGTTTTTGTTTCCATTATGTCATCAAAATGATGAGATAGATGAGAGAATTTTTGGGCCACTAAAGGCAGTTTTAGAATAGAGTTCTGGAAAAAGTCCCACTCATCATGGCCTCATCAGTCTATCTACTAATTAAAAAAATGTTTTCTCTGCTTAAACATATACTTTGCTTAAATATGAAATGCAGTCTAAAGAGCAGCTATGCTTGTGGGTAGTACATTTATAAGACTATTTCATTACTGTAAAAGACATTGAAAAGAACCTTGAAGAGTATGGTTAAACTGAATTTGAATGGACTTAGGTATTACTGATTCTAAAGAACAACTTCTATTACAGATTTATAGTTATAGATTTGTTTGATTGATTGATTCCAGTAATAGTAGCATAAAATTCTAATAAATGTGATAGAATGATCTACACTCTGGAGTCTGTTGGGGTGTTTTATTTTATTCTGGGAGCAGTGGTTATTTTGTTTATTTGACTTTTTTCTGAGTCACTGCTGTGAGAGTAAAATTATGATCAGAGGGGGAAAAAAAGCATTAGGATTTCCTGACCTTGTCTGAAGTGATGCATTTGATTCATATATATTTTCATGCTTTATCAGTTGAACATTCTTTTGTTTTTAAATAATTTTTTCCAGACAAGATGTTTGTAG
This sequence comes from Poecile atricapillus, assembly GCF_030490865.1. Classification (NCBI taxonomy): domain Eukaryota; kingdom Metazoa; phylum Chordata; class Aves; order Passeriformes; family Paridae; genus Poecile; species Poecile atricapillus. Next base: position 40,976,301 of record NC_081252.1, read on the forward strand.
AGCAACAGATTTTATCTGTTGGTTTTGTATTGGGCTTTAGTGAAGATTTTTTTTGCTATTTTGTAGGTTTAGTTTTCTGAAATAATGGCTTTACATACTCTTAAACAGTTCCACAAGATGTGGTTATATTTTTTGTCACATTCTTTTGTATTGATTTTTCTTTATTTTCTCTTAGTGAATGTTGGTAAAAGTGAATTCCTAATGATTTTTCTTGACTCTTTTATATCTTCCTGCAGAATATTTCTTTTACTATATAAAAATAATTTAATTTGTTTTTCTTGAGTTTCAGTAAATATTGCAGCCTTGTGAAACCTATTAAGAAGCCTATCAAAACTTACTAAATTTCATGTAATCCCTCTGCTCTTCTTTTGTCAATAAGATGACTTTTTTATCGGTTGCTAAAGTGTTTTCATTTCAGCTTTTACTTATAGCTCATGACTTCGTAATGAAAGAATGCATTTTTAATAACAGTAGCTGAAAATCTGCAATAAAGGATGAAATTCTTTTTATTGGTAGACACCACTCCTGTAAGTGGATATTAGGTGTCTCTGGACCACATAGCTCACTGCTTCTTTCTTAGTACAAACAAACAAACAAACAAAAAGACTATTCTCTTAAACCAAGCAGACCATTTATATCTCTTAAATTCATACTATTTTCAAATAATAAGACAAAATTTATTATTAGTTTCTGAGACATGAACAAATTGTGAGTCAAGAAGATGTCTAGGAAAGAGACAATTATAGGTGTTGAGAGATGTTGACATAGAAAATAGTGATGGTAGTGGGGAAGAGAGCTCTTCCCAAATAAGGATAATTTTTTTGGCAGGTCAGGGAAGAAAGGAAGCAGCTCATGGGAACTCTTGAGTTTGAAATTACCATTGGGAGGCCAATCACAGTCTCATGCTCACAGTGCCAGTCTTAACAGCTAGATATACCACTGTGAGTCTGCACTCAAAGTGGAGGAAAGTAAATTTTACTCTTGATGAAAATCTGACTTGTAGCACTCTGAGGGGTATGTCCAAGTGCAAAGAGTTGAAAAATACATTATTCTGCAGATGGAAAAATAACCTTTACTGTGTTTTGTAGAGCTTCTAAGCCAGTTACACATAAGCCAGTTTGAAGTTATATAATGCCAACAGTGAAATATGAAATACAATGATGTATTCTGCCCATCAGGAAGGGAAACTGTACCTTGGTACCAAACCAATGCAACAGAATGCCCAATTCTCGAGCCTGTCAAGGTCCCACTGAATGGCAGCACATCCCTCAGATGTATCAATTTTCAAGTGTTCCAGTTTGTTTACCTGATCTGGAAGTGCTCTGAAAAAGATGTCCATTTTGCCTTCAATCTTTTATATTTTGTGCTTTCAGATCATCCATTGAAAGAACTACTTGAATAAGAGTTAAATAGCCTACTCTTTAAATAAGAGTCCAAGTTTGGACTAACAGGAGCTTCGTGTGTTACTCTAAAACTCCAGTTCACTTTATTTCTATTACATTAATTATCTAAATCATGTGTATGTAGGGAGTTTAAAAATGTACTGACTTTTCTGTCTTCTGCTACATTTCAGATGTAACTTCAAAATCTCTTTATACAATCAAAGATCTCTGGATATTAAAGAGTGCAAGTTTGCTGCTTTTTCTGCTTCAACTCTTATCTCTCATTTCTGACTTTTTTAGCCATTGAGCTACTTTCTGTCCCACAATTTGCCACTTTGGTTTTTCTAAACATCCCTCTAGCTCAGTGATTTATTGATTAAGAACAGGTTCAATTCAGATTTACAAAAAGCAAATGATTTTGTGTGGTACACTATCAGTTTTTGTTTTGTTTGGCACCTCGTTACTTCATGACTGTTTTACCTAGAGTTTATTTACTTTTTAGTAGCGTTTATGCTGCATTCTGACCCATGTGACTTACACTTGATATAGCTTCATGCTTGCCCTGGTTGTGTAGAAAAGTCCTACATATTGTCGTGTTGAAACTGCTTGGGCTGGTAGAGCGCTTCCTAACTTGCCTTGGCCATTTCCAGTACCATTGGAACAGCTATGTTTCATCCCTTGGTCAAAGACTGTGCTTATGGAAAGATCTTGGTGCTTGTCTAAGAATCCAGAACACTGATGATGATATACATGGCAATTTTGTTTATTTATTTAAATGTTGAATGTTTTGCTCAAAATATTGTTTTCACCAAAAGGTAATAATTATTAAGAGTAAAGGGATGCAAATGCCTTCTGAGAAGCAGAAAAGGATTGGTTTGCTGTAAAGTAATATGGCCTGATTTAAGTATTTGTCATTTGTTTATTTCAATTCTCTGTTTTCAACGGCTGCCAAATTTGTGTTCTGCCCTGGAATGAATGCTGATTGTTTAAGCTGAACCTTTTATGTTGTCTTTCTATCTCTGATTATTTAAAGAAATGGAACACGGGAAGGCCAGAGAGCCGAGCCTCTACCATCACTCACTAAAGGCAGTTCCTGTTTGCAAACCAAACACTAAGAGGAAAAGCAACAGGTTCTGATCTTGCTTCACTGTCTAAGGTCTTACTGCATTTCTAGAAATAATCCAGTCTTGGACCTTTGTGTACAGGGTAATTAATTTCACTTTTTATCCTGAAATACACGTATATTTTAATTTACCCTATGGATAAAAATGCTGACTTTGAAATGAGTATTCAACACAAATCTTACTAGATAGTGGAACATTTTTTCTGTTACTGAAGGTAAATATTTTACAGAAGGCTTGATCTAAAAAGACTATTTGAAAATTGATAAATCACAGATTAATTTATGTTTAGTCACTTAAATTATATATGTATCATTAATATATAATTATAAGATCATAGAAAAGTTTGGGTTGAAAGCGACCTTAAAAACCATGTAGTTGAAATCAACCTGCCATGGCCAGGGATATCTTGCACTAGACCAGGCTGCTCAAAGCTGCATCCAACATGACCTTGTACATTTCCAGGCATGAAGCATCTGGTTTTTAATGTCAAACATAAAACACAATTACCTTTACCTTTACTTAGGTGATATTTTTGTGATTTTTGTTTCCTTTCAGATAGTTGAAGTTTAGTTTGAAATGTGATTCAGCAATGCATTTTGCTGACACAAAGATAAAAATTGAACTCTATTTATGCAAAAACATGTACGCATAACTTTAAAAATGTGTTTCACGTAAAAAAATACCTCCTCTGAGTTTTTACCATCATGATAGACTAAACAGTCTGGGAGCCTGAGGCTCTGAAGAAGAAGCTTTTGCTCTGCTGTCACAGTTATTCAAAACATAGCTGGAGGAGGCCAGCTCTCCCGGTTGGACAAGTAGACCATGACAGTCCTTCCCTGAGGTTTAAATATGCTGTACTGACATGACTACAAAACCCATTGTTATCTCTGTGTTAGTTTAAACACTGACCTACTCTCATTCCTTGGATTAATGAACACCATCACAGCACTTTTATTTTGTGTCTTAATTGGGTAATGATCTCTGGGGACAAGTGTTGTATGTGTAAAACTACTATTGCCTTCAGTGGAAAGGGACTGTATCTGCTCTTCTCAAGGCAGAAGAGATGATTAAAATACAAGAGGAATTAACTGAGACGTGGGAACCTAAATTTAGTCCTGGTCAGTACATCATTCTCACTTCTTCCCCCTCATTCTTGCCCTGAATATATTTCCAGCAAGGATTCTTGGAGGAAAAGCATGATGGCAGCTGGCGTTTGCTGTACTTTCCTAAGCTAACAAATAATGTCAGCTTTAATTTGCTCCTGCTGGTGTGTACCATCACTGCACAGTAGTCTGGAGTCTTGTTCAGATCTAACACTTTGGAGGGTTGGTGCTTCATTTCGACAGCATAATGTTTCTTAAAAATGAAGAAATGTTTGAATCACAAAGAGAACTTTGAAATTGTTTTTAATCTTTGTAATGGCTTCTCACATTTAATACGCGATGTTTTAATATGGGAATAAAATGCACATTTGTAAACTATTTTGGGAAAAAATAGAAAAACAATCTACTGTTTTTATTTGAAATCTTATCCAGAACCTATCCATAGTCCTTCAATGTTATGAAATGTAATTTTTATATACATATATATAAAAATAAAAGGTTAAAGTATTGCTCTCTCTCTCTTTCTGGAAATAAGTTTAGGCTCAGAAGGATCATTTACAGTGAGCTTGTCCTGATCTATTTCAACTAAATTCTTTGTTTAATAATAGAGCTTGTCTGGGCAAGCATAGTTTTAGAAAAAAGGGCCAGCATAGCTCAGGGGGTATTGAAAATTATCTTGCTGATTGAAATGCTGTCTGTATACATGTCGACTTTGTGAGTTCACAAGAGGATCTAGTGTGTAGAGGGACGAGAATGCTTTCCATTAAATCCTTAGTATGATGAGTATGTTAGCTTAAATTACTCTAAAAACACTTGGAGTGTTTTTGGGGTTTATGTTAACCAAAAGAAAGTTATAGGAATCTGGAAAGTTTGATGAAATATCATTAAATTAAAATATCCAACAATTTTGGAAAGTTTTATATCCTCCTGAAACCAGATTTGAAGGCAATCTTTTACCTTAATTTTAATTTGAGCTTCTATACTTCCAACATTTATTAAATTTTAATTTGTTTAATTATCTACTCCATTATGTACATTATGAAGTATTCATAATTTTACATGGGTTCTTAAAAAATTGAATACTTTAGCTAACATATATTTTTATGGCTTTAAAATGTGAGATAATATAAGTCAATAAAAGATTATGAGACTTCTGTCATGGTTTAACCTCAGCAGGCAGCTATTCCCCACACAGTTTCCCCAGCATTGTGATAGGGAAGAGAATTGGAAGAGTAAAAGCTAGATGGCTTATGGGTAGAGATAAAGATGATCCAATATGGAAAGCAAAAGCTGCACATCCAATTAATTAACTACTTCCCATGGACATGCAGGTGTCCAGTCATGAACAGCCCAGAAAAGCCAGGCTCCATCAAATATAATTGTTGCTTGAGAATACATACATCTTGATCCTGAACATCCTTCTTCCTCCTTCCCCCAGCTTTTGTTTCTGAACAAGTGTTAACTGGTGTGGGATATCCCTTTGATAAGTCAGGGTCAACTGTTCTGGCCATATCCCCTCCCAATTTCTTTTGCACTCCCAGCTCTCTCCCCAGCAGAGTGGCAGAAGAAGCAGACAATTCCTCAATTCTTTTTCAGCACTGCTCAGCGATAACCAAAATATCCTTGAAGCATCAGCTCTATTTTGGTCACAAATCCAAAAAATAGACCCATAAAAGTTATTTCAATGAAAACTAAGTTTATGACTGCCAAAATTAGTACAGCTGTTCACATAAAAGTGACATGAATAAAATCAGTACCACTTGGCTTGCATTTTGTAATAAGTGTTGCCATAAATTGAACCTTTTCTGAAGCACCCTTGTGTTATCAACACTGTTTTGGTCACAACTACAAAACATAGCACCATACAAAGTTCAATGAAGAAAATTATTTCGTTTCCAGATGAAATGTCCCCAGTTACTTCTCAGGTAGTTTTTCTTTTCACAAGTGGAGTGCCATGGCGTTCATGTACTTTTTGACACTGTAGTGGTTTTAAGCCACAGTGTCTCATCTTTTTGACTCCTAGGCAGAAGTAGAAACCAGTCCTGAACACTTTTGCTTTTTTTTTTCTTACATGACTGTGTAATCCTGACAGTTATAGCCTGTATTTGCATAAAAGCATGTATTTATGCCAGAAGTTTGGAGGGCTTGAGGTCATCTAGAAGCTAGCTGAGCACTGACAGAACTGGGATGTATTTTGCATAAAACGTACAAAAAACATCATCCAAAGATAGAAGTCTCTTTGCAACAAGATGTCTAAGAAACAGAATTTGAATTACTCTACTGGAATTCTTGGCTCAGTTCTGTTGAGGGGATGGGGTTTGATTTTTGGCCACTCATTCAGATTGCTCACACATGAAGCTCTCTTCAGCACATTGAATGGTGTGTAGTCTCACTTGAAATGTATTCCTTGTTCAGCTATTTGCTGATGTGCATTCACATCTCTCCCACAGTCATGGAGGCACTTGCAGGATTTTGCAGCCCATGGGTGCATACAAAATTGTCAAAGGAATGACTTCTTTTTGCGCATCAGAATAGAAATAGCTGTCCTTTGCCGGGGATTTCATGCTTTTATTCCTGCTTCTGGCTGCCATCATGAGCTGTTAGCTTGCTTTTACAAGTGGGTGATGTATATTCAGTCTCATGCTATGCCACTTGCAAAAACCCTGGCCAGCTCATTCAAAACGCTGTTAGTACTTTTGCCAACTGTATTGCAAATGAGTAGATACTTATCTTATGGAAGATTATAAAGGGTAAAAACTTGAATTTGTATCTCTGAAGTACTTTGGTAAGAGCAGAGTAAGTAGTTTAATTGCATTCATTTTATTACCAGATGGTACTTGGCTATTGTTTCAGCTCACTCTAGGAAAAGGCAAGGAAATACTTGAGCAGTAAAGATGAGAGAAGAACAAGAAGAGATGGAAAAACTTAGGAAATGCAGGGACTCTGTATCTAAGCAGCACTGATATAAAAATTAGCAACAAAAATTATTAGGAAACTTGTCTGTCCATGAGCGCACAGCAGACCATTACCACTTAAGCTAAAGATCTCCAAATGCCAATATAATTTCATTTACAAGCATACATAAGCTCAGTAGTTATGGGGGAACAAAATAAAAAGCAATTATTTTTAGAAGAAAAAAAAAGGAAGAGAAGAATTTAGCCACTTCTATAGTTTCCACCTCTCATCTCAAAATGGAAGTGGTGGAATAGACAGCAGTCCAGGGAAGTCCAGCAGTCCAGAAAAGAAAAGGCTTTGGAACAACCTTTGTGCAAAGAACAACTTTCAGAAATAGATGAGCGGGAAATAAACTAAAAGTGAAAAGGAGCACAAAACTAGGCTAGAGAGTAAAGTCAGGGAAAAGCTAATATTCTCTTCTGTGCAAAAAAGATCTTGAGAAATCAAATTAAGCTAACAGGAAGCATGTCCAAAAGAAGTAACGCAGCCATTTCTGTTGCAAGAGATCTCATTTATGAAATTATCAGTTTGTTGTGGATGGGAACTTCGAGTTCACTCCAAGAGGAGGCTGGAAAATGCATTCCCTGAGCAGGCTAGACAGCTACAAATCAAGCTAAGTTTAGAAATAGATGAAGTATGAGAAAATACTCAAAGTATTATCCTATTCTTCATCCTAGGCATCCACTTTTTGAAGGCAAAGTTTTGAGCTAACTGGACTTTGAGTCTAATTTATGACAACTTTTTTGTCCCAGTTTTTTGGGGATTGAGGGTGAGGTGGTTTGTGAGGGGGGTTTGTGTGGTTTTGTATTTATATTGGTTTTGATTTTATTTTTTTCAAAGGAGGAAAACAGGTTTATAGTGTCTGAAGGGTTATAACGTCATGATAAAGAAAAGTATGAGCCAGGAGAAGAAGACAACATAGAAACTGTTAGTATGACACCTTGTATAAACAGGATTTTCTTTATTTTCTATTATGGCCAATATTAAAATCTTACAAGACTTACATAGTTATTTTCATAATTTTTTTTGGTGTGGGATTTTTAAAAAATGAATTATTTTTAGAACAGTTTCCCTTTCTTATTTCTTTAAAGAAATATCTTTAATGAAAAAGAAAAAATAAATAAAGCCAGGAAAACACAAAAGCCCCCCAAAACCCAGCTGTTCCCAAAGAAAAGCAGGGTTGGCTCAGACAGAAAGATATTTTTTCAATGATTTTAATAGACCTCTGTTCTGGAAGCATTGACATTAATTGCAGAGGGAAACAGCATAGGGTCATTAAATATGTTTACTTCTCCTCAAATCACTGATTACTTTTCTTGAAGCTCCTAATGGTATTCAAACTGTTTAGCAGTGCTTTTGAACTGTGTATATGATGAAATTCCTCTGCCAGCATTGCTGCTGTTTTGCACAGCATGGGACAGATGGGCACATGAAACTACTCTGCTCTCCTGCGTGGCAGGGTGTTCCAAGGAGTGCCCTGGCAGGAACTCATGTTCTCCTGATGGACAGCCTTGTGTTAACAACCAGCAACAAGTCCCAGAGCAACAACTCACAGGGCTGGAGTGGTGCCTGCAAGGCTGGTCATACACTTTGGAAAAAATATACTGGGCTTGTGGAATGAGGCTGGATGTGAAGTTGGGAAAAACTGGATGTTTGACCACTGGTTGAAGAAAAAGATGCCTGGGGCACTTGTGTTGTGGTGCGCTAGTGCTGAGTGGAGGATGCAAAGGAGTGGGTGGGGGGGGATGGAAAAGGGTGATGAAGTGTGGGATATTTACCTTCTGTTGTCTAGCTGGCTCCTATATGTACTGAATTAGACTAAACATTGCTAGCTGTAGGGACTGGCAAAGACGGATGACTAATTTCACATGCTGAAGAAAGAAGAAAAATGTGTTTGGCCCCAATACAATGAGATTAGAATTGAAGATAGCAATGCTATTTTTCAGGCTGAATGTTGTATGCTTTGGAGACGTGACAGTATAGTCTTGCAATAGTGGGATGGCCTTAAATATTTCATAAGAATTACTTTTCTATGGTTAGCTGTCAAGGCTTAGACTTACTGTGTCAACTCATTGCTGGCAGCATACTTTTACTTTCAGAAACTGAATATCAAACAGCTTCTTACAGCATTCCAGAATGGGTCCTTAGGCTGGCTTGGTTCTAAGATTCAGGTATGCAAAAGAAAATGTGGAAAAAGTTTTAATGGACAAGGTTAAACTTCTGAACCTGACAATATTTTTTGTTGATTTTTAAGATTATGCTTGAGAAAGTGTACTGTTATATGGTCTCAAGAATTTCCTTACTTATTATAGAAGATCCTTCAAATGCTGTTTTATTCTACTAAAAAAAAATAAAAATGCAGCTTTCTATATTCTCTAGGCAGTATAATTTGTTAATCATGAGTCACAATCCTGTCCACAAAATCTAATAACTCATAGTACAACATCAATCTGCTATGCCATGAAGAAGAAATTATTAAAATTAAAACTCTTGTTTCTACACAACAGTTTAGTAATAAATCATACTAAAACCTCTTGTTTCAATGTTGATATAGTCTAGAAATATTGTATTTCACTTTTCAGTTCATATTCACATTTCAGAAGAAATATTTGATTGTTTGAGTAAAAGCATTTTACTTTAGACAAAATGTTTAAAAGTAGATGCCTACTTTGTTTATGGAAAATATTCGCAAAATGATTCTAGTGCATACACCTTGGTATCATGCAGTGCCCTTTCTTTAATATTGATTATCAAGATATTTGAACTCTTCATGGATGAGTTTTCTTAGGGTTTTTTTGGTGGTTGGGGTTTTCTTTTGTTTTGTTTTTGTACGTTATTGAAATTTAACTAAGAGCTACCATTTCTAAAAGCTGAATTTTTCAAAAGAGCTTGGAAACACGTGGGAACATCCCTCTTCTGATTGATTAATGCAAGCTGATGTTGTTTTTCAGGTTACTATATCTGATCTTTGTCATGGTGATATATGTAATCTATTTAACTGTTCCAGCTGCAAAAAAGCTAAAATAAATGAATATGCCTCCATATGGCTGACAAATATTTAGACAATTTTTCATATTTATTTAGCTTGCCAAGATAAATTTAAAAAATAATTTTTTATTCCTCTGAAAAGTTATCAAAAAACTGTCCCTGGAGGTATCGTAAAGATGTTTAGATGAGGCACTTAGGGACACAGTTTAGTGGTGGGTTTGGCAGTGGTAGCTTTACAATTTAACTCGATGATCTTAAAGGTGTTTCCCAACCTACATGATCCTATGATTTATCTCTATCACAGATAAAATTAGATAGCAGAGTATAGTTATTGTGTTGAGGCCTATAGTAAGATGTTATTAAAAATAAATATTGTCTGGGTAGTGGTAGAAAGGAAAATGTAGCAAGAAAAAGGAAGGAAATATCAGAAGATGCAGAACAGTATTTTGGATATGTTTGCTAATACTGAGACACAGTTGCACCTGAATCTAAAGGCTTCTCAAGCTATTTTGTTTTTGTTTGTAAATATAAAAGCTTATATTTACAATAAATGTAAAATATAAAAGTCACAGTGACTGTGTGTTCTTTAATTCTATAATAAGTTTTTGACATAGTGTTTGGGAATGGGCTGCTTGCATACATTGTTTAAGGAGCACTGACATGTCTTCCTGTTTAACTCCCATTCAAATTGAGTCCAGATGATGCAGTCCAACATGGAAACAGATCAACCTGAAACTTGCCAAGGTGTCAGACTCTTTACCATAGGTGTATTCAAAATTTGTCCTGGAGTTACCTGTCTGAAATAAATACCATAGAATGTCAAAAGAGTTAAGGTAAGAAGCAATGTCTGGAAACTTGTCCAATCTCCATGGCCAAAGCAAGGGCGTGTGGAGCAGCTTGTCTGGGCTCTGCTCAAACAATGGCTTTTGAATATCTCCAAAGAGAAAGGCGCTACAACCTCCATGGTCAACCAGTGCCAGTGTTTTATCACCCACCCTCACATAAGATTTTTGGGTTTATTTCAAATGTTTAAAGAGTTTCTGGAATTCCAGTTTCTGCCCATTACCTCTTGTCCTGTGTCCAGGAATCCCTGAGAAGAGTCTTTATCTTTCTCCTTTACCACCCCTCAACGGACATTTATCAATTTTCTGCACTTCTAGGATGTCTTTGTTGTCCTGGAGAGCACAGAACTGGACATAAAATGGCTAATGCGTGTCACCTGGCCTGAGCAGTGGGGAAGGATCACCTCTCTCAATCCCTGATGCTCTGCCTGTGGCAGCATTCTGTGGTGCTGAGTTGCTCCAGCATGTCTCTGCCATGCCCATGAGATCTATGGCCCTGTAACACAAGGTTATAGAATAGTCTAAAGTGGCAGAATAATAAAAGAAGAAATGAATGTCTGGGACTCTAAATAGGTGTGTAATATGGGAAAGGTGGCAGCAGCAATTCAAGAAGGAAAAACAAAAAAAAAATATTTAGTAGTTGAAAAATACCAATAAGGACACTAATAAATGCCTTCTTGAAATGTTATTGCCTTTGCAGATCTTCTTGATGAATATGTAGAAGTTTTACTTTGTGATTTCAGATTCTGAATACTACAGCTACTATCCTACTATGCTGAATACAAGTATTGCCTTAAAATTTTTCAGGATATGGGGAAAATGTTATGTTTTGCCTGAACCTGAATGTCAGTATGTGCATATAAAGAAAGAGAACAAAAACAAAGAAACAAAAAGAAAAGTCAGGAAAGGATAAAAAAAGAAGCAGATATTGAAGATGTTTGAAAAGTGGTTTTATTAATGGCAAAATTGTAGCTGTTGTGCCCATCTATTTGAGGTATTTTTTAAAAAAATATTCTATTCAGATTTCTATTAGTTTGATAATTTACTAATACCAATAGTTTACTCTTACTTTGTATTATATTGGAATTGTGCATTTATATGGGAACTTGTTACAGAGTAACAAAATAGATTTCATTGTTATTTATAGTCTCTCCAATTGAAAAAATCTATACTGGTACTGGCTAATTTAGATACTTAATTTCTGCCTACCTGAGCGTGTTAAATTGCGGTCTGTTTGGGACAGCTGGCAGCACTTGAGAGTTATGTCCACAGTGTTTTAGCATTCACAAAAAACATCATTTATGTTGTGATTCAATTCAGAATGGCATTACTTTAGTAAAAACAAAAATTTTTAAAAACTCCAACTTTTCTGATTGAGAGATTTGTTTGACTATAGCTTTTCTTGCATAATTCTTTAGACTTTTTTGTCATTCATTAATGCTGACATAATGATAGAAGTAACATAGTTTTCTCAAGAATGTGTTGATTAACATTATTTATCTGGAAATTTGTGTTTAGAAGTTAACAATCACATTTGCAAAAAAAAAAAAAAAAGAAAAATTATAGTGATTGGGTGCAATTGATATTACTACTGCATGCTAATAGATATCTTTGGAGGTTTTATTTGTGAAGTCATTAAAAAAAAATATGGTGGGAAGGAATTGGAAATACTTAATACAGTTGGAGTAAAAAGTGACAGTAAAATCCGGTGTCCTTGTGGGCAAATTTTCATCTGAACGTGTGGCTTTGAAAGCTCTTAAAGTTTCTTGTATGTGATATGTATCCTGAAGATTTCATTTGGGTGGATTTACAATTAGTCTTACCAGTCAATATTCCCTTTAGACATCAGATAGGAGATTAATCTGAAACTGGCACTAGTTTCTGTCTCCAGTAGTCTTATAAATCACTTCAAAGAGAACAACAACAGTTGTAAATTTTGTACTCGATCTATTAACTTGGTAGCATACTTTGGAAATCTGAAATCTAACCCAGGTTGGTTCCATACTAGGCATAAGGATAGCATTGTTAGTAGTCTGTGATCTAAAATGTAAACCAGTAGTTTCAAGCCTGCTGAAAGTTTATCTTGTTTTAGAGGGGTCAAAGGATACAGATTTGGGTTTCAACATAGCTGCTTATTTCTCAAAAAGTAGTTGACACCAGGGATAAATATTTCTCCAAGTCAAAATTAGTCTAAAACTTACAAAGACTTAAATCCAGAAGTCTTAAAATATTTTGGTGATCTTTTTCAGAACAATTAATCTGTTAATGAATTTTTATCGTTATTGACAGTATAATTTTTAAGGTCCTACTATAATGCAAAACCATTTTATTCTCTCTTGTCCTCTGTTTCTACATACCAAAACTCAAAATGAATGTTATTTTCATGCATTTTCGTGGTTACAATAATAGAAAAAATACTGATCTAGATGTTACTCAGCAACATCAAAGCTGAGACTAATTGCTTGGAGAACAAAAAAATTTCTTTGTCCTTCTCTCTCTTTGACAATTTTGGGCTTCTCTTTTGATTTACTTTTCTGCTTTTCATGTATTTTGTCCATTTTACATGTTGCTTGGCATTCTGCATTTATTATTCTAGGAATAGCTCAATTTTTTGTGCCACTATAATAAAATAACAAAAATTCAGAACACTCCACAATTTATTCTTGTTTTATAAGTATTAGACCAGCTGGCATAGAATACTCTGTTATAGAGCTACTCCAGATCACACCATATTAGCAGGCTACACTTTTCACTGAAGACAATATTGATCATAGAGGCTCAGTCCTAAGATGAATAACCACATACCATGTTTTAGCTACACTTTCATGGAAGACTTCCCATTTCCTTTTTTCTGTCCCACATTGATGGTTCCACCCTGAATGTCCATCATAGGTTTTCTTGGGGACTTTTTTATTTGACTGTTGAGCACTTGAGACACTCAAACCAGTCATATAGTCTTGCGACAGCTTTTCTAACTCTTGGGTGAAGATAAGAGCAGTACTTTTAATACTTCTTAGTTATAAAATGTAGGTTCATCTTGCAGATCACAGCTGAATCAGTGTTAAAGTACCAATGAGCACAACTGAGCAGCACTGGTTGGGAAGACAGAGGCTGTGCTACAGTGGCCTCAGTCTTTGCTCCAACAGCAGTGAGGCAGAACGTGCCATCTGAGTTGCTGTCTGTGAAGAATCTTGAAAATCCCTCCTAGCATAAACATCTCATTTGTGTATCCAACTGGATGGAGGCTGGATTAACCAGGTTGTGCACCACCTGGAACGGTTCTGCAGACCAGGGTATGGCAGATGGCTTAGCAGAAGCAAAGAAAGCTCCATCGCTCTGCCTTCAGCACAGCTGTGGCTCTATATTTTCAGTCATTTGGAGTAGTTAAGAAACCTAGAACACCTGTGCTTTTCCAAACTCTCCCCCTGTTTCAGATTGTTGGATAGCAAGGTACTCTCTGAGAATGGAGTGAGTGTAAAAAAAAAAATAAATTAAAAAAAAGGCACTAAAAGGAAGATTAAATATTTGCAGTTCAGAAAATAGTTAAACATTCCTGCTGCTGTGAACTGTCTGGTGAATCTAGAGTGCTACTCATACCATGAATTTCTGCAGTGGTGCTTTCACTCTGCTTTTTCTTTCTGTCCTTTGCTTCTCTGACATTTAGGTATAATTTCAATTTATTTTTTTTAAAGATCTGTTTTAAAATCTAGTTCAATATAGATTATCCTTTTGGCTTCCCCTTCCCCCCCCAAGGAATCTTCTTTCAAGTTCTTACTGTCTTGACTTCTTACGGTTTTATTTCCTACTATAAGAATTCTACTCTGTTCTTTTCAGTGTTCCTTTTCTTTCTCTTTTTCTTTCTCTTCTTCTACCTTTCTTTGTGAATCAATTTTCACAGATTTGATATTGAATTGTCACAAAGCACACTAGTTCCTCACGGGAATCAAAATGAATCATTTCTTAAATGCCATCACAGGTGAAATATATTTCATGCAAATACATATAATTACAAAATAAATGTTATTTAGCTTCTTTTCCTGTGGTGTTTCTGGAATTTAGAATGACTGGTTAATGATGAGCTGGTGATACCTTGTCCTCAGTGTTAGAGAGCACAGAATGATCAAAGAAAGAGTTAAAATATGTGGAATTGCGCAAAATGATTCCTGAATTGCATTTTCTATTAATAAAAATGTCAAAATTACTGTATTTTATTGTTGTCATAATCCCTCCCAATCCTGATTAGATTACTCAATAAATAGGTGACAAAATAACAAGGAAAAGAAACAAAAAAAAAGCAAAAACAAATCCTCAACTGCAAACAGATGACATTTAAGAAAAGCCTTTGTTTCTTTAATTGTCATATCTTGCCTTTCCTACCTTTGAGGGAATTTGTTGTCCATAAGAGTACAATAAAGCCAGTTTACATTAGTGTGATGGGTGTTCCTTGATTTTCAGAGCAGTTGAAGCTGTGGAAGAGTGAGAATATGGCCAAATTCTATTAGCCCAGCAATATTGCACATAAAAATTATTGTCACCGTAATTCCTATCTCTGATTTCAGACCTACCCACAACATGACACCAGCACAGATGGCAATGTTATAAAACAATAAATCCCATAGGAAGCCTGTTGCCATTGGAATAGGTGAGGATCACTGATCAGTACAGAAGTGTTGTCCTTCTGTCCAAGTGCCTCAGTCTGCAACAGAAGCTCAAATCTGTGAAACTTATTTATCCATTCATCTCGAGTCATTTCTAATGCTGGCTGACCACAACTCTTGCTCAACCTTCAGGGAAAAAAAAACATGCATACTAAATCTCTCCTGATTATTTTGATGTACAAGCACCATAGGCCCAGATTACAAATGTTTTTAGAAGCTTAATTCATACTGATTTAAGTAGGGCTATGTATCTAAGCAACTTTGACATTAGCAGTGTTCCCTTCTGCACTTTATTGCAAACAAAATAACTGGTGTTTTATATTACAAGTGAAATTGTACAGATTAAAACATGAAACTATACTTTTTTCTTTCCTCCTTTCTTATGGAAGCAGCCACAATTCCATACAGTTTTTTCTTGTCCTTTTTGAAGAATTACCTTGGTTCAATCACAATATATACCATAATAATATTTTTCTTTCCAAAGTATATGTGATGTAGCCCTGAATCCCTGTTGAAGGGAATTAGTGAATGAATTTCTTGCTTCCCTTGAGTGCAAGGCCAAAGCTTTTGCTTTTCCTACTAAGCTACTTAACGTAACCCACATTTCTTCTCACTCTTCCAATTCTTTCCCCCATACCACCGCAGGGGAATGAGAAAGCAGCTGTGCAGTGCTGAGCTGCCTGCAGGGGTTAAAATCATAATGACTGTGTAAAATTTGTGTAGTGTGAAGACTTTTGGAATCTCTTAAAAAATAGTTGGTAAATAGAGATTTTGAAATAGTAACAAAACCTGGGTTATTTTTTCCTTCTCTTTTTGAAAGGAAGAAAAGCTTATGAAAAACCCTATTGCAGATTACTCAGCAATTTCTTTTATAAATATATCTGCATTTTTTATCTTCTGGGACAATGCACTTTAAACTTTTTCATCTGGCATAAATAATTTCTCATTTTGTTCCAAATCACATTGGCTGCTGACTCAATCTGCCATAAAACATGGAGGCATAAAATCAGAAATGATCTGTGGGAGGCTTAGAAAAAATATCACTATTAGGAGAACAGGAAGCAAAGATAATTGCAAATGAAAAATAATCCAGAACAGCAGAAGAGAAAAAGGATAATTTCTGACTTTAACCTTTAGGAAAAGCTGAAGTGAATTCCAAGTTTGAAATAGAATTTGATACCAGGTAATTGGAGTTTATTCAGATTTTTCATCAAAACTTTTAATGATTTTCACTTTTTGTCAACCTTCTTTGTGACAAAGAGGAGTATCCCTCTTTTCTTCTATGCTCTGACAACATCATGGGGAATCCCATAGCACATGGAGTGTCAGGCATATAACTGATTTCCACTTTAGCTATATACATGGTCAAAACTTTTATAATGATAAAGTATCTTGTTTCAATTCTGATTACTTTTCGTCACAAAGAAACCCACCTCACTGGTTTGCTGTTAAGTGAACAGATAAAATATAAATAAGGTCAGAAAAGTTGTAGTCAGGTTGAATTTACAAAAAGCTTTAGAAATCAAATGTTTAGCTTTCTTTAAGTTTTTTGTTTCATATGTTCTGTACATATACATTTATATGTACTTGTGGGCAGTAGTAATCCAGGGAAAGAACAGAGGAAGGAAAGAGGGGAAACAGCAAAGGGGAAAGGGAGATTAAAAGAGTTGTCAGTAAATAATAGAAACACTGTTAGCATCTTAAATGAAATATCAGCTTAACATTGTCCTGGCAGCTCTTTAAACATGACATAGAAGAGGATCGTGATGTCTCTGGGAGTTGTAGTTTCTGCTGTGGTCATGCTGAAAGATTTTTCTTGACTCTAAATGCTTGTTTCAGTCTCAAGCAATTCCTGGTTTTACCTCCTGGATGGGTTGGAAGGCCAGCTGCAACAAGACAAGGATGGCATTGCTCCCATGATCCACAGAAATGGGGTTATGCGTGTCTCTCAAAGGTATTTGCCCATTTGGAGTGGTTCCTGTGGTTACATATAAAGAAAAACTAAACATGTTTGTAGCTTGAAAAGGAAAAGATTCTTTCTTCCAGTGCTGGCAATAGCTTTCAACACCTGTCAACTGTGCAGTTAAACCAATTGTATTTCAAGCACAACAACAGTGGAAAAAGGATAAACTCTCATGAGCTGAAAAAACATGTGATAAGTTTTGATGCACAGTGTTACTTCATGTTTCATGCAGGGAGAGGAAATTGGACACACTTGGTTGTGATGAGCCTCAGCAAGACTTTCTCAGACAAAATATTAACTGCCAGATGTGCTTTATCTGTGTTAGATGGAAGAAGAATATAAATGAGATCTAACACCTGTGTGTGCAAGCTGACATTTCAGATAACATTTTTTCACACTCAGTGTGTTTGTAGCATTTAGCTGTGTCGCTCAGGGAAATTGCATGACTACTCCAATATGTCATCAAAGAATGACTTGGGGGGTAGGGAGTTTTGATTAATTGTGCTACCTGTAAAAGTACCCCAAATTGTGGAAGAAAGTTCAGGAATCATAGGAATTGACAGCTGAATTGTGACTTGTGTTTCATGAGTGTCAGTGACAGCAGTAGCTATGAATCCCTGATACGATTCACTCATCCGTGCTCATCGACATTAGAAGTAATACCTTTCCCAGCCCCTGAGAAAATGAGGCATTATTTCTGCTTTATAGGAAGATCTGCTAGGTATTGTTTTGTGATTGATTAAAGAAAATATGACGTATGTCAGGAAAGTAGAAAGTTTCGCAATGATTAGCCTTTGAAAATCCAACTCCTATTACAGTAATATTTTCGCTTTTTCTTTATGTAATTATTTAATTTATGAAGTATAAAAATTTAAAATGCACTGTTGACATAAAAAATTAAGAATTCGTGTAAATAATAATGAAAGGAGAACAGTAAAGACAGAGGAAAAGAAATTAAAACCTACCACAGAGAAATAGCTTTTACTCTTCTTGTTGATCTTGGAAATTCCTGGAAGGACTCCAATACTATTCTGATATTTCACTGGCTTTTATCTATGTGTTTGGTGGCATAAGAAAAAAATGTTATTTTTTGTTATGATAATTCCATTCCCAGTGTTTTCAGAAGACTCAGTGTTAGAAAAATTAAAAAGTTCTCCTGGAGCCAGTTGAACTTTTTTGCTCTGTATTTCCACAAGAAAAGTGACAAACCTTACTTAATAAAAAATTATAACATAAATTAAATATATTGAAATTATTTTAACTAAAGAAGGTAGAAAACCAAATGGACCTTTATGAGAAAAAAAAAAGCACCATTTAACATAAAATGGATAATTATAAATCAATTGCTACCAAAGAGAGCCAGCAGGATTTTTTGCATTTCTGATTCCTAACTTTTAAATTTTTTTTTGCTATTCTTTGAAATAATCTCATGTCTTAAAACACCTTTAACCCTCAGTAGTACACTAAGAACATCGATTCAGGGATGTTCTGGGGAAAAAAAAACAAAAAAAAACCAAACCAGAACTTGTTTCAGCGACTTGAGCTTTACTTTTGTGCTACTTATTAGACAAAGTAGAAAAATTTGGTCTTTTTGGAGCTGGTGAGAAAGAGTTGCTCTAGTTGAAGGAAGAGCAAATTGAGAGCTGGGCTGTTTGCTTATCAGAAATCTTTGGCTGCAAGGGAGCTTCTTTTCCTACAGCTTTTGGTAAAACACTTTTGTTCTTTTATTATGGGGGACAAATAAATGTAGATTTTTGGACAATATTTTACCTGTATATTCCCTTTGTTGGGAAGGGGGCTTCCAACAGAGATTAGAAATAATTCACATTTTCCTATCTTGACAATATAAGGGAATCATCAGAATCTCTAAGATTGTTGCACCTATTATATATGGCTTATTACAGATCTCTTCTAGCAGCATAGCAAGGATAGAGCTGGACTTGCCAAGTTGAAACTGTTCAGGGCTGAATTTTCATGTGGATATCAGTTGCATTTAGAGACATTTGGTCAAGTAGCTGACTACTTGGGCCTAGGAATGACCTGGGATTGGAATGCAGGTGGGCACTATTTGCTATGTTTCCACTGGAAATACAGTGTTCCCCAAATAAACCTATTTGTACATTATGTTGAAGTTATAAAAATTTTAATTTAACACTTTTTGGTCCTAGGCAATGACTCTAAAGCAGGTTCTGGAATTCGTTGGGTATTTTTCTTGAAATCTTTTGAATTTTGTAGGCACATTGGTGGGTACTAAATTTATTGTTATCACTTAAAAGAGTGTTATTGCCATAACTGATAATTTAATGAGTGTATTTGCTCTGTGCTGAATACAAGAATGAAGAGATACATATTATTCTGTAAATCCACCTTGTGGCTTCTGATATGCTGTGTTCCAGATTACTCTGCTAACTTGGAAAAAAATTACTTGAAGGGGATGTCAGTAAAAGACCAAAAGAGAGAGAGGCCCATTTACTTCATTAGTAATAAAATGAATAATAACACGAAGCAGAGATTAATTATTTTTACAAGCAAAAAAAAGACATGAAAACATGATTTCATATTGCCCTATGTTAAAAAATGTACTCTCCAAGGTTGAAGGCATTTCCTGATCTAACACAGTGCTGCCTCTCCACGGGCACCTTCCTGGTTTTTCGTCACCATTTGACTTGATGAAATGAATTCAGCACTGCCTCTGCAGCATTTTTGGACAGCAGATGTAAGAACTCCTTAGCTGGAGGTTCTTCTGCACTCAAAACTCCAGAAGAAAGGAAAAGATGAGGGTCAGATGTTCTAAGCATCTCATCTGAACATGAAGTTAAATGAGAATAAAAACTAAAGATCTCACCCATTTTATGATTGAAAACCAATTTTAATTATCTTTGTATAATTGATATTGATCACACCACTACTGAACCAACATGCTTCTAAGATAACTATGTATAGTAATTTATCAATTACTATATCAAGTATTAAAAAAGTTTAACTGAAACTTTATATAAATAACTGATGGTTAGTCAATATGAAGAGCTTAATATTATACTTTAAGCCACAAACAAAACAATTGAAGGCTAAAGACAAATAGTGATACAAGTCTTTTTATGAGAAGTACAGGCAAAATAATCTTGGAACAAGATGGATTACCTCATAAGCATAAATGTCATCTAATAGCCAAGGCAATAACTTGCATGTAACTTCAAAGTATTTATTGCTCAGAACTCATTAGGATGATTCTTAAGCATTTGCAGAGTTATTTAAATTGGCATTTGTCAGTGATAAACCAAGTCACTCATATTTATTTCCTTGTTACATGTCCAAAGGTGAACTTAGATATTCTGTTATTCCTCTCTAGCTATCTACCTAATAGATAATTTTTAACTGGGGAAAAGATGAATTATAGTTTTGCAGAAACAATTTATGGTGAAAAATTTGTGCACATTTTCCACAAAACAATTGGGATTAATGAAAATGGATGGGCTAAAAATGACCTGTCAGACATAGCAATTTTTCTTACTTATATGATTTTTTTTGTACATACAGCCTTAATATTAGAAAAAGCAACTCTGTTGAGATCAGTGGTAGAGTATTTTTAAAAAAGAGAACATGCAAAACAATATACTGTTTAGGACATGACATAATGTTTCTTACTAATGAATGTATAAGCATTATTAAACTGGACAAAAAGATTGTTCACTATAATCCAAGTCATGACAGCTGGAAGAAGTTCAAAAGAATGATATCAATGTATTTATAAATACATATATTTATCTGTGCTTTAAAATATCTGTTATTGATAGAGACATTTTATATTTTTTTTACATAGTAACCATTTTACAGTTATGTACTTTTACAGTAATTAGTATATTCTACAGGGAATGTTTTTTTAGAAAGCTAATATTCAAACTTTCACAGTTTGAAGACTAATGGTGCCTATAGATTTGTGTATTGATGTGGTTTTGGTTTCTTTTTAAATATTACTTGAATCATGTCTCAAGTAGTCTGAAGATTTTGGCTGATAGGTCATGTCAGACCTCTAGAGCTGATAAGACAGGTAAGACTGTGAAAGCAGTTCTGATGTAGAGTTTGTTGGTTTTTTTTCATATTATATTCATAGAATGTGAATTTCTTCTATTTTGTTATGTGAAAGGGAATTTTGAAATCTGATATAATTAGTCAGAAAGAGTTCAGCTGTGCCACTTGCTGACAATAATGACATTTCTCCTGACACCTGAGAGGGATCACTGCTGAGTGCATGAAATGTGGCACTTGGGAAAGAAGCAATTCTGTTCATACCTGCAGCCTTCCACAATGTCTAACTACAGGCACTTCACTGGATGGTTTTGGCTCTGTGTGTTTGCATTATTGCACATTGATTTAACTACTTCACACAGTTGATTTTTAAAGGTAAAGATCTAGGAGGATATTACGTCCTTAAACTTGAAGATTATGCACATGTGAATACTTGAAAGTATTTCTAGCAAAATTGGTGATCCACTTTCTACAAGTATTTAGTCTAATCAATTCATTGTCAAAAATGTTCATTTGGTTTGGTTTTTACCTAATGCTTTTGTTCACTATTCAAAGTCAATTTTGAACTCGAAAAAGAAGATTGGAAATATTTTGATCATGAGTACTCACCAAATCAAAGAAGAAAAAAGTACAGTGTGAACAACTGAATATGTCTATTCACTGCAGATGAGATTCTGAATAATCTATACCACTTAAAAAAAAAAAAAATTCTCACTGCAAGCAAAAGATCCATTAACTTCAAAACAAATTGAAACATAGATTGTTGCACAAACACAAAATCAAATTGCACCCTGGATACAGACAAGTCATTAGAAATGAAGCTTGAAAAAATCCATATTATGTCTTTATTATCCAAAGTTGAACATTGAAAAATGATCTTGTGATTAAGGCAATGGACCAGAACAATTCTAAGTTTAATCACTGTTTCTGCCTTGCCCGCCATGTATGATACAGAAAAAAAAGGTCTTTCCTTCTCAGGTACATAAAATCACAATTTATAATAAGTTCTAAGACTGTCATAATCATGAGGTGCAACCAACTGATTTAAAAAATATATTTTAACTAAGTAATAGTCATAAGTTAAACCTTGATTCTTAATGAAAGCAACTGTGCATGAAACAACATTTCCCTATTAAGTATCATAGCCACCCCTCTGGAAAACAAAACAAAACCTTACTCTGCTGTGAGGATTTATTTTTTTAAAAGAAGTTTACAGATAATTTTTTTAAGTACAATTTTTTTTCTTTGTACTTAACAGATTATTGTGGGATTGCATCTCATGCAGAAAGTCAAATAATATTGTTAGTCTATTCAAAATCCTTAAAAGCTAATTAAAAGACAGCAAAAATTTATTGCAGTTTGTCCAAGTGCTGATATTCAGTGTCCAAATTATCTAATTAACACAAAACAGAACTCAATAGCAATACAAGTGTAAATTTTTAGTGAGAAACTTATTAATATATGCCTCTATAAGAATGGCATCATGTTCACCCTTCTGATGACTGTCCTGGTGGTCAGGTCACCAATAACTTTCTCCTTCAGAAGACAATGCAGAGAGCTGTAGAGAGCTGCCATCACTCCCAGTTGTGTGCTCTTGTAATCAAAGAATCACAGACAGGGTAATGCTGGCAGGGACCACCGTGGGTCATCTGCTCCAGCCTCCCTGATCAGGCAAAATCATCCCAGAGCACATGGCACAGGGCTGTGTCCAGACTGCTCTTGAGCAACTCCAGTGAGGGAGACTCCACAACCTCCCTGGACAGTCTGTTCCAGTGCTTGGTCTCTTACATGATAGAAAAGTTTTTCTCAAGTTCAGGTGGAATTTCCTGTGCATCAGCTTCCACCCATTGCCTCTTGTCCTATTGCTTGGCACCACTGAGCAGAGCCTGGCTCCATGCTCTTGGCACCCTCCCATCAGATACTGAAGGACATTGATGAGGTCCCCTCTCAGTTGTCCCTTCTCAAGGCTGAACAGGCCCAGCTCCCTCAGCCTGACCTCATGAGAGAGATACTCCAGCCCTTCAGTCATCTCCATTTCCCTCAGCATGATACCAAAGATCAGTCTTTCCAAGTCTGGGAAAAGACTGCAGGCTACAGGTATGGGCAGACACTCTGCTGCATTGCACTAATGGTTAAATACACATGGAAACTTGTCTATTGCAACACTGTGGTCAGTCTGGTTTTCCTTCTGTTAATCACAAGAACGGAGAATATGCCACTGAAACTGCTTAACATGCTGAAACCCCTAAACACACTTACAAAGTGTTGTGAAATATTGCTCTGTGAAAAATAACTGAAAATAAAAGTGAAGATAAATTTAAAACCTGGAGATGCTAGCTGCTGGTACTTGTGTCATGAAACAGACAGAGAAGTTAAAAGTGAAGGAGAACAGATTTCTTTCACTGGCTGAAAATGTGTATAGAGGAATCATGTGCTGAAATGCAAACATACTGCAATAATCACTCAAAAAGAGTTTCTAATAAAATATTTTGTGAACTGTTATTTTTCTGTGATATACCACAGAAATTTAGTGAAGCAATTGCGTGCATTTCTGCAAGAGGTTTGGTTTGGAGGGTTTAGTTTCTTGTAAGAGATAAAGGTGTACTCCTAAATTCACAGGTTCAATGAAAAGCATAAAGTAGAAAAGTGTTGCATATTAATAATAAAATTTTTAAAGGGCTGTGATTTTAATAATGAGTTGTTTAAACTTTTTACAATAAGATAATACCCCTAAATGTCCTGGTTTGGGGTGCTTTTTGCTTTTCCAAGTGCCCTAGAAAACTAATTGGTTTGTGCTGTAGTTATTCAGGTTTAAATTAACTTAAATGATCCCAGCTGGAGCTTTGAATTTTCATACTCTGTAAAAATAAGTAATCAGATAATGAATATTAAAAAATAAGCTGTCATAAAAATATTTGCTAATAGTTTAGTGCACTTTGAACTGATCTTTGATAATCATAGTGAAATGACATAAGAAAATGCGTTATTTAGGTGCACAATTTTCTCATACGTTAGACACAGCCAGTAGGCACTAAGGCAGGCTAAGGATGTGAGAGAAGCTGCCTACCTGTGGCTACATTAAATATTCCTGTGCATTGCTAGAACACAGTTGAGAATTTGACCTTGCTAATGCCAAGACTAAAACTTCCTGAAACTTGTGATTTTGCAGTTTACCTGAATACACAGATTACACTTTTTCTGGAATGCTGCAATGGAAGTCTGCTACAATGGAACCAGTACTCTTGGGTAAGAAATTATTTTCCTGGTTTTATTCTGCAGTTACTCTGACTTGTACCTCCATGCTTTTTTATTTCTCATCTGAGTCAGAGAAAATTTTTTATTGACATTCATCTGTGGAAACATTTTGTTGAAGATATCATATAATTGTCACCCATTAATAAGCCCTTCGCTTTCTCCCTGTAGAATGTGAACCTGCACAAAGATAATTATCTCATATTACAGAAGGTTGACATAATGGAAGCACTGCTTAAAAATTAAATCATTTCATTAGAGTAAGTGCCTGGAACCACTTTCCAGATGACACAATGCATGATAAGTCACAATTGTGGTATGAAGCAAGAAAATAACATATGCTAGAGGATAAAATGTAAGGTAATCATCGCAGTTACAATTATGCCTGGTGTTGCTAGTTATCAAATTAAACTTGTCTGTACCTAATGGAAAGTAAAAGAGAAATATAATTTCATCACAACTGACTGATTGCATTTGCAAATTTTTCCTTCCCAGACGTCCATTCATATGTATACCTGAATAAGTTTTTCCATACACTTATGACAGTAGAAACAATATGTTTCCCTTTCAAGATGTTTTTCCCAATGTTAGGCAAATTTCTTAATTTTCCTAATCTATTCATACTACAATTTGTTTATGTCATTGCAATGACTCAGAATACAGAAACTGTTAGTTAACAAATGTTAATATATTTAACAAGTCTCAGATGACTGTTACCTGTCTCATTTCTGAGACAACCCACAACCTCCATGAGTTCCACTCTTGGCAATAACTGCAGACACCAGAGATAAAGAATGAGAAGTTATGGAGAATAAAAGAGTATTCACAAATCTGTCAGTGCCTTTTCAGGAGTCAGTATGGCACACAGGAAGGGTTACAGATGTTTTCCAGGGCACATTTATGAACAATGCAAGGGAATCATCACAAGCTCTCAGGGCACATATCCAAAACAAGTGTGATGAAACTATATAAAAATTACCAATTTCTGCCTGCATTTTTTTTTTGCTATTGTTGTTCATTGGTGGATAAACAACTTTGAGCACACAATAAGACAGATTTTTTTTGAAGGAAAAGGAATATAAATAGAAGCTGCAACATGAACAAGTATTTTTAAACAGACTTTCTTTCTTTCTTTCTTTTTTTTTTTTTTTTAATTGAATGCAAATAGTCGCAGACATCTACTTACCAGCAATGTACAGCAACAAAAACTTCTGGGAAATTCAAATTGCTTCTAGTCTGTTTATATAATTAATACATTCATACTAACATACATTATTGTAAAACAGAAAATTAATTTTTTATGATATTACAAATGAGTAAAACTGTAATTGAAAACCTTCTCATGTTTTCAATTACAAAAATTGTAAAGCTGTGTTCTGGTTTGACCAATTTCTAGAGAACTTTATTTAATGGTTTTTATATGTTTATTTATGTGGGTTTAGGACCCCTGAAGTTTGCAGGATTTTGACATAGGGCCTACTATTTAATAAGTGGCATGCTCATTTTTTGTGTGTAAAAATATTGTATGTTTTGTTTAGAAAAAATATTGGAAAGTTCCATATTGTTTAAGTGCAGCCCTTCATCTGAAACAATTCAGTAAGTTTTGCTGACTTTACCACTAATATATTTAAAAACTTTTGCCAGAAAAGACTGGGTTTATTTGATGGAATGGAGTTTTGTCTTCCTCTGAAGCTCACGGCCTGTAGATAGTATAAAACAGGCAAACTGCAATGCCTTCAGAAGAAACTGGAAAACTGCATTGTTGATTTCTCTATGGGTGTCTAATGCACTTAGATAACTACACATTGCTCCTCTTTTTTTTTGTAGGAACAACTTTGGCATCAGTTAAAATTCAGTGATAAATGAGAAATGAAATTCCTATTGAAGTTAATGAAATCAGTGCTTAGCTTTTCATGTTCAGCTTTGAGCTGAACTTAAAAAAAAAATAAAAGAATATCAAACTTTCTTTTGAGATTTCACACAGAGAGGAGGGATGGTGTGGATCTCCTTTTGTCCAAAGATATGGGGATCGTCCAGCTGCCTGTAGGACCACGATGGCTCTGTGTGTTTGCTTATAACTAAGTCAATGTCCTTGAAGAAATTTGCAACACTTCCAGGTGAGTGACAGAGGAAGGAGGGGACAGGGGTGTGCAGTGGTCTGGTCACGACCCTGTTTGGCTACATGTGTGTCCCAGAGCAGCAGAGGACAGAGCAGCCACCCCTGCTGCCATGGGGCAGCTGCCACCCCTGTCTGGGGCTCTCCCACCCCACATCAAGGCTGTCCCAGCTGTGTGTCACTGACACAGAGGAGACACCTTTGCTAGCTCAGCTGTGTCACCAGCCACACTGCATCCTGAGTCACCACACTGGTCTGGAAGCCAGGTCTGGTGCCAGGAGCTCCTGTGTGGCTCAGCCCTTGGCTGCCTGGGGAAAAAGGGTGCCTGATTTTACCGTGGCTGTAGGAACCTGGCAGAAAGCCCACAGCAGGATGTGGGCCAGGCCAGTCTTTGTAGCACATTGTGTGATCTCTGGCTGAGTGCTGGACGAGGGACTGGACAGGACTGTGCCATGGCCCCTGGCTGCATCCCTCTGAAGGCATGCAGCTATGGCTGCTTCAGTCATAATCAGGTTTTAAGTATTTGCTTTATTTTAACAACAACTTTGCACTTGATGCAAGAGCTACTTGGTGAATTCTTGTCACACAGAAACTCAAAATAGGTATCTAAAACTCCCTTACTGTTTTCAGTTCTGTTGGCAGTCTGATGTAAAATTACTCTTTATTGAGAAAAAAAAAAAAAATTAGCTAGATATAAATAAATAAATATACATTTATGTCAGGATAATGTGAAGGTACATCACATGGAGAATTAATACTCCATTGCCTTTGCTTGAGAGCAATAGCCGTGGTCTTATTAAAAATAAAAACCTCATATTTGGGAGGTGTGCTGTGACAGACTTGTTAGCTATTTAATTTATCCTTGACAGTGCATCTGTATATTTCATAACAGATACTAAGATACTGCCATCTGTGTTAGAAATCTAATCATGTAGCAATCTTAAACATTTTCTTTCTGTTATTTGTCATTTGTTTTACCACTGTTAGAGCTGCAATTGGTGCATTATTCCTGGACTGGGCATTAAACCTTGCAAACACTGGTTATTTGTCTGCTCTGCTAGTGGCCTTGGGCTGCTTGTATGTTGCTTGTACATTCTTTCTTCCCTGTGTTCTGTAATGGGTACTGTTTACATTAAAAATGAGCTATAAATTGTATTTTTACTGCTAGAACTCATATATAGAGCTGCACCTATTGATAGAAAAACTGAAAAAACCCAACTTAACAGGCTGTGTGAAATTAATACACATCAGTCAAAGAAATCCACTTTGATATGTGCTGTCATGGTTTTATTTTCAATGCCAGCTGCATATCAAAGTTCAAAGGAAAGGAATATTTTGGGAATTTTTAATTTCTTCAGTCTGTGCTTTGACCAACTTTTATATTTATTTTAGAAGTACTTTAGAACTTTAGAAAGGTCCTATAGTTCAACCTATTGCTAAATCTCACGTGTAATATAATTAGGAATTGTTAAGAAAGCATCCTGAGGAGAAAAAAAAAAAAAGAAACCAGACTTATGAGCACTTCACACCTGTAATTGAGGTTTATTTCTTTCTTCAATAATCTGGTTAGATAGGTGCAAAGGACACAAAAAAACCCGCAAACAAACAAAAACCAAATAAACAAACAAACCCCAAAACAAAAGCAAACAAACAAACAAACAAAAATCCCCAGAGGATGCAATAAATATATCTGAATCTGAAATATCTGAAAAAGGTTTATTTCATTTTCTTATCAGGAAAGGGAGTTGAGCAACTCATGGGATTAAAGGAGTCACCTGAAGACTCAGTGTACTTATCTCAATGCCTGACTTCATTCATTATTTTGGTCAAGTCATTCTCTTAAACCAAATTTTGTTGACTGAAAGATGTTCAGGTCAAAAGCAATTGTATTCTGTATTTGTACATGCCCTGGAACAAAAGCAGGTAACTTATTGAAATGTCACCAGTAAGCCTTATTTCTGCAAAATTCTGAGCCAATACTTTTCTCCTAAGATTCATATTTAATTTAAAGTTTCCAGAGAATACATTTAGTTGGGAACCTCAAGATAAAGATTTCAAGCATCCTGCAAAATAATAGCACTGTGCCATGTGAGTTAATGTGTGTCAAAAGGAAGAGAAAAACAAATCAATTAGCAAATGTTATCTTTCCTCTGAAGTAGGTAGGTTTTTAATTAGACTATTTAATCAAGAAAAAGATCAGAACAATTGAACAAACGTTTATTGTTTCCGATGTAAATCCTGAATAGTGCATCCCATCACTTTTCTGACTCTTCTTTATTATTTCCTAAGCACATTGAAATTCACATTTTTAAAAATTACATAATGAACGTTGTTATTGTGGGAAAAATGTTTGCCATTTTTCAAGCAACAGGAGATGAAGCAGTAAGTACCTGATTTTGGAATGCAGACGTATAGTCAAAGAAATTAGTTTTGTGCACATGACTTAAAAAACAAATATAATCCAAAACCCAGACACAAGAAAACAAGTTTGAAGTTCATAGTAAAATACTTAGTGTTCGTGTGTGAGGTTAAAATTAAAGATGACTCAGATCATTGAACAGCATCAATATTAATGATTTGAGGAACGAAACAGCAACAAAGAATTGCCATGCTATTGAAAAAAATGAATGAATGCATGCACGTGAGAATATCTGAAAGACATATCCCTGAGGTGTGTGCTATGTCATGAAATGTTAATGATGTTGAATTATTATTTTATTTTCAGAATGATTTCTCTACATCTTTCATAGAAAATAACTGAAAATTACTTTTGTATATCACACTTCACTGCATTTCTCTCCCCTGAGATGACGGTTGGCTGTTATTGGCATCACTCACGGGCCTTGACCAAAAGTACTACAGCAGGACTAGAGTCATTTGTCTGCCATTGCAGAGTTCCCTCACCACCTGTAAAAAATCTGCTCTGATAGTTGTTGTTATCACACTATTTTCCATTCTTCACCTTACTGCATAATGTCATGATTCTGTTAAAGTAACAGCTACAAGTACAGATGCTACCAATATCAGTAAGAAAGAATGGAGCATCCTGTCTGTGGCTGTTGTTCAGCACTCTTCTTTTATTTTTATGCAATATGGTGCAGCCGTCTCACTTTTTTGAGCAAAGTTGTTGCAATATAAATGAGAAAGTCCTTATAGCACAATATATTTTTTCTAGGTATTTAAATTGTACATATATCTAAATTATCTCTCCATTATGTAATTGTTATAGAATTTTATTTTTCTCTATGTGTGGAATTGCTGTCAAACTTCTACAGAACATATTTTCAGGGTGCAGCAGGAAAAAGAAAGAAATAAAAGAAAATCATCCTGTTCTCAGTGACCATCTTCACAGTCCCTTATGTGTAGTAGTTGTCACACTGTATGGAATAACTTTCTTTGTGAACTATTGATGGAATTAATAAAGCAAGCAATTAATTCTGAAATAATGAGGGAAGAATAAAAACACAGTAAAAATACACTAAACCACAACTCACTGCAAATTACTGGAATAAAAATATAGAAACATTTTCTGGTAATTCAGCAACTGTTAGTTGGGTTACTGCTGCCCCTGGGTAAACTGACATTTTCATATGCACTAATTAGCAAAGAGGTCAAATAAAATCTCAAATAAAATAGTTCATTTGTGGCATTTTGCCTCTATAGAGGAACTAATCTCAAGTTCTGGAATAACTGACAAAGTAAAATGCTAGGTGTTGTACCCACCAGGACTGGCTATCATCCACAGCTAATTAACTACAAACAAAATGGACAAAAACAATTTGTAGATTTTAAAAATTATTTTTATTGTTTGATGAAAGCTGCAAAGTATCTTTATCCCAAAGTATGAGATGATGTTGCCATGCACACAGAAACACACTTGGTTTTGGTTATGATCACATGCTGGAGTGCGTGGCAGCAATGCCAAGGCTGCCCTGGTGAAATAACACAGCCTAACATCTCTTCCACTCATCTGGAAGTCAAGCCAGCAGGTCTGCTGAGCTGACGACAGCAGTGAGCTCTTTTGCTAATTAGTGCATAGAGAAATACCTAATTACACAGGAACAGTAGTGACTTCAAAAGAAACAGCTGAAGTACCTGAAGAAATACACTCTGTGTTTCCAAGCCAGCCACAACCTCGGTTCTTGTTTTAATCACAGAATTGTCCAGGTAAAATTTCCAGCTGCTGCAAATGTAATTTTATCTCCATGGAAAAAGGATGGAAAATGACTGAATATTCAGCAATAGCATCATCCATTATCTCAGAATCAGCCTCTAAGAACACAAGTGTTCAAGATCATGCATGTTTATACATGTAAATGATGCTAAACTACTGCATCCTAAGACTGCTGTTAAGCAAAGCTGCTACTCAGTAAGCTAAAAGTTTCTATGGAATTAGTTTTGAAAAATACTGTTTTTAATCTGTTCAAAATACTTCAAAATGCTACACATTTTAAATGTTCACTTAAACAAAGACTTGTTTTAATTTCCAGTAAAATAAAATCATATAGCCATAAAAGCATCAGGTTTTTGCAATTTCTTTGCTAATTATCCTACATGTAAATTTTTATAAATTCTTTAACATTCTTCTATTGGTATTTTTCACTACCTAATTTTATCTATTCATTTTGTATAGATGGATATGTTTGCCAGTGCATCCTGATGCATTTTTATATATTCATACATCATTACATTATTACAGTTTGCTGTTTCAATATATAGGTTTCATGAGGATGAACTTGGCATAATATTTTTTCACATAAAAGTTAAAATTAAACCTATTTTAATTCAAATAAAGGCAGAAAGAAAGGTATAAAAGTCTTTGTGTAAAAAGCAAAATTTTAGAAACCCTCAATTTTTAAATGCCTATATTGCCATTTTCATTTTATTCTCCATGAAGAAATACTTTCAGGCAAAATCAGTAGTAACTTCAAACTGTCATTTGATACTTTTGAAAAACTCTGAACCAAACCAAATTATGTTTTTCCCTGAAACAAAAGCAATTCTTAGCTTCCTACTAAATGTTCAATAAAAACTAAACCAAGTTTCTCTTTTTGTGAATTCAGGTGGTGTTCTCTCCTTAGAGGCTTGCAAGTGTGGCTTCTTGAGCAGTGTGAATTATAAATGCAATTAACATTTGGATTTTTGGTGCCATGTGCTCATGTTACACTTGATTATTGCCTCTTTTTATTTCCAAGCATATGTATGCCATGACCTGTCTGTCCACATTATTTGGCAGTAGGCAGAAAACTATGTCAGAGGTCTGTTGTGATCTGTAGTATGTATAAGGCTGACTGTGTTGCCATTTTTTTATTACTTGTGTGGTGTATTTTAGCCCCCTCTGAAATAATGGAAAATATTTTCTCGGTTGTTAATTGTCGAAACACAAATGTGCTTTGAAATTTCTGAGTTACTGGAAAAATTCTTCAGGCCCCATCAATTTTACTTCTGCTCAAATGTGTTATGGGTAGGAATGAATCCATAAATGTGTATTGTGCCATGTGCACTGGCAAAAAGGATCTTACTGTCCTTCAGCTCTTGTTCAACTTTCAACTCCTGTTGCTTTTTTTTAAGATCATTCTGGTTTTATTCAAGATACAAAAGGCATTCATTCATAGAAACACTTAGTGGGCCTACAGATGTTTATCTTATCTTCATTACCATTTAAAATTAATAAAGTACACAAAACTACTACTGAATGCAAACATATATGCAATAACTTGAACAGAAAAGAGAAACAAAACAGAGCCCTGTATGACTCAATCCTTTAATTAGACTATTGAGAAATGTTATATAAAAAAATGTTTAGATCTCACATGATGAAACACAAGCCTTCAAAATTGATAACTCTTTTTCTAAATGAAGGACATAACTGACATTTTGAAAAATTATCCCACACCTAAATGTCTGATTTTTAGGTACAGAATTTCATTGCTTAGGTCAATTTAGTTTAACACTAAATGTTTCAGTCAGTAAACCAGCTTCAAATCAGAGCATCACAGACCTAAAAGAAAAACCAATAACTTACCTTTGTTTTAAAAACTTATTTTGTTGTCTCTTGTATTGATATTCAAAAGTAGAGTATTTTTTATGAACTTGACATAGGTAAAATGCTGAAACTTGGTTGCCTAGACAGTTATTACTCCTCATGAGTAACACGTAACTACCAAAGGGTTAAATGAAATCCTCTCCTCTAGAGTCAGGAGGTAAAAATGTAACTAAAAATAAAAGCTGTTTCAGCTCTTGAGGACAGAAGGAGCAGAAGAGAGTGTTAGTCCATCCAAAAATAGTCTCCTTATATCTACAGATATACAGAAAAGGCATAATTCCTTTTACATGAAAATAAGGTTTTCAAAGCAAAGTGGAAACTTATCTGTGATAGCAGAACCTTTTACTCCAATATATTTGACTGACAGAGGATTGTATGAATGGAAAAGATCTGCTTTTCAATATGTAGATAGTTCTAAAATACCCACAAGAGATGTTTCCTTTTGAGATGGTCTATTCTCTCATGGATTTGTATTTCGGATAACCTCCTGCTGTGCTAAGGAAGTTCTGTGTGAGTGGTGCTACCCCCCAGATTTGGAAACATGTTTGTAACAGCAGTATATCTGGGCACAGAAATTATTGTACAATATTTTCATCTGCAAGCTGCTGCTGCTGCTTTCAGTTGTGTAGGGTGGTTCTGCTGTTGCTGTGCAGTGACACATTAGGCTGGGCATGTAAAGTAATGCAGTGTGACTGATACAAGCTGATGTTACACTTCACAGCACAATGCTTCATAATGTGTTATGTCAATGAGAGCATTGGAAAAAAAAATAAAAAAAATTCTCCAGACAGAACTGATAGAAGAATCCAAGAATAATCTCCCTTTTTTCCTCCTCCCCTCGCCCTCAAAAAAACCCCCAAAAAAAGACACTGAAAACAGGGCAATTTGTATTCAACACACAAAAATAACTTCTGGAGAATACATAGCAGTTGTTGGTTGTATAATACACTTAGAGTCGAATTAAGAAGGGGAAATAATTTTTATTTTAAAACCTGTCTTTCTCTTTACAGAGTTAACATAATTTCACAGATGTGACCTCTGCTGGCTTTCAAAGCCATGTGTTTTTAGAGGACTAAGACTAGAGTGCTTTAATGTACCTCTGGTCTACATAATGTTATGAGCATTTTCAGCTTGTAAAGCAACATGTTATTTCAATTCCAAACAGAAATATTTCTTTAATGAACTATCTTAGGTTTCTCTTGTACATTCCTTTTATTTATTTTAATTTTTAAACTTAATGTCTGTTTTTCAAGGTGTACTTGTTATTTGTTTTTATACAAATACTTTTCTTGAAGATCACATGAACATACAGAAACTGGCACAGTGTTTTCTTCATGTTATTGTAAGCTTGTTGAATTTTCTTTTCCATGGGATCCTTCTGAAGTTTGGAAATCTTCCCATCTTATTCTCAAATTCAGTCCTTATACCAAAAAACCCCGAACCACATTCCCCCTTCTCCCTCCCCAGCTCAAAACCCTCTTCATAAATACACACACAAACAAATGAAAACAAAAAAAAAAAAAAAAAAAAAAAAAAAAAGAAAAAGTATTTCTTTGACTAGTTAAACTTCTTTTGGCCTGAAAATTAGAAATTGATGAATTGATAAATTTTTAAATTTGATAAATTATTTTTATACCACATCTTACAAATTAAGCGAAAGGGAATTCAGAAATCAATGAAACTTCGGCATTTAGAAAAAGGATGGTAGAAGGATTAAAAATCAGCCTTAAAAATATCTGCCTCTTTATCAGTGTATCTCAACATCCCAACGATTATTCACTCAAATCAGGTCATCCTCGAGGACACACTGCTTGTAATCTCAACCTCTATAAAACATTTTTCATCCCCTTATGGTTGTAGGTTTGACCTTCATGTGAGAGCTCAGTGAGGAGGGAGCTCACAAAATAATGAGGAAGTTTCTTATGGGAATGGTGCTGCACTTTTTAAGTTTCTGGAAACCCAGGTGGTAAAGGCATTCATCTGTAACACATTTTCATCTTTTCAAACATGCTGATCTTCCCAATCAAATACTATAATTAGTATATTCTGTTGTTATTTTGAACATGATCCAGTTTTGACTGTTCCACATAGTCAAGGATTAAATTATCACATTTATACTATATTTTATAGCTATTTTCTGATAAAGTGAAAGGAGAAACTAGCAGTAAGGATAAGTAAGCAATTTATGAACTGAAAAAGTCAATCTGTTTCCTCAGAATAGAACCTGATTTTGCTTTCCAATGCCAAATCTTCCATTTTAACAATCAAGAGGAAAAGTTATATGTTTCCTTAACGTGAAAGATTATTTTGGTGTATTTATGTGTGCTCGGTTTTTTGGTATTGTTTTTCCCCAAAATAATGCCATTCTGTACAGTTGCACAACATTGCTTGAAACACTAAATTAGAAGACAAATATCAGAGACAACAAATATGTCATATCAAGAAAACAAAATCTTATTAGAAAAGCTCAGATTTTAAACATATTAGTAGAGATTTAAAATCAGCAGGTTTTTTTTTTAATTAGATAAAGGAACTATAGTAAGTCTAGCAGATATTAAGTTGTTAAGTGGATGAAACATGGATGACACAGTGAAAAAACTTCTACAGCTAAGTCCTTAATTAGTCATGCCAGTGTTGATGTAACTCCATCCTGTAGTCTCTCCTACAGTGTTGTTTAAGTAAAGGCTTTATATCCTGCTGGGAAACACTACTCAGTGGTTAACTGACCAAGAAGGATATAATTAATAAATTTTAATGTATATGAAGTTTAGCATGGGCTCTTTATTTTAGCACCTTATCCCTTATACTTTGTTTCCCTGTTCCCAGCACTCTGCAGGAATTCCCGTTCCTGCCACTTGCTTTGCAAAGGGAAGAAACTTTTCTTTGGACCAACCTGTGCTACTGAGTCACATGCAGTGGAGAATTCTGGTGCCTCCTGAAGGGCTCTGCCACCTTTGTCCTCCACAGATCCCTGCTGGCTGCTGAGATTGATGGGAAAGAGCTGACCTTGCTTCCCTCTGTGTGCTTCTGCTCTTTACTTCTTTTATTTTTTTTATTTTCATCAAGAAAATGTAATCAGCCAGGACTGGACTTGTTGTTTGAAGTGTGCCATGTCCTGCTACAGTAACAGCAGCAAAATAATTTAGGTTAATTTTGGTTATGGAAAAAGTAAAATTTTGGATATTTTCCAAATATCCAAAATCCTTTGTGTAAATGCTTTTTTTTTCTTCTTCCTGCAGCAGAAAAAGCTGATATATATCAGCTTATGATAATAATGGGGATTTTTTTTTGTTTAGACTTGTAATACCCATAAACCACAGTATTTGGCCAATCTCATTTACTTGGTGGTTTTTAACCAAAAGAGGATGGCAAAATTGTGTAAAAAGTTCACACTTTGGTGTACTCTTATACTTCTATAATAATAGCAATAATTTACCATTATTGTACTACCATTGATGTTTGGAGGGCCTGCACAGGGATTGTGCTATGGGGTTCAGCTTCAATCTTTTTTTTTTCTGTGTTGTATATATGTGTGTTAATCAACTTTTTCACTGGTGAAGAGAAACAGGCAGTTTCAGAGCACAGTTTATAGGTTTAGGTACGGGCTTTATATGAAGCTTCAAAGCTTCACTCTGTATCTCTCTCCAAAAATAAAGGGAATCCAGACAAAAGTCTGGTTATGTTCCCAGTCACAGGTGTGACATGTGACCCCAGAGAGATCCAAACTAGGGACCACTGTGAAAATGTAGACACAACAAATGGGTGTCAGTGCACAGCCTCCTTTCCCTATGGAAGCTACCTTGGCTAAATTCCTAAATAGTTCCTGCAAGCAGATATTTGAATTAAATTGGAAATAATCCAAAATTTCAAAAGACAAAAGACCAAAAATACAATGTAAATAAAGTACTGTCCCTTTTCTGTTGCTACATGTGCAAATGGAAATAAAATATTACCCATGCATTGCTGTAATGTTCGTGATTCAGAAAAGTCAAGGAAGAGTAAAACATAGTTTCATTATTTTTTATGAGGGCCATCAAACCCACTTGTGGGCCAGCCAGCTGGAGGGCTGCTGGGGAAGGACACATAATGTGTTACAAGTGCCAAGTCTGGTAGTTACATGCTGTAGTACAAAATAGTTCTTAGACAGACAAGTGTTTTTATACAGAACAGATCCCAGGAACTGTAGTTATTACTGGAATGTAATATTAAAACCAACATGAAAACTGACTAAAGGTTACAGCATTTGCTATTACGAATCTTTTACAGTTAGCATATAGTCCTCTTGGGGTGAGAGTGATGGAGAAAGGAGCAAGTGTTGTAACAGGAGATCTGACATGATCTGATTTATTCATGTGCTTGAACAGCGGCTTATGTTATCTGCTTGATTCGTCATTTAAAAAAGAAATTATTACAACTGAATTTTAGCCACAGACATGAAAACGAGGGAGTCATCCTGAAAAAGACTAGAAAACAGCTCACCAGTATTTGTGTTCCTGCTGTGAAATTGCTTCTTTGCTTTTGCATATGCAGGAACATAATAAAAGGTGTTGACATGAAAATAACTGTAAAAGTTCCATTTTCTTTTCCCTAAAAGCAGGAGGCTGAGGAAAATTTCTTTTGGCAATGCATGGAGTATATGGAAGGAAATTTAAGACATCATTATAATTCTCTCACAGCTGGAAGAGGCAGACTCCACCAGGAAGCTACTTCATCATCACAGCTTAATTTTATATTAAAAAGTTCAAATATGTAAAATGATTAAAACCTCCAGTGGTTTAAGACTTTATTTCTGGGATTGCAGATACTGCAGAAAACGGCATACTTTACCTTGAAAAGAGAGGGTACTTTTCTTTCCTTCAGTTATTGAAATAGAAAACATCTATAGTTGAAATGATTGAAGAATGACATTGTGACTCAGTGTTCTTCATTTTGAAATGACAAGACACTCAGCATTTGCCCTCAGTCGCAGCTGGTGTTAAAAGCTCTCAGGTATGGTTAGGACGAAGGCTTCAAGCACCATGCCTAGATCTAATAGATGACCTTAACATATATATTTCTGCATGCCTTTCATAAAAAAATAATTTTATTTGCTTTTAACCATTTTTTACATAAATGAAATTTAATAGATATATTTTCAGTAACCTAATTTACATAGGCTGGAATACCTAATCCATTCTTTCCAGACAATATTATTCTGGTAGGGGAACT
The DNA here is from genome assembly GCF_030490865.1 of Poecile atricapillus. NCBI lineage: Eukaryota > Metazoa > Chordata > Aves > Passeriformes > Paridae > Poecile > Poecile atricapillus. The sequence continues at coordinate 41,013,964 of NC_081252.1, forward strand.
TAATTTATCCATATGCTTCTATTGTCGACACCTTTTTTTCTTTGAGGGTTATTCAAAATTCAGAATAATAGTTGTTGCAGACTTTTTTCTGCTTATATTGATGAAGGTTTTTTTGGGTGAGAGAAGATCTCTCTTATTGTACCTTTTATTTTGGAAAATGGAAATGCATTCAGAGTTAATTCATAGACAATCTGTAAAAAATATATGTATATATATATATAGTTTTCATTAGAACAATATCTTTATTAGCTAAAAAAAATAAGCAATACTTCATAAACACTTTATAGAGTGTTTAAACAAAACACGTTTGTTTCTTCACTTAAGGCTAGCCTAGAATTTTGTAATCATTGTCTTTTTTATTTTTCCCCTAAGATTCTATTTCAAAACTTTGAGTGGTTCTGGTAGGGTATGAGCCTGTGGTGCCAGTAGCACACTATGAAAGGAAGTGAAATTTATGTAAGAGAAATAGACTGTGTTTCATAGGGAAATTATTCTTAATTAAATAAATAATAAATAGGGCAATTTAATAGTTTTCTGAAAAAAATACCTTAAAAGTTACAGAGATAGAAAAAAACCGGTTAGAGAAAGAGGAATGGAGACTAATAATGAACTTCCTGGCTTTAATTTAGCTTGGAATAATTTGCTTAGTCTGGGTAGCAACAGCAGGAGCAGGGCAGAAAGGCTCAAGTGTGTTATTAGAGGAAGGTCAAGGAGCTCATATGGTCTTGAAAGAGAGGAAGTTAAGAATACTTGTGATGTGAGGAATAGGTATGGGATGGGAAAACTATTGTCTGTCTGTTTACAGCTTTAAAATACACTGAAGGATTTTGAAATTTGTATTTTTAATCTCTTTGTGTTAGAATTTGAGCACCTACAGAGCCTCATGGGGAACTAAACTTGGTGCTTGCCAAGCCAGGAGTTCAACCTGAACTTGCAACACATGCAGCAGGGCTTCAGGAAAGACTCTTGTACTCAGCGAGAGGTATCTCCTGCACTTTTCATTCTTCCCTCCTTCTTTGCCTCTTGTAGAATTAATTCTGGTGGGGCCACAAGGACAGAGTGAAATCTGCCCTGACTTTGCCATGCAGGATTGCTGGGAACAGTCCCGCCCTCTTATACAGCTATTCCAGACCTCCTGTTAGTCTTTCATCAATTTTATAAATATTTTTGGGAAAGAAGGAAAAGCAAAATGCAGCTTTGTCACCCAGATTAAAGAGCCTTTTATTTTAATTCTGACAGTTTCAGAACTGTAATGATCAAAGACTCTGGCAGAAGGAGCATTTCCATGACTACTCTGTATTTCAGCCTCTTCGTCTTATAAGCCATGAGCTTGTGCTCAGATGTTAGCTTTAATTTTTAGTTTAAGTTTTAAGATGTTTCCTTTAGTTTTTAGTTTAATTGTTTGTCTTTAATGGTCACTTTTCAAGTCCTGATAATGAAATAATAATCTTCCAGATTTTGATAATGGGTTGAAAGCATACTGCTGTTTTCCAGTTAATGAAGTTTATGGTTAACCTATGTCATGAAAAAAAAGTATTTGATACTTTTATGCACTTCTATACCATCAAAGTCTGTAAAACCACACACTTCCAATTTTAAGTAGAGCACAGATATTGTAGGTAGCCAAGTCTGAGGGCAGGATTAAAAAACCTGATTTAAGTATATAGAAAAAATTCAGCTTGATTTACAGAGTTTTAGTTTCTCCATAAATAGACTTTTTCTTCTTTTTTTTTTCTGAAAGAACAAGCATTTTGAATTTGAAACCTGCATTCAAACATAAGAGTAATGACTATAGATATTGTAGATGTTTGTAAATGAACAAAAGTCCTCCTTGATGGGATCTACACATGCCTGTTACTTTTCCATAAAGCTTTTACGAAGGTGCAGATTATACCTGTACAAGAAAATCAGTACAGTTCCCAGCCTCTACACCACTCACTTGGGAATGAAAAGCATCTCAACAGGAGCCTCTAACTAAAAGCAAATGGGTGGAACAGGAACTATTTTAGTCTACCTTACATTTTTGGCCAGAGTAGAAGGAAAGAAGAGGTTATGTTGAAAACATAAAGGATTATGGTGAAGGAAAGTGAGCATTCTGTGCTGGTGAAATAGTGTCAGAGGAGAGCTGTAAAGTAAAAACCATCCTAGCATGGATAATGCTATCAAATGTAACACAAGACATGTGTAAGTAAGTGGATTTTTTTTAATGCCTGACAAGTCTGGCATCCTGTTGCACTGTAGCTCTGTTGAACTAATATCTCTAGTCTTGACTGTGCTATGGCTCTACTCTGTAGAACTATCAAAAATTGTCTAACAGAGAAATCTCTGAAGCTTTTGATGGAGCAGTTGAAGTACAAGGTATATAAGCAGAAGAGCTGATGGTCCCAGAATATCAAATCAACCCAAAGTTCTTCATTCTTTATTTAGAATAACAAACCAAACCAAACCCTGAATTTGTAGAGCCCATGACAGATGAGACACCACTACAGTTTAAAAAATTATTTTCACCTTATTTCTCTGAGTGTTTCCCTTATTACTCTGAGTTAAGAGAAAGCTGATGCTTCAAATACCTACAAATTTGTAATCAGTGTGCTGCTCTAAATAGCAACGAAGCGTGTTCCATCGTGCGTTGTTAGCATATGCCACACTTGGATAGCAAGCAAATAAAATGAACTAAATATATGGCTTCAATTGTCTAGTGACAATGAACACAGAACCTGTCAGACTTTCATTTTAATAAAATTTGAGAAATACTTTTTTTTATGAAATTAATATTAGTATCTTATCAATCATGTCAATTCTATAATTGAATCTTCTTAACAGATGTTTTACTGAAGTTTGCATAGTGATGTTGAGGTTGCTTGAAGCTTTCCCTACAGCTTACATTGGTGTAGGTTTTTTTAGGTCAGTGATTACCATACACACAGATGAATACAGAAAAAAGACTGTTCCTACTGCCTTTTGCTTTATTTTGCTGATATTAAAGTGAAAAATTAAAAAGTTGACCCTATTATCTAAAAATCAGCCTCATTGTCTCACTCTTTGTCGTATTAAGTTATACAAAGCTTCTAGAATAATTCAGATGATGATCTTTCCTTAAGTAATTATTAACCAAACCCAAATTTACAAACCTAATAAGCCTATCTTGCCAGTCACAAACCTGTCTGTTAGAACCTTGATGGATTTAGCACCTCTACAGTATGCAGAGTCTTACTTTGGTATACAATTTTTATCTAAAAGCTTTGGATTTGTAACTTTTCCTAAATCAATAAAATGAGATAAATACAGGTCAATATTTGGATGAAATATCTTACATTTCACAGGGTGATCTAGTAGCAGCAGATAAATTCTTACTCTTCATTTAGCTGTGAATAATTGCCATGGCTTTGCACCCAGAATTTCTGCCTTTTTTAAAGACATCCAGCATAAAGATCTACCTTATTTGGTGCTAGAAATAAACAATTCAGTCACAGATATATCAGTCTCTGTCCTGGCAAAATTCCAGGCTGTTAATTAAATTCTGATTGCCTAAACCTTTGTTTGTTTGGTCATTGTTAATAGAGTGGAGGTATTTTATATTCTGTGAAGATATTTCATGGCCATTGACCCCTGGATCCTAAATTTCTTTACAGATTAAAGACCAAAAATATTTATTTTGAACATGTGCATTACCTGAAAGTGAGATAAATCTCTTTGAATTTATTATTGATATGCAGATCTTACAGCATGTCACACCATAAATAATAATCATTATCCACACTTTACAAGTGGGAACAAGGCTCAAGGCATTGCAAGCATCAAGAGGTCACCCAAGGACAAATGCCAGAAGAGAATATATGTCTTCAAAGTCTGTCTATTAATTCACTGTATGGATTGTAGATGGTTTAACTGATACAACTGTTTTATTTTTTCTTGTTTTGTAAGAATTTAAAGAAATATTTTAATACACTGTACACACCAGAACTTATTGACTCATATAGCAGTCAATCAATCAAAGTCTTTTACAATTCTGTTTAAAATTATTCTATGACACATTATTCACTATGGGACAGTGACAGCTGTGCTTTAAAAATAAGTTCCTAATTTTAAACTGTAAATCTTAAAAAGCTAGAAAATAGCTGTTATTATTCCAAGGGAGAGGAAAGATAGAGTGGTTTTTAGATGTCAATTTGTGTTTTCTTATGTTAAGACAATTTCTGGAAAATGTGTTTTAAAAGTAGCTTTCAATGTATTTTCATTAAGCAGAAGTGAAAACATGATATATTCTGAGTGAAGTCAAAGAAAGCAGTGACATTTAATGATGGTTTTTAAAGGAGGGTAGACAAGTTTTCAGCCAGGGCTTCCAAACACATAAGTAGTTCTAGCAGTTGAAAGCAGAGCATTTAAATCCTTTTGACATCCTTAATTGGATGTTCCCTCACTCTCTCGCCTGTCTTGCTATTTGCCTTTACTTCTCTCTGAGTTTTTCAGAATATTAAAAATGTTCATAACCTTACAAAAATAATGCACTTAAATATTTGTAATGCCCTCTTGTGTATACAGCATCAAACCATTAGTCTGTGGAATTATGCCTGGTGATATTTTTACCACCCACCCTTTACCAGTCAAGGCAGATAAACAGATGTGTACACTTCTTTAAAATCTTAATTTTGCCAGAGGTTTGGTATGTGGCGAATCAAACTGACAGTAATGGTGGGTTGGTAGAGAATGGGAGTAGCATGAGCTCTGCAATAGTGTCCATGTGTGTTTATATGTGTGATATGTGTAGTAGTACATACAAAAAAAAAAAAAAATCAGGCCAAGTTTTTTATCCTAGAATCTGGATTTTTAAAAAGCATTATCACATTTTACCAATATTCAGTATTTTTTCAGCTGACATTTTCTTATCATGTTTCTTGGTATGTCATGTGGGACATTCTCACAGTTCAGTAATAAAAGACCACCACCAAGCAGCTACCACCAGACTTTCAATGACAAAAAACCTGCATGCAAGAGAAGAAGGGAGGTTTCATCATTATTATTTTTAAACACAAACAGAGAAAAAGGAAGGGTAAGAAGTAGGAATATTTATGAGAGGAAAAGAAGCCAACACACACACACAGCCACAACCACCTTGATTGTGTTAATGTCTATGTGATTTGTTCCTGTTTTTAAATTACTAAATTCTATATGTAGACATAGTCCTCTTAATTTTAAAATTGTGTGGTAGAAAGAGAAACCGTTTAGAGAAGAACAAAATGAGAGTTCAAAGCTATGGAATAGCTTCCATGCAGAGAATGACAGGTAAGCAGGGAGGGTTTCTGAAGAGCTAGCAGAAGAGATAGCAGAAGAGATAGCAGAAGAGATAACAGAAGCGCTCTGTGGAAATGTGGCTCAGATGCAGAGAGACTGTAGGTGTCAATAGTCATCGTCTCTTCCAAGACAAAAACTGAAATACCAAACTGATGCACAAGGTGACACATCCAACACCAGCACAAAAACTTTCGGGCCTTTAGGATGTTGCAGATACCTGACCTTTGTACGAATTTACTTTTTTACTGAACAAGAATCTGCATCAAGGATAGAAACACATGGTGTGTGCAATTTTAGCCAGTGATCAGCATCCTGAAGTACTGAGAGGGAGATCTTCACAATTTTTAATACAAAATTTCACTGTATCATGTACTTTTATGCATTGCTTTCCAAGGAAGCAAACCATGAATTTAAGCAGAATAAAAATGAACATTGTGGGAGCATTCTTAAGCCCTGAAACTGAGAAGTAAGCAATGCAATGAGAAGAAAACCAGGTGGGATTTCTTGAATTTGGATCTTTTTTAATCACCTCTACTTTTTATTTTTTTCTGAAATATTATTATTAAGTAGATCTTTTTCATCTTTTCTTAGGCTAATATTTTTTCAAATTTTGAACCCAATATGACTGACATTTAAAATAATGTGTGTAATTTTTTCTCCTTATTTTTTCTTTCATGATGCTTGAAACATTTTTGTTATGCTGATAATTTAGCATGGAAGTGTCCAATCTAAGCAAACTCTACATTTTCAATCTTTTCTTTTTGTTTATTTGATTTTACCACCCCTTCAGTTACATAACTGTGTTATGTGGGGTTTGTTTCTTTTTTTCCAAACCACTCATTTCAAAACATTTTATCTGTTTAGCACAGTACATCCCAAGCTATTGAACATATCAGCCAAGACAAAATGTGGCAGTTGTAGCCTCAGGTAACTCATAAATGGGCTGCGTTCACATCTGAGAGAGAGGAGGAAAAAGTACAACTTGCTGTGCTTAGCAGTAACTGAGTTAATTATTTGCTGACATTGATATTCCACGATAATTGCCACATTCACCGGATTCCACAGAGACTCGTGTGTTACCAAGGTTCAAACGTGTTTAACCAAACCAAAGGAAATGAAATCAGGAAGTTCATGAACTGCAGATTGCTGGAAATGGTATGGCAGGAACCATAGCACTACAAGCTTGTCCTCCTCTTGTAGTCCCTCAGGTGCCTGCTGCTGACCTCGGGCAGAGCTGATCCTTTGGCTGGCTGTGGCTGTGGCTGGACACGGTGAGCCCCAGACACAGCTGGGGCACTTGTGCACTGTGCTGTGAAAGCACTGCACAGCTGGCAGGGGGAAACACTGCAACCCCACACCAACACAACACAGCTGGCTCACAGAATATGACTTTGCCATGGCTGCTGGTCTGCCTGAGCTGCTGGCCACTGGACCAATAAGTGGTGAAAGCCCCTTTTTATTCCCTGGAAAGAAGTGACGCTGGGAGGGAGCCAAACTCTGCCACCACAGACAGGGAATTTTAGGAATTGACCATCTGAGGTCATTCACAGGCAGAGAACAACAGCTACCAAGAGGAATTGAGGAACGAGGTTTTTGGATTAAAATTAGCAGGCGGTTTATATAGGTAAGGCAGCTGCTGGAGAAGAGGCAATGTAATAAACTATTGATCCTGTGGAGGGTGAGACAGCTACAACTGGAACACACAAAGCTGAGATGTCTTTGACAGGCACAGAATAGAAACTATATTACCTCAGAGAGTGCTTAAATAGACCTGGAGAGCAAGGAGGGACACTGTTAGCGAAAGGGAAAGAAAGATGGTGAACTTCTGCCCAGAACAGAAGGAGAGGATAAGAATATCACTGCAGAGAGAATTTAAACTGAAACAGTTACTGAGAACATTCACACCAGGTGAAAGGATAGGGGGTTGGTGAGTTTAAAAAAATCCCTTATATTTCTATTAACACATATTTCTAATGAGTTTTGAGGCATCACATAAAAGTTCTCCTATAGAAATATAGGATCTTTGTGTTTACTATCCACAGTTAAGCATTTTAAAACTTCCATGAGGTAGTAAGATCCATTCATTGCCCCCTGACTATATTGTCTCACTTCATCATTGGTAGATTAGTCACATAATGGGATACTAGAACAGGCACTTAAGTTTTTTCTTTTGGTATGATAAATACACACTTCTCTCTTTCTACATCAGAGCTGTGAAACAAAGAAGCGTTACAATTATACACATAAATGCTTCTAAGATGTGAAACTTTTGTGACAGTGATTTTAGCCCTAAGAACATCAAAGTTATTTTGGGGATTCTCAAAATTTCTATAGCATAGATGCAGGAGGAGGAATGGAAGGGCTGGTGGCTGTTGAAGACCTTTATCCGTGCCACAGCAGTCTGATGTTCTCACGCAACCGATGGAAATAAGTATAAAGAATTTTCTAAGGCATGACTAATTATGAGTGAAGTTGGTTAAAAAGAAAAGTTATGTGCAAAGTATTTCTTGTCTTGGGTATCTTTTGTCTTTTACCTTTGGGGAAAAATATCATTTTACTGTTTTTTGTTTTGTTCTCTTTTGGAACACAAGCAAATTGAAGGAAGTTATTTAAACATGATTTTGGTACTTAACTAAACTAATAAATCCACACAATTCCTGATCCCTCTGCAGAGACTTAAGAAAAGGTCCAACATAATTACCTTTATTTCAGCATCTATTCAGGACAAAATTAATTTGTTTTTCAGAACTCCAGAATGTAGATATTGAACAGATTAATAAGAAACAAGGCAATTATTTGGAATGCAGAATTTGGGGAAAGATAATTGGCAAGAAGATGAGGGCAGACGGATGGGCCTTCTACGTTGTCAGTCACAATATTCTTTGTGGGAAATCAATAAAGAGTTTGAGCTAAAAAGAGGTGAAAATCTTTTTCTAAGTTTCAGGCTAAAAGTGTTCAGCCCTCATTCATGCTCATTGCAGAGAAAAAGAAGGTTTATAATTTTGACCGTGCTGTTGCGAGAGCACTTGACAGCCTACTCCTTGTGCTTGTGAGTTATTTGGTTATTACTGCTTGCTGTGCAGTATCTCAGAGCCTGGGGGAGAGAAGGGGCTCACCAGCTTGATCAGTTTCTCACAGCTTTCTCTGCAGTACATTCTGTGTCCCTTGGTTGTCTCTCATACTTGCACTCTCTCATTACTTTTGAAAACTGAGTTGTTAAAAATGAAGTTAGAAATCTTGTTTGGTTTTCCCCAAACAGCTTTTCCATGATTTTCTGGACTGCTTTAAAAGGAGTATGGTTACGATGCTGACAACTGCAAGCACACTGTAGTCTGCATGTTTTTAATAATGCTCTCAGGTAATTTCTACTGGTTTATTACTTTTTTTTTGTACTATTAGTGCTCTTTCTTGCTACATTGTTTTACAATGTTTTTCATTAAAATGCAAATGTTTATCCATTTGTTTGTTTTTTTACCATAACACATATTGTGTTTCCTCAGACATTAGACAGTGCCCATACGGTAGTTTAGGCATCCAGTATCTCCCAAAGGTACTGTCTAGCTGCGTGCTAACCCATCTAGTGTAAAAAGGTATTTGAAATCCGACACCTTTTCCCAAGGAAATTCCTCTCTTAGCTAAAGGCAAACGTTCCCATTTTGCCTGTTTTCAACTATTTTGGCCTTACTCAGAAAGAAAAAAATCTATCAGGCTGAAGAGAAAGAGAAGTTGAAGCATTTAAGCGTTACCCTAATCCTGAGCTCATCCTGGAGAGTGTGTCCTAGGGAATGCCTATCTTTCTACACCCTCTACGTTCCCTTTTGTTAACTCCTCATTAACAAACCAGATCTTTGGTGTGTGTTTTTTTCTTAAATGTGAGAGTAGTGAACAGAAATACAATTATACAATTATATACCCAGGTATGAGATTAAGCATGTCTATAAGGTTAGATTTTTGCTTACTTGTCCCCCATGCAGTCCATACAGACACTGAATGCCCTACCAGGCTGGTCTGATTGTGCTGTACTCAAAGTTCTTTCCTCACTGCTCACCCACCTTGAGTATCTGAAGGATGGTGTGGATTACATTTATTTTAGCAAAGTCTGCCAAGGTGAGCTGAAACTTCCCCACTTCAATGCTTACATCTTCTAGGATCCAGGATTTGTTCAAGCCTTTTAGAATTCAAAACATTTCATAAATAACTAAATGACAAGAATAAAATATTGTTTTTATTTAGAAGTATATTCTTTGTAGTTGCTTTTTAGATCTTGGTTTGGGTCATGTCACTGGACATTTGATTTTCAAGCAGAAATTCAATATTCAAACACTCATGTTACATGCTAGAAGATACTTGGTGTTCTTGCAGACACCCCAAACACAACTCCATGGTCCCATATCAGATCCCTGATTTCATTCTGGGGGCATTCATAAGTCTCACATAACTGGAAATTTCGTAAATCCCAACCTTTTTTGTTATTATTATTATTATTTCTGTGTAGGAGACATCATCTGATTTTTACATGTCATACATCCTTGCAAAGGGCACAGACCAGCTGTAGGTTCTCTGTGTGCACAGCTGCTCAGTATTAGTTTTCCTACAACACCCAGATTTGGTGGTTAATCAGTACCCAAACTCTCAGGTGCTTAATTGTTGTAAGCTGTAGCAAGACATTTGTATGAAATGTGGAACCACCTCCAAAAATCTATCAAGTGAAAGACTCTGAACACGTGGCTGGAGCAGGCCCAAATTTATTACAGGAGAGTTCTTGCTGCTGGGGCTCCTCTGTAAACACATGCATTAATTTGTTCACTTTTTTTCACCTTATCATGTGAATATAAAGTAACATTTAAATCTCTTTTTTTTTCCCCCTGAATGTTGTTGTGACAGTATCCCTCAGTATTGTATTTAAAACCTTTCCTTGCTAAAAACCAAGCCTGAGCACAAACCCACCAACCAAATACCCCCAATCTGATGCTGAACATTTAATGTTGAAAATCTGTTATCTTGCTGCAGATTTACCTTTCATTAGGCATTAGAAAATAATCTTATAATCAAACCAATATTACACCGTTTATATTGAAGATTGCAGAAAGGCTATATCTTCCCCTCAGGGCCCATAATCAAGTCTTTTTCTATGTAGTTCAGAGTGGTTAAACAGCTGAAAGTCGTAAAAGAACAGGGAAGCTTTTAAGATGTGGAGAAATTTAATTTGTGCTAGTTTTTAAAAGTAAGACCATATAATTTACTTAAAATTTTATGTTAAGCCCAAAAAGAGAGAAAGGCCACCACAGAATGACAGGGAGAATATTAGTAAAATGTGATTCTGGGTGTAAGAAAATTCAGAAATTCTCTGTCTTGTGTGTGAGAAAGTTAATTTGTTACGCACTTTTCAGCTTTGAGAATAGAAACTTAAATTTCAGAAGATAATTTTGTTCTTCCTTTACATTTATCAGAGTCAGAGCAAAGTTTTCTCACCAGTGCTTAGAGGATATCACTGCCTGAAGGAATTACCTCATAAAGGAAGCTGGCATGGAGGTGAATGTAGACTGTGATTCACATTATTCTCAGTGTCTGTAACGTCTATGAGCAATAACCACCAGTCAACACCGCCTTTAATATTTTGCAGATTTTTATATTTGTGTTTTTTCCTTATTTTGGAATCAAAATTGAATACATGAAATCATGCTTTTTAAATCAGGGGCAAGCTGAACATAGTGAACATTTTCTTTCAGTCGTGTTTCTCTTATTTGCTGTTTACTCCTGGAACATTATTTATAGCTAGGTTTTTCTCACACTAGAATTTTGATTTTGAAAAATCTGAAATTCAAGCCCTAGTGGTTACCTAAAATTTAATCTAGGGGTGGGTGTCATGATGCTTTAGTTCTGTTTACACCAGAAGAACCATACTCTTTTAAACACCACTGGGTATAATTTTGATGCCAACCAGTTACCAAGGAGGCAATTGGGAGACAAAGATCACGTGGTGTGTAAACTTTGTGCATCAAACACCCTGCTCCTCCAGCAGTTAGTTCTACAGTTAGTTTACAGTTTGATTTTCTGCCTGTGTAATGCTGCAGCGTGCTATTAAGACTAGCAGATGTTCCCTCCAGGGATGGTTGCACTTCATTTGTGAACAAAGTGATTCCCGTGTGGAGCATGACAAGGTATACTCTGTCATAACTTGAAAGTCAAGCAAGTCCGACAGATGTAAAATTAAAATGAATAATTGAAACAGAATTTGATCTGTTCCCAATATTAGGTTTCAGAAAGCATTTATAGTCCATGCAAATGAAGACAACTAATGAATATTTATGCAATGCTATTATTCTAATTATCTTTGCATATGGAATAGTAAATATTGGTACTATTAATAAAGTTAAAGCAAGATGGAATTGAATATTCATAATTTACCTCACAGTACATTACAGATGTTTTACACTGAAAATTAATTCTGTGTGAAGTAATATGTAACTTTGATAAGCTTTAATTTGGCTGCTTTTTTATCTATAGTATGCTTATTCTGTCCTTGATTATCACCTTCTGGCAAAAAAAGTCATCTATGAGGTTTTCCATAAAAAAAAGGTTGCAAGAATGAAAAATGAAGAGAACTTAAATTGTTCTGATACAAAAGACCTACCTCATTAATTTAAAAAACTTTTTATTTGTTTCACCACTGGAATGACAAAAAAAAAATTATCTTTCTCTCTCTCTATCATAGTTGATTTTTTCTGCCCACTTGTTTAGTATGATTTCAGTATTACAACTTGCTTTTCATTCTTGATATCTTCCTCCTTTTTTTTTGAACCTTCCAGATTTCTAGAATTGCAACTGTAAGATCCTGTGCAGAGTCCCAAACCTTTTCCTGAACTTCCATCCTTATGCATCTGAGGTATCACCTGTTGAATATTGCTGGCATCTGAGATTTAGTCTTTCTATGGCTGTAGAACTACCTCCTTTCAAATTTCTGTTTATTTCCCTATTTCTCTTAAATTATTGTCATTCCCAGGGCTGCATTTAGAATTCTGGTCTATTTTTGTCTCATCTTCACTCTGACAAATAACTCTTCAGTTCAACAAGTTGTCATTGCTCTCTCTTCTCTTTTCAGTGCTTCTCTTTTCAGTGTTTCTCTTCCTTCAATCCTCTTTTTAATCTTGTTTTCTGGGCTAATGAAAAATAATTATAAGTTTAAAAATATTTTTAGACAGAAGATTCACTTATCTTAAAACTAATTAATTCCACTCCTTTCCACCACTGTTTATTTTCCTTGGAACACAAGCAAGAAAGTCCAAGAAGGGTTCATGGGCTCCAGTTTCTTTTGCTTTGGTGGGCAGCCCCATGCAGTTGCTTCAAGGCTTGTGTTTATTTTGTTTTCCCTTGAAGAAGAAATTTTATATAGAAAAGCAGTGTCTTAGCATGATCTGTTCTCTAGAGATAAGTGTCCTGAGGTTTTTCCTGTTTGGCATTTGTTTGTTTTCTTCCTGCTCTAGACCAGACGTGCTTGGAAACATATATTAATGCAGCTTAAATAGAAATTCAGGTCTTTTAAACTCTTGTATAACTCATTTTGCTTTTGAGATCAACTACTAACTTGTTCGTATATTGTAACTATATAAATTCATTATATGCACTCAAAATTGAATCTATATAAATCAATATAAACCAAGGGAATGAAGGATCTGCTGTTTGATTGCTAGTCTTTTTCATTCCTCAGGAAGAGGTACTTTGCCAACAAACAAGAAATGGAAAGGAATTAAAATATAAATTAAAAATTAAAAATTAAAAATAGTCTTCAGGGAAATCCTCAAGTATACCTTAAATTACATTGATTAAGGAATATTTCAGCTTGAGATGAAAAAAATTAGAGTAAATATAATTCAGCAGGGTATAAAGCTTACAGATATAGGCTCAGAGTACATTTAACAAAAGTTTATCACTAAGTGTTCCTCAGTTTTGCACATCAAGCCCCCAGGTTCATTTTTTCTGGATGCCTGATTGCATTATCTGTGCCTAGCACAAAAGTACTGACCTGAAATTCTTGTTTAAGTGACCATCTAAGAATCCTTTTTTAGAATGAATCACAAGCATGAACAGCATCCTTTTCTCTAGGGTAAGATAAATTATGCTGCCATAATTACAAATTACTAATTTTAAAATAGTTTTCTGCTAAATTTAAAACACATATTTAAAGAAATAATATAAATTATTTATGAATAATAAAATAATATAAATAATATAAATATTTATTAATAATTTCCCAGATAACCTTGAATCATCATCTGCTGCAAAAATATTTTTAACTGCATGAGGCAATGATGGGGAGGATACAGGTGGAAGAGAAGGGAAGCTTTGTTTTTTTCTTCAATACACTAATTTTTAAAGCTTTTCTTTCTATCTCATCCACTAGAACCACAAATACTTTTATTTAGTAAATTAGGACCTACCAGTTGTTTAATAAAAAATTAATTAATAGTCTCACAATCCACATGTGTGGATTTCATTAACATTCTCACAGTCCACACCACTAACTAAAAACTAGAAACACCCCCACAACATCAAAACACAAACATCCAACGATAAATTTTCAGAATTATCAGCATTAACACCTGGGTAGCACTCAGTTTAGAAAAATGTAAAATCATATTATCAATCTCATAACATAGTAAATTAACATTGGTATCTTTGCAGTCTCTGAAATGCTATTAAAATTATTCTGGTGATGTGAGGTAGTGAATTCATTTTTCTGGTGTTTATTCTTGACCTTCACAGAGCTGCAGCTGAACTAACAGAATGAGGTTGTCTGAGTGCCCAGGATGCTGATTATAGGTTATCCATGTTTGATATACAGTTTCCCTAAACATCTTCAAATCACTCATTGCTCAGTTATACTCAATTTTCTAGAAAGCAGAATGTTTGCAGCACTCAAGCTGCATTTAAATTATTGTAGTTTATTTTTTTTTAATCTCTAATTAGAATATGAATTTTTGTTCCAGTCACAGTCTCATCTGTGAGGAACTTTGATAGCTCCATGAATTTGCAATATACTTAAATTTCAAATTAAATTTTTTTATATTTTTTTATTTTGTATTCTGAGTTCAATTCATGTTTCTTATATTTTTAATTTCAGGAGAAAAAGAGCCTCCTCCAGCTAACAACCAGAATTTTTCAGCAAGAAAAATGCTTTCTTTTGCGACAAGTGCTCACATTTGTCACAGGGTTCTAGGCTGTGAATTCCCAGTGGAGAAATAAAACATTTTAACTCTGTGTTTCCTTTGGCTGGATTAATCAGGCCTTAATCTCTCTTCTGAGAGCTTCTGGCCACAGTCAAATAGTGTAGTCTGCTTTCTTTTCCTTTCTTTCCTTTCCAAAATACGTGGAGAAGCACTCACACCACTAACTCCTTGCCAGCTGCTAATATAAAATGGTATTTCTCCCTAAGGAGACCTGTTCCATGTGTGTTTTTCCAAAGATCAGTATAAATTCTATCCCACTCTTACAGTTCCCTTGCAGTTTTACAGTAGCTCTGTACGGCCATGGTTTAGCTCTACCTTGGTTAATTTCCCATGCACTTGGGAGAGTGTAAAACATCACAAAATTACATCCAGCAATTCAAACACCTGGAATATCCTTTCCATTCAAGTATCTTTCACTTCCCACCTCTTTAGTTAAGACATACATTTTTCTCTGGCCTTCTCCAGGTCTATATGCCTATATATGATTCCTGAGCACCCATGATAAAGCAAAAGTTTGCAAACAGGAAGATCTAAATATTTAGATCTAAATATTATTATGATCTAAATCAAATATTTGATTCTATAGTGGATACCTGATCATTATACATAGTTTAAAGGGGACTATTTGCACACTTTTCAAACATTTCACTTAAAAACTGGTATTTTTCCCAAAGTAGTTTTGCAGATCAGCTAAATGTGCACACTTCAGTCCTTTAGGTGTGAAGCAGTCAGAAGACAATTGTAGTAAAAACTTGTATTTCTATTTAGCCACAAACATATTGCTAAATGCAACAACAATGGAGAGGTCAACAAATAATAGGTACACAAGGTCAAGTTTTTTCATCATGGCTTCTCTACAGAAAAAAAAATTCTTATCTGGTCCTTCATATTCTGCCAAGGATATAGTATTGAGTATACTAAAGTTGCAACACCAATGAAAACAAAAGTATTATCCACAGATGCTAAGAAACTGTATTCAGACAACTTAAACTGCATTGAAAACAAATCCAAAATTACTTTCAAATTTCTTATTACACCCTTATGTAGATGTACTCAAGAAGAACTGAATAATCCTAGTTCTTGAGCAGTTCTATGGTTGCTTTTACTGTGTTTTACACTTCTCCAGTTGCATTCCATGGCTAAGGGAGTAACTGTACATGTTGTTCCAGCAGTGCTGGATGTGAGGAATCATAGTTTGAGATTTGTAACTACTGTTAAATCTACTTTGAAAATTAAATTTGATGGAATTTCATGCACCCTTTTTTAACTGAAAACTTCATCTGGAGCAAAAAGCTTGTATTTTTCACAGACTGCATCACTTGCCAAGTGTCGTGCTCCAAATTTGGATTTATTATGTTTTGGATCAACAACTGTTTTATTATTTTATGCAAAGAAATTTTCTTAAAATGGAGAAACACAAGACACTGAACAAAGAAAAGTCTTTGTTTTTCAAACTAGAAAAACAGACCCAAGATTCTGTTTTCTGCTTTTCCCTCAGACTTTGGGTTACAAATTATTCTTCGATT
The DNA here is from genome assembly GCF_030490865.1 of Poecile atricapillus. Classification (NCBI taxonomy): domain Eukaryota; kingdom Metazoa; phylum Chordata; class Aves; order Passeriformes; family Paridae; genus Poecile; species Poecile atricapillus. The sequence goes on from NC_081252.1 coordinate 41,030,009, forward strand.
GCTTATTTAAAGGCCTTTCTGCTCAAGGCATTCATGCAATTAAAAAGAAACCAAAACTGTAAAAACAAGTGAACAAGCTAAAAAAAACAGCAAAAAAACTCTACAAAAGCAACATAAACTTTAACATTACAGAAAAAGCTGATCTAAGGAAATTTCACCATTTAAAAAAGAAAAAGCTGATCTAAGGAAAATTCACCATCTAAAAAAGTTATATGTATATATATATATACAGCTGTGAAGTCTGTTGGGATTTAATCATGAGTGCCTTTATCACTCAAGAAATGGCAAAAGAGAAATAATGTACTTTCCAAATAGATACACCTGAGAAAAAAGAAGAAAATTGAAACTGTTGCATTTGTTTAAAATTAATTGGATTGCCTCATAGAAAAATGATATTCAGATTACCAAACATTTAAATCTCAGTGAATCAGATTTCTCTCTTTGGGCTAATGGGAAGGAAAGTTCACCTCGAAAACCAGAAAATTTTACAGCTCTTTCTTGATGATAAGGCAGCAAAGAGAGCTGATGCGACAGCTCAGTCTAACAGAAGCAAACTAGTTTATTCCCCTCTGTAACACCTAGTAGGAGGCAATGCAGCATCTACTGATGAACTGAATCACTTCACCAAGGATTTTACATGTATTCCATTCAAAAGACATGATGTGTTAGATATCAAATCTTTTTGATATTGCAATACACAAACACACACATACACAAAAAAAATATTTCAATTTATTGTTCCACTCTTGTCTTATATCAGTGATCAAAATAATCCAGAAACTCTTTTCCGGATTTATTAATCCATCAAATATCATGACAATACATTCTGCCCTTTATCACAATATGCAAAACTAAAGTATTTCTTTCTTAACAGAAAATGAAATATTCTGATCTTATTCCCATTTTTTACTGGATGGAAATAAATCTATTTTAAAATAAATTATTGGAATAATAGTGTTGAAAATGTTCATCAACCACAAGAATATAATTTCTGACAACAATGGTTCTTCAGCTTGATGCAGTGTCAGTGAATCTGGCTAAGTTGTGGAAAGAGAAGAGTCTTTGACTTTTCTTTTTCATTTATTCTTTCCCCCTAGCCCTCTCCCTGTTCTTTCTTTTTATTTCCAGATAGAATACTGCATGACAAAGCTCTGGGAGGGCCTGGGGGAGAAATTATCACCATATTTCTTACATTCGCTTATTTTTCCTCCCGTTTGTTTCACACTGTTCTGCTTCTTTATTTTGTTACTCAAGAAACTTTCTGGAAAAGAAGTGTATTGTTTTCCAGGACTGGAAAATGCTTCAGTACTGTAGGTATGATTGCAACATACAATTACCTTTATAAAAAATGAAATCTTATTTAATAACAGTAATCAGCAGAGGCTGAACTCGTGGAGCTACTTAAAGCACTTTGCAAAATACACAGAATCAAACAAAAGTGAAATTTCTTTCAGCAAAAGTGGCTCATTTTTATATAAATTGCAAAGTTATTTTTATTTGGTTTTAAACTTACAAGATTCTTAATGCCTTTATAGGTTCTGACCCTCTAAAATTCTGATGTTGATTCCACAGAGCTTTTCCAAATATAAAAGCAAGAATTCAGTGTTTCTTTGATGGCATTCTTCTGGTAGGAAAACCTTTTCTTTTCTTACAGATGTTGCATAAAACATGAATGCATTCTTTCCACTTTATCCCATTGAGATCAGACAGAGAGATTTGCCCTGAAGCAGCCCTAGTTCTTCAGATTATTTTGCTTGTTATGCAGGGGGTACATTTCTATGTTGTTTTTTCATGATGCTTCTTGAATTTGGCAGGTAGGTGGTATTTCTCTGGATCCAAAAATGCATCAGACAATGCAACAATGTTTCACACTAAGCAATATTCAGGAGCCTAACTTAATGCTTGCCACTTTCAGGTGAGTGATTTTTTTAATATCTCCACCCCCTGTTTCTTGTGGTTCATACTGTATTTTTGTGAGCCTCAAATGGGTATTTTGCATACATGTTTTATCCCCATAAAATTCTGATACCTGGTAGCCTATTCAGTTCACAAACCATGAGAATCACACAGTTCTTTCAATCTACATGTTTGTTACTAAATCACTCAGCTTTTTGCATGAACAGGGTTTTTCTCTCTGGCTATGACAATCTAGTATATTTCAGTTCAGAAATCACATCTCCCCCAGTTTATTTTTAATGTCAGCAATAAAAACTATCAATTTTCTCATCATCCAATTTAGCACAGTCAGCACACCAACGATTTGGAACATAGGTCTCAGTTTTCTCTGTAAAGCATCACACTTTACTCATACACGTTCATTCACCTGGCCCTCATGGTGAGAAGAGTAGGAAGAATTATCCAACATCTCAGGGTGCTCACCTGGAAGACCCACTTTCTTCATGAAAGGCATGTATAAGATCTAAAAAAACAAAGAAAAACTAATCTAGAGGATAACCAAGAATCAAGACCACAGAATTCCTTAGTCAAATGATTTTCTGATGTTGTCAATGAATTTGTTCCGTGTTCCACAAAATTAAAGAAACTGTTACTTCCATGTGGTTTCCTATGGCTGCTTGTACATTTGGCTTAAGATGAGAGGAGAAGACACCAAAAGGAGTCTGGGCCTACCTGCCACTGACCTATTTTGCCTAAACAGTACCATGAGCTTATTTATTTTTGAAATTTAGGAATGATTGCAACCAAAGATCTAGGGAATAAATTCAAGCATACCCATGTTAACCAGTTGAAATAAACTTCCAAGTCACTCTACCTGTAAACTCTTTCTTCCTTTTCTTCTCTTCTTTTTATTTTCTTTTATTTTTTAATATAGTTTGGCTCTTATTCTGAAGTGTCTAATCTTTTGTAAAGTTACACATAAAAAAACCCTAGGCTTTTCACTGAATCCTGGGTTTTACCCTGGAGTCAAATACCTTCTGAAGCTAAATTTGGCAATCCTTCGTTTGTGTCCCCAAAGTCCCAAATGGGATCTAATCCAAAGTGCTTGACAAGATAAAAGCATGAAATCTGTCTTCTAAAAACCACATATTACAATTTTCTCTTTTTATATATAGCTATAGCTCTCACAGCTAGGACATTCTAGCCAAAAAGTAATAAAATTAGTTAGGCTGCCTTCCCTGTGAAGATCTCTTAAGCCCCACTTGAAATTACAGTAATCTGAACAGTAAAGATAGTTGATATGAAATACATCAGAGTTATCTTGTCAATGAGAAGGCTTCATAACAAATCTGACAGCTTATTTATGAAGAAAATGTGTAATTTCCTAAAGATTTTATATCAGTCTTCATAAATTGCTTACACATTCTTTCCATGAAAAAAAAAGTCAACGTTTTATCTATAGAGGTAGATTCAGTTAAAGAATAAAAAAAGAATTAAAGCAAACAATCCACAATAAAAGAATTTAGGTAATAATAAAAAAAAAGAAAAGATAACTTATATTACACTGAAACATTAGAAACTAATGAAATATTTTACCTGGGTTCACAACAGGCTAGATGAGCACAGAAAAAAAAAAAAAAAATATCTACCCATTAGAATTTTTGAGCATAATATTTGGCCTTTTATCACTTTTGTTGTGCCCTGGAACGCTGGTCATTTCCCTCAGAGGCCAAACACAAAAGAGAGGGTGCTCTAAACATTGTTTCTGGATTTAATAATTTTTTCCCATCACAAAATTATAGCCAGAGGTATTTGTGTTATCATTACTCAGAGAAACAGATCAGTTTTATAAAACTGAAGATACAGTGAGAGTCTTAAAAGTCTCTAGGTAGATGTGTATAGCTGAGACAAGAAAAAAATACCAACTTTAGATTAAATTTTCTGCTTTTGTAGTGTATCTATTCCTGTGGTTTATTAAAGAATCAAAACTGTCACGCTTTTTTTAAAAAACTCTTTGGAAGCTACTTGAGGACAGAAAAAGGGCAGATGTGGAAACAAAAAAAAAAAGGGGAAAAACATTACTGGGAAAGATTTTACAAGCCAGTGCATGCTAACAGGTTAAATGGTCATGTTACTTATTCTGTGTGCTGATAAAATGTAGTCAAACTGATCGTTACTGATCTACAAAGCAATTCATAAATGACACAGGAAAAAAACTGACATCTTTAATTTTGTGTGTAAACCTTCCTCTCAGCATGTTATTGTATTTGTAAAGGATTAAAAAATCAGAGCAGTTTAGGAAAACAACTAAGGAAAAATACAAGGGGTAGGTATGATCAAGCACAACAGAATTCACAGTTGAGTGCAGAAGAAATTAGATAGGGTAACCTCTACACCACTAGGAACTATTTTTAAAAATTTTAGCAGGTTACTAAATTTTCCAGTTTTATAAACTGTGAAAAAAAGTTACAAACCATCTAAATATTCCAACTGAGAGAAATGGGGAAGAAATTGTTCACAGAGTAGTTACTGGTAGCTCACTGAAAAATTATAACTATCCTAATAAGGACAGAATACAACTTTCAAATATTTTTACTAAACTGAGAAAAGAGGGATGTCTACTCTTTGAAAACCAGATTAAAATTTTATAGTTTCTTTTTTTTAATATTAGTGATAACTCTTCTGACTCCTTGCCAAGCCAAAATTGAAGCTCAAAGAAAAACCCTAAAAGAAGAAGGACTAAATAAAAACCAACCAAATGTAAATACATTTATAAATAAATAAATAAATATAACCTGAGGAAAAGAAAACAGAACACTAAGTAGTTTGGTTAAAATACAGTAACATAGGAATGGAGGAAGAGGAAACAAATTTGAGGTTAACATCAGGACCACATTTCACTAAAATTACCTGCCAAAAATGGAATGAAGCAACAAGTACCAGCAGAGCTACCAGCCTGCTTGGCAGAAGTTATGTGGCAGCCAGTTCAGAAATATGGCTATTTCTGCCAATCTGTTTCTAAAAAAATGCAGAAAAACTGAGAAGAGTCCAGAGAAGAGCTATAAGGGATAAAAGACTATCTATAAAATATAGAACATCGAAAGATTTGGATATTCCCTACTGAGGAAAATGGGAACATATAGTTAGCTAAATTTCTAATTTAAAAAAACCCTACGGTCTGATAAACCAAAGAACCCCTAACCATAGATAGAAATAAATACTGAGATCAACTCAGAGGTTGTAGGGACACTTTCACTGTAAGTGCTCAAGGAGAAAGAATTAACTTTTATTAAATCTGTTTCAAAAGGTCTACGAAAACATCATTCTGACTACCAGCTGGGGAAATCTCCATTCTCCCTAACAGTTCTAAACATGAAACTCTATTTTTAGTTTAGTGAATTGGGAGACAAATGAGTTTAACACCCCATGTTTTTGGAAGCCTAATAAATGAGAACAGAAGAGATAATGAGACATAGTTCTTGTGCAAAAACCTAGAAAGAAATGAGGTTACATCTAGTATCAAGAAAGCTTACAGACCCCAAGCTACTACTGTGGAAAACTGAATTTTCTAGGCTTTTCACAACCAAGCATATATTTCTCAATGTTTCAGTATGAGCATATGTTGTACATTACAAGTTGAATATATTTAAATCAGACAGCAATTAACAAATAAAGCTATTTAACATTGGTAGAATAAAAACCCATCTATGATCTAAGCAAACAATATTGTTAATAAATTTTAGCTTTTAATTATAATCCAAGTTTTACAAAGGGAGAAGAACTCTTTTCTGGAGAGCAAATATTTCCTCATATAACAAGATTTAGTTGTGTTCAGTGTCCTAGTAAATGGAGGAATAAATCTGGAAGAAGTGAATCAGCTTGTTTAGATTAATAAAACCTGACCATGACTTTTTTGTAGGTCAGTCACTTTTGAACCTATGGGTGACAGCAGTAACATATACAAAAATTAAGTCAAATTCAGAAGCTGGTTTCTACCAAACGTGGAATGGCTTCACACAGCTTGAGTGGCTTAACAGGGTGAACATTTACATTTTTTTCCCAGAAGGAAGTGCCTTTGAATGATGAAAGCTGCTCATAAAAGGGATGACAGAAGGAATACTCACAGTCTTCCAGCCTTCTGCTTTCTTATCCTGTCTAGAGCTAGTCCACAAGACAAGTCTACAGGAATTTGTGTAGGACACTTTCAAAATACTTAGCTAAAAGATTTGGGCATGAGCTGGGAGGAAACTAGGATGTCAGAAAATGAAAAAGCGGCTTTTATGTGGTATTTTCCTGCATTAAAGTCAAAAAACTATAACACCTATGGCCTAAAAACCAAGTACAGACAAATATCAAGCTTTACACTACTCACCATGCCCTCTGCAACTGTTGTAAAAGAGAGGTTATCAACATGAGATACGAATTAATGAGGATTTTTTTAGCTTACCTACCATGTAATAGCTGACAGACAGAAAGCCCTGATGTTAAACTGACTACAGATTGCTCTTTCTAGATCATAAAAGATGAAATTCAATATATTTTCATTCCACATAACACTTCAATACTTCAGTAAATGACAAAGTCTTTGGATAGTTTCTGGTTACATTTTATTTACTTTTTTTTATGGAATTATTTCTCTTGACTTTTTATGTGGACATATTTGGCTTCATTCTTGATGAACATTCCATCTATAATCTTTCTAATGCTTTGCAAGACACATTTATGTGTTCACAGCCTGCAATCTAAACTTACGTAAACTTTCTTTACGTCCTATTGTCATCTGTGTGCAGCTTTTCAAAGCTGCAGTTACAGGATAGAATACAACCAAAAGAATATTTTATTCGGAAGGGACCTGCAACAATCATCCAGTCTGACTGACTGAGCACTTCAGGGCTGACCAAAAATTTTAAAAAAATTACTAAGGTCTTTGTCAAAGCACCTCCAAAACACTGAGAAGCTCAATGAATGAACTACCTCTCTAGGAAACATATTCCAGTATTTGATCACCCCCTCAGTAAAGAAATGTTTTTTAATGGCATGCCTAAACCTTCCCTGACATAGATTTGAACCATTCCCACACATCTTACCAGTGGATACTGGGGAGAAGAGCTCAGCAGCCCCCTTGCCACTTTTCCTCCTCAGGAAGATGCAGAGAGCAGAGAGGTCACCCCTCAGCCTCCTTCTCTCCAAGCTGGATAGACACAGCATCCTTAGCTCCTTCTCCCTGGACACGCTTTCCAGCCCTGTCACCAACTTTGCCACCTTCTCTGGACATATCCAAGGACCATCACATCCTTCTTGACGTGTGGGGCCCAGAACTGCACAGAGCACTCAGGGTGAGGCTCCCCAAGGCTGAATGCAGTCACCTCTGTTGGTTGTCTGCTTGTGCTGTGCTTGATGCACCCCAGGATGGGGTTTTGCCCTCTGAGTTCCCTTCCCACCGAGACCAACACCCCCAAATCCCTCTCTCCAGGGCTGCCCTCCAGCCAGCTCTCTCCCGATTTTACTCGTTCCCAGGGTTTCTCTGTCCCAGGTGCACAAGCCATCATTTGGATTTTCTATATTTCATGCTACTGACGATGCCCACAGCTGCAATCTAAAACTATTAACTGAATACTAAATTCAGCATTTCCCAAAATAAAACGTGAGACATTAAGGTGGCTATTAGTTCATACAGTTTTACAGAGCTCATTGTATCTAGAGTAAGGTCTGGAAGTGCTTTCAGCTTTTTCAATTTTTTTTTTCCTCCTCTAGCTTTTTCATGTTACAACTCAGTTAACAACAAAGGTTTTATGTGGAGAAAAAGGTGATACCTTTGCATGTTCTTTTGATGTCATTCTGCCTTTTTTAAAACCAGCATATGTGCATATTAACATTCCTCTACTTTTTCTTTCTTTCATCTCAAAGATATGCCTTTATTTTCAAAGGTTCATAAATTGCTTTGATACACCATATAGGCTAAACTACTCAGCTTTATACGTGTCACTCAGCCTTATACATACATATTTCCTTGGAGAACCTTCAGCATATTTGTTGATATTAAACATTTCCTTTTTAAAATGGAAATGTCTAGGCAAATGGCGATCCTCTGTCCTGTTTTTGCTTAGCGGAAACTTTTACGAAACTTGAAGAGTTTTAAGGAAAACAGCAAATCTGTCACTTTTCTCATGTGACTAATGACTTTTAAAATAGAGATTGATTAATTTTGTGACCATGGAATAATTTGAAAGGGTACCTAAATTTTTAAATAGAAAGTACTTTCTCATTTTTCAAGCAGAATTAGTAAATAGATTAACTGTTATTGTTGTGACGACGAAAATGTATTAGTCACTTTAGGGATATTTGAACTCTGCAGCAAACTTATTTTTCATTAAAGGAAAACTTATTTTTCATTAAACTATTGGAAATTCAAAGTGTATTTCAAAAATAATTAAACACAACAACGACACTTACTAGGTCAGATGTGGAGTCACATACATCTAAATCCTACTCATTCAATATTTCTTTTGAATCAAAGCAGAATAATGAGGATTATTTTCCTCATTGCAGTACAATGTGAGTGGTTGCATGAACTAAATGTGCAGTGGCACTAATTAGAAGGTTGCCCTACTCTATGTCCTTGGAGCAATAGACCAGTCAGTCCTGAAAGAAGAAACATTTATATATTTACGCACCATACCCTATTTCGTTTGACCTTTCCATGCCTTAGAACCTACTGATGATTTCAGCCTGTTAAAAATATAATCTTTGGATTCATAACAGAAATAACCTAATTAATAATTCCTATTTTCTGTTCACTCTATAGTGAAACTGGAACCAGTGTCTGATGCAGTAGGTATCTCAATGTGGCTCGCTATTGCTCTTACTTTTGCATAATCCATACCATTTCATAAGACTAGAAGAAAACTGTTTTTAGTGTTCTATAGCCCTAGTCATAATAATAGAAAAAAATTATATTTCTTGCAAGAGGAATGTTCAGTGTTTGGGAGTGACATCTTTGTTCTGGGAGAGAGGCAGAGAATACAGTGCTGAAAAGCCTGATAAGCTATTGGGTAAAAATGGATTTGGGGTGAGCTTCACCTTGTATCAACCAGTCACCCCAATCAGCCAGCGTGCTTCTTATTTCTCCAGAAAACTCACAGGCTTTGTATGTGAAAACACAGAATACCTCCAATTATTAAGGTTTAGGCTAAATAAAATTCAACAACACATTCTCAGGTAAGAAAATGAAAGAGGAAAAAGCACAGGCAAAGTCTTACAGAACAATTGTACTGCTGTGACCCTGTTATAGACTAAAAACTATCACAGCTCTCAAAGTCCTTTATGAAGAAATTCTTCCAATATACTGCATCTCACCTAATCAGGAGAAAAAGGATCTTCCTGTAAGTTCTTATTGTGTATTTATTTGCTTGCATAGTCTTGCAAGCATGCACTTCAGGAAATGCTATTTAACGACTTCAATATAAACTATTCAGTTAGTTTTCAAAAGTAAAGGTACAATTGCCACAGCACTAGAAGCATTTAAAGAGAAAATCTTTGAGTTCTCAGCTAAAAGGTGTTTGGTCTTTTTAGGGACAGTGTCTTAAAAGCTAATCTTTAAACAAGTATAATCTAAAATTTGAATGAAATTAGAGTCCCAGAAATAAAATTATTGCAACTTTGATTAAAATGTTTCAGGGCAACATGCAAATTAGAGTGATTTATCCACTTTAAATTTTTTTTTTTTTTATATCCAGATTTTTCTTCTGCCTTCATCAGAATAGAACCATAAAGGACTCTGTGCCATGTGGGTGTCCTATCTGAGTAAAGCAATATTGTAGAAATCTGCATGGAGTAATATGGCCTCCATCCATTTAAATTTCTAAGTCAGTTAATAGTTTATTATTTAGCAGGGTAAATTTTTGTGTACAGTGCAAAGAAAACATCAAGATACTTTCTATGTCTCAAGTATTGTATGCTAAAATAGTCCAGTTAGAAAAAAATATAATTTTTGAGAAATAATGAACATCAAGTCACAATGTTTAATATTAAAGTGGTTTTCAATAATTTTGTAAAATGTGTCAAATTCAAAAATTTTTCATATGCATTGATTGACAAGATTTCTAGGAAGCAATACAATTTTTTTTTATGCATTCCAATATATTACACAGGTCAGTTTCTACAACCTGTTGCTTATTATACAAATTCTGTTTAATAGGATTATCTATTTCTATGCTTCTATAACTCTTCATGATGTATGTATGGTCTACCCTACTCAGACTCATTTTATGCTAAGTTGGTGGACTGGACACACCAGGAGAGAAACTTTTCTCTGCAAACCAAGAGATGTTGATGCTGTGTTACACTAAAAATACAGAACACCATGATACCCTTGTGTTACCAAAATGTAATTATTCTGTCATGAAGAATTGTTTCATAAATTAGCATTATTTCCCCCCATCCCCCTTAATACTGTTGCGTTTTCTCAGCAGCTTGAAAAATCTGTTATGGCAGAGTCACCAGAAAGAAATAAATACAGGCTGCAATTACAATCTAGATCTGTTTTGTGTGTCTTTGAGGCAAAACTATTCCCTCTTAATGCTGGAGCTACAGTAAGCAGTAATGGAACATGTTGCAGAATTCAAAGCAATAACAAGATGCACACTTCCTTGTCTATATTTAAACGATGAGAGTCCTTGATGTACAAGATTCTATGGTTATGTCTGAACATTTTTAAGAACTGAACTGAAAGAGATCTAGTAGAAATTCAGAATATGGAGTGTGATCTCTGAGAAACTGAAGTCCTAAGCAAGTAAAAAATTTAGCTATACAAGAATAATACATTAGGCTATTTTATAGTGGTTTAATTTTAAAGCTCAAATACACTATTTATGATAATTTAATTTTCAGTCTTTAGTTGACCAGTATCTCTTTGCATTTTTATAAAAAAATTATTTTCTGAAGAGTTATCCACTGTAATTAGTTAGTAGAAAAAGCTTGATACATCTGAAACCACAAAATTATTAATATACTGTGATCCCAAGAGTAATATGGTATTTGAAGAAAATATGAGCTCTGTTGAATGATCTTTTAAAACACAGTAGATAATTTTTTGAAATTTTTTGAAAGAACTGGAAATTGAAAACTGAGCCTTTGAGAAACATAAAGAAGTGACTCACTGTTGGGAGCCAAAGTTGCAAATAATATATTTGAGAAACAAATAAATGAGTCACTTGTGAAACAGGGAGAAAATGATTTTATTAATCAAAGCACTGATTGTCAAAATAAAGTGAAAATAATACTCTGGAAATCAAACATCTGTACAGTATATATATGTATATGTAAAGTCCTTGATACATCAATTAAATAACTGAAATCTTCATGTCCTGTCCTTGAACTTCTACAGTAGTATCCACTTCAATTATAAAATTACTTCTGCCCACAACAATGGCACTCTTTAAAACATTTTAAGTTCAAGTGTAGTCAACTGGAAACAGGGCAATATAGTCAAGCATTATTACAAAGGGGATGAAGAGAGTTGTTGCACAATTGAGCACAAAAAACCTGCATTCTAGTCCTACTTAGGTTGCCCTCTGGAAAACTATCAAGCTTCAGGGCTCTACACTACTTGTAATAGCAAATGGTTTTACTTGAATTGTCATATTTTTTCTTTACACGATTATAAAAAAGCCAACCTCCCCAAACAATCAAACAAGTTACAGTTGTCTCAAATCTGTTGTAACTACCATGCTCCTCAGTACAGGAACCCAGTCCTTTTCACCAGAAAGAAGCAGAACCTAAGAAATTGGGCTGGTTCTTTTTACTTTTTTTTTTTTTTTAATTGAACTACTGTGTGAGAGTAACAAACATTTTCCCTAATTGAATGATAAAAGGAGTACTTAAAGTATTTAATGGTCTACAATGTCTGTAATTTTGTCTAAAATAATGAACATGTAAACCAGTGAAATATAATTCAGAATGTGAAGAAAAGGCCTTTAAGCAACTTTTATTTTTTGTTTAAATTTTGAAACAAATGTATTTTTTTTGGTATTGTGAAACTCTTTGAATCCAGTTTGTTCTAGTTATCGAAAACCTTGTAAAGCATCAAAGACACAACAATAACACCTTGTCTTTTTCCCTAAACAATTTTTATGAACATGAAGATCAACATAGATAAATGGAACTATTTAGGAGGAGACAGAAATTTGAAAAAAAAAAAAGTAAAATTTTCAGATTCTTTATGATAAATATAAGAATTTCTGTATCACACTATAAAGTCTGGAGGAGATATCAAAGCATAATTTAGTTTACCTGCATACCAAGAGACAGCTTCAGGAAATCAAACACTATCCCAAATATAAATAATTTTAAACCCCTAAACATTAGTCTTAATTAGATAAAAAACTCTTCATCTTTACTTACACATAGGTGATGATACAAATTTCACATAATCTCTGTTTCTGTCAGGAAAAAAAGCTGTAAATCCACACAGTCAAGCATGCTGTTCAATCAAGCTGACAAGAATCTCCCTAGGACCACTGGCTGTTTCTTCATAACTCATCTGTTGGACAGTTTTCTGCTCCTTCCTCTATCTGAAGCAGGGTTCAGGATTTAAATGTTCCTGAAACTCTCCTGTGAGTATTCTTTCCTGTTCAAATTCTCTGTTGTGTTCTTTTCCCTTTGCTAAGTGGCCAAGACCTGAATATGACTTTTACCACTGTAACACCTGTTCTAGCACCTGCTCTGTAACACTATTCATGTGACAATCCACATTACTTCCTTTTCATATTGCTAAGAAGATTAGAGGAAGTCATTGCAATGAAGGCATAAATCAGCTCTACCTTGCAGGTCCAGATGCAGGCCAGAAGAAACCAAATTAAGTCACTAGGTCTTCAACAATCCACATTCCCCAATGATGTGATGTTAAAATATAACAACACACAGAAGAAGGAAAGGGTGGCAAGGAAACTTTCCAAGTAAATTTAAAAAAAACCACAAAAGAACTTTCAAAGCCACAGCCACTTAAAAGAATTAACAAATTGAAAGATTGACAACCATAGTAGACATTAAGATAATTTTCCTACAATTTCCCATCAGAAACAGTAAATTATCTTAATATACTCAGGCTACATTTGCACATGATAGCTCAGTGTATAGCTACTACTGATGTTATGAATTAATCTCCAATTTGAAGGAGTTCAGTGCAGAACTTACCTTTATATGAACCCACTCTATACAACAGAAGACTGTTAAAACAGAAAACGTTACCTTTGGAGCTGGTTATCTAAACTTTTCCACTCACATTTGTTTAGATCTAGTACTCAAGAAAATTTACACTGATATTTTCAAGAGTAGAATCTTGTGAGAAAGAAAATAAGCCAATTTTACTTGTTTGCATCCCCTAAAAATGGTAATTCTGCTTTTACAAAGTTTTTGCTTGTATTCTCCTTGTTATTAAAACATAAGTAAACATCTGACATCTGAGAATGTTTCACTATGTCTTTTAGAAGTCATACATTGTTGTAACTGAATTTCCTATATGGCTTTGTATACATCAATTTAAATAATCACCCATCTGTGCAAAAAGAGAGCCAATTCAATGTCAAACATAAAACTAAAAGCATTTTTTTCTTTCATTCAAGAAGAATGAAAGATAAAATTCGTTCTCTTTCATCTCCTGTGTTATAAATAAGACTTCCTTCTTTCTTTTATTGTCTGTTTAAGGATTAGATATTTAAATTAGTTGTTGGAGAATGAGAAAATTTCATTATCTTATCAGTTAATTATAACTCATTTAATGACAATAATTTAATTTATTATTTAATGACAGTCTCACTTTTAAAATAGATGAGGTACTTATTGATGTTCATGAACACTCTTTGGAACTGATGCCATGCATCATGTCTTTGAAAACCACAGACTAATTAAAAAAATTTACATTCGTTGTTCAATGTTGGTTTTACTAATTTGATGAACTATGTCAGTAAGAGTAGAACAACCACTGGCACATGAATTACCTCAAAACTCCACATTTGCCATTTCATTAACATTTAGCTCTACAAAAATGCATACAGATAGGATTAAATGTGGGATTTCCCATCCATTTTTGACAATAATTATGTCTCACTACAATCATTTGTGCTTCTTATTCATTTAGAGTCAGTCCATGTCAGGTTAACTCAATTTTGATTTCATTAGGGATGAACATACGTCAAACATTGTTGACTGAGTTGAGACTCAGATTTTCAAAGATCCACAAAATCCAAACTACTGTGACCTGAAGTAACACTGATGCTTGTCACCTCAAATGAAGATCAGCTAAGGCATGGGTATGGCAGAGTTTATGAGGAAAGCAAAAATTGTGCTATGACTAGGCAAACCCAGAGGCATCCTGTTCTGGACTGAATAAAGCCTACCTTTAGATTGATTATGTTTAGTGATTTGACTTGTAATTTCCTCTTGAATCATGAGCGTCTGAGCCTTGACTGTTGCAGATTTTGACTTATTGCTGTTTCATGCTACATGAATGTGAACATTCAATATCTCTCTCAGCAGTCCCAGTGTCAGTGTGATTCTGAGCAGTCCCAGTGTCAGTGTGAAAATTCACAGAGTATATCAAATGCACATTACAAAGCCAAAAGCTAAGATCTCTCATTGTGGATTGTTAAATAAATATAATTCTACTTGATTATCAGTGTTGAGACTTTTCTGGGTGCTCTGCATGCATGTGTCTCCTCAGATCTAATTACATGGACTTCTCTAACACTCTCCAAACTCCTCTGGTTTTCCTGACCTGAGGCAGCTCTCCCCCACAACCCTGTTCATCATTTATTTCTCTTCTGGACATCTTTTATTTCCACAATTCTTGTCTCTTCAGTACATCACTCAATACTCATATTATTTAGTTCATGAAAAAAATAGTTAACTACCTTTTGATTTTGTTTTTCAAAAAATTAAATCTGTGCAAAACAATGATAAAAAGGCCACAGCAGCTGACCTTTCAAGTTACTTTTTAACCCTACATCACCTTGACAAGAGATGAGGTTCATTCAGGCCACTCTAGCATTACTTCAGTGAAATCTCTTTTCAGATAACCCCCAGTGTGTTGGGGGGGGTGGGGTGTAGGTACTTGTTCAGCTGGAACCCTGTGGTGAAAGCTATTCAGAATGGGAATAAAACTGCAGTTCAAACCACAGGTGTTAGAATTGAAATTCATTATGCAAAAATCAAAGGAAGGTGTGCTTGTACTTTGCTCCTGGGGAGGACAGAGAAGCCAGCCATTACACACCTTAATAACTCCTTAGTCAGTTAATAATAGTATTCATTCACAAACCCTTTATCAAAATGCAGCAAATTTTAGTGTAACCTGAATTACATTTTAAAAAACCTAGAATGTTTAGAAGAGAAAATTGCCTTAATCACAGTTGAGCTGAATTCAAGTAGCAGAATTGAAAAAGTCATCATCAATTGCTCTGAAATATTAAATCTTTTTAAGAGTGCAAAAAACCATGTAAAACTTCATGAAATGAGTAAAAAGTTGTACATCTTACAGACATATAATGCAAGCCAGAAAAAGTAAGTACACTTTTGGCTATAATTGTTTCAGCTTTGTAGCAGTGCAGAAATGCACTTTAATTGTAAGGATCTAATACTGCCTAAGGTGTTATTGTTCTTGGCTATTAAGACCCCTCTTCTTCCATTTACAACTCATCAAAATTAGAGACCAACATGGAAGTAGAGATATAATTATATTATCTCCCATATTCAAAACAGGTATTTTTCCCAAAACAGATGTTCAATAACTATTATTAAAATGGCATATTCATATTGTAATATGAATTTATTCAGATAGTCAAAAATATCAACATGACTTCCCACTTTTAAGTTTGCTTTAGAAAAAAATTCAGCATATAGATGGAACACTGGAAGTTTTTTATCCCTCTATTTTTTCTGAGTCCGCACGTATTTTTCCATAATATAATTATTAATCAACTCAACAACATTTCAAATAACGATTATGCACACTTGAATACTTAATTATGAGACAACTCATGAAACGCTTCCTAGCAATGTTAAAAGGGATTATCATAAATCAAGATGGATACTATGGAGGACTCTGTCACAAGCACATGGGGTTAACAGAGCAGCAGTATAAAAAAAGTCATTAAAAGTATCAGGATGAATGCAAATTGGGAATGCTTTCCCTAGACCCTATTCTTGATCTGAAACTAAGATGCTACATCCTAAAGGATGCAGTGTAATGTGAACTTACATTGTGGAGGTATTTGAATCGCTTGAATAGCAAAAAAGACAAATATTCCCATATGACCGTTCCCTTGATACCTGCTCCTGCTTTCACTAGAGTCTATTCAGCCTATCCGTGTAACATCAGCCCAATGAGAGAGAAAACACAGGCAAAGGCCTGGTTTAGATGCACAGCAGAAACACCATACAGGGGGTACAAGGTTACTCTGCCTTCTAACATCACTTCAGATTTCTTTCATACCAAATATTATCTATTTATTTCTCTAAAATTCTTAGGAACATGAAAGAAGCCCAAAAATGTCCGATTATACATTATGCATACTGTAATATTTAGCTGACCATTTAGCCGATAGATTTCATGTGGTTTTATCCCAAAATAAAAATATGTTTATCAGCATTGATATTAATCAACATCTAACCCCAATGTCTTCTCAAAAGACCATTTAAATTAGCCACAAAAATAAGGCATAGTATAGCATGTACACAGGCACGAGATCTGTTGTCCCAGCAAAGTTTTCTCATTGGTTTATTTCTGTGTTTGGATGCAAAAGTGAGGAGATTCTCTGACTCCTTTTCCCTGTCATCTTTCTGCCTTAAGAAGAAAGATGGAAAACATATATCTTCCCACAGGGAAATAATTTTTTCCTACCTGAAAATACTAGATGAATGGCACTGTAACACCAGCACTTTAAAGTTATTGATCAAGTTGTTCCATATAAAAGAGCATTAAACGTAAAATTAAGATGTGCCTCACAATTTCCCACTAGTAGCTGTGGGGTTTTTTTTTTGACTCCCAGGAAACAAATTCTCACACAGCTGTTATTTCCCCATTTATTCTCTGCATTTTTACAACCCTTTCACTGCAGATTAGTTTCAGTGAAGGTCACACAGAGTCTGACACCCAGAGGAGAAAATGATATTCACAGAAAATTTCTCTGATATCAGATGGGGAAATCATACAAACGAAAATTTTGGTATAGGTAAAGCTGAAGAAGCCTATCCTTTTGGGAAAAAAAAAAAAGCCCTCCAAAGGCAGCAGCTCTGCAGTTGTATTTAGAGACATATCTCTTTTGGAAAACCATACTGTCTCTTCCAGAGAATTGCTTCATTTACCTAAAATACTTCCTAGTCAAAATATTCCCTATAAGTCTGCAGAATTTAACAAATTTATCATAAGAATAGCAGAAACCAAGAGAAAATTTATTTCACTCTCATACAACAAGAGAAAAACAGCCGTAAATTTTTCATGAGCGAGATGAGGAAATAGATGGAGAAAAGCTTTCTCCTAGATCAAAAGTTAGAAAAAAACGCCTTTTCATAAAGAAGAAATTCCAAATTTGTGTAGACACAAATTAAAGGCTGATATAAGCTATTAAAGAAAAATAAATTCAATCTGGGCTATGTGATGGGTTGATACGATTCATTCCTGTTCATCAAAAATTTAGTTAGTGCAAAACCAGGACAGATTACTAAAGGCAAGTAGCAATGTTTGAGGTACAGAAGGAAGAATGCTATCCATGTGTACAACATGGCCTCTCCTCACTCTTATGCTCAGGGATTATTTGGACTCTTTAAAACAGCAATGAAGAAAAACATGACTTGAAATAAATGCTATGTTAATAACTGGGTTTCATGGCAGCAGGACCAAAGGCAAAGCCCTCTAAACCTTTATAATGCTGCACATCTTGGACATCCTATGATTTAAATTATGTTAAAAAAATGAACTGAAAACATCATACTTGTCCAAAATTCTTGTTAAATAGACAACATTATGGTCAACATCCCCAAATCAGAGTGAAACTTTTGTGACAGTACCTTACATTAAAATATTTGAATTTTCTTCAGAGTAGCATTTTAGTAAATATGATCCAGAAGACAGAATGCTTTAGATGGAATTAAGGAGGCATGATTAAGGACAGATAGGATAGTCATTTAGTTACTCTGCACGGGAGGCTGAAAAAACATAAAAACAATTTCTGATTTAATTGGATAAAGCCAGAATCCAAGCACCTAACTCATGCCTTTCCACCAGCTAATTTTATATCTCTCTGAGTCTTCTAAATTATTAAAATAATTATTAAAATAATTTTATATCTCTCTGAGTCTTCTAAAGGTGTAAAGAGGCATGCTGCTTACCGTTGTTTTTGTTATGTACACTATGTGTTTAAAATAGATCAATGAATAATAGGTTGAAATGTCCATGAACCCACTTGGAAGTTAATGCTCCTTTGATTTTTAAAGGTTTTCTAAACATTGATTCTATGGCACAATTTTAAAGGCAGAATTAAGAATTGATTTTTCCTATGATTTTGTTCATTTCAATGGGTGTAGTAGCTTTTTGTCAGCTTCATTTACCAAGAAATTTCACACCATTACACATTCTGGTGCTGGAGATCAGTGCTCACTTGCTTTCCTCATCTAGCAAGATCTTCCATCTTCAGGTTACAAAGAAACTTCACAGGCCCTGAGGGAAAAAACCCAAGGAGATAAAAAATACTTCCTACAGGATAGCTGTCTTCCTTGATTATCTAAACCAAGCAGTTTTGTTTAATTTCCAGCATCATTAATTCTCTAGAACAAGACAGAATCCCAAGAGAAAATTACTCATAACACTATATAAATTGCAAAGGACTTTTCATGGGCTTTTTAGTTTTTAGAAGTAGAAAAATAGTATATTTATTTTTTAACTTAGCTTACCACAGCTGTAGAAATAGACAAAATGTGCAAACACATAATAACTAAAAAGGTGAAAACATATCATGGGTAGATACAAGGAATTATCAGTTAACAATTCAAGCATGATGCAGCATAGTTGGGCAAGAGCTGCTCCCATTTGTGTTTTGCAAGTTTAAATAAGGGCCTGGTTTAATAAATAAAGCATGCTTAAAAACAGGAAGATGGCAACACAAATGAAGTCCTGACTGGGATATTCACAAAATTTCAGTCAGATTTCTGCTAAGGTCAAAAGTCAGGTAATAAGAAATGTCACTTTCTGTTGTGACAACTCTGTGTTGCCACCTTATTACAAACCTCATTATTAGGAAAGAACTGGTTTTATTAACATAACTTTAGGACAAGACCACAGAAAGTAAGGAAAATAACAACCCACTTTATATTTTTATCTTTTACAGCTATGGGTGTTTCAGAAACACCCATATGGTTTTCCAAAAGTATTTCAGTCCTTGTGGCCTAATAAATACTGATTGTATCTGGCTCTAGGCTTGTTGAACTATCAACACTGGCCTCAGGCCATCTCTGACTTTGGGCTTGTGTTGGCCTGTCTGGAGTGGTGATTTGGCTTGGAGGAGCTGGTGGCTTTGGCTTCAGAAATGTGTGTGGCACAACACCTGCTGTTATATCTGGGGTTTGCAGGAGATGGCTGGTAATAACAATTAGTTGTTATGTGTAGAATAACTGTCCCTGACTGCAGCAGGAGCACAGTGTGTGCCAGGACAGACACACGATTGTAGCAGGAGCCTTGAACCATCACAGGAAGCTACCGGAGGCACCAGAGCTAGAAATCCACCAGTGCTAGTTCCCTGGTTAACAAAGAAGGGCAGCTCTGGGAAATGAGCAAAAGCAGTGTTTGGGACAGCAAAGAGAAGAAAGTATGGAACACACTTACTGGACAGCAAATGTGGATACACCATGGAGACCTGAGCAAGGGAAGAAATACAAAGGCATGGAGGTTGCCAGCAAAAGTGTAGAAACTTCCACTGAGTTCTCACATGTGGATGAAGAAATCATCATCATACTCCTGGCAACTAACTGGGTATGCTGCTGGCTTTTCCCCTGGAAGCCCAAAAACTTCCATGTCAGGACATGGGAAATAAGTGGAAAGAAGGTACCTATAAAAGAAAGCGGTGCATACTCTGCAGAAGTTTGTGTATATTAATTTTAACTGTACTTCCTTAAAACTCTAAGTCCTAGCAGCACCAAAACTGGACTAATAGTAATGTTTTGATTAGAACTACTAAGATTTCAGCTAGATTAATAGTAAATCCTAGACTTATATATACAATGTGTTACCCAACTTGCACAAAAGAGAAATTTGAGTGCAACAAATTGGCAGGAAACTATCCTCCAGGAGAGGAGGATCAGGGAATCCTATCAATGTGTACAAACATCTAGTGGAGGGTAGTAAAGAGCAGGGAGACAGACTCTTCTCCATGGTGCCCAAAGACAAGAGAAGTGGCAACAGACACAAATAGCAGTTACAGGAAATTTCCTTCAAATATCAAAAAAGCCCCGGGTCTGTGTCAAGTGGATTGTATATCCATCAGTAGTTGTAATTTTTTATTTCTTATACCTCTCTGTCTATTATGAAAAGAAGTTAATGCACTCAAACATAACAAAAAACACATTAGAAAAACAATACTTTGTACTAGAAGAATCAGTTTAGAGAGCTATTAAATATAAAGTGGGAGAAATAGTAAATAAAGTTGTTAAACATTTGCATTTTACCAGTCTTATTTCTTACTGCCTTTACTTCTTGTCTCTTTCCAGTTGTCACAAGACTAGTAAGTAGAAGAAAGGCAACCCTAGAAACAATGAGGGTTCACCCAATGGAGTTGCATCCATATGAGATGCTGTACTCTGACAGCATTACTATATTGCAGAATGTACTTTTGAGGAAAGTTTTTATTTACTATGCTTGTATAAACATTCCAGGAGCATAAAGAAGAACCTTTGGGAGTTTTGCCAACTCATGTCTGAACACAGTGTAAAGACTCTCTTTCTCTGGATGTAACCAGTGGCAGCAGTTAAAGGACATATGATAGCTCCTCTGCAGATGACTTAACACAAATTTTTTAACTTAAGGAACAAGCAAGAACATATTGCTTTTTTACTTTGTTTTTAAACTAGGTGACATGGGCCAGTTCTAATCTCTTCAACAAGGACATAAGGCCTGTATATACTTCAGTGAGTAGAAATGCTGTCAGGCTGTGAGATTATTTTGTGTACAGAAAGTTTCTCTTTGTGTTCTGGCAAACACAGCAGCAAGATGTACTGTATATAAGTGAACTAATGTGCATATAAAACTTTAACAATTACCTTGTGGACATTAGAACAAATTCAGCAGACATATGCCTATGTGAATTGAGATCTAGTTGACATCCTTTTTCAAACATGTTTATAGACCAGGCATTTTTTTCTCATGTTAGCCCTGAAGGTTAGATTAAACCTTCATAAAGACTTTGACACACTTCATTAAAAAGTAAAATGGCATCACTGGGGTGACTTTAAGTGAGCAAAGTAATCCAGGATGAAGGAAAAACTGGCTAAACTTATTGAAAAATTCTTTGGATTGCCAGCTGCAACAACCAACTGCAGATCTACCACAGAAGCTTAATTCAAGTTTTTAAATAAGAGAGCTTTGCTTTTTTTTTTTACATGCTGATATTTAGTAAATAGGAACAGATTTTTACTTTCATTTCAAAGTTTTCCTCTCATTAGTATCCTCTCATGCTTCTTTTTTTTTTTTTTCAAAGTTCTTGCATTCACAGAGTACATGCAGAGAGTAATTCAGAAACAACTCAAAAAACAGGAGGAATTTATTTTAAGACAGGATTTTCACTGGAATAGTCAATCTAAATGCAGAGTTGCCTTTATTTCGGATGTAACTATAAGAAATATAGTTCTCTGACTCTCAGATTTCACTTAAAAAAATTCCTTCTGCTTTTGCATGCGTTTCAGAACCAAAGACTTTATGGGCAGTCAGTTTCAGTGGGCTGAGGATTATAATCAATCCAGAGAAATTAAAATACTTGTAGACTATGTAGCTGGTGTTACATAATTGTTTGAATTTCCCTGTGTATTCAGTTAATCCACTCCAACCAGAGACAGATGTTTTTTACTCAGATACATCTGTGAGAAGAAAATACATCATCATCATCCATTTGATGTCATATATTCTTGCAGTTTAAAAGAGGCAGAACACAAAAAAGTCAAAAGGGAAAAGTGGAAAATTCAGTAAGGCTCATTGCTAAAGGCTAGCAGATACTTCCTTTCATTATTAGAAAGTTTTCTATCACAAGTTATCTTTCTTAAGATTAGAAAATCAGAAACACTTCTCTGTGGTCTTTATTCTCTATAGGTCTGTAAAGTTAAATAAACACTCAGTTACCCACACTAAAAAAGATTGTGAACTTAGTGCACCACACTGTTCTTATATTTCATCTGCAGTTTGAGACCTCATATCCATCCTTTCATGTATTTCATGTTTAAAAACAAATTAAATTTCTGTTTAATTAATAAATTCTGTTAATTAAATTAATTAAATATTCATTTGCCCAGTCAAGTCAAATTCTCTATAGGCTCTCTTCCATAATAAGCTCTTTATTCTCTTTTAGAATTGTCATTTAAAGACTAAGCAAATAGTAATTCCATATAAACAAAGATCTGATGAATTGCCAATGCTTGGAAATCCCACAGACCATAATCCTGCACATGCCTGTCAGATCCAATGCCACATGGACCAGATCCAGCAATGAAAACAATTTAAACAAGAGGAATGTCTCTCTGTATCAGTTCTGCTCAGCATTGGATTTGGGCTGGCTGAAATTCTGTCCTCCTCAGGCTACAAAAAAATCTCTTCTAGGAATGGGCAGGAGATGTGGTTTTGACCCAGCTTCCCTTGCAAATATGGGATATTTATTTTTATTTGAAAAAACTATTTATTTTTATAAACTAATTTATGTTACACTGTTGTAAAAAGTTGATTCTTAATTGTGCTGAAAGAGCTAAATAAGGTAAACCTCGTTTATTTCTTTACAAGAAAAAGAACATTTACTGCCAGAAGAAAGGTTTTGTGTGGAAGGCTGGAAGATGCAGTATCTTCCTTGAGACATAAAGGAAACAACTTTGAACAAAAAGACTGAGATCTGATCTACTTGCTTGTCAGGGACTCCTAGATAGCTGGTGGTTTGATTATAGGAGCTGCCTATGAAAAATTGAGAATAATAATTTTTTCTAATTTCTCAGTTCTTTGTAAACACTCTTTGTTTCTGCACAGAGCCACAGAAGTCCTAATTATTTTGTCTCTAGCTTTTCGAATAAGCTAGATATGAGGATCTGAGTGTAAAAAAGGCATTTCAGGGCACGCAGGCTGATCCTTAAAAAAAAACTTCAAATAAAGAAAAGAATAAGGAATACATTTTAATGACTAGCAGGTTATACTTTTCCAAAGGCAGCTTCATCTGAGAGCAGCCAAGAAATATATACTCCCACAGGTAATAAAAAACCCTTCTATATAAAGCAGCTTTGAACATAATTGGAGATTCATAAAAAAGTATATGGGTTTTTCACAGGCTGCTTTTCAAGTAAATCCATAAATATACTACCATTTTTCTTAGAGCTAAGCCCAATGAATATTAATATAATTACAACACCACTGCTGAGATATTTGTAATATTACATACTCATACGCAGCCACAGCTTAAACCATTTGGGGTACAATCCTGCTAACATTGTTCCTAGCAACATTTTTCCCCTTTCTGAGACTGAAACAGAGGTACTGGAACCAAGAGAGAAAATTATCTGGAGAACGTAGAACAGCTGACCTGTTATATGCTTTGCTCTTTTCATTTCTGTTTCCCGGAGCAAGAAAGCAGGTGCCAATCCAGCAGCTCATTTTCACCAGATGAAGATAATCACAAAGGACACCTCACCATTGTCTTGTCATTTGCAGAACCTCTGACACCAGCTGGTATCAAATAGTAGAAAACTATCCTTGCAAACAAGCAGAACAGGGTGGGGGAGAAGGAGGGTTGGCAGCTTTGTTTTCCATTAGCAAGTTGGATCAGCTGGAGGAGAGTTCTGGCAAACACCAGGGCCAGGTGAGGGTTTGTAGTGAGAGAATGAAACCTGGATGCTGTGGGTTAGCCCTGCATGCAGTCAAGCCCCACACAGCTGGTCACTCACTTTGTTCCACAGGATGGATGAGAATTTGAAGAATAAAAGTGTAAAAAGTCATGATGTGAGATGAAACAGTAAAGGAAGTAAAGAAAAGCTGTGCACAAACAAAGCAGAACAAAGCCATCCCATGTTCACTGCTTCCCATGATCTGATCAGTGCTCACCCATTCCTAAGCCAGGCTTCATCACATATAATGGTGACTTGGAAAGGCAGATTCCACAACTTCAAATATTCCCATTCTTTCCTGCAATGTCATATGCTGTCAGGTATCCCTTCGGTCAGTGAGGGTCAGCTGGCCCAGCTGTGTCCCCTCCAAACCTCTTGTGCAACCCCAGCCTACTCACTTTATTTAAAAGTCTAAAACTGGAACTAAGTGTTTAAGCACTTCTCAGCAAGAGCTAAAACATTGGTGTGTTATCAACACAATTTTTGGTCACAAATCCAAAACATAGTCCCATACCACCTACTGTGAAAAGAATTAACCACCTCGAACAAGAACACTGGCTATCAGTTTCAGAGAGGTCACAGAGAGACAGGCACATGAAAATACCTACTATGTCCCTCTCCTCCTAAAAATATCACCTGAAATTGGTTAAGACATTTAGATTCTCAGGCTTTCTTTTATAAGACTTCAACACCTGAGACGAGGTACCCCAAGTAAGAATAATCACAGCACCAAGAGGTAGATAATCAGAAGAGAAGAGAGAATTAAATTGCAAAAAGCAGGTAAGATGACAAGTATTACGGAGATTCATGAGGAGTAGCAAAAAAGGTCATATGAAATAGCATCTCATTTCACAAGACATTTTAGTGAGATATTTTAATTAGTGCCACCATGCATGTGGCACCTTAGTAAGACATATCTCTGTGGAAACTCTCACCAGTTTGTAATGCCAAGCATTTGGCATTAGACAAAAACTAAAAACCAATTTCATTCGCTTTTTGAATATTGCCCTTTAGGAGTCAGAATACCCACTGGATTTCTACCAGACAAAGTACGAAGTCCCAATGTACTAAAATATGTCTCATAGATGATCTCTACATTTCAACAATGAAGGATTTAATGACTCACATGAAAAAGAGAAATAGAAATGCAAAGATTAATAATTTCTAATCATTTGTTTAACAGTCTCAAAGCAACACAGGCAGCTCATAGCAATGAAATATTATTGAGAAGTATGAGATCAGGAAGGAAAGATGTTATCGATACTTACATAACAAAATGAGAGCACTTGTATTTTTAATATCCAGGTATGAGCATTCCCACTGGGAGATCTAATTTCCTCTACTTCAAAATAACCACAAATCAGTGGTTATTTTGAAGTTCAATATTTGAATCAATATTGTTCAATATTTGAACAATATTGAGTGTGATGAGAAATGCTTACTGAAGAACAATATTTCCTTAGAGGCACCATTGACTATAGATACCCAACTCAGTAATTTAAAAAAAAAAATTCCATGATTCTGTGGCTAGAAAGAAAACTCACATGTTAATTCCAAGCTATTGATTTGCAAAGAGGAGCAATAATTAATGTCTGTGTATGTATGTGTGTATATGTTTACAAACAAATTTTTATGTCATGAGTTTTGTTTAATATTACTAGAAAAAAAATCTGGATATGTAATCAAAACCAAAAAGCATAGGGAGTGTATATATCTATATATATACACATACATACACGCACACATATATATATACACATATACATATACACACACACACACATATATATATATATACACATATATATATATATAGATATTGTAATATTTCAGGTAGGCTCTGCTTCCAGGAACAATATCCAGGGCTATTTAAGATGGGAATAGTGTTTGAAATCGACTCTGAACATAGGAGAATGGATTTTCAAGTGTCAGAGGATAATCCTTTTTCCCGCTTGGTAAAGGATGCATCTGAGGCTAAGCTTTATTTAAAAGTCTAAAACTGGAAGTAAGTAAATATATGGTAAGAGATAACATAAATCAAAGTGTCTGTATGTGATAAAGCCTGTTAAGAGATAAGGAAAAAAATATATCTGTCAATAGACTGGCCATGAGGTGTTTCCATGTTTCTTTAAAAGCACCTACATACAGTCACACTGTGAAAATTCACTCAGATATTCTAACCAGATGCAAATGTTATTTGTTCCAACTAAGCACACTTTTCAAAGAAATCTTACTGAGTAGTCATTGTAAACAAGATGCCTTTGAAGATGATGAGGAGGTGCTAAAGTGAATTTCCTGTTAAATCAGATACTGTGGAAAAATACACTGTTAATAGAATGAGACTGGTATTGAAGCATGAATTTATTGTCCTAATATAGAAAAACAATGACAGTGAGAAAATGCATCAGGATTTGGTTCACTTTGAAACAAGAAATAATTTATTGCATAGTATCAAGAGTAATAAAATATGTAATATATCTGTCTTTCAAGCTCTTCTTTTTTCTTGTTTTCTGGTTTTGCTTTTTATCTCTGTTTTTCCAGATACATCCCAACATTATATAGGCAAACCATCATTCTGTACATCTATTTTCCCTATCTGATAACTAGTTTATCCAGTCTTAGAGCTTACAACTTTCTAATTTTAGAAATATTAATGTCAGAGCTATGAATGTAAGTGCATATCATTCAATTGCTGTTAATATGAAAAGAAAAACTCTAGAAATTCAGTTTTTATCTTCAAGTCCTCTGAGTAAGCTTTTTTTTTTTTATGCTTTATGGTTTATTATACAGCTAGATCCATGTGTTAGATAAAGGTATATCTTTCAGTAAACTATTTCTGACAGAACGCTGGAATAATGGCATTTAGTCAAAATCTGTGCACAGATTTTGACTGCCTTATTTGGGCTTTGCTGTAATTGATAGCTCGTACTTTTTGAACTGTGAAGAATCAGTTTCATGGAGACCTTCTAAGCTTAATGATACTGGTCATTCCTTAGCACAAATGTTACAGTATACCCTAATAATTACTCATTCACCAGTAGTCAGTCTGCACCACCCATTCCTTTAGTTCTGTTTTAAAAACAGAAGGCACTGGAGCAGATCTAAACAGCACCCATCTTGTGCATCACATGTGTTTGTTTCTGCAATATCTCATTTTTCTCATTAATTGGTCGTTGATGCTTTCCAAAAATCAACAGTCTTGATTTCTGCTTTGGTGATTAGTTATTCCCCATTAAAAACTGTAGCACTTATACCTCACCAGTGGAAAATGTGTAATCATTTGCACCTTTCAGCAAGGTAAGAGTTATATTTCCTTTTACATTTGTTTTACAATGGACTGTACAGACACAATCACAGTTCAATACTGATCTTCTATTGCGTATGCTTATCAGGAATTATATTTTTCCACTAAAATAAACTAATTGTAGTATTAAGAAACAAAATAATAAAAAAATAAAATAAAAGATTGACGGGATACATCTGGTTTGTTATGCAAACAAGCAAAACAACAAAAGACAATATTTACTGAAAGTTAAAAACAACGATTATATCATGTTCCAATTCAGCAAAATCTCAAATTAAAAAAAAACCCTTATTCTTTAAATACTTTCTTTGTTTTGAGGACTGTAAAAAATCCATGACCGATGCAACCTGCTATGGATGAAAGATCAAATATTTTTGCGCACTGCAGATGGTGCTTTGTTATTTTTGCAAGCAGGTCACTAAGTAAATTCTGTTTGCATTTTCAAATGGACAGCTGTTGCCAGATGTTAAATTGATCTCTAAAACTTTTAAAATATTTCTTTGTAAAAACAGAAAATGGAGAGATCTGATAGCACCAACTCTGGTATCTCAAAAACAACAACACTGCTTTAAATAAGTCAATAAATACAGGTACCACACAAGAAGTTAATATTTAAAATCACCATAGATAAAGGACTTAAAATATTTATTTTCTATGTTGTAGTAGGACAATATTTCCTCTAAGCAACTTAAGTTCTGAATTTTATTTCTGCCTAACAAAACTTGGACCACAGAACTGAGGTCAGGCCACTTCAAATATATAGAAAAAAAAGATTAGCACACTTAATATTTCCTACTCCTTCTCTAAAAGTTTGAGACATCAGTGATTTCTTATATTTTATTTTTATTTCCATCTTTTTCACATTTACAATTCTAATAAGTAAACTTCCTGTGCCAAATACACTGACTGGCTTCATTGCAGGAAGTTGCCTGTTAATCTGTCATTCACCTGCAAATGCATCTCCAGCTTCAATCTGTCAGCTGACAAAAAATGGAGAATAAGAATCTATGCAAGAGTATAACTCAGTATATATAATCAAAGCTTAGGAAAAAAATGCTCAGGTTTTTTTAATAGTCATTTAGAGAGAAAATAACTTTAAAAAATTTGATGTTCCCTGCTAAAAGAAAATAGTGGAATGAGGAAATCTGTGAATTTGGTGCAATCATGTGCTTCCAAATTTTATGAAGTAATCAATTAAACAGTATCATCAGCTGGTCATACATCTGACTGGACAGGCACAGTATATGAGCTTCAGAAGTTTCAATTATGAGCTGGAAATAAAGAGAGGATTTGTAAGAAAAAAGATTTTATTATGGTCAGGAAATGAAACGTCTTGCTAGCAACGCTGACAAAATTAATTTAGCAAAATGCTAAATTAATAAGAGAAATTAATATATGTTTCTGCTTTGTTCCTACTGCTTTAGTTAATATTGTTAACAAATCTTTCATACCTGTCTCAAACTTTTAAAATATACTGGCTTTACCACAATTCAGTAGAGTTCAAGTGGATGATTGGAGACCTCAGTAGGCAGCAGCATGTAACAGTGTGATAGCTGCTGATGTGAATACCTAAATTACCAGCTGTGCATAGAAATAACAAAAATATTATATTTAGAGAGGTTGTTTAATTTGTGAAAGCACTGCTCACTCTCAATATTCAGTTCAAACAAATTACTTTAATGTAGAAAGGCTATGAAATGAAACAAACAAAACTCCAAGCAAATCACAAACACAAGAAACTAAATGCACGAGTGAACAAACAAGAGAACCAAGTACTGAGAAAACCAGTTTATGGTTTTGCATATTTTCACATTAAAATTTCATCTTTCATTAAATTATACTACAGTTAAATAGGAAACTGAATTTTTGCTTTTACCACTGTAATTTCCTTCTCCTAAATGAATGACTGCACCTTCAGACCCTTTTATTAGGTAATTAGCTAAATTAGTCATAAATAATTCAGACTGCTCTGTTCTCTTTGCATTAAACAAATACATTTAAGATTCTATACAAGGGCAGTGCACTGTGTGAAAAATAACAAAATAGAAAATTTTCTAGCAATAATAAGGAAAAAAAAATGGTTTAATTCTTATATAAGGGACCCTTAGATTAACAATGCTAAAAAGAAAAATTACAAATAATGACAATTAGAGATTACTAAAATACTTTCTGGAATAGCCCAGATTCCAACTAACATGTATTTTTTACATACTAACATTCAATAATATAATTTAAAGACTACTGGCACTACAGGATTGATTATATTTTTTTTTAAATATATTTTTTGCTGAAGTGATCTAATATACTCTTTCAACTCCTTTTATCACCACAGCAGCATCGCAGGGTCATCCAAAAATAGTTTGCTCTTTTAAAAACTTTTTATCTTTGTTTATATTGTGAGTCATATATGGTTACCTGAACCAAGGCTTTTAAATGTTTTAGTACTTTTCAAAGTACCAAAAAAATCAATAGCAGGTTGAAAGGTCCCCAAATGCCTTTCGATCATACATTAAGTAGTGCAGCAGATTTTCAATGTTGAGCCTGCCCTAATATCTGTTAAAGGGCCTTACAAAACACTGTTTTGTTTGTTTCTTATATGAATAGTGACACTTAGCAAGTATGCCCAGCATTTCTGTAGTATTTAGTAATAGAAATTTAAAATAAGAACTTTCTGAATTTAATAAACAGTAGGCTGTATGCACCTTGGATATTTACTGCTGTAAATATGTATTTTATGATGGATGTCTTTGATGAAAGTAGTCTGGGGTCATTTTAGAGCTGCAAAACCTATTTCACAAGGCACAAAAAAGGGTTGACATACAAAGCATGGAAGTATTTATGTGAAAATACATAGGAATTCAATGACTTGTAAAAATAACATTTATATGACAATTTTTCAGAATGGAATAACATACAGAGGGAAACTGTAATCTTGCTATTTTATAATTAGATCATATGTTAACACAGTGTCTCTTACAACCTCATCCATCACCACAAATTAGATACCACCTTTAGGAGAGAAACTCAGGGATCTGTGTGTCTCTTCTGACCTGAAATCTTATTCTCTGCCTCTATGACCTCCCCACAGTGGTTTGTCATCAGCTAAATGTGAACATGACTAAGAAATGCTCTTTCAAACCCTTCAATAACTCCTGATCTTTTCCCAGCCACTGCTTGCAAAGTCACTCTGCTGACCCCAGGCTCTGCTTTCAACCATCACCGCTGACTGATCCTTTCTGTGAAGTACCACCTCAGTGACTCTCCCTGTGTGGCTCTCCTTGTCCACCTACCCAAGCTACACTCTCATCTCAAAAACTGCAGCACCCTATTTTCTGGTACTGACAAACCAAATGAATGCTGTCCAATCTTTTCAAACTGCTCCAGTACCCATCATTTGCTAGCTGGCTTGCAAATGTACCTATTCCTTCCTATCTATTGATCAATTTGAATATATTTTTTTACACTGAACACAGATTATGATCTTTACTCTGAAAAGACAGACCCTTCAGGACCTTTACTCTGAAAGGACAGACCCTTCAGAACATTTTGCAATGACAACCAACACCTTTTAATTCACTCTAAAATTCTTTCAAAATTTCCTCAACTTTTAGACTCTACCACCTACCAATTTACTTTGAAGAGGGGAATCAAGTAGACTCCATAATGCTCCTTCCAACCTATCTTTTATGATTCTAAGTTTTCTAACAAATTTTCTGTGCCTTCTTTCCTACTACTGTAACCAACCCGTTATTCTCCCTTTAATTCTACTTAAACGTTTCATTTTGTAACACCTACAGAACCTTAGTGTGCGTTGTACTGACAATTTCTTACATAGTTAACCTCTACTGATTGATCCCATGTCCTCAAGATTCTGTATTTTCATACACTAATACTCAAAAACCTACAAACCCCATGAAGCTCGGCTTCCATACTGTTAGGCATGAAAGGCTCCAGCCAATAGCAAGAACTCCTGAACACTATGACAACATAAATAATAAACAAAAATCAGCCTCCAGATTTAGGTTGCTTACAATCCTAAAACAATCATTATTTTCTCTTGAATATATTTTTTTTTGCTCTCCTAACAGTATTATTATAGTATACAATACTTATATTTTGATGAATTTATGACTTTTTTAACTAACCTTTTTCACATAGTATTTCTCTCTATCTCAGCAACAACATTAATTTTTATATTTTCATACTTGTGTTCAAGCAGTAGCTCCCAAGGTTTTCCTATTATAAACTGCTATGCAGAAAAGGAATTTGATGTGGAACTGTCAGGCCGTAAGAAAAATCATGTTTCATGACTGAATGCAGTTTGCAACATTATATTCGACCTTAAATATGTCTACACCCTATTAAACCTCTGATGCACACATGACCATTTAAAAACATCCCAGACATATTCAGTGACTGAGTTTGTGAGTCACAATTCTACAATATGTTTTAAGACTTAATGTCTTGATGATATGATTTTATTTTTCCTGGAATAATTTATCTGTATACATGTAAAAAATATTTCGTTTCCTTCAGAGTAAAGGTAATCTTTTGACATATGCTTCTAGATGACTAGCAATATTTGCCATTTTGTCCCAAAGGGACAGACTCTAGCTTCTAAAAACTTTAGACTTGCAAAAGAAGAAAGCAAAACACACAGCTTTGGTTTTCTTTTAGGAACCAAAACTTTGAAAATCCATTATAAAATTAGAAATAATTTTAATTTATCATTTTACAGTTAATAGGATCCTGAGACTTTTCATAACTGAAAATAATCTTTTCATAATCTGAAATACAGGGGTTTTCTTTTGTCATAGACAATAGATTTATTATAAAAACTTCTACATGAGTAAATTATTGACATTGGCCCACTTCTGCCACAGTCCTGAAGCAATTGGGAACAAAAAGAATAGGCTTCTTCAAAGATAATACCATCACCAAAGGTTTCCAGTTAGAAACCAAAAAAAACCTTCTTTACATTACTGGACAACACCAGCCAACAAATTCAGCCTGCTTTTCATGGAAAAACTATTTTTCTCAGAAAAACATAATTCTATTATGCTTGGCCACTGAAAGCCTTGATGTGCTCTGTCTACAACACCAATTTCAGGATTCTTACTCAAGTCTGTTTTGTGACCAATGGGGAGCATTTTTAAAACATCTTTGTAATTTACTAACCAACTGAAGGCACTCTGCACTTCTAAATTACTTATGCACTTTCCTACTTAAAGCATTTAACAAAATGATATAAATTGGCTTTTTGCTTTAAGAAATCTATTTTCTTTCTCTTAAGCAAAGTTTCTTTATTCATACAATGGTTTTCAGTCCTTTAACTAATTTTCTCTAAAGGTAAAACATTTTTCATTTTAAATTATTGGAGTGGAAAATTGCACAGGTTTAAAAATTTATGAAAAAATATGTAACAGCCTACGGTCTCATAAAATATGTATCATGCAGCACCATATTTATTCTACCTACTTGTTAAATTTGCTTAAAGTGCCCACTGTGATTTGTTTGGCAGAACATACTTCTTCTGCATAAAAGTCTTTTCTGTGTCTTACACTGTTATCTATTGTTTGAGCTGTGCCAGAAAAAAAAGAAAGCATAACATTTTTGATTATTTTTTTTCCTGTCTTTATTAACAGAGGTTAGCTGATAGTGGAAATATAAAACAGCATTATTATTTATTATTAAATCTGAAGAACACTTACTAAACAATAAATATAAATAAATATAATGATAATTATATAAATATAGTTTTTACATTTAAGTGAAATTTTCGATCAAGATATGAGAATCTGGAGTGAAAATATTAATTTTGTTTAACCATGATATTCTTTCAGGTCATCTTCATTCAGTAACAAGCTTAAATATCAGAATATTTTACAACAGGTCCCGACAAATTATTTGTTGATAATGTGTCTGCCTAGAAGTGGAAAAATTGCAATATCAGCAACATAGCTTAAAGAGAAAATCTCTTTAGCCATTTTTTTTTTCAAGGATAAATAAATATTGGTTTTTTCTGTACTAGTTTGTAACCTAAGCAGAAAGTAAAATAATAAAGATAAAAATAAAGATGAGTCGATTACTGTTAGATAAAGAAGACTATAAAGTTTTTTGGAATAGTTTTGAAGTCTTAAAAGAGTTAAAAAATATAGTTCTAGTTCGTAGCTGTTTCTGGAATTTTTCCCACATTTAAAATTACTGAATTTGCTAATAGATTTTGAAATATCACTCACTATGTCATATGATGTTGGAACTCTTCTTTACACCATTTTAGAAAATGAAAAATTGTTGGTTTTTTTTTTTTATCAAGTAAATCTTCAGCAGAACTTCTTATCATATCACTTTCATTATTTTTTTATATTTATATCAAGAGAAATACATATGCGAGTTACTCATCATGCTGGGTCACAAATCTGTTGATTCAGGATTCAGTTCTGCTGTTAAGTGTATGCTTAACTTAGTAAAAAAAAGTAGTTACAGATCAGTTAGTTGTAACTTGTACAGCAGGAATACCAATTGATATGAATAGGAATATGTAACTTCAAAAAATGCATCGCACACTTTGAATAAAGACCATAAGCAGCTTGTGAATTGTACAGATTTTTCTACCTTCATTAAAAAGATATTTCAAAGTTAATAAAATCTATTTGCAGTTATACCACTAGAGACATTAAATTCTTGTTAAGTAGCTACTGAAATTCACATCTTCCAGAACAAATTGATCTACCTGGATATCCGACTCCATCCATGCACCGAGATTTCCTCTGCCTTCTCCCAATGACACATGTAAGAAGAGCAATATCTCTAAATATATAGATATATAAGTCTACTGCTTACTTCCAGTTCTCGCCACATTTTTAATACTTACATGGATTAAAATATGTGATACATCATGTATTAAAAGTGAATAAATCTTTTACTTCCCAATAAATTGCAACTGAATATAAAGCAGAAAGATTTTATAAACATATTTAATTGCTGTACCTTAATTTTTCATACCCATGAGCTTTATACTACGTCTTGCTACAGCTTCATGGTATCTTGCACTAACATCAATATATCCAGAAAGGATACCAAAATTAAGGTTTATGAAACAAGATTTTAGGTGGAAGGTGCTGAAAGCAAAACCAGCCTCTAGCATATTGAAGAAAATACGGTTTTAGAGCAGGTGAAAAAGTCCTAATTTTTAAGATGCTTATTTATTTAAGATGCTAATTTTTAAGAAGCTGTAGATGCTGCATCATATGCTTGGTCATACAAAGAAATTACCTTTAAAATTAACAGACAATCCACACCGTGTGGATTGAAGAGTTATGTGAATGAAAATGTGACAGATCTATGATCAGTACGTCTAGGAAGTAGGATACTGCTTTTATTTCTCCTATTTTGGAAAGAATTGCAGTAGGAGTTTTAAAAGTACAGATCATTCATCTCTGTACAAGGAATTCCCGTGGGCTTCAATCAGTAAGGTATTTTTAGATTTTTATTAAATTAAGTCTGACTGCCTCATGTTTGTAATGACAAAATAGCTGTAAAATCAATTTAGTGAGATTCCTTCCTCTTCTTAAGCATAGGAAGACAGAAAAATATATATGACATATATCTTATATAAGTAAAAATGTTTCAGTAAGAAGGAGGAAACCTTCTTAGGTTTAGGGGGTTCTTTGGCAAAAGTCATTCACTGATAAAAGTCATTGGATGTTTGAAGAAGTGTGAGACAAATAGAATACGAACAGATGTACTGTTCCACATCCACCAGAACCCAAGAAAATAAAACATTGTCTCCATTTTTTTTTATTCCTCTGTTAGGAGTTGCAAGTGTTATGAAATGTAAAGATTCACACATTCCCTAAGGTTCTTTGAAACATCACAGAGACAGGTTAACTCTGCCTTTTAAGGGAAGTGTGCACTGCTGTATTTCATTTATTTTTTTGTTCTGCAACTGAGAGAAGTTTATTGGCCTTTCCAATTGCAAGTGAATACAGCATACCCAAATGGTGTGCTTGTAGGGGGATTGATTCAAATCTAACTACCACAGGGGAGTGGCATAGATAAAAGCTGAAAATAATTAGTTCATATATAGATTGTAACAAGTTTCAAAGTAGTTCGCAAGTGTCTAATCATTCTAATTAATTACATTTATGAATTCTAAAATGTGCATTACATTATACTCAAAAAGAAAGATGCCTTTATTCAGAATCACTTGACTTCTGAAAGAATATATGTGACCCTTCAGTATTATTATTTTAAGATGTCATAATTTGCTTCTCAAAACAAGGGTCATTACACCGGGCATAGCCAAATAAAAAAAAAAAAAAAGAAAAAATAAGTAAAAATTTTCTCTGAAAATAATTTATTTGATACTGGTTAACATTTGAAAAGAAACCAAACCTACATAACTAATTATTAAAGTTTATTTTTAAAAGAATTTAAAAGTTTTAGTGTGACAGATGCTCATCAGCACTCATTTTGAAGATGTCACTTTGAATCAGATGGTTATTTCTGACCAGACAATTAGAAAGAAATCCCCTCATACTTGTTGATACTTAGTTGACTTAGTTTGAGTTGAATAACACTTTAATTTTTTATCTTCATTTTGCAGATAGTACAATTATAACAAATTGCTTGAATTTTAAATATGAATTTCTGTCAGTTCTTAAAATGAAAATTCTCTCTTTTCAGGGTAAATTATCTGTGTGATTTTGCAGCTATCTTCCATTTACCTACAGAAGATGTTGTCTTCATAGTCTTTTAGTGGAGTGGAAAGAGGAACAGAGTTTCAGTAGCTCTCAGTTATCCTAAGAAAACAAAATCCTACAGCTTTTGATGCATGTTCCAATGATCACTCATTCTTGAATTCTATTAAATATAAATTTCTGAAAAAGCACTCGTAAACAACAGGCAGAATCGATTCAACAACTGACATTCACCCATTGGCTCAGCTGCACACCCTCAAGCTCAACAACTTCTTTTCTCCCATCTGCTATAATATGACTAGATAGAAATGGATGATTAAATGATCATGTGTAAAATGAACCCTAAAGGAAGAACTTGCAGCACACACAAAAAAGGATGCATGTGCAT
This sequence comes from Poecile atricapillus, assembly GCF_030490865.1. Classification (NCBI taxonomy): domain Eukaryota; kingdom Metazoa; phylum Chordata; class Aves; order Passeriformes; family Paridae; genus Poecile; species Poecile atricapillus. The sequence goes on from NC_081252.1 coordinate 41,066,406, forward strand.
CCTTAGGGTAAGAGCTTTTTCAGTCTAAATTTGTCTGAATCTGGACTACATGTTGAAATATCAAATAAGGTTATTTAAAAGCCTCTCAAAATTAAATCTGAGCAAGAATGAGGTTGCAAAAACAACACAAAAAACAACTAAACAACAAAAAACTAAATCTCAGCTGCTGGTTCAGAACTTTACTTTTTCAGCCGTAAGAATGTCTTTATCTCAGCCTACATACTAGAAATAAGCTGCTGGCCTACATGCAAAAGATGCATGTGTCTTCTGTAAATTCACTGGCCTCAGTTCTCTTCCTACAATAAGTTCAGATCAAACCTGTGAACCTGCCTCTATCTGTACCTTAAATTTACACTCACATCCACCTATCTCCTGTATTTTTCTTTTTCCTTAACCTTATAAATGATTTACACGTATGTATGTATGTACACATATTGCATGTATTTGAACATGTATTTCTCCTCTTGTGTGTTCATACTTGTGCTCTCAAACACAAGTCTCTCCATTTCAAAATTTGAGAGTAGTTTAGGATTGATAAGAAAAACAAATAAGGCATAAGCCACTGGTGTAAACTTCCAAATACATAGTTGAAAGCATTAGGAAGTCTATACTTTCTGATTAAATACAGAGATATGGGAAAATACTTAAATTCTGAATTATTTTAACCAATGTAGCTTTTAGTGATTTTCTATTCAGCTACCCTCTCATTTTCAGTCACGGACTCATTACAGTTTTCATGTTAGTGAAATTTAAATGAGGCCTATGTACATATCTCCAGGCAGTCCTAATCAGGGCTGGCTCCTCACCTCTGCAGCAGGAAGACAGAAAATCATAACACTCAGACTTAAGTGGATCTCTTGTGGGTTATATATATTAAGGATTTATTCATGCTGTGAAGCAAGAGCATTCAATTCTCTCTTCAGCAGTGAGAGCTGGAAATCCTAAAAATCACAGCTTGAAACAGAGGGAACACTCAGGTATCTTTGATTTCCTGTGAAAGGAGACAGGAAAAAATCTAAGATTATTCACAGACTGAAAATTTCCAATCTCCACCACTTTGATTTGAACTTTAAAGTTTTTCTCTGGAGATGGATGGGTAGAAAAAGTCCCTTAAGAGAGGAAAGCTGCAATTTTAAATACTTTCCTGCAAGATATGATCAAATTACAATATCAATTCTTATTAAAGCAATAACTAACCTGTGCATTTCAAGAATGAAATAGCTAGGGTAACAGGCAGCTTTCAAATTTCAGCACTACATAAGATATGAATAGAATTAAAACTTCTTTCTACTCTAAAAAAGAAGGAAAAAAGGCATATTTCATAAAAAGTAACAAATTCCAAAATCTTACAGAAGTTTTGATATTTTTTATCTTAAAAATATACCCAAATACTGAAACAGAATTTTTCTAGTGAAAAATATTTTTGACTGAGAAGTAAATATAAATTCTAGTACTTCTGATAGTAAGAGAAATACTACTCAGTATAAAAAAAGTATTTTTGCTGTAACACAATAAAAGATGATTATGAAAGGGGAAATGTATGCAAGCCATAAGCAAAAACTTCCTGATACTTATATACATTATTCATAGCACTGATAGGAATATTCAAACTAGCCTCGCTTTTTGTATGATTCAGGGTAGCAACTTTCCACCAGTTATCTCATTATTGATCAAAAAACCTTTTGTTTGGCTGAAATGTGTCTTTAAAAAAAAGAGTCATCTACCCCTGTTAACAAAAGACAGAAAACTCATTTCCTTTTGCTCTTTCTCCTGTGACTAATCTCCTCACTGTTAATATTTATGCTCAATTTGTACTTCAGATTTAGAACGCTGTAGTTTACAGCCTTTTTCCCTAATAAGAAGTATTCAGTAGAAAGTCACACATTAAGTTTATTCTAATAAAGCAATCAGATGAAAGTCTTTAACAGAAAAAATTTATCACTTTTCAAGAAATACTAACAGAGGTATTGGAAAGCCAAAAATCACCAACCATGAGAAGATATTTTCAAAGGTCAAAACCAGTGATTTATCTCCTTTGAAACGCAAAAGACAGAAGTAAGGGCGATCAACAAGTTTTACAGGAAAATTCCATTTTTACACAAAAGATCACTAATCCTCCACCAGTTCACAATGACCTTTACAAAATTAGATCTGTACAGAGTGCTACAGGGTAAAGTAGCAGTCCCTGGATTTGCCCTTTCTACTACACTGTTTCTATATTTTCTGACAAAGAGTTCCCTACCAATTTCTGTTTAAGAGAATCAGAGAGGAAGCTTCAAAAGAGAGCAGCTGTATGCACTGCACTGACTTTTCCATGCATTATCTCATCGACTTTCATTTCATAAAAGCTACAGATGTCATCTGTCTGCATTTCTGTAAGGCACATGAATACATAAATCCTTCTATCTGAATTGGAGAGTTGTAGATTTGATAGGTGGACTGCTCAGTGGCTAAGGAGTTGGTTGGATGATCACATCCATAGGGCAGCAGTCAACAGCTCAGTACTCAGACTGAGATCAGGGATAAGTGGTGTCATTCAGGGGTCCATATTTCAACCAGGACAGTTTAAAATATTCACCAATTAAAGGACTGGGATTGAGTGCAGCTTCAGCAAATTTGCAGATGACACCAAGCCGAGAGGTGCTGACAGACCTGAAGGATGGGAAGCCATACAGAGGCCCTGAACAGGCTCAAGAATCTCATGAGGATCAACAAAGCCAAGTCAAGGTGCTGCACGGGGGTCAGGGCAACCCCTGGTATTGTCACAGGCTGGAGCATGGACAGATCAAGAACAGCCCTGCTGAGAAGGACTTGGGTGTGCTTGGGGGTGAAAAACTGGACATGAGCTGGCAACATGCGCTTGTAGCCCACTGGCCAGCCATATCCTAGGCTGCATCCAAAGCAGCATGGCCAGCAAGTCAAGGGAGGTGACTGACCCCCTACTCCACCTGGAGTATGCATCCAGCTCTGGAGCCCCTAATTTAATAGGAGATGGACCTCCTGGAGCAGAGAAGGGCTATGAACATGACTGGAGGGCTGGAACAGCTCTCCTGTGAGGAAAGGCTGAGAGACCTGGGGCTGTTCACCCTGGAGAAGACTCTGAGACACTATTATGGCATTAAATACTATATAGTAATATATAAGTACCATATAGTAAAAAAGGACCTTCTTTTCAGTACTTAGAAGCAGCTTACAAGATGGGAACAAACATTTAAGCAGGGTCTGTTGATAAAGGATATGGGCTAATGGTTTTAAAATGGAGGAAGTTTGATTTAGATTGGATGTTAGAAAAACGTTTTTACATTAAGGGTGGTGGAACACTGGAACGTGTTGCACAGAGAAGTGGTGGATGCCCAAACCCTGGAAACATTCAAGATCAAAGTTAGACAGAGCTCTGAGCTATCTGGTAGTTGAACACATCCCTGCTTGTTGCATGTGGAGTTGGACTACATGACCTTGAAAGGTCCCTTCCAACTCAAATTATTCTATGATTCTATGCTTCCAAATCTTGAAAATGTACCACTTTAAGTTACACCTGTAGTTTAACATTCTCAGGTGAGCCATTTTTGCTTTACACACCCCTGATCGTTCCTACTGGTCTTGACAACTGTTTCATTTTTATCACCATCATTTCTAGTTAACTCAATTTTTGTTTATGTCCCATTTTAACTTGCAAAACTCGTTTCTCAAAATGTATGTATTCTTGGACAGGACACCTTAAACCACAAATTTGGTTATTAGATATATTTAGGTATCTATGTATTATGAATAATTCCAAAGAATTTTGCACCAATTGCCTATGAAAATTGACTCGAAAAGACAATTTTATGTCACATTTTTTCCAACAGCAAATCTAATTGAAGAAAATAATCTCTCATCTCAAAAAATGCTTTTTTCTGCTTCTCAGTTATGACACTGCTGTAAACAGATTATAAAGATTAAAAATGTGGCTTTTTATATAAAGTAGTTGTTCCAAGTTTTTTCTTAATACTAATCTTTTATCATAAACTGCTGTAAGTCATTAACTGCAAAGAAAATGCCAGGATAATAAATTGAACATATATAGGCATATACTTTTAAATAATTCCTTTTCTATTTTATGGGTACTTCTGTATTTTGTAAACCACCTGTAACACTGAAATTCAACAGAGATACAAGTTTTGTGAAGGGTTCATTTCTGGCACGACAATGATTCCTCAACTCCTTCATAATCAAGAACATATCTTAATACAGTAAAAAACTAGTGTTTGAATAGGCAGTGTAGGGAATACTGTTTCATACTTTGTTGCTTTATATCCTAGAACTTAAAAAAAAAAGATTACAACATGAACCTAGGGGAAACATCTGTTTTCTTATTCCAGATACTACCTAAGAATACATAGGCTTCTGTAATCTTGTATGAAAAGAAACTGTATGACAAACCAGTACTTAATACACATCTGTTAAAGACTTTGTATTATGCTGAGGGTTCATTTTGCCTGGTGTTACCACTTTCTTTGTAAATTACCCGTAAGTGACAGTGAATATAAATACAGACTTAAGAGAAATAGGCAGAAAAGGTCAATGAGTTCAGAGAACTCCTTCAAAATATTTCAACCACCAAATATCCAACCAAAACCCACACAAAAAACTGAGAAAGACAAGACTTTCCAAAACTGCAAATTAAAAAGTTGCATTCTAAAATAACAAGCAGTACAGTAGTGAAGAGGTTAAATAATCTCATTAAATTTCCTGGTTAGATCAGCTTGTTTTGTTATTTAAATTCACTCAAAAGCATCTATAATTTTATTTATTTTGCACAGCTAATGTTATATCCTATCCAGATGACAGGACAAATTTAGAATTAAAGTTGCTTAAATGTATATTAATCAAGATAATCACACACAAAAATAATCAAGAAAACAGTCATTTACATCACTTCTGGTTTTGGTCCTTCCCTTGCCTCAGTACGTAAAATATTCTTCCATGTATGTTCCATAATTCCTTTTCAGCGCTTGGAAGTAGTTCTAGCATTCATCATTTAAAGTCACAGTCAAACATAATCATTAATCTGTGATTAAGATTAAGATCAATTTTTTGGTAATTCACTAGTTCTATATAATGTGGTATGAAGCCAAATTACTCACTTGGAGACCATCCTTGGAGAATTTAATGCATTATGGCAAATTCTTTGCCAATGGAAAATTCCTTACGGGGCATGTAGATCAATGACTGAATTTATCATGGTATTTAGTATAATGAAATAAATGTAAATAACATGGGCATGATGTTCATATATTTTTAACTGAATATTTTCTAAATTGTAATTTCCTGTATAGATAGATATTATAACTAAACAATTTTTATAGAAAGTCAAATAAGTGGGAATAGTACTGAAGAAAATTTGGTTTGTTTTTTTTCCTTCTCCAACACATTGGCTTCTCTCTGTGCTTTCTTTCCTGTTTTACTTGGTGTTTTCTGAGTATCCTTAAAATTAATGCCCGGTTTTCCATCTTTGATTCCCTATTTTGCTGTTGAAATTGGACTGTTTATTTAGAATCTAAATATTAATTAAGTGATCTGGGTCCTATCTTGGTCTACATTCCTTAGCCACCAACCAATGAAAAGTAGAGCCAGGGAGTTCTTTGGTTTATTATTATATTAATATATGATATTAGCATTATATTAATACATACTATATTATCATTACCTTTTTCTTTAAATCCTTCATTCTGACTATGGTTTCTTGTGAACTGGAATCAGTAAGCTGAGTTGTTGAGTTTTTAGTCCCGTTAGTTGCTAACACATATTAAAGACCGTATAGAAATAGGCTAACCCTGTCCCCAAGGGTAGCAGGGCATGTTTGATTAATTCCACTGTGCTTCATGTGCTATGTCAACCACAGAGCATTTCTAGAGTCATTGCTTGACTAAAGAGGGCACTTCCATGTTCAGTGTGAGAGTATGAAAGATTTATTTAGGGGATCTAATCATGCTTGGAGTTTAATGCTGACTCAACTGAAGAATTTACAGCCTACAACTTTTAATGAAAATTTCAGGTCTTTGTGCTTCCTATCACCATAAAACACAGCACTAAACTCCATGTCCTGTTGCAGCTCATATACAGAGTTAACAAGTGAATTTACAAAAGTGGCAGAATAGAGACATTTTCTTTATAGTCTATATTTCTCAACTCCTTGTTGCCAAGGTCTGTTTCAGTGGATGATCTAAGGAGGTGCCCAAATGCAAGGTTTCCAGTGTGAGCAGCACATACAGGGAGCTTACTGCCCTTCACTACTGCAATAGCCAAGTTAATGTGAATCATTAGTGGACACTTAAGGAAGAAAAAGTCACAGAATTACAGAATGGTTTGGTTTGGCAGGGACCTCAAAGAACATCTAGTTCCAAATCCTATGCCACAAGCAGGGTCACCTCTCACTAGACCAGATTGCTCAAAACACAATCAAACCTGGCCTTGAACACTGCCAAGGATTGGGCATCTACAGCTTCTGTGGGCAATATGTTCCAGTGTTTCAACATCCTTGCAGTAAACAACTTCTTTGTAACATCTAAACTTAAACCTGCTTCTTTCAGTCTCAAGAGGTACCCTCGTTCTGCCACTGCAGTTCCTTAAGATGAGTCCCTCTGGCTGCCTTATAGGCCAGATTCTGGGAGGCTGCTACAAGGTCTCCTCACATAACACCAGGAAGTGTGGTTTGTATCTTTCCACATATTTATGTTTCTCTATGAAAAAGAATTTTGGGAAATCAGAAGCCAACCATGCACAAGCATGCACATATGCTCACAGATACCAGTGAAATAAAAAATAGTTGTGTGAACAGAAAAATCTACAAAGAATAATACAGATTCAAGCATCAGAAAAATAGGATTGCCTTGAAAAGAATGACTCAGATTTTGAAACAACAAATTCTTGTTCAGTGTTTTGCTCCAAGGAATACCTACTAAAACTAAATATAAAACAGGTAAGTACCCATACACTGTGATGATGGGCAAACTCATCAAACATCCTTATGACATAGCAGTTGTACTTTTAAAATACATGTCTGAACAGCACAACTTAAACCAGAATTTAAGCCATTGGAAATGATAAATTCGAATTCTGAGAATAATTTTCAAATGTGGCCTGCCCAGTTCAGTTCAGCGGATAAAAGCTCTATCAGCTTATGTGAAAATTATACATTGATTGAATTCTCAATCCTTTGTAAATAACACTGACTTGCAGTTATCATTTGATAGTATATGGCCTCTTACATTTGGAGGAAAGGGTGAATTAATTTTTTACAGTGTAATCTAAATAGAGATGCATTCCGGCCCGCATCAAATTTAATACCCACCAAAGAAAAGCTGTTTTTGAAAAGACATGAAATAACATTCTAGTAGTATGTAGTATCTAGTGATAAAGCAAGAAGTCATACTACTTGTAAGGAATGCACATAAAACTAAGAAATATGCATAGAAATTTGTGCTTGTCATTTATGAAGCATCCTTGATTTGCATTTTTGACACACTAAAGTCCCTCTAGAAGCCTGCCTTTTTTCATCTATTTTACACACACTGCAGTGCTGTTCTCAAGCACTGCTGTACTGGCAAGAGCTCAAAACAGAAATTTATAAACATTAACTCTATCCTTTGCTTGACAGAGGACTTGCATAAAACTTGTGTTGAATAATTACAAAACTTTTAAGTTTCCTCCAGTGCAGTCTGGGAAATGACAGTTTTCAGCAGAGTATCAGTAGACTTCATTTGTTTCTGGCCCACAGAGATGTTCACCTTAAGGCACTGCCTCAGGCTTTTGGATTTCTTAAGTTTGCCTATTTCCTTGAGACTGTTTGCACTGCTTTTTACTTCCCACTAAATAAACCTACCTTAAGAACATTTCAGCACCCTAGAGCAGTGCTGTGTTCTAAATTCAGCTCTATCTTTATCGAAAGATAATTTATAAAAGGAAAAAAAACCCAAAACTGTAGTATCTACACATCTGTGTACAAACAAGAATAAAGTGTGATCTGGATAGAGCAAAGACATTAGTCTGCTCAAAAAAGCTCTGCTCACAAGGATAGTTTATCACAAGCTTTTGCTGCTGCAGCAATCATCAGTTACATGCTCTTTACAAATCCTGTAAGTAGACTTTGTTTTACAAATTTTGTTTTAGTTTATGCAATTAAAGAGGTAAAATGCTATTCAAACAGAGGGGATTCCTTTGGCAAATACAACTGTTTCACACAGGGGCTCTGCCAGTACAGAGTAGCAGGGGTCTGTAGAGTCATACACAGCAATCTGCAGATGAAGAGCAGTTGATTTTAAAGCTACAGGCTTCTAGAAACTGTTAGCACCTCTAAACTCGATGGCAATTCATTTTACACATTAGCTGTGAGTGCTGCAGCAGCACCTACTTACAGGTGTAATAGGCAAGCACAATATCAGGCATTACTTCTGTTTTCAAGAACTTAGCAGCTGAAATTCATGCAATATTCATATATTGCTCCAAACTCTTCTTTAAAAAGGCACTAATTTTCCCCTATTTCAAGTGTCTACTATGTATTTGATACTTCCTAGATGAAGCTTTGAAGTGAAATCAAATGTAATATTTTTTGATTTCTTTAAGTTAATTATAATAAATTACATTCTCACAATCTATGTTTGGTAGGACTAAGGACCAAAAGATAGATGAATTTGCAGTAAAAATTGAAGAAATTACTCATACATTGCTTTTCAAATAGTCCATTTTTCTTTTATTTTAAATTAATGCAGTCCCTGTTTTGCCTGAGCTCTTAGATACTTGTTACTTCTTAGATACTTAGATACTTAGTTACTTCTCTCCTACTGCAGAATTTTTCCCAATAGTTTGTATCTTTTTTTTTTTTCCTCTGATTTGTGAGGAATTTCCCATCATAAACAGTGAAATCCACTGAAAAATTTTGTTTAAACACAATAGCAATATAATCCAAAGTTGTTTCACCTTCAACAAGTTGAATCACTTGTTCCTTATACCACTTCAACCCTCTAGCACATCCCTAGATGTGCTTCCAGTCCTTAAGCTAAATTCTCAACAACACTAAAAATTGGAGCACAAAATTTGGCTTTAAGCAAGTGCTACTAAATATAAAGCTTACTGCTCTAATTTCAGAATATGCTCTTGCCTACAGAGCTTTAAGGATTCATTTAATTTTTTTTTTTTTCCATTTTTCTAGTAGCTTAACACCTTCATGCTGTTGTAATTAACCAGGATATTGCACACACAGAATGACAATACAATTGGCACTTGGAAAACTAATGAGGAGTATTAACTCAGCTATTATGACAGTACAGAAGGCAAAATCTCTAGCTCACCCTATGCATTTACTGTCCTACTCGCAGAGCACAGAAAAACTATTGCCTATACTGTATTTTAAGAATACCTCCACAGGTTTGTAAATATTTGTCAACAAAACTTTTTTTAAGCCCAGAGCACATTCAAGGACTTCCTGGATGAGGCCCAGATAAACCAACTCAGGAAAACAAAACTTTAAATCTGAGTGTTTTAAAGTCTTTCACTCCTGACTGGTGCTGCTTCCCTTCACGAACATGCATCCTTGACCAGCACAATCAAAGATAACACTAAAATACCTTGAGACAAGACAAAATAATTTTTAGGCATTACAAGGTCAGTTTTTCATTTAATACCTTTCCCATCCTGTCACAGGAGCTCTAGATCATACTGTCAATTACTGAAAGTCCAGGCTGTCTCCACGGCCAGAACCAAAACTTGTGTCACCCTTTCAATGGTGAACAGAAGATAAACTTGAAAACCCAGTGCAGCTATTTTCCTTTATCTCAGTTCACTGTCCTCTCTGCTGGACTCACCTCCAGAATTAGCCTCAAAAAGAGTGTTTGTTCTCTGGTCTTTTCCTTATCACCACTGTAAGCCAGGATTTGAGGAATCCAGCCATTAACACCAGTTTTCTTGGCACCCATTGGAATGGCATTGCAAATAATCCTGTCCAGGGTTTTCAAGAGTAGTTGACAAAGTATTTACATCCTCACCCTGACAGTAGACAGTGAGGGGTATGGGGCACACAGGGACAGCCTAGCTGTTCCTCCTGGCTGAGAATAGGTAGTTAAACAATGCTTTTATAAAGCACATTCACCACACAGTTGTTGAACAAACCACTGCATATGTGGCAAGACAGGTATTGTTTTTTCTTACAGAATCAATAGATCAAAATACCTTTCCAGTGGCTACAGAGACTACACATTAAAGAAAGAACCCATATCCAAAAACTAGATTTATTTTCCTAAATAAACTAAACTAAAACCTAGGCTCACTATTCCCATTCTTGATTCTGCTCTACTAAAAGGGTGAGATCTCTCAGGATGACAATAATAACTTATTTGTGAGTTCCCTCTTTATGTATATCTTATATTCTGTCTGACCTATGTCCACATTTACTTCACATCCCCTTTTGTTATCAGGCTGGAGAGAAAGGATGACTCCTAATCATGCTGATGTAAATCTATAAAGAATCTGTTATTTATGAGGATTAGTAAAGAACTTTTTTGAGGTGTGTTCAACATTTAGAATAATCAAAATACTCTACAGATATGCTGTGTAAAGGCATTCAGAAGTGCTGAGTCTATGCAGACAAGTATTTAATTTAAAGATAAATATTCTGGCTAATACAGTCAACATCTGTGAGACTGACAGACTTAGTCCTGCTTAATTTTCCTGTTAGGGCAGATAATAATGAAAATCAAGCCTTTTCCCTCGTACCACTGTGGGGAGGGAAGGTAGAACCGGGAAGAAGACACAAGGAGGAACTAGAATCAGTGGACCAATACATGAGAGCAGAAAGGTTGTGTCCTAGGTCACATTTCAACAGATGTTCTGCAGTATGGGCACACCTAAGAAAGAACAGTCCCATAGTGTCTCCATAAATTACAAGATATTTGCAGTGCAGTCCTCAATGATATCACTGATATTTGACTTTTTTCTTTTAAAGAAATGTAATTTTAACGAAAGTTAATGTTCTTGGAATCAAAAGCAGAGCAGATTTTACAGAGTTGTTCCCTCTTGTATCCTTGTTGCTGCTCACAACGTGAGTCTCAAAGGTTGAAGTGTGAGATGAATACCAAAAGCATGACTCAGACTGTGGGAACTTAGAGTAACAGTGGCTAGGAGCATGCTATACCCTAATGATCAAATTCTGAAGTTATTAGTAGTCCAGCTTTCAAAACCACAGTCAACATCAACTCTCTGTTTCAAAATCCATTCCTTTGTGTTTTGTTAATTTGCATGTCCTAGTTATTTGCATACTAGTACTATATAACCTCATTTGGAGAGTCTCACAAGCTAATAGCTTCTGACTCACATCAGCAGACTCCAAACTGTGGTTTAGTATTGCCCAATATCTTCTAAATCAAACCATAATTTATGTAGAAATGTTTCATCATCAAATACTGATCAAAATCTGGATTAATGTGTGCAGCAGTATTATTTCAACTTCCAGTAGAAATAAAGAGGGGCAAGAAAAATAAAGGACCTCCCTCACACCATTGTTTTCTTAAAAAAAAAAATAAGGAAGAAGAGGAAAGGAAACTACAGAACTAAATTAGAATGACATCATTTGACCTTTCAGAAAAAGGCATTTGCTGTATTAAAAAGAAAAGAAAAGAAAATGATGAGCTACTACTGACATTTTTAGAAGTAGAAACAATAGCTCTCTAAGCTTCTGAAAAGCTCATTTTTTTACTCACGTCAGGGTAAATGATTGTTTAAAGAACCAAATCTAGCATCAAAGTAATAAGTTGTCCAACTGATGAATTAGAATCTTTCTTCTTCACCATCTCCTTTAAAATTTTCAAAATATCCTTAAGCTACAGGCAGACCCCGAGCCTTTTGGAGCTATTCAAAGGTCATTTCAGCTACAAACTCTATCATGCAGATTACTGCACTAACCAGGGGATAGGAATCATTTTAATCCAAAAGTGAAGTACATGTAATGAGATGTGGCCATGGGGCCTGCACACTGAACAAAGAGTTTACATGCTTTCAGTCAGAAACCGATGTATTTGTCTACTCAAGAAAAAATGACGAAAAAGGACACACCTGGTTTCAAATAAAAATAGACACAGATTAATCATTTAATGCTGGTGTTTTACTATACATTCTACAATATTCTAAATGCTTACTTTTAACCAGAATTTTGGTTTTTTTCTGAAGACCTAGTCTTTGGCAAGTATGCCAGTCTGAGGAGCAAGACTAACAAAAAGGCAAGTACGAAAATCTGTGTTACATACACAAAAATAATGTGCAAAACATTTCGCTCTATGGGAAGTGAACAATGCTGAAATTTGAGCTAATAAAGGGAGAGTTCATTTGTCAAAATTAAAGGAGCTAGAGATTAGGATGATGAAATAAAGCTTTTTCATTCTTTTGCTTTTGATACCTTAAGATAAAAACAATTATATTAGTTAAAATTTAGAAAGAAATTGTTTCATTAAAGCCTGCCTTTCAACATGATATTTGACACTTCAAACAGTGACAATAGCAGGCACAACAACATATTCAAACCAACTTTGTCAAATACAGAGTGATGCTAGGTTGTGTTTTGGGGAATAAAACAATTGGGTCTTGCTGTGATACCCAAGTAAGTTGTGCTCTCATAAGCAGCAAGCATCTTAGAACCACATTTCTCACAGGCTAATTAGAAGCCTGTGTCGTGGCTTACCCCCAGCCAGCAGCCAAGCCCCACGCAATCACTCCCTGACCAGAAAGATCAGGGTGAGGACTGGAACAGTACAAGCCAGAGAACTCATGGGTTGAGATAAACGTGGTTCAATACGGAAATCAAAATCTGCACACACAAGCAAAACAAAACTAAGAATTAATGTCCTGTTTCCATGTGCAGGCAGGTGCTCAGCCATTCCCAGGAGTGCAGGGCTCCATCACAGGTAATGGTTATCTGGGAAGACAAAAGCCATCACTCTAAACATTCCCCCTTTCCTCTTTTCTTCTTTCTACTTTACATACTGAGCATGATGCCATTCGGTCTGGAATACCTGCAATATCCCTTTGGTCAGTTTGGACCTGTCCTGGCTGTGTCTCCTCCGAACCTCCCTGCACCCCCAGTCTCCCCTCCCAGCCTGGCAGAACAGAAACCAGAAAAGGCCTTGGCTCTGTTGCAAGCCCTGCTCAGCAATAACAAAAACATCCCCACATTATCAACCCTGTGCTCAGCACAAATCCAAAACACAGCCCCATGCCAGCCACTGCGACGAAAATTAACTTTATGCCAGCTGAAACCAGCATACCCTGTTATAGCAGTTAGCTTGCTTTCAGGCATTAATGAGTATTACAATAATGGAACTATACTGACACTATATCAGCTGGTCTGTCCAGACACTGCAGTGCTCAGAGCTGCAAGTTCAAAAGCAACAAGTTTAAAACAAATTTATTTTGATGTGAAAAAAGCATTACCTGGGACCAAGGGTGTTTGTCTCTTTTTTGTTGCAGGAAGGAGAATATGTTCAGCAACAGTGACATTATCTACTTAGATTCCCATGGATAAAGCAAGAAAGTACAACAGCTTTGACATTAGGGGAAGGTAAACTGCATTTTTAAACAATCCCAAAACAGAGGGAAGAAACAAACCAGAGCTTTGGACTCTGCTATACTTTCTTCTAAATAATTAGATTTATATGGGCATCCTTTCTTCCTGGTCGCTTCCGCTCATCACTGTGTGATTCAGGTCTGAGAAACAAGGTGAGATACTCAGTTCTACACAATGATTAGCCCTTAAGGACACTGTCTATTCAGAAGTTCTCACACAGTTCTTTATGTGTTTGTGGGCAATAAAAATGCACATCTAATAACTGCATGACCTGAAGGTATGCAAATATTTAGCACTATTGTTAATCCAGTTCAATGTCCTTTCTTTTCAGGAGAAAGCTTCTGCTGGAAAAATCAAACGCTAAAAGGAGTAGCTTTTGTTACTGATTTGAACAACAATGTTCTCCCTGGGTCTCCTAAACCCCCCTTTAATTCTCAGAGCAAAATAATCTTTGCATAGTATTTGATTTGTCACACTTTAGTTCATTCAAGACAATTTTTTTGTTTCCTTTTCTCAACATAAAGGGCTCCCTTCAGGTATAGCCAAGAAAGCATGATTGTCATCAGGGATGAAATGTTTTAGTGCAAAGTACCATCTATTAGCTTGAAAAAAATTTAACTTTTCATATTTTTTTAAATTTTTCTGAAGGATAAGTCTGATATTTACAAATGAAGTGACAAGTCTCAAAAACAACAATGCACATCAGAAATTATTTGAGTTTGCATTTTCAGTACATTTCTACATTTGGCATTTGTTATTATAATTGAGATGACTGGCAAGTTCTGCTGCTGAAATGTTAAACAGCGTGAGCTATTCATATAACTCAAACAACCATCATACAGATCTATTAAAAATACACTTTCCTCTTATATTACACACATCCTTGATGTTATAAGCTGAAATGTGTACTGAGAGTACACAAAAAAATAAGGGTTTATTTTGCAAGCTTATATAGTATTGTCAGCATGTGTTTACAGCCAGCACTAACTTTTTTCCCTGATGTTTGCTGTAGTTCAAGATTGTATGGAAAGTAAACACTTAAGGCCATGCCTAACTAAATGCTACTGCTCATTCCGTTCAGGATAAGCACAATTACAAGTTGCATCTTGTAATTCCAAAAAAGTCAGATGCTCTTCTCTCTTCATTTGACATTCTGCATAAATGAAATTCTGATCATGTTGTTTTCCAGTTAAGACACACAAAGACTACCATTAGAACTAACACTGATAGAATTTATTTCACAAACATCTGGAACCCACTCTTAGTATCTTGAGTGGGAAGGTTTGTTATGACTTATTAGTGTGCTGTACCCGTAAAACAGGCACATATTGACTGCACAGAGCCCTCAGAGATTTATTGATGATGGGATCACCTACTGAACACACATATAAACCATTTAGCTACAAGTTTACTGATATAAAAACACCTCATGAGTAAAACATGCAGGATCAGATTATGCTACAAAAATCTACATTTACAAAATTCTACAGGGCAGAAAGTAGAGCTCTTTCCATATCCAGCTCATCACAAAAACAACAAAAAAGTACACACATTCCATTAAAATAAGTTAACTAATTAAACCTCTGAAAATATTACTGATGCACTTTATTGAAAAAGATTACTGATATTTGTGCCTAGGCATGATGCTATTTTAAATATTTTTATGTAAACTACTTGTGCTACAACAGTTGAATAAATAGTGATAATTAAAAACTCAAACAAGGTTGGTCTACTACATATGACTATTTCTCCAGCCATTGTTGAATGATTTGGAACTCAGAATTACAGGCTAGCTACAATTTCTAAAAGTTCACCATTTAAATGGCAATTTGCAAAGAAACTTAAAAAAATCTTTGAGAATTTGTTCTTAGCATATACAAGAGGAAAATAATTTGTGTTTTTTTTTAATTAATTTTACCTACATAAATAATATGCAAGATATATTCAACTTTATTTCCCTTATTATAATAGAGCAGGGAGCTTGTGAAAATCCAGTCAAAATTCTAAGGAGGTACACAGAGACCTTAAGAAAGACCAGCAAGATGAATGTCCCAAACAGCAATGAGATGTTCAGATTTAACTCAAGGACAATAAATGTGATTTATACTGTTTTCATTGAGCTTGCATTCACCCTATGATAATTTGTATCAGCTACAGTAAGATGAATCACCTTAAAAGCTTGTTTACCTTCTCCATTTTATGTAAAAATGTCAGTTTATTGGTGCTTCTTACTGACACAGTATATTTACCCATATATTATATTTTGTTTTATCAGTAGATAAATCAATATATTGCAGTTTTAGAGGGCTTTTCAGATGGCAGTTCTAGGAGGCAGTTAAAAAGCAACACACTGTGATGTGAAGGTCTTGGCCATGATGAATATCAATTGCTCAACATCCTAATATTCTCTGAAATCTTCTCTGCTAATTTGGCACTAATGAGCACCTGTCTATTTCTCTCACTGAAGTATAAATGACATGGAGAAAACAGAATAAACAGAAGGGAGAAACACAGCAATTACATTTGAAAAAGAGGTATGTAAACACAGTTATATCAGCCAAAAAATAATACTAACTACATCATCACTGATGAAAGAGAAAATTTAACAATGCAAAAAGGAAGGTAATTCACCATGAAATTTAAGGAAATGGGACAAACTTGTTTATTTGTCCCCACCAGTTTCATCTGCAAAGCCAAAACTGGGAAGGGGTGAAAATTAACAGTATGCCTCACCCATTTTCACCAGTAATATGTTAACCTCCCAGGGAGACTTAGTTAGGCTATAACTCCATATTAATCTTGAATAACTACCTCACTTGGGCACAAGTGAAAATCCTCACAAGAACATTCAAAGTTTATTCATGTCTAATAATGGCACAAGACTAAGGGTTAAGAGGTAGGTCACTGGTAGCAGTATTAGCTTTTGAAGAAAAATAATAAATCTGGACTCTTCCAGCTTTTTTCTCTATCTTCTTACTCCAGTATGGAGAAAAGAGAGAAAACAGGACAAGAAAGCAAGATCCTTTGAAGCATTCCATTTAGTCTAAAAAATGGTAGCATTAATGACATGAATGAGCCTGGTTCTACAAATGTAGCAACAGATTTGGAAGGTTTCAATCTCCTCCTTACAGCCATCAGACAGAAAATGTGCAGCTTTACCCTCTCTGTACACATTTCTATTTCAGACGAAAACAGTAACATCAGGTGATTTGCTTAATTAGCCAGTGCAGTCAGACTCAGAAACAGTAATCCCAGTAAATTTACAAAATTAATCTGCAGTGCAAGAACTGTTTGCTGGAGAAATCAATGAATTTTTATTAGTTAATAAGTTTAACATTGTTGTATTTCAGAAAATTTCCAGATGGTGAAGGGGAGTACAGTTATTGAACAAATAACTCATCTCTGCCTTGTTACAGAATGTGTTGGCAGTCCTTGGGTACAATACTTAGAGCCTAACTTTAAGGAACGGCTGCTGAAATATTCTTATAGGAGGTCAGTGTAGTTCTTTGTTTCCTAAAAAATACCTCAAACCCCAACAATCTTGTTATTCAACCTGTAGGCATCTTTGTCTTTTTTTTTTCAGAAGGAACATTAGGAACTTGAGAGACACTCTTTTTCCTATTGTCTGATTATCAGGCAAAAGATTTTTCTTTTCTTTAAAGTATTATTCTTAATCATATGAAATACAGCTGGAAAGAAACAAGTGCTTCTCCTTAATGCAGATCCAGACTTTGAAAATCACTTAAACACACAAATATATATGACAAATAATATGCAAATAAGTATCCATTTATGCATAATTTATATAATCATGTCGTTCAAAGGCTAAATTGCTTCTCACATTTCTACTACAGAACTAACATTTAGTTCTTGTTTCTTTCCAGTTTTTACTTTTTTTTTTTTATTTATTTTTAAAATTTTTTACTCTTTTACATCTGTTTCAAATCAAAGAATATTTTGAGTTGGGAGGGACCCAAAAGAATCAAGTCCAGC
Organism: Poecile atricapillus; assembly: GCF_030490865.1. Taxonomy (NCBI): domain Eukaryota; kingdom Metazoa; phylum Chordata; class Aves; order Passeriformes; family Paridae; genus Poecile; species Poecile atricapillus. The sequence goes on from NC_081252.1 coordinate 41,083,987, forward strand.
ACTTAAGTCAGTGGCTCATATGGGGATCAAACCCACGATCTTAGCATTGTTAACATCATGTTTTAACCAAATGAACTCATTTTTATATCTGTACTGCTGTGAAGTTAAGCAGTTACTGTTAGTTAGGCTACTCCTACAGTGTAATATTAGAATTTCTGCTAAGGTTTTCTATCATAAAGGAGTTAATTGAACACTGCATGACTAGTCTACAAGGACTGGAAGTTAATCATTATTCTGTTAGCACAGAGGAAGTCATGAGCTTTTGCAGAAGGTTTTTATCTGGTGTTTTTTTCCTGAAAAAAGTAAGAGAATCTATGCTTTCCAATACTGCTCTTAAGTGACTTTAAATATAAGCATACATTTTTAGTTTTTTTTAGCAGTCCTATGCCAACCAACAGGTAGCATTCATTGGCAAGTTAGTAATCAGAAAATGTGTTTTCCCTTGGCATTGGAATGGAATTAGACATTAAGATAAGGGAGGAAGAGGATTCTTCATCTTTCACCTGCTATCTAGCAGCTAACCACTCTCTAAACAGAATTTCCAGTTTGAATCTTAGTATGGTGGAATGCCGCACCAATATTGAAAATTATTTCATGTTTAAAATCGGAATATATTCCCTTCTGTAGATTAGAAGGGAAAGAACTGAATACATACCAGAAGAAAAGGAAAGATAAAAAGTACAGGGCAAGAAAGTGTAAGTGTCCTTTCCCTGGCACCAGCTGTTGTAGGGTGAATGCCTTTGAAATCAGACAGACCAGTTCTGTTGTGGTGCATGAGTGATGCATTAGGAAGAAATCAAAATATTTTCAAAGGTTACAGCCTTGGGACAAATTAATCTTCACTTTTCCTGAGTGAGGACTTTATTTAATGACAATTACATATGACTGCAAAAGTATAGAAGTTAAACTGTTCTGAGCATCATTGGATGCACTACAATGCTGATTGCCATCTCAGTGATGGTACTGGCTTCAGTTCCCAGGAATTCTGAGGACACTTGTGCATACTGCTGGCATTACTAATGAGGTCTGGATATAAAACAGGTACAGGATTTTCAAGGCTAGGCAGCACATCTTAGGTAGTGAGTACAGATGAAAAAGCATACAAATTCAGATTCTATATCCTTTCTCCAGATCTGTTGAGATATTTTCCTTTCAGACATGTTTTGATGAATGCTTAAGAATCAGATGCTTTTTTAAAATGCCTGTTTTCTACAGCTCAAATGAAAACAGACAGGGAGGTCACTATGCTGAATTTGTACCAGTGACAGGTCCTCTCCTCCCACAAAATTTTCCTGAAGCAGAGAAGGTTACTTGCTATGCAGAAATAGAATGAGACATAGGATAGAAGGATAAATAGATTTTAAAATTAAAATAATGTTATGAAGTTCAAAGCCTACGTTCTCTTGTTCATGCTGATTGTTCTCATATTTCATGAGTTCTGCTTCTGGTTCTCCAGCTGAGTTCTGACATTTCCTTTCCAATGCTAAATTTTTTGTTTCTGCTTAAACTATCTTTATCACACTTTTCCAAACAAGTGTTTTGTTTTCAAATGTGTTTATGTAACAAAAATACATTTTCAGTGCCAAAGTTATGAAATTTCTTCATGGAATAGCAGCCATCACATTGTCAAGACAAAAAAAGTAAAATGCAAAGAATCAGTAGTTAGTGTAGACAATAGAACTCAGGATTCTTTCTTAACTTCAACAGTAATCTTCCAAAGCTTATAATTTTCTGGATTTTAGAGAATATAGCTATTGAATTTTGACCCTCTTAAAATAATTTTAAAAAATTCTAAACTGAAAAGCAATTTCGAAACATGAAAGATATCAAAAGATTTATTTAGAAACTACCAACATATTCTTACTCTTTCATTTGTTTATTTTTAGTTTTGGGATCCTATCCCCAAATCTAGTACCTGACACTAATTCACAGACTATTGAAAAGCCACTTGATTTTGTTACTGCTGAAAATCCTTCTTCTTTAGGAATGAATCTTGATTTAAAAAAATTTCCTAGTTTGCGAGGCACCTGGAATCTTCAGAATATTTGAATAAAACCCAAAGTAAAAGCTTTTCATACTGAATTGATTTCAAGAACTAAATATATAACAGAGACAACTTCAAACATTAAGAAATTTCTCTGGAAAAAATGAAACAGCAAATGGACTCACCGTATTGCACATTCTGTTATAATTAATCTGCAGCACACAAGTAAGCAAGGCATTCTACTGGCAAACTGAAATATTTTTATTAGATAATGCATCTTAAAATATAAGAACACTACTAAGCTTTTTAAAGCTTGCTTACTACCCATTTCTGGAACGTCATTCTGTGCTAGATTCAGTGAAATCTTAAACACATCAACCCACATGAAACCAGAGTCTGAATTCTCCTGCTGCCTCTAGCTTGACCCAATTAGTTTGAAGACCTCGGCCAAAACCTGTCCCTTGACATTTTGTAATCAAAAGCTGCTGCCACCATCACTTTATATGTGCTCAGGAAGGCTCTTTGTTCTAAAAGGCTCCAAACTGACATGATAAGCAATTATCTTGTAATATTTTTTTCACGTTCACAGAAACCCAAGACAGTACAGTTGCTGTACTGTCTACTTGACAGATTACAATACAATAGTATATGGGACCAGGGTTTCTTTAGACAGAATACAGCTCTATAATTCCTTAATCTTTACATCTATATCCTTTGAAAATTGCTTGCATATCTGAAGGAAAAATTGAGCTCACCATCCAGTCTCTAATAGCAGAAAAGTGAGATGACATGTATAGGAAGTCAAACACAAGAAACGGCAGTCCAGAATAAGAATTTGTAAAGGGGAAGCTTTCATGGAAAGTACTTACTTTCTGGAAGCATTAATGAAAAAGTGTAGTTAAAAGTGCATCTTAATTATGTAGAATATTTGCAACTTTATATGCAAACATACCATATAAATACTATTTTCCTTTTACCATTACTTTATAGTAAAGTTCATATCCAACTATGTCCTATGTTTTCTTTCTGTGTTCCATCTTTCTTGGAAAACTTCCCATGATTTTTTATAGAAAGTGTATATTGCCAGAAGGCTGCAATGGAGACACTGATGTTACAGGTGTCAGGATTAACTTCTTCAGTCTTACTGAACACTGACAGAAAATATTAATACTAGCCACAGAAAAAAAAAATTGTCAACAGATGTTCTAACGCAGTTATTTTCATGTCTAGCCTTTTACATTTGGGAAAAAGTTCTAATGGAACTGAGAGAAATTCTGCTTAGAATTTTTATTTAAAGTTTGTCAGTTCTCCTTTGTGGGCTCTCCTTCCTGCCTCTTCCTCCCCTTTTTTGAAGTTACACTGGTGTCTTATCAACAAGAAACAGCAGTTAAATTATTGCTCAATGTGTACACCAATAGCTATTAAATTTTGCACATTTTACAGAACTTTGTCTTATCAACTGTTTCTAAATTTTCAGCGAGTGATTTCAGAATTGTGGCAAGCTATGAATAAGAAAAATTGAAATTTTTGCCCATCCATTGCTTGAAATGAGTCAAAATATTCCTCAGTTCTTCTACATCTCAATGCACTATTTCAATTTGGCACAGACAGAAGAGAACCTCCTGAGCTGATCTAAACAAAGTCTGGTTAAAAAGAGCTGAGATAACCTACTTCCGTCAACTCCTATATATAAACAAGCACAAAGATTTTTAATGCTTTAGAAACCAAGAAAACCATTCCTTATAATTTGAAAGAGATCAGATTCAACCCTCCCCAAAACAGAGCAGGAAGGAATTTGCTGAGAAACTAGACAATAAATCACCTATCTTTTCTCAGTAAATACAAGGAGAAACCCACAGCAATACAGTGAGAAGGAACCTGTTTTATAAACTGCAACAGCAAACAGTACAACTGCAAGTAACAGAATTAAAGTCAGATCCCATCCTGGGGTGCCCACTTATGAAGGCTGATATTAACAATCCTGATACATGAAGTAACTCACACAGTTACTTTGGAAGTACATTATGAAACGCATACCATTTCTAAGAGAAAATATTTTTATTAATTAGCTTATCCCTAAGAATGTTTTATGTACAGCACTGCTTTTTCAAAATCTGTGTGGGTTACAGAAGTAGCAGCTCCTCCTCACATCAGATACAGATTTATTCAGGATCATACCCAGAGCCTGTTGAAAACAGGCAACAAAAACTCCCCAGCTCTGGGTTAAGCACCACTATTTAGTGGGTGGCTAAACACCCTGTGGCAGGCTATGAATAAGATGGTAAATTGAAAACTTTGCCTATCCAGTGCATGAAGTGAACCAAAATATCCCAAAACGTCTCAATGCACTATTTCATTTAGGCACAGACAGAAGAGAACCTCCTGAGCTGATCTGCAGCTACCACCAGGGAGTCTTTACATTCAAGGGACTGTCCAGACCAAAACAGAAGTAGAGTCCCTTTTCTGGATAGGTGGGAAGAGGATAGTGAAGTGCTTTTGCTTCCATGAAGCTTCACCACCCACCCAAAGCCCATCTGTTCTAACAGGAGATAATGTGGAGAGCAGCCATTCTGTATAAAATACTTTTGGGAAGCAGGGGGACATGGGGGGGGTTGGTGTGCCGAACCTTTTACTCCTCTGCTGGCTCATACTGCAGCTTTTCCTCAGTGGTAAAGCTACTGGAGCCAAGTTCCAAGACATAACTAAGAGGTAATAAGCAATTTTTTCTTTCCAGTTCAGGTGCCAAATAGGACCCAGCTAACCATACACTTACAGAGAATCCCCTTTACCATCTCTGGTTCAAGGTCCACCCCAAGCTGGAGCACACCAGAAGAGACGCAGGATGTGGCAAGATAGAGAGGAAAATGCAGGAGAGGAGAAAGCTAGAAGGAAAGGAAACTCCTGATCTGAAGAAAGACTGAAGCCATGGGAGTTCAGTGGGTAGAAGGTACATGAACAAGAGAGTGAGCCCTCTTGTGAGGGCTTTTTCCCTCCTCCCATTACCCCAGAGCTGCCCCATAGGGACCCATCTTTCCCTGCTTTCCCTCTGGCCTAAACCATGCCACTGTAGCCCACACTCCCACTCACCAGGCTGCTGGAGCTCGCCTGAAAGGCCAGCCCAGACCTTGGCCCTGGCAATCCCACCTCCTGCAAGGGCCAGCCAGCACAGCTGCCACACACCCGGCCCCACTGGGGGAACCCGGGCTGAGGACACAGGCTGAAAGGAATGAGAAAGACCCAAAGAGCCCCAAAAAGCAGATGGAAATGAGCCATTAAGTATAGCTGGGGTATTCCCAAGGAAAGGAGCAGGAGACAGGAGAGGGTAAAAGAGATGCTGAGAGAGGGAGCCATGGAGGTTCACCCAGATATTCACCCTGCTTCCCACCAGGCAGGCACACACAGACCCCACTGCTTGTGGGTCATTTAATCATGTGTTCCCATGAATCCCACATCGTAGTAACTCACTGCTCTCCTCATATCAGAAAGAAAAGGGGAGAAGAAGTAAGAATTCTGAAACACATTTCCTTCCTCATCTTCCCAGCTGTCTGGGAAACCAGGCATAAAATGATTTAGTTATTTTGAAGGAAAACAAATAAAAATGGTTTCCTAGCAACAGGATTTGCAGTACTGGTCTCTGAGGAAACTCTCCTCAATGTTTTCAAGACTTTGCCCTTTTACTAATATAGGAATAAAAATACTCACATCATATTAATGTGATTTGTTTAAACAAGGACAAGTGTCTACTACTTTTTGGCAACAGAGGCATTGCAAAGGATGGTGTTAAAAGAGCTCAAGTTCTTCCAAAAAGCAAGAAATTTCAAAACTTTGTAGCAAACACATAGCATACCTTCAGCACATGTAATTTCATTTAATCATATCAATCATATAGGTATTATACCCCTTCTTACAAACCTACAAAATTCTGTTTCAAAACACAAACCTAAGAGTACCTGGAACTGCAGAACAGATAATCAATATTCAAATAATTTATAAATTAGAAAAACCTGCTATTACAACAGAAAAGGCTACAAAAGATGTTTCACTTCTTCAGCATCAAAAGAGCTAAAAAAACAAACAACTTAGCAATCCTGAGAAAGAAACAGAAAACAGAAAATAAAAAAAGCATAGAAAGGTAAACATCCATGGAGTAATTATATGTCAAACGTGAAGGTTTGGTTCCTCACTACAAGAGAAGATGTTACTGCACTCACACAGAATCAGGACTGGAGTTTGAAGGGGCCTCTGGAGATCATCTAGTCCAACCATAAGCCTAACACTGCCAAGTCCACCACTAAACCACGTACATAAGGGCCACACCTACAGATCTTTTACCTCCAGGGTTGGTGACTTTACCATTTTCATGGGCACACTGTTCCAATGATTTGCTAACCTTTCAAGGAAGGATTTTTTCCTAAGATCTATTTTAAAAATAGACAAGATAATCAAGACTATAAAATGGTTTTCATATGAAAAGCAAGTAAGATTCATCTTACAGCACACAACACTTTGTGAAGTCTGTAAGGAAGTGAAAGGCTGTGTATTTTTCACAACCTGTTGTAAAGGCGAGCTCATCCTTCATGGTAAAATTGGCAGGTAGAGGAGCATCCTTCACAACTCTTATCATTCATGCCAGCTTGAAGATTGGAAAGCTCTCCTGAGTACCCAGGTGAAATCTATCTACCAGAATTCTCTGCTCACCTCATAAGATATGAGAGACTCTTCTTCCCTGCAGCAATCTCTGAGCCATCTGTTAATCTTGCTTGACTTCCTCTACAATTGGCCTGTACATCAGACAGCAGAGTATTACAGACTTTTAGAATCTAAGTTAGATTAGTTTAAAGTGTGTTGGGTGATCCCAAGCTGTTTTCAATTAGTTGTTGTTTGTTATTAAGTCATTTAACCCAAATAAGCTCTGCCAGAAGTATATATTTACCACCTGGTTGTAGCTGAATGAAATACCAAATCTGAAGCTCAAAGACGAAGAAATTGCAGGGAGTATGAAGTTTAGCCATTCCCACCATGAGAAGAATTGCTCTTATGCTTATCTTTCTCTAAATTACTGCTATAGCTTTGTACATAACTTAATGGAGTTTTAATTCCCCTGATTCAGCACTCAAAATACTTTTTTTTATGGATCACTTCTGCTGTCTTGTTCACCATCTAATTAGAAAACTTTAAATGAGAAGGAGGTCCCAGAGTTTTTGCTTTTATTTTATGAATAAGAAATGTGTTTGGCAAAGTCCAATATTTTGCGAGACTGGGCTGGATCCAACAACTAAAAGCTTATTAAATGAAATAAAATGGGTTTGCCACTGGCGGCTATACCAGGCTGGCTGCTTTTCTGAAAATCATGGTACCATAAGCTGCCTTTAATTATGTATTCACACTTCTTACCATTTATTATACAGGCAAGAACAGTTTCTTGCTGACCACATTTAAATTGGCCATATATTTTTTATTTATGATTCATGGAAATAATGAATTTTTATCTGAAATGCTTCACATTAAAAATTCATAATGCAAATATGGCACATTTATGTAGTAGCCAAGTTCCTGTTCAGAGTCACTGCTTCATTTTCCAGGGAACAGCCGATTCCAGTTCCGATCATTACAACTCACTGGCTCAGCTTTTGGCAATGAAACAGAACCAGCTTTGTTTAAACAGCATTAGTACCATACTGGCAGATTGACAACTGGCATAGAAAGGTGCTATGCAAAAAGCTGACTGTTCATTTCACTGGTCATGTAGAAAACTGACTCAAAACGAAGAAAATTGCTTCTATGAACTTCTCAAAACAAGCAAACCAAATAAATAAACAAATCAAAACCCAACAAAAACTCTTAGGGGTGCGCAGAAGTTGTCACTCCTCCAAACATTTCGTTTTCTTTTTGATTTTTTTTCAAATGTCTTTAAATTGAATGTGGATTTTTTTCTTATTTTAAAAAATTCATACTGGAAAACGAAGGGAGGGAGGGAGGAAAAAAATGTTCTAGAGCTTTTACTCAAATTTGCAAGTACTACTAGACATGAAAAAGTTGTTGGCTAAGGTTTTGAACTAAAAGCTTTCACATGGCATTGGGTATAATCACAGTAACAAATAGACTGTGTTGATTATATAGCTGGTATTTATATTCCTGTGTCTGCAGCAAAGATTTGACTATCATCTTTCAAAATTACTCAATTAGCTTTAATAATGTGATGTTGTTTTCATTAAATAAGAAAATACAACCATTCCTTAAGAAGCTGAGACAATTTTCTTTTCTCATTGCTGCACACATATGTACCTATGAGAAAATGGATCCTGGTTAAGTCAGGTGCAACACACATAAACAAGAAAAAATAATAGTGGACAGCAAACAAAGAGAGAGAATGCTTAAATAAGGAATGCTTAAATCCTCGTTTTACAGACCATAGGTTGAGAGACTTGAGACTCAGTCTATGTCAGAGCTATTACCTGAATAAAATGAATGCAAGAGAAAGACAGACAGGTAAGATATATTATGGCATTCTGAAAGCAAGGCTAGTGATCTAAGATTATATTCCTGATGTTGTGCCAGTATGCATATTTTATATTTTCAATTTGCTTGTTGAAAATCCATATTGCACTGTTTTTCAATATCTTGTTGAAGAGCACCAACCCTCCATATTTTTACAGAATACTATATCTCAACAATTTTTCTGTCTCTGAAGACCTGTGCTTTAGTTATTCTTGCTAAATAGAATTTTAGAGTCAAAAGGACATGATGTGCATGCTGTTTGCAGCTCAGCTAATCAGAACAAAATAGTTGCCTCCACTCATAAACTCCTGCAAACCTTTGCTATATTGTAATTGAAAAAATATCTGCTGGATTTCTGAATACATGCACCTGTACATACCTGTCTAGTAACAGCTCTGGGAGCAGCAATTGACACTCCAGTTAGACCTGTAGAAGAAGACTGACTCTATGCAAGACCAGGGTTAAACTGTTACACACTTTCAGATTTATTGTTGTGCATTAATAATCTACTACAAATCCTGAACTGACCATTTTGAATTAATTAGAAAGCAGGCAAATAAGCTTCATTCCAATATACAAGTTTCTGTAATATATGTTTAATATTATTCTGTTTATACGACTAGATGGAATCTGAAAGAAAAAAATATTAAAAGTATTATAGTTTAGACAAAAAAAAGACATATGGAACCTACTTCCCACTTATTCTTTAGTATGAAAAGAAAAAATGACATTACAAAAGACACAGGAAGGACACTGATGTGTTAGAGCAAGTCCAGAGGAAGCCATCAAGATTAGAAGGATGGAGCACCTCCTCTACAGGGGAAGGCTGAGAGAGTTGTTCAGCCTGGAGAAGAAAAGGCTCCAGGGTTACTGAATTGTAGCCTTCCAGTACCTGAAGGGAACCTACAATGGAGATGGAGAGACAATTTCTACAAGGGCACATACTGACTGAACAAGGGAGTTGTTTCAAACCATTGTAGAGTAGGTTTAGATTAGATATCAGGAAGAAATTCTATACTGTGAGGGTAAAGAGGCACAGTAAACAGATTACCCAAAAAAGTTATGGATGTTGCATCCCTGGAGGTGTTTGAGGCCAGGCTGGACAGAGCTCTGAGCAACCTGGTTTAGTGAAAGTTTTCCTTGCCCAGGAATGGTTGAGACTGGGGAGGTTGGAACTATATGATCTTTACCATCCTTTCCAAGCCAAACCATTCTAGGATTCTATGACTAGAGAACAAAACATTCTGAAAAAGAACTCTGGACGAGAATTTATATAACTGGAAAGGGTGGAAATTGTTAAAGATGTGAGGGATTCTTGTAAATATTTATTAACAGCTTTATAAATTCATTAAATGCAGACAGAAAGATATTCAGAACAAATTAATTGCATAACAACAGCTTACACATCATATGACCAAATGTGTAGATCAATAAAACAGACAAATTGGCCTTTAATGTCTATATATATACATTACAGAGGGCTTTAGAACAAGCTCTGGCTCATTGATTTATCTTGACTTCATTGTTATTCAGGATAGTAAGTGGATCGTTCCTTCTAAAAAGGGGGGAGGGGGGGAATTAAGGGATCTTTCTATGACACTGATCACTGGATATTTCCTCAAAATAAATGTTAAAATATTTGTCACATCAGTTCCTACAGAAAGAATGGTCTGCAGGGGACTAGACTGGCGGAGTCAGGAAGATGGCACAGGATGGGCAGTTCTGCAGACACAAGAAAGAAATGTTCATTGACTACAAAGTGGCCCAGCTCCCTGAGACAGGAATGAAATGTGGGCATCAAAGCTGGTATACAAATGTAATTTGCTATATCATTGGTTTTCATCCCTATTTAAAAGCTCAGACAGAAACAATAAAAGTTTTATATTTATCCCATGGGACAAGATTTCACAACAGTGCCTTGTTAGAAGCACACATTTTAACACCTTATCAAAGGAAGCCTGATAGAGACATAACTTGAAGACCATGAATTTCAGGTCTGCCATGAGGGAACACTGAGATTATGCTTCATAACTTGCAGTTACTGCCATTGTCTGGCAAACACCAAGTTGTCTGACACTGCAGCACTGATAACACTGATAGTTTTGTTCCTCTCATTTTAGAAGGAATTTGTTTGGAGCTCATAAGTTCTACCATTGGTTTCAGTGGCTATTGAGGTCAGAACTGAACACTTCTGGGAGGCCCACCGCTCTTGCCTGGCAAGTGAGTATTTTTCAAAGAACACCTTTCCTTCTCTTTTGTTTAGCATGGCTTGACAGTGAGTACAACAGTAAATTCTTAGTTGTCAGCCTGTATTACATACTGCATCACCACATTCAGTGATTCAACCTGAAACTGCACCTCTGGGGTTTCAACTCATATACCCACTTTAGAGATGACTAAGCTATACTTACATGAAGAGGTCTATGTGCACTAATTAACACAGAGAGAAAAGAGTATAACAGCAGGACTCCTAAAATATCTCTACATGAAACGTGTTACCATGACAGCAAACAATTTCAACATCTGTATAGGAGCCTGTCCTTTAAGAAAGCGTATCAAATGAAAAAGCTGGAGTTGAGGGTAAATAATAATACATGTATCTGGTAAAATTAAGCAACTCCATCAGCTACTTTTTTATGAATCATTCCTATAAAATATCTTTAATCTTGTGAGTTATCCACTCTCTGATATACCAGGAGATCTAGAAATGAGAAGCTCATACACTTCAGGGCTAATTATATTATCAGTTTATTTCAGAATTGCCATATAAATTTAATTATGCTTTTTTACTACATAAAACTTTAGAATTTGTATTAATTTATGTATATATACAGTAAGATAATATATAAAATTTACATATATAAACAACCATCTAACACCAACCCTAAGCTACTGATGAAATTTTTCTCATGTTTTCTGTTGATAATTAATCACCCACTTAGCTTTTGATGGGGAGCACTAGCTCATAGATTCTTTTAGGAATTGTAATTTAAATGTTATTTATGAAAAACATGCTTCATAAATTTCAATACATCAGGAAGAATTATATAGAGTCCACATATTGCATAGTGCTGTGCTTTGTCCTCAGACATGTTCCTTTTCAGTTTTGCTTCTCATAGAGCAGAACTTCCCATATATAAAATTCTAAATACCAAATGGGTTATTCAGCTATAAAGAATAACATATATCTCTTCCCAATGTTAGCTGCAATTTTCTTCTTTGGCTATTTTTTAGTAAATATACAAAAAATACATTTTAATCCTCTCTTTTCTCATATATATATATTAATGTAGTAAATGTGATAAAAGATTAAACTGAGTTAAGCTGGTAATTTTTTGAAAGTCACTTGTAAGGTCTTGAATGATTCTGGAACGACCTGGACCACTTCTAGCACATATAGGACCCAATACCTGAGTACTTCATTTTGGTGTGTCCCCTGTCCCTTTTTCTGCAGAAATTTGAAGCATAGAAGTATAGAGCTGAAAAAATATTACTATAATTTTTAAGTCATGCTTTTCTTTTGTTCATCATTTTCTGTGTTCATTATACCTTGCTTGATCCAGAGTAGGAAAATATATTGTATATATTACATTAAGAAAATTAGTCATAGAGTAGTTAATTATTAATAAAGAGCAAAGGAGTAATTTTCAAATTAAAAAAATAAAATATTTGTGCAGCTCTGCAATTGGAAAAGTTGTTTCTACCTGAAGCTATTACAAAAAAAAAAAACAACAAATAAATCATCAAACAGTCCTTTAATGTCATTGTCACAGAATCTACCTTACTATCAATTATAGAACTCTGCATTTTTCTGTTAGCTGTATGCAGATAATATTGGGGTTTTTTTAACCTTGAAATGAATGTCTGTGTTGCATTAAAAATAATATGGTTGTTTTTAATATTAATTTGCAAAATAGATTCTGGCCACTTATTATTACTTTTCTATACTTGAGTAAATGTAGGTAAGGAAGGATGGTATGGTTTATTTTTGCACAGATAGTTTTACTAAATTTCACACAGAAATGATGGTCCAGGAACTACATCCTTCCAGAGTAAGAAACTTGGCAACAACTTGGACACAAAGTCCTGCAATGAGGTCTTCATTACTCCAGATTTCATATTACTATAGAGCTGACAAAAGCAGTTGAAAATGTGCAAGAACTGGACTCCTTTGTAGGCCCTTTAGCAAAACCATTGCTGTGGGCAAAATATTCTGTGTGTTGACAAACCAAGAAATCAGCAAATGCCTTCCAATCAATTGCAGTACAAAGTTGACTTTTTAGAATGTTCAGAGGCAGAGCATGGTGAATAGATTAGAGAGTTTACTTTGTACCAATCAACACTGCAAGGGTGCTTCCATATGAAATAATATGTTCTGTTTTGACACTATTTTAGTGTAGATTTCTGAGGTCTTTTGAATGCTTACTTCTTACAGCAGTAATTGCAAAATCAAAACAAGTCATAATTGTTGTATTAAAGTACCTGGCATCCATTTCACTCAGAATCAGTAGTTGTGCTATCCCACACAAGCATATTCTTTCAGCCTTCTAGACTATTCAGTAATTACATTAATCCTTTCAGGATTTTTTCCAGAATGATTTATGTTATAGTTTGCATTCCCTTCTCTACTGCTCTATGACACACATATGCCATGAAGTCACTGAGGAGCCTCCAGCTCTTTATAGATGAATAAAAGTCTTCACATTAAACAGCAGATATATTGATTCTTCTTCATTTTACTTCCCTGACACTTTACCGTCCGTACATTTCAGACAAAATTAAAAGTGCCAAGTGTAATATGAAACAATGAACACAGTCAGATAAACTCACCCCTGATTTGAGTTAAGGAAGAAGAAAAGACAAAGGAATAAAACGTATAAAATATTTTATGTTATATCACTGATGGGCAGCATATTGAAATTAGCTTTTATGGGCATACTACAACATCTTGTTGTTCTTCTTTTTACCTCAATATAGAAATAAAAAATATATTTATTTAGTGAGTTGAAAACTTATTTTGTTTTTAACAAGGGAAAGGTCTTATTTTTAATGCAGCATATTCAGACAAAAGAAAAAAAAAAGAGTGAGAGAATAACTGGAAACTACAAGAATAAGCTATTTTTTTTCTAGGCTGATACAATTTTGTTTGATAATGATATATCTAGATTTTTTTCCTTTCTTTTTAGCTTACTTCAGGCAGGTAAATTGCAACCTCCTTCAAAGTTTTCATTAGATAGCCTATTATTCCCTTGAAAGAAATCATACTCTATGCATTATTCATGAGGGGCAGCAAATCTTCAGAGCAGTCACACAGGCTGCAGTATCACAGAACTACTTGAAATTCTATGTCTTCTTTCTCCATTTTCTGCTGAATTCAGTTCTGGTCTAATCTCCGTGCATAATGCAATATCTCTGGTTAATTCAGATAATGCAAAGCTGAAGAAAGTACATATTTTTTATTAGTGCTGGATAAAATAATCTCACTTTTATTTATCAAATACATGTAGTTCAATCTGTGGATGACATTTTGATACTTTCATCTTTTATTGCTTTTTGTTTGTTTGTTTGTTTTATGTTGGTGCATATTTGTACACATCTATATGCAGTGGATGTCCAGAGAGAGTGTTTAACTGATGCTCTCCCCTGTTTACCTCCTAGAGTTTATTTTTTCCAGGAGTCTGCTTTATGTGTGCCTTAACAGCTTTCTGTACTCATTAAGAATGTTACTGTGTGCTTCCCTCAGTTTCCAGCCAGCTGCTACATTACCCTTTATGGAGAAAACCAGTGAATTCTTCTTTCATATGTGTCAGATGATGCCAGCTTTACAAGGTGGATTCTAAAGGGTTTTGGAGGTGAGCTAATAAAATAATTCAACTAGATTTCTTGGGTGTGTTGTTTTCTCTCTCTCTCCTCTAGATATCTCTTCTAAACAATATAATACAAGTTAGGCAAACCATGTATTTCAGCAGAAAGGTCACTGCATGGAAAGGTATAGACCTTCATCCTGTTCATGACTGGGCCATTGACTTTCCTGTTTTTTTCCCTCCACCCAGGACTTACAGATGTCATTTCTGCTTAGCACCCAGCTAAGAACACCAGAGCTGTCATTTGCTATGCACACATTCAAGCAAAACCCTCATCAGGGGAACTTCAGTCTATAAAAACCCCAAATTTTAAAAATCACAAGTTGCTGATTTTTACCTCCTGTTAGTTACCTCATATCAGCTTCTTTGCTTTTTCTCTCATTTTTCCTGTCACTGTCTTTTCTGACAAGTCTCAGTTCATCTTCTTTTAAGTGCAAAACCTTTGAGAACAATTAGAAAGAACACATGGTTCCTTCTAAAGTACAGTTCAAAATCTGATTTAACCCTTCACTACTTTTCAAATGATTGTGTATATATTACCTTAACTGCTGGTGGGGTATAGTGCATTCTTCCTGCCACTCCTGAAGCTAGTTATGTTAGTTAACACACATGTTCCAAATCCCACGGTACCTCTTTAGTCAAGACTAGTTTCTGCATATGTTATGAGGTGCAGATTTTAACAGCTGTCCTTTGCCTAATACTTTTTTTTTTTAATTTTCTGATAGTATTAATTATTGCTTTTTTTGATCTCGGAATAAATAAAAAACTTTGAAAAACAAGAAGATATCTATGATGCTATATGAGCTGCTTAAAGACAAAGAAAGTGATATCCTGAAAAGATATTGAAACAAATTGTAGAGTTCTATAACCCTATAATTACCAAAAAAAATCAGAGCGGGGAACAAAGTGCAAGAAGACAGTTATGCAGTAATGACTAGAAGAAAATCTTGTATTATCCCTCCCCTCAAATGAAGTGGTGATGGTTGTTTCTGGGAGTTTTTTTCCCAATTTTGACCACAAGCACAGCGTGATGACAAAATATGTAAAGAAATTAAAACCAGCAAAATACAAATTACTCTTTCAAGCCTGAAAGCAAATCTGAAAAAGCAAAAGGACTTGTGATCTAAATTACCTCCATACATAATTTTCAAAACTAGAGAAATCAATTCCAAATCTTATACACCGATCAGTCATTCTACAGATTCAAGACACTTGCCTCAAAAATTTTTTACTTTATTATCTAAGTATTCAAATAATATTTTTATAATACTTACATTAAAGAAATCCCATCACTGTCAATACATACTTAAACACATTTATAAAATCAAAAAATTAAATTCATATTACAAAATTAAGATGTTTAAAACTTAATTTTCTTCAATTGTGTATTAAAATGCCAACATTATAATTTTCATCAACCACATTAATTTTGGTACAATACTGACCAAAGACGTTTCATTATTGACATGATAAAATTGAATTATATAAAAGTAAGGTCATGAAGAAAAAAGATTAAAGTATCAGTACAGCGGTTTTTGGTTTTGTTTTGTTTTTTAATTTGGAGAATTCAGATTCTAAGTAGTATGAGGATATAAAACAAGAATATAAGAACTTCTTTTTACCCGTATTTTCTCAGAGGGATGGAGGATTATCGACAGCTCTGAGTATGGGACTGGAAGGTAAGGTCTGGAGCTGAGGCAATGATTAGTATTCATATTTTGCAGAAGATAAATTTTCACATTAAATATACAGACACTCATGTATACTGAATGTCACTAGGGATTAGCATAATATTTCTATTAGTAACGCTAGCTTATCTAGTTGAGCGACACTCTTTAGTCAAGAGAAAAGTACTGGAAGGATGAAAATGAGCTTAAGTGTTCCCAGTATGGGTTAAGGAAGGAGAGTGACCATCCAGATAGGCAATTATTTAGCCTTAAGTGGACCCCCCACAAAAATTCTCTGTCCTTACATAACCAGTTGACCTCCCTTCTTTCTGTGTATTTCACTAATTTCTCCTTTTCTCCATCATGCTGCTCACTCCAGATGCCACCAAATGAAATAAGAAAAAATATAATTTTATCATGGAAAACTGAAATTTTTACCTCAGCACTTGATTGTAAAAATAGTCTTTGTGTATGTCAGATATACCTCTTTCAATGCAATATAAATTATAAATAATAAGTCCAGAATTTTATGTTACTACTATTTGTTATTGTTACTGCAACTGAGCAATTAGCATAAAAAAATCCTTGCTTAAATACTATATTAATAATTTAATTTTCATCTTTCCCACAGTTGCAATAAATTTGGTGCTTCCACATAGAGAGATGTAGCACAGGGTATCTCTACTCTTTACCCAAACATACAAACCATATATGAACAATGTAGATTAATATGCACAGTAGATCAGAGAAAGTTCACCCTGATGTTCTCTTCCTGAAGAGAACAGTGAATTTTTTTTCCTTTATCATCAATGGGCTTTGTGTTGGAAAGATCTTTTCACAGAGAACACCTGGTATTGCTTGTGTGGTTTTAAATAATATTACCAGGATGAAAATTTAAGTTTAAGTCAATCATCATATTATAAAAGCACTTTAACCTGAGTGAGAAAGGTTGAGACTAATCAATTCAGTACAGGAGGGAAACCAAAAGAACAAAGCAAGACAAGGAGCCAGGACAGAAAGAGATCAATCCTTAAAAAGTACTTCTGAAGTGAAAAATCCTGTTTGATCTCTGACCCAAATTTTTTGAGGAAAATTTTTTCTGACTGGATTTTATTTTTTCTAAATCATATAGAGAAAAACATAGTGTCTATATACTTCTCTGTACTCTCACAGTTGAAACAGAATGGAGAACAGTGATAAAAATACTAACAACCATAATTTTATCCTTGGATACATAATACATATGCATATAGATAGAACTATCTCAGTAGATATATATATTTCAAATACAGTTATTTGCTCATATTTGGAGAACAAGAAGTAAAAAGAATATTTTATCATGAGAAGAAAGAAGAACAAATGTACTCTGTTGAAATCTGTTTCAGATAAATGTAATATGAATTATCATAGCTTATTAGACAGGGAAGTTTCAAACCTGATAAGTTAGATGTCAGGAGTACCCATAACAGAACACTTAGTGACAAAATAAGATTCATTGATTCAACATATAGGTCCCATCCTGCTCCCTGACTTACACATGCTTCTGTGTCAAATCAACTCAAATCAGAAGGAGGGTGAACTGAAACAATTTTTTATATCGAGACTTCAAATTCAGGGATACAGATCTAAATTATTTTGCAAGGCTACAGCAGCATAATACAGCCAAACTGGTCTTCCTTGCTCAAGTAGAAATTTGTGATCAGAGCTGACAAGAATTTCCACTCTGCAGGAACTTGATGGGAAGAGCAGGGCAGGAATGTTCAATTTTGTAGAAGAAAAAATCCACTGGAAATTTTCTAACAGGCAAGAATTTTATTTTGTATGACTTTGCTTCATTTACAAAGTTTTCAAATAAAATTGAGCTTAGGTACACCTGAGGTCCTTGTTCCTTACATATTCTTAGCAGATGGATGAGGACCCAGAAGACCATCAGGCAGACTTTCCAGCCCTCAGCTCTGCAACAGGTTGTATGAGGAATCTGACTAATCCAGGTAGTGGATGCAAGTGTACATCATGGAAATCCCTGTCAAAGAATAGAAGCATTTTATTTTCATCAGACAATAAACATTTGCATTGAATTAATGTTTTATGTGTTATCATGAGCTCAGCAATGTGATGTCAGCCTAATGTTTCACACCCTCCAGCTTCCCTTTCTCTATTTTTATTTATTATTTCATGAAGACTTGTCCAAATAACGTATTTTTTTTCTCAGCATAATCCAGGTATCTCAGCCAAAAAATTCATTCCACAGTGAGAATAACCCAGTGCATCATTTATTTCATGGCCTACCAAGACTTATTCAGCATTCAAAAGAATATTCCTATTTTGGTAGAAGTAGCTCATTATCAAACTTTCTCAACAATTAATGTGGTGGATGATCATTCATAATCATTAGAAGTATTTTTCCAAAAAAATGTTTTATTTCTTCCTATATTAATCTTCATGTTACCTGATGAACAGATTTTCACTTGACATTACCTCATCAAAAAACATAGATAAACCCCATTGCCATTACTTACTTTCCTTGCTTTATCAGTGATTCAGAGTTTCAGAAAGCCTTAGTTTTTGGTAATTCACTTCCCCACTTCCTTCATAGAAATCATTAACAGGCAATCACTAGCCTTATACATATTTTCTTCCCACTGAAAATAATTCAAAGGAGCTACCTGCCTTTTTCATGCCTTGCTTGTTTTTCTAGCCGAGACAATTATGTTGTTACAGTCTTTCAATTCTCTCAATGCCACTACCTTAAACATCTCAGGGGGTGAAACACTGTTGTCTACCACCATCCCACATCCATGTCTCATCATCCTACCAACAAGAATTCCCACCACAACAGTAGTCCCTTTGAGGCTGTTATTTGAACATTCCTCCTCCTTTTCTCAGACATTTTTACTGAATAACTTTCCATAAAATCATTACCGTCTGCTGATGACTTCATTTTGACTCTCTCTGTTACATTCTGAATAAACCGAGGTTTACAGATCCTTACCATCTAGCACAAAATATAAATAGAATTTGACTGTAAGACCCCTGATGTTCTCCCACCAATGTAAAAATTTCTATTGATGAATTTAGACATGGGTGCAGAGAAAAAAGAAAAAAAAAGAGAAAATAATAAAATAAATAAAAATGGATTTTTTTTCTCTAGACTATAAAATATGTGTAGGCAAAATTTACTGAAAATATCCAATGGCTTATTTCTATTTCACATATCACAGTAAAAATGTTCAGGTACTTTTGATTTTAACTGTAAGCTTTTATTAAGCGCCTTATGGCTACAGCTTTGATCAGCATTCTTTCTATTTTTTTGTCTTATTACCAGATTATAATGGTATTATACAAGAAGTGAGATCTCAAGGATCATTAGCTGTTGCAAAATATTTGTTTAAAAAGCGTAAAGTGACACCATATAGTGAAAGTAGAGATACTCCTTGTTACAATGCTAAAACCATTTGTCACTCTCCCAGTAGAATTTCTATGTTCAAGAAGGAACAGTGACCCTGTCTTAATCCTCTCAGTGCCAAAGGAATTTTGTTGCTCCAAGTAAACTTTTTTTTGTTTTTTCCTTTTCCTCACATAGCCAAACTAAATATATTTGAAGTTCATATAGTGTGTGAGAGTTGCTGAACAAATGCGTAATTATTTAACCAGAGAAAAAGGGTTATATTTAGAAATGTAGGACCTTTTGAAAATTCTCCTAATTCTTGTACTGGGAGTCAAGACCACGGACTCTGAGGATCATTCAGTTACTGCAAACTTCTCTAAGATGTAAGCCTTGTTCACTAATTAACAGAACATTGGTTAACTTAGGGAAAAACACTGAAGATTCAGTGAAGATACAGCGACCCAAGTCATGTGCAGTAATAAGATCAGAAATGTCTGTGATACCAGAAAAAAAATATAACTTTACACTGTACACATTTTTGAATAAGAAAACTTGCATTTTTTTATTTTTGAGTAGAAAGTTCTGGAATTTCACAAATTTTTATGGAATCAAAATTCTCAGAAAAGCAGTATTGCAACATCATCAAAGAATTGTCTGTTCCCTTATGCATTCCAGTTGTGGACTTTGAGGACAACTCGCTATACATCAGTGTGTTTGTTCAGATTCCTTTTCTAAATAAATATATGAAATGTACATCTGGTAAGCTGATTTTGGTTTGGTTTAGTTGGTTTGTTCTTCTTCCAGCATTAATTGCACTGCATTTCTCAATAGTGAACTTCTTTATCGCACTTTGGAGAATACTGACCCACAGCAACACTGTGTTTCAAGAGTGAAGCTACGTGTGAATCCCTGAATTCCTACATAACCCCCCCATTTCCAATCTCTGTGTCACTTCAAAATTCTATACATGGTGAGAGATCTAAATGTTAAATATCATAACACCTAAATTATATTGTGGCATATTCAACATTGATTAAAGAGCCTAAGCTTCCCTCCAGATTCTTGTCTCATAATGGAATTGATTATGGGAGCTCAACTATAAGTAATCAGGTCTGAAATTTTTATCTAATTGTACCAAAAGTAATTTTATTACATTTTTTAATGTTCATAATTTGGGAGAATATCATAGTCCACTGTAAAAATTTGTCTTTATTACACCTTCATTTTCATGAAGGACTCAAAAAGAATGAAAATCTCTTCTCTCAAGAACTTTGTACTACATAAAATCTTAATTTTCTATGTGTGGAAATGCTCTCAAAGGAATAACATAAATTCAAGATGGCATGAAATGAAAGTTTAAAAACTCCTAAGCATTCATGGTATTTCTGTAATTTATAAATTTTGTTTTCTAGTATTTTATTTCTGTTGGTTTAACCTCACGTGAGCATATGTTTCAACTCATCTAAAATAATTTTTGCCCCAGATGCCTTGTAGAGGCTGGCAGTGTTAAAGTGCTGATGTGAAGAATCCATACACTCAAGTTTTTTGTATTCCAAAGGAATGACGTAAAACCTATGGAAAAATGTTTCAAAATATATTTTTTATATATGACAAAAAAATTTGTTGTGTTTTGGCGTGGTTCTAATTTATACTATACATATTTTTTAACCCAAACAGTGCTTGTCATAGTTGGCCCACAATGACATCTTGTGGCTACTCTGAGTTGATGACTCAATGATTAATAAAATTAACTTGTCTTCTGACTTTCAAGAATCCTTTACACATGAACAGGAAAGTTATCCTCAGTGAAGATCCTGCATAAGACATCTGCCTGTCACAGTGGTGCCTGGTCCTTCTAATCCTTAGCAATCATTCCAGTTGCTCCGTTTTTCTGTCAGTGGAAAATTAACTAATTAACTTTTCATATAAAATAATCTGTAATAGTGGCTACACTACACTGTGCAAGTGACAACTGAAAGTCTTCAGGCTATCAAGATGTGATAGATGAGTTTATATCTGCAACTTTAGAAAGAAGGAAACCAAACCTAAGGGAGTGATTTACTAAGTCAGGTCCAAAATAAATCCTTTTGTACAAACTTCAGAGAGTTCTGGTTTAGTTGGGTTTTTTATGGCTTTTTGTTTGGTTGGTTGGGTTTTTTTGCTAGACATTAAAATGGTTTGCCAGTACACCTTTTTTTTTAGAATCAGTCCTCAACTATTTTGAACAGATATCCCTTCTCATTTGCTTCCCTTTCTGCAAGTACGAATTGCAATAAACTTCTTGGGATATCAATGTTTACCTAAAGCTATGTAAATAAATTCATGTAACCATGACTGTTATGTTATTTCTCTGACTAAAACACTTTTGCTTCCTTAAATATTTCTCCAGTGGTTTCTTAATTTCAAGGGAACTTTCCCTGTCCTTTGCTAGCTCATAGCCTCTTAACTGAAGATTCCTAATAAAAGTTGAGGATTCATTGCAAATGTTTATTTTAATATTTCCCCTTTGTCTGTTTTTGGATAGAACAGCAACTTTCTAATTTCACATTTTGCAGATTGATATACTTTCACAAAAATTATAATAATACAACAGTCTTCATGGTTCACTGCAGAATCACCAGCAGCATAACTTGGAGTATTATTAGACCTCAAAGTTATTTTAATTTTTTTTCTCTTACTTTTGAAGGACAATTTCATAAAGGTAATCCAGAGTCCTTTCCATTTGAACTAGGTTGTAGTGTATTATAAATACACACATATACATATGTAAACACACATACACACACACACACATATATATATATATGTGTGTGAATATGAGCATGTACACGTTTGAAGCCCATGTTCTGAGAGGACTGTCAGGGAATTTTGGAAGATGATCACTGCCCATCCTTTATTAAACCTATAATTATCACCGAAGTGTTTGATTTTCCTGAACATTACATGAGGCAAATCTGATTAAAGGCTTCCTTATTGCTCTTCACTGCACGTGGATAGTTTCATACAGGGTTTTTGCTGAAGTAAGAGCTATGCAAAACACAGCATTTGGGCTCAGGGGGAAGCCATCATTTGGTTGAGGGAGGAAAGAAAAGCATTATACTCTTTCCAGCAGTACAATGCAAAATTCAGGAAAGGAGAGCAGCTGGAAAGATGGAAATGAGCTGGGGAGCCCAGATTTGGCAATGGCTGAGCACTCACTGAAGAGAATCAACATCAGACTGAGAATAGAATCTTCAGTTGCATTAAGGATTAACATGTCGCTCTATTAGGGATGGCAAGATGAACGACACAGACTCTCTAAGGAGTCGATCAGGAGAATTTCTCCTAGTTTATTGCTTCAGGTCTTTTTTATAGACTGATACATGAAAAGTACAGAAAAGAAACTCTTATTGGTTAGCAAACTACTACATCACCATCATTGGTCAGTGGGGCTCACCACCTCCCGACCTTCTCTTGCAAGAAAACAAGGAACAGACAAACAGCACCTGCAAGGCTGTTTTCTGTCTCTGAGGATTGTTTTAATTCCTCCCCATGAATTCCCAGGCCACTTTCTCAGGCAAGACTGAGAAAGCTATGCGGCCTGCAATTTTCACAGGCACTATGCCGCCTGCTTCAGAGTTAGCATCCATATTAACAGAAGCATGAGGTGAAGGATGAGGCAGCAAAAGGATTTTGACAAAAGGAGGCTGATGGAAGGCTGCAGTACAGCAGTAAACAGTAAAAGGAAGAGAAGGCATGATGAGAACGCTGCTCCCCCAACCATTGTCAGTGAGGGTGGGTAAATAACACCCATTACATAAAAGAGTGGGAAAGAGTGAAAAGAATGGTGAACTCTCTAGCTGAACTTCTCCAAAAACCTATTGTGAGACTCAGGTTCTAGCTCTAATATAAACATCCTTTTTTGGGTAGGGAATTGAAGTTTTTCAAGCATTGCTAGCATGCGGTTGATGGACTAGAAGTTACCAGTGTTAAGAATTACTTGCATTGTCTACTGGTGTGCTTTAAACTCCAAAATACAGGCTTGAAAACCTTAAAAAAAAAAAAAATTAACTGCATGTGTTTGTTATGAATAATCCCATTTGTATTAGCTGCTAATTTAAACTCATCAGTAGCATATGCAACAATGTTATCAGACACAAATTGTAGAAACAGAATTGAATGTGTTGGAAAAGACCTCTGGAAGTCTTCCCATTCCAAGTTCCTGTTCAAATAAAAGTCAAGTTGAAGTAGGTTGCTCCATTCTCAGTCTGAGGAAGGAGATTTTACAGCCTTTCTAGGCAATCTTTGACTGTATTTCGCCAGATCAAAAAAAACCTCGCTGCCTCTGCAGTTAACTTAAATTTCTCCATTTTTTCTATTTCTGCAAAAATTTATTAGCTCCTATGTTAATAAATGAAAAGTTATATATGCTTTTCACCAAAATACAGCTGCAGTGTTTTTTGTCCATTTACTTAAACTGACATCCCAACTAAAATAAAAATAGAGCAAAATTTGTCTAACTGCATTTGGAGATGTCTTAGACATCTGCTGGCAGTCTTCACTAAGCCATGTGCCAGAAGGTGTCACTCTTTTGGCAGAGATGGGAATCTAGTTGCCTCAGGCACTTTGAAATTCAGGAAACTAACAGGGTTGCACCTTCATTCCCTAAGGACACCGATCCAATATGCACCAACATACAATAAGGAATTTATCTGAAATTGTGTGATTAGGCAGAAAAAGGCCACCTTTTGCTGAATAGCATTATGCAGGGATTTCAAACCGCCCCACGCAGCCACCCTCTTGTCATCCGTGAACAGGCACAAGTACAGGGAGGTCTTGTGTTACAGTAATTGTGCATATGTTGTTTTGTTTTGCTGGACAATAGATTGCCACTGTCAGTTGACTGTCAGTTAACATCAATCAACTCATTAGAAGCTCTTGACTTTCTCATCCAAGCTACTCACAAGGTCTGGTAAAAGAGTGCAGGCAGTCCTGGGCTGGCATTCCCCCTCAGAAAACTAAAATAGGATCTAGGGAGTATTGTGCTTGTGAGGTGGTGAAAGCTAGAAGCAAGATTTAGATGAAGGCATGATTTGAGTTACCCCTGCAATCATGAAAAATGGTATTGAGAAGGAAGGAAATGGTATGAAATTGGGTCACTGTTGCTGTGGAAGGGGAGGACTAGCACCATGTATACAAATGCCAAGGTAAACCGCATTTGGGTACAACTCACCCAAAAAGTGGGAAAATGGGGAATAAAGGAAACATGGGATCTTCCTAGTCACCAGGCCATTTGTACATCTTCATACAGTGTTATGCATTTTCCTTGTGCGGCATTTTGAATGTATTAAGTGGAGCTCAGAATATGAGTATCATATGCCTAGGTGTGATGCTACACTCTGCTACTGCACATTCCTGAGGAGGTACAGGCCATTTCTGGCATGTGTCTGTTGCAGGTGAATTTGTAAAATTTTAAATTCTTAGTTAAATAAAAGTATAATCTGGAAGAGAACAGCTTCAAGTCAACTCAGTTTCTTCCCCAACCCTTCAAAAGATCCCCTACAAACCACACAGATTTCTAAGAGATTTCCGAATCTACTGCAACCTCCACAGGAGTCTTCTTTGTATCCTAGAATTCAAAGGCTCTCTTTGAACCCTAAAATTGACAAGTCCTTGAAAAGCAGTTTCTATTATGTTTCTATTTATCGTAATTCAGGTTCCACCATTCTTTATTACTCTAAGCATTTTTTGGAATCTGATCCAGGACACAAACTTCCAAAAGAACTGTTATAAGACGTAGGTTGGTACAAACTTGATAGGAAATTCCATAGCTTTCCCTTTTTTGTGATAAGGGAGCCTGTTGTGCGAAGTCAAATGCCAACACCTAATGCATACTCAGGGAAAACAGAGAAACACAGAGAAAAGCTGTCAGCCCATCTTGGATAAATCCAACATTCACTTTTTGGACTCCTCTTCCCCACCACTGGGGTCTTGTGCTGTATAAACACTCAGAGTAAAACCTAGCTGAAGTTAATCTTGATGACTCACAATCATGTCAAACAATAGATTCCATAAGAGACACAATAGATTGTTCTTACAGAAATACCCATGGGAATCCACTTATTTTCTATTGCTTCATTTTAATTTCTCAGGTGCAAACTATAAATTTCATATTAGGACAGAATAGTCCCTCTCTGATCTGCTTCACTCCCTAGATATTTGATATCAGAATCTAAACTCAGACTTTAATGGGAGAGAGTGAATAATAGAATTCATTAGGGTTTATTGCCATTGTAAACTGTCCTGTGGTGCACAAACTATCCTTTATTTCTTTCTTGATTACAACAAAATTGCACTTGCCTGCTGCATCAAAGTTAATGACCCAAGAGTACGAATGGAGTTGCTAGCAGCTAATAAAGGTGTTATTTTAAGGAAGGTATGCAATTAAATAGATTCAATTAATGTGCTGGTCCTACTGATAAAAAAAGTATTCTGCCATCTACAATGAACTTCCATCATGAGAAGAATTGCAGAAGTTGTATAGTAATGCATCTCTTTAGTAATAGAATTGGCTGGTACAAACCATGATTCAGAAGACAAAGAGTAACACTTTTAAAATCAAATGTATAAGACAGAGCAATGATACACAGGCCTGAAAAATATGAATACTAGCTGATAAAACCACATTATGGATCCAAGCTTGAATATGTAATTTGTAAGCAACTTCAGAATAGAATAGTGAAAAAGAAGTTTCTGGGCTTAAAAACCATGAAAAGCATGCAGTGTTGTAGGGAAAGGAATAGAAAAACAAATGCAGCATATCAATGTGTACAGCTGATGTAAACATATGGTGCTTGTTTACAAATGGAGTATGTCCCTTGGAACCAGATAAAATAATAAAATCAATAGAAATTATTACGACACAATGTGTAATTAATAGATGTAGGAAGAATAGATCAAGAGTCACTTGTTTAGGATTCACAGCCTGTCAATTTTTGTCACAGAATGGGTCACCAGCACAGGTGCCGGACATTACACTTCCTGCCTGGTTTATCATCCTATTGCAAAATTGTGGCTCTGGGGTTGTAAGGACATAAAGAGCACAGTCTCAGACACTGTTGAGGACACAGAAAGATTTTGTCATGAGATAAACAAAAAAGGGAGCAAAAGAATGGCAATAACTTCAGCCAGGAAGAAGTGAGATCTGGTTGAACATCCTGGGTAATGCATCCAGACAAAAATTCCCACAGTGGCAAACTAGAAGTGAAGTAACTGCTCATGTGCATATCACTGTCTAAACAAAGACCACTCCAAGTTATGGGACAGATGACATGTGTGACACTAATGACAACAAAAGCCCCCCTGACAATGCTCTGTGAATACCTGGAATTTAGACTGTAAATTAAGCCACCACAGCAGGAACTTGAGATAAGATGAAGGTGGCACTGGGTGTTATCTCAGACCTAAGGAGAAGGTAAAGATGCTGGGGTAGAAGAACGTATTACCGCTAGTGGACACAGAGAATGCATAATTTATGTGCTACAAAGAATATGGAATTTATGGGCCACAGGGAAATTCAATTTAACAACTGTGTTGAAATCAGCTCCAACTGGCTAAAAGGTAATTCCAGCAGGGGGGAGACCACAACCCACCAGCTCAAGACAAGAAACCCACTGACTCAAAAGAAGAGAAAGACTGAGCATGTGACTAATTAGCATTAGAACCAAGGGAGTCATTTAACCAGTAGAATAAGGGAACTGTATAGCCAATATGCACTAGTTTCTTTTTTTTGCTAAAATGTATAAATAGTGACCATCAGTGAGAAACCTGAGGTGAAGAGACTGGATCCACAGGTAGTGACTATCTTCTCCTAAAACTCTCTGCCTGCCCCCACCATCTGCCTCCTCATCTCTTCTCTTTTCTTTCTGTCCGTCTACATCACATTTTACTGTTGAATAAAATCTGTACTATGGACTTCAGCATATGGTCTTTTTTTGCACCTTAATTCAGGCTGAGGCATCTCTCGATAATCAGGTCTTAATGGATGCCAAGTGGAGTTTTGCTGATGAACCAATTTGGCCACACTAAACGAGGTGTACTTCCTGCCCTATCAAGACCTTCAGGGGGAAGTGTTTAGTGGCTCAGCTCAACACAGAGCACCTAGCTCAACATCTGACCACCTACAAAATGACCTTTGGAAGGAAGTAGAGGACTTGAGGACTTATTATGTATTCCTCCCAGCAATCATGGATAACATTTCCAGAGTGAGCACACTGACACTAGTCATGGGGATCACATTTGCATTGTGATCCAGCTGTAACTGTTGTAACCCTTGTGCTCAAGTTGTGATTTCAATAACTTACCCAAACATGCTGCTAAATCTAAATCCTGTGTAGTCAAGGATCTTCAAAAATGCGAGCTGGGTTTTAAAACATTAAACTCTTCCTGTGTGGAATATCTAAGATATCTGTTCAGAAAGTATTGGACCATGAAATAACCTGTCACAGTTATGTATAATTAATCTAAACTGGAAACTTGTGTGTTCAATTTGAAAACAGGTAAATGTGTGCAAGTCTCTTCTTGATTTCATTTTGGCCAATTGCTCTTGATTTAAAACATTATATGCAGTATTTCTTCAATTTCTAATTGTGTGTAACACAACACACAGTTAAGTTAGCATGGGTGATTAGTACTCTCACTCTAAACCCATGAACTTTCTGTTTCATGTAGCTCTTAATCAAGCCATTGCTTAACTTCCTCCTTAACAACAAAAGCTTTTAAAATCTTTCAGACAAACAAGTGGGTGAGTTCTGAAAGAATTTTTGTCTCTGCTGAGCTCAGGACTAGTAAAACTAGGCAAAACCTTCTAGTAAAGAAGTCATTAATACCCTGAAGAAGTAAAATCTCGTATTCTAATTATACTTAGTTCATAATTTCTCCAGATCTGATTTACATGTATTAAATTTTTTTGCATTTAATTTATTCTTATACTGTGCTGCAAAAACCATTCTTATTTGGATTCAGCATTACAAGCTGAGGTTTTTATAAACCCCATATTTTTCCATAATTATAAAACTAGAATGTTGACACTTAAAGGCAGGATAACAAACATTAGGCATTCAAACAACATCCAGTATGAATAAAGCATAAGTTTGATAATTTTAAGTCAAACAAAGCAAAAAATATTGCATTGAACCCTCTTGCGACCACTGCTAAATAATCCTTAGGATTATACTGTTTAAGTAATTTAAACAAGCCTACATTTTATCCTCAAACACTCATTGGAAAGCTATTGAGCTTTCATGAATATTTTATTTGAATCCCTGATTTGTAAGATGAAATTTCTCTTCCACAGACTTCATACAGAAGTACAAAGTATAAATTGAGTTTTATAAAAGCAAACTCCTTGATGTGAAACATCACTTTATCCCCACCTTGTGGAAGCTTTCGGCATATGTTGAAATATGATATGTTCCTTAGTTGAAAAATAAATTCATGGGTGTGATCCGAACAATTCTAGTAAAGTAGCTGAAGTAGGTAGTGTATCCATAGGGATCCTCTTGAATTTACCTTGTCATGGAGATTTATAGCTCCCAAATTAGGTTTTCAATTAGGTAAGCCTGAGCTGAATCTGTTTATCAGAAACGCCAGGAGAGAAGAAGTGAGGGAGAAATCAGAGCAGGTAAAAATTCACATTCAGGTTTTGTTTCAAAGATTGGTGGTTCTAAACTTTAATCTGAAAAATAGATAATAAGAGGTGAACTAAGATGGATTGATGTTGTAGGACAGAGCTATATTTCTGAACATTAATCACATCCATTCTACAAAGAGTTTACTGAAGCATTGAATAATTCATTTATGCAAAAAGAAACAGGGAACATGGACAAATAATATAAATTTAAAAATTAAAATCTGAATTCTTACCTTGATCTGCAGTTGAGATTCACAGTTCCTATTTCTCCCTGTTCTCTTTTGGCAGAGAAAATATATTATCTTCTTGCATTTAATAGTCTGGAGAAATGCAGAAATGAAGAAGTAAAGTGATCCCTGGAATTTGGTTCTCTGCTAATATTAAAAACAGCATAGAATAATTTCAAAATTACTGTTAAGTTCTTTTAAAAAAATATTTTTTCTCTCTATTTTGCCACTAGAAGGTTGTTGCAGAAAAGATTTATATTAAAGAGTAGGAATATTTTTATAAATTTTTTAATTTCCAGCCTTAACTCGAGCTGTTTAGTTTTTGCTTATTTATTCTCTTACTAGTTCTAGCTCATTGACTGAATAATTACTTGCCCTTCACTAGAGTTGTTCACTGTCATTCACATTTTCTTTTAACTGCAATAATTAAAACCCCTCAGCCTTGGTTTGCTTGTCTGAACATGTCAGTGCCTTCATGGCCTCTTTTCCATTTACCTGGTCATCTTTGGAATCTTTCCATGCATTTTTTTCCCTAAAATCAACTCCCTTGAACTGCACAAAGTACCCTCACACAGTGTCTCAGCTAAGATTTTACACAAGGCAGTCCTGTCATCATACTGAAGCACTTATTCTCAGGATAACAACAGAATCACAATTCTGCAGGAGCTCTGTCCACTCTGACTGTGTTCAATATGTCCAGAAAAAAACAATTGTTTTTTTTAAACTCTTTTTCTTGAAGGTTTTTTTTTCCTCATTCTGTTAGTAAAACTTATTTTTTTTATGTGGGACAGAAGAGAAACATTCAGCATTAAAATAGGAGGAGGAAGTTTCACATTCATTTATAGCTAAAAAACGCTATATTTTAAATGGTATTTTTACCAATCTTCCTTTAGTGATGTTTCAAATCCAATATATGTAGTAAATATGGTATTGCTTATTTACAAGTCCACAAAAGCAGGGCAATTTTATGAGTCATGTAAAACAAAACCCAACAAAAACAACACAGACTGAAATAGTAGTCTTAATATTTTTGTAACCAATATGTTTCTTTTTGCTATTCTTTGCAAGCTATTTTTAATTTCATCTTACAGACAAATAAAAAAACCTTAAAATGTTGGGGTTTTTCCTAACTTCAGTCAGAGACAGTGTTTTACCTCTTTTATAAAGCCTTCCAGTAGATTTTAAATATTGTGCTCCTAGCTGTATCTTAATGGAAGAATGTCAAACCTTTCAAAAGCACAGATCACAAGCTACTGACACCATAAATGCTAACAAAAGGAAGATTATATAAACATATAAACAAATAGAACAAAGCAAGGGACCATTATCTCAATATGAGCTCAAGTAGTACAGACTGGCCACATCTGTGCTGCACAGCTCTGGGCTGGGCCTCTCCTCCAGACTGGATATGGAATCTTTACAGATATAGCATAATTGTCATTTCTTTAGTTACTTAAACCTCAGAGGGAAAGACATAAAATGAAGGTGGTATTGTAGTTCATCAGAATATTTTTATATGGGAAATTGAGGATGAATGTTAAATGAATATTCATATATTTTCTATGAAACCATGGAGAAATAACAGCAGCAAGCTTCCTGAGGGACTGATCAGGGGCTTCATAGGATTTTTATTTTCTTCTTTTGACAGACTGAACCTGGCACAGGCTCATCCATTTTGCCTAGTGCACAATATCCCACAAAAACAAGGCTTGGCATTGGCTGAAAATATATTTGACAAACTGAATTAGCAGTTAAACAAAATGAGCAACCAGACATTTGGTGCTTATGTTCATCTTTCACCTAATAGAGTACAATATTAAGGGCAAAACAGATAAACTGGCTTCCTGTGGGACACCAGAGTTATATTTTCAGGTATGGAAAGCAAGTACTTCATTGGTGCACTGCTATGAGCTTGACAAAGCATCAGTGTAGGGTGTCGTGATGGTGGCAGAGGAAAGGAAAACCTTAGGGTGATGTTTCTCTGATGCATCACAATATCAATGATCTTTATTTTTTATTGCTATATAACAGTGAACACCTAGGTTTTATTTCCTCTTTTTCTGTAATAAACTTCTAAAAGCATATTTTATATGCCTAAATCTGCAGAAAATCTGAAAGATACTCTGACTACATGTAATCATCGGGACCAGTGATCCAGAGGTATTCTTATTCAATTGTTTTACTGATTTAAACAGTAACCTCTTGCTCTTCATTCCTCAGTTACAAATTTTTCAGTCACCCTATAATACATTTGCAGCCTTTTGATATCCTGACAAACTAGAGAGGGAGAAATCCCTGGTTTCATCTCTTTGCTGAGGATGTATGCCATCCTCACTGTGGCTAAAACAAGGTTGTGACAGCTGCCTTTTTTTATTTGTTTGTTTTTTCGTTTTGTTTTTTTTTTTTTAAAGTAGCACAGCTATGTAGAGGTTTTTATGTGGGTATGTAAGCAAGAGATTTTGGGAGTGGCAGCTATGTAAGCATCTGTAGAGCAGAGACCTAAATAAACCTCCAGCTGACATTCTGGCATAGCATCTAATCCCACACTTGTTTTTTCACTCATTTGAGAATTTGTACAAGTAAAAGGACAACACAAATTATTATTATTGCCATTTTTATATGGCTGTTGTTAAATTAGTCTGAAGGTTTGATCATTTGGGTTTGGTATTCTTTTTCAATCTCACAAAAAACTCCCCCATACTTGCTTAAACACTGCATCAGATACTGAATATTTTCTCCTTGTTTACATAGTACAATATTACAAAACTTGCAAACTCTACTCTGTGTGACAACAGCAGGTGGCAGCAAGGGATCTGGATTTAGACTGTGGGGAAAAAAAACAACTAAGGTTTGCAAAATATGAACACAGTATGGGACAAGTTATTTTCTACAGGAGCAGCTCCTCTCATGGAAATAGTTTCCTCCAATCCAAACTGCCACTAGGGAGAGTGTTTCCAAAATATTTTTGATTGAAACTAAAATAAAATAGTTTAGTTTGGTTTAGATTTACTCATTCCAAATACCCATACCTGGCCTATTTAATTTCAAATTATTTAAAAATTCCAAGACATTAAACTGTTTCTTAAGTAAGGACATGGGGAAAGATGGAATGTGAGCCTTCCTAATCTACTTAACTAAGCCCCTGAATGCTCTGAGAGCTGTGTGAACATCCACATTATGGAACAACCAGCTCTGACAGCCAAATCTGCACTGTGTTGTCCCAGTCCTGCAAGGAGATATTGGTGACTTCAAGTTTCATTCATGTGAAGGAAGGCAGAATAATTTGATGACTGCGTAAGTAAATTTTTTTAGGGCTTTCTCTTTTTTTTTTCTTTTTTTTTAATTTTTGGAATTTAAACTATTAAATTTACACACACTGAAACAGCAATATTTCTGAATTTTGCTAATTTCTGGTTATCACTTCTCTCTGCCTATTTTAGTATCTTCCAGGCAATTTGAACAGAATAGACCTGAAACACTTGCAAGACACTTGGCAATCTTTCATAACTTTAATTTGCTGTGTATGAAATATTTGTTTGGCCTGGCTTTCATTTTTCTGTTTGCTTCTAGACAAACATAGGATGATAAATTAATTTCTGAGAGCTGAAAAACTGCAAAGAAATGAAGATGAAATGGACAGAAGGAAACTAAGAGATAGCTCTAGCCAACATGAAAGGCTATATGCACGTCCTCATCTATCAGGAGCCAGAGCACAGCCACCACCATCCCCTGCCTTTTAATGACATTCTCCACAGACAGGTAACACAGCAGACAATTCCCATCACCCAAAACAAAAGGACAAAACAGAGGCTGATAAGGACAACTGGAATGATTACATTAAAAATGAGAAGGTATGAGAAGAAAAGTATTGATTTTGCCTTGTCCTTCACCTCATATCAGAGAGTCTCCTTTGATGGACTTAGGAGGCTTCATCTGCATTAGTTCTGGCTGAAAACTAGAGAAGCTTCTGCTTCCTGGGAGACCATTAGTTACCTCCTGGTTGGACAGCAGTGTAGGAAAATTAATTTTCTTTAAAGGATATGTCATACTAGAAATAAGAAAGTGTAATATGTTCTGAACCTAAAAGCAAACATTTGCATGAATTATTATTATCTAAGTCCTGCTGAGTTTGTAAGTTTGTGCAGAACCACTTGCTCTCTGGACTCATGTCCATGATCACCAAGTACTGCTAAACAGACTTATTTTTCTTATACCAATATGTATTTGTGAGTGCTGGTTTTTTTTCAAAATCTTTCTTGCACATTCAGATCTGTGCTGTAGTCTCATATCAGGTTGGAAATTATCTCCTCAGTTTCAGGTTTTCCCATCCTGTCTGATGCTTCAAGACCCATCCCAGCTCTGTTCCACTCTCAGGGCTCATTGCCACATGGCATCATGTTCTGATTCTGTCCTTTTGCTGTTGTTATCCTGTCAGCAATTTGTCTTGTCTTTTCTTTCTCTTACCACATCCTCTTTGCCCCACTAGCAATACCCATTTTCCCATTTTCCCATCAGCTGGTTTTCATGTCCATCCCTTCCATTGCCTGCACCAGCTCTCTGGAACAGTTTGCTGTCCTCTCAGCACTGGTTCTGAGACAGACACACACAGACTACCAGAGTGATTAACAACCTTGTGTGTAGCACATGTGGTTGTGTGGTGGCTAAGGAGAGACACTGTCACCACAAGCACAAGCACTGATACATGGAAAATGTATAAATAAAATAAATTACCAAATTTATTTGGTAATTTAAAATAAAAAATCAAATAAAATTTGCAGGTAAGTATGTGATAAGACTACATGCTGACAATTCCTTTTCCTGTCTTTAGTGTCAGAAGCCAAGTTCCAAGACTCTTTCCAGACTGCAGACACTGCAGAAATAATGATGAAATGCGTGAAGGAAGATATTTCACACATTTGGCAGATGAGAGAGGGGAACAGTGAAGTCAGTCTTTGACAGGTAACATGCTTTTAAACACTGCCAGTGTTTCCACTTGAGTCAGAAATTTTACTAGAGATATTCTGTCTTTGAATTTGCCTAGTCACTTATTCTGATGCCTTTTTCTGGATCTAGAGATTAACTGGCTGTGCAGCCAGGTATGAGTTACTTTTAAGAGAAAAAGAAGTGATAATATAATACATATTTCTGAAAAAGTTCTTGTTTTGGGGGAGAAAAGTTTTTCTGAGGAAGCTGTCCAATGAATCTTAATAATTGGTTCAATCAAACAAGAATACAATGTGTATTTATGGCAGCTATTGTCATCCAGATGATGTCTATATGAAAATAAACTTAAGCATCTCCTAAAATTAAGCAGTGGTCAAGACACATTTCCCATACTTAAATATATCAAGAACAAATTCAGCAAGAATACTATTTAGCTTGGAAGTTTCTTCTGGGGAAGGGACTATATGTTGTTAAACTGAATTAAGAAAAAACTGAGAAAGTTACATCTTTGGTAAGGCATTTACTTCAAAATTATTTTTTTTTTAAGGCTTTTCTCCTCTTACTAGAATTTTGTTCCGATAAAGACTTATTCCTGGAAAGATTCCCTACCTGTTCCTCCAGCTGGAAGACGCAGAGGTGGATTTGACTGTGTTGTCTTCTTGCCAAGGAACAAGACTGGAGGGTTGAGCCAGGGACAGCAGCACAAGGCTGGCTCTGATGTCTACCCTGAGAAGCCCCAGCCAAAACACTGGATATTAAGACATATAAGACTCACTTAAGTCCAGTAACTAGGTGGTACTTCGCATTTTTCAGGGTGTTTGATACTCTTGACAGAGCCAGCAGGTGCAAGATATCATGTTTGACACTCCTGGAGTAGTAGGTGAAGACCAGGAGAGATATCCTAAGGCCCCCAAAATAATCATAAATATCATCTGGTCTATCCTCCTCTATGTTTTAAGCTCTAGCAGTAACACAGATTTTTTTTGACAGCTGCTTGGCTAGCTAGGCATAAGGGAGCTTAACATGCAACTTCCATGTCTGCAGAGGTAACACCACTGACCACAGTCACTCCCAAGCTGGGTTGCCTCAGGATCCCATGGCTTTTGAACCAAGCACAGCTCTGCTCCACTGGAATTTAGAGTTGTGCTTGTCACTTTTATGCCAAACAAGGCTTAGCTACTATTGGAAACTCAGTAGTTTATTTAAAAATATGTTTATTCTAGAAAGAGACAAGCATTTATAAAAAGCTAGCATCCTTGTTTTCCCATCGGCTTAGGTAAGTCGGCATCATAATTATCATTTTTATAAGTTTTGCGTGTAACATGCAAAAAAAAAATCACTGTACTACAAAAGTAAGTGTCATTTGAAGTGGGGGGTGGTGGTGTGGTGATTCACATTACTGTCTTGCAACCATAATTATGTTGAAATGCCACTTCTAAAGTAGGTGGAAAACTCTGCTAAAGATTAAAAAATCCCTTTAGAATAATGAGCAATGCCAAGAAGTCAGGTTCCCTACGGAATTCCTTTAGTTATTCACTCCCTGTTAATTCACTCCCACTTATGCCTGATATTTAAGGGCTTTATCTATTCATATACATATATAGATAAAGATCTATATAGATATATACAAAAGCAGAGTGTTTGATTGTTTTTAAGCTGTGCTACAGAATAATTTCTGAACATACAGCCGTAGAAGAGAAACACGTTGGTCTTACGAAAGCTATTACTTAAAATCAGACGCTCTCAAATGGATTTACTAGCCGCCTTCTACTGTTTTACGCAGCTTTACCACCAGATGTCAGCACTCCACACATCAGTGTGAGATCCACCATATCGTCATCCCCTTTAACTGTTTTCCTCACTGCCACTAAAAGCTATAAAATATATATATAAAATATATATATAAAATATATATAAAATAGTACTTTACATAGATAATCTCTTTATTTTGTGTTTTTGGAGGTGGTGGTGATATTTATATGTAAAGATATTTAAGGAGGAATAAGCAGGAAAATCAGCATGCTTTCAATTTGTTCACAACTGTGTCTATGGGTAGAGCACTCAGCTGTGTCATACAGGCACTATGAAAAAAAAAAAATATATATATTCTTCCTTCGGGATTTTCACTGATGTTTACTTAAATTGTATTAGAGAGGTGTGATCGTGCCCTCGGAGGGCCTGGTCATCAAAAACTAAACTTGAATGCCAGAATTTAATAGGAAGATTGCTCGCAGTTATTTGTAGCACATCTTGACATGTAATTCAGGGCAGAAAAACATTAATAATATCCAATTTCAGTGTCACCACAGCACTTGTACTTGATTCCACTTTTATTTTTTTCCTTTTTTTTTTGTGAATCTACTTATTTTGGTAGAAGAAGGATTTGCTTTGAGATTAAGGCATTTTGAAACTTATAACACTTCAAAAAGAAAAGTTAAGTACATTAAGCTACTTTAGTTAGATTTCTCAGTCTGAACAAATTCCTGGAAATAAATAGAGCTGAAATGATTGAATTTTCAAAAATGTATACGGAAAAAGTATTTTAAAATAATAAAAAAAAAAATTAAAATTGCCAAAAAGTTCAACACCAAATAAACTGAATTATATTAAAAACTTTTCTCTCTGTACTACACAGAAGAAATTAAATTGGGTCACCTGTAAGTATATGAAATTAAGTCTGCATGTGCCAAAATAAAAACATAGAACAAGTAAAAATAATCTCCGAAAAAATTATCAAATTTAAATGTAGCACTAGATTATGGTGCCCCTGCCTAATATCAACCCAAAAACTCACAAGCAGTAGACAAAACAATGCTGGATGAAACAAAGTTTTGTTTCCATTAGGTTTCTATAATTTTTTCATCTTTTTTTTTTTTTCAATTTGGATTAAAGAAAACAAAACAATAGAACTGTTAGGAGGACTATGACCCTAGAAAGAAGTGCAGTCTTTTCAGTTGGCTTCCTGGGAAAACCAGTGACACAGAGTTCAACTTTAATCTTCTGGAACATAGTCAAATTGTCTGCATGTCTGCTCAGAAATACCTGTTGGATAGATCTGGCCAAATACTAGTCCAGGAACTGAGTGGATTTTGTTCTCAAGAATTTAATCCAGTTAAAGAGATTAATGCAGATAACAAACTCTTACTGCTCCCCATGGCACACAGGGAAGCCTTTGGTAAGAGGAGATGACTTTCACAGTCCAACGGCTCCTTCAATGCACATGGTCTTCAATTATATTTTAATAAAGTTAAGTACAAATGGATATATGAATCTGTGTATTTGTTGTCAGAATGCAAAAAATTTCACACCGCTCACAAATTACCAAAAAATTTCTGAGTAATGTTAAATGGTCTTGTACTTTAAAAAGGACATTCTTTTAATCTCTTCTTTTAATCAACTTTTTTCCTAAGGATTATCACCTCCTACTGTTCACTTAATTATATCCCGTGAATTATGGTATGAACTCACATTACTTTTCATTTCTTTTTTGATAGACTTATTTGACTTGGCTTTTTTTTCTTTTTTTTTTTTTTTTTATCATCAACTTCTTTGTTACAGATGAACAGCCCTCCCAGTTTAGGGAAATATTATTTTGTCTAATATTGCTATTTACTATTTTGTTTGATCTTAAAGAAAAACAACAATAAATCTTGAATAACAGTTGAAAAACATTGTATAACACAAGCTAGGATTTATGGTAACACGATACATTTAAATATCTCCCCACTTGCCTGGTTTTACAGCGGGAATACTGAAGGATGATAGAAATTTCTCTAAGGAGCTCAGGTTTTTCTCCCTAGTGAACATCTTCTCCATAGCTGTTCTTCACAGGGTAGCTCACATTTGGATAATGAGGCTGAGAGGAGCCAGAGGAGCACGATGGATAACCGCGTGGGGGGCTTGGCTGGGCTCAGCATCGCGTTTGATCCGAGGCAGGTGAGATTAACCCTAGTGCCAGCCTCAGCCTCTGCAGCTGGAGCAAAGCAGACTACAGACATGAAGGGGAAAGCTGGGCCCAGCAGGGGCTTGCCCAGGGGCAGGGATTGTGGGTGAAGGGAGCACCAGGAAAAGAGAAAAGCAAGCATGAGGGCACAGCACCTGTGCATACACTATGGAGGCTGTGCAGGGAGAGAAAGAGCAGTACTGAGCTTGCTGAAGAAAGGCAGGCAAAAATATCTGCTCATGCATGTATTTCCATGTGTTAAATGCTGAGAATTAGGCTTAACATTTCCAGCAGAATCTTCGGAAGATCTGTAGGGAAAAAAAAATAACACTCTGAAGGCCAGAGGCCTGCTATAACCAAAAAGCAAAACAAGTTGAATAGGCTCATGAAGAAATACCTCTGTAGATGATCTTATCATTTGGAAAGTATCTGATAACTGTGGTAGAGTAAAATTTATGCCATTTTTTATCTGAAAATTTTCCCTAATACTTTAATTCGCTGCTTTTTCTTAAGGTTGTATGTATTGAATGTATGCGTGTGTATATTTAAAAGATATGAAAAATGCAAGAACTTAACTACTACATTGCAAAAACTCTTGACATATGTCACATACAAAAATCAGATTTTCCAGACTGATCACCCTCAAATCCTTACTTTTCTTCCTTGTGTTAGTGAAAAACAACCTTGCTGCAGTGGGGCCAGGACGATAAATGCAGCAGAGGTCTTCTTCTGCATCATCCCCTGAGCTGTTTAAAGTGACACAAACTCTACCCCGTAGTTCCATGCAGTTGCATATGTGACACATCAGCTCTGCCACCATGTTACTCATGCTGGGAACAAATCCTGAGAGTGCCCAGCCAGATGACCAGTGACCAGGTCCTGCTGTGACAATTAAAGGTCTACAAGTTTCTCCCAGCCATCTGCTCCTTTTATGAGAAACATGACTTTAGACTGTCCAAAATCACTACATTCCCAGTAGCATTTTCCCCTTGTACCTTGTCAGAAACTCTCACTACTCCTAAAGCACTGGTCCTCCAAGGCATACCTGTATATAATGCTTTAACTGAGGTACTGGTCTCAAGCCCAGCTTATCACCTAGCAGCTGGGGCTTACTAGGAAAGGAAAATCTTATACTTCTTTTTATCTGCCTTCCTTTTTCGCTGCTCTCATCCCTGTTTCCAAGCATGTGGTACGTTGCTGCTCAGTGGCATTGGTACATCCCCTCAGTAGAAAAGTTTTGTGTTGCTTCAGCTCCAATTCAAATTATGGCGCAAGGAACAGCATGTCATGGAGAAGTAAATAATGAACGGAAAGCTGAAATATTAATTAAAAACCTTAAAGAGGTAACTGTTCTTAGCATGTTTCATACTTCAGAAGATGGCATCAATATGAAGCATTCAACATTGCTGTCTTGGGAAAGGTTTCCATCTGCTTAGTCAGTTCAAACCAGGCAGCTGATGAACCTGACACTTTTCTTCTGTGTTTAACCACGTGATTTATTTTATTACTACAAAAGGATAAAGCGGTGAGGATGTGATTGTACATACAATTAATCTAGCAGAATTGTAAAATCCAGGAATTGATTTGCATGCTTTAACAGGGACATGAATTTGTTGTGGATAAATTTGTTTCCCCATGAGGTTTGTTCTAAAATTAATATTTATCCTTGCGAAGAAATACATGTGAGTAAAGATATTTAATAAAATGCAGGACTTAGAGTCTCAGAGACCAAATATTCTCTATTAACCACAGGAAAGTGATTCATGCAAAGTATCATTTTCCTGGGCAACTGAGAAGAAATCCTATTTAGACCCTTTGAAAATCCTAGCTCTAATAATCCCTTTTCTGGCCTTCACAGTATTTCTGTCTTGAGTAACTCATCATGTAGAACCATAGGATATTCATGCAAGGATATTCTCTTGGGGTTTTTGCTTTGTTTTTTAATGACTCCTAAAGTAGATACACCTGGCCCCAAATCATCCCTTTCAAATATTGGAAGCTCAAGCAGTGCCAAATCAAAGACTGACTCAAATGATCTTCACTGGGGCTCACATTTATCTGACCAAAATCCACTTTACACAGGGAAAGAAAGAGTCCACAGAAGCTTGTGGGCTGAACCTTTTTCTCAGTATAAATTTCTCCCTGCAAATCTGGCTGATGCTTAGACTACTGCAAGCCAAAGATGATCCACTTCTCTGCCAGTCACCATCCCTGTTGGTGTGCCGGCAGAAACCCTTACCTGTCTCCATCATTGTTAATAACTGTTAAACACAGAAGTAACTCTGTGATGTGTTGGGGTCCTCTGCAGACACCTGAAAGAACAAGAAACTATAGCTGAAAATCTCAAAATTCAGAAACTGCTGGAGCTCCTCCCTTGTAGAAAATACAAGTTATAGGAACCCATGTGGGACAGAAAGCTGTTAAAGACAGTGTGCGCTCTGGACTTGTTCTTCCCAATTGATATCGATCCAAAATGGAGGCAGCACTGGAATGTGAGACATAAATCGGCTTGCTGTTTAACAATATATGTGGGGTTTCTGTGCAACCCAATGAAAGTAAAATGTTGGGATTTTATAAGAGAGAGCTTGTATAAACATCCCCTTTCCTCCTGACATGAAATTTACTATAGTCTGATCTTTTATGGTTTATAAACTGAGCTGTGCTCTTCAGAAAACCAACTACATAAATGCTTGTGGTAACCCAGAAGTGAAAAATTAAAAAATGCATTGGTTCGTGATGATAGAAAAGATTCTAGAAACTGTTGTCATTGGCTATTATAGGAAATACAGTACAGAAATATTCTGTCCTAAAATATACTACATCAGCTGAAGGTGAGTTGCAATCATGATAATGTTCAATAAATACTTACAATCAATGAAGACATATTGCAATTTAAATAATTGCATTAATGTAAGATTAAAAGTTGCATATATAATTTAAATTAAATTTATGGATGGATATATATTTCCAGTTGTAGTTGAAATTCTCTTACTTTAGCTCCTGTGGAAAAAAATATCATTAACTATTTAGAAATATTAAATAGGCATATAATTTCAGTGTCTCCTGCTTTTAACTATGTCACCTAACTATTTGCTGCATTGGTTTAAAAACTGCCATTCTCTCTACCAAGGTGTAAACACTCAGCCCCACATCTGCCATGCACTGCTGTGCATTGTCTAAATCATGCTGATTTAATGTTCTATCTGCTGGTGCTCAAAGCAGAAATGCTGTTGCTGAGGGAAACAGTCCTGCTGAGGGATAAAATAATCTTGTGCAAAAGAAAAGGGGGTGATGTGAGTGGGAGAAAGGGACTGGGAAGGATTTCTACCTCAAATCATTTTTTAATCTATTTTGTAACATGCTATTAGTAGTATTTACGGGGCATAGTAAACTGTGATAAACATGCAAAACTGAGTATCTGAGGCTAGAATCCTCTTAAATTGAAAATTTTCATTTAACTGAAGCCTTTTGTCCAGCAAAAACCCGCACCAAAAAGATTAGTCTACAATGGTTTTCTTGTTTCTTAAAAGCACAATAGACAAAAGTTTAGATTAAGCACAGAAGAGTTTATAGAAATCAAGATTCATTCAGCCTACCTCAGGAAAAATCAGCTCAGGCTGTGAACAAACAGAGAAGACTCTGGAATAAACCAAATATGCACAGACTTTGAAGTGAATCACTTATGACTGATGTGCTGTGGGAAGCTCCTCCACTCCCTTGGCTTGTGCTGCTTCTGAAAAATTGTTTGCCATTATGGCACATGTTCTCATCGAGAGCACACAAAGAGCTACATAACAGCTAGTTAACTGAGAAACAAACACATTATGGAACTGTATTTTAAATAATTTTCCTTAGTGGTATCAGGTTAGTTGGCATGGCTATAGATCTCTCTTAACCATTTCAATTACTTTGCATGCACATAAGTAATGTAGTATTGTTATTGAGGTTTCAAAGTATTAGCTACTGTAACATCCAGAAATCAGTATCCTCAGGAATATTCAAACTGCTGTCAGATCAGTTTCTGCTGAGCTGTTCCAAATTATACTGTAGTAATGGGATTCTTTCCCAACTGTTCT
Organism: Poecile atricapillus; assembly: GCF_030490865.1. Taxonomy (NCBI): domain Eukaryota; kingdom Metazoa; phylum Chordata; class Aves; order Passeriformes; family Paridae; genus Poecile; species Poecile atricapillus. The sequence goes on from NC_081252.1 coordinate 41,126,248, forward strand.
TTTGACTGATATGTTAAAAATATAGCAAGTATGGCTCCTGCTACCTGTCACTTCCTAGAGTACGAAACTCTGTTCTAAGAAAATATTTTGCTCTCTTAGTCTTAGGATATATGATTTCTGACATTAAATGCTGATTAGGAGACATATTCAAAGCAATCTGTGCAGTAGCAAGGTCTATGGGAGAAACAAACTTCTTCCATTTTTGGTTTCAGTGACCTGTCCAGTATAGGCAAAGAAAAACTACACAAAGAATTAACAAGAACACAAAGTACACAAGTGTGTTTATTACATTTTGCAAGCACTTTGTTCTACATTTCAAAAACGCCACCATCAAGCTGTTGGCACATTTATGTACAAAACAGATTAATTGTAATGCCTGCTACAAAGCATTCTTTGTGAAAATACAAACTCTAATACCAGAGAAGAGCCAAAAGCATTAACATCATTACATGAGTTTAAAAGACATAGTTTTAAAAATCAGCACAAACATTTTAAGACACAAAACTGAAACACTACAATATAGAATCCAAAAAGAGGTTCCTAATACTTTTTGCAGAACTGTAATACCGGTACTGCACATTATCAGAAAACTGTTGACCCCGTAGGACAGCTTAAGTGTAAAAAAAAAATTCCAAACCAAAACCAAAACCCCAAATCAAAAACACAACCAAAAAAACCCCAAAACAAGCAAAAGAAAAGAAAAAGAAAAAAAACTCAACCAACTAATACTACTTAATGCATTATCATGCCACAAGTAACTATAGTATTACCTTCTACTTACTACAAGAATCGTTAAAAATTACTGATGATGCATGACTATTAATAGTACAAAGAAGAGTTTTACTCAAGAAGTTTTATTAGAAATGCACTTACACTGAGAGAGAATTCACAATGGTCCAATAAGTGCACAAAACTACCTAAGATTTTTAACACTGACAAAAATGTCTTGTCAGGCTACATCACTTTAAAAGACACTTTACAGCATTCTTGTAGCATTAGAAATAGGCAAAATAAAATAAAAAAAAATCCACCAAATTTGGTCCAATAATACCGACTTTTCTTAAATAGGGTTTTTTGTTCTGTTTTTGATACAGGTAATTCTTTCAAATTAAGATGACCTATCTTTCTGATAACATTTTCCTATCAAAATAAAGGTTCAAATATATTACTACACTTTGAAATAATAAGCTCTGTAGTGGTCTTTCACCTTACTTCAACGTAATACAGGTAAACCATTATGTGTAGGAAAGCTAGAAGCCAAGCTATAACATTTATGGAAGTCTCCTTTAATATATCTTTTACAGTTCAGACAGGTGCAATCCATTTAAATTTTTAAAGCAGGTAAAAAGACATCTGACTCCTATGGTCACTGCATTTTTTGATATATTACTTTCATAAATGTAGCTAAGCAGTAATTTCTTACATCATCACATGGACAGCTCCAATTTAGCATAACCATCATTGAATTAAAGAGAGATTATTCTGTAGAAAACTATGAATAACTATATCACTTAATTAACAGTTGTCTATATACCATAACTCGTTAACAGGTAGCCGTGGTATTGAATTCCTTCAAAAGGCAAGTGGCCATGCATTGTTAGCACCACGGACTGCATGCTCACAATACAAACAGGAATTATCACCCATGGAACTTGAAACAAGAGAATATTCTTTAAAAACATCAATAATACAATGTTAACAAAGATAAGAAGCACTTTTTTCTTTTTTTTCTTTTTTTTTCCTTTTTTCGCTTTTTTTTTAATTTTTTTACCCACTATTACAAATTTAGAAATTGCACCTTTGATTGTTTAAAACGTTCTTAGGACCTTCATTCAAGTTGATCAGGGTCCCTCTGGCAGGTTTTCCATATATAAAGGAAAGTCATCAGAATGTTTTCTTTATATATTGTACATCATGTACAATGGTCCCTTTGAAGTATACCTGTAGTTAAAGTAGTTACTGAACTCAAAACTAAAAAGTATAAAAAGCTACTCTTTTTTCCAAAAACATATAAGAAACAATGCAAAAGGTGTTATGCATAACACATACAAAGTGATTAAAAAAATCAAACACATAGTTGTATTTGACAATAGTTTAGTATCCTTGACCTATCAGAACTAATTAGCTTAAAGGGATTCAGGAAAGTCTATTTAGGAGCTTTGTGGTGTAGAATGGTCACACAAAGTAAGAACTAATTAAGAAACCAAGTGCTAGACAACCAAGAATTGTATGTAGGTGATATGTAAGTCACCCAAACTATCTTTTGTGAGAAGCACTTTCATTTGTTTTTAAAATGATAGGATGGCCTTTAGTTAAACAACAAAGCATTCACATGTTAGGAAGTAAGACAAGGTTTCTTTTATGTATAAGCATTGAGCCGCTCTTTAGAGCGAGTAGAATGAATATCATGCAGCTCTTGTTCCTCCTTTGATTTAATATCCTCATATTTCTGCATTCTGCAAGCATCTTTCACATAGGCCCAGTTGGCAGACAAGACCATGAGATAGTGAACCTGCAAGAGAGGTAACACAGCATTAAGAAGCAATAGAGGCAGCCAGAACAGAGCAAGTACAAACCTGAAGGCTGTAGGGCAGAGACTGGGTTCTCAGCAGCATGAACTAGGCATTCTTGTGTCAAGAAGTAGTATAGGACATTGATGGCAAATTCAGGCTTCATTAATCTTCAGATTACTCATCTCGTAGCTGTTACTGTTACTATAACTAGCAGTTGGTAAAAATAGATATAAGAAAAAAGAATCTAAAACCTGAAAAATCCACAAATCATCCCTGCATTATTTTTCAGCTAGTCTGCAAAGGTGCATGTAAAAATGTCCTCTGGTTATGTATTTATTGTACACTTTTCCCTGCTGAAGAAGTGTTTGTTAAAGTAGTTCATAAGATAAAAATATGCCATAGACATATCTTATGGCTATATATCTAATATAAATAACTACAGGAAGTTTTGCTTTTTAATTTCTTAAAGTTAGCATTGTCTTTCTATTTAGCTATGACTTCTTTCAATTACAATTTTAGCTCTGTATTTAATTCACCAATCTGGGGAAAAATTGTCAATAACTGAAAAATAAGTTCAGTTAGGCAAAATGAGATAAAATATAACTGAAAAAAAAAATAAAAATTTGGATGTTCTATTTACTCTGTATTGAATCAGAAAATAAAAATGTTCCACAAGGATAATCAACTGGTTTATGCTGGGACTCTCTAGACATTTATTCCTTCCCTAGCAGGCTTTCAGACACTTTCTGATGAGAAAATCTCTTTAATTTATGTTAGTCTACTTCCTCAGAAGCAATGGACGATTTTGTGAGATCCAAAGTATTTCACTTCTCTAAGAACTAAAGGAATTATAACAGGGTTCAGTTAATGGAAAATGGAATAATAATACAATAAATAATAGGAAAACACCTTGAGATTATGGAAATTCTCCCATTCATGTTGTACTGTTGTAGATACAAGTGTCTTACATTCATATTAAATGAACAGATCTATTCTAATACGATTTTTTATCTTTTGAAATATCCAATGTTATTTGGGCCTTTTTTTTTTTTTTTTTGCTGATTAGTAGAGCAAACATACAAAATATACAAAGAAATATACAAAAGTATATTTCTTTATCTGGATAATCAAGATCAGGGAAAGCACTCTGAAGCCCTTAAAAAGACCAGATATTTTTGCTACTTTTTTTATCCTCATGTTTTATGCCAAGTTTCCAATTAATCCTTATTTGAGGAATACTGTCTGACTTGAAAAGGCATAAAATAGAAGTTGTTCAGAGAATCTGTTCTCTAGGAAAAAACCCAAAATTAGAGAGTAGTATTTCTGCACATCTTTAGGATTTTCTTATTATCTAAAGAGCACTAGCAATGCAATCCATGAATATAGATTTTGGAGATGGCAGCATGTTGTGTGTCACTCTGGAACACTCTCTAGTCATAATTTAGTGCACAGGAAAAGGGAACACCTTCTATCCTAACTCAGCTCTTCCAAAATCTTTCACTATGGGTAGTTTCTGGATCAGGCATTTCTAGATCAAATGAAAGATCCTAATCCTGGATCCCCATTGTACTGAATGAAACACCTTAAATTCTCCACAGCAAAACTATTGAGAAAAATCAAAATAAAAAAAATAAAAAACATCAAAATAAACTGGTAATCTTAACAATTTTGTAATCTCAATTGCAATTTTCACACAATGAAAACATGAATACTGGTCCTTTGAGTCTGAAATTTCTGTTAAAAATACAACCTAAATCTCAGACGTGAGAATCCTGAAAGTGGGGGGCATCTGAGCAGTGTACTCACATCTTCATGACTTTTTAAAACACATTTACCAGAAATCCTTGCAACTGAAGAATCTGTGATGAAAATGGGATTATGTAGGCAGTTGTCTTATCATCACTGAATATTTGGTAATGACCCAGTGAGAGACAAATTTAAACTCAATGTCTTGCAGCTTCACTTGGTGTTTTTCTTTGTTAAAAAAAAGACTGTTTTGAAGGTATACTGGTAACAGTCTGACCTTCATTAAACAGCCATTCTTTGTCCATCCCTTCTTTATGAAGTTGCTGAATCAAACTACTGTAGTAACTGTTGAAAACTCTTGGAGTTTATATTCACAGTAAGTAGGAAGACATGCCAGGAAAGACTTACTTTAACTTCTATAATCTCAAATATATGTCCATGTTTTATAATGATATATACATTGAACTGTCCCGCCACCTTTGTTATTTTTATTTTAACACCAAGTTCCTAGATAAAATTGCCACACCAAGGAGGTCATTTCTAAGTGGCTGTGTAATTGGATTTCACAATTCCATGACCTGGATAGCCTGAAGCCAGTGGGGCCCCCATCAAGGCTTATTTAAATTGAAGCCAGGCAGCTTCCACAGTCTGCCTCAGGAGGTTTCAATTACAGACATATGCAAAAGAGTGGAGGGTCTTTCCATACCTATTTCAGCTTAGATTTCTTCATAATGTGAAAGTATGCTTCAGTGTTTAGAAATTGTGGAATTGCAGGTAGCGTAGCAGGGTATTTGGAAGGGGGTAGTTGTATTTTTCCATTCAGGACATGTCACTACTTCCCCAAGACCCAAGTCTAAATAACTTTTCTTCCTCCCTTTACATGCATCTCATAACCTGCTGTCATGGGGTTACTTTACCTTTAAGAAAGTTAAAGTTGCTGGGGACTGCTGGGAGTTGTCTCTCCTGACCAATTATCGGTCATTGCTGAGAATTGACAGCAGTTTTAGCCATTGAAAAGTGGAATCAACTTGTGAACCCCACCTTAAAGTATAAAACCAGAACTCTGTGGTTCTCTTTGTTTTCTGGCTGTGAAAGGTAGCAGAGCTTCGGCCTCTCGGGCTCTGCCCGGCCACATGTGGCCGGGCGGGGGCCGGGCTGGGCCTGCCGCGTCTCCCGTCTCCCGGCCGGGAGATGGGGCCTGCGGGAGCTTGCTCCGAGCCAAGCTAGGCCAGGCCGGTTCCTGGCTTGGCTGCAGGTTTTGCCGTGATGGAATTCACCAGAAACTGCCGAGTAAAGAAGGAGAAGAGCTCTAAGCCTGCTGCAAGCAGAGACAGTGACCATGCTCTCCAGAGCAGCTATGAGAAACTTTTCATCGCAGACAGCTCCAGCTCCTGTTCAGCAGAGATCACCGAACCATCTACAGAAGCTTGGGCAAGATTTTAACTCTTTCTTATCCAGATGAGACTTGCGGATTAATCTTTTTATCCAGAGAGAGAAAAGGAGAGTGATCAACATGAAAAGAGACTTTATAAACTACTAGTGGCAAGAAAGAAAAGAAACTTCAAGAAACGTAGAGAATTAAGAAGATGCTTTAATTAAGCTGAAATATCTTTCTGTTAAAACTATGGGGATGGACAATGAAGTCCTGAAAAGAACTCCTTTAATTCATGATAGTGTATGGGGAGGAATAGAGTGTTCAAAGTGTAAATTTGAGTAAAAAGCAGAGTAATTATGGTATAGTGAAGTGCTGGGAGATTTGAAGCCTTGAGAGGCAATGAAAAAACTGTTTTCTAGTGAAGCTCACAGAAACAGATGAAGAATACTTTTTGCCTTTGACTAACTTATCCTTAAAAATACTATCCCTAAACATCATGACCCATAACACATTTCAGAGTGATGTGGAATGGGAGGAGTGAGCTTTGATAACAGCAGCTCTGGGCAGCTGATATCAAGGAAACAGAAAACTATAACAAAATAGCTTTCTTGTGAGAAACTCCATAAATTAACAGAAAGGAACTTCTGTTTCTTTACAGAAACTGAGGAAAAGACTATAGAAAGAATTGGGACTGTTTAACCCATCAAAATTATTAAGTTTTTGTCTCTGTTGTCATGTGAACAAAAGAATGGTGAGCAGTAAGAAATGAAAAGGTTTTTCTGGAAGTTTATTCTGGTGTTCTTGTTCTTGTAGTTTGTCAATAAACTTTCTTTATTCCTTTTAAGTTTTATGCCTAGTTTGCTCTTGTTTTAATCCATATCTCACAGCAAGAAATAAATAATTCTTTTTTCCCCTTTTTGTTAATTACTGGTTCAAAACCACGACACCTGCATAAGAGCACAATCATACTGGGGAGAAGGACAGACCACTTTACATTTCCCTTGTTCCTATTTCAGGATAATTGATTGCATCTCCACCTTGCAGGACATAATTTGTGTGGAAGTTAAGGCAAAAGCTCACGTGGTAACTTTTGAGAAAGTACATTTTACATCTCATAATTAAGTTTTTCTACAGTATTTTTGGGGAAACACCACAGACGGAATGTATACTGGCTTTACAATCAACTCTTGATTTTAATGATCTTTTCCATATGCATTTGTTATTCACTCAGACATCAGAAAGAACAGTACTCCTCAGAATTATCTATGGTACAAATTAAATATGATTCAAAAGCTTGGCTATATTTTCTGTGACGAAGACTCTCAAAAAGCATTTACAACATAAATAACTCTATCAGGTTTTGGTTCTTTTTTTCCCATCCTGGGTTGAAGCAGGAATTATACATTTTTAAAATAAACTCTTCAACGGTGTTCTTTGATGCAAAACAAAACTTTCCCTGACATATACTGTAAAAAACATGAGTTTTTTCTATATATCAGACCTAATATGTAGGACAATTCTCCTTTTGAACCCCCAAATTCTCCTTTGCAGACTAAAGAGGAATCTAGTGAATTGTGAAAAAATTCATATGCAAATCTGAGACCAAGAGATATGAGGAATTTGTGATTTTGTGACCAAATGGTTTTGCAGGCATTAACAAGTTTTGTGATGCTTTTCTAATAAGTGACTACTTTTTAAAAAAACTGTATTTTTAAAATACAGTTTCATGAAAAGTATCCTGGGGACAGATAGAAAACATTTATGAATAAGCTGATTCTTTTGTGAATTTTGTAGAACATATTGACATTGGAGGGTTTAGGAAATCTTCAGATATTAAATAGTCTGGCACTTGCAAATGCTTACAATTTCAGAAGTGAAGATACAGTGGAGTATATTGATGACATAACTTTAAATGTCAATTCAGAGGGCATATTCAGCAGTGTCCCTGATGTTGCAGTAGTGTTACTGGCTGGCCATAAATACAATATACTTACCACTTTAGTCAGACGGACAATTCTGGTTTAAAGTAATTGTTTGCAAGAGAAGTTTTAAGAGTACACTATATTAATAAGCTTTTTCTTTTGCAAAAGACTAGTATTTTAATCTAATTTTCCTGTTGAATTTCACCAACATGTTCTGGATATACACAAATTTCATGTTTGTGATTATTCTTGAAACAGCCCATGTAGTGAAGGGCAGTGGTTCTCCAATGACTGAAATGACTTCTGCAGTTTCTCACTGCTGATGCATTAGCTCTGTCTACTAATTTGAGTGTAAGATCTGGAGAAAAAAGATTTCTTCTTCTTCCTAGATGAGATAGTTAGGACCCCAAATTAATTTTTCCTCCCTTAAATCACTTTTACCTTGGGAAAGTAAACTTCCCTTAAAGGAGAACCTGTTAATATCTGCATGTCCAAACACAAAATTCTCAATTTTCCCTCATGTCCTATGCTTGTGTTTGGGCTACAGTGTCAAGTGTGAAGCACAAGTCTCAACCTACAGATATGGTCTGGGATGCTGGTTTTAGAAATTACACTATCAGAGAGTGGGGTGTGCTGATCTTTAGAAGGTACCTAACATATTAAAATGGTAGGTTAAAAACAAACAGTACAGTGACAAACTTGAAAAAAGTGTATAAAACCATTGCAAACTTTTAATGAAACATACATCTACCAGCACTGGGACAGTATGCAATTTATTAGCACTTAGAACACAGTATGCAATTTATTAGCACTTAGAACATTAATTTTTGTTTTTGTTGGAACAGCGTTATCATGTCTGCACTGTGCAGTTATAGAATTCAACAGAAAGCACACTCGGATATGGGCAACCCTTCAAAAATGTGTGAATAAATGTGCACCATCAAAGTGAATTCAAAGGGTGTTTGTGCCTGCTGTAATACAGCTATGGTATCTTTGATATGCTGAGCTTTGAAGGTAACTGAATGGTAATTGAATTACTATCACCTCTTTTTAAAATCTACATTGAAAGTATTATGTATTTAAACTATGTGGCAAAATGTACTTAATTTTCTTTCATTGCAGATGTGTTATTTTTTTATTGAATACCTTTTGGTGGCTATTTGGATTCAAAACTTTCTTGAAATGCAGAATTTTCATCTGAACGAAATAGCATTTTATGGTGTCTACTGAATATACTTCAAAATAATCATACAGTGGAAAAATGATCTCTTGGATTAAATTTCCTAACACCAATGATATATTATCATAATTGTTATATGGTGACCATTTTTGGAATTATAGCAGAAAAATTTTGGTTTGAAAACAACAAATTATTATTTTCTGTCTGTACTTTTTTATAGATGCAATTATAAGGATAAAAAATAATCATGGCCCTATGATCCATAAAAAATTCCAAGTGTAAGCAGTATATAGTAATCACCACAACTAACACTTATGAATGCATCAGCACCAAGTAAGAGTCACTTTTCATTTCCCATTCCAGGGTGCATAATGCAAACCTACACCAGTACAGAACTGCGAGTCTAAAAATATCTTTATGCTTAAGCAAATACAGCAGACAAACGACAGAAGAGCAGGGCACTAGCTCATGCACTTTTTTCTCAGTGGAACCTTCTCATTGAAAAAATGTCACTAAATTTAAAGTAATCTTCATTATAAAGGAGCAGAAAAATTAGTCCTGACAGAAAAATCAACACATTCATATATATTCACAGAACTGACAAAAAGATTCTGCTCCTAAAATAGCAGTGTGGCAAACCTATGAATACCCAGAAAGGCAGAGATCATAAAAGTATAATACTATGGTTACAACATAGACACATGATTCAGTCACTTGTCTGAATACAGCAAGAGAATAGTAAAAATTCTTAGCATGTGCTTAAAGGTGGTTTTTTTAATTAAAAAAAAGTAATCATCATATTCTATTCTACTTCAAAGGGAATCCATCAATATATTAAATAAAAAAATAAAAAAAAAAGAAAGATAATTGAATTACAGAACTACATTTTAACAATAACTTTGAGTGATAGTATGGAAATTGAACAGCTGATCCTAAGTCAGAACCAGAAGGTATCAGCAATTCAGATGAGAGTGTTGGGTAGCTTACCATAGCAATGACTGCTGCTCCAGCTCCAGCAAGTGCCACAATGAACAAGTGGAATGTCATATTTAGCTGCAAAGGAAAGTAAAGAAAGGACTGTCATGGTTGTACAGCAAACAGAAAATGAACAAAAATTCAGAACAACATAGAACAAATAATTACCTTCCTGGTGCCACCCTTCCACAGAAGAAATTAAGAGGAATATTTTTCCAAGAGATTTATATCACTACATGTAATTGTGCTTGTGCTTGTTTTGTTACAAGGCTCATATTGGAGGAAAAACATATCTCTATTTAAAAATACAGTATTTACATAATAAAATATTAAAAAAATAATTATTTAAAAATCAACACCGCAGTACATTTTGAGGGGTTTTTTGAGTTCTTTTTTTTTATGCTGCAATACTACAACGCTACCTTACAAGGCTTATGTTTGAAGTGGTTTCTCCAGTGGCAGAGACAGCCTAAGAAACCCCATTTCCCCCTCATTAACTGTAGCTTTTCATCCTCATATATTGATCCACTTTCCTCTCAAATTTGTTCATAGTGATATAATATAAACCAGGTTACTTACATAATTCAAATTAACCACCTTCCTCACGTCACCCCAAACCAAATGACTACATTTGCTTTAAATTTCAGTGACCTGGTTTACACAGCAGCCAGAGAGAGTCAGTTGCACCATAAGAGCTGCATTTTCTAAGATGGTTTTGGTATAAGGGCAGATTGTGTACCTTCCCTCTAAGATTTATCCAACCATAGTAAGATCCAGTAAAACACTTAACAAATGTTGATCCTTCTGGCTTCAGAGGGATCAACATTTTAGCCTCTCTTTGTTTTAGGCAGATGTAATTTTGTTTGTCCTGTCTTCATCCTTTATCATTTAAAAGCGAAACCAGAACCCTCAGCTGCACTGAAACAGGTGGCGATTGCCCAAGGGAAAAAATACAAAGGAAAATGTACTAAGTGCTACTATTCTAAAGCTCAACAAGGTTTGGCCAAATCCATTTGAAATCTTTACTCTTCTGTCACAACAGTAATCACAAGACCTTCAATCAGTGATTCATTATATGCACCTATTCATTGTGCAGCAGGGGCATTAGCTTTCAAAAACATCTCAGTAACAAACAACTAGATACTGGAATCATTAAAAAACCCCTAACAAATAAACCACAAGTGTATTTAGAAAACAAATGGATGGAGAAATTGCACAGACTAAATTTGGTACTTGGTAAAAGACTAGGTAAACTACTTGCTTGACTGTATTTTTCACTGTGATTTAATTCATCACCAGAGCTATAATTTTACCATTAACAGTAAGAAAACATAGATCAGCTACTTCCTACTACAACATATATTATGGATTTGCCAAGAATACTATATTTATTTACCTCATTAGAGTCACACAACTTGATGAAACTTTCTGATGAGGTGCAAACCTTCTTTTCCTCTCCAACAGTTACAATACCTGGAGAAGAATAAATATCCACATTATTTAGAATTCCTGGTACAGATCAACTTCCTTTATACGAGAAAAGCTAAGAATTTATTTTAACAATGATATTTGGGTTTAGTTGACAATTGGGAGTCTGGAGCCACTCTCCTGTAAAGACAAGCTGAGGCAGTTGGGATTGCACAGCCTGCTGAAGAGAAGGTTTTGGGGAGACCTTACAACAGCCTTCCAGTAACTAAAAGGGTCAGTGTGGGGAGGGATTTTATACAAGAGCATGCTGGAGTAGAATAAGGCGTAATGGCTTCAACTGAAAGAGGGTAAGTTTAGGTTAGATGTAAGGAAGAAATTCCTTATTGTTAGGGTGTCAAGGCACTGAAACATGTTTCCCTGAGAAATGATGGACATCCCATCCCTGGAAGTGTTGAAGGACAGGTTGGATAGTGAGCAACCTGATCTAGAGGAAGGTCTCCCTGCCCCATGGCAGGGGGTTGGAACTTGTCGTTAAGGTGCCTTCCAACTAAAACCATTCCAGGATTCTATTTCAGCCAGCACAAAACTAACACATCTATTTAGTGAAAGCCCTAGTAAGATATATGTAGGTAACAATTTTTCTGCCATTTTTCAACATATTTTTATTCCCTACTTTGATCAGCACAATGATTAAAAACCAGATGTTATTTGAAACCAGTTTATACACTTAAAAATGTTCACAAACCTTCTCTACCTTCACGTGGAGAAATGTGCTGTATATTTGTTTCAAACATATTGATCTGGTATAAAGCTTCTTTCACAAGTTATAAAAAAGCATTACGCAATCTTAGACTTTATTTTTTCTCTTTTCAGCAATAATAAGTAGAATCTGCTACCTTGCTTCCTTTGGCTAATGTCCAGATACTAAACCAAAGACTAACTTGAAGAAAAAACTGCAATTAACCCAGTTATCATGAAAAATGGTTCTTTCCTAATATTAATCAGTGCTTTTTGCACTGAATCTACAGGGAACTGCTACATTCACAGAATACACGCTGTATATATTAGTGTTCTATAAATATTCTAAATAGAATTAATAAAACAATAATAATGAATATTAACAAAATAAAAGCTCATAGAAAAAAAAATTTAATACACTTGATGGGATCTATACGGATAATTGCTTTTTAAATTCATCTGCCATGCTGTGCAGGAAAAAAACCCAATTAATAATAAAAAACCCCCAACTTTTCTTTCCTCTCATGAAAGAAAAATGTCAAATTTTTTATTCCAGGTTAATTGAAATATTTACTACTAATGAAACTGTTTCTTTGGCAAGAAAAGCAGCATCTTTTAGATCTCCACATAACAATTAAAAATATACTGTGATTTTATTTTAGGTCAAGGAAACAAAAGATAAGAAATTGTCTGTTGAGACACAAAGCTCTGTGGGTTGAGAAATCACTAAGACAATCAGAATTGTATTACAAGAATCAAATGTAAAATCAAACCAGTCTAGCAGAAGGAAGGAATTGAATTACCATCATCAACACCAGAATTCTCAGACACTTTAGGATTACAAATCCCTTTCTCTCCAAGTTTTGCGTCCTCTCAAAACACACATAGGTGCATATCCGCACATTACTTTAACCTCCACCCTTCAGGCTTTAGCCCCAGTCTCTCTATCTCTCTTTCCACCTCTTTCTTAGAGTGTTACTATCAGTACTGTAACCTCACCAAGGTCTTTCAAAGCAACGAATCTTGTCCCAAATCACCTCTGCAGAGACAGCCGATACCCTAGGATCACACATCTCCAAGTCAGTGTCCTTCCACAAGATTAAAAGTCATTCTCCAGATAAATGACTAATTAAGCATTTCAGATGAATTCCAACAATTTCTAAAGAAGACACTGAGCCAAAGCCCCATGCTGGATTTTCATTGCTCTGGGAAGATGGACAAGGTTGACTCAATTTTGGTCAGGTCTGGAAATGCTGTTCATCTTTTATGTGTTGCCTAAACAAGTGAGTAAAAGGGCAGAGAGAGACGCTTAACAACAGCTTCAGAAACACTGAACAGCTCATTTCAGATACATAGAAGCAAAGCAGTGGAATGCTTTCTTTTGCAAAATCTTGCTTTTCATTTAGTCCTTTTTATTTACATACCATACTGGCGAAGGTCCAAGCAGAGATTAGCTCCATCCACTACGGTGGCATTTCGGCAAATGGTCCACAGATTGAAGTACATGTAAACAGGCAGAGAAGTGAAAGCTGTAACTCCAAGCCAGGCCAACATAAAGATGTATGTCAGCATAATAAACTGCAGTAAAAGAAGGAAAAACAATACCAGTGGTAAGTCAGAACTTAACTGATACACCATTGGAAATAAGGAACCACAGAGAGTAACAAATGCATCTATGACTGGCTTTGTCTGCTTCTGTCCTTATTTGATTTATGGTTTTGGTCTGATAATTCACTAGTGATCAGGTCAAAATGATGCCAGAGCACTAAAGTGATGTTTCAGAAGAACAAGAATTATGCTTCCAGAAGTGCAAGCTTGCTTCATGTTCCTCTAACTCTTGTGCCAACGCTGGATGCAAAGCGGAGCACCTGAAGTACAGACAGCTGCATGCTCTGTGAAACCCATCTGTCCCTCTCCCACCACCACTGTGCCATAGTTAGGACAAGAAGCCCTATGGTTGTATCGTCCACTTCGATCATGATGTAAAAAATTTAAATTAAATACTGTAGGTTTTGCTTCCTTTGCTTTTAAAATTGGGCTCTTGATAAAAATGAACCTTTGTCTATGGCTGCCACAAAATCTAACTGGCAAATCCATTTTGCATTGAACCAACGAGACTATATTTTTTTCTTCATTCAGAAAAAATAGTAAATAAATGTTCTATAAATATGTAAACATGCTACCTTGCTGCTCCTTTGCTGGCCTGACACAACAGGGAAGTACACTTAGTAACAAACCATAGTTTTGTTCTATGCTGTGGAAAGGATATAGGATGCTACATGGTAAAATGTGGAAATTATTCTCCAAATATTGAATCCAAGTAGGCCCAGCATTTGATGGTTTCAGAAATGCTGAGGAATCTAAATACATGACTGGAAAAAAAAAAATTCATTACACTAACATTTTTCTAGCTGCTTACATCAGAAAAATATTGGCTCTGAGAATAAGAAATAAGAAATAAATATTATTGAAAGCTGAATAAACTGATCAAAAATCTGCTTAAAATTAAACCTTAAAAAGTAAATAAGGGGAAAATGGACGATATTTTCCTGTTTGATTTTTGGTTTTTTTTTAATGTAAGATGTCTCAATTCAGGTAATATAGGAAAAAAGCCTAATATACATACAGATTTTATTATATAAATCAAATAAGGTCAGAATCTTAAAGGTTTTAAATAGTACTAAAAATTGTAGCGGGATGGCTCATCCACATTGATCTGATCAGGAAAAGCAATCCAAAACAAGAAAAGATGTGAATTTTAAGTGAGGTACTTTTATTGCTTTGAAGTTATAAGATGTATGTTCTCAAGCAATATTAAAGAAAATTTGATTTGCTTTAACTCATTTCCAAATATTATTAAATAAAAGTAATTTTAATTCTGAGGAAGAATATTTACATAGGGATTTAATGTATTTTAATTAATCCAGTTTAAAATTTATTTCAGTTAATTTTCCTGATTGTCCCTAGGTAAATGAGAATTGTAATAGTAGTTTGAAAAGCTGTTTAATACTTCTGATGTCAGCTTTCCATCCCTTTTTTGAGTTAGTACTCCATGCTTCAGTACTCATACTTTACATCCATGCTTACCAGTTTGAGACTTACAAACAGTTTTAACTTTTCCCTCAACTTCCAACTAGTTTAAAAGAAAAACTTGATGTGTCTAATTTATACCAAAAAAAAATTCTAAAAATGCATTCATGCAGGTAACAGCTGTCTTCCTTACCAAATTTTCCCAATAACCCACTTACTAGAAACCCAACTAGTAAAACGGAGACAGTGATAGCCAAGTCCAAAATATTCACCCATGAGTACTGCTGTAGACATTTCCATGCATCAGTTGCTTTATATATTGGAAATTCTATTCCATCTATTGCAGGGGAAATAGTCAACACAAGTAAATACTGGTCTGTACATGCTCCTTTTATTGTTGTTTTTTGTTATTTTTCTTTTACTGTTTTGTTTTTTTTTCTTTCCATATTAGAGTGTTAAAGGTAATGAAAAAACATCTGGCTCAGCCCCAGGCATGCACTTACAAATAATTACTTGGAAAATTACTTAGAAATGTAGATTTAGGGATATGAATTCCCAACTAAAGTGTTATGTCCAATCTTAATTTATTGCCAAACTAAAGAGTTGCACTCATTTTTTTTCTAAGGCAGGAATAATAAATAAGAAAGAAGACTGTCTTGGTAGAGACTTTAAATTCTCATTTATTTAGAAGTGTTTTAAAAGTACACCAACCTCCTAGACTATATTCTTAGCTTGTCAAAAACAAATAAGTCTGAAGTCTTGTGATCCTTGTAGAATTTTTGAAATAAACAATACTTAATAAATCGAGTACATGTCTCAGTGTAGCACATCCATTATATTTTAATGCAGTACTAAATCTTTTATATTAGTTACATTACTGAAATGTAGTAACTTTTTTTTTGTCTGGTCTCCATATAGATTTGAGAATCTTCCTATTTTGTGATAAACACCAAATGTAGAAAAAAATATATAGGCCTTACCATGAACATTACAAATTCTTTTTAATATCTATTTGTTTTCTGATCTGTAGTAATGATGAAGCAGCCTTCTCAAAAATCTCCACTGAGATAATACAAAGCACTAATATAGCAAAGAGGGGGAAACAGAGTTTATTAGCCTCTAAAAAGTCTGCCTTGGGCATAAAATGATAGAAATCTGTCAGATGATAGTTGCTGTGAGTCACAAGAGCTGCCTTCTCAAAGAGAACTGCCTGCTTTGTTATGGAATGGATTCTCTTTAAAAACGTGAATCTGATTGGTTGAGTATCTCAGAAGTAGCTGTTCAAATGATGATTTCTTTTTAAAACCATATGTTAGAAAAGGAAGAACTTCATTTTTCCTCTTTCAGTTACTTACGGATAAGAGCCAGTGGCCAATGATGTGCCTAATTTCATGTCATAACACCAAAAGCACCAAGAACACAGGAAAAAATATGGAAACTTCCTTTGTTTATGTAAGAATAACTAAAACACAAAGCTTCAAGTTAAACCACGTGGTAATTATGGTTATGCCTGGAAGCTGCTAGCACTGATATCAGTGAAGCAAACCACAGAAATGTAATCTGGGCTGTAATATACTTCCTGCTGTAAGGGCAGGAAAAAAAGGTTAACTTTACACAACAAATTATTAGTTTCTTGTCATAGCAGGTGGTAGCTTATAAATTCTTTTTAAAATTGAATGAAATTGTGAATTATTTGATTTTAAAAAAGGCACAGGAAAGAATAAAGTCTTTTTTTAGATCATTTTCTCTGCTATTACAACCTTCCTTCTTTGCTCAAGAGAATGTACAAGGAATGCTTAAGGAGCCTGTTCACTCCAGGAATTAAATTCAGAACCCAATCTCCTGAGATTCAAAGGGACCTTTCTCCTTTGAAGTAGCATTCTGCTACGTGACAAGCTGAAGATTTCTGAAATAGCGGTATAGCATCTTAAAGAGGTATCACAGTTTGTTCTTTAGTATCCTATCTGTTGTGTTTATAGTGAGAATTACTTTACCTGATCAGTTTGATTTTCACTGAGAGACACCAAATATATAAAACAAACTAGAAGTGATAGCAAATAATGAAAATAAAAGATCACTAATTTAAGCTCAGATCACATTTGTAAATAAATGAAATCAATAATTACTTGAAAAAACAAATCTTTAACCTGCTTAGTGGTTATTTTTTTTATATCATCACTCTGGCTGGCAAAATGTTCTTGCCAGATTTTGTAAGCTTTCCAGGGCCTGTAATGGCTTTTCTGAGTTATAAATTATCAAAGCAGGCGAATCATCAACCTTCTGGAGCAGTTTTTTTAATCAAAACAGACTAAAGTCAGGAAGCAGGAATTTCAGAGCATATTCTGAAATTGTTTGTGTGGAGCACAACTTCCCTGGTGGTCACACCTGGTTGAAATCCTTTTTCCACTGAAAAAAATTACTGAAATCCTATCTATTTTAAAAAAATTAAGATTTCAGTTACTGGCTTCTTTTTTTTTTTTCCGTCCTTCTTTCTAATTTATGGGTACTTGTCCCATGAAAAGCATATTCATTAAATTTCAAACACTGTTCTTGTTTTAGTTTTGTTATAAATAATTTAGTACCCCTGAAGAAACACTGTATGATGGCTTCAGTGACCCTAGGGACAGAGACAGTGAAATCTTATCTAGAAGGTACAGTTTCTACAAACAGGAATGGAATGAAGAGGAAACAAACTTCGTTCATTTCGTTTTATGAGGACACTACTGCTTACAACAAGAAAAAATAATACAGAAACATAGCAACAAATTAAGTGCCCAAATAAAACTTAACTCCAGAAAACTCACGTTGCCGCGTAATTTTATCTTTGCTCCAAACTGCTCGGTACTTACTTTTACACTTTCTCTCAATCTCATCATATATTTATTTTATATGGACTCCCTGATGTGAGCTCTCAACGCAGAGAGCTGCAAATATGTACACCTTGCTGTGTTTGCATCACATTTAGATTTATTATTCTATCACACACAAACACACAAAATGTGTATTTTCAGCTACATGAACTAAGAGGTTCCTTCCAAACATCTTCACAGCCTCAGAAATTCTCTTAGACAGTTTTGGCCAGAGATCAAAACCATACCTACAGAGATCATGTGCACCCATCCTTCCCAAGGCCTATCATGTTTCATTATGGAACCCTGGCTGTGCTGGACATCACCCAGAATAAGCCCAGGGTTAGCCTGGCTGTCTCTTATGGGAAGACTGGGAAGCAGCTGGCCTCTGCAGCACAGTTTAGTCCTGGCTTTGGGTGCGTTTTCCAAACAGGAAATGCCAGAACGAGGCACCATGTTGTGATTTTTGGCAACGCAGAAGTATGAACAGAAAGATATTTTCAATTTCTTTCTGAATTGTCCTGCCTCTCAAACATCTTCACTTTCAGTTGTCCATATATTTGATTTCAGTACTAATAAAGACTTATTTAGTTTTAACACTTTGCCCATCCTCAAATTCATAACTGGCCTTTGGCTTTCAAGCCTTCTGCTTCATCTTGCTCATTTTACTCAGAAAAAATTCCTCTCAGTTATTGCTACTGTGTCTTTACCATGCACACATTCTGCATAAATGCATTTGCATACTCTTTTTAAATTATTCATTGCAGCTGACACATATTTTCTCAAATGCTGAAATTTGTCTTGATGCAGCTGTACTGGGAGCACTGATAGAGTGCACAGTTCTCTCTTCAGGCTACAAGAAGTCACATTTAAAGTACTACACGTGTTCCCACCTCAGGCCTGCTGTTTATTTGCATTCAATTTCCTATAATGCAGGGTTCTGACTACACCTTACACCAAGAGTTCAGACTCTATAAGGGCTCTTTGTCAATAAACTTTTATGACAGGGTAGTTTAAAGATTATATATTTGTTCCTGTTCATCACCTGTATCGTCCCATGGGAGTTTAGTTCTTTTCAGAGGTTCAGATTTCATCCAGAAGATGTTTGCATTTTTTTTTCTTTTTTAGGGAAGAATCCCTATATAAATACTTTCACCTCTTCCCAATGGATTTTTTTCTTGTGACAGCATCTTACATATATAGTTCCCCAAATGCAAATATGAAAGAGAGCAAGTAGAAAACTTGCTGAGTTCCTCTGGAAAACATTTCAACGATGCAGAAGCTAAAACAGCCTCAGCTGCTTATTTTAAAATGTTGTCTAGAACCAAAAATTCTATCATTTATTTAAATGTAAATAAATGAGAAAATTTAAAAAAAAAAAATTTTAGACATTAACATGTTTAAGAAGGACTGTTGAGTAGCTCACAAGGAAATGGCCTCTAACATTTTCATTTCTGTATGAACTAGCATCTCCAAATTCATACCTCATTTATGGAGAGAAATAAAAGATGAAGCAAAAACATTTCAACTTGTCTCATTTTATAGACAATGCTTCTGGAAGAGACTGTTATCCCAATATTATCACTAAATGCACTGTAAACCACAGAAAATACACACATGTAAAGTCTTTTCTATAACATCACTTTCATTGCTAACAATCACTTGTTGGGCATTTCTTATTGCCTCTACAAAACATGTTCATCCTCTCTCTCTAACATATTATACTCCCAGGCACAGTTCCAAAAGTCTTGTTGAAACATGGATAGATTTCATGGTGTGTTATTACTGTCATGTGGTTGATATTTTAGCAGAAGCTAAAACAGCCTCAGCTGCTTATTTTAAAATGTTGTCTAGAACCAAAAATTCTATCATTTATTTAAATGTAAATAAATGAGAAAATTTAAAAAAAAAAAATTTTAGACATTAACATGTTTAAGAAGGACTGTTGAGTAGCTCACAAGGAAATGGCCTCTAACATTTTCATTTCTGTATGAACTAGCATCTCCAAATTCATACCTCATTTATGGAGAGAAATAAAAGATGAAGCAAAAACATTTCAACTTGTCTCATTTTATAGACAATGCTTCTGGAAGAGACTGTTATCCCAATATTATCACTAAATGCACTGTAAACCACAGAAAATACACACATGTAAAGTCTTTTCTATAACATCACTTTCATTGCTAACAATCACTTGTTGGGCATTTCTTATTGCCTCTACAAAACATGTTCATCCTCTCTCTCTAACATATTATACTCCCAGGCACAGTTCCAAAAGTCTTGTTGAAACATGGATAGATTTCATGGTGTGTTATTACTGTCATGTGGTTGATATTCCTTGGCTTGCGTTCAAGTCAACTGCTTTGAGAGGAAAAAAAAATAGCCAATATTGGTCCAAATTTCTCTCCATAGAAGGACAGACTTCTCAGGTTTACCTAATTGAAATCCATTCATATACTGAATACTACCTAATGAGAATTTCCTCTGATTATTAAAATACGTTAGCAGAAAATATAAAACCCCATAAAATTGAAATTATATTTTGGAGCAGTTTTGTTTCTCTTTTTTAAACATTTTTCTTCTGCAGACAGCTTAGATGGAAGAAAAACTGAACTTGTCAAAATTAGGATCAATTCTCACTGTTGCTTTCTGCTTTACATCTGCACATATAATTTTCTAACTGTGTATTTCAAGGTTAAAATATTCATGTTCTATTGCTTTGGAAAACATTTAGATGCGTGTGAAAAACTGGCTTACTTTCTGACTTATGCTGTTGATTTGCTGGTAGCAGTGTAGGAGGAGATTTCCACAGCCACGTCAGAAATGATTCTCCAACAAATTGATTTACTTTTTGAAATATGGCTTAGTAAAAAAATCGATGAAATATCAGTTTGAAGAAGATGGTTTTGCATTGATGTAAGACTAAGTTTCACCTTAACATGATATAATTTGTCTCTTTGGTACTTCCTTAGAAACCAAATCCTCTAATTTATTTTTTATTACTGAATTTTCGTTGGAATGTTGATGGGTTTGTAGCACTGTGTTGCCTAAAGTTATCATTAGTTGTTTTATATATCCTTCAGGCAAGACTATAATTTTTGTAGTCTGACAGGCTTCTGAAGCCCTATAGAAAACATCGGATCTTTACTGCTGCTTGACAAAAGAAGGATTTCCTCTGTAATTTTTTTTACAACCTTTCAGACAGGAATTATTTTTTCTCAAAATGCCTATGCTTATATTTTCACATTCATAAAGTTATCCTCCTCCTTTTGTTTTTCTTTATGGTGGTATTTTTCTAATGCTAGGAGGTACTGTTTGGGACCATAGCTAAGCTATTTTCTCTGTATCTAAATGTGATTAAAGATACATAATCTGGCCTTTAAACTGGCTCTTTAAAATACGGATACGTTCATTAAATTCTCCTTTTCTATGTGCTCTCTTTTCTATGTTCATACCACTTAACTGTTCAATTTGAAGACATAAAGTACTATAAACAATCAGTTCCATCGTTACCTTTTCCCTGACAATGTCCTAGTAGTAAATTTTCTTGGTTAAGCTACCAAACAGCTGATAATTTTTTTTCTAAAATCCTGAACCATATTCTATTTGTTTTCAGTGATTACAATTTTTCTATACACAGAGGAAGATATAACGGGAAAGGACTGAACAATACAGATTGTTTACATTTTTCACATTTACTAAATTCGCATTGCAACATTTTTTCAGGAAGATTCTATGGTTTGAAATTGGACACAATGCAGTGAAGCTTAAAACTAGAAAGTAGAAATAATAGTTATAAGTATAAACAAATGTGTCAGTCAAGGTTAATATTTGGCTGTCAAAAAAAAAAAAAAAAGTGTTTTCTTTCCTGACATATTCTTAATGGGCTTTGAGATTCCTGTGTGAAAATGAAGGGGTAAGGACCTTCCTTGCTTGTTTCCTGTCTTTCCAAGTATTCAAAATCAATAGCACATCCTTTTTAAGCTTTTATTGTGACCTTAAATAAATTTAAAAGTTTCCCTCTTTCCTGTGCAAGTAAAGCCAAAAAAATGTTTACAAAACTATTTATGAGTTCATAAGACATCAACAGGAGGATGCAGTTCATATGAAGGGCAAAGGTATATTGTTTCTGTGGATTTCCTTTCACCATAAAAATAAGTAATCTGTGATAATTCCACTGATATTCAAAGGCTTAAATAACTATAAAAAGAGTAAGATGTCTAGATGCAGTTAATAAGTTAGCCAGGTAAGAACAGGGATCATGGAAGACTGTCATCATCTGATGAAATACTCAAGTTAAAGCTGAGATGGATTATCTGAACATGGGGGAAATAAAGCTATTATCTTGAGCAATTTATGATGATCCATAACAGATAGTTGAAGCCCATGGAGAAAGTGCAACTGCTCCCAAAGTTAAGCATACTTTGGAAATGCATGACAGCAGTTTAATTAACAAAAAATACTGACTGAGATCACATGCCAAGAAAAAAATCTGTCATCAATGTGCAAGACACAAAGCACAATCTGAAGCAAAACCATCCTGTTAATCCATTTTATCTCCACCACCAGCATTGCTGTCAGTGAGCAGCAAGACCAAGAGAAGAAGAGAAGGCACTGGCAAGGCACATTACAATGTCTGGCAGACTCTATTAAAGGGAGTAATGAATACCACAGTAAACAAAAGGGCTGCATATACAACACACTGGAAATTATGGGAGAAAAGGAACATCAAATTCTTTGCATGTATGAGTTTATAAGTGCAGTATTCCTGAGTGAGACAATTTGGAGCAATACAATAATGAAAAACATAAAGGCTTGGACAGATTACAGAAATAAGACAGGAAAAAAGGTAGAGTCAGCACCTAGAAATGCATAACAAAATAATTTCTGATCTCATTGCAAAATATTTATAAAAATACAGCAAATAGGGAAAAAAATAACTTGCTTTCTTCTTTCTTGTCAAGATGCTATATATATACTAACAATGAAGTTGGGAGAGAATGATATAAAGATTATTCTCTTAACCATTCAACTGAGTTTTGAACAATTGCTGGGGCTTGATCTTCCTATTTCAAGATCAAGAGCAGAAAACTGCAAGAAACACAGTTCTCTAAATAAGTTGAATTCCAACAACCTATAAAATTGGTAATATGTTTTCTTTCATCTATTAACTCCAGCAGTGTTTAGATAGGAAATGTTATTCACCTAAATTCCAGCTAAAGGGGCCAGGAAGGACACATCCAACTAAATATATATAGTTGATTGAAGAGCTTAATATAAAAGACAACTTAAAAGTCTTGAGGGTTATTCTCTTTGCAGAAAATAGGACAGCCACAAAAAAATTCAATTCATCTGACAAAGTTTGCTTAAACCTCCCTCTCCTCTAACTACTGAAGGAGCATAGGCCTTTCTCTTGACAACCTTAGTGACATCCTTAATTAGGTGGGATATATCTGTGTCATAATATATTCCCTCTGAAATTAACTACTTCATTAGCTTCTGGGTAATTTATGGAAAATAAAAAAATGTTTCTGGTTTTCAGTTGAGCAATCTGGAAGTTCAGAGCACTCTGAATCTCACCTTCCCCATTTCCCATATCATGGTCTGAAGCTACTGACAGCATACACAACTAAACATATATGAGCACAGGAGATTTTTAGGTACTTTCCCTTGTTAAGATTGATTTAAAGGATTCTGGACCCATAAGTATATCTGCTGTCTTGGAGAGAAGGTCCTTTATTTCTCACAAATATGGTATCTCAGTCCTCAGGTGGAGCAGAATTTAATCAGAAGCAAGGCCTCCCTGTCTGTCAGCTCAGCGTTTTTTCCCCAGAATATCCAGATACTGTATCTAATTTTCAGAAATGAGAGCTTCATTTGTAACATTCAGAAATAATACATCTGTTCTGGGTGGGAAAGCCAGCTGAGCCTGCGCTGAAGTCTCCTCCTCCTGCTACACAAAGAATCAAATGTCAACATGATGCAGTTTCACTGCCTCTAGAATAACTGGTCTGGTAAGAAAAAGATGAAGTGACAAGTTCACAGATGGTTTCTCTAAACATTTGTGCAGCTCCCATGGATTTTTTGCAAAATAAAATCTGGAAAGATTTTGGGAAGTTCATGTTTTCGGTTTAGGCACTCAAGAAGCATGTGTGATATAGCACGTAGGTAATCAAGTATCCAGAATTATTTTCAAAGGAAGAAAAATCCTTGTCAGTAATTAAAATAAAATATTCTTAAAAATAATGATACAGAAGGTATATGTAAGTGCAGCCTAGAATATAAAACATCTTTCTCTAGAGATTCTTCTTAACATGTTCCTTTGAAAAGCGAAGGACATAGAAATACAACTGCCACGATAAAGTCTTTATAAAATGTTTTCTGATGAAGTAAAACAAAAAACCAAACCTCCTTTCCCATTTTATAGCATAACATAGGAGGAAAGTGTAATTTTATTTCTCTGTTCATTTTTTTTTTTATCGACTCTGTAAGCAGACAGTCTAAAACAAGTTGTAAATGAGGAAAGCCTTTTCTATGGCAAAGGCAGATGAATATAAATGGGAAAGGTATCAAACTGCAAACATGAAAACAGTGTTACAGTTGGCTTCAGGTCTGTCTCCCGTTCTTTACTAATTATGCTGCAGCACAGTTATATATGACTGTTTATTTAATACTCTAAAAGCATATTCAGGCATGGAAAAATGAAGCCTAGAAACAAAGTCATCCCTCCTCGAGTGTGACTGGCATTGTTTTACTGCTTTTGTTTTATTTTTCACAGTGAGTTAAGTCTGCCAGTGTTGCCAGTGAGTCGTCACTGTCACTTTCACAAGGCCTCTCTGAGATGTGAGAGGCTCTACTCCATGGCAGCACTGACATGATTTGGATGCTAAGCCTCTGATTTCTCATATCAGTTGACAAGTCAACTATACAGCCACTGGAAAGGTTAGGCTGAGCTATTTCTTTTTCCATTACTTCAGGCAAAAATAAAAAAAAAAAATCCTTTTGCCCATTTGGAACTAGAAAGTGAGCGATTTGCAGCTAAGGAGGGACGTCAGGAAGGGCTCATTGAAAGTTCCTTCAGATGTTGGCTATCGGTGTTCTTAAAAGCCTGCTTTTCAAAAATATTTCTTAAGAAAGAGAAAAAGATGTTACTTTTCATATTTCCATGCATAGAAATACAGCTTATCCATACAAAGTTAAAATAAAGTTTTCCTTCTTGAAATTTTTTATTGATTTTTTTTCCTCCATTTTCATAATAAGTTTAGTCACAGACATAACAAATTTGGTCATGCAAAATTTAAATGACAAACAACTGGTGGCAACAGTAAAGCTGAAGGACTTCATTTTCAGACTTTAACATGCTAAATGTCTATTTACAAAGATATCAATGAATTTGATGTGAAGTCATAGTCACAACTGGAGTTTTTATAAAGGTGTTTTTGATTTGGAGCCATTTTGTAATTTTCATTTTTCAAAACAACAAAGATCCTCTGTGTACATTTCTGTTAGTATTAAGGTGCTGCTTAAAGAAACCATTTAATCCTTGACAGTTTAGATTTTAATATTTAAAAAATTACTACCTCAAAACTGTATACAAGAAAGCTTTCTCACAACTTGTAGTATCTGCCAACCCATTTCAATAGCATTATCTCATTTTGGCAACTGTACACAACAAAATTTATTACAGCACATTTTTAGCAATTGAACAATCTGGCCTTGACACACAACACTGATTTGGTTTCATTTACCTCTTCACTATTCATTTTGTTCTTCTTAGGTCTTCTTTCTTTATATCATTGCATGTTTTTAAGGAGCTGAATAAATGCTAAACATGTCTCTCTTGAAATATTTCCTAATTCCAAATATATAAATATATTAAATCTAAGATGCTATTTTTCCCTAAAGAATTTTGAGACAATGAAAATCAACCTAGTCAAAAGGATATCGAGTTTTAATTGACTTAAATACTCTCTAGAGCACAGACACTAAAGCCAGAATAATAATCCAAAATAACTCCAGACATTTGTATAGCAATCTTACTGACACATCATCAAAATGAGACAAGCAATCAAACAGGAGATTCGTGGGGTTTTTTCATCAGGAATAAGAAAAAACTTCCACTGACTTCAAGAATAATGACAACAAGGTACTCAAAATAATTGATGGATTATTGTAATTGTGATCATAAATACTACACAGCCTTAAGCTTCTCTGCCCAATGTGTATCAACCCAGGGCTTCTCAAAGTAAGACACAACCATTGTAAACTACTGATGGGAAAAGTAAAGTGTTGAAGAAAATCATGTAATGAATTGATAATAGTAACAACAATGATATTAACCATAGAATAGCTGCTTAACCGTTCTAGACACATGCTAGAGAATTACAGGTATCAAAACTGTGAGAGGATGTAGCACTGCTCTGCTGAAATACTGAGGACAGGCATTCATGGGAGCTGTAAAGAAAAATATGTTCTGAAAATCTTACTACTCTATAGAGATTTGGAACTAACTTAGTAGGTCCTCAGTGAATACAAATTAGAGACTTCTTCCCAGAAGATGTTGGCATAAGCAATGACTGCCCTTTATTTAAAAAGTTCTCAGGGTTTTTTAAATAAATATTTATTTAAAGGTTTTAAAGCAATCTTAGTCAAAGTGTCAAAATCATATAATGATGACAAGAACGAAAGTGAAAAAGACCACAGGATTACTGTGGATCAGGTTACAACTATATAGGGATGATGTACTCACTGCACTCCCCAATTTACATGATGCAGATCATCTGTGTCCAGTTAAACCTTAAATGTCTAAATATTTAGATAGTTTAATACAAATATATCCAAATTACTAGTTTTGATAGTCTTTGTGTGACTGGAAGTATCTATTGCTTAATTTGTTTAGACTGTATTCCACTTAATTAAGTGTTGACAGTTGTAGTACAGTACAGTGGGAAATCCAGCCCTGCCTACTAATTTATATATTATTTATCATTAATATAGCATGAGTACATTTGTTTTTTGCAAGACAATACAACACTGTACAGATCTACTTGGCTGTATTTATTCATTTAGTATTCATCACAAAATAGGAGGTTTTGATGCAGACTGTGTTTTCAGAAATATCCAACAGCTACCAAGTGCACAGGCCTTAGTTTAGACACAGAACAGTCAAATACCGAAAAAATTAGTTACTTACCTGACACTGAGCAGAACTGTTAAAATAATCCCAGTTGAAACAGTCAGCAATTTTAGTTTGATAAACATCCATTTAAGTCCTAGTGCAAATCAGCATTTTTTGAACCCAAGCTTTCCAGGGCCATAAGTGAACAGTCTCTCCAAACCAGAGATTAACACAGGAATAAATAATGGGCTGTTTACCATTTAGAAACAAAACAGACCCTGATGACAGGTCTCAGCTTGTTCCAAAAAGGAACAGGCAAGATTCATAAAATAATTGAAAATATTAGTGAGGGAAATATTTCATTCCCAGTAAAACTGGAGGCCTTATAGTTTTAGTCCTGTTCAGTACAGTTTATGTTGCTGAGGTAACAAGATTTCTCTTTCAGCTTGTGGAATTCATTGCTCCCGAGTAGCAGGAATTACTTAACGTTTAACCAATACAGAGAATATTTGTAACACTGTGTTCTCCTTTGCTATAGTTTTTAAACACTGAACTGAGGTATCACAAAATATTGAAGAAAAACAAAACCAAAAAATCAACATCACAAGGCACTAAAAAAATGTAAAAAGCATATAGAATTTGTCATAATTACAAAAGCTTTCTTAGCCACTTACCCAGGCACTCACGCATCTGCCGCAAGTGGTGATTTTGAAATCTCCATAGAGATCCTTGATGGCACCAGTTGTAAAGAATCCCTCCACCATCAGCAGAATGCCATATACAAAGAATGCAGCTGCTACACCATATATCACGTACTTGAAGATGTCAATCCTGTATAGGAATAGCAAAAATTAATTATCTGCATAAATATTTAAAGCTGACTCTGAAATTTCAGGGTGAGATAATCAGACCCCCTGAGTCTCAGACTTTATGGATGACTGGAGTCAGTGTAAGTGCTAATGTGCCATAATGACAGGTAAATCTGAGGAATGAACTCTGAAATAAAATAGCATTGTTATAAGAAACACTGGGTCATGTAATCTAATTAAAAGTAAAAATGGATCTGTTAAAGTGAGACACCAAAAATTGTCACATCAATTTAAAAGTCAATTGCTTTTCAGTCTTTTCCTCTAAATGAAGTGGAAAAGAAAAGGGGGAAAAAAAAAGGGAAAAGGAAGCAAAAATCTGACACGTCTCCTAAGCATCTCCCTCATACCCAACACTTGGTTTATAGAAGATATTTAATTACAATCTTTAATAAAACTTTCTGCACATACAAGTAGTTCTCAAACTGCAATGTCAGTCTGTGCCATCATTGTTATTCTCCGGTGGACAAAGTGTTTTACACAGAATAATAAAATCATCAAGAGAAATTGTTCACTTGAAACCAGAAACATATTATTCTAGAAGTAATGAGGTCAGATCATCTGACATTCTTCTATAATGAGGCTTTAAAACATCATTTCACAGACACACAGCTGAGGCAACGGAGGGATGGCTTGAGTGCAACATGCAGAGTCCTAGAAGGCTCAATTCACTACAGAGATTACCTGGGTAGTGTGGTTGTTCTGCTCAGCACTGCCTAGAAGTTCAAAATTGGCTCAAGGAGACTGTGCCTCCTAAATGTTCCCTCATGATCAGCATTTCTGAAAAGATTTTCTTTGGTACCTATCTGCTCTGTCACCTAAACTTGGAAACATTCCTACTGACCATAGTCTTAGATCAGCAGATTTCAAAGTTTTCTCCTTGAACTTCTCTAAATATAGGTCACAGTAAATTTTCAGTTTGTTGATGTGACAAGGCAGGAGCTGTACAACTCTTTATAAAATGATAGCATGCAGATTTAGGATGGTACTAAATTCCATTCTTATTCTCCAGGTCAAAATAATGACACCTCTTAACAGCAAAAGACAAAAATAAGGCTGAGAACCATTAGGATCTGCCAGATGAATTTTGACATGCCATTACCGACACTGGATGTTTTCTCAAGGCAATGATTAATATTTTTATTGCTATGAAAGGAAATATTTAATGATAACAATTCCTTAGGAGCACACTATCCATCATCACTCAAAAGACAACTCACAATACACATTTTATATGTATAATACAATAAAAATGCTCAAAAACCTGTTAAAATATCTTTGAGTTTGAATGGTTTTCAAAAGATTCAAAGCCAGGCTCAGGTCTACATTAAAAAATGCAGTAAAAATGCAGTTAAACTTCTGACATAATTGGGAATGGGAGAAGTACTATAAATGAATGCTTCTGGAAACGAGACAGGTTATGTTTTTCCCTAACATTCTAATTTCAAAGAACTTCCAGCCTTTTTTTTTTTTTTTTTACATTGCTTATTGTTTCATACTCAACTGAAAACTAAAGTAGATTTCTGTATGGAATAGATATTGGAACAGCTCAAAAGGGTGAAACAAATTTAACACTGAAGTTGTATGAAATGATGCGGATAAAATTTCTTTTAATATATATAATTCTGATTACATCACAAAAATCCCATGTCCCTGATTTGACAGTAATTTAACCATTATAACATTTTTTTTTAACATCAAAACTGTGTTTTGAGCCTGTCTTGTCATTAGCAATTAAAAAAAAAATTTACAAATACAAATAGACACCAACTTTGTGACTGTTCTATAAAAACTCTTTTAATTCCTGTGTTATATACTTTAAACAATTGTGACCTTCACCAGTGGTTGAAGTCTGGGAGCTCTGCCAGCAGCAGCTCCTCTCAGACCTCTATGTGCTCAGTTACAAGCTCTCATTGCCCTAAAGAGATTAGGACTTTTGAGAAGTCCAGAGACTATTTCAGTCCTTACAACAGCCCTTTAAACCATCTGTGCTGAGTCTCCCACTGAGCTGCTTGTGTCAAAAAGTGTACTAAGAGATCTCTGCTTTTTCCTTAGCCTTATGTGCATCTACAGGAATAACTTTCACTTAAGCCTTCCTTTCACAAAAGGAAAAAATATATATAGCCCAACACTAGCCAAATATAGAAATCTATTTCTTCCTCATCCACTCGTTACAGAGAGGTCATAAAATCTCTGTTCATCAGACTACACAAGATGAAATAGATGGGCTTATTCCAAGGGAAAAGGATCTCCTATAAAGGAAAGAGCAAAAAGATAAAGGAAAATTGTGAGACAATCACTCAACTACCTCTTTAAAAGACAGAATTGTATTGCAATATAGCTATATTTAGTGTCTGCTGTATTTAAAGGAAGTGTATTACAACAATAACTTTATATATATCTAGTTATGAAGATAGTATTGCTATTAAGTTATTCTGCAGCATCTAATATAGTTCATATAAACTTTTATTTCCTCATTAAGTTATTATAGGTAAAAGATAGGCCTTGTAAAATGGAGATTGCCTTTCTTTAAAATAAAATGTGATGCTTTGTGGATGAACTCACAGAGATTAATTGCCATCTGTGCTTCAGCAAATTCTCAAATGCTGCAGACAGAGCATGAGAGCAACCAGGGAGGTAGCAGAGAGCGGCAGAAGGGGTGATGAACGTGAGCCAATGGACAAGATGGGTCCTTACAAAGAAAATGAACAAGAAGGACTTACACTTGTGCAAGCTGGAATGGAAGGAAAGAAATGGCTAATAAGTAAAGAAAGGAGAAAAAATGATAAAGATGAAATTTTGTTCTTCTGACAGGATTGGAAAAATATACATTATGTGAAGACTAAAGCAACTCTGACCTAGGCTGCTGAGTAGAATAAGCTGAATGATTATCTATCTAAATATAAAATAATTGTGAAAAGCATCTTGAAGTTAGCAAAAGCCTTTTTTAAAAAATTATAGGATAATCTAAACCATATTTTGCATACTGTCTTAATCTGGTAGATTCTCCATGGGTTCTGGATCTGCCTTCCCTCACAACACTAAGTGCAGAAAGGTTAAAAACATCACTGTTTTTAAATTGCAGTTTAAATCAAGCTGATCCTTCAATTTTTAGTTCTTTCTCTGCTGCTAGATAATTAATTATTCCATATTAACCAGACTCCTTAATTCATTTGTCTGAATCTGGATTATATCCAACAGAAAGCCTGTTTAAAACATCTCTAGAGAAAACACTTTCTTCTTCTGGCAGAAGGCATTCAGGGAAGCCATCAATGCTAATTTCTCAATGAGCAGGTTGAAACTGAGTACCAAGTAGACTATTCCAGCAAAGGCAAGTCAGAGGTGAGTGAAAACATTCCTAGTGTGTCAGATGTTGCAGATTTCCTACTGTGTGTTTTCACGGTGTTTTGGCAAATTAAATTATTAAAAATTATAATCAATCAGCAAGAAATAAAATAATTTGCTGAATGATCATGTCTATGTTCAGCAGGTTTGGGTGAAAAGTGTGTTAATATTGCTTTGGGACAATCTACATACTTGTTAGGTGTGTATATATATATATAAATTTTCTTAATATAGGAATGCAGTAAAGACATTTAGTTGTAATTAACTGCTAAAGTTCACACTAGTTTGCCTTGTGTCATGATTTTCATTCTTCCCAGAAAACCATTATATTCAAATAAACTGTGTGTGCACTTCAGCCTGAGCAAGTGACAAAAACCTAATATTTCAAAGGCTTTCATTGGCCTACCCACCATAATACTAGATATAACTGTGGGACTAGTTTTCCTGAATTTATAATTCAAATTTCAATTCCTGAATTTATAACATAACTTCTCCAGTATATACAGTGATATTAAAATGTTAAATAGAATATGATTGCAAGTAAACTGTACCTATACTGTCTGAATACAAGTAGTTTCAGGCAACTACATCTATTTCCAGTGTAAAAAAAAAACCCAAACATAATAAGAAAAATAAAATACCAAAGTAATCAAAGTACTGAAATGTTAATAAGATTACCTTAGTAAAATATCTAATGAAAAACTGTCCTTTTTGTTTTTCAGCCTGCACAGAAAATTTAGATGGACAAGAAACACCTCCAACTGTTACCATTGGGGTAGACGGGCTCTCCTGTTTTGCGGGGTTGTTAGGTTTTTTCAAATCTTTTTCTCTGTCAGTTACAGGAAATTTTGAATACTTGATGTTTACATCTAGAACACAATAATCCCTATTACTCTGTAAACCAGAAATGCTGGCCTCCATGCTGATCCTCTTGCCCCCTGGGGGACTGATCCTAAGAGGGTGTTAAGACACTGAGATAACAGCCTCCACCCTCAAGCTGTCTCAAGCTTGTAGAAATAGTTTTGCAAATGTGTTTTTAGAAGACAGACAAGATATAAGGGGATGTTTGTGAGCAAAAAGGTCTGTTTAGGCTATGCAGAAACCAAGCCCCGTGGAACTTTTCTAAAGGTGTGCTCAGGGTCTCCTGCAAACCAGCTGGGAACAATTTCTTGGTGTCAGTTCATGATACTATTATACTATTCACAAAAACAGGTTGAGCAATGAAGATAGCTGGTACCATGAAAAGAGAGAAATTGTTAGGAAAAGGGGGAGATGAGCAAAGACAAACTACAGAAGGAAAACAAACAGAGAGAAAGAAGAATTTATTGATAGCCATGTACTAACTGCAGAGTAAGACAAAAACCCCCAAGTAGCAGCCCAAATGAGGCAAAAGAAACTGAAATACTCTCACAGTGAAGGGATAATATGAAAGCTCTATGAAAATGTCAGCGTAAGACCATGAGGAATTTTTTCTAGATTAGGTTTATAAGCAGTCTAAACTTCAAGTGAGAAATTTTCTTCAAGGAAGAAAATAAAACTGGTGCATAGATTGTTCAGCTAAAATTTATCATTAAATGCTGAAAGAATTAAGAGTAGAGAAAGGATAAGACCAAAAAGTAGTTATTTAATAAAGTAGAAACAAAATACAATAGAAAAAAAATGGAGACTTTGATTATCTATTTCTGGAAAAAAAATTGTGTACAATCATACAAAACATTTGATCAAAACTAAAACCAGATTGTTAGTATTATATAAAGAGATCATCATACTGCAATATGCAAGTTACATTCACATTCTGCAAGGGCCAGATTTTGTTGTTCTACTCTGAAACAAAGCTGATGTGACATAAAAACCCATTGGTTTATTTTGTGATGTACAACTCTCTACAGGCATGCAGGATAGAACCCTAGATCATCATCCTCTAAAAGTTTTTTGTTTCCTTCCTTGGAATGGAGTAGTGGAGTGGAGATTTCTTACACAACATCTATAAAGCCATACAGAATCCTCAAAATAATGGAAGAAGAGCAAAAGCAGCACAAACCACACATCTGCTCTATGAATCTTGTAACTTTTTTGAAATAGGAAAAGATCCAGCATAAGAATTTTAGTAATCATGAAAACTGAGTACAAAACACTGAGTTTTTACTATGACTAAACGACAAGGCTTCTTGTCAACATTTTTGGGGGCTTTTTATAACCTAATTGTGTTCTTTCTAAGACTACTGTCTTAGAAACACTTTTAGAGATGCTAATTACAGAAGAAAACAGAAACCTTCTTTATCTGAAGAAGGCAAAAGCCCCACTGGAACTAATGCAGAGTACTGCGCTGACTTCTGGTGGAGCTACATGATGTTTGATATACATTATGGAGACTGAATTCCCAAGCAACCTTCTATAGGAATAAAGTGCAAAAAAGATGTGGCAAAAACATATCACAGGATTTCTGAGTGTTTCATTAGTACAACTATAAACTTTGAGACATACAAAGTAAATACTGACAGCGTAAGACTAACAGCTTGTTACTGTATATCCAGATTGGGATCATTATAATGAATTTACCCTTTTCAGATATCCTGTGGAACAGAGGATGTAAAACTAACATGACACATAAAACATATTTAGCAACCTGGATATTACATATAAATATATGCTTTCCATTTTATCTATTTATAAAGTGAACTCAGACTAAAGAGAGTTAAAGGCAGTTAAAAAATAAAAAGATATTTCTGTGGAGATTAACCACCTATTGAGAAAGGGAAAATCACAAGACATGAAGTGATTATAGCTAATCTAAGATTCCAGTCAACCAGGAAGGAGAGCTACTTAACGCAGTACTAAATAATACAGATGTCTGCTGAAAAGTAAGAGAATGTATTTGCACTGAAGACGACCAATAAATTCTTTATGTAATATCACTCTGCTGGTATTCACATGCACTGCTATGAATTTTCCAGATTATTCCACTGGTATTCTCATGCAGTGCTCTAAATTTCCTTATTCAATTTCATAAAATGAGGATTGTGTCTTGGCAGGTAATTCACAAATCCTAAATTTTACTTATATAAATTCTCCTTGGTATTGCCTTTATCAGGATACAGAAGACTGGGCTACATAATATAGCTGAGTAGGTGGTAAATGTGATTTTTCAGCACTGTATAATCTTGTAAAGGTCATGTTCTCAGATTTGTTGCATCTGCCCATGATACCAAATCTAAAATCCTATGTTCTGCATCTAATATTTAATATGTTGTATTTGTCCAGTGTTGCTATTTGTATGTGACTCAGTTGTTGCAGTGAAATAAAAACTGTTCTCCTTAAGTAAAGTGCATCTTCAATGACATTGTGCTCTCCCTGGTGTTTCCTGCAAAATTATAATACCTGAAGAAGACAAGTGGATCAATCTTGGATATTTCATGCAGAGATAACTTCACTCTTCTACACAATGTCAGTTGCTGTTTCTAAACATGCTATGGCACAGGCCTGCATAAGTCAGAAACTGTTTGATAGAGAGCCTTATATGTTTTGTTTTCCATAATACAAATGGTATTTAAAACATAATGTATGTCCAAATTTAAAGAATACCAAGCTTTTGTAAGATATCAAAAATGTATAGGAAAACTCAGATTACTACTATTGT
The DNA here is from genome assembly GCF_030490865.1 of Poecile atricapillus. Classification (NCBI taxonomy): domain Eukaryota; kingdom Metazoa; phylum Chordata; class Aves; order Passeriformes; family Paridae; genus Poecile; species Poecile atricapillus. Next base: position 41,160,970 of record NC_081252.1, read on the forward strand.
GTATTAAGCAGATGCCTCAAACAGAATCATCACACAGTCTAAGAAAAATGTTTATAAATATCCCATTTCATATTACCTGTCCTTTACTTCAGGTCACATTGTAATAACCTTCGCAGTTTTCCACTAATATAAGTGTAGAAATATTGATGATAACAGTAATATTTTAGTGTTACCAGCATTTAACTTGTCATAGCAGCAAAGTCAACAGCAAAAAAAAAAGACAACAAATCATAACTTTCGTTTACTTAACTCTCAAAACATTGTTTTTTATCACTAAGAGGGAAGATATAAAAGATTCTGCACCAATTTTTTTTGTTTTACTCAAAAAAAAACAGTTGTACGTACATACGTGTATGACAAAACAATATCATCTTAATAAACCCTGACTATACACTAACAGAAAAGTCATCAGCAAGCATCAAACTTGGCCACAGCAGTACCTGAAACACAGGTTTCAGCCTGAGAGGAAGGAAATTTTTAAACCTAGGAAGGTGGTACCAATACAGCGTCTACGAAACTTTCTGTAGAGACCACAGTGACAACAGATTTACAGATTCCAGCTTCATTTAGATTACTATTTGGTTTCACACCTTTAAAGGAAGTGAATTTACAACGACCTGAATTAGCTCTGACTGTAGTAGGAAAATGGGTTTAACATTACTATCAGGGAAGATTTCTTCATTTTCCACTCTAAGAGCATGATTCCCTTGTTCCATGGCCTATATATCACAAACATGTGACAGATGGCACTAACTGGCCCTGTGCACTAAAGAGAAAGAACTGGAAAAGGATGCTGTTGGGAAACACACAAAACATGCCTTGTGCTGCTGATTTGCTAAAATCTTCTTTTGGAATCTCTTCCGAACACCAGAAAAATATAAAATTCCACCTCATGCAATACATGCTTGATAAGCATATGTCTGTTTCTGCTGACTTTGTAATCTGCACAGAAACAGTGATTAAGTAAGAAAATCTAGTTATACCTGGTACTTTGCAGATAGTGTTCACTGCATTTTATTAAGTTATTAGGAGAATGACTGAATACCACATCTACCTCTAGCAGATTACTCAGTTTTAGTGAAGCCTACAGAGCTGCTAAGCTGACAAAGTCAGGAACATAAACCATTCACCTCTTGCAGTTCAATATTATAAAAGCACTTTTCAGGATAATTTAAAGCATCATATGTATTTTCTCTGTCTTCCTTTGGACCACAAAGAAGTAAAATAACTACTCTACAGCCACTGAGAGTCTACATCCCAAAAAATGTTTATGACATTATCTGCAAATTCCCAAACAGGCATTCCTTCACTTTCATTGGTTTAGTCCCAATGAAAAGGTCACACATTGACAATTCCAAATGTTTTTATAGGCATCCAATTTATTAAAAGTTCATGGATTTAAAAATGACTGCCTAAAGAGAGAAGAGTCTACCCTTCAGCTATGTGATTTTTGAAGATATGTTCTCTCCATAAGGAATACCTGCCTCTACAGCACGTGTTCTCATGGATTTGAACACATTTGATTTATGTTAGCTTTCAAGTAGTTAGAGTAACTATTTTACCTTTCTCCCCTGAAGAAATTAAAGTCAGGCTATAATCTAGTGCTTTGAGACAAAACCCTTTAAAAAAAAAATCTTTGTTTCATTTTGTTTTGTTTAATTGTTGGGTTTTGCATCCTATTACAGGCTGAATTTTGGGTTGTATTTTCCCCCTAAAAACATGCAAACAAAAAACCCCTATCCAGCATCTCTCTAGGTTGCTCCCATAACTTCGGAATTATTGACCATGATCATTCTGTATTGCAACTTGAAAAGAAAATCATAAATTCGAGGAAATTTATGTGACTGGAATTTATAGAATTTAAATAACAGCTGCAAAACTTGCTTATAATTTTTAAACTGCAAATATTTACTACTTCTCAATATTTCCACAGCAAATATGATCTGCAGCTGGTATGTGCTCTCTGAATTCAGACCAGAGAGATGGGATAAGGGACCAGTCTGCAGGACCCACACTCAGATCACCTTTTTTATTCCACAGGGCTGCTGCTCTTGGCTGAATCCCCAAGGGCCGAATGCTCCAAGGGAACTTTGCTGCCCATTGCAGGTTGTTAATTAATTAATCTCTCCCCAAGTGTCAAGGCATCATGTGGAGCGTGGGCAGCCCAGAGCAGACCCCGTAACCAGGAGAGTTAGTGATGAGGGTCTGAACCCCTCCAGCTTCACTGAAATGTTGTCTTGGAACATGGGAAAGCTGAGGGGAGACCCCAGGAGAGGCCAGGCAGGGACAGTCAGGGATTTTGATGCCCTCAGGGACATTGAAATGGGCACTTCTGAATGGCATTGTTGGATCTAGGTGTTTTGGCTTTTATTTTAGGCATTTAGAGAATGTTTCAGATTTTGTTTATGCCCTCATTATGCCCTACTTTCTCTACAGGGGTCTACTGCTTCTTCTAAATTACAGCCAGTAACTGCATGGACAGAGATAAAAGATACAGGGTGGCTTGAGTTGTGTAATTTGCATTCAGAACAAACACTTGTGGACACAGTTAAAATAGCCTTCATCTCTTGCCACCCACGTAAATAGCTCTCAGATAGGAGTTGATTTTTATGCTGAATGACATTTGAAGTCCAGCATGCTAATAAAAAATATAGACAGAAACCATAAGTATGATTAAACAGAATCTAACGCACTTCACTCCACTGCAGCATCTGCCTAGCTCATTTATTACAGAAGGACAGACTCCAGGCCAGCCTGAGACACTTCACAGCACTAGAAGCATTAAGAGCCCAAATGTGTTAAATAACCCTTAAAAAAACAAAGCTGAGTAGGGCACACTGCTAGATTTTTTTGAGGTTCTTATCATTTTTAATCAGAAAAAAAACCCAAACTAGGTTTTATTTCCATTTCATTATGTATTAAGAATGTAGGCTCTACAGCTTTTATTTCCACATACATATTCTTATTTCTGGTTTTCAGCCTTTCAGAAGTATAATTACTATAGAGCTTTTGAACAGCCAATGGTTAATCAATACTTGTAAGAAAATATCAAGGATTTATTCTCTCTACAAAATTATTTTAAAAGCAGTGTAATATCTACTTAAACAGGTAGAAAATTAATATGTGCAAATTTCTTTGCGAGTCACACAGTTTACCCTGTTCAAAACAAAAGCTTATCTGCTTTTAGTCAAAATATTTTCTCTTCCTGCCTTTATCGCATGAGTTTAGATATACCTTTCACAACTGAATAAAATCAAATTTCATTACAATAGGTCTGCCAAAGGAAGACCTGGGTTTAATATCTCTTTAAGTAAACAAAGGACACAAACAGATCCAAAAGCTACTAGCTATGAAAAAAAAATGCCAGGGGAAAAAAAATACCTTTACAATTCCATAATCTTTTACGGTCAGTTATATGCATTTGGACTATATTCCCTGACTGATACTTTCACTTTACTATGTGACAGAGATACGCTGGAAAATGTGCTATGAAGAGAAACCATTGATTTGTGGCTGTTCTACACTAACAGCTTCCTAGGGACTAATAAAATAAGTTAGAGCCTAATAAAATGACTGATCTTCCATTCAGGATAACAATGAACCTTAGCCACCAAGTCAAGCCAGACTCATTATTCTAAATGACAATCCAAAAAGGCAAAGCAGAAGATACATCTTCAGCTCAACCCAACATATGCAAGGACATAAGAATTCCTTGATCCAAAGAAGAAATTTTAATTTGGCATAGCAGTGACATACTTATTTGTTCCATACTCCTTTCTGGCTACTAATCCCACAGTGAATACACCTAAAATTTGCTTAAGAGAGAGAAGCTTTGGAAAGGATGTTGATAACATAATCCAAGAGAAGTTAAGAAATTTCAGATTCATTTCTATCTCTCATGCAAGCAGTGGTACCTAGTCAGATCAAATATAGATATCTTGTTCATCTTTCTGTGTCACAAAATGAATATAAGGAAAGATCAAGAGCAGGAAAGTCAACAGGATAACTTCCAATATCAGTCTAGCCTTCGTGCTTTCTGTATGTAGAGTTTTGTGGACTTGGGGTTTGTTTGTTTGCTTGTTCAGATTTATCAGTGTTATATGAAATAGATTTTAGTAATTAATTAAAACTGCAATATGTAATATTATTACAAATTGCTTCTAAATACTAAAAAAGATCACCATGGTCAAATTTCATCTGCTAAGCTTATCCAAACCATTTTTTCTAAGATTTTCACAAAAAAATTCTTTCTTGAGTCAAATTTATATCCCTTGTGGAATTTTTCAGCAGTTTTAAAAGGAAAGAAGTAAAAAGAACAGAGGACTCACAGGGTAAAGGCATCAATAACATCTCCTGCAGATCTTGTCATCTCAAAGTAGGTTTGCAGAATGTTGACGGTTCCTGAAAGTGCTTCATGTCCACAGCCACAGAACAGTGCAACTCCAGCATAGAGCAGGATGGTAGCAATCAAAGATGCGTAGGGAATGCCTCCCAGGCATTTGATGCAACACTCGAAGCATCCTACAAGAAAGTTAAAAGAAAACGGTTATATGCTACTAAATTGTATCAAAAAAAAAACAAAAAGAATTTTTATTCTTGAGGAACACTTCTGAAAATTAAAGACTGTAGGCCAAAGATGGTTTAGGTCAAATAGAACAACTCAGACTGTCAGAAAACCTGTGAAAGGTTAATGAAACTTCTGAGTTTTCTCAGTAGCTACTTGGCCTATTAAATGTAGACATGCCATCTGATTAACATGAATGGTTAAACAGTTAGATCCTTACAGAGCTTCATGTTTTTATTCACAGCAGGTTACTATGTCAGTCCTAGGTTATACCTATATGCATGATTCCTGCTGATCACCTGTCAGATTACTGAGGATGACTCTCACTAACAGGAAAACCATCACGAAAAAGAAAATTCCGTCCAATTCCTTCCATCATCACAGGTTTATTCCAATTTCTTGGACATACTCTTCTGACAATAGAATTGATCCTGCCTGCAAGACCAATTCCTTGTGCACGACTCAAATACCTCACAAGAATTAATAAAGACATCCACAAAAGAACACAAAATTAGAAAAATAATATAGCTGAGTTTTCTCTCAATATATTTTACCCTGTGTGATGTTTCTTAAGTGAAGGTAATTGCTCTTGAGTTACAAAAGGCCAACGTCATGTCCTGCCATCACAGTGTCTAAAACAATGCCCAGTTCCACAAAAATACATTTCTTCAGTAAGTGTACTCATGTTTCTGGCACTACCCTGCCCAGTTTCATGAATGCAGCAGCTCTGACTCTTCCAAATCTCATCAATCCCATAAGACCTCTTACACCCCATGGAACCCTTCCTATTTCCTTCTGAAGGGACAGAGCAGGTGAGAATCACTGGCTGAGAGAAGACAAGCAGGCATGACTCAGTAATCAGAAGTTGTATTTTCTCCTAAACACTACCAGTTTATATCCAAAAGGACCTGTATAGAACACAAAGTGAGGCATAGAGATTTTAAATATTTATACAGACAAAGACCAATTAAAAATTATGTATAAGATGTTCTACAGGTATAATTCAATATATTTTAACTTGTTCCGAAGGCTTTACGCTATACTAAATAATAATACCAGAGATATAATAAAAGAAAAAAGCCATTCTTTAAAGACAGTATGTCTACTTTCATTATGTCTAATTCTCAAATGTAGATTCTCTATGTAATTTCATATTCTGTCCTTTAACTTGGTATATTTCTATTTCCTTTAGCCTAGATAATCCAGGTAATAATTTGCTCTGTCTGTTAAAACCTTTATTTACTGCTTTTAATGAACAGATATTAAATCATCACATGTATTTTCAGCATTTATATATATACACATCTATTTATATACGAGATTCCCTGATGAGAACAGTTTAAGCCACTTTCAAATATGTACACATTTTACCCAAATAGAAACCCCTTGTTATTTTGCAAATACAGGTAATATTAGGGAAGGCAGTACTCATATGGTTGGATAGCTTCTGGTAAAAAAAAAAAAAATACAGTATACTAAATAGTGAATATACTAAATATAAAAAAGACAAAACAGTACCTAAGTATGTATGATAGTTGTATAAAAAGAAAGTCATAGCTTGAGATTACTTTTTTTTAAGGACAATTTACTTTATCAGAGCCAACTGTGAAGTATCAGAGGTAAAATGTGCAAATCCATCCATTCCAACTGCTGCCTAAGTCTTGCTTAGGTAGCCTGTTGTACAAGTCACCCACCTCCAGCATTCACCACACAGGTCCATGGGTGTAACACCCTCCAGGCTTTTAGGTGACAGCATCCATCTCCCACCCCCCACCTCATCTCTGAGCCCCTACATTACTGGGTGAGGAGCAAATTGCATTCCCTGCCATTCCACCGTTCTGGCAGCAGGCAGCTCTCCTCTTCAGCAGCACAAGGCTTTGGATGCCCAGCAATCACTTTGGGTCTTTCTTCAGTGACAGACTATGAGAGTTTTATACCCAGGGACTCTGTGTGCTTTTCATCAGTGCAAGATCTTAGGAACAGGCTAGAAAAAATGTATAAATGATTTTGGAGTAACTAATTCTGCATGCAAACAACTGCAGAAAACACTTAAAACTCCTTTGGTCCTGTTTTCTAAGATTACCCTCAATAATAGCGACTCTGATTAATCCTTCAGTGTTTAAAAGCCTACACGAATATTAGAAAAAAAATCACTCACTGGAAAACCTACTGTCTTAAAGGCAAAAAAACTAAGAAATATATATTTAAAACAAGTTAACTGAATGAGAACTACTGGACAATAAACAGTTACCTCAGAGTTTATCACAAATAACAGCAGAAAAAGCCTCAGAAAGCTAGTACCACTGTACATCTATTGACATTAAATGAGAAAGTAGAAAAGGAAGGGGAGAGATGACAAGGGGGTAAAACCAGAAATTATCTATGAGAGCTTGTAAAATCAAAGATGAAAAAATAAGATAGACCTAAATATTTTCAGGGACATGTGAACTTCAGGGAGTATTTCTTAATACTGCAATAGCTTGGGGCAGAGAAGGGGAAGAGATTTTGTAAAGATTTCTTTTTCCCCTTCTTAGAAAGATGAAGTGGAATAGAGAGAGTTGTGTGCACTGTTGTCTGGGAACAGATGTCTGTGCATTACCTCCTGAAACTGCTGCACCTCACTCTCTAGGTCCAGTGAGGGTTGAGCACACACTAAGGTGTCACAAATACAGATGCCATCCAAACCCGAGGCTAGTGATAGTACTTCAGCTTTATTATAGTGTAAAAGTATAGTAAAATAGCCTAATAAAGTAAAAACAGTATAAATTATAGGTGTAATAACACCAATCCAAGTACAATCCCAGAAAAAATCAAAATCAAAAAATCAGAATCAAAAATGAATCCATTTTTTTCCCCCAATGCTTCAAAATTTGCAAAATAACTGAAACAAATCTATAGTTTGTGAAGATTAATCTCTCCCATTAAAACTGTTCATGTTCATAAGTCTTTGAGGGAAGCTTTCAGTGGTATATTCCACCAACTTGAGATCTTTTAATTCATATAATTATGGGGAAAAAATTCAACAATGTGAAATTTTCATATAATCATATAATGTCAAAGCCTTTCTCATTTACTTAGCTCTTCCATAGCCATACTACTACCTTTCTCACTGTTTACTTCATGAGTAACTAGAGTTTTGAGTGCTGTCAGACCAACTCAAAACTAAAGAAAACCAGTGAATCAGCACTATGATTTTAAAATGGATATTACACATCATTCATACCCCACACAAGGTAATGTGCTATAGGTAATATCTGCTCCAATTCTTTCCTTTCAGCTGTTCAGCATGTGCAAATGGCTGTTTAATACCAGAACAATAGAAATGCTATTTTAACCTTCACAGTGAAATTGAGTCACCAGCACAGTGTGACTCAGCTGTGAGATATGTGTGTATGTCTGTGCGAGACAGGCACTCATTCACCTCTCAGAACACCCTCTTCACAAGGCAGTTAACACATACAGTCACAGAAATAATTACTGGCAAAGATGAAAAAGACTGTATGCTTCTTTGATGTTTGTTCTCCTCTTCAAATACAGTTTTCAGCACTTTTCAACTCTGCTCAATAAGCTTGTGCTATATAATTCAGCACCTACCGTTCTTATTTTGCTTATGTCTTCCAAAATTTTTCCTTCAGGTAAAAATCCAGACCACATGTCTTTACTAAAACTGTAGAAGTTATCAAAAACACTGTCCTTTTCAGTGGTTTTCAACATGAAGGTCTGTACTGTTCTTTTTTTATCTATTTTATTATAATCATTCCATAGAGAAAATTTAGTCATGAAAAACACAAAAGAAGACAAGACCAGAAATTTTATTTTACAAGGATAAAATAAAACTCCAAATACTGTCTCTATTCAGCTATCAAAATGCAACACATTAATGTTGCATTACATCCCTCCATTTCCAGTCAACAAACATCTCCTAGACAACTACCTCTCTGTTAGTACAATTATTACTGTCTATATCAGAAATATTTTTGATATAGATATCTAAACTTGCCTTATACAGGCAAATCTGTAAATATCTTCTAGTTTCTGGGGTTTGGGTGTAAATATCCTATTATATCTTCAAGTGCATCAGCCAAAAATAAGTTGTCTTTCTGTTTATACTATCTCTACATTAAGAAGGCAAAAATGTAGGTATCAGACAGAAGAAATTTTTTAGATGTGATTTTTTTTTTTAGATGTGATATACATCTAATTATGCACACAAATTGCAACACTACAATAATTTCTTTGTTCATGTGTTAGTGATACGTGAACTCTTTCTCCTCGGTGTAGACCAGGACCTATAACTAAAAAATAAAATTCTCAATCCATTTCTGGTTAGTATATTTAAAAGAAAAAAAAAAAAGATTCGGGACTTACATCTCTTGCCACTTTTGTCTGTGAAAGTGAAGTTAAACCAATGATATCAGAACCAGTTACAGAAGGCTGTTATGTTAGTGCCTTTTACATAAACGGTTAAGAAAACCAATTCACCCCAGATATTACCATGAAGAAAATCAGTATTAAAAATATCTATAAAAAGTAAACATACAAAATACAGAAGGATATTCTGGTTTTGTTTTTTTTTATCCTTTCCAACTCATTTGCAGCTGAAACACCTAAATGATTAATCAGAGACAACTACATGTCCAAAGAATTACTGATTAATCACAGATAATTACATCTCCAATGGGAACAAGTACCTCTGAAGAATATACAACATTTTAATAATGTTTTTTCTTAAATTATTTTTCTTCAAGAGTTTTCTATCTAATATTAGAAGACAAGACAGCAGAGTACAAGTAAAATGCCAGAGAACTACATAAACTTGAAATAGAAAACAAAATAACAAAATCTTCTGTGTCTTCCATGCCTGGCTAGGCATGCATTTTCTTCATATCTAAATTTGTACCACTTGTCGCACAGCTTTCATGGCCAATCAACTCAAATACAGTTTCACAGCCCCATCATGAAACATGCAGATTTACTTCTGAATTCTATTAAGCTAGACTTAACCTCAAGTCAAGCTACTGTTATGTAATACTTTAATTGATAAATACAGCCATCAAAACACAATGTATTGAACAAAAAGAAACATTTTTTACTTATATCTTGCACCCTGAAATTAATCAACAGATGGCATGACTTCCTGATCTGAAACTGGTCTCCAGAACATCACAGTATAGCAGCAGGTAGAATCAATCCAGCTCCCTCAGTGCTATCCCAAGGACAGCAGAAAGACAAGACATTCAGGATGTGGTTTTACAGAGCTGCAGATGAGGTGTAGCAACATTTGGGAATGGATCACCAGAGATCACCCCTGTACTCTGACTTGGACGACCTGCTCAAGAAGCGCTGCATACGCAATCCCATGTGATTGCTCCCAGGCTCATGAATGGAATACATCCCCACTCTGCTCCACCCTCTCCCGTTATACAAGAAACTAGACCAGCAATGCTAACAACTGAAGTTTTCTTAGTCTTGCTCAGGAGATGATTTCTCATTTAGATTAGCCTTCAATAACAATGATTACAATTACAGAATTACCTAGAAAGCAACAAAAAGTAATTTTACCACAAAATTAATTCTGATATCCTGACTGCTATGACTACAGTGGAAAAGTAAATAGACATTGAATACTTTTAAGAAACACATGTAGAAAAGCAACAATAATGCCACAACAAGCACAAAGGGATTCTAAGAAATAGGCAACTAATTGCATGAAAATAAAAAACAAACATGAAGATATCCTTTTACACATTATATCATGTATCATTAATGGATCTGCTTGGGCTTATCTCCACATTGTGACTGGATATTAGCTAATCAGCTAATACTGAAAATTAAAATGTTAGTCTTTAGGCTTTTACATTCATTCTGTAGTTAATAGTTGCTTCAGTTACTGCACTCAGCGTGGGACCAAGGCTAAGAGGAATCATAAAGAAGTTTTCTTATTTACATGCAAAATGCCTCAAGCTAAATTGACATACCTAACACTGTGCATTGTCAAAATCACTATAATGTGTGTTTGTTCATGAGAATCTACCTGGCCAAGATTACAACATTAAGCAGTGGAGATATACTCTGGTTATGCTGGATCTTGGAAACAGCTCCCACAAACCCAGCCCTTCACCAGATCACTGTGCTTATATTACCTTGCATTAAAAAAAAAAAAAATAAATAAAATCCCAAAAACGACCTTTGTGGACTGATTAGGATAACATTGTTGCCCAGGGAGTTATATGAAGGATAAATATCTGCAACTTGCAGCCAGAAACTGCTCTGTAGCATCTCATACAATTCACCTCTTAACAATAAAGCAACAAAATATTTATCTGTGCATCATCCATTCCACCCATGCTCTGATTCTCTAACTGAGAGAAATGTTCAGTCATAACAGGAGTATGACTTCAGATATTTGAATGATACTGGGATTATCTTACCATGAACATATCAGGTCTGCACAGAGATATCCCCCTGTAGCCCTAGGCCAACAACAAAAATGATCATTTTGCAGCCTAAAAAACCCCAAAATTTTCCATCTTATTTATTACTATATTTTGTCTATAGGTTGATACAAAGAACTTTCACTAACATAAAAAAACCCCATTAAAATCCTTCAAAGAGATTTCCAAACAAAAATGAAAAGAGAAATTTCATGCTTGCAATAAAGTGGTCTGAAAATGCAGCATTAAGAGCTGAATGTGTATGTCAGGAATTCTTTAGTGATAAAAAATTCACTTTATTGACAGCTTTAAGAGATGATGTTTTCTTATGTGGCTAAATGCTGGAATACTTGAAATCAAAGCAATAAAAGTAAAATATTTGATCCTTCAACATGTTTTGAAATGCAGAAAATATTTGGAATCTTCTTTGTAGTTATTAAAGCAAAAGGAATAGAGTGGTCGCAGTCTGGGGAACATAACTGAGTTTGGCTCAGTTTTATCTAGCATTTTTGAAAAAAAATTTTGAAATAATCAACTACTCATTTACTTTATCCTGTAACATTACAAGATTACTCAGTACTTGTACTAGGAAAATATATTGTTGTAAAAACTTTTCTAAACTGAACTTAATTCTTTGAGAAGTTTTAGTTAAAGATTTTAGGATCCTAATAGCAGCCTAAATCAGTAGTCCAATGTAAATTCAAGGGTTTCTTGGAATGCAAGTGGTTTTTTTTTTATTTTGTGCTACCTCCTGGTAGCAACATCAATATTTTCAGAAGAAAAAATTGTGCAGCAAAATATTTTTGTCAAAAAGAAAATTATGAAGGCCTTCAAAGACCTAATTTACAAATTCATTTATGAATAACTTTTTTATCCTTAGTCCATATGCAAATCTTAAAGTTCTTTCTTGCACAGTTATTTTCATTTGAAATATGGGGATCTGGGGATTACATAGTATTTTAATAAAATCCAGTACATTACTCAAAATCCCTCCCTCCCTTTTACATATGGATTGTGTCTTGATTTGAGTAACAGCTAACAATTAAACCTGAACAAGGGTAATAGAATTAGTACATTTTTTGTACACTGCTTAATATTCGGTATGATTTCATCCAGAGCTGTCCCTTGTTGTTGTCAAGCACTCAATACCCCAGCTGAATTTGTAGCATTTAACAAACTGCTCTCACTACAGAAAATAAAGTTATTCAGCAAGCTCACTAATAGTCATGGTACCTCCTGTATCAGAACTATAACTTAGATTTGCATTTTTATCATATGCACTGAACACATTTCTTCACTTATACTCAAGGCAATTAAATCTCAAATGGATTGTTTATATAGATACCTAATAATTCCCTGTCTTAATGTAGAGTTGGAATAAAATGAAACAAGCTACTTGCCAATGAGAAGAAATATGGTTTCAAGAAGCCTTCATCTATAACACTTAGCTATTAAAACAAATAAGTTTAGCAAATCCACCTTGCTGAGTGACCTGTATCTGTGTTACCATCAACTGATGTAACAAACTTTCAAGGCCAAATTTAAGTATATATATATATGTATATATACACACATAGAAAAATCCATTTCCATCATAGTGGACTGTACTCTTTCATCAACAATCAAATAGCTTGTTGACTTCCTCTGTTGCACCAAAGTATTCTGCCAAAGTATTTGTTAAATTTGGATAACTCTCTAATGAGTGATGAGAAGCACTAGATACCACACATTTATAAAAGAGTGCTGTGGAGCAATAAGCCTGATTAGTACCTTCCGGCAAAATGCAGATCTAAGGTTTAGTGACACCGGAGAAACAGTGGCTTGGCAGTAAAGTCTCATCATGAGTCATGATCAAAGGTTTAGATTTCATGTAGTGAAGGTACATTCCAAGCTGTAGCAGAGACTGCACAACATCCTGAAGATCTACTCTGTATTTCTTTCCTACTCCGTAACTCTCAAGAACAAAGGGAAACTACCTTGGATTGACTGGAAATACTTTTTTTAAAGCAAAAGGCCTCATTTGCTTTGCCAGTTAGACAGGAAGCTAACCTTTTCATCACTCTGGGTTGTTTTCTTTTCTTTTCTTTGATGGACAGGTAAATGATCATCCTGCATGCTTGTATGCTTCCTTTAAGGTACCTGTGCTATCGCTCCCAGCCCTGTCAATTGTAATTCTAACAAAGAACTAATTTAAGCAAAAGCTCCTGGCTGAACACCTCACAGCTTGTCAAAGAAATTGGCTCAGCTACTATTTAGGTACCTCCACAAGGCTCCATTTAGCAAGGTACTGAGAATGTGCTTGGCTGAAAACCTGTGGCTTGTCCGATTGACTTAAAATCAAATTAGCACCGTAACTTCAATAAAATATACAGAATATCATGTAGGTATCCAGAACTAGATGACATTACACCAGCTGATATGACACCTTTGTTGTTCCACACTCATATAAAAAGAAATATTGCATATAAGATATTTATAAATGTCCATGGTTCTGTTTATCTGTGCCCAAGGGGGTAATGCTTCTGGTGAGAAAGAAACACATTGCTAAGAGAAAATATTGGAAAAGGCACCTGTTCATGCTTAGGAAGATTGATTTTACCAGTATTGGTATTGCTTGCAGTGTAAACCAATGCAATTTTTTCAGAAAGAATGTATCAATTAAAATAATTTAATTATACACATGAAAAAATTTATACATTTACACCTTGGACAGAAACAAATGCTCATATTTTGGACATTGATGATTACAAGAACGTACAGAAAACTGTGTTGTAATTAGCTGTTATAGAGTATTCAGTACATTAGGTTCATTGCTGCTTAATGAGACAGATCTCAATCTAGCAGTTAATAAGTATTAAAGTTACTGACACAGAGCAGTCACTGCCTAAAATACGAATCATTCAGGCATAACATAGTCAATCTTTATAATCTTAAAAAAACTTTCTGGCTGATTTAACACAGACAACATTTGTCAGCTTCAAAATCACTCTAAAGTTAAAGGGACAGGAATAAAACAAACTGGTTTCACAGACTTGATACAAATGTTTGTATGTGGCTCAGTTAATTCAAAGAGTTTGCCCATTTCATGCACTCCACAGATCATGTATCTAAGATTTGTACATTAAATAAATCAACAATTTATTATTGTTGATAGATGGGTTATAAGCATATTGTATATATCAATAATACATAGATTATGATTGAAAGAATTATAAATTTTTATTGTTTGATTCAATTGAAAACAATAATTTGCAACACTAATTCTGTGCAACACTTACTACTCTAATTATAAAGTGAATGACAATGCCATGGATCATAAAATCAGCAAATAAGCATCCTTTTCATCTATCTCATCTAGAGTTCATAGAATCAATCCCTCAGCTCTTTTCCTCAGCCTTGAACAGAACTATTCATCCCAAAAGAAAAAACTACTGTGAAGTATGTTCTGAAATATAATCCTGCACTGTTTTCCTCATTCACAAATAGGCTGAGTTATACTAGGCTTTAAGCTACTTATTTTTTCTTTTTTTTAGTGCATTAATCAAACCTTGAAAACCCAGAAAACATTGCTTCCTGAATTTTCTGTGCACTCATCTGTTTAAATGGAATGCTCTACAAACCTCTTACATATTTAATAGGCATTTGTGAGTTTTGCACACCTTCATTTTAGAGAAGGTAGCATACTCCTTTTTTTCAAGTGTTGGAACAGAGGAAGAAACAGGTTATTTACCAAGTGACTTTTCAGTTTGGTACTCAGAATAAGATTAATATGACTTCTCAGAATGCTTACATTTATATAATCAAAGCATACACTGCTGTTGTCATTTCCAATCCTTGCTGTTTAAAACTCAGAAATAACAAAAATGCAAGCAGAGGTAAAATGTAAACACTTTGATCTCAGGAAATTTTCCGGCAGCTGTGCAGGGCATAGTGGTCAAAAGCATATGAATAAAATACCAAATATTTATCTTCCTTAAACGATCTTTTTTACCTCACAAATGTTTTCACTGCTGAAGAGGATAGGGTGTGTATTTTTTACAGCTGTTAGCTGGAAACAGTGGAGTTAGAGAACTCAAAGAAAACAGACTTTTGGAAATGGTATCAATTAAAACTTTAATTGGAATTATATAGCCCTTTCCTTTTATTCTGCATCATATGCAACTTCTGATTCTAATGCCCTCATATTTTACACCACTTTTATCTCAAAAGCCTCTTTTTGCTTCATCTGCTCCCTTTACCCTCAGGCTGTCTTCATGCTGGCTATTCCTATTCCCTTGAACACCTCTTTGCCTGAGAAACACTCAGAGCTGATAATCTTGCTCGTTCTCTTCAAACCAGGAGACAGAAAGCTCATCTGCTCTGGGGAATGAGCAGCAGGAACACAGCATTGCTTCCCCCTTCTCTCCCCATCCTTGTTCACCACCCCTCTCCAAGGCACTGAGATATTCCTCAATGAAACACACATGCACAGGCTGTCATGTTTACTATCCAAAAGGGTAGAACATCTTTAACTAAAGAAGTAGAAAAAATATTCTGAATATTTCTGTCTGGAAAGAAATATCTTTTAATCTTTTTAATGGAATCATTATACAACTGTCACTTTTACACCCCAGAAAGGAAAAAAAAAAGAAGAAATAGATCATGATGAGGCAGATAACTGTAATCCTTCAAGACATGACTACTTATGAAGACTGCTCCATGAAACTAATTAATGCCATTGTACTTATTTTAAATATATATATATATGTGAATATGTATAACACTTTAAAATGAGCTACTTGAACTCTTCTAAATAATGGCTTAATCTGATTTAAAAACACAAACCAATGAATCTATCAATAATCAATCAAATTTCAGACATGAATAAAACACAAAGATAAGTATTTGTTAATTAACTTGGAATAAACAATCTATAGGTATCATTTACTCAGTGCAAATTTACACTTTCTTTTTTTATAGATAAAAACTTGAAAGATGCAGGTCATAAAGAAAGTGTCTGTGGACCAGTATGTTACATGATTTCTCAAGTCTACAACTAAAAATCTTAGTGATATAAAACTGAAGTTTTTTATGGGAACAGAGCCATTAAGTTTCCTCCTACAAAGACCTCAAATTAAGTCATGTATTTCTTCTGAACAGAAATATCTGCAAGTGACTTCTAATGGCTTCAAAAAGCCTATATAAATAAAACCTAAGCTGTCTCCCACTGGAGTTAAACAGCCCTTCTTACTGACTCCAGCAGGAACAATAAACTCAACAAGAATTAAATGTAAAAACAAGTTCTAAAGTAAAGGAGTGAATAACAGTATTGAGGAAAATGGCTCTTAAACAAACAATAGGATCTAGCACAAGATCAATCTGCATTAAGCGTGCATTTCATTTTCACTCGCTATGTAGAGTGGAAAAGCATTTATACTTATACATTAAAATACTAAAAGACATCTACAAATAATATATGGGACACAGACAAGAAAACTCCATTTCAAGAACAGACTCTGAAATCATATTTCATATTGCTCTAACTCACCTGCTGCTTTGCCAAGAATTACTTTGCTTCACAAAACAGTTCACTTTGTTACAAAAATTCATTTTTAAGATACTTAGATGTAATTATTTTCTTCCTCATAGAAATCTAAGGTTAAGGAACTATTTTTAAGATGGGCACATGAAAGCAAGGAGAGATCTGTGAAAGACCAAAGGCAATACAAAGTGGGAAAAATGCTAAAAAATAAAAGTAGAGTTGCCATATAGCATTTTCATCCTAATAGTGATAGACATCTACTAGTAATTTTTTTAACCACTGATTATGAAACCAAGCCAGACCAACCTAATTCCTACACAAAATTTCATTAAGACTGTAACTTACAATTTTAGTTTTATTTTTAACATTTCTTTAGAAAGAAATCAATTTCAAATAATGCAGAATGAAACCTATCTCTATGTGACTTGCAAAAAATATAGACTACAGGACTGCATGAAATTCAGCAGTACCCTGACAGCTCGAATACACACAGTTTCACCTATACCTCTAGATATAGATATCATCTGGTATCTTTATACCATTTTACCCATCCTATGCCTTAACCTTAAAATAGGAAATGCCTGCAGAGTATGGTTTATGTTGGCTTTAGACTGTTTTATTATTATAAATTTTGTTTTTCCTATATTCCAAGTGCTAAGGAGAGGAAAGGTATTACATGAAACAGAAAAAGACAGCCAATCCTGAAATCAAGAAGCACTGTCCAGCAGCCAGGATCCATGATGACTGGCTCTCATTTCTCATGCATCTCCCTTTCTGCTAGCTTGCTCTACAGCTGGAGATCTCTGTAGCTCTTCACAGCTACACCACTGTGACGGGGTGCTTGCTAATCTCACATTTCACAGCCAGAAATATCTACCTTCCAGAACATTATTTCTCTGAAGGAGCTCCAGAGAGAAAAATCAAACAAAGCAAAAACCAAGATGATACATCACACTTGCATAGAAACAATGGATACAATAAAACAAGTTCAAAGGAATATTTCACAGAAGTATTAGTACTTTGGCAGTGGAAAAAAAGTCTTTCAAACTATATTTGTAGTGTAAGGTTTATATTGGATTTTCCTTATTGAAAAGGTGTGTAGATTTTTTATTACGGTGAAACAGAAAATTTTCAATCAGTATGTTTGCCTTTGAGATGCAAATTATTTTTCTCATACTCTCAAAAGGTTTGAACTTTAAAGTTTTCTAATGTAATATATCTAAGATAATGTAATATAATGTAAAATATAAAGTGTCTTTGACATTTGCTGGTGATTTAAAGCAAGATCACTATAGAAAGGGAACAAATATTTTAGGAACACATAGTTATTACTATACAAAAAAACCACATTTGTCTCTTTTACAGAAGTGGTTTTTTACCAAAGATTTACTAAAGACTGTTATGTCCTGTGTCAACTGCAGTGCCATTTGGTGAATAAATTTGTTTTCAGTTTATTATCTTCAATTTAAAAGTATTCCTACTCATTCAATAAACATGAACAAAATAAAATTAAGGCCTGTTTGAAAAAGCAGTTTAACATTATATCTAACTTTTTTGAAAAGAAAGTTTTTTAGAGGAAATTATGTAAATTTTTTACACCAAAATTAAAGACATGATAGTTGTAAACCACGATTTTTTAGACTTGAAACTGTCAAAATTAATCCATTGCAGCTTTTCTGCACTAATTAAATTAGGTTAGCACATCTATCTCCAGAGGTAAGCCATTTAGCATTAAAAAAGGTCACAGACTCAGGAAGTCTTACTGAGCTCCTATACAGTCTCTTCATTGTAACACTATGCTAAGAGCAATATATTTTACTCCTGGGAAATAAAAATGTACAGAAGTGAAAAGGTCAACAGACAGAGAGGTCTGACACAAAAAAAAAAAAAAAAAAAAGAAAGAAAAAAAAAGAAAAAAAGGAAGGAATAAAATAAAGACAAACGCATTTGAGGAAAAATAATTTGCTAATGTAAAAGATATGGATTTATGTGTATCCATACCACACTTAGGTATAAGTATTTATACAACTTAATTTAGGTTAAACTCTAGGTTTGTTTGAAAATCAATTGGAGAATATGTCTTTTCTACTGTATCAATTTTTATGTCCATGACAATTATGCCTAGGCCATTCTGCCTGGGATTTCTAGTAAGCTTCACAATGCCATTATTCCAGGCACACACCTTCACCTACATTTACATGGGAAACTCATCACTCACGTGTGAGAACAAAGCTGTGTTCTACTCAACAGCTGCTGCACTGTGATAACAGCCCACAGTCAGTACTCACTATGGGAGTACAGACAAAATTTTTAAAAAGGAAGAACCAGATTCTTTGTGATCTGATATCATCCATACAAACAGCAAGCAGATAATTAATTTATTTTGACTGCCACTACACCTCTTTTTGCAGTCATGAAGGGGCTGCACAGAGCTATACAAGCAGGCAAAAGAACTTTGACTACTTTAACAGGTATTTTGAGCAGCTTTCACCCACTTGCCCCATTCCAGAAAAATGTTCCTTTAAACCATCTGTTGGAAGGGACATTATGATTTTCACAGATTTTTTAAAGTTTTTAAAAAACTTTGAAATGTTGTTTTTAAAATGCTTTAGCATTTTCAAATGGATGTGTAATTTTAAGCTTTATCTATTTTTATATGAAAGATTATAATAAAGCCAAAATTAAAACACACATGATTTTTTATAAAGCCATTTCTCTGAATTAACAACTAATAATATAAACTGAGATTTCACAACTTCAGCTCTTTCAGAAGAGAGAAGTAGTATACAGAGCAGAGACGAGTATTTTTATATTTTGAAGAAACAAGACAGGGGCAGGCTTTGGTTCATGGTATAGTTTTCCATTTCTGTTTTTTTCCAGTGAATTCTAAACTAAGATTAGACAGCCTTCCTACTTTGCCTCTTGCATTACCTTTTCTACCCAGAGCTATTTGAAGAGTTCTGAACTTTTCATTTGTAATTATATATATTATCTGAATTCTGGACAAGCTTATTCTCATTCACTTGCCAAGTACCTGGACTATGCCTTCTCTGAACATGCAACACATGAAGTGAAACAGAGAGCAGTAAACATCATACAGGGGCATACCCAAGGATTTGGAAGAGAGCTGTTTTGCTGGCCAAATCCTCCATGTATGTGAAATGAGGTAAACTAAAATACTGAATTTTAAGTGAACTACACATATTTTGATTAGATGTCAACATGAAGAGCCTACCAACAAGCTGAAGACTGACCGATTAACTATGCATAAGGGAAATATGCAAGTTATTTGCATTTACATTTTGATGAGAGTTTACAACCAGATGTCATACATGACAGCAGAAACCAGGACACTGGTTTACTATTTCATTTATTGAAACAACATTGAATTGAGAATTTCCATTTTATGAACAGGATCTAACATGGCAACTTGCAATATTCTCTGTTTGCCAAGACACAAAAAACATGAGCAAACTGTAAACAATTCATGTATACAATGTCATAAAAATATTGTAATTATACAATGATGTTAACATTGCAACACTGTTCATATGGATTTACAACACTTTTCTTAGTTAATTGAAAAAAATTCTTTAGTCTTTTTCATTTCACAGAGCCAAATCTAACAGTGGCTGAGAGCAGGTGAAGGAATGAAAGTTCTCTCCCTAATCAGTGATCTTCTCCCCATGTGAAGATTTCAGAGCTTTGCATGCTGCAGGCAAACATCATTAGGGAGCACTACAAAAATCATTCTAACTGCTATTGTAACAACTATAATTGACTCTAATTCCACGTGCTGCAGATAAATATCATGGGAAATTTCCAAAATTATGCTCAGATCACTGTTAGTCAATCCACTGCATTCTTATAAAAAATAGAACCTGACATTCTTTTCCATTTTAATGCAAAGAGCATAGCGGTATGTTACATGGGTTTTGCCAATCAGCTTTCAACCACAGGATGATAGTAACCAGGCTAGGTTACAGACACCAGCAGAGGGAAAAAGAATTCAGCTGCCTCCAGGGATTTCATCTGTTTCCTGGCCTAGTAGAAATCCTCCAAAGAGATGATGGAAAAAAAATCAACTTACAGTAAATTATTCCCTTGCGTAGCTAACAAAACTCTCTGAGTGCTGTGAGTACAGTAGCTTTTTGAATAGCTAGAGAATTCCTGGTGGGCAAATCTCAGCATGGATGCAGGATGCATAGTCAGGGAAGCAGATGTGTACTTACTGAGTATATTAAAGGGTAAATATTTAGAGTTCCAGCAATGGTACAGAGTTACCTTACATATAACACCTTGAAGACTCCAAGCAGATATTACTGACTAGGCTCCATGAAATAGCACATGCAGGCACTATATACAGCACAGGCAACATCTTAATTTCCAGTTACATAATTTCTCATCTGCTTTTCCCTATACTTATTCAATGTTACACACCAATGAGGGTTTACATAACCAAATATGAATATTGATAAAAAGAAATTTATTGCTTTTCTATATGGGAAATGCTACAGAACTATTTATCAGACTTGGTAAACTGAAAATTCAGGCCACTTCCAAAGGACTCTGCTTTATAGACTATTGAAAAGTCTGAGTGAAATAAAATTCTCATGCTATTTACAAACACCTTCGAATATAATTTCAATAACCAGAAACTGAAAGTGTAAGCCAAGAGACCAGGTAATACAAGATAATGCAGATGAAATGGACACTATTTTTTTTCTCTTTTTTATCATTTGCTAGTAATATTTGAGAGTACAAATGCTTCTCCTACAACACAGTAGGAGAATTGCCAATAAATTCCAGGGAGCTCAGTAAAAAACCCTAATGAATTTTCAAGTATATGTCCTCAAATGACAGAAAACTGCTCATTTCCACAAAGAAAATGGCAATATGTTTATGTGAGCTCATCTAAATGACCTTAAAAGGCTTTCCTCTGTTTTCTCAAATAGTATCTTCTGAGGAAAATCACTCTGAAGAGACATGAAAAGGTCAATATAATGCTTTAGATAATGACGATAAAGAACCTAAGAATCCTTCTAAAACTTGACCATGCCTTCAGACAGAAAGTGTACATTTCAGATCCACTCAACTAATATTTAATAAAGAAGTCAAAGACTTTGGAAAGTATCTTATATGGTGGGGGAAATACAACAAAGGAAAACTGCAAAACACGCAGCAGGGTGCATCTTCATCCAAACATACTGCATTCTAGTAAAAATCCTTTCTTTTGGAGAGCAGATGGTATTTCAGCATGGAACAATTTGCAGCTCTGCTGATGAAAGGTTTTTGTAGGTTTTTTTTTTTTTTTCTTTGGCCTTTTTTATTTTAAACCTTACTACAGCTTGAAAGACTCCTACCAACAAGCTTTTGAAGAGCTATGCTGGCTGAATGGGCTCCAAAATTGCACTAAAAAAAGAAGACAGTTCATTTTCTAGATGATGCCCACTCCCACACACCTAAAGTTAGGATGGATAAGTATCACCAAAATGTTTGTTCACGTTCTGCTCCATGTGCAGTTTTATATCAGAGTAAACACCCAGTGCAATGCCTGGGAGTCTGGTGCAACATTTATTTCTCGTGCAGCATTAAGGTACACTGTCACACATAATTTCCCAGCCTGAAAAGCTATTCCTGGCCATCATACTGGTGTCCAATGCCAGATGGGCCTCAAGAATCACTGAATACGTTCCAGTTAATTTTTTCTGACAAAAAATGTACTCACACACTTTCTTGAAAAGAAGAGGATTATAATTACTCATTAGAAACAAACCTTTTAATAAAGACAAAAGGGACTAAAATTCTTCATTAGAAACATATACACAAGTTTTATTTTCCTGGTCACATACACACACAAAACTGACTAATAGATATTTCTGGTTTCTGTTCTCAAGACCTCTAGGAATGTCTTTTCTGAGGGACAAAGAAAATCTCCACTTGACTTCTATCCAAAAAAGCCTGAACCTTTTAAAGGTCAGCAGTAGCACATTACAGGTTCTCCTGAGAAGAATATTTCTGCAGTCATCAGTGCACTAGTATTACAAACACAAGACAAATACAAATGCAGAAATTTGTAAAAACAGGTTCAGTAAAAAATGACAACAACTGAACAAAAAGAAAGCTAACCTGTATTAGGAAACAAGTTAGACTAGAATATTGTTGAAATTGCAGCACCATTATTAATACTGTTAATTAAAATAAAATTTCAAAATAAATTCTTTCAAAAGAATAGCATCTTTCAAAGGTTCCAAATATTCAGGGCAACCAGGGAAAGTACATGTGAGTTATTTACACAGGAAACTTATAAGAATTTTAAGAATCTTCTAGCAAAATCCATATGTGGTTGTCTCATTAAATGAGAAAAAAACTAACAGTGATATTGGCAACAAAATATGAACTTGCTGCTTGTCAAAATCAGTTAAAACCTACTTCTATTGTGAAGTTTGCATTTCCAGATCTATAGTCTTGTCTTTCACTATACAATATTTTATCCGTAGGCATTTGTGTGCCAGCTGTAGGTAAGATGGAGATGTACAGTATCAAAAGTCTCCAAGAACTTCTTAATCTAGAGGACTGGTTTTTAAATCTCCAGGAATAGTTTTATTCTACTACCTTATACACCCGTAGGAACAGAGTTTCAGATAAGATTACCTTAAAAAAGATCCTAAAAGAAAAACACAGGCTCAATCACAATTTTCAAACACAGATCATCACAATTTTCTCTATTGTAATGCAAATATACACATTGCAATGATTTATGCTATGAAAAAATATTTATCACTAAACCCAGGATTATATGTCAATATTTTCCCTACCTGCAGAACAAGAAAGGGAGCAATACTGCTTTTTTGGGCTGATCATAGGCAGCTGTCAAAGTATAGGTCCTCTGCACTTTACCTTGCCCTAATCCCATTTGTTTTTCACCTGGGATCCCTTCTTTCCTTTCTAGAGCCCTCATAAGTAGATTTACAGTTTCTCCAGTAGCCATGGTTATCTTCCCTAGCTACAGAGGCATTTTCCATGGATTATGTATTTCCTGAACAAATGTATCACAGAATGAAATAAAAGGGCTGCAAAGGCAGCTAGGGATGGAGCAAAAAACAACTTAGAAGAGAGGATTGTTCCGTGGACAGAACCAAGACAGTGTAAATTAAATTTTATGTAACTTTTTTGGCCAGCTTTTTCATTCAAACCTGTGCTTAAGACCTCATGATGTTGTTTGTGTTGCTCTAGACTTCCTTTTAGGATGGAAAAAAACATCTTCTTAACAAGAAGAGAGAACACAGGAAAAAAACATGGAAAGAAAGACTCAGAACCAATATCCTCAATACTAGTGAATGCATATACATTTAATTTCCACTGTACAAAAATTTTTTAGAACATTTCAAAAACAATTTCACATTGTTTGAAAAACTTTTGTGCCAAGGCTACTACCAAAATTCAATTAGGTTGAGAGAACAAACAGAGATTCTCTTGTCCTTTATTATTTAAAAATATAATTTTTATATTATGTATGAAGTACTTAGTATGAATGGGTTTTTTCTCGATCATCCTTCCCCTTCATCATCCCATATGCACCTTCACACTGTGATGTCAAAGTGCTTTGGCAATTCATATTTTTAATGATGCAAAATTAACCTACAACATTCTAAGTCAAATCAAGTCTTCCCAAAACACATAATAACACAGTGTCTTTTTCCATCAAGAGAAAAGATTCCAGACTGTAGAAGAAAAAGTATGTCACTGTTAACTCAATCTTAGCATGGTGCTGATACCTAGACATATTTCTGTCTCAAACCACTGAAGAAAAGCTTACAATCTTGGTGATAATCTAAAAATACTGAATTTATTTTCTTAAAAAGAGTTGGGACGATCAGCAATTTTTTTGCTTAAAAATCATTGTAAAAAGGCAAGTTCAATGAGAATAAAATATTTCACAGAAACATATTGTTTGGATGAGGTTTTGTCATTTCTAGACTGGAATGTCTGTTTAAAAACACAGCAGAACACAAAGATTTGACTAGTGGTTACATTCAGATGAGAAATGTATATCTATTTTAGAAAGTGAATATTTATTTCTCACAGAACTATTGCTAATTTTTCATCATTTGATGAGCTTAAGTTTTATTTTGAGACAGTGAATTTATGTATTTCTAAATCATACAGACATGCACAGCAGTAAGCTCAGGTATCTCCATCAGAGCAGTTGTGCTATCAGAGAGCAACACAAGCTCCATAATCCATCTGAGAAACCCACTCGGCTGTTGGCCTACATACTGATTGGCATACACTGATAAGAATACCTAAGCTGGTTTTTTATGCATGAAACAAGATCAGAAATGTCCTCAGGAGCTGCAACTTCTTGTTTCTTCTCCCCTTTAAAAGCACTATCATTTTACAACAGGTCCTCTGAGAGCACATAGCTCATTCTTGTATCATTGTGGCAAGATTCTGAATCACCACAGAAGGTCTTCAGTCCACAGCCTGCGTCATCTAGGTGGCTCTAATTGAATTTTATTTTATATGCACACTCTATGGCTTTTATAGTAAGCCCATTTTCTCTCAGCAAGCTGAATAATCTGCAATTGTTTATTTCTCTGATGTAAGTCTGATAAAGGGCTTTCAAACATTTACACTGACCATGGGATGAGTAAAGAAATGCATAAGACAAATGTTTTCTGTAGCTATGCAAGGGTGAAGGAATAATTTAAAGATAAAATGCATTTACCTTTTTTTAAGCAGGGGAACAGAGGTGGTGGCAATGAAAGTAAATGAAAATAGAATTTATTCTATTACTTACAGTGTGAAACATATCAAATACTTACCTCCCTCAATTGTACAATTATCCATAAAACTAAACAGGCTGAAAATATTTTTTGTATTATTTTGGGGGGTTTTAGCACACATTCAGTTTTCAAGCACAGTTTTGCTATCAGATCCCATGCACATGTTTTGCACTAAGGATGGATTTTGACCGTTTACATTATATGTAACATTGATAACATCAAGATATTAAAAGAAAATAAGAGAGGTAATAAGACTTATTTTAACTAAGAATAAAACTATTGCAATCAGATACAACTATTTATGCAAGGAGATTTTTGTTATTATTGTAAGATTCCTGTCCTGAGAAACCATTGTCATATTCCATAGAACAGTGAAGAATCCAGACAATTAATATGGCAGTATGTCCAGCTATAAGTCACCATTTTTTTCTAAACTCAACCAGCTACTTCACCACTTCACACTCTGCCTCTTTCTGGATTTTCTGCTTCAAGCTCCAAGTGTTAAGATTTATTTCTATAGAGCTGGATCAATGAGCTCTTTTGCACTAGTTCTGAATTTTATCTCATCTGCCAAGGTTGCAGAATGATGTGGAATAAATGAACACCTGCTCTTGAAAAGGAAGCAGCATCTGAAACACCAGGCTTTGGCAAGATCAGTATAGAATATGCGTGTCGCCCAGAAAATCTGTTACAATGGCCAGCTGCCAAGGCATTTGTTTCCAGGGAAGCACAGGTTAAAACTGCTGTCAATAATTTGTCTTCAAGAGACAAAATACCCAGTCAAAGTGGGGAAAAAAAACCAACAATGTACATAAAAAAATACATTTGAATAAATTTTTCAAGTAAAATATTTGAGTTTCTTCTTTTCCACTACTTCTAAAGAGCCAGAAATATATTGTTGATACACTGAGCAATGATTCAGTCAGAATTGAGTCATAAGTTCATTATTCTCCTCAGGGACAAAAAATTGCTCAAAATTCTTTATAACAAACTGAATTTGATGGCATAAATCTGGTACAAAGCATCCCTTAAGCCCTTGTTTTTTTCATCAAGTTAAAAATATTGAATTATATATGCAAACAAATTTTTACTATTTACTTTTTTCTTTTGTGTGCATGTGTTCTGATAATAAAACACACAGGAAAAGAAAAAATTGAAAGAAGAAAAGTGAACTTCAGTATCAGAAGGAAATACAGATGAAGCTCAGAGACAGTAGGCTACAATTATATTTCCTGTCTCAAAACATACTTCCTGTCTCAAAAATGTTTAAATACAGAAAAAGCTTGATACTTGTTTAAATACCAAATCTTCTCTGTCAGCCCAAAATCGCATTTCAGAAGTGCACCTGGCTTGGAATTTTGCCAAGAATACAAACTTTTGGGACCTGCTTGACATCCATAAATGTGATAGAGTCTTAAATTTTGTTTTGAACACAACAAAAAGATAGGCATTGTCCTTTTCTGTTTATAAAGAAAAGTATTAAATATAGCAGTAGCTTCCTTCTAAAGAGGAAGTTCTCTGCTCTCCCTTAATTGAACATGGAAGACTGTTAAGGGTTGTCCTCTTTCCTCATGACAGCATTTGGCATATTCAAGACTAAGGCATGAGCTTGCTTAGTTGACCAACATTTTGTCTTCAACCTATGGTCAGATACCAAAGTTTTCGCAAAATTCCATCACATATTATTTCTGTGTATTGGTTTGACTGTGACACAGCTTCCTATGAGATTTCCTTTGATTTCTTCAACAAAATATCTGTGCTTTCAATGACTGCAAAGTCAGATCATTGCAGAGTTCAATTGAGTGTAAGTTGTAACAATGACATGTAAATCTGGATCAAGACTTTTTAAAAAGAACACAAAATCTTGTAGAAATAATTAAGAGAGGAATATGGATGTTTACTTCCATAAGTTTAGGGTGGGAGTTTTTCTCCTACAAATAAAGAGGCTAACAAGAAATTTAGTTCTTGATAAGATTTGTTTGTCTTATTGATTATTGAGTTATCTTATTTACTTTATTTGAACATCAGAGCCCCGAAGTCAAGTAAAAAGTAAGACTGGCTTCCCAGCCAAGGAGAAAGCTCTCAGGGACACTAGGATGCTTTACAGAATATCCTGCTCTGACCTCAAAAGATTTGATGCTTCTAAAAAACAGCAAAAGGTTTGAGAGATTTATTTATTTATAATCTTGACAAATTTAAAAAGGAAATGCTGGAGGGTTTATTGATCTAAAGTAGAGGCTTCCTCTAGTCTGGTTAAACTACTATTTGCTTTTGGACAATTAACTACACATGTCCTTCACTACAGGAGTAGAACACTAAATTTCTCAGTAATCATGTGAGATCAGTAGGGCAGATGTCGATTTTAAAGAGAATGGCCTAAAGATATTTCAGCGTTCACAATTGAGCAATTAGCTTAGATTTCAGCTTGTATGGATTTCTAGTTGCATCAACCTTGTCAGTGCCTCATAAAGCTGATTTCATATTAGTCTTTACAGCACCATTTTATCAAACTGAAGATTTGAATACCTTTTTGCTTTAATTTTCTGCTTTTCCCAAGGATTTAACAGCTTACTGCCCAAAGCAGTTCTATTGGTCATAACATGGCACAGCTGTAGCTCCTAAAACTTCATAAACTGTGACACGCAGATTTATGTTAACATTTTCCTTCTTTTCATGAGATTAAAAAAAACAACATAGTGACCCACCAAGCTGATACAGTATATGGGTTATTTCTGTCCTAGCTCTCTGATGACACTGAGTTGTTGCATTCTGCTAGATGACATGAGGAAAGCATAGGAGTAAAATATACTGAATTTTCCCTTCTCCCCTTTTATTCTTTTGTCTGCTTGCTTTAACTCGGAATGGAACAGTAGATTTGCCTAGAACTTCAATATAAAAAACAGTATACAATATTTAAGATGTGCAGATTTTAATTTCTATCATATGATACAAAATGAGAAAGAAGAGGCCTCCAAAAGCTATCTAGGCCATTTGCTTCTATCAGAGAGAAACCAGTAATGATGTAATGCAATGCCCAATGACTTTACATCAGCTTTCTGGTATTGTGATTAGAAAATCACTTGCCAACAGATATTCTATACCTTCACTTTGAACAGATTTATTTGGACTAGGTTTCCCATACATCTAACAGCCATAATTTACATCTACTCATGTAAGAGTTAACAAAATTATGTCCTTTCTTCTTATTTCCAATTCAAGTGAAAAAAAACCAAAGAATCTTCAAAGGCTTTAAGAATTAACAAGGAATAGTTGTGGCAAAGAGATGTTCAAGGTGAAAAAAAATTGAAGAGAACTGAGGATCCAAGCATTACTTTGTCTCCAAGTGTACTATAGGTAAATCACCATACTATAAATAATGTGTTACTTATTATAACTACTAATTTCTTTTTAGATATTAAAATTACTGACATATATCGATATTTATATAATTTCATGAGTTATATGAAATTTAGGACATATCTAACATATGATGTAATAAGAAATTGAAATACGAAATTCATATAGTGTGAAAACACAAAGGAAGATAAAAGCAAAGCTAGGGAGAAGACACATAACTTATTTACACATTTCATATGTCATCATTTCCTCACTAACAATTTACAAAGCATAAATGAATCACTAAACAAGTTTTCAGGTTTAAGCTATTTCTTTAGGCCGGCAAATATTTTCAGTTCCCAGTATTTCTACACCCACTAACTGAGGACTTCACCAGAGTGAAAAAATTTGGTATCCAAGATCTTACAAATCAACAAAACACAGTATTTAGGGTAACTACCTGAATCAAAAACATGCTTCTAGAAATTTGAAAAAACATTTTTCATATTAATAATTTTATATATATGTGGATGCTTATAGTCACACAGCCTGATCTGTTAAACAACTAATTCTACAACACAGTTGAGAGTAACAGTAATCTATTCTCCTTGAATTTAAAGCAATGAAGAATGTTCCAAAAAACAAAATTTCTTTTCGGTTAAGCAAGAAATAATGTATCATTTGAGAGATCTTTGCTCTTCTGTTGTTCTTCTGTTACTCTTTAAAAGTCATTGCTACAATTAAACAAAACAAAACATCGTTTTCTCAAAATTTTCCCTACAATTAATGCAGAATGGTATTTGAGGTGCCAAAATGTTCTTTCACCTGGCTGGTGCAAAACATATTAAACCTTGAAATTATTTTGAAAAGAACCAGAGAGTGGAAAACTCTTCTCTTCTCTATATGAAGTGTCATAAATAAACAGCTTCCTGACACCTGCTTCTTGATGTGTCAGATCTCCCTTTCTGCACCAGCTTAAAAGAAGATGAGAAGTACACACTGAAAGAGACAAGAAATTATCCATCTTTGCTTCCAAATGGTGTACAGCTAGTTTCTGAAGCCATTAACACTGGCATTTTTCTATTGTATTAAGTGAGGTAACACAGATAAAAAAACAGAGGGTTTTTTTTAATCTTATTTGTAAATTTATTATAATTTACAAATATTATTAATATATTTGCCTATAAGAATAATAATATCTTGGCCTGAGAGGTCCTCATAATGACCTTCAAAGTGGGTAGATCTAGTGTAAAAAATTGTAAAAATTTTCATTATTATAGTGTCCCAAGGTAGACTCATTCTAATAGAGGATATCAAAGGTGAAATAGTCTCTACTGCCTCCTGAAAGTTCCAGGAAATGACAACTAAAACTTTAGCACTTGCTTTTTTATTAAAAAATCACATTAAATGCAAGGTCAGATCTGGAACCATCAGTTCCAGAGGAATATCCAGAAGGTCATGGAGTGCAGACAGTTTTACAGTCCAAGGTGATGTTCTCATGGAAGAGCTGCTTTATTAAACTCTATCTATAGCTGCAACCTAGAAAAAGGCTTCACTACAAAGGACAGGCTTTTTCAGCTGTACTCCCATTGTTACTGGGAAATCTACTGGCAGAGTAATGCAAAATTGTGTTGAAAAATGCTGAATGAAGAGAAAGTCTTAGCACCTATTGTTTAAATAGAGGTTAAAGGAACAACGCTTCAAGAGAAATGAAAAGCATGGGCTGGGTTTTTTGGGGTTGGTAACACACACAAGTAAGGAATCTATTGAAATCCCTAGTATGATCAGAACTGTCAACAGACACAGTAGAACATAAACAGTATGGATTTGTATTGGGTGATTTGCACTTCAGAGTATTAAAAAAAATGTTCTTTAGCAGGAAGAATACATGATAGAAGAAAGTTGAGGTTGAAGACTCCAGGCTTTGCTCTGTAAAATTTAATAAAACACAATGCTACCTGCTTTACAATAAATACACAGCAGAACCTAAGAAAATCTCTCCTGAACAGTTAGAAAAACTTCTACGTAATTCCTCAGCTGTAGCAACATTAATGTTTTGAACTATTTTGTTCTGAAGATTTTGAGACATTTTTTGCTCCAAAACCTATCCAGTTGGTGTCAAACTCCTTCGTTTATTGCCACATTAACTTCTTCATGAACTCACGTCATAAAGATAGGAGTTGCAACAGCCAATTTTGCGCTAATCTTTTTATACCCATTAAATATCTGAGGAAGGCCAAAATGTCTCTTCCATTAATTGAAAACCATAACTATGGGAAAGAATCCCCAACACTTATGATGCAAGGCCATTTTATTCTAGGAATTTAAAGGCTGAAAAGAAACCTCAGGGTAACATTAGAATGAAACTGTCTCCAAACACTGAGGAAGAGTGAATAGAGTCCAATGAAAACAATATGCTACTTAATGCCAGTTGCTTCAGCTTCATTCACATAATCAAGCCTTCACATATTTGTCATCATTGTACTTCTGCAACAAGTCTTTTTATAATGGAAATGTAGCTTTAAAAAAAAGCTTCAGAGAATATCAGGTAACAATCCCAGACACTACCAACACTATAAATTTCCCTGATAATGCTTCTTGCGTGCTTGAGCCTTTCTGACATGTGGCATTACCATGCAACAAAGTCTGTAATTCAAAACAAAACAAAACCCCTCACACCAAAATTAACCTCCCAGAGTTTACAAGTATTTGTCTTCATTTGGGACCAATACAAATTGAATTTGTGGATATGGTTTAGGGGAGATTATAGTGATGCTAGGTTGATGGACTATGAAGGCCTTTTTCAACCTTGATGATTCTGTGGCCCTGAGATTCTGTTTAAAGGAGGAATGAAGAGGAACAAAATTGAAGTCATCAAACCTGGGGATAATTTGGGGTTTTATTTTGCATTCAGGAACTTTTCTGGTAATGGTAATTACTTTATTGTCCCACATAAAGAGATGTAAACCATCATAATGTTCGTAGAAATTACTCATGGTCATATTTATTTAACTTCAATAATCAGATGGCAAGTAATGATATAAACCAAGAAAATATAGGATCTGTTTTATATCTAGCATTAATGAAGAGAAATAAATATCACAATCATATTTCCGTACTCTATTGATTTAGAAATTAATTTATTAAATAGAAATTCCATGTAAAAATATTTAAGATTTTTAGTCATATCAATAAAGTTGGAATACAATGTAAATTAAAGATCAGTCTGTCATTCAGTGAACACCAGAACAGGCATAACAGACAAATTCTGGAAATTTTTAACATAAATAAACTTTAACTCATTTTTTAATGCTTATTTATTCAGATAGACCCTCCTCCAGTGCTTGATATATATAAAAATTCAGAAGTAGAAGTTACTACCATTTATCTAAAATTTCTTAATGACTAAATCTGTAGACAAGCTGCAACTAGCACAGCTTTATGCCTGAAATAATTTGACTGGGTTCATTTCAGCTGTCACTGCAGATATGGCCAGAATACAAATTCTCTTTAACACGAACTACTTGTATGAGCTTTTCATGTAAGACATCCCTTCATTTCCTTTATTGAAATTTAGAATTCAGGATGTGTAGTAATACAGTGGTCTTTTTTTTTTAAAAAAAAGCGCTTATGAATAAATAGATTTCCAATGAAACACTGACTGCCAAAAATACTTGCAAAGAAATTATACACTCACTTGATGTCAGTGGGCTCTTCTGTATATCTCTTTGGACATCAGAGATCTTTCAAACCCACTAAAGTATCTATAAAAGCTCTTTATAAATGCACATTGTAAAGCATAAAAGCACGTGCAGTTATAAAAGTCACAAAGAATGACTGTACCATATAAAGACTGTGTCTGAGATAAATGAAGATTTCTAAATCTAAGTCAATGAAAACCATTAAAATGGAAACAGTGCTTCATTAAATTTTCTATTTATCACATAATATTAAATGAAAAGATAAATACAAACCTTTTAATTACAAGTGCTTTTTCGTATTTATAAGAAACTAGACAAAAAGTTTCACACATTTTTGTTATCTTTGCAAAATATGAAAAATTTTCCACGTTTCATCACCTCTGGCTTAACACTGCAAAAGTGAAAAAAAATTGAAATTATAGTTTGATAATAATGTGAACTAACTTCACTGAACATTCCAGACCAGAGGTATGTGAATGTTTGCATTTCTTCCCTAAAATGCTTCAAGAACTTCAAGGTAAGAGGGTAAAACAACATATTATCATTGGGAGTGTTTATGGGAGTTAATTTCTGTATAACCACATAATGAGGGCAAAAATGTTCTTAATCTTTCATATGCAGTTTTGAAAGTCTGATATCACCACCTCCCTTTAAAACACTATAACAACTTTAGGGTGAAGCTCAAAGGTACTTTGGAAAGTCTTGTCCCTTCTACTGATCCTGCTCACAACCCCATTCTAGGGAAGGACAGAGCTGCAGAAAACAGCATGGGACTGGGTCAGTCTGCAGGATATTCAACTGCAGATATTTTAGGAGTGTCAGCACCTGTGATAAACAAAAAAAATCTTCCATCTTAAGCTGGGAAAACTAACAGGTGGCAGATAATTGGGTGCATGTGTGGAGGAGGATTGAATGTGAAAAACTCAGCGTTTGAACTTTCAAGTAGAAGTTTGCTATTTGCCAGCTGCATGTACACTCTGATTGTAAATCTTTCTAACATCTGGTATAAAAGTGGCATCTCCCAAGTATTCCAATTGTAAACACATAAGACAAAACCACAAATTAGAATGCTGAGCACAGACTGTGTTTAAATTGGGAAGCCTGGGGCCCTGGGGCTGTGGAAAGAAAAAGAGGATGGAAGAAAAGGGACCTGGAGAGAAGGTGGTAAATATTTTGGATGGAGGAAAGATCCTGGAAGTGAGAGAAGATCTAGGAGATCACGTAGGTGGAGGGAGACAATTGTTATGGTCACCCAGGGTCCTTGGCTAGCAATGCCTAAGATGAGTAAGTACAAACAGAAGAGAAACTGCAGCTTCTTGCCCAATCCTCCTGGAAGAACAGTAATCTCTGTGCAAGGGAAGCATGATCTTGTGAAAATATCCCTGTTGAGGAGACAGGGGCAGTGTGAGAGAGATAAATAAGTTGGGAAAAATCTGGTTTAGTTAGTTCTTAAACAAATCAACAAAAAGTTATTTATAGAATCTCACATGTGATATAAGCACTTAAAAACTTAGGCATCCTATATATTTTATAATTATGGTATCAGTACCATATCTGCATATCACTTTCATGTAAAACTCTTGTGTCTTTTTTAAATGTGAGTAATTTCAACCATGAAAAGCATATACTGTGATGTAAAATACAAATGGACATAACCAGAATTTTTAAATGATGGAAAAAAAAAAAACCAAACGCTAAGGTATCTGCCTTACAAACCAGAGGATTCTACTAAAGCATATATTGAACAATATTTTAGTCGCATACTGCAGTAACCATATTTATTACTTACCAGTTTTTCCTCTATGTACACATTTCAACAAGAAACATAGCAGCAACAACAGAACTTTGAGGAAAAATTCAGTTCTGAGTCTTATCAGTATTCTGCTCAAGTATGATGATTGTTGGTATGCCCTCCTGTTCCTGATTCACAGATTTTCACAGCTGTAGGATCTCAGAAGTGCATAGGAATCTGCAGTGTATTGCCAGAATATATTGAGAGCCTTCTGGAAAGAACTGACACAGGCTTCCTGAGATCATGGTTTAAAAAAGGTATTTTTATTTCCAGAGTTTCTGGCTACTTAGAGACTTAGAGACTGACCACTTTCTGTTACAACAATCAAGTCATTGCTTCCAAGCCTGTCAATTAAGGGAATTCAAAAAGATCTCTGCCTAAATTACTCATATTTCTGCACAATGTTTAGGCAGTGACACCTGCATCTCAGATCTCCACTTTCTCTTGCTGCTGCATTACTGCAGACACTCCAGAAACTGTCTGTATAGAAGTAACAGAGAAACTCAGACTAATTTATTTTCTTTGGGGAATATTTTAACTGGATGAGCCTGGGGACAAATGGTGATCCAACTAAGAGCCTTGGTATATACAAGATATCATTTCACCTTTTATTCTGATCCCTTACCATGCCCTCATTCCACTCAAACATTAGCTAATTTGATAGGGAGGTGTGACCACCAATCCATCAGGTGCTGTTGCTCAGCCCCACTTGCAAAAGACTATCTGCCCACCTGTAGATTCTTGTAAAACTAGGCCTTGTGTTCCTTCAAAATAAAGAATTCCTTGAAAAACCTTGCAAATATTACATCCAAAACCATATAGAGAAACAAGGGTTGCTCAAATACATAACTTACAGAACAATGACAAAAGATTTAAGTACTGTTCCAAAGCTGCAACATGAATAATACCATATAAGCTTTCAGCCATGAGAACCTCATTTAAGTCCTAAAAGAAGCTTTCATGTTCATTGCATATCAGAATTTGTGAAATCCAGTTTGTATGGAATTTATAATATAATTTGAGTGACCCATTCACTGCAATTAAAGGAATTTCCTCATAGCTTTTAGAGGTAAGATTAATTATCTTTTCAAGGTCAGATATTCCAGAAAGGCAACTATTTTGTCCTTAAGGCTTCCCTGATGGTGTCTCTGCATGAGAGGTGTATGCCAGCTAGGGGAGAGTGTTGATGCATCCAGAGGAAGTCACACTGCGCTGCGACTCCATAAGCTTGACAGATGACCACCACATAATTTAGAGAGCCAAAAGTGATGCATCATGTGGTTAGAACAAACTGGAAATTCATTCTGCCATACATAAACTTATATAAATGTAAATTACCTTTCAGGTGTTTTGTTTTGCTTTTTCTTGTTTTGCTTTTCTGGACAGTCACCTTAATCCATTAGCAGTCTGCAGTAGCATTTCAGCATAACAAAATTTTAAGCTGTTCAGTATATACCACCTAGGTCAAATCCACCTCAGGTTTCCTGCAGCATCCATATACAGCTAACTTGAAACTGTGTTTGTACCTATAAAGTTACTTCATGACAAATCACCGGAATCAGATGGAAATTCAGCTCTTCCCTAAGGCCTGCAGTATGTCACAAATGAAATGTTAGTGGAGTGTCAGGAATACAGGGGCATCTTTGACTCCCACGTTCAGTAATCAGCCTCTCTCAAACACAAATTGTTTTCTAAAAACTACCAAGAAAATTTACAACAGAAGGAAAAAACATAGAGAACAAATATTCATAAAGTATCTCATAAGCTTTGTAGAGTTACAAGATAAGTAAGAAAGGCAGACCCATTACTGAGTATCAATTATAAATGTTTGCTTAGTCTTAATTTCCATGATTACTGTGTAACTCAGAAAACAACAATAGAGATTTGTGGCATTTTTATTTCTACTACCTAAGCTTCTTCTGCTGACACTTTTAATCAGTACAATTAGCAATCTATCATGCATGCAAAATGAATACTTCTCTACATATCTGGGGGGCAGTAATTAACCTTGTGAAAGGGATGCAATTACTGTTGTTTTTTTAAAACTGAGCACCACTACAAAGACTCACGCCAAAAATTCTTCTAGAACCTAAAATATGTACCAGAAAAGAAGTTACCAAAACTACATGTCTATTCTATATCCCTAGCTGACCGGGAAGATAAGGTTCTGTGGCACTGGAAAATTTGGTCCATTAAGGGGAGGAAAGAGATAACATATACATGAGGTAGTGGTGTAAAGACCATCAGCAGGATGTCTCATGTCTCACTGAGTACTAGTGGTCTTTCCAAATGAATATTAATATGTTTAATCCACCACATGTCATCTTGTATTACATGTCCCACATTTTACAATTATTATTTTATTAATATTAGCATAAAAAATGTATGTGTTCATGTTATCCATCTGTGCCTAAAGCCAAAATCTTACTGACTACACAACATAATGTACAGCCATGTGCTCAGGCACCAGGATTTTCTCCTATTCAGCAGGTCCACAGACCAACGATTTTGGGCTCCCAGCCAGCAATACACAACATTCACACATGACTTGGGTGCCCACAGCAATCCAGAGACTGCTGGTGCTTTGTGGGGACATACCAAAACAGGGAAGGGAAACAACACAGAAAAATATTTATGAGGGACCTGGAAAATTCCCTGCTATGACAATGCTACTGGCACTAAGATTTTCATCAAATGTGGGTGGTTTTCACTAAAGGAAGAATTTGGGGTAAGTCATTCAAACTCATTGTCATGCCAAATGACAATTTTCTCCCACTGAATGAAACAAACAAAGGAATTTCAGGAAAAAAAAAAGATTAAATCTGAGAAGACCTGAAATAATGGACATACAATCAAATCTAATGAATGAAAAGACATGAAAATATGCTGAAATTATCACTATCATTTGGTCAAGAAGAAAACAAAGTTAGATGAAGAAAAAAAAAGAGCTTTTTCATGATACAGCTACATTAATATTTAAGAACATTTTTTGTTACTATTATTTACATAAGCACTTTATAATAATTTGGAACCTTACTGCCTGAATTAAATGTTATAAATAATTGTGTGTACCTGCATTTTTCATCAATTTACTTCAAGTAAAATATTATTTCAGAGAATGGAAAATAGCAAGAAATTCATCACAAAAAGAGCATGGAGAATTTATAGTTTTTAAGGCCTTGGGAGTCCTTAACTGTATCCCAAACATTGTATCAAGCAGGTATCAGAGTGGGACCTCTCTGGAACTGCACAGGCCTGATAAAAGCTGATACAGTAGGGGTCAGGAGGAGCAAAAATGACTGGAGTAAGGTTTGAGACATCCTGTGACTCCATAAATATTGGAAATCTTCACTCCAAGAAGGAGCCCACAAAGCACTGCAGCGACTTGAACCACACAGGGTGACTACTATGAGAAAACATACGCTTAGTCTACGCTTAGTCTGCGCGTCATATTCAGATTGAGAGACAGAATATTATCAATTAATTATGAAACCAAGAAGACTAACTTGCAAATTACATTTCTACAGGACCTCCCTCTTCTCAGTTTCTATTGTTTCCCTGTGATCTTGAACTGAGAAGTGAATACTTGCATATAAAGAGAAATCATGACAATTTCTCATATTCATGACAAACAAACAAATAAACAAAACCCACCATATAAAGCTAAGGTAAGGTATCACACACGACCTAAGAAAAGCTGATCCTGAACTCTTGCATGGCATCAAACTTTTATAACTACTTGCCCACGCATCTCAGGAAACAAGCAGTAGAAAATCAAATCTTTCCTATGTCACAATAAAACCAAGAAAGCAAATCTTCTGCCTCACATGTGAAACTATTTTCTTTCTTTTTTTTCTTTTAAATTCTTAGGAACTATCATTCCTGTGGGACTTAGTGGAGAAAAGAAAGAAAGAGGAAAAACAAGGTTTATTTTTGTTAAAATTTCTAAAAGAAAAATATAATTTAAAAAATTAACTGATGTAAAACTTAGGATTTGGGATTCAGTTCTTCTTAAAAAAAAATTAAAAAATGAAAAGAAATCATTCTTGTTACCTACCTTTCCTAATACTGGTTCTAATTTGCTCTTTATCTCATTATACTTTTCCACAAGTTTTTCATAAATCCTCTAGCCTTTTTATGAAAATAAATTAATTTTCCATTTATGCTTTCCTTATTTTCTTCCTTTCCAGTTTAACTAATGCTGACACATTATTTCATTGGTTTCCTTTTTCTTTGGGAGCTTTGTTTTTTTTCTCTGCCTTATATCTTTAACTGTATCATGAAGGCACATGGCATTTTTCCTGTTTCTTTCTTTCTCTTCATTTGGAGACGTGATCAGTCATGCCATAACCAGTATGTTTTTTAAGACTGTTCATCTGTGTTCCATTTTGGCAGAATTTTCTTACTCATTTTTCACATACTAACTTAATTTCTCAATGCATTTCAAATTTGCTTTCCCAAATTCTAAAATTCCTGCATGGCTATAAAGCAGCCTGAGCTATTTCTTCTAGGCTGAATCCAAAAAAGCTGCTGACCCTGATGTTAAATCATGAATCCTGGATTTCAAGCAATTTAAGTTAACTCATAACAGATTATTTTCTGATAATTTTCAATAACATTTCTGTAATTTACATATTTTTGTAATCAAATTTTACTATGGTATTTAAACCTCCTGAATCATTGTACCTTATGAAAACAAATGCTCAGTCATACTACAGAGACTCAACCATACCACATAAGTTGAAAACATATTACAAACAAATCAACTTGTGCAAATGTATTTTGAAAAAAATAGCCATTAGGTAAGTATGCAAACCAAGGACAGCATTTTATATATATATATATATTTAAAATGAACAAATGAAAATTTGCTTTCTGTTTCAAAAATTATTTTTGACATTTATTATTTTGCAGAGTTTTTGTGTTATTATTCAGATAACACCATTATTATGCTTGGCACTTTACAGATGTCTCTAAGAATGAGGTCACTGCCTTGAAGAGCATATAATTAACCCTCCTGTGAATTATATACTGAGTAATTGAGGATAGTATATCTATCTGCCTGTGAGCTATACAGACAACATTATTCAGGATTACATATTACATATTTGTATTACTCTGGGTTCCAGTTTGCATCATCTAACACAAAAATGAAAACAAGAGAGTGGTGAAAAATTTAAGAAACAATTCAAGCAAGATAACTGTTTTCTCATTTGCTTTTTTGTAGATGGAAGCAAAGTGAATGGGTTACCAAGACAACCGTTTCATGAAATCTGATTGTCAAAATCTGTTAGGAAACAAGTAGTCTATAATATGAGCCTTTGGCTAAATGAAATCATCTGATATGATGGAACTCTAAAATTACCTTATAATTTCAATTAAAACAAGTTTCACCCATTCAATCTTGAATGCTGGCCACTATATTCTGCAATTGTCAGTCTTTGAATAAATAGTCAAAGTCTAGGGAGCAGATCTACTAATCCTTTTCCCTTCCCTGTTCTTCAATAATGATTTTCTTTGTGCTGACCACCATAACTGAAAGAACACTTTTGCAAAGCTAGCACAAAAAGGTTTACATTTTCCCAGCCAAAAAGCAGTACTGAAGAGATTGTTTAGTATTCACAATATCACTTCTATCCTTCTTTGCCCTGTCTAGGCAGCTAGGGAGTTAGATCCTGTGTATATAAACCAAAGAGAACAGTGTGAGAAGAATAAAGGCTTTGCAATTTCCATTTATTTTTGTCACTTCATTTTTGTTTCTCTTTCTCAAATTCTCTGATCTAAAAGTAGCATAGATTTTTCACTTGCCAATACTAAAAACGTGCAATCATTATTAGTATCAAATTAATGATGTAGTGAGAACATAACCATCTCCCAAGGAATGTATGCCCTTTTTGTGACACTGGTCCTGTGTATTAACCTCTCTACAAATGGAAGGAATAATATTATTATTATTATTATTATTATTAGTAATAATAATAATAATAATAATAATAATAATAATAATAATAATAATAATAATAATCTACCATTTATTTATCTTTGTTTATATATGGAATATATGCATTTTACATGCATGTAAAGAACACTTTTTATATTAAAACACAGAAATGTACACACGGGTCTTCAAAATTATGTGCTGTTTCACGATGCTTTTCCTGTAAAAGATGTTTAACTATAGCTTATGAAAGGTTCTGATTTTTCTCTTGGTAGGTTTCTAGAATCTCTGGGAAACACTAAGAGCTCCAGATGGAAGAATTTTTTGAAAAGCTTGATTCAAGAGACTTCTGAATTTTGGCAGATAAATGCTGCATATGTTGTGTGGAGGTGATCTCCTGTGGGGGACAGGAAGATGATCTCTTAATGCACATTCACCAACTGTCATAAGGCTGAAAAGAATATGCACGTATTGTGCAAAGATACTTATCAAAATTTCAAGCCCCTGTTTTTCAGTGCAAAAGCTAAAATAAATCATAAAAGTGAACTGTCATGTTCTTCAGGGAATGAATTAAACATGCTGTTAAGTGTATACACCATTGGGGAAAAAAAGTGGTCTTTTTTAACCCCTATTTATATAACTCCCTTTAAAAAAACTGATTTCCAACAGCATGTTTTATTGAGGGGAAAAAAAAACCCAACTCTGAACATGCCAGCATCACATACAAAAATCCAGCTGATATTTTCAGACTAAGTGAAGGTATCGTTCTAAACTAAAATAACCAGACTAAAGTAAATCATTAACTAGGACAAAAAATTAATTCTGTTTAAACAGTGGCAGTACAGTAACCTTTCT
Source organism: Poecile atricapillus (assembly GCF_030490865.1). Lineage (NCBI taxonomy): Eukaryota > Metazoa > Chordata > Aves > Passeriformes > Paridae > Poecile > Poecile atricapillus. The sequence continues at coordinate 41,201,900 of NC_081252.1, forward strand.
ACTTAAAATATTTACTGATTTAGGTGCTTTAAGATTTTCAGATCTGTGGCCTAAATATATGGTAAAAAGCCCCACAGAATGAAAATTAATTAATTATTTTCCACGGGTTTTTTTACTGTAAAAGACCACAGTTTCCACTGGAATGAAAATAGGTTTAGAATAAATTTAGTAGTTCCACTTGTTGACCATATACATAAAGTTCCCTCTTTATCCAACAGGTGAAATGTTTATACCAGGCAGCAGTGTCATAGCCCATAGGATTGTTTTGGAGAATATTAATAAATGTGGTTTTCCTTAGAAAGTAATGAAGTCTCTTCGAGAATGTGGGACAAGTAGGAACTTTATTGTAAATGGGGATCTCAGCACTCACAAGGAGATCTAATTCTCACTGCTGTTCTGTAGACTCTTTTATTGCTTATTAGATATAATCTAATCTGCTAAAATCTGCCAAAAGTTTATTTTTCAATAATGATCACATTTTTGTTCAGAAACAAATTGTTCCATATGAGTTGAAAATGCAGCCCTCATTAGGCAATTCTCACAGCCTTAGGCTCCTGGTGTTTTATCTAACAATAATCAGTTTGGGTTTTTTTATTTTTTTTTTTTAACTTAGAAGATGATGGTTTACTGATAAAGACTATGGAATGGCCTGGGTTGGAAGATCACCTGAAATATAATTGAGGTCCAAACCCATTTCCATTGGCAGTGGCACCTTCCACAGTCTTCGGAGAGATACAAACAATGCCTTCTGATACAAACAACAAGCTCTAAAATTCTGAACCACCTATTATTCTGCATTTTAGGAATAATTTGCATACATAGAAAAACAAAGCTTCTCATTCAAGAGGGGATATTTAAGTATCAATGAAGCACTGAAAAGTCTCCCTTGCAAAATTCAAATTTAAAATAATTAAAAAGGTAATTTTAAGAGCAGCAAGAAGCACAATTAGTCATTGTTTCAAAAGATTAAAAAAAAAAAAAGGTTATATGAGAATCTTAGAACAGAATTGCAAGTCTTGACATCATTGTTTGTAACTTGATACATTTCTGTGTATTTACCTAAAGTACAAATATACTTCTTTTTCGTTCTCTAAAGGTTATTTTACTTTCCATGGCCAAATATTTAGTTGTCTTAAGTAATACTACACATTTTTTTTATTTTTTTTTTTAATTAGCCACACCATATTGTGCAAGTTGACATATAATAGAAGTGAGAAAATGGTGTTACATCTTTTTCATGTAGCTCATACAAAGTGGATATTCATCATGACATTTGGCATGCAAAACAGTGACTCGGCTGGTTAGGAATACCAAGGAGGTAAATCCAGATGGGGAAAAAATTGAATGATTTGGACTAATTAGCACAGTTCAGAAAACTTAAACAATTTGAATGGGTTCCAAAAAAAGACAGATGTAAAAAATGTCTCTGCAATGCCTTGGTTTAGTTTGTTTATTGCTTCCTCAGGTACAGATGCTGGAAATATTACAAGAATAAGGCTTAAAAAAGAATAAAGAGCTGTTTTTGAACTAATTATCTTCTCTGTTATACTACAGATGGACTTTCCTTCAAGGCTGAAGAATCAAGTTACCTTTTCTTCCTCATGCATTTCACCCTGAAAAGCTTTAAAATGGGCATCTTAGTAGTACCTCTAGAAAAGTACAATTAGACAAGGAGTACTACCATTCAGTTGCAATTTGGTGTTTTCACATTTAGATAAGAATTACACACACTGTAACATCTAGTGTCCTAGTGTGGTATAGAAACCAAAGCTGAATTACTTACTGTAATGTACAGCTCTCATTTAGAAAGTCAAATGTAGACTTTCATCCTCTTTGCAATGTATGTATAATATATGTTTTACATATACAGGTATTTAGTGCCGGGACAGTGACTTTACCATATACTTCATTCTAGTCACTCAGTTACCACCGCCACACCATTCAACCAGGATACAACTTTTCTTTGTTAATACAATACTTATATAATCATTGAACCATATCGAAGATGATTCTAGCAGAGAACTGCTGGTGAGTACTGTATTTTTAGGAAGCAGCACACAGATTAGCAAAAATGCTGCTTAAAAATGTTTTCTAATGTGTCTAAAAGAGCTGTCCAAGCACAGAACAGAAAAACAGGCAAGATGGAGTTGTATAGTATCAGTAGTACTTGTACACTAGTACTTGCAAAGACAAGTGATTTTTCTGGGTCTCAGAAGAGTCACTGTAAGGATTATTGACATGAAAAGAATGTGAAGAGGTAGCTCTTAAAGTGTAAGCCATAAATGCAAATTGGTTTTGTCTTGAATTTGCTGCTGCCCATATGAAGCTGATATATATGCAAAATAGTATCTTTATCACATGCTAATGCAGACAGAATACCAGACATCCTAATGCACAAGACCTGCCTAGTATTTGACTTTACAGTTCAAACGAAATAGACAGAATTTAAGTGGATTATATCACAAGTATGTTGTGATGTGAATGTCTTCAAAACCTTCCTAGAGTGAAGCTACTTTTAGGTAAAAAAATATTCCATTTTACTAGTAAGCCCTGAAAAGTCAATCCAGATAAATATATCCAATAATTTACCATGCCAGTGTTCAAATACCAACAAATTTATCATGCACACACTGAGGAGCTTTTTGTTAGTTCTGAATGTTTTAAAAAGGGCAATGTCACATACCTACAAGTGCAATATAAAGCATTTGAAAGTATTAACTACTACATGTACTTCACAACTAATATAAAAACAAAGCACCAGTGCTTGATCAATAGATTGAATAACAGCTGTCTCCCAGTCAGAAGATGAAATACATATCTAACAACAGTACGACTGCATTCACTGATTGTCTGATAGCTGTGATTGAAAAGGCAGGCTGATAGGTTCACCACCAAATGTTTCACAAGGTTGTTTTACCTAGAATATTCCCAAGGGGAAGACAGTGAATTGACAGAAGTCAATGGGGAAATAAAAGGGTTACGTATCTGTAACAATAACATTTTCATAAACATTATTTTAGACATCTGAATCTCCTCTGCCTCACATTCCAGTATATGTGTATTCTTCTTCATTATAAAAATTATTTCCTCCAACTTATTTGTAGGACAAAGATGTGTTTATGTTTTTCTGTGACTGTAACACTTGCTACAGCTGCTGAGCAGAGGAGGGATGCATGGCTACATGAGCATGGTACAGTCAAGGCTATCATGGTCTGACATATGACTCTCTGGTTAGACAGCCTCCTGACACCTCAAGACTCGGAGATCTGTATTCTTCTTCAGTATATGCAAATTGCTAAATGAAGATAGGAATGACAGATTTTTCAAATCTTGCTTGCCTAGACTGTTTACCTTAGCATTCACATTTAAAATTACAGCAAAATGTGATTCTCCAGGTAGGAGGAATGCATAGTAGGCTGTACAAGAGTCTCAGATAGCTTCACTCACTACCTGAGTACACTGGAGACTTCAGAAGTTCTCCCTAATCTCCATAATCATGGGGAGTCACTAACCACATCACGTCATTCCAGCAGACATGCATCCTTAGAAAGTAAAGTACCTGCTTTGTTGGCCAGTTTGATTCAGCACAAGTTTGTTTCCAAGATAAACACATTCAAAAATTATATTAACAGAATTAAATACACAAGCTTTAAAATTTAAACTTTAAAAATTCACCAAAAATCCAAGAGATAAAATGTAATGTATTTCATATTCTATGCCAAGATTATTCAGGATTTTCATGTTATCAGTATTTTTAGGTGTCCCAAATAAGGTGGGTATATCAAGGTGAGAGATATTTCAATACAATACAGACCTCAGGTAAAAAATAATGTGATGAAAGTCAGACTAAATCCTCCACAAATATATGTTTCTGCCACAGAACAAAATGAGCATGCTCACGCTAAAGGTGGCTTAAGAAACTTAAGTAAAATGTAAATAGTCAGGTTTTTTACTGAAAATTAATTGGTAACCATGACTCCAAACCTACAGTGTTTGGAACCTAGAAGGAACCACTAGCATTTTAAATTATTGTACAGCCATGATAGAATACTTTTAATGGAGAAGACTGCATGAAAAGAAAAATCAGCTTAGACAAATGTATTTGATTCTTCTGTGTAAGTACAAATCACCAGTGTCACCATCTCATGAAGCAGGTTTTTTTGGTATAGACAAGAAAGGTTATCAGTTAAAAAAAAAAAAAAACAAACCAAACTTCTTAGGAAAAATTTCAAACACAGAAGTTAGTTTGACATCTCTCTACCAGTCACCATGCAACAACATCCATTTAGGTGTCAATATATCTATCAAAATTCTGTGCTGCACATGCATTTACAGAAATTTAAATTTGATCATATACAACAAGAACAAAAAACCAAATATTAAAAGGAAAAAATATATCATTACACACAAAGAATAAATCAGGCGATAACCAGTTTGAGCAAAGTATTTTTGAATAGAAAAATGTTTTTTACTATATCCAGTTGTATAAGCCAAATAAAAAGTTAATGGACTTGTCTTTGACCTTGCATAGCTTTTATGGGTGGAAACAAAATGCTCTTTTGCTCATTTTTGAATGAACAATTTAGAAAAAAATATAAAGCAAAATACTTCATTAAGCCACAGATTTTTATCTAAACTCTTCCAAAATATCAGTTACCAATGTATCTATTAGCGTGCTTCAGAGAGATTTAAGTCTATGTTCACAGATTTGTAATGTGGCAAAGATTAAGGTTTTCTGGTTGCTGGCTTTTTTAAGTCAATAAAGACAGACAAATCATGGTCCCCTCATGGCACGATTCTCATCAGACTAATAGACTGGGTTAAGGAGCAGGTTTGAGGTTTTGATGCTCTGATGGAGCAGAGATTAAATCAATTAGGAAAGTGCAAGGATGGACATGGCAGGAAGTATGATTTTCTGCATTAGTTCTTCTATCAATTAACACAGGCAAGTAAGCACACTGAGTTGAGCACAAAATCAGTGCTATCCTGCAATAACCAAGGGCAAGAAAATAAAACTGAAATTCATTTCAAATTAACAAAAGAAAACCCCACCAAAAACCCCTAAGTTTTCCTCACTGTTCAAAGCACTAAGTTCCCAGGAAACCTCCTTTTCTCAGTTATGCTCAATAAAAAAATAGGAGAGTAAGGAAAACACCACTGCAATGTTGAAGTTACAATACTAAAGCTGCAGTAAAAATCTACCAGCAAAGAAGTTAAAATTGAAAATTGCTTATCAGTTTCTGAAAAGCAGAGATATATTAGTAGATTTTTGTTTGCTTAAAAGGATGACTTTTCAACAGACTTTATTGAATCCTTTTTTATGTACGCAGAGGAACCCCTATTACCAGCATCATATACACAAAAGAAAAACAAGATACATATATATGTTCATACCATTATTTTTGAATGGGTAAAAACAATTTAATCTTCTTTATTACCACAAAATTTCTATCTTTTATTTTTGCATATCAAAACCATAATATAAACACTAAAAAGGTAATTTAATAATGCAAACCCAAAATGGTTTGAAAATGTGTGAAGATTACAAAGATGTAAATAAGAAATAAGAGAGAATAACCAGCTTTATTTTCAACTGTTGGATAAAATATACATTTTTTATGTATCATACATTAAATTCATACACCAACAACAGCAGGGAAATTGTTCTTGTAGCATGCTCACATCAGAAAATTCAGATAATGCAAGAGCAAAGACAGAAGTATAGCCCAATGAAGAACTGCATAAGATAGTGATGCAATTACCAAAACCAAGAAAAGTTAAAGAGCGTACCTAAAAATTCAGGTAAGTCTCAACCATTTTTTATTATGCACTTTTATTAAGCTTCACATGGTACACTGACTTTGCACATCTGGCTTGGAAATTCACAATTTTTTGCCATACAGCCCAGCAGCCAAAAAGGAGACACAATCCCATCAAGCATATACTATGTAGATATTATTCAACTTAGACAATTAAATGTTAGGTAGACTGAGAATTGAAAATTATTTGATTTAATATTGTTCCTGCTGGGTTAGGCTAAGGTCATAGAATTCTAGAATCAATTGGTTTGGAAGGGAACATCTAAAGATCATCCAGTTCCAAGCCCTCTAACATGGACGGGGACATTTTTCACTAGATCAGGTTGCTCAAAGCCCTATCCAGCCTGTCCTTTAACACTTCCAGAGATGAGGCATCCTCAGCCTCGTTGGGCAACTTGGTCCTGTGCCTCACCACCCTCATAGTAAAGAATTTTTCCCTAATATTTAATCTAAACCTACTCTTCTCCAGCTTAAAGCCATTCCTCCTAGTCCTGATGCTACATGCCCTTGTAAAAAGTCCCTCTCCAGCTTTATTGTAGGCACCCTTCAGGTACTGGAAGGCTGCTATATGATCCCCCCAAAGCCTTCTCTTCTTCAGGATGAACCACCCCAAACTTGCCTCATAGGAAAATAGCTCCAGCCCTCTGATCAACTTTGTGGTCCTCCTCTGGGCTTGTTCCACCAGGTCCACATTTTTCTTGTGTTGGGGGTCTCAGAGCTGGACAGTTTTTCATGAGATGGGCTCTCATGACAGCAGGGTGGAGGGCCAGACTCACCTTCCTTGACTTGCTGGCCAAACTTCTTTTGATCCACCCCAGGATGTAGTTTGCATTCTGGGCTGCAAGTGCACGTTGCTGAGACATATTGAAATTCTCACCCATGAAACATTTGTGTTCAACACATCAAATAAGTCATTCTTCTCTTGGAAAAACTTCTGCACCATTTTGATCATGGTGTTCTTTACTAGAAAAATAAGCATCTTCAGTTTAATTAACTTAGGGTGCTTCATTTTTTTTTTTTTTTTTTTTTGACACAGAGTAAAATGAAGGTATATTTTAAATATTAATAGATCAAATAATATTTTACTTGATCATTGTATCTGAAGTACTCCAGTCAGGCAGAAGATTAATTCTGACCACATAGGACAGAGCAACCAGAGATGTACCTACAGACTGGGGAAAAAGAGACTGGAGAGCAGCACTGTGAAAAGGGTCCTGGCTGTCCTGGTTGACAGAAAGTTGCATGTGAATCAGCAGTGCCCTGGCAGCCAGGAGGGCAAACTGCGTCCTGAGGTGAATTAAGCAAAATATCACCAGCCAGTCAAGGGAGGGGATTGTCCTGTTTTGCTCTGTGCTGGTGCACCTCACCTTGAACAGTGCAATTTTGAAGGCAGACCTCAACACAATCTACAGCTTCCTAAGGAGGAGTAAAGGAGGGGCAGGCACTGATCTCTTCCCTCTGGTGACCACAGATAGCATCTGAGGGAACAGCATGAAGCAGTGTCAGGAGAGGTTTAGGCTGGATGTTTGGGAAAGGTTACACCCCAGAGGGTGGCTGGGCACTGGAACAGCTCCTCAGGGCAGTGGTCACAGCACCAGCCTGACAGAGCTCAAGGAGTGTTTGGACAATGCTCTCTGGTGTGTGGTGTGACTCTTGAGGCTATCTTGTGCAGGCCAGGAGTTGGACTTCAATGATTCTTGTGGGTCACTTCTACCTCAGGGTATTCTATGATTCCATGAAAAATCATACACAGTGGTATGAACCTGGGTGACAAGAATTATACTAGAATAATATATGTAAACAAATTAATATCTCTTCCAAGAGAAAACTATTAAATGTAGTTGTAATAATACAAAATAGTAATTTAAAATATTCCTCCTTTTTCATGTTGGTTTACTTCTTTTGTAGGCTCAGTATGAGTTATTACAGTTGCTACCTAAGCCATTTTCTTTCAGGATTTTTTTTCCTGTCCTATTTAATACTGACTACTGGAAGTGTATTAAAAAGTGATCTGGAATGTACTCATAAGAAAAAAAAAATCCAACTAGCTAGACAATGAGACAGCAGACAGGAAAAAAAGAAAATCTATATAATATACATCTTATAAAATCTTTATATAAATAAAACCATTTCAAACATGGAGGATATCAGAATAAAGAATTTCACTGCTTCCTTTGTGATGTCTCACTCATTATATAAGCTTCATTTTCCCCCAGCACATTTTTCCTAAATTATCTTCCATTAGCTACTATGAGCTAGCACTTTTTCTTTCAAATAGCTCAGTGGAAAAAAACAATATATAAAATTCTAAAATATCTAATATTTGCATAGAAATATGTCAGCTATGTGCTTTATCTTCATCTTTCACACTTCTTTTGCAGCAATATTCAATATTTAAGTTGTTTAGGCGAAAGGTTCCTTTTGTTCATAGAATACAGTAGATTGTAAGTGCTTTATTTATATATATAAAATGTATGCCCATTAAGATCTTGACTTTGGTGTCCCATGTATCTTAACGTTATAAAAAAGGCAGAAAACAAGCACATGTGCTAAACTGAAACACTCTTTGAAGACTTAAAAGGACCATCAACCCCAGAATCTCAGCAACTGGGAGTATCTGCTGAATTTTTAGTATTATTTTTACATTCTTATATTGCCTTTCCAGCTGTGGGGCTTCCAGCATAAGAAGGACAGGGACTTGTTGGAGCAAGTCCAGAAGGGAGCCATGAAGATGAGGTAGTCCTCTCCTGTGGAGTCAAACTGAGACAGTTTTTCAGCCTGAAGAAGGCTCTGGGGAGGCTTTTAGCAGCCTTCCAGTACCTAAAAATGGCTGACAGGACAGCTGGAGAGGGGCTTTTTACAAGGACATGTAGTGATGAACAAGGGAAAATGGCTTTAAACTGTCAGAGGGTAGGTTTATACTAGATGTAAGAAAGAAATTCTTTACTTTGAGAGTGCTGAGTCACATACAATCTGTTCCAAAGAAGTTTCCCAGAAAAGTCATGGATGTCCCATCCCTGGAAGTGTTGAAGGCCAGGCTGGATGAAGTTTTAAGCAATCGGGTCTAAAAGGAAGTGTCCCTGCCCATGCTGAGTGTGGCAGGGTTGATGACTACATCTTTAAAGGTCACTTCCAAATCAAACTATTATATGATTTTTAAAAAATAAAAATAAGGAGACCCTTATTATGATAAAAAGTGGCAACTGTTCCTATATTAAGGCTGGAGGTGTTTTGTCATTTAGGTGTCTAGAATTACACATTAAGCTACAAGTCCAAAATGACCTTAGTTTCATATCTCTTTTGCAGAACATGAAATTCTCTTGAAAGATGCACAATTTTCCTAGCTGGGGCAAGGGCAAGAATTACAAGTGGAAGGACAAGAATTACAAGAAAGGCAACTGTGATAGTCCTGCACAATAAGCAAACCTTCAAATTTTTATTTCAATAATCTATTTAGTGACAGCCTATTTAAAATATGCATGCAAACACTAGAATTCCTCATCATGTTCTCTTTACTGTTCTTTTTTTTCCCCCTTCCTCTCTCTTTTCTTCTCATTCTATAATTATTTTCAGCTTTATTCAACAGTTTCAGCAGAGATAGAATGGCCCCATTTTAACCTGACATACAGATCAATTGTTAGAATATACTCAGGGATGTAGGAAATGTAGGTGAGAAGGGACTTGATCCCAAGCATATGCTGTAACCATTAACTTAGCACTCCTCATCTCTGATGCATTTTCAGATCACACTTCTCAAGATGAAACCTGGAAGTCAGCACAGGCAAAGCAACACAGATGAACTACACAAAGATGTGAAACTCACTAAGCCAGTTACTGGCAGCTCCACTTCCAGGATGTCTCTAATGCAACTTAAGGTATTTTGGTACGTACACATTTTAGAAGCCACCAGGATTAGGCAAAACGTTATGAGGTTTAGTGAGGATCAGATTAAAAAGCACATACCTAAACTCTAACTCCCTTTTGGATGAGTCCTAAGTATTCCACTCTTCTTATACAGACAACTGCAAGAGATTCAGGCTGGGAACTTGAAAATATAGTGCTACTGTCCATCACAGCCTACATGAAACTACGGCCACTGGAAGCTTCCCTGCCAATCCAATCCAATCCAATCCAATCCAATCCAATCCAAAACTGAGTTGTGGGAGGTTCTCTGGGGACAAGTATCTAAGAAACTTCGGAGGAGGAGGAAGGGGGAAAAAATGAAAGTCTACAAAAAAAGCCCCACAAAACCAAACACCAACATGATGACAAGATTTTAGATCTTCCTGCTGGTATTAAACAGTTTTTATTCCCACAATTTCTTTTACAAGAAGTCGAGTATTTTTCTTCATTTTAAAGCATGGATACACCTGAAGACAAGTCTCTTTGGAAGTTCATGATGTAGACACTTGATGCAAAACCTTGATGAGGATTACTGAATATTTTGTGGCAGAAAATGTCAAAATGTACAGCTAACGTATCTGTAGATCCAGGTTGCACACATGTTGAAATAAAGGCATTCATATTTTTTTCTGCATATGAGCTCTGACAAGGTCATGGTTAGGTCCCAGCACTTCTACTGCAGTAACATATCACAGTAAGAATTGTGCTTCCTTCTATTCAAGTTTATTGACTTCAACTTTTCTTCCATCCCACTGCTGAAGAGAAATTAAGGGGAAGGAAGAGGCCTTGGGGTCCCCAGAAAACTTCAAAATAAAAGAGACCAGCAGGATAAATTACAATAACATTGTCCTCTATGCAAATTAGAAACATGGAGAGAGGTGCTTTAGTGGCATTCTACTACCTTTGCAAGATCTTAAAATGCAGAAAGTTGTAAATATTCTCCGTGATGCTTCAATCCATTAGGCTTATGTTCTACATCCCTAGGAATGAAGTAAAAGTCATATCTATCACTTTCAAAACCACCAATCAAACAAAGATAATTGGAAAAGATACTAGAAGAAGATCCACCTAGCTGGAGTCCAGTAAAAGCATCTTCTCCACATCTCTGTGCACTAATTTACATATATGTTTTACCTTTCACTTCTGATAGGCTACTCAAAAGACATGACAGCCAGGACAAGAAAGAGGTGCACCTGCATCTTGCATTACAAGTAAAATATTTAATCAAAATAATTTCCAAATTACAATGCATTTCTGCTCTTTCTGGAAAATTATAGGTCATTTTAGTTATGCAGTAAATCACTCTTCAAAAATCAAAGTGATAGGATTTTTAGGCTTATTTTATTTGGGGGATCTGGGCGTTTTTGGTGCAGGGGGAAGTTATTTTTCCTTAACATCTTAAAGATATCCTCATCTCTGACACACTTTGCTGTCTGGAAGTTGGCACCAGCTTCCTGTATTCTCATTGCAGTCCATCTGTTAAAAAAGATCCAGTGGGTGTTTAAGATATATTTTGCTACAGGTACTAGCTGTCTCCTTATATACAACCTAAAGGAGAAAAGGGAATCACTGAAGGTGAACAAAATTTAATTCCAATTCTTTTCTTTTGACAATCCAAAGTTCATTTTGGAAAATACGGAACACATTGGAAATAACAGTGCTACAAATGGGAAATAAAAGCAAAGAAAGCTGTGAGATTTAAGACTGTGCCATATGTCCTCCACTGCCTTGTGCACCCACTTGAAAGTAAACTCCTTAAGCACAGCCTCTAGAAATCTGAGTCCCCAGTGCCAGTGACTGAAGTTGTGGCCATTTTATTTACTGTTCCTGGTTTTTCTTGCAGCTCTGTCTCTCACATTCTTTAACATGTTCCAATGAAATATGAAGTATTTATTCGTGAACTTGAAGAGATTTAAAGCCCTGGAGAGGAAAATAATTTAAGATCTGACTATATATCAGTGGGCTCTGTGCAGTTCTATCAATTTCTGTAAAAGCAGCACAGAGTTAGAATCACAGGACTACTTGGGTCAAACTGAACAGCAATATGTCTAGTTATTTTTCTCAGAAGAGAAACAAACAGCAGGAAACTATTAATGAAATAGACTACAAGAAATGGAAACTTCCTAAAGGAAAGAAAAAATAAAATTGTTTTACAAAAGTAGTTCTAAAAGGCTGAAAAATTATTTCCCATTTATCAAGGAACAAGCAATGTTTTCAAAAGCCATGGAGTTTCTCCAAACTTGAACGAAAATGAATGAAAAGGAAAATTTTCTCTGCTCTTTTCACCACCAACAAAATATAGACTTGCTACTAGGTGTATGCTAGCCTTTAAAAATGCTTATGTATCATTGGTTTTACTTAACTTTCTTGTTAAAAACATATCTTCAATTGCCTACATAATAATTAGGCAATAAAGGTGAAAGGTTAAAACAGTGAACAACTTCAGAAACTGTAATAACATTTTTTTAAAAATTGAAAACCTACCATCTTTCTCCCTTTTATTTTCTCCTATCAGTAGCAGTATAATAATTATTTTTTTTAGTTTTTCTGTTCAAATTTTGGCTTAGTTAAACTATGCAGAGAAATAATTAAGTCAGCCAAAGATGGTTCAAGAGAAAAGGAGAAAACAGAAAGATAAGCTACAAGGAGTATTGGGAGAACTAAGACTTGTTAGCTCCACATTTTTTTCCCTATTAAAATCTTTAGAGAGCATTAGAAGGCATTGCACCAGATCATGACTCAGTGTTCATCTAGCTTCAGTTTTAAACTTGAATAACTTTTATAACTAATTTTTCCACCTTCTACTTTCAGCTATTTTGGGTTGGAGCCTGCCTACTTCTTATTTGTCTAGGGTGCCATTTTTTATTGAAGCATTTACTTAGAAATACTTTCAAAACCCTTTCTGAGATTCCCAAGTAGTTAGAATGTTTGGTTGTGTATAAGATGGTTTCCAAACTGTACTTTTTCTGGTACTTATTAAACACCTGCAGGGCCAAAACATGAAGTATGAAATATTTACCATGCAATGTGAGTTTACTCTCCAGAATTTCTATTGATCAGCAAAGGATGGGAAGCATACGAGTTGTGCAGGTGACAAAAGCTACGTGCTATTTCGGATCCAGATGTGCAGAATTATAACACTGGCATTCTTAGGGATTTTTTTGATTAACTGAAACCTCTGTGAAAGGTACAGTGAAGCCTGGCTCCCTATGTTAGCCTAGCATGAATGGCAAAACAAAGCTGGCTGCTGCTACTGTTGCCTCTTCTATAGCTGATTGCAGGAGAAATCTACCCATGGGAATTCCTACCTGAATATAGTTTTTTAAAAAAAAGCTTTGCAACTAATGAACATTACATGTCCTCAGCTCTGTACAACTCTTTTATTTTACAAAAATAGATGGCTTTGACAAAGTCCATACCTCTTCCAGTCATCAGCTGCTTGACTGAAGCAAATGAACACAGCCCATGGCATTGTCAGTAGCAAAGCTATTTCCTCCAGATGCTGGACTTTTGTTCATGCTGTGATGTGGTCAGTGGAAAAGATTTTAATGTCTCTGCAATCTAAAAATTCCTTCCTTTTCCCTTCATGTCCCTTTTCTTCCCGTTTTACTGGTAACATACTAGAGGTCAGCATCAACTGTAGAAATCAGTTAATTAGATCAACAATTACTATGAACTTGTGGATGTTCAGATTCAAGTTTTCTCTGTGTTCAAACTACTTTTCAAAAATCTATTATAAATTTAACTATTGTGGAAGTGTTTTGAATGTTAGCATACATAAGGATTACAACACATGGAATTCTGCTTCTTTATAGATTCACATAAAAAAGCACTTTGTCAGTTGCTTTTCTATAGTGAGCTGTGGAAGAGAGAATGGCAAACTATAGCACAGTCTAAAGCAGTTATGAAATATTTATCTTTCTTGTGTTATGCATTAGAACAACTAGGTCTGACTGATGTATAATGTCTTCAATCCCACCAAACTAAAATAAGTCCAAAGACTTTAGAACAAAGAAGTAACATAGAGTCAAATGCTGTGCATTTCTTCATTTTATTTGTAAGTTTGCATTTCTGTCCCTCCCACCACCACTCTAAGACAACAGACACATTAAAAAAGGGGGGAAGAATCCGCTGCCTGTTTCAGCATCCAAGGGATTTTTCCTCCCTGCCCTCCAGCGAGACCCCGTGAGAGCAGCAGGCTGGGAGCCTGCTCTGCGCATGATTCCTGGACCACTGCCGTTGCCTTGCCAACGCAAAGGGAGAACTCGGGGCTTACATCGGGCATTTCAATGCAGTGACCCACTTACTGTCTGTCAACAAATTCACTGGGACAATAGTGAGTGTAACACATTACAGAGATTAAATCCCAGGGACTGAACTACAAAGATGTCTGGAAAAAAATCTTTGTCAGTTTGAAAAGCCAGAACACTATAAACAGAGTTAACGGTAATATGTTTTAATCCTCCCATGTATTCGTTGCTTTAAAGGAGAAATTTCTACCATGATAATCTGTATTCATTATTTGTGTATTTATTTTTTTAACTCGGTTCACAAAATTAAGTCAATATTGCCATAAGAGTAATGGGAATGAAATAGCTTTTGTATTTTGCATTCTTGGCTAGAGCTGAGCAGAATTAAGACCTGAAAACCTTCTTTCAAGCTAAAAGAATGCAATGGTTAATTTAGAATATATTTGTACAGATGGCTATCGTAGGAGCAATTCGTTACAAAAACCCCCACAGTGGTTCCTGCAAGACAGTTAGATCACGGATTTATATTTAAAAATTAACTATGTGCAGGCTAGTTACAGGTTTCCCATTCAATTCTTCCCCTTTACAAATATAATATTGCAGGCATGCTCAAAATCTTCCCCCTTCCTTCATTTCCCAGTTTTCTTCTGATCTTTTCATTCTCTGCAAATAGATTATTCAAACATAAATAATTTGCTTAAAGAGGCTGGCAACTACCAAGAGAACTAAATATACATAATGGCATATTACCAAATGGAAAAAACGTATGTTTAATATATGTTTACCTACATTCTTCAGTTTCTTAGCAATATTACCCTGTCACTTTAAATAAAAGTCAGCAATTTTTTTTAAACTCATGTGTCACCAGTTACCAAATGGAATTATCTGAGGAACCATGCAGTGAGCAAAAAATAGCTGCAGCCTTCTGCAGTATCTGTAGAAAAGGCTATTTTTTAATCCAGTGAAGGTTTATTTATATGTTCACTCTTAATATTTTGTATATTTCTATGAGTTGCCTGGCTATATGGATCCATGTTGCAGCAATTAGATATTACCAAAATTCTTGGTTTGGATTGTTTCTCCACCACCTACCTCTAGCAGAAATACCTTTCTAATTAACACGTTAGAGTGGGTATTGCTTCACATCCTGAAGCTGATATTTCTAAACCTTTGTGGCTTTCAAACTCCCATAGTTTCTGTATGACATTTTTTTAAAAATTATTTTCGGGAGGTGTGGGGGAATGCAAATGTTCCTTATGGCTGCATGAGATTACTGATACTAGACAAACTTAAAGGTGAAAACTTTATTCTAGAACATTCAGCACCAGTGAGTGGTAAAAATTGCAATTCTAGATTATATATAATATCCCTGCAGTGCTGTCTAACAGATTAGCTAGTTTAGAGATATGATGAACCACACACCACCCTCTTACTTCCAGCCACCTTTCCCATGCACATTCTTTATATTCCACACTGCTGACCACTCAGTCCTTCCTCTGGGCTCTTCCAGCTTTCTTGCTTTCCACAAAATTAAGTCCCAAATCTCTCATATCTTTAAAAGGCTCCCTAGGCCACTGCTACTATGCCATGCAAAAGGAACACAGGGGCTTTCCTTTCTATCTCCCAGGAGGATTATCTTTGTTCATAATCTTGTCTTATTCCACACACAGTTGAATTCATGTTTGCATTTGTTGTTTAAAATATCAGAATATTATAAAACTACATATGTTAAATTCTTTAGACAATATATATTTTTTATCAAATCCATAAGCTCCCATTCTTCACAGATACTACATACTAGTAATAGAGATACACAGCTGTGTTAATTTTCTTGTTCCACTCCTTTCCTCTCTTCCTTACACTCTACTTCTCTCATATGTAGGAACTTGCATTATTATGTCAATATTTTCCAATGTAAAACAATGTTTTTATTTATTAATTTTCCAAAATCAATTATTAAGGATGATTTGGCTATGCATGGTGTCCCTCTAGGCTACAGTCTTTAAAGTTACAGCCAAAATACCTCCCACTATTCCAAAGAGTGAAGTTGAAGGAAAAGATATGAATTTTCCCTCAAGGTTGGGAAATCCAGCAAACTTTTCTTTGAACAACTTCAAGATTTCTTTCAGGATTTACAGGAGGGACTTGAAAATGGCAATGGTTCAGGCATACTCTCAGAGGTGGGCTCTTTGAAGCATTCCTAAAAAATTCCTTCGGATTTGTTCCATGAAATTTGTGATACACACACATACACAAGAGATTTGCTGTGTCTATAGAACAAATGCTGTCAGGAATACAGTCCAGGTCTGCTGAGTCATAGCACAGCTTCTCCAGTATCTCTGCAAAACAGGACATAGAAAGAATCATCCTGAACTGAGTGCATCTTATGGAAACCTTATAGTGCCCTTGTGAAGAGGGAATATCTGCTGGTTTACCAAATGCTCTCCATGTTTTTCAGCTCCTGGAAACTCTATAAGAATTCTTACAGCCCAGTCTGCTGTTCAAGATTACAGGACACATTAACCTTCCAGTTCCCCTCTTTTCCGCGCACCAAGTAACTTTGCATCTGCCAGTGACTAAAAAGTACCTTTCTCCTCAACACATCCTTAAATGAGAGTCATTGTGAGAGAATGATTTCAACATTCCTGCCTCTGTTCCAAATTATGTCAATGACAAATTGGGAGAAAATGCTACTTCAGCTTTCTCTCCACTTTCAAACCACATCTGGAAGGGAAAAGTCACTCTGCTGTATTATGTGAGGTAGTCCTCCTTCCCACATATCCAGCCTTTCCTCCTAGTTAGGAGCTTAGGAAAAACTCCCAGCAGATCTCAGTCCAGTGCCCCTCATCTCCATGAGAAACCACTGCAAAATGCATTTCCAGAAGCCAAAGACAAAGGGCAGCAAAAATGAGGGAATTCAATCTTTTGTACTAGAGGAACATTCTATAATTCATTGTATATGTCGCACTGAGCAATGGCAAGTATCACCAAAAAGCAGCCTTAACAGTGGACTATGCTAAAGTTTCTGCTCAAAGCAATGTTTGTATATATTTTTTTGAATCAAAATTAATGTGCACATCCTATGCAGCACTGCAACCTAGATGGTGATACTAGATAGCTAGAGAACCATGACTGTGAGAATGATCAACTCCCAGCTGACCCTGACATGGTGCAGTATCTGCTTTTCCAGCTGTATCCCTGCCAGTCTAAGGAATCTAATGGGATTCATTCCAGAATCCTGGTGGAGCTGGCTGATGTATTCATAGAACCTCTGGATGATGTTGAGCAGTCTTGGGAATCCAGAGAGGTCCCAGATGACTGGAAACTGGCAAACATTGTCCCAGTTGTCAAGAAGGGAGAGAAAGACAACCCCACTACAGGCCTGTCAGTCTCACTTCAGTGCCTGGTAAAGTTGTGGAGAGGATTTTTCTGGAAGGTATTGAAAAACATCTGAAAGACAACACAGTCCTCAGCACAGCTTCATGAGAGGAAAGTCCTGCTTATCAAACCTTGTTTCCTCTTATGACAAGGTAACCCACCAGGTGTTGAAGGGAAGCCTTCAAAAGATGTGATCTTTTTTGGTTTTCAGTAAGGCTTTCGATAATGTCTCTTCCAGGATCCTTCTGGACAAAAAGTCCAGCCCACAGCTGGACAAACACATCCATGCAATGGGTGAGCTGCTGGCTCACGGGTCAGCGCAAAGGGTTACACTGCATGGGGTGACATCAGACTGGGGCCCTATCACTAGTGGGGTTCTACAGGGCCCCATCCTCAGCCCTATGCTCTTCAACAACCCCCTAAATTAAAGTAATCACCAACCACAGGAAGTTCAAGAAGGCAAAGAGCCAGATTCTGCACCTGGGATGAGGCAGCCCTGTAGGTACCGTATGGACTGGGGAATGAGACACTGGAAGGCAGTGCTGTAGGAAGAAATTGAGGTGTCTTGGTTGATGACAAATTGGATCTGACTTATTTTGCCCTGGCAGCCAGGAGGGCCAACCATGTCCTAGGGTGTATCAGGCACAGCACCACCAGCTGGGCACTGGAACAGGTTCCCCAAGGAAGTGGTCACAGCACCAAGCCTGACAGAGTTCAAGAAATATTTGGTCAATGCTCTCAGACACATGTGGTGTGACTCTTGGGACTGATGATCCTTGAGGGTCCCTTCCTACTCAGCTTATTCTGTGATTCTGTGATACAGGGCTAAGAGTTCATGGAATTCTGCAGCTAGCTGAAAAGTGATTTTGGTTTTCTTCTCTCAGCTTCTTGCTTCAATAGCAAGTAGCAGGAATAAAATATTATGTAGCTATGATATCACATTCCCTAAACACAGAATAAAAGATGGAGACCCTCCTGTCCTAACAGCTCCCTCTGTACATTAAGCCCTTCCAACCTGTACAGTTACCTAATTTGCTGGCCACTGGCAATTCCAGCAGCTATCCACCCTCTCAGTCCACATAAGACCTGTCCATGGCCCATCAGATGTACTCCACTATCCAGCTCCTGCAAGTGCAGATCTTCACTGAATAGTGACCTAACACTCCCCACTAAGTGTCTACCCATCTACTGCCTTCTACTACATCCCTAGATACAGAGACTCTAATTACACATCCTGAGTAGCCCTGCTGTTTTCTGCTTTAGGAGCCAGGAAATGCATTATTCAAATGAAATGAACTTCTGAAGGATACCTAGCCTCACTATCATAAAATAGTTAACTGTCTAGGACTACATTAATTGTCATCAACTGTAAATGAGGCCTGACTTGAAAATCAGGCCTCCATGTGACACTTAAAACAAGTTTGGGCCATTTTTTAAAAAAATTGTGTGTAGGTGTTTATTTGTTTTCTTTTTATTTTTTTATTTTTTTTTTTAACAGGTCTTCTATTCATTCACTTTTCAAATTTTGTTCTAGAGCTTTAAGAATGCATCCACTTCACATTTTCAAGATGCCTCATTTTTTTATGACATTAAGCCTAATATTAAATTTTGAAAATCTAAGCAGATGTGGCACACAACTTCAGGGAACAGACACCTTATATACTGCATAACTGTTCAAAATTCCCTCATGCTGAAGGTCCTCTTCATTCTTTTGTTGTTCTTTCATTTTCCAGTGGTAATGAATATTGGTGATCATTCATTTCTTCCAGACTGGTTCACCCTCAGATCTACCTGGCTTTGCTGAACAGTGGAACATGAGAAGCTGCACTTGCTTTTCATTTTCCTCTTTCCTATTTCTCCTGGTGAGGAATACTGACATACAAATGTGCTCTACCCCTATTGCTAGCACAGGAAACTTTATGGGTTTGTTTTACTTCATGACTCTGAACAATGGCCTAATGCTTGCTACACAGCAAAGGGAAATATTCTACAAAATGCATTTTTTTTCCTCAAAATATATTCTTGAAGGTCTGTTCATCATCATTTAGAGCAATTTGTTTCACAGAACTGAGAAAGGCAAACCATTTTTCAAAACATTCCATACTCTGCTCTTCTAACAACTACAGTATAGATATATTAAAAAAATAAAATAGTTATTGCACCATTAGTACAACCTATGATGACTATAAGCCCCAGATTGCAGATCCAAATTGCATTCATTTTTTAAGCATCTTTTGGTGCTACTTCACCTGTCTCTAACTGTTTCATGACTAAACCAAATCACTATAAATTTAGTGCCTTTTCCCCCACAAATATCAGTGTTTACTTATGGGCAAAAGGTTTCCTATATATTTATTTTGGTTTTGGCCTAAGCTAATTTTCTTCAGCTGGCATGGGCTGTGCTTTGAATTTATGCTGAAGACAGGGTGGATAATGTGGAGATGTTACTGTTTTTGCTGAGTGGGGCTGCACAGAGCCAAGGCCTTTTCTGGTTTTCATACTGCCAGGCTGGGGGGGAAGTGGGGGATGAATGGGAGGAGACACAGCCAGGACAGGTGGCCCAAACTGACTACAGGGATATCCCAGACCATGTGACATCATGCTCAGTATATAAAGTAGGGAAAAGAAAGAGGAAGGGAAGGATGTTTGGAATTATGGTGTTTGTCTTTCCAAGTCACTGCTATGCATGATGGGTCCCTGTTCTCCTGGAGATGGCTGAGCACCCTCCTGCCCATGGGAAGCAGTGAATTAATTTTGTTGTTTTGTTTTCCTTGTGTGTTTGGTTTTTGTTTTCCCTTATTAAACTGTCTAGATCTCAACCCACGAGTTCTCTGGCTTTACTTTCCCTGATCCCACTGGTGGAGGACTGAGTGGGGCTTGGCTGCTGGCTGGGGTAAAAACACAACAGCATGTCACAATAGGAAGTACTACACTTATTAATAGAAATTAAAAAAAACAAACAAACAAACTTCAAACTTCCCAAGAAATTGCTGTAAGATTAGATAGAATTATGAAGACAAGAATCTTTTTATAAAATGTTTGAACTTATAAATGCATTTTCATAGGTTAGTATCAAATTTGTAAAAAATTAATTCAAATCTTTATTTCGAATACTTCTTGTTTGAAAATAAAAAAAGACTGGAAGTAATTGGAAATATGCTTCTGTGGACTGACCTAATAGTATTATTAAGCCTCTCTAGCAAGCTAATTGTACTACTACAATTTTTGACTGGATGTTGAAGAAAAAGTTCCCTCCACTTTTTCCCAACCCAGATATTAGACAGTCTATACTTCAGAAACATTTCATCTGTTTAAATTGCAGTAAGTCCTTCCTGCCTACTTTTATATCTAGGGAAGCCTACAATAGTTTGACATTGTTTTCAGTCATTCTAAATGCAGTATTTGTTGTTTGAGGGCAGAGCTGCTCTTCAATGTTATTCAACGCATTAGTGGCAAGCACTAGGTCCATCATGTGCTTTGACATTAAAACTAAAATACCAAAGGCTGAGGCTCATCACAGGAAAAAAAAATTAAAAAGAAAGAAAATAAAAACCAACCTTTCAAATTCTTTGGAAGCACATAAATGAAAATAAAGATAGGGCCCATGCATGCTGAAAGTGTCACCAGCACTGTCAGAGCCTCCATATAATCCATACCCTATTGATTAAATATATAATAAATGTAATTTTAAGGATAATTTTTTCATTGAAGCCAGTAAGGCCAGAAATTTGCTTTTATAATAAAACTGTTGATATTTTGTTCATATCACATGATTTTTGGAGCTGCTGCTTAAGAGGACTTCAAGCTTGCAACAAAGTAAGGGATGCAGAAGACTGGTTATTTCTACAAGTACTCTAATTGTGCTTGTAAACAGAGAGTAGTCCTAAAGAAGGGATTATAAACAACATTTAAACATGATAACAGTGTAGAGCTCACCACAGTGCATTCTTCCCACTAAGACAAATTAGCTGGTGGTGCTTACAGTTTTGGGGAGAGACTGGATGTGACATGATGGGACCAAATGGCATGCACCACACAGGAAGATACTCAGAGAATCTCTTTGCATGGGCTGTATATCAAATATATTCAAGGAAAGCAGACACATTTAAGAAACTGTATTTTGAGTATTTTTCTGTCAAGAGTTAGGCCTGTTAATTTTCAGCCTGAAATTTTCTTCATATTTGGGTTTATACTCCATCATGTGCTGATAAAACAAAGTCTGTATTTTTTGCTGCCAAAGACAGAACAAATTTTGTCATCATTTCGGTAGCTGAAAATGTTGCAATCACCTTCCTAAAGAAAAATAGCCATTCATCAGAAGAAAATACATATTTTTTTGAAACAAACAAGCAAACACGGGCTAATTTGTCACTGTTGGATATCGCTTCTGTAAAATGAGTTTAAAAAGACACTAATGACTAGTAGAGGCATATCCATTCTGAGATTCCATAACACATATTATAATCACTAAGAAATTCAGGTTTTTTGAAGGGAATGGAGTTAACAACTTTCTGAACTGTTCCTTCCCTTGGCATGCTGTACAGACATCCACCATATGTATATCACAGCGCTCTGCCTTAGATTATGTCACTGCTAAAAAATCAAAGGTCTGTCACTCCTCATTTTAACAACACATATGCCATATGCATAATGAATGCAACTCCTTTAGTTTTGCTCATTCAAATAAAAGGTTTGATTAGGAATTGAGGTGGGACAGGAAAGAATCTTCAATTACACTGCATTTCACCCTTATAGCAAAGACCATTGAATGCCTGCAATTTATTTATTTATTTACAAATTTTTAAGTATTCCCTAGCACACTTCATCTTGCTTTTATATCTACAGGATTCAACTGAGATTGCATTGTAGATTTGTAAAGACAACCACCTATTAAAGTGATAAACAAGGCATAGAATGCTTGGAAGAAATGAAAGTTTATTTGTGTCCTATATGGCTTTTCACAAATGGGAAATCAAGACAGTGTATCACAGTGAGATTTCTCAGGATCACAAATAATTTTGTAGTAGTCAAACTGAAAAATGTAAATGGCACAAATAATCCATTTCATATATTTCATATCTCAAGTCAGAATCTTAGATGATGTCCCAGAAATTTCACAAAATACTATCTCTAAATGAGAAACTTATGAATTACTGGCTGAAAGAAGAACTTACCTTTTAATTCAATAACAACTTTTAATACCTTCACTATTTCATAACAATTTAATTCCTCAGAATTACCAAGCATGATAGAAATTGTTGCTGTGACAAATTTTCTTTTTGTAATTGTGTACTCTTACTGAGATTCATAAAAATCATAGAATATCCAGTGTTGGAAGGGACCCACAAGGACCATCAAAGTCCAGCTTCTGTCCTCAAGAGTCACACCATGTACCAGAGAGCATTGTTCAAATGCTTTTTGAACTGTGTCAAGCTTTGTGCTGTGGCACTTCCCTGGGGAGCCTGTTCCAGTGCCCAGCCACCCTCTGGGTGAAGAACCTTTTCTTAATATCACCATAAAAAGATAATTCATGTTTGTATCCACTGAAGATGCATACTGCTTGAAACTACTTGAAGGTCTTTGATTTGATTTTTGGGTGTTTTTTCCCATTATCCCATTTGTTGAAAGGCAGTTGTTGGTATTTTGTACAGCTAGTACATTAAAGAGATTGTTTTAACAACAGTTTATCCAAGTGTTCTACCTCATGGAACCAGGGACATGGAGTATGTTCATTAAGAAATTTATTTCATTTTCCCTAGAACTTTATTTTCACTCACATTAACATTTTTATGCTTCTGTTGCAGTAATTTCATAACCCAGTTCCACAAACCAAAAACTATCATTTCAATGCTGTTTTCTTTAAATGTTAAAATAGATTAAGAGGAGTTCAGAGAGTTCATTGACATAATCTTATTCATTTTGGCTGCATACTCCACCTCTCATTTACAGAAAGTGACACAGTCTCACAAGTTGCATTGAATACAAATCAGCCAACATTTTGTTTTCAGTGTCCATTACCATTACAGTTGCAGGTATTCTGGCTATCTTATTAGCCATCTTATTAGCTCAAATATAAAAAAAAAAAAAAAAAAAACAAAACTGAACAAAAGCACTTTTCTGTGAGGAATGGAGTTGAGTGGTCTACTTTTTTCCTTCTATGTCCTTTTGAAAAAATCTCAAAATACTTTTAATTGTGTGATTTTTGAAATTTGTTTTCTCTCAAATCCAATTAGAAAGCTCAAAAATAGCATGGTATGGTTGTTTATTTTGCCACCATTAGGTGGCAATTAAAGTTGTAAGATAGCAATTGGAAGACTTTTTAGGGTTTTTTTGCATTAATAGATACTGAAAGACTGTGTACTAAATACAATATACAGCATTCCAGCCTTATCTGTCTTGATAAAATATTATGTCTCTGTGATCTGGGCTTAGAATTTAGTGTTTTGATGGCCACAAGCTGTATAGATAAACCAAATCTGTGTGGTCTTCAGCACAATAACTGTACGAAAAGATGGCCACTGTCAGGAATACAAATGTATGATAAACTAAAGAGAAGGTAAATAAAGAGCAAATAAGCATTCAGAATGATGTTCTTGGCTAAAGAAGCTGAAGTGATAAACCCTGGACCAATGTCAGAAGCACAGAGAACACCAGGGTTCACCACTGACAGTCTGACCTACAGAATCCTTTATTATTTTACAGAGGAGGGTGGATTCCATTCATTTTTAAGCTGTGCAGCTCTACAACACTCACAAGAGTGAAATGAGATACCAAGCTAAAAGACGTTATTTCAGCAGATGGCAGCTCAGAATAAATGAAAGCATAGCTGGTAGCAGCAAAATGAAAGAGACCTGCACCTCTGCATGATGCTTCTGTGCTACCTGATACTGAGGAGCCTAAGAAGCTTCATCTAAAGCTCTTTTTCCTACATATTTGTCCTCAAATAGGAATAATATCAAAATGGCAGAAAACAATATTCTAAAGAAACTGTCCTCAGGCCTTTTGCTTTTCAGTATTAAAAATCTCCAGAATGATGGACTACTGAGAGGTTTTCTTTAATAATATGGTTTTTATTACTTTGAATAGTCATACCTATTTTTGAAGTTCCATGCACTGCTAATAAGCAGTATCTCCTGAATTCATCTGTAGGCTGAGTAACTGAGATACAGAGTGCTTATTAATTGCACCACTGCCATTGAGGATGTAAAAAGACTTAACTGACACCAGCTTTAAATACATACTACAGAACCATCTCCATAAGAGGCCTTAAAATTTCCAAAATGTCAGATTTTAGGGCAGATGTTTGCCCTCTACAAATATAAAAAAGCCCAACTCTCCCTCTTTTGAATACTTATATTTACAACAGCTTTGTTGTATTGCACAAGAAATACAGGACTGGATAATAGAAATTTGAATATTTTGTTCCCTAGTCATAAAAGTGTAAACTGATACGAGTATTTGTCAAACATTATGTCATAGAGAAACCTAGTTTGAGTTTTAATGCAAACGATTGCCTGTTATGAAATGAGAGCACACTGAATTAGTCATTTCCATTAAATCTATGAAGTAGAATTGCCTAGCAACCAAGAAAATTAATTCAGAGATTAAAATAAACACTGTGACACTGACAGAGCAACTGCTATTCTACCTCAATAACCAAAAAGACACTTAGAAAAGAGGTGTTTTCTTAATTCTTCTTAACAAAGGTAAAACAAACAATTTCATAAAATGAATTATAATGGACAAAGAATGAAAACATAGAGTCAAAGCAACTGCACAAAGCAAATGCAAATAATTACCCTCTTTTTACATAACATCACTGAAATGAAAAACATTTAAAGTTTTTCATATTCTGACAATGGTGAATGAATTGTGGTGGAAGTTTCTAACATGTTTTCCTGCTTACAAAGGAGAAATTTTTTTTCATTATATGCATTCTATGCTAGTATTCTATATTTTAGTACTTACTACTTTAATTTATTATGGAATTTATGACCATGTTTACCTGAATAAATTCTGCATCATTACTACCCACTCCTACCCCTAGTCAAATTATTCCTAATCACACTTTGGTAGGAAAGCTTTTAAATTATACAGTTTATCACACTGAGATAGTTATGGAAAAGAAAAAAAAAACCAAAAACCAATGTTAACAGATTAAGGACAGTGAGGATGAATGCAATAATTTAGTTTAATGACTGCTACATATTGCTTGTTACATCTGGTCCATTGTGTAATTCATTGTCCCTGAAGGACCACAAAAAGCCTAGTAAAATTATCCCTTTAGAAATAAAACAACCACATTCTGTAACAACATTGAAGTCTATCACCTTTTCAGGGTATTAGATTAGAGGAATGATTACAGATCAGGGATTCTGGAGTGGCAGTACTTTCATACCTCTAGTAGGAGACAGTCCATTTTTCCAGTTTGAGGTACAGAGTTAGTATGGAGTCAAAAAAAAATAAAGATCAGGAGTGATTAAGGCAAGAATAACGCAAAGGCGAAAAAATATATCCCAGAGGATATGACAAGACAGCAACTGCAGCAGCTACATCAAATCTAGTTGAGTCTACATTAAAAGATAATAATAAAAATAAAACAGTATGAGGAATAAATCAAGACAGACAAGCAGGAATAAGCGTGTATTAGAAGGTAACTCCCCAGGCAGGGACATAGCTCCTCTTCTATCAGGAAAATGTATTTCAGCTCTTTTGGTTGTGTATAATCACAAAACACACCCACAGCCAGCTACAGGTTCTTTAAAGTCTTTAAATCCACATATTACAATCACTAGATCCAGTCCAGAGGTCTTCAAACTGGATTTTAAAAGTTCATACTGTCAAAAATTATGTAATAAAGTAGATGTATTCGTCTAGAAGGGGACATGACATGTAATAAAGGAGGGATATCTGCTGGAAGTACAGACAATGCAAATGGTATAGACATGTAACAGATCAAAATGAAAAAAAATATTAACAGCAAAAGTCCCCATTAGATAAACACAGCCATAAAGCAGATAAAAGAGCACAAATGTCCTTAACAGGTTCCCCTGTGTCTTAAATATTTGATGAATGTACCAGATGGGGAGGGGGGAGAAAAATATCTTGTCTGAACCACAAGCATAAACACAGCTGACCTAAAAGACCTACTCACCACTAGGTTATAATTACTCCAGTGCAGTCAGTAGTGAACAATGTTCATAAATCTAGAATAATTTGGAGAGATTGAAAGATAACATCTTTGAGAAATGGTAGCCTCCATATGCTGTCAAACAGCTACAAAATTAATTTTCATTTTCTGGCCTTTGTGCCACATGTCACAATTGTGATTGAAGCCTACATGTTTTACTGAATTCCTAGGATTGTCACAATGATGAGCAACCTTTTTATTGATTTTATCTGTATTAATAAAATGATATCATAAAAATAGAAGATATACAAATTCTACACATAGCTGAAAATTTTATCTTTTTTCCCTTTAATTTTTTTAATAGCATAGTTCATATGGTAAAAATCCCAGAAAAAAATGCATAGTGATCAGACTAGACATTGTCAGAATCCAGAACCTTCTAATAAAAGAAAACCTTGTAATAGATATTCAGTTCAGAAGGATTTATTATATCTTCTCCAGTCTTGCCCAAAAATACAGGCAAATAACCAATATGCTGGTCCAGACCTACATTCATAGATCATCTATAGTTTGTTACAAGAGGACAGCAAGAAGGAAAACAACACTGTTAGTCTTGCACTAGAAGCAAGAATTTAATGAAAATAAACTCCCAGATAATCTTAGAAAGCAGACCATGACCATGTTGCAGAAAAAAGAGGTAAAAAGAAGGTCACTAGTAGCCTGCCTTGGGAAAAATTCCATCTGCACAGCAAATTTGATGATCATCTTGGCTTAAGTGTGTGAACAGGACACAGTAGCAAAATTGTTCAATACCACTAAAAGGGCCAGTATACCCTGCCCGGGAGTAAATCCAAATTACACTAATTCAAAAGAAAACTACAAACAAAAACCTTAAAAAAAACCCAAAACATCTAAGACTAATATTTTTTAGAAACTGCAGACAGCCACAGGAGACCCAAAGCATATTAATCACTGTAATGCCATGTGATACAAACAAAAAAACCCCTCAGATGATAAACAAACTCCATTCAACCTTCCTTCCAGTCTCCTCTCAAACCCTTTTAAATTGCATCATCATGTCTTCTCACAGATATCCTGCCAAAAACCTGACAGCAACATGCAAATTTCTCCATGGCATTGTTAGGTCTTAATCTTAGACATTCATGTGCTTCCTTTTTGTTTATATTGGAATAAAACCAATGGGATTACTCACAGTGCATAACATCAAAGATGTATATTTAAGTCTACAAGATCAGAGCATTTGTCATTGATTTTTCCGATTTTCAAATTACTGATGTCTATAATTTTTGGAAGTAATTAAGGGCCATATATGCACTCACAAGCAAATCTTAGTCTTTTCTACAACATTGGTAGGCACTGTGGATAAAAGGAGTCCTTAATGCTCTATCAGAACTATGAGTTTTCCAGCAAAAGGAAAGCATTATGTAGCAAACATAAGTCAAGACTAAACAGTAGACATGTTTTGTGGCTCAGAGGAGTAGATATTAAGCTGATTATGAACACCTGGAAAGCAAGATACTCTTTCATTTTAATCTGGTTCAGCCATCTAGTCAAGTAACATGACAATAAGGTGTCTGACTACCTGAGAGACCTGCAAAGAGAACCTGCAAGTGTTTCCATGGAACTGCAGTCTGCTACTAAGAGAAAAGGTGGGGGGAATAACCATGGTTATGTTTATTTATAATGTCAAAAGTGTATGTTGGTCAGAAGCAGTGGTCAGCGTGTCAGTAAAAAATTAGAAGGCTGAGAAACTCTCTGAAAATAATTGTTCTGCTATATTTAAACACCACAACAAATAGCAAAACCATTTTATGTATCTAATATACTCAGACTAATTCACAATAAAGTAAATCACTGTTTTTGTGTCAATCAGCTAGAAATGTAAATTACTTTTCTGTACAGGACTGGTTTATCAACAAGTCTTGAACAAAGGCAAACCCTTTTAAGCAGGAAGCATTTCACATTAAAGCTATTCAGTTTAAAAATCAATAATACAACGTTCAATAATATAATTGAATACCTGCATAACCAACACAGTAGCTAGTAGTCAATGGTCCCTTTCTCAAGGCAATTTCAGACATTTACTTTCATCCTCAGTTATGCATATTGAATTACTATTTACAGTGACTTATCAGCCCACTACCCCCACAAGTTCAAGTACATGTATTTTATTGGTTATAATGTTTTTGAAAAACACTATATTTTTAGAGTTTATAAGTTCTTTCACACAATATGCAGATTTCAAAATATTATTTTATTTTACTCTCATCATCATCATTATCAGTAAAAATAAAAATCATTTCACAGATATCTGCTCAGTTAAGGTTTTTCACAATGGACTAATCCAGCAGTCAGAGAGGTTGAATTTGGGCTCACTGCATCCAGTTGCAGCTACTGCATCTTCTCCTACTGGCCATCTGCCTGGCCTGTTTAACATTGTACTCAGGTAGGGTACAGAAGCATATTTTTGGTCCAAGCGCCAGCAGCGCGTTCGTCTCGGTCATTACCCACCTCCTCCATTGGAAAGGGAGCAAATCAAACATAAGCATCACAGAGAACAGATCCCAACTCCAAGCTGTGTCATGAACATGGTAAATAAATTATGCAGAAAAATGTGGCTGGAAATAAATTTTCATCAGAGAAGTCACAGAACAAGCAGACCAGTAAAGAGCAAGGAGTTGCTGAATATATATTGCTTAGTACATATGAACACATTATGGTATTTAAGTGCCAAAAGGCAAGGATTAATTTACTGGACAGGTTAAGGTAACTTTACCTAGTCTATCACCATTCACTAGCAAGGAAAGCAATCCGCAACTGAATGATTTCACTGTTACTTAGGTAACTCACAAACGCTCCCAAAGCACTCCTGTTACCGAGAGTAACTTTCCCTCTCTCAGATCTGAAAATCTTTTGAAGGTTGTTTGGTGTGAGATGAGTCATAAAATGACAAGAGAGACTGGGAGCAAACAATGTGGCAGATGGAAGTAGAACAAAACAGGGTGTATGTATTAGCTTTCTTCTGGAGAGATGAGAGTCCGAGCTTTGTGCCATCCAAGCATAGGGATAAGTACTTAGTTTGGATAGGTTTCCTCATCCCAGCCTGCAGTACCAACCAAAACCATGACATCAGAACCTCAGGATCGACTTCTGCATAAAAATATGCAAACTTAAATTCTTAGCTATTGTCAAACATCCTCACTTGAGAACTGCAAAGGTATACCCCAAGCTCTTCCCATGATTCCCATGGTTGTTTTCTAAATGTTTTTAAATCTATTCGAAGTTATGCCAGGTGCTTACTATTGCATGTATCTTAACAGAGTAAGAGATGATTTGGTGGGAAAGCAGGGGGTGGGAGGCTTTGATGAACTACATAAAGAAAGCTAAGCTGATTCACCAGTAGCACAGTGTGCCACTACACTATGGAGCCTCCCACACTGGCTACATCACCTTGCTAAGCAAGGGGGTGCAATACCAGCTTACTTCAGAGAAACTAGGCCAACAAGTCAATTCTGATAACTGTTTTCCATGAATGTGAACTGATGCACTTACCTTTTCCAACTAACAGAATCTTTCCTCTTATCACCTTAAGATAAAACCAGACTTACTCTCTCTCTTCCCTCATCTATAGCCTCATAGAGCTAGCAACTGCCCACAGTTACAGTATTACCATAGTAATTTTACGGTATTATTAGTAGCCATGAACATAGCTGCTGTTTTACTTGGGGGAAAAACGTGCTTAAATTAAATGTTTACTATTTTAAAAACATAATTCAAATTTATGCTTCTCTTAATTCCTTATGTAAACTCAAATGTTCTTTCAATTTTAGTGCTGTCATCCACCATAATTTAGTGGTGGACTTGGCAGTGCTAGGTTTATGGTTGTTCCTGGTGACCTCAGAGGTCTGTTGCGACATAAATGGCCTCCTGATTCCCCTATTTCCATACCAGTTTCAGATTTCTGAAGCCCGCCAAAGGTATTTCAAATTCTACTGCTTATTCTTTTCTTCTTTTCTTCATCCTGCCTCTCTTGAACCTCTATCAGCACAATCATCAATCATCTCTGCTTTTTTCTCATTGTGCCTTAGTGCAGAACAATCCCTGCCTAATCACTTAGTTATGCTACTACACTCTCTTCCTTCAAATTCCTCCTTAATGTCCAATTTTTCCTGTATAAAATCACTCTTCTGCAACCTGAGAAGTAGGATGTGACCATCTATGACTTAATTAATAAACATGCAGCACTTGTCATCTTCTATTACATGTTCCTAAGAGAAATTTCAGACTGTTGCAGAATTTAATTTTCATGTGTTTCATTTCCATGTTAAAAAGAAAGTAAAGAAAGTGCTTTCACAGAAAAATGAAATGCAGGACAACAATCAAAAAGAGCTATTTTTTTTTAAGAAGTCTAAAAAATAATTGGAGTCTTGGGGTAAAAATAGGAATTCACTGACAAGCATGGGGAAAAAATATTTTTTCCCTTAAGTTTTTTTAAATTCTGGCAGCAGCACCTTTCTGTAAAGCTCATATACCAAAAGTGTAGCAAATGCATTTTTTTTGGTCTAGTTTCAATACCAAAACCTCAGCAAATGCCCTATTCCCTTCATGCCGCTGTTAAAAAGACTGAACTTTTTAAAAATTGACACTAAATTCATTGTGATACTCTTTTGCTGTATAATTGTATTATTTTTACTATTGCGGAGAGAAAACTTTCATTGTGTGAACCAAATAAAAGCCCTTAGAAACCATCCAAGTGCAAAAGTCAGGTACATTTTAAGCATAAAAAGTGTAAAAAGAAGAGTAGTGTTTTCATTTAGTAGTTGTATTTCAGCAACTGTTATTTGGGAAAATGTTGTTCCAGATGGCTGAAGCATAAATTTTGGAAAGAGTACTGAACTCCTACATGATAACTAGTAAGAAGGAGATGAAAATTTTAGAGGGGGGAAAAATATAAGATAAAAATTAGCCTTCTTGAGACTAATGCATTGGTGGATAAGAGTTACCATAAACAAGCTAAGAGAATAAGTAAGCCATTTTTTTCTGTCAGTGCTGTTCCTTCAAAAGGCCCCAGAGAGCACATACACAATAGTTCCCAGTTTTGTTAATTCCTACTTGGTGTATATCTTTGACCCTCTCAATTCCGATGCTCTGAGTTTGATTACTCTGCAGCTGAGAAAATGACAAGACTTACTCCTCACTCCTTGCACAGTGGAACTGAAGCTTCTCTAACTCCCCACTCCCACGTGAAAAAGATTTGTGACAACACATCAGTGTGGGACTTGCTGCCTGTCTCAGAAATCAGCCATGTGATAAGATATTGGCTGGAATCTTGCATTTTAGTCACTTGAATCAGCTGAAAATCCTTCTGAAATAGAATTGCCAAACAGAATATTAACTGACAAAGTATTTCATATAAAATCAAGACACACCTTTGACTTATTGACTCTTTTTTTTTAATGGCTATCAGCTGCCTATATTCTTCATGAGTTTTATAAAATCATTTGCAGTGTCTACAATCTGAGGCACAACAGCCAAAAAATGTGTGTTGTTTTGTTTTGTTTTGTTTTTTGGTTTTTTTTTTGGTTTTTTCTGTTTTTGGTTTTTTAATACTTTTCTACTCAGTCCTCCATATAAAATTACTAGGAGAAAATAGCATACTCTCACCTATTTATATGGAGAGAATTAATAGGTAAAAACTATTTTATGAAGAAAGCAAACATAAATATGTTAGGCCAAAAGCATTTCCTCCATTCTTTCATGTTGAATTTTAGTGCATTGGCAGACTACTTAAAACAGGTTACAAAGTCATGTTGACAAATTGTTTAAGGTACTTATTAGAAATGAATGCATAGTCACAATCTAAAATGAAAATAATTTGGATATTAGGAATAACAGTCTCTCAATCCTTCTCTATAAGGAACCTAAGCACTCATCTGAATCAAATTTAATTTTTCTGTATCTACAGTATTGCATTATCCTTCCTAATTTATTATTTTTTTAGAGTAATTGGACACCCAGAGTAGCCCTTTTTCCCCAAAGTTGAGCCTTTACTTTCACAAAGAGTCAAAGAAGCTTTTTATAAATTGATATTGCTTCGTCAATAGAGTATTTTTTCACTGATTGGTGAAAATCAATAATTTAAAATACATTCAACACTTTTTTCCTAAGCATTTACATCTCCTATGAAAAATCTTTTTAGTATAGCTTATTTATGAAATTGACATCCAAGTGTCAAAATAACCATGAAGACTTAAATTTTCACACATTGAATTGAGGATTCCATCTGCCTTGGGGCAGTTGGAATGTTTTTTGCCCTGAAAGAGTGTATATAAAATTATAATTAAGTCCTATTAATGCTGGATTTTCATGCCTAGGACTAGCATAATGTTAAGCCTGTTAGAAATACAAAGTTTTCTACTATTAACAGAGACATTTTAATGTTAAAGATTAAATAAGCAAGCAAGACTAAATTTATTTACATCATTATCTATGAATAAAAGCATAATGTATTGAATAATAACATATTCAAATTACAGCTCTACAAGTCAGTGCTCCTTATGTAAGAATATTAAGTAAGGTAGCCTGTAGTTACTAGATAAAGGAGAATAACTCTTACAGTATCAGAACAATGAACTTCAAATTCATACTGACCGTTATTGCATTTTTCTTTAATAAAACATATTGATTAATACTACTAGGGAGAATTAAGCAGGAAATACAGTAAGATAGTTTGCCAAATCCTAAAATTTATTCTCATATTTAGCACTGATTACAAAGAAAATTTATTTACTCTGTTAGTGACTTTGTAACAGCTGAGTATTTTATGTGCTGCTCTTATTACAACACACATGCCTTTAAGAACAGGAAACAATAAACATGGTGAAAATTAAGACCATTCTACTCTGAAGCAACTTGCAAGAATCCAATCTGAACACAAGTTTGGGAACTAAGCTCACTAAGTTGAAAAGATATTCCAAAAGTAAATAGAGATTGACCTCTGCCCACCATGTTTTCTTTAAGAATCAAGCACTACAAATCCAGATTTGGTATGAAGAATATCAGCCAGCAAATGTCTGCTAATTCCTACTCATAAGGCCAAATTTAAAAAATATTTCCAAGTTACTTTTGAATACTTACAACATAAAAAGGATCTAACTGAAGATACAAGCATGGATCTCACTCAGTGTGGCATTTACACTAAAGAGCAAAAAATAACTGCTCTGCTTTATCTACAAGCATTGTCACCAAACAAAATCAAAGTGAAAAATACTGGGACTTCCTCATTCTTATTTTAACCAACTTTGCAACGACAGTCAAAAGAGAAGGAAAATTCTTCTGTTTTAGAGGTAAATAAGAATATTTAGAAGACTAACTTGGAAGAATGCCAACATTATTTGAACTGTTTGGCTGTTGATATTTCTGAATATTAAAAAAACCCACATAATTTTCATTTACTCTACACTATCCTACTAAGTCAGTCTGCCATTTTCCAAAAAGTACGGAAATAAGAGGAAACAATTTATTCTCTCATGGCTGAAGAAGCAGAGGCTGTGTGTGTGTTTTACTGATAGCATCCTAGTTTCTTTATAATTTTCTTCCAAAACTCTGCTTTAAGTCCTCCTTTACTGGTATGCTGTGACAACAAATGAAAAAGCTCTGATAATAGGCTGCAGGCACACTTATATTGCTAATACAGGCCAAACATTATTTTCTGGCATTCAATCATTTCTAGTCACAATAACACTACATTTGTTTGCTATCCTACTGGTGAAAGCTTAACTGTGTTAGGTATACGCAGTTGGAGCCTAGGTTAGATCTTAAGTAAAATTAGTATATTCCTCACATTTGCTGCTGTACAAAGAGCTGATGCTCCATTCATTCCCAAGAGTTTATTCTGTATAGGAATTCAAACTATAAAATGAAGTTATGGATGAATCATTAAAAAAGGCAAATTCATCTTTCATTTAGTGCAAATGATACAAGTATGATTTTCTGTGCTCCAGAACATTTTCTCTATTTTTCTGAAACAGATTGTGGTGAGAATAATCTAGCATTCCCCTGTACCAAGTTCCTTAACAGTGCAAAAAATTACAGAGCCTGACCCCTGAAAAGATCTTTTTTGGGATGAATAACTGGGGCTGGGGATACCATTGCAATCTTAGTTTTGTCACACAGGGAGGACCTGAAATGCAGGAACTGGACCTATGCCTTTTTCCACATCACAAAGCTATCAGTTTGACATCACTCTCTTTCAAACCCTGGCAGCTGAGACCTACCGCTGCCACATTCAATTTATGCATGAGGTTTTCAAAATTAGCATGCATCCCTAAAGAAATCAGTGAAATTTCTGCTTCTCAGTGGACCTGATATTTTTTGAAAAATAAACCCAGATTAGTTATCCTGTGTTTTCCAGACAGAAAATTTGCATTCCAATGTCTTAGCATGTTAGAGGTCTAGGATGTAGCATAATGTCAGTGTTATAGAAATTGTTAACAAGTTGATATTTCTAAATATATTTCTATAATGTTATGACTTTTTACCTTTTTAGAATATATTTTAGTGTTAATTTACTTTGCATTTGAGACAGACTTCCTACACACTCTCAGTTCTTGGACAGCTAGAGAAAGCTGCATAGCAAATACTTTTAAAACCTCCTTCCCAACCTGTACTGACTTCCTAGCAAAGAAAATGTGATCTCAAGGGGAAAAAAGCAGGTCGAGGAAGCACAGTAAGTCTTCCAGTACTTTAAAACAGGAAATGTATTAATAGAAATTATTCCTGGTTTCAATGTTTACAGCTTTACACATGAAAACTGCTGGAAAACAGCCTTATCTTGCCATATTAAGGGTAGTGATGGCAGTACAAAAGTAGACTTTCTGCAGCCAATAGAAAGAAAATGGGGAGGGGAGAAGATGTCCCTTACTTTGAAGTGAGTTTCTAGTAATTCATTACTTTCAGAGAAAAAAAAAAAAAAGGAATGTTTCTCTCTGCTTATAATTTTCCAAGATACAGACATAAAGAAATCATAAGTGTTAAATCTTAGAATGTTGAGAGACTGTGGCAGAAAGTAATTATTTGGAATCACTGTGCTAAGAATTATGTTTGCACTTAATTATATCTTATTTCATAAAAATCTTAAAAATAAAGACTTTCAAGTCTGCTAGATCTACCTTGATCATATTTATGAAATGCATCAATATGAAGATATTCACTTCCATCATGGCTGCTAGCAAGACGTAATGCTGTTCAGTGGGAGGTTCAAAACATCTGCTGTGAAAAGCACAGGAGCTGATAAGCAGTGACAATTTATACTCCCATTGATTTTGTGTAAATCAGAAAAGAAAAAGAAAGAAACACTTTCATTCGAGATAGCAGGAGAATGAAAAATAGAATATATGAATTACGATTCGTGTTTCTGAAACACTACAATTAGCAAAATAGGTTTGGGTGATCTGGAACTATCCTCTGGATATTAATTAAACACACAGTAGGTAGATCACACTAAATGAAAGTAAAAAAAAACCAGAAGCTATGAAAGAGACCTCCCATGTTATACTTGTACCAGTCAATATTTTTCAAGTGAAAAGTGAAAATCTTAAGGAGATCCATGATTTCATAATCATCCCGATGCTTCCCTATCATGTAATCAAGCACCTCCGAAAATCCAAAACTGAAAATATTTTTTGATTTGCCTCCTGAATTTCAAATTTTCTTGAAACTCTAAATAAATTTCAAAAGTTGTCATAACCTAACGAGGGAACACGACATTTTGGAATGACAAGTTCACAGGTATGGTCACAGAAACTAAGCAGCATCCCCTTTCACACCAATAAGGAAAAATCCATATGATTTGTGAGCTCTTAACATTCTTGTGCCACTGTCTGTGATGACAGCTGGGTACCACTAAAGGGAAAAAAGGCTGAACACATGGCATTTTACATGGGGGTGGGGGTAAGTAGTGTTAGCTGTTGTAATCACACTATTAATCACACCATTTTGAGTGGCTATTGGTCATTCAACTGCTTATCATATGAACAATGAGGACACAGTTTATCAATAACAAATTCTTTCAATATACAAAAACTATTCACTTTTTTCACTGTATTTTTTTTTTTTCTTTTTACCTCTCTCTAATGAGAATTTAGGGATTTTGAATTTCACACTGTTTCATCAGGTAACATCGTTTGGTAACAATGACGTATTTTGATTCCCTGGTCAAACAGTTCAATTTACTTGATTTGAGAAGCAAAAGAATGCTTTTCTGATTTTTTTTAAATGCATGTCTTCAATTTCTAAGTGTAAAACACCCTAAACAATTTGAATCATACAGTAAAAGTATTGATTTTACCTTCAGGGAAAAAAACCCCACTAAACCAAAACAAAACAAAAAACTGACCTGTCCTGTACTTCCCTATTCTATCTTTCATTCACAAATAATAAAATTCAACTGAAGAAAGTACTGTAATCAGATACTAATCTATTTATCTATAAACATAAGTGTGTATGCACATGGAGCTCATATATCCTCTTCTAATGTTCTCATGACTATATACTGTGCATCTAGATCAAGTCAAGACCATAAACAATTCAAAGCTGCATTCTGTCTAAATGGGTCACTTATAATGAGAAAGCACAACATTTACATGTAGGAAGTAGATTGATCAGGGAGCAGAAAAACAGAATATGGCATCAGTGCAGAAAAAATATGCCTTTACAGGCAATTTATGCTAAATTATTTGGCAACTTCCTATATCCTCCTCAAAAATGGAAGTGAATTCAAGAAATGTAAAAATAAAAGAATAAACAGTTAGCATAGCAAATATTCACTAGGATTACACTATGTGCTTGCAGTAAAGAAAAATGAAAAAAGCCTTGGTTCCTTTCACTACTGTTATGTCGCTTGTACAGAATAACACTTAAGTGAAAAGACTGAAAACACTGTGTGTCCCCCACATTAATTAAATGCCCACAATCACTTTAAATTGGACTTTTAAGTGCTAATGTATCCCACAACACTCAGTTGTTTTCAACCAGAAGCCGTGGAACACAAATGCTCTGAACATGCTGTGTACATCTTGCTAAAGCAATTTCAGCTGCAGCCTGCAAAATTAATTTCTGCAAAATGCAAACCTGTGCCATGCAAATATTAGAACGATAGCAAGTCTTCTGCAACACATTACAAAACCAAAGTGGCAAAAAGGCAGAGGGAAATTTCAATACTGCCTAATATACACAAAATATACCCCATGTCTTTGTTCAGTCCGGATTCTCATTCAAGGTGTAAATACTGGTTACATTGTTAGATATCCAACTGCAACCAGCTCCAGATATTGTGTGAGTAGCTCTCTCATAGTTCACACTAGACTCCCTTGACCCAGCTAGACAGGCGTGAAAACGTGAAATAAATGAACATTAACAAAGACTAGTCTGGAAAGCAGGCTGCGTTAAATGCTCGCAACCTTATTCGTATAGATGCAAAATCTGCTACCTAGATTCTTTTCATACTAGATATCAGCTGGCAGTCACTATATTAATGCTATGTGCTACTGCAGAGAGAAAAATGAAGAAAATTATATGAAAATAATATGTCTTTCCCCATCTGCCACATATGGATATTCCCCAACCTTACAGCATGCTGCTAAGGCAAATAAGGAACAGCAAAATAATTATCTCCATGCAAAGAAAAAGCAATTTTAACACAATACCTTTCTGTGTTTGTCCCTCTTCCATATTCTCTTCCATGGCTACCTTTCTTCACTAGAAACAGCTACAGAGAATTAATCAAAAGCTTCAGTCAGATGTAGGAAAAAGTGTGGATTTTTTTTTCCCTGGGAAGCTCCAACAGCAGAGGCTTAGGCAAGTCCTCAGAGCTTAGCTAAGGCTCCCTCACTCTCCTTGTTTGCTTGGAGACAGGCTGTCAAGTGTAATTTCATTCAAATTACTCTTCCGTGAAGATTATCAATTTTTCTTCTCAAAGCTGCCCATTGTGTACCACTGTAAGCAGGTATTCAAATGAACAGCCTGTGAATTTTGGGGGGAAATTTGGTCTGAGCCCTTATGGCAATGACACCGATTCATAAACCTCACTTTGCATATAAAATGGAGTAAAGAAATCGAGGTTTGTATTGAAATCTGTGTTTAAATTGAAAACAGGCTGTACTGAAAACAGATGGAGGGGTGTCCTCCTAAGGGGAAGCAGACCACCAACCCATAATTCCCCCTATTTGCTACTGAAGTGGGAAAGCCCAAATGCCTGTGGGTTCTTTATGCTGTATTACTTGTCTTTCTCTCTCTCTCTCTCTCTCTCTCTCTCTCTCCCCCCCCGCCTCTCCCCCTCCTCCTGTATCAGCACATTTAAGAATAATATGACTCTTCATTTCCCTTCTTCTCATATATCTGTATCATCAGGAACTAACAACAAATATACACTATTGCCCTCACAGTATTCTAAAAAATATCTTTATAGCAATACAATTTTGTGTGTATGTATATGTGTACACACAAGCACAATTTAACACACGACATTAATCACTGCAAATTTCATGCACTTTACACAGTCTCATTGTCACTGTCAACAGGAATTTAGTGGTAGTTAAGAGGTTTAAACCAGTTATTGCATCAATTCTTCTTCTGATTCCTCATATCTTAAATTAGCTTTCTTCAAAGCTCTTTTAAAATAACCGGATCTTAAAATGGTGAAGCACCACATGTGGGTATGTACACGAGGAAGCACATACAAACACACACACACACTGCTAAGACTTTGCTCTGGAAAAACATAGGTTAAATACACTGTGAGGGCACCTACTAATTTGGGGAGCTCTGCAGTCTGATTTGGAATGCAAATTGGACGCTGCAGTCTAGCAATAAATTAGCATTTTTGTACCTTAGTCTACGGAGTAATATATCATCACTTTAAGACTTTCCATTATTTCACCAAAAGTGCAAACCGAACACAATTCCAATTTTTCTTTGCAGGTTTAACTTCTCATCCTTCTGGGGGAAGTGACTAAAACAAAAATAAAAACTACTATGGCTGAAAATTCCTATTAATATATGATAAATAGCTCATCCATTTACTTTATGCTATCTAAATACATTGACTTAGTTCTGCCTTCTGAGACACAAAAAAAACCCAACTTGTTTACTTTGGCTGGTTGGGTTTTGTTTGGGGTTTTGCTTAGGGAGGGGCTTTGGGGGGGGTGATTGTTGGGTTTTTGTTGTTTTTTTACTCTGTTTGCATATAAATCTGTTCACATCTGGTTCCCATCAGAAGAATTATCATGTATGAAGTTAAATGTATATACATAATTAAATAACTGAAACATTATTTATGACTCAACACATTTTCTACCTTTTTTTCTCTTTTAGTTCATGTTTCTAGGGCTCCATTTTCTGAAATAACTGAAAAAAAAATATCAGATTTTCAGTTCTCATATCTAATTGATCATTTAAAATCAACACATTGAGAAGGTCTGTATTTATAGAAATGCCGCAAACACCATAGGATCTAAGCGTCTTCCATCTTTCTAGGAATTATTCCTTTAGACAGTTTTTTAAGAGAGGCCTATCTCCTTTAAAACAGATCTCCTGTGTAAGTCTCCTCTGCTATTCTTTCTCTTCAAAATATTTTCTTACATAAGCATTAACAAATCTCCATATTTCAAAATTTGCCATTCAAAAAATGGCGACTATTTTACCTAGGCTGGCAAATTGTTTCTAAGATGTTTCTATTTCTCAATAGCACCAAATATCTGGGGTGACCAACGTCCTCAATAATGATGTTTGCAACAATGGAATATACAGGTCACTGATTAAACCAAATTACCTTGTCTTTGAAACAAACATTAAAACTTTTTTTCAAATATAACAGGAAACAAAAAGAAAAAAGGTTGGAAAGAGATAACTGGGAGAAGCTACAGTAAAGATGGCACAATCTTGAGCGACATAAAAAGGTCAAGAAGAAATTACTTGCTCAATAAAAGGACAGGACTGCAAAACAAGTAAGCCCAGAAGTAAACGAAAGCATGTAACACAACGTGTATTTAAGTTGTGGAAACTAGTTGTAGCAGGCTGTTGTAGAGGGGGGAAAGAACCCAACAAAATAACAAGGAGAATCTGAATCACAAGGATTCATGGACATGAGATCCCTGAGCTGAAATTTACCAGGGAGTAGAGGAATATTTTGTGAAAAAGTTTTGGCCCTTTCTTATTCTACTTCCAAGGCAGACTGCTTTGGGCACAAATATATAAGATGTTGAGCTGAATGAATCCTTGATCTACTTCCCACAATGGTCATTTTCACACCACGTTCACACACACCTTAATTTTAATGACAGGATTTTTTACTTCCTAAAAAGCCTACCACACTCACATGCAAAGGTTAAGATGAAATCACCATAACTGATGAAGCAAAACATAGCATTGACAAAAAATGGCTTTAAGTTTTACCCCCACCCCTACAATAATCTATTTTTCTTTGTAAATATTATTGTTATGAAGATACTGACAGCTCCTCTTGTTAAACAGCAACTCCTCCAAACTATGTAAGTGTCAAAGCTCCTTCAGAGAACTCTGCTCAGTTTCAGGTGCTATTAACTGGTCATCCACACAGTTTGTGTGACAGTGAGCAAAAGAGAGAATGTGAAAGATATTTCATGTGAGCTTCCTTCATATTTAACTGCACTTTATTAACAAGGTTGAAACATAAATCTGCCTCCTCGATGTTTCTTTAGAACTGCTCCAAGGACCTTTCAAGATTAAATTATGAATAGATGTTAATCCTAAAGCCAAAGAACAGAAAAGCTCTGCAATTCTTACGCAGAGTAGCAAACCAATGCAGAAAATACCAACTGTATGTGACTTTCTAAGCAGCAACCACAGCATACTGGGAAAACATGTTTTCCACCAGTGATACATAGCTACTCTAAAACCCTACAGAGAAGCTACACTAGCTTCTGTTTCTGGAAACACTTTTACCACAGAAAAGAGCTATATTAGTGGGAACTACATTAAACTGCCTAAAATTCCCTTTTAATGTGAAATGAGATTATTGGTGCAAGTGATCATTGGACAACCATGCCAATTGTAAATGGCAAGACAAGACAGAATATCCAACTGTATAATGAGACTAAATAAACAGTTAATCAAGAGAATAATTGGAAGCTGATGACATTAAGGGATCCCCTGGTGTCCATTATGATATTATGAAATGTAGCTGAGCACTTACAGCTTTAAACAGCATGACAAACACCTGACTTTTACTCCCAGTTTTGAATGGCCTTCAAATCAGTTTACCATTCCACCCTTCAGTCCTATTGATTTTCAATTACATAATAATGATAATGTTGTGGTGCAGTGATGTCTTGATCATGACAACATAATGAACTTGATTATGAATACATAATTTAAAAGCATAAAATTATTTATGTTGCTAATACTACTACCTCAATAACCAAATAAGAAAAATCAAAGGCCAGCTCAGATTACTTCAGCTATTTTGCCTCCGACTACAGGAGAAAGTTGTGATGGATATTGGGAGTGAAGCAATAAGTGTTTGTGCTTCGAGGGAATTCACTTTGGACTAATGCCAGTCAGGTCTCACAGACAGACTGCCCTTCAGGAGATGGAGTGGTGTACAGTTCACTCCTGGAAAGCATGTTCTCATTTCATTGTATGAAAAAAATATAATGCATATATAAAAACATTTATGAGAACATAAATTATAAAAACAATGTATGTTCTTAGAGAATATTCTGTGGTGAAAACCAAAATAGAGCAGGTGAGGAAAAGTGGGATATACATTTTAAAAGCTCACTGCTAAACTCACCTAAACATTAACATAGATGAGCAGGTAGTAATTATTTTATGTAAATTAGGCATCAGATTATAGAAATCTGGAAAACATTCACAGAAAAATTAAAACTTTAAATTAAATTTTTCTATTTAGAGTGCTCCACAATTTATATTTTATATTCAAAATTGAAATGTTACTATAAAATAATGGCACATACTATTTAATTTTTGGAAAATCCCAACAGACGGGTGTTAAAGGAAGCATTGTGAAGCTTTAAGACTTCCAAAATGTCTCTAAATGTCTGCTCTGGGATGTGTATTTCATATATACAACTTCATGAGATACTTACAGAATAATAAACCAAGAGCACATGGCCCTGAGTTTAACTCATAGCAGACACTCACACAAGTATCCAGGGAAAGGAGGAATGCTTAATGACATGAAAATTACCAGAATTAGTGAGGAAGTGGAATGTTAAGAGTGGAAGGAAAAAAGTAGAAGGCAAAATGTAACGGTATCAGAATATTGTTGCTTACCCCATTGACGGGATTTGTATAGTTCTACTAATTCCCAATAGTAATTTTTTCTGAGGAAATTATATTCTTCTAGAGGAACAAACTACCAGTTTAAAACAGGAAGCTATCAAGAGACAGCAGGATAGTCATATAGACTAAAGAAATTTCAGTACAGGGCTTCACCTGATAGAAATAAGTCTCTTACTATTTTTTATAATGGATGTTACATTTGACAGAAGATTAATGGACATCCTTTCCTTGATGACCTTAATTTATTTTTATTTCTTTCTTCATTCTTCTGTCTTCTAAACATATTATTGAAGAGGGGAGCAAGAAGACAACCTCC
The DNA here is from genome assembly GCF_030490865.1 of Poecile atricapillus. Lineage (NCBI taxonomy): Eukaryota > Metazoa > Chordata > Aves > Passeriformes > Paridae > Poecile > Poecile atricapillus. The sequence continues at coordinate 41,245,058 of NC_081252.1, forward strand.
TTGCATATAGCCTCATTATGTTAAATACTAATAAACACTAACATCATTATCATATTCAGAAACTTTGTGAAAGTCTTGTCTGCTTAAAAAAATTCTTTCACTGAGATCTTTCACCACCGCATATGATATACTTAAAGCACAAGAGATAAGTAACCCGTTCATATCAGTATTCACATATATATTTCATATACACAGTCTCGATCAAGAGGAGAATGATAATAGAAAATGATTAACAGTATCTCTGATTCAGAATACCAATCTTAACATTCTTCCAGACTATTATCTGGAGTTATTGTAAGCATCATCTGTAATTTAAAACCTTTAGTCTGACTGGATATGTTTCATGATTCTTACTGGTTTCACTTTTGAAAATAAGTAAAACTTTCCAGAGTAAAATTAGTTAACATTGTCAGTAATTATACTGAATTATATATCCTCTAAAATTTTGAAGACCTTCAATCATTTTGAAACCTAAGACTAAGAAAATTATGTCTTTTGTATTTTGGGATCAAAATTAATTGTCCATATTCCCAAAGGATACTGCTATTCATTCTCTAAGGTTTAACTCTGAAAAGATGCTCCTGGTTGACAGATAAATAAAGAACTATCAACTGAACATGAATGACAGTATAACTGAGGGAGATGCCCAATAATATATTTCTACATACAGGTTTCTAAATATTATGGCTAGATTCTCCACTTGGAAGCTCTAGATCTCAGCAGTAAGCTTATATTTAAAGCCTATATTTAATCCCAACTTCAGATAGCTGTTCACATTCCCTTTGAAAACTGGATGCCATGAGATTAACAGAGCATTGTGATCATCCAGCTGAGCCTTTTTCACCCCAGATAGTGCTATAGGAAGTGGATATACTAATAAATACCCATACAGGTATGTATTAGATCAAGTGATTCTAAAAAGAATTACTTGGTAGCATACTCAACACATACAGTTCTAGCAGACTCTGCTTTTATCAGGGGACTTGGACTGCACTCTTTTCAGAGGTCTTCTCCAAACCAAATCACTGTGATTGTATTCTATTATTTTCTACTGGTACAACTATCACTGAAATATTCCATATAGTTTTTGGTGCCATCAATGCAAAGATGCTGATGAAAAATGGAAGTACTTTAAAACTGACCACAGGCACACCTTCAATTAAAAATTTTAAAGTGTTAGTATGGTAAATTTAAGAATAAAGGTGAGGGGTAACTACATTACACCAGAGTATCTGCAAGAAAACAGACCTAATGGGAAATTCTAAAGTCAATATTAATGGAATTTGAAACTAGACATTGGAGAATAGAAATTATATTCAAATTATTTTTTCAAAACACTAGAGAAATTAGCCAAGATTGGATTCTTGGATCTACACACACACAAAACTAAATCATAATCTGTATTTTCCTAGCTAAACTTTAAGTTAATTAGGTCATAGGAATTCTCTGATTAATACTTGCATTATGCAGCAGTTTGGACTAAATGACCACATTAGACCCTTCTGGCTTTTAATCTGTTAATTATTTAAAGCTGTAATCATGTTTTTGAGAGATTTCATATCTTAATGTGCTTTGAGATTCCCTTGACTTTTGTAGTCTTTGTACATCAAAGTGCTCATTCAAATATCTTCAGAATGTCGGTGTCTGATGAATGGAAGAATTATTTACAGTCAAACTGTGTTTTCTCTTCCCTTCCCACCAGCCTTATTGAGCTGAAAAACTGTGATTAAAAATATTATCCATCCTACAAGCAACAACAATTTGTATTTCCCTGTGTGCCTCTGTTCCATTGGAGGTTATTGGTCTATTAAAGCATTCAAGCTTCTCTTTGGCTCCATAGAGTTTCTCTCTTATCTTGAAAGTCTGAGGAATGTCTAAAAGCACCTTCTGATGATTTCAAGAGGTGGTACATGGTAAAGTCCTTTGTTTTGACAAGGACTCCTAAGTTAGTAGCTAAGCAGGCAGCTGGGCAGAGAAGAACACACAACACATATATAACATACACTAACTGTAAGAAAAAAACTAATCGAGCAGTATGAAAATAATGTAGGAGAGGGACTAAAGTGGATCATCAAGTCCCTCTCCTGTCCCTGCACACGACAGCCCCAAGACACAAACCATGTACCTGAGAGCATTGTTCAAATGCTTCCTGAAGTCTTGTCATGTTTGTGCTGTGACCACTTCCCTGGGGAGCCTGTTCCAGTGCCCAAAAACCCTCTGGGTGACACATGTTTTCCTAATTCCAACCTAAAACTCCTGTGATACAACTTCAGACCATTTCCTCAGTTCCATCACTGGTCACAAGGAAGTTGCAGACTGCAATGAGGTCTCCCCTCATTCTCCTCTTATCTAAGCTGAACAGACCAAGTGACCTCAGCTGCTCCTCATAAGGCTTCCTCTCAAGTCCCTTCACTGTCTTTGTAACCCTCCTCTGAATGCTCTCTAATAGCTTTATACCCTCTTACACTGAGGCACCCAGAACTGCCCCCAGCACTCGAGGTGAGGCTGCCCCAGCTCAGAGCAGAACAAGACAATCCCCTCCGTTGCCCAGCTGCCATGCTGTGCCTGGTGCCCCCCAGGACATGGGTTGGCCCTCCTGGCTGCCAGGGCACAATGACTCAGATTCAACTTGCCATTGACGATGACCCTCAGATCTCTCTCCAAGGTGCTGCTCCCCAGCCTCTCATTTCCCAGTTTGTGCATACATCTACAGTTGACACTTCCAAGGTGAAGGATCTGGCTTTGCCTTCCTTAAAATCCCAATTTACTAGCATCTGCACATTTAGTACTCTTTTGAGTCATGAATCCAGGACATTAATGAAGAAGTTGCCAGTCTGATGTCACCCCATTTGCAGTAACCCTTTCCACCTGACCCATGAGCCAGTTGCTTACCTGCTGCATTGACATGCTTATCCAGCTGTGTGCTTGACATCTTGTCCAGAAGGATCCTCTGAGACACAGTATCAAAAGCCTTACTAAAATAGATTATATCCCTGGCTTCCCTTCTTCAGCTGGGGGACTACCTTGTCTTAAAAGGATATCATCAGGTTTGATAAGCAGGACTTTCCCCTCATGAATCTGTACTGGCTGTGACTTACGACTGCAGTGTTTTTTTCAGTAACACCCAGAATGATCTCCTCCAGGATTTTACCAGGCGCTGAAGTGAGACATAGGGATTAGTTACAGTAGATTCTTTGTGTAGATGCCAACTACATTTTTGCTAACACTTGACTTTTCTCCAACTGCTTCCATTTCATCCAATCTCCAAAAGGAGTAAGAAAGGAAAAACAAGCCAAAAAATGGAGATTAGCAGTTGAGGGAGAAAAAAAAAAGATAAATAAACAAAAGGCTGCTGTGTGGGTCCTCCCACTGGCATAGAAAACTTATGATTTATGGAGAATTGTCAAGTTGAAAAAATCATAGATGTTTAATGATTATTATAATGACAATTTTAGTTGCCTTATTTTTAAAACTTGAGAGATCACAAATATACAATTTGTAAAATAATAGAAGTTAGACTCTGCTTATAACAGTTTACCAGCAAGCTTTTTACTCCTTAGCATACCCCCTAATGAGCAATGCATGACTGTCTTTTATAGCTTAAATGCAACAAATGTAAGGAATCTAAAACAGGCATCATTGCCATTCTCTTAGTGAAACTGTCATGCCAAAGAAAAACCCAAAAATGAATTTTTTAAAAAGAAAATTGGCAGACTTCTAACACTGTTCCATGCTCTAGAGATGAAGTGCACCTAGAGCATGCAAAGATGCACGTATGTGTAAATGTGTCTGTATATATACACACATAGATTCATGAATAGAAACACACCCATACACATATATACTCCTATGTAGTTCTATTCAGATGCAAAGTGTCCAGCAGATGAGACCTTTATGCAATATGCATGCCCCTCAACAAAAGGCATGTAAATCATGACAGAACATACACTGAGTGTTCCACTGCGTCCCTCACCTCACCCTTTTATCATTCCTAGGAAATCAGAGAAAGAGATTTAAAACCATAACTAAAACTGAGTGTTCAATTACAGGCTACAAAAGAACAGTTTATAAATATCTTACATGAGCACTGGTTTAATGATGCTGGTTCAGTGAACTCCCTGGATCCTGTAATCCCTTTTTTAATCTCTGTTACTTACTTACTGCCTTTGAAAGATTCAAAGTAGCATCTGATACTCTTATAACAGAGCAACATTACAACAGGACAAGTTGTGGGAAAAAAAGATAACCAAAACTTTCTTTTTTTTTTTTTTTTTTGAGGTAGCACATTTTGGATGGTATTCAAGCTAAGATTCCATTACAAATTCTAATGGCAATCTCTTAATACAACATAATTAGAGGATCTTCCTAATCTGGAAAACTAAATCACATAAATGGATTACAGATCAGTTTTCAGATGACCAAAAGGAAAAAAAAAAGTTTCCCACAAAGAGAGTAAAAGCTGTCAGATGGCTAAAACACAGCAAACCAAACCACATTTCCTGAATTATCACCTTCACTCTAGTAGAGATAAACTGATTACTGATTTAGATATGTTTTAAATATCAGAGTTCTCTAAGCCTTCTTTGCACGTATTAAAATGCATACCCTACGTTGTAGAAATTTTAGCAAATAAAAGTGTCACCAAATATTTTCTTCACTAATCCTTGTATAAATATAATAATTGTAAAGCCAGCACTTACTCTGGTAATGGATTCTTAGGATGTTTTCCAGTCTGTCTCTCAGACTATGATCCAAATAATGGAAAAATATGGGCTGAATAAAATCAGGACTTTTTTAATATTGTAACGCTCATGACAGTTATTCTATTGTTATTTTACCACTAAGAATTCAAGTGTGCATCACAGTAAAATGAGTACCTTTCTGAATTGTGTAATGCCTTATAATCATGAAGATTGTTTGTCTTTCTAAATCTATCTGCTAACAATGTAGATCATAGGAATGCATATCTACTCTAGAAACTATGTTCTTATCACTTCAAAAATATTTTGTATACTTAGCACATAAAACCCAAATGAAGCAATCTCAGATGTTCAGGTGTGAATTAACCACCCGTATGATTTTTTGAAGGATATGTTTAATAAAGTACTAACTTGCTATGTGCCTTTTTTAATTATCCTGCACTAACAAATTTTTTTTTAATTTTTTAAAACATTTTGTTGATACCTGTAATAATAATTAGCATCAAAATATCATACCTTTGTTTTATTTATTTTTAAAGAGAAAGAGTAATTTACACATATAAAAATGGAAATATAATTTTTCCCCAAGTGAAGACACTGATGAACTGGTACATCAATACAGAAGGAAAACAATCAGTGAAACACTGAGGTATTTGATTTCAAAATATACAGCAACACACAGAAAAGCTATGACAAAACAGAGAAAAAGTACAGTCCATATCAATCATTGTTTTACTAAAGTTCATATGGGGAATGTTAAAAATAAGGAAACTTGTTTAAAAAGAAATTACCAAGATGGCTAAAAAATTAAGTACTCAGAGAAGGGATAAAAACCCTGAAAGTGATGGTACTGGAGGCACAGCATGCAACTAAATATTTGAGAAAGTGTGGAAGCTAGCTTAGATACACATGGGTTTTGCAGATTTTTCCCCACATTTTTCATGCTCTTAGCAGACTACAGTAACTTATAATAGTTTATGAGATCTGCCTCTTAGGAACCCAGCTGCAGCTGTTACTCACTGCATACCTATTTCATTATAATGTGAATTTTATATTGCATTATAATGTTAACTACAAAGGTAGATGTATAAGGAAGGTTCTTCCATGAAGGAAGACCCTATGTGAAAGAGATCATAGTTGCTTCTCAAGTATCAACTCTTTCAACCTTTCCCACATTTTCTTGGAAGCAAGGAACCTATCTCATCAAAGAGGCTCAAATAATTCACAACCTTAATCATGCTTTTTCTCTGAATCAGCACAAAAATATTTCTGTGCTTATTTTTACAGGTATCACTATCTTACAGCTCTTCAGCTCATTTGAATATATACATTAAAACTGCTATGGGGGAACATTCTGAAGACATAATGAGGAATTAGGACCCTGAGGTATATGCTGACCCAGATAAGCCTCCCCAGCTAGTACCCATATGTCATCCCAAGTGGCCGCTGAATGACCCCGTGCTCTGTCCCGTCATGGTAGCTTGCAGGTGTTACAGGAGGATGTACAGATGTTACAGGAGGATGTACAGATGGTCCTGTCTGATGTTCTAACACGTATGACATGTCCTTCATGGACATTTCACACTCATTAGATCAGAAATTATTGGCTTTATTGTGATGAAACAGACCATTTTTATGATAAATTTAATGGTGAGGAAGAAAACTATAAAAGCATGGCAGGTGGTGAGGTATGCTGGACCTCACCATGGATGGACATTCTATGTAGTGTGTCATGGACATCTTGAAGAGGTCTGTCTGATTTTGACATGCCTCAGGGGTTCCTGGCATCAGAATTAACACAGGATTAACTCATTAATGCCACTTTCTAATTATTCTGTAAATAGCATAAACCACGTTTATGTTTGAATAATTTTTCTTATCAAGCCCCAGAAAAAAAGAAATATGAAAGAACTGTAAACAACATGATGCTGTATTTAAGCACAAAGGAAAAAGACCTCTTGTTCAGTCAATGACAGAAAACAGACACAGTAAAAACTGGATTGCTTTCATGGCCTCCATCAATAACTTTGCAGCTCACATCTGTATGAGATGGAAAGTGTTAACAATATCTAGTATTTAGTACAGTCCAATTCTTAACTTTACCATTGCATGCCTCATTGTAATGATGCCTTTTTTTTCCTTCCAGATTGAGACTCTGTTCATATAAGGTGAACTACATACCCAATATCTTCTTATCTCCCAGTATTTGTTTCTTCCTCAGCCTTATTAGCCATTAAACTCTAGTGGACATAAAAGGGAAGCAAAAGGATGATAAAGGAAGTATAATTTTTCTTTGATGAAGCACAACACTGCCAGTACAAAGCTAAACTTATAAAAGGAAGGCTATAAAAAGCAAAAGTAGAACAAATAAACCTACAAAAAAAAAAAAAATCCTCATTTCCATGACAACAGAAACACATCATTAAGGGCCACTAAACTTCAGAAGAACATTTTTCTCTAACAGACATCACATTAACTCTATTTTTTTTAAGCAGAGAAGTTCTTCCTCTGAAAGGAAGATAAACAAACTGATAAGGAAACACAAACGGTTACTTTTCATATGTAAAGAAAACTTCACTAAGTGGTACCCACAGGAAGGAAACAGAGCTATTGTGTGCAATGCTGAATATATTTTGGCTCAGAAGTCCAAAAATCAGTTATAAAACTATCAAAAAGCTACAGAAGTCTCACACACATATTTTATTTGGCTTTATGAAGTTCACTTACAAAACAAGTCCATATAATTTTGCTCCTCAGGGACTGTTTTACCTTGTTATTTTAATATATGTGAATGTGTGTGTGTGTGTATATATATATATATAAAATTCCTTCCTCTTTTTTGATTATATGTAAGCAGTCACAACCATTTCATGGCAGCCCCCCAATACTTTTCACATCTATTTAAGTACACATTTATGGTATAAAAATGGAAACAGAATCAGTCTCTCCTAACAAGCAAAATATACCAGTCTTCCTATGTCCCTATAACTGTATCTAAACTATCCCTTTACAGAGATCCCTGTTCTGAGCAAAATTATCATTCCAGCTTTACCTGTTGAAACACATGATCCCTTACTTAACACTGTTTAGAAAAATAAAATAAAAAAGTAAAATCAACTTCTTCCTAATGATATTTCCATCTTGTTATTCTCCCCAGATTTTCTCAGTTTAACAAAATATCAGAACTTCAGCTGTATGTCAGGTTCGTTAGCTGGATAACATTACCTGGACCCAAGTTGTCTGCTATATTATTTCCAATACCACAATTTCAGGAACCAATCCAACTTCATCATTTACAGCACCTTTTTACACCTTACCAATGTCATTCACAAAATACCTATTTCACAACTTTCTAATTTCTTGCTCTTTCATTTTCTATCACAGCAGCCAATATTTCCAGAACTCATGCCTATCTCTGCCTTGTGAGGTGATCACTTTAAATCATTTCCCTCTTTCTTGATTTTTGTCCTAATTTCAAAAATAAAATTCACTTCTTCAGCCATCCTAGAATACTGCTTAGTGTTAATAAAATGCAGAAACTTTAAAGGAATGTGGTCAAGGTACACTGCTAAACTTGAAAAATTATGTACTCTAGGTCAGAGTTATCATGCTCCATTTGAGCATGATCAGCCATGACTTGATACATGACAATTTTCATAAGCAAACCATCTTATTGCTACATCATTATAATATATTGCTATGTTATATTAAAAAATCTCTGCTCAAACCCTAACAAAACATCAGAGCCATTAACTGAATATTTTTAGCTGACTACTTTTTCTATCCAATTAGAAAAAAAGTCATACCTCATCTTTCCAAATGGCCTCTGAACAGGATGAACAATGCTACAGCAGAATAAAGACTGAAAAAGCTTCCTAACTAAATTATAATTAAGAGATTTAGACAGAGTTAAAGAAAATAATGTTTGAAACTGATTATTAAGACAAAATTATTTTGGAACATAATAGAAAGACAACATGTTCAAATTCACATAACATTGCATGAAGACAACCAGAAGATACAGGGTTGCTGAGGAACTGGATCCTCAACCTGAAAACTTGAGTATCTAGTAGAACACCAGCTAGAATTTACTGTATGAAAATAATTTCTATTGCTGATCCAACACAGATATATATGTAAGTCTATTATAACAGTTTCAATGTCTGGGTAAGTGTTGCTAATCCCTATTTAGATATTTTAAACATTTATTATTTCACTATTTTTACTTTTCAAAAAATTTCTTTTATTTTACACATATGTGTTTTATTTTTTTACACATATGCAACCGACCTAGTTGGAAACCAAGACTAAAGAAACTACAGACCTCCTTCTTTATTATCTCTTATTTAAAGTGTTTGTGTGAGTGAGCTATGGGAGTTTCTTCAGGGCATTTTATCTGCTTCACATTTGTATGGACAGTCCAATATCTGCTTCCTTTTTTTTCTCTCTAAAACACAGTCCCAATTTGGTTGACTGACTAGCACAGCGCCTGGAGCTATCTTTACTGAAAAATCGTCAAAACAAGCTATCTGGTGACTCTGAAAAACTTCTTTGTAATGCAGTATTTTGTGAAATGCTCATAGCAATACAATTTTAGTAGCAAACTTCTTTGCGAGCTGTCCAGCTTGCCCTGGTTCTTGGGCCTCTTCCTACATGTTCCATGCCCAGAGTTGTGTTGTTTCTAAGCAACTATTCATTTTCAGTAGCCTCCTGTTGGGCCCAATGACATCACATTCTGGAAGCTTCTGTCCTGTTTAGGGCACCAGCATGAACTGTGATGGATGCATGCACTTCATTTTTGTGTTCACCACTTAGTACCTGTATTTTTGTGAGTATGGCTGAGCTGCTGAGGAAAGGCTAATTGCCTTGCTTGTGCTGCTGCTAATGAGGACAAATGCAAGTTTTTGGGGAGCAAAAAGGTTGTTTTGAACAACCTTTATTTGGAAAAAGCTTACAGAAGGCAGCAAGGAAAACAAACAAAAAAAGCAAACCTGGGGGAGGAACACACCACACACCATAAACCCCATAAACTTTTCCCAGGTAACCTCCCAAAGGCTGTATTGATTACTACAATCAAGAATGCTGGTGAAAGATGCTGGACTAAAAAGTGAAGAGGAAAAAAGTATTAATCACTTTAACAGACAAGAGATCTGAATTTCTATTTCAAAAGCAACCATATTTCAGTTTTGTCCCAGTAAATTATATTTATTTTAGAAGTGGTACTCTGGTAAAATCCTGTGAAATGAACAAAACAGGAATATGCAATGCAAAGATGGAGAGATCCTGACCTCTCACGTTCAAGTAAAGCCTGAATTCACACGTTTTCCTCCGCAAGAAGTGGAGGAGGGAATGAGGCTATTGGGAAAAAATAACAAAAACAAAGCAAAAACAAACAAAAATCCCAAACAAAACAAACCAACAACCAAAAACCTAAAACCAACCAAACAAAAAACTCAACAAAAACCTTAGAATAAATATTTTCAAGACAAATATTTCGGTTTGATTTTCTTATTAAATATCAAATGAACAAAAAAAAATTGAATATTTTCTATAAAACTCATTTTAATTCTTAAATTATAATGATTTATCATATTTGGGATTAATTTTCTACTAACAGCATAATACTACAGCTTTTTTCTACATGTTACAAAAAAAAAAAGCAATAGTAAATCCTGCAGTTTTATGAATTCCAAAGGAGTTAAGACCATGACATTTGTTTAACTAAGACAGGGCAGTAACTTGATGTCCTCCCACAAATGTTTCTTAAAGATCACATGAAAAGAAATAGAAGACTATACTAGAAAACACATACGTTTAACCTGAGACAAAAAAAAAAAAAAAATATTACAAATGAAGTTTTGGCTCCATCAAGACATTATTCCCCAATTTGGTCATTTTCTGAAGGGAGTGCCAGGATGGATGACTATCTCCCACAGTCCTGTCATTGCCCTGCTATCTATTTCTTTCCAGTGATATATTCCACTATAATTGCCATAATTTCTGTTATATTTCCAGCATGAAGGAGAAGATGTCACTAAAAGTGTTGTAACAGCTTGCAAATACACTGAGAGAGAACTGCTGAAGCTTGGTCGATGGTTACTTTAAGAAACACAGCCCTGAAGATGTGTGTTGGGGAGCGTTGCTGTGAGAAGCGAATAAACATCCTTTCACTCCTTCTCCCTGACATCACGCAGAAATGAGACAGGGAAGTCGACAGAGGTCACACACAAATGTGAAGAGCTCTGTAGAAGCATCTTCAGATTCTAATCTGGACTGACAGCTATCCTATTCTTTACTAGTGTTATGTATAATGGACACATAACTCCTGGTTCAAAGTCAGAATAACCCTCTGTTTAAATGTTTTAAAGACAAAAACAGTAGGCCTCATTCCAGCCTCCTGAACCAAAGTACTCAAGAATCAACAATCTACTTGGGCAAGTAGTAGTTCAAGACAACAGGCCAAAAAAAGAAAGCAAAAATTTCCCAAAGTAAATTGAATTATTTATGCAATTCTAAGAGAATTAGCACATCTATTACATAGATGACTTAAGGGAAATTATTAATATTAATATAATATATACATTTATACTGTTGAGACATTGTACTATATAGATCACAAAGAAAAGGAAGGCAACTTTCCACCAAATGGAGAAATTGTTTTCTACAGATGTTTCATTGGCTTGGATATTTAATTTAACTGCCATTTATAAAATCACACATTTACTTTTTCAATATAAATCGCATGTATATTTATCTATTTCTAAGGCTGATTTTCTATTAGCTCTTGGAGAAGAACACTGCTACTAATCCAAATTTTCTAAAACAGCATCTAGGTAATGCTGCAGAGCACTTAAAATGGATAGAAAAGCAGTGTGTCCTTTTGGGCTGCAGAACAAGATAGGTCTCCAGGCCCTTTCCCACTGGAGCTGGAGAAAGAAATGGCAAAAATGGTCCTCCTGGAGAAAGAAGGAAGGCAACATTGCAAGAATAACACTTCTAGGGACTTCTAAACTCTCTTTTGGTGGTGTCCTATGGTGGTATAAGTCTTGTGCAAAGGGGAGAGAAATAGTGGGCAACAGATGAAACAAGGGACAATTTACACTAGAGGAATGTGACTGGAAAATTTAGAATTCCCATGAAGTCTCTTTTCAATGGCTACTGAATATTTGCAGAACAATGCACCATAACACAGTCCTGTCCCTGCAAACACTCTTCTGCCACTGCAGACCAAGCTATTAAATCTCAAAACACCACTGGCTGGGCTTGGATGGCACAGACACCCCAGCACTGCAGAGGCTCACGCACTGTAGAGCTTATCCCTTAAAGTCCCACAGATTTTAACTCTTCCAATTTCAATTTTCAACTATACATGCAGAGCAGTCCGAAATGAGTTAGTACCCAAAGGTGAAGTCTTGGCTCTGACAAAATCCTGAGATAGGATTCCAATATACTAGTCATGTCAACTATTTTCAACTCATACCAGTTCTACAGCATATATGCACAGCAGGCAAATAAAATGTTGACAAACCTCAGCTTTCTAAGATTTGAAAAACATCAAGTTTTCCTGATGTGCAATCAATCCCACTTATGCATACTTGTCCATGGTCAGAGAACCACCACAACAGCCACTAAGAAGCTTTCCCAACACAAGACTACCTGCACCATTAAAGCTCTGCCTGGTAAACCTTGGCCTGAAAAACATTTTCAGCTTTCAGCCACGTGTCATTTTGATGAGACTAAACAGCTTTCTAGTGTCAAGTTTTTGTTTATTGCATGATACTTCAGAATGTGACCATCTCAGTACCTTTCTTTTAGGCTAAAAGATGCACTGCATTCTCTGGGTGTTTCATTATAACCAGTGATCTCATATTTTGTTCCAGGTCTCTGAAAAAAAGCCTTAAATATTTTATAATCAGTGCCCTCAGAGTACCTCTTAAAATACACCCCATAGGTGTCTATATACACTTTAAAATGAATTTGGGAGCCATCAACCAACATCTACATAATTTTAAAATTGTATCACATTTTTAAGGACACTGATTTCCAGCATCCCTTGTCTTCTTTTAAATACATCATTGCATTAATTTTGTCAAGCAAGATCTACTTTAACCCCACTTGACTGCATTAATTATTTTGGGTTCTTTCAGTTTCTGATTAATGAAGTCTCATAAGAAATATTTAATCTCTTGACTGAATTCAGAATCATAGTGATTAGAATAGAAACATTTATTTCTTTCACCCTATTCTTTTCTAATATTAGAATTCTCATGCCAATTTTCAGGAACTACTACTGTTTTACAAGAGTTTTTTAAAAAAAGTTGGTTTAAGTTGGTTCCTAAAACTAAAAGGCTTTTGCAGACTGTTCTTATATCTCTTCAGGATAAGACAGAAGTGACAAAAGGCACATAAATAGAACGCATGTTTTGACAGTTAGGAGGGTATCTAAGTATTGCTTCTTCCAAACATGGAGAATGAGACTAGAATCATAGAACAAATCCATAAAAGCTGAAAATTATTAATACAGTTTGAATAAAGTGCATCATTTGCTGAGCCTACTCAAACATCAACTAAAAGATCCAGTTCTGATAGCATATGAAATACACTGAAGGCAAAGTGTTGGACTTTCAGAGATATCTAACTACATAAAATATACAATAATCTGTGACACTAACCCTGTCACCAACCAATATTTACAAACTTTTAGGATCTACTCCAGCATTTGGAAACTGCTTCTATTTCATGACCAGTTCACCTAGTGAAATTCACAGAATCTTGGAATGGGTAATGCTGGAAGGGGCCACAGTGAGTCATCTGGTCCAGCCTCCCCACTCCAGCAGGATCATCCTGAAGCACATGGCACAGGATCTGTCATATCTCACAGATCTGGAATGTCTCCAATGAGGGACACTCCACAACCTCCCTGGAAAATCCGTACCAGTGCTCAGTCAACTGCACAGTAAAGAAGTTCCTCCTCGTGTTCATTCTGAACTTCCTGTGCATCATCTTCTGCCCATTGCCTCTTGTCCTATTGCTTGGCACCACTGAGCAGAGCCTGGCTCCATCCTCTTAGAACTCTCCCTTTATGATACTGACAGACATTGATGAGGTCCCCTCTCAGTTGTCCCTTCTCAAGGCTGAACAGGCCCAGCTCCCTCAGTCTGTCCTAATAACAGAGATGTCCTGGTTTCTCAATCATCTTTGTCACCCTTCACAGGATGTGCTCCAGAAGCTCCATGTCTCTCTTGTCCTTAGGAGCCCAGAACTGGACACTGCACTCCAGATTCAGCCTCACCAGGACTGAAATTATTCATCCTGACAATTTAAGTTCAACATGTAAAAATCAGCCTTGAAGCATCAAGGTATATAAAGCACATCTGTATTCTCAAGTGTATGGCCAGGACAATTGTTTTTGGTGGAACCATTCAATTCATACAATTCATATTATTTTACTGAGTTTTAGACAGCATGGAGAGAAAAACAGCTTTTTCTGTGATCTTTCTATTCAATTAATAATGCAATAAAAGTTGTTCTTGATAAAGATAAAAAAAATTAAAATCACACACACACACAGTATTAGCTGCAATAGTAAAAACTAATTAAACAATATAGTCATTAAAAATCTATTAATTTTGAGATTTTATCTCATATACTTGAAAGGATTTGAGGGCTTGGATTTAAATTTCAGAAGCACATATACACTATGTCAGATTTCCCCAAATAAAATTATATACTAAACTAGAGTAAAAGAAAATCCTTTTCCTGAAGGAGGTCCAACTTCATATTATGCATCTGATACTGCCTCAAAGAAGAGAGACTGGAAGTAATATTAACATGAGGAAAGTTAAAATTCTATCGCTGAACACTGATGCCATATATTTAACTCAGTAGTAACACCGGGTGATGAGATCTGATGATAATTCTGAGAATTTAGATATTATGAATAGAAACACTATGGAAGTTCCATGTCTTGAAGTGTTACAGTGTTATTTTATCCTAATAAATTAGCATGTTAGTGAAAGAGGCCATGTGATTAATATGCAATATTCTGCTAAGTGAGCTCTTAATTAGGCTAGCAATTTAGAAGAAACAGGAAATCAAGGAATTAATTTAGCACTTTGTACATGATAAAAATTAAAAGCTCATGCTATTCATGCACTGAATAAAAGTGAAGCCAGATGGCATAACCTGTGAAAAAAGGAGACACAAAATTTTCGTTTTCATGAAACTGTAATGTGAGCAGCATCTTGTCTACTAATTAGCAGAACCTGATGATCCCAACTTTCAGTATATGTAACATATGTAACATATGCACTTCAGCATATGCACAACTTTTTATAATAAATATTGATAAAGATACCATACTATTTATTTGATCTTTTTTTCCCTGGAAGTTCTTATACAGCATTTGAAGAAGTATACAATATTGTTAAGTTCCTAGTCAGCCAGGAATGTTAACTACATGGAAAGTGGAAGCAAACCACAACATTTTTCCAGTTATAATGTGGCACTGCCTAGAAATTCAGTGAAGTAGCACAGACCTGCAGTGTCATGCACTGTCAAAAGAAAAAATATCAGACATGGACCTGCCCCAAAGTATTTTTTTTATTTCAAACATTAAAACAAATCCCCTATCCCATAAAGGAGCAAAACAGCAATGCAATAGCATATCCTCTGAAACAGGCACAAAAATAAAAAATCAAAGAAGGGGAGTGGGGCATAAGTGCAACAGAATAGTAAGAAAGAAAGAAAGATTAGAAACTTCTGAAGATTAGGAACAGAGGTTTGATATTCATAAGTTTAACATGATACTTAGCCACTTGGTGGTCTCAGACTCAGAACAAGTCGGTATTACAACAGGAAACTCAGTGCAAGATCAAACCTCAGTCATTTTTTTTAACTTTATTTGAATCTCTGTTTTCAAGACATATTACTGTACATAATCACTTAATAATTACTACCTGTCGAAATCCTCACTTCTCTCCTGCACCTTCTGTAAGCATGAAATAAATTATCTGGACTTAAACACTTGTTATGGTGTTAATTGGAGTTGCTTTATCTCAGCCTACTCATTTGTGATTTGGTGAGTTTGCCTAACAGAAATAACACTGAAATTACAGGCTCCAAATCCATATCTCCCTATTTCTCTATTCTAAGTAAAACTACATGAGGAATTTTCTCCTCATAAGTTATGGCAAGAATTACATGTCATCTAAATAGATATTTGTCATTCTATTGCCTTTCATAAGGATTTGTCCATAATATTGTACACATTGATGTACAATAATTTGCACTAACAAGTAGCAGCCAAAACAATTCAATTGGAATCCAAATCACATCCTTGTTGTGGAGATGGTTGGACCACATATACAGTAATGAGAAATATCAGTTATAACTTCTTTGTGTGAATGTTGTGACACATAAGCCCTTAGTCTTTTACAGAAAAGCTAGAGAATCAAATATTTGGACATTTCTCTCACTGTTTTACCCCTATGGTACCCCTCCTATGAGGTGTACCATAAGCAAAGGTTACAAAAATACTTAATTTTCTATTAAATGTGTATGATCAGGTTTCAACACCACCATTTCTAAAAATCAGAACCATTATGAAATCAGAATTTCATCTCATGTTTTGAATATTCTCATTCAGCAAATGTACATTTTCCCATATTTCTCAAAGTTCAAAAGATGATTTGCTTGCTTACAACATAAAAAAAAAAAAAAGACAACTTACCAGACAAATCTAGATACAGAGATTTAATTAGTGACACCAAACTTCAGACTGAAAATAAATACTCATGTTCAAGGTAGATGTAAGTGAGCCACAGTGTAGGAAGCAGATTAATCCACATCATCTTTCTAATAAGGATTTCTGGCACTCTTTCTACAGGGTGCTGCATATTCTGACCTAAAGAGACTATAAAGCAGTGAATAAAGATAAATTATGACTGAAATATGAACTGTAGCTTTTTACAGCTTTTATTTCCTTTTTCACTTCATGCCTTTGGCAAGCTTAAGTATAAGAAAAACAGAAAAACCTTTTGCAAAATTGAAATAAATCTGGAATACAAAAAAAAAAAAGTCATTATGGTTCCAACAACCAATCTGTTTAGTTATTATCACTGCAATTATCCCTTCTAATTCAGTGTGCTCTATTGTGTTACCTCCACCAGAGATGATTACATAATCACTGAATGAGTGTATGTTCGCTGGTGTAGTGAAAGATATTATGAACTGTTTTCAACTGGTTTGCAATGTTAGTTGTGTTTATGTTAATTGTTATTTAAATTAATCTATTATTGAACAGTTTATTAGACTATTATGCAGGAAACCTTGCTTTGGTGGATATATAAAAATAGCATTTTACAATTAAATTCCAGTGTAAGTTAGATGCTTTAAGTGTCTATGTGCTGATTCACTTCCATCACTTTTTATCAGAACTGGGAAGAACAATTAACTCACATTCCAATTTCAGTTATATCCATTATATCACTTCTATCCCCACGTTTTGGAAGCAAAACTAAGGAGCTGACTCTAATCCACAGTAAAGGTCTCACTATGCTTTAAGATTAACATAATTAACACATGCCATTTGCCAATCCAGAAGTTGAGAGATGTGAATAAAATTATAATATTTAAGATTAAATCTTGAAAAATAGATCAATATTTTATTTATTATTATTTTATTCAAATACATATAACTGTTATACATACAAACACACATGTACATCTATCATCCAAACAGATGCACACACAAGTAATGTTCATTCTTTGGACAGAACTATTTATTATGATTTTTAAATGTTTATTATTGTATTTATTAAGCCCAGTGATAAAATAAAAAGCAAAGAGTACAGCACTTTTTGAAACCACAAACACAGCTTTCAAAAAGCACTAAAAGATCTGAGTAAGAACAGAAGCATACCCTTTATGATCTTAATTTTCATTAAGACATTTGCTGCCAAAGAAAATAGCTGAATGATTCCAGAAGACAGAAATATTTTCAAGGTCTATTAATAACTAGATGAATGCTATTCATCTAGCTAATGTCACTCAACTAATTTTCATTCAAGCTGTCACCAGTCTACTTGTAAAAAGAAACAGTATAAGCCAAAATTTCATAGAATAATTATTCAGATACATGACTGTATGGCTAAGTAGCCTATCTTACACCATAGGGTGGGCCTTAAGTATTGAAAATGCATCTATTATCTATAGATTTTCTGAAAACAAAATTAATTAAAGTGCAGTTCAGGATGCTCCACAGAATAGCAAAAGGGTATTTTATTTGCATGAGAAATCTGTGATATTTTTGTGTTAGTGTGAATTATGCTATGTGTCATAAAGTTCCTTTACCTTTAAGAAAGTTAAAGTTGCTGGGGTCTCCTGGGAGTCTTTTCTCTTGACCAATTATCAGTCATTGCTGAGAATTGACAGCAGTTTTAGCCATTGAAAAGTAGAATCAACTCGTGAACCCCACCTTAAAGTGTACACCCAGAAGTCTGTGGTGCTCCTTTGTTTTCCTGACTGTGAAGCGTGGCGGAGCTCCGGCTGGCCTCCGGTTCCCTGCCCAAGCCATGTGGCCGGGCAGGGGCCGGGCCGGGGCCGAGCCGGGCCCGCCGCGTCTCTCGTCTCCCGGCCGGGAGATGAGGCTTGCCCCGAGCTAGGTCGGGCTGGGCCGGGCTCGGCCCGATCTCTGGTTCAGCTGGAGGTTTTGCTGTAACTACATTCACTAGAAAACTGCCGAGTGAAAGAGGAAAGAAACTCTGAGCTTGCAGCAAGCAAAGACAGAGACCACGCTCTCTAAAAGCAGCTATGAAGAACTTTCCAGCGCAGACGGCTCTAGCTCCTGTTCAGCAGAGATCACCGAACCATCTACAAAAGCTTGGGCAAGATTTTAACTCTTTCTTATCTAGATGAGACTTGCGGATTAATCTTTTCATCCAGAGAGAGAAAAGGAGAGTGATCAACATGAAAAGAGACTTTATAAACTACTAGTGGCAAGAAAGAAAAGAGACTTCAAGAAAAGTAGAGAATTAAGGAGATGCTTTAATTAAGCTGAAATATCTTTCTGTTAAAACTATGGAAATGGACAATGAAGTCTTGAGAAAAACCCCTTTAATTCATAATAGAGTATGGAGAGGAATAAGGTGTTCAAAGTGTAAATTTAAGTAATAAGTGAAGTAATTGTGGTATAGTGAAGTGCTGAGAAATTTGAAGCCTTGAGAGGCAATGAGAAAAACTGTTTCTTAGTGAAGCTCACAGAAGCAGATGAAGAATACTTTTTTACCTTTGACTAACTTATCCTTAAAAATGCTATCTTCAAACTCATGACCCATAACACATTTTCAGAGTGATGTGAAATGGGAGGGGTGGGCTTTAATAACAGTAGCTCTGAGCAGCTGATATCAGAGAAACGAGAAACTATAACAAAAATAGTTTTCTTGTGACAAACTCCATAAATTAACAGAAAAGAACTTCTGTTTCTCTACAGAAACTGAGGAAAAGACTATGGAAAGAATTAGAACTGTTTAAACCATCAAAATTATACAGTTTTTGTCTCTGTTGTCATGTAAACAAAAGAATAGTGAGCAGTGAGAAATGAAAAGGTTTTTTCTAAAAGTTTATTCTGGTGTTCTTATTCTTGTAGTTTGTCAATAAACTCTTCTTTATTCCTTTTAAGTTTTATGCCTGGTTTGCTCTTATTTTAATCCATATCTCACAGCAAGAAATAAATAATTCCTTTTTTCCCCTTTTTGTTAATTACTGGTTTAAAACCACGACACTATGGTAACATAAAACTACCAGACCACACATTTGGTGACAGGTTTTGGGCATTAAGGATAATTGTGGCTAGAGACCGTGTTAGAAAGATGGGATATTTTATTTCTTTAGATGTACAATATTTGCCTTTATATCTGTCATATACTGTACAATTCATCTCTTTTGTACAGGCTATTAACTTAAGAGCTGGACTTGGCGATCCTTGTGGGTCCCTTTCAACTCGGAATATTCTATTTGGAATCTGTGGATTTAACTCCTGTGACATCCCCACAGACCATGTCTGAGTTTTAGGGCAGAGAGCAGGTACACATTGTCAGTTTGCCAGATTCAAACTTGTAAAAAGGTAAAGCTATTTTCAGGACTTTATGGATCACTTTGTTTGCCCTTGCACTGTGGGGTGCACAGACCTGGGAGTTTGTCACAGCACCTTTTGTCCTCAGCAACACAGATCTACCAGGGAGCAGCTGTTCATTTTTGTTCCAGTTGCAGTACTTATGCATGGCAATCCAAGCTGGCCCTATTCTCCATCCTCACAAGTCTTCTGTCCCAACTGAATATGTTACAAAAGAAAGCATCTTTTTCAGGGGAACTTCACATTTGCAGAAGTTAGATTTAGAAAAGATCCATGGAAAGGCACTGGAACACAGAAAAAGACTGGTTATTGTTCCATATTCCTATTACCATGAGAAAAAGGACATGTAAAGCATTGCCTTGTGGGGATCACCCCCTATGACTAAAAAGTTTTTACCCACACTTACACTAAGAAAATTTAATGAAATCCATGGAAGAAGAAAGAAAAAAAAGGCATTAAATATTAACCAGGTCAGTGTAGAGTGTCTTTGAAACTCATACTTTAACTAAATCTTTAGAATACAAATCTTGTCTCCAATCAGAAAAAGACTGGACTGACTTTAGCATTGACCAGCCTGCAACAACTAAGGTTTAATGCTTACTTCATAATTTGGCTAAGTAACAGCTGTTTGAACTGCCTCTGTAGGCAAAGTGGACTGAATCAACTGCAGACCAAGTCGGCAGCTATGTGATAAGTCAGTAGGAAAGAAAGAAAGAAAGAGTGTCTGCATAATCCAGACTTGTTGAAAAAGTGAATAAAATGAGGAGTGAGAAACATCTCAAAAAAAGTCAAATCTACTCCATAACAGCTTCAAGCAATCCCTTCTGTAAAGCCCTCTTCAGTAAAAGAAGGGTTCAAAGAAAAAGGTAAAAAGAATAATGAATCAGAGAAGCAAATGAGAGGAAAAATAGCAGAACAGACTTGAAATGAAATAGAGGAAAGACAACTCTTATAAACTAAAATTCCCACTCATATCACTATTCTAATACCAGGGGGAAATATCACTGGTCTGATGCTTCTATTACATAACCAGATGTAGCTAGAATACCCATTCAGATTATTTCAGTTTGAGATCATCTTACTTCATAAAAGTTTAAACAATTTCTTGAGTTTCATTATAGTTAAAAGGTTTTTCATGTTACTTGTTTTATTATTCTACAGTAAAGTCCCTAAGGAACTGGAGCAAAAGGCTGTAATTCTGTTTACTGATATGACCGATATAATGGTGTTAAAAAATACTGAAATTAAAATAATATGCATAGGTAGCAGGTAGTGTTTCATTGGTTTGTTTTTCATTTATGCTATATGACTTTAGTAGACTATCTAAGGTAAGACCCTTTGGGAAAAAATTAAAAAACAAAAGAATGGATGGCAGGGAAAGGCTGCTCTTTTTCCAAGGAGAAACTGAGCATGCATATGGTGGAGATACTTTGAAGTAGACAGCACACAAAGGAGGAGGTGCAAGTGGCACCAAAGAGCTTCAAGCTGCATTTCAAGCAAAGAGAATAAGATTAGTGCTGAGCAGAGTGTGAAGCAGGCAACCAAGTCTCAGAGAACAAACACCTCACAGACCAGGCAGGAGTCCACAGACTGCAGAGCAGAAAGCCACGGAACTAACCTGAGTAAGACCCCACATGGTAGAGCACTGTGGGCAGAATTTTACAACTGTCCTCTTCTATTTCTGCTCTCTCTGATATAATCATTTTGAGTTTTATATATTTAAGAAGGTAATAATTCTAACTTTATTCTTATAAATCCTGTTGTAGATCATTAAAAAAACCCCAAACAAATAAACAAAAAACACCACAACTTTACTTCTCTGGGACACACTACAGAATAATATTTTCTACTACATTAGTATATTCAATGGATACTAAATAAGTATCTAAGTAGCTAAGTTATCATAGCACCACATCAATATAATATTAAGCAAGTATTATAGGAAAGATCTGAAATAAATTCTTAAACAAGAAACTCATTGACTTTCGAAAATTTATGAGTTCTCCATCAGTAGTAGATATTCAGTCATACCTGAAGAGACACTGCCACACAGAAATAATTCTGACTGTTAATAATTCATATTGCAAGAGTCAAGTAATGAAACTCTTAGTTCTTATATGTGCACTTGTTAAGACAAGTTTTCTTTCCACAAAGGATGAAAGAAAATTATTCAAACTTTAAACAGGATTGTTTAAAAGAAGTTGCATTCTTTCTGTTTACAAGTGTCCAAAAATATTTTCAAATTATGAATAAGAATATGGGTCTTTGCCATAATGTGGGTGTACTATATGTGACTAAATACTATTTTATTAATAAATAAAATATTATAGAATATATAGAACAAATTTTTATATTTCACTAGTTTATCTTTCGTTCTTAGAAATGTAATGTGATGATGTGTATTTTCTGGAAAAAAAATATTCTTCACAACAAAAATATTCTTACATTAACCTGAACTATACTTTGTGCAGAACATATATTTCAGTAAGAAGTGAGTGAAAATACATACATATATATGTGTATATATATACACATACATACATATAAATACACATATATATTTCTTAATAAAGATATTTATTCTATATTTTGGAATCATGCATCTTCCCACCTAATTTCACTTAAGTATGCACAGACAATCTTCATATAATATAAAAATATAGTTTCAAGTCAAATACATTTTATAATGGAAACAATGTTTTAAATAATCATATTAAATGATAAATTTTCAGAGGACAAGAAGTTATATAAATATGAACAAAAAGGTATTAAGCTGTTCTGATATAAACTAAGAGTACAATTGAAGTAAAAAGCATACAACTTTACTTTGAACAAACTTGGCTCTTTAACGTAGATGCTTTTTGAATTCCATAATTTGTAAAATATTCTGTATATTGATTTTTCCTCCTGGAACTTAATATCTTATCCCATTGTGGGGGAGGGAGGACTGAATTTGGAGAAAATTTTATTACAATCCTTATTCTCATAAACTATAGTTTATTTTTCCATTACTCTCCATTTCCTCTCTTATGAGAGAACTGGAGGAGTCTTTCTATCCAACTCTTCTATTACTACTTTTGCCTTCCTTTTATGCTTTGACATTTTGTATAAATCACTCCATTGCAGTAAAGGCCAAAACTTGACAGATGCCCTCTAATACGATACTGGAATATCAAAGAGAAACAAGCACATTCAGGATATTCATGCAAGGATTTCTTCAGTATCTCCCAGCATTAGATTGGCATTTTCTGTGACAGCTCCATCTTTTCTGCTGTTCTCTTTTGCTTTTGATTTAAGTGCAGTGCTTCATATGTATGTATTTCATTGAATTTCATTAGAATGGTCTGGGTTAGAAGGAACCTTCAAGATCATCTAGTTCCAGCCCCTGTTCCACTTTACCATGTTATTCAGAGCCCATCCAGCCCGGCCTTGAACACTTCCAGGGATGGGGCATCCACAACTTCTCTGGGAAACCTCTTCCTGTGCCTCATCACCCTCACAATAAAGAATTATTTCCTAAGATCTAATCTAAACCTGCCCTCTTGTCAGTGAAAAGCCATTATCCCTTGTCCTATCATTACCTGCCCTGGTAAAATGTCCCTCTCCAGCTCTCCTGCAGGCTCTGTTTAAGCACTGGAGCGTGGCTCTAAGGTCTCCCAAAAGCTTCTCTCTCCAGGTTGAACATCCCAAACCACCTCAAGTTTGCTGATTTTAACTTGTTGCTTTCAGGTATCTTCTTCAATTTATCAGATTACTTTTTATACAAATTCTACCTATTTTGAATAAAATATTTCAAATATCTTTGCATAGATCTCATGGTTAGATGACAGTACTTACTTTTTCCTCTCTACTTTGCTAGTATGAGACACTATCAAGGTGTTAATATTTTAGACACACTGTTTCCTTTATGTGCACTAGCCAAGTTACTCTGACAAATAGAATAAAATCTGTTCCACACAGAAAAAATTAAACTGGCAGATCTGACATTTCAAAAATGCATACTGTGTCTTTCTTTTTCTAGGACTTTAACCACCTTTCTCAAATTGTCCATTTGTTCAGAGAGTGCATCTGTTTGCACAGTAGTTATTCTATTGCCTTACAGACTTGAATGTCTTTAATCTCCTGTTGGCATTGCAGAGGGCCTTCAGGGGACACACACATTCAGAAAATCAAGAACACAATCTAACAAGGATCAATATTCTTCTTCAGTCAGTACTTTCATAGATTTATGGAGAAATACTTTTCCCAGCTGTCATGTCTGTAACACATACACCCTGATGTACACCAAAAATCCTTGCTCCTAGTTAATGAAAACTAATTCAGTTCAATTTCTTGGTTCCACTTCATCACATCATTATTTAAAATAAGAAGGGTACCTGAGGCACAAGAAATATTTCTAAAATCAAAGAAACAAAACTAAAATAAAAACATATATTATCATAAAATGCGAAATTATATTATAGACAGTTTACATAAGTTTCCTTTAACTGAAAAGACTTTTCTCTCTGTTACATCTCAAAATAATGAGATTGAGGTTGGAAGTTTGAGTTGTACGGAAGAGGAAAGATTCTCTGGAGATTTTATGCAGAAGGAATCTGTAATACATACACATACTAAAAATCTAAAGGCCTAAATTCCAGTCAAAAGATAAGACACAGATTACAGAATGTCTGAAACGTAACATTACTTGTCTATGATTTAAAAAAAAAAAAAAAAAATTAAAAAGAAAAGATAAAATGAAAAGAGAGCCTGCAATGAGGCAATGGGGATCCAGCAGAGAGCACAGACTCTTTCTTAAAGTTACTGAGTTTCAGGTCACAGTTGGACATCCATAAGACTGAGAACAGGGAAAATGGTGTTTAGAAGAATCTAAAGCTTTTGTAGCAGCCTATATTACCCAGAGAATGTTTCTTTGTAACAAGAGAAATATTTTGCTGCATTTCAATTCTAAGTTTTCACCATGCTTCTGTAAAACCTGTCAAATTCTCAGTTAACTAAATCTATCATTATCCTCACCATACAGCTTTTACTGCTGCAGAGTTCTATTTTGACTATTTTTTCCTCTACTTTAAACATTTAAATATGTCATCTGAAACCTTTCTCTTCATGACTAGTCCCACATTTCTCAGGATCAGCCCTTATATCCAAACACAAAGAACGAGAGTCATTGATGCCATTTATTACTTAGTCAATATAACCAAAAGAAAGGCTCATTAACTTTGAAGACAGACAGTGATCAGGCACCAGCTTCCACCAGAAGACTAAATAGAACTTGGTATGGTTATTTGCAGAATTTTTATTTGAAGGTTTATGCAAGTTTCATGTATGCATAGGGATTTTACAGGCATATATGCAACATATGTAAAAGGAAACTGAGATCTGTTATTAAGCCTTCTACTTATAGTTGTGAATTATCCACCCCCAGAGTAACAGTTTATTCACTCAAATAGTTAATTGTACTCAGCATTTATTATTGAAGCATGATCAGAAGTATATTTTAGAAGAAACTTAGATGGCATAGTGAAATAATATTGAACTATAGTCCAGATGGCATCAAGATGTGAGAATTAGAGGACATCTCTTTCATCAGAAAGAGCTGTACATTAAGTTCTCAGTTCATTCTCTACTTAACTCTCTCTGAAGTCTTGTTCCTATAGCAACTGAATATACAGATATATTATAGCCTGAAAGAATTATACACCAGCAAGCACTCCCGTCTCCAAAGTATATATTGCAAATTAACACATCTTTGGGCAAGAGCTTCCATTTAGTAACTGCAGCAAAATCCTCTTGTCCTTCCATTTGGGGGGATTACAGTCCCTGTCTTCTAACATCCCAGGAATTTTACTGATATTTACAAGCATCTCTAGCTCTGCCTCACCAGAAGCTACTTCATTATTTAAAACACAGTCATCAAATTCATTTGGAAAAAAAAAACCCAGCTATTTGGTCACAATATTAAAAATGAAAGACTGGATTATATTCCTCAAGGTCCTTAGAACCATTATCTTTTCATGGAACATCTAAAATATATTAACGTACATATATTCATATACATAAATATATAAAATATATTTACACATAAAAAAGTGATGTTTGACAATTCAGAAATTTAATTTTTTCTTATTTTTAAGAATAACCATCTCATCAAACTGGACTAATTAATCTCCCTTTCTTCATTATACTTCCTCAGTGCTTTAAGATATTGATATTAAGAAACATTTAGATATAATACATGGATTATATGTATTGAAATGAGGGATTTATGGAACTGAAAAGCAAGGGCACACAAACTAAGCCTAGAGGTTACAAGAGATGCTGCTGGAACAACCACATGTCCCTTGAGTTAATTTTGAATTGTTTCTGAATAGTACACAATATCAGCTATTATACATAAGTTGAGTCAGGATGGGTTGACCTTTATTTTTCTCTCTGAAAACCACAGAACTCTTGACAGACTTCCAAAAATTAAAACCCAAGTAATAATTAGGTTTTTTAGCATTTAAAATCTTCAATCCCTCTTCTTCAGAACATCTAGAAGATCTTCTTGTAGAATAAATATTTCACATCTAGGAAATTTACCACAGGCTCTGAAAAAGTATCTTCTTGTTCTCTGCTAAACAATAGAGTTATATTCCAGAGAATTTTTAGATCAATGAAGCTATAAATTCTTTCTCACAAGTGCAAAAGACATTCTTTCATCGTTTCCTTGACACTCCTTGAAAGGTTGGCATTTAATCTACCAATCCAGGCCCTCAATGAGCTTTCTTCGAACTTTGTAATTCCTAAGATCACAAGAAAATAAATAAATAAAGTATTAAAACTTGATCTTGAACCTGTCTCAAGAGAGCTTTAGTCCACTTTGAGATGGTCTTTCTGAAAACATAGGGTTAGATGACAGTTCTTGTCATTTCTAAGCAAAACTAATTTGAAGCATCACCAACATTTACCTGTTTTTTGAGAGAAATTTTATCAAATTTTCACCATCATGGAAGTCTGAAACAGCTAAAATGATAGCTATCAAAAATTGTTTTTAAAAAAGCCTTGTCTTCATTGTTCACATGTCATACAAGAAACTATGTCAGTTAAGAAAAAGAAAGGGAAAGTCAGCAAATATGCCAGCAGGCAGACAGAGAGCAGGTGGGTTATTTATAGCTTTGGTTATAGTAGGTGGAATAGGCTTATGAACAGGGTCCTCTGTCAACTCCTTCTCAAAATGATTTCATTAGAATTTAGCCAGGCATAGCGGTCTTATGGAAGTCTTTATGGAGAATGCAGTGATGCTCCATGTGATAGCAAAAGGTAAAATACTAGGCTATAGAAATTACATAGATTGTTCTCAGTTCTAAATACTGTTCACTTTAATTTGATACACACTCAACACTGATTTTATACTACTCTAACCATATTGATTTCAATAGGGCTCGTCATGATTGATTTGGAGCAAGTCAGATAAACCCCAACCATTTTACTTTATTCCTTGAACTACAGAGAAAATTCAGTATTTACTGTCTTCAGTCTCAAATATTAAATTCAAATTTGAGACTCAGCTAATCCCCAAAACTAAGTGAAATCAGCCACAATGAAAGTTCCTTATTTTTCCATATTTTTTATTTCCCATGGAAGAGTAGAAAACTGTCTAGCAAAAACTGCTGATGAAAGTACTACATTCTTCAAAACAAAATACCAAGAATGTGGAACACTGCAGACTGCAAATTTTTCAGGTGAATATATTAGGAGATGCACAGGTCTTAGAAGATGAGATGCCAAGCACGCTACCTGATAAACAGGAGTAAGTATTATTATGTGGTAAACATCTTTTACTCTATTCACTGAAGCAGTGGGCTTATCAGTCTTCCACTGACTCCTCTTTTCAATTGATAATCTAGCATGAAAATTCATCTGAATAATATTTTAAAACAAAAACAGATCAGGATACCCAGGGTCAAAAGAGAGGATCATATTCAGAAGTGAAAAAAGGAAAACACTATCAGACTAAAATGTTCTGCCTCCTCCATGGTTATACAGGAAAACACAGTGGACCACAGGCAGAAATAATTTTTCAAGCTAAGAAATTCATGCACTACTACTTTAAAAATCTAACTAATCAATTAAGCATAAAGATCTTCAAGCTCATTAAAAGTAAGAATGCTATCCCTTAAGGATCAAAAAAGCTGGGTCACCCCAAATTAGTAAACAGCTTTCCAGGATGAAACCTCTATTCTGAATATCAGCTTGCATCAGACACATGCTACATCTACTGTGTAGAAGAGATTTTATTCAAAATCCACCGATTTTAACTCATCTGCTAAATCAAGACAGAATTAAAATACCATGTTGTTTAATCAGAAGCTGTTGATCTTTCTTTTTTTAGGCTTTCCTGGTTTCCTTCTGGCTCTATGGACTTCATGTTAATGTTCTAACTTTCATGAGGATTATTCAATCTTTCATCAGGCCATTAAGGGTAGGGAATTAAGAGTTTTACAACCCACGGCAAAATTTAGTCTTCAGGAAGGATTTGGATAGGAAAAAAATCACAAAATGACCTTGTGTTAAACAAGACGAGAAGCAGTAGAGCACTTAGAATATTTCTATGCAGTTTTATATTCTCTTTTGCAACCAGACATCTGTTTCATCTTAATCCAGCTACATAAAAGCAGGTATAGGCTGAAGACCATTCCTGGAAAGGATAAGGCCTTCGGGCCAGAGATACAGACGCTAGGATTCTAGTCGAGCAATGAAGACAAAACTTTAGCCTGACATGTTTAAAATGAGTTTCTCTTAGGAGATGGTCTGGGTTTTGCTTGTGATTTTTAATCAATATTAATATATAGAAGATATCTAAAGTAGAACACAATTTCAGTTTTTTGCTCTGGTAGCTTTTTGTACTTGAAATGATGAGAAAATTAATGATATTGATATGCAAGTATTGTCAAGAATGTCTGTACTGAAAATTCCCAGCACATTGTGGTACTTTGGCTGCTCCCCTTTACCTGCTCACCACTACTGACTGCCTGACAGCATGCAGTACCGTCTCCATAAGACTCTTGCATCAAGGCATTATAGGGTTAAACTAAAATAGTGCCTATTTTAAGCTGTCTTTATCACATAGAGCCAGTAATGACAAGTGAACAGGGCATAGCCTGAAAGTTGCACCTTCTGACAGCAGACTCTTAGGCCAGTATATGCCCCCAAATTTTAAAATGTGGGCATTTGACACTCGTGTCCACTTGGACTCCTGAGAAAGTTTTCTAATTCTCAGATAATCCCGGAGAAAATTCAAAGTATAAATATAGTTCTAAGATTAGTAAGTAAGAATTGAATTTATAATTCTAAGTAGGTGCTATACATGGAAAAATTATTATGGGCACAAACAACTTACCAGAACATACAAATAACTGAGACTTAGACTACCTTATAAAGATACAAGAAAGACCCTCATGTGTTTTTGCTTTATAGAAGGCCAAAGGAAATTCCAGAGGTCCACATACCTGTCAAATAAATTCTGCTTTCATTGACCAACACTTCCAGGTCCTTTTCTGCCAGACAGCTTTCCAGACACTCATTCCCAAGCCTGCAGTGCTGCAGGGGGTTGTTGTAACCCAGCACTTGGCCTTGTTGAACTTTGTACAACTGGCCCCAGCCCATCGATCTAACCTGCAAACGTACTGAGGGTGCACTTAATCCCCTTGTCCAGGCAACTGTTGTTGGAATACTTTTTAATTTCAGATATCCATTGGAGAGTGAAATAAAAATATCTGAACATGCAGCATTCTGCTGCTAATAGTTCAATAGGCAATGCAGAGATGGAAAAAAATACTGTAACAAATTTAACATTTAAATAAAATATTTTGCCAGTGTGGATCAGATATAAATACCAACCATAACGATTTGCACATACACAAAAAAGAAACATTTTCTAGTATCTATGTCTAGTATCTATGGAGCCTACCTGCTCCAAAGATATTTTCCAGCTATATATTAAAAAAAAAAAAAAAAGCTGTTGCATATTTCCAATCAAATACAATTCAATACAGACAAAGCCATAGCATACATACATACAGATACCATACTATGAACCACCACATGCTAAAGCTATTTCATTATCCTTCCTTAAAATTGCAAAAATATATAACAGTATTTTCAATATGAAAATGAATGAATTAACAGTACATCTTTGTAGATTTTCTTAGAATTCAGAATGCAATGGTAGTGATAATTTCAAAATAAAAAGGAACAAAATGATTTTAGTTTGCCTGGAAGGCAGAAAATAGTACTTTAATAAACAAAAATTTCTATTTTACTTTTGGAATAAACTTAGCTGACTGTGACTAGTTAAAATTAACATACTTATTCTTTTGAGCCAAGTAGTTTCTGAAATAAATTTTCTGTTATAAATACAGTTCCAACTCCACACTTACTGAATTTCAGTAGGGGAAAAAAAGTCTTTACACTCTGGGGCATATAAAGTAAAATCTACAAGTAAACACACTATTTATGTTAAAGCTGTATATTCTCTTACTACTTCATATATAGTGTGGAAAAGTACCTAACATTTTTAGATGTTTCACAGTATAAACAATATCAAAAGAACTCTATTCAGTTCCAAAAGCAACTGCTGCATTCACTGTCACTTGGCAGTATGACTGCTTTCTGTTTGTAGTACAGTTCAAGTGACAGGAATATTAATTTTCAAAACCTCTATTAAAGAACAAAGCATTTAAGATTCTAAAAATTTTGTTAGCCTTTAAATAAAATGAAAAAAACAGAAATCATTTATACAAAAAGATTTCTAAAGTCACCTGAGAGCTGTTGCTGCAGGCTTTGTTTTAATGTTACATATTTATAGAATATTCTCTCATTTAAACACCTGAACTCCTTTCCTAAGGCATGTCAGAATCAGACCCTCTGGACAGTATCCCAGGTTAAGCCAGGGAACAGTCCAGAACTTGCCTATAGAAACAGTAACTGGGAAACAAAAAACACCCCAGTAACTCAAGGCAGGCTTTGTACTATATGAGTGTAATGATTTTGCATCTTATGTGGTTCAAACTGACAGATTACCTAATACATAAGCAATATCTGGATTATGTAGTCAAAGTCACAGACATATCCAGCAAAGAAAATGTGTGTGAAACAAGCAAGGAGGCTAAGTTGTCCCTGCCTACAAAGTAAAAAGACAGAAAAGACGACTGGGAATGCAGTCTAAATCTCTTGGCACAAGCTAGGATAAGCTTTAACTTTTCTGCTCTTTTAAAGAGCTTACTGCAATGTCTGTTTTGAAAACCAGTGAGGTTTGCTATGCTCCTGGCTGTTGCAAATATATCTTGTTTGTTCCAGAAAAATACAGTGTATGATTCAAGATAAATCATGCATCAGACGTTTCAGTCACATGACTGGGGATGTGTTCAGCTTGATGGTCCCTGTATGCTCTGTGCAGAAATGACTCAGAAGCAAGTTACACATTTGTGAATTCAAGCAAGGGGCACAAGAGTAATTAAAATCACTAACAGTTGGGTGAGGCTCAATACATCCATCTAGATCTGATGCACAGGTGATGATTGATCAATATCGTATTATAATATTGTATCATAATATCTAAAAAGATCTGATGAAAACAATGTATTAAAAAAATAACAAGAAAAGGAAAAATTGGCCTAGTTAGTCAGTTCATGGAAGTGTGTGTGCTCACTGGCAATAGCAAGGATTCTTATTAAATAGTTCTTTCTTTAAGGCTTGAATACTTAACCAGACAACAGCACTAGACTAAGAAAAAACTATACAAGTAACTCCCATGTCTCCTGCTACTTGCTGATTTGAGATCAGTGTGCAGTTAAATTTTCATGTATGCTTTCAGATCTTTTTGCTCATCACCAAATTGTAGCATTCTCTTGGTGGGACATTCCTCATTTTTCCCAACTGATGTTCAGAAAAAAACAGATACCCTACCCATATCTCAAACCTTACCAACTACTCCAACTGTATTTTGTTCTCTGCCTTCTGACTTTTCCTCAAGAAGATCAATGTCTCAGCTGCTGCGCTTTTAGATGCCCTGCACTCAATGATCCTCTCTTATGCTTTCCATGGACAAGTTAATTAAAAAGCTTTTTTTTTTTTTTATGTTTCTTTTACAATCCAGGGGATAATAAAATCACAGCTTGGAACCTCAATCTCCTTTTGCTACTTCAAATATTTAAGAACCAAAACTAGCAATTAATTATCTTCCCTACAGATTTTAAAATCCTTTTACAACTGCTACTAAGCTCACTATACAGGCTATAAGGAATCTCCTGAAAGACTGGAAATGCTTAATAGATATACAATACATATATAGTATACTGATATATTAACTATGCTGGGAACTATGCAAATATGAATTCACTAGAAGTTAGTGGACACATTTCATGGAGAATTAGACATATCCTTTACTAGCCTAAATTTTATTGGCTCTTTTAATCTTTAAAATACCTTTTTACCCTTAAACAGAAAAGTTTAGTCAAAATTCAATCAATGTAATAAACCACAAACCCACTCAAAATAGTCTTAATGAATCAAGCTAAAACATCTCAATAGCCCAATACTCATCTTTCATAAAACAGTTCATTAATAGCCACCTCTAGAAGTAAAATGAGGGATATACCTCACTACAGACTGAATTTTCAAACAAATGTAATCTGTACCACTCCAAAAATTTCCAGGAGCCCTCTTACCTCTTTAAAAAAAAAAAATAAATAATAACCAAACAACAAAACACTCCTTTGCTATCTGCCACTTACCTAACACCATCAAGGCTGGCTTCAGTTCTAGATTAAACACCACAGTTACCAGTTAAACAATTTCAGGTTTCAGCAGTCTCAGACTAATTCTATGATTGTCACATTTGCTTACTGTCTTCATTATTAAAGACCTATTAGACATTATTTGAGGCAATGCTTTAGGTTTGTTCCTCACTGAGTGGAATATTGTTCCTGTAGATTATGTAACAATGGAGTTAGCAATGACCACAATAATTTAGTTTCATGTGTTATGGCTGTGTCTTATTATATCATAAAATATCCTGAGCTAGAAGAGATCCACAAGGATCATCAAAGTCCAGATCCTGACCCTGCAGAGTACAGCCCTAAGAACACCACTGTGTGCCCAATAACGTCTAAACACTTCTCAAACTCTGTCAAGTTTTGTGCTGTGACCACTTCCCTGGGGACCCTGTTCCAGTGCCTGACCATCCTCTGGGTGAAAAAACTTTTCCTAATATCCAATCTAAACCTTCCCTGACACATCTTACCATTCCTTAGGGTGCTGTCACTCACCACCAGGAAGAAGAGAACCTGCTTTGCCACTTCCTACTGTGAAGAAGCTATAGATGACAATGAGGTCTCCTCTCAGTCTCCCCCTCTCCAGGCTGAACAGACCAAGTGATCTCAGCTGCTCCTCCTTCTGTTTCCCTTCAAGACTTTTCACCATTTTAGTTGTGTTCCTTTGGAACTCTAATAGCTTAATATCTAATGTTGTGGTACCCAAAACTGCACACAGGATTGAAGACAAGGCCACCCCAGTGCAGAGCAGAGCAGGACAATCCCCTCCCTTGCATGGCTGATGTTGTGCCTGGTATCCCCCAGGGCACGAGTGGCCCACCTGGCCACCAGGGCAGAGACTCAACTTGCTGTTGATCAGGACCCCCAGATCTCTTTCTGCAGTGTTGCCCTCCAGCTTCTTGCTCTCTAGTCAATCTGTACATCCAGGGTTGTCCTCTCCCAGGACAAGAATCCAGCACTTGTCCTTGTTAAACTTCACACAATTGATGATTTTCCAGACCTCTATTTTATCCAGGTCCCTCTTCAGGGCCTCCCTGCCTTTGAGCTACAGAAAACTTTAATGAAATACCAAAAGATCACATCAGATAGCTTCCTTTGGTGAGACGCATGGGTTACATTGTCATAAAAGAAAATCAGGTCTGACAAACAGGACTTTAATGAAGCCATGTTGGCTGTGACCAATGACTGTGTTGTCTTTTAGGTGATTTCCAATTCCTCCCAGAATAACCTTCTTTGTAATTTTACCAGTCACTGAAATGAGACTGACAGGCCTGAAATCTCCCAGGTCATTTTTCTTGCCCTTCTTGAAAACTGGGACAACTGTCTCCAGTTTCCAGTGAACTGAGACCTCTCCAGATTCCCAAGACAATTTAAAAATCATCCAGAGAGGCCTCATAATGACATCAGCCAGCTCTTTGAATATTCTCAGATTAATCCCACCAGGCCCCATAGATTTACAGGGATCCAGCTGGAGCAGCAAATCCCACACAAGTTCAGGGTCAACTGGGAGTTTATGACTCTCATAGCCATGATCCTGCTCAAGATGCTGGGATCCCCATAGCCCAGGAATGATGTTGAAGACAGAGACAAAAAAATCATTAAACACCTCTGCCTTGTCAATGTCTCTGACTGTGAGGTGACCATCCTCATCTTGCGAGGGGTGGATGTAATTTATGCACTGACTTTTGACATAATTATATTTTAAAAACTTTTTTATTGTCCCCTATAGTTCTTGCCTGCTTCAGTTCCAGTTGAGCTGTGGCCACACAAATTTTCTCCCTCGACTGTCAAGCAGCATCTTTGTGTGCCTTACATGTCACCTGTATTTGCTTCCACTGGCCATATTCTGTCCCTTTTTGCCTTATCTCCAAAAAAAGATTCCTGATCAGCCAAGCTGGCCTTCTGCAACTCACCTGCTTGGCTTCGGACTGTTTGGAATTGCCAGCTCCCATGCCTTAAAAAGTACTGATTCTTAAGGATCCTTAAGAAGGATCCCAGCATCTTCAGAAGCACTTTCCCAGGGAAACTCACTTCCTAGTTCCCTGAGAAGCCTCAAGTCTGCTCTCATATCCAGCACTGAAGTTTTGTTGTCACTGGCACTTTTCCTTCTGTCAACAGAGCTTTTAAACTCGATTGCTTTGTGGTCACTGTGGACCAGACAAGCACCAATCTCCATTTTGCTCATCAGACCCACTCTGTTAACATCAACAAATCAATGAGGCATTTTTCCTACTTTGCTGCCTTGGTACCTGGATCATAAAGTCATCATCCAAATGCCTTAGGAATCTTCCAGACCTGTCTGTGCCAGCTGTGTGACGTTCCCAGTTAATTTCTGGCAAGTTCCATAAGGACAAGGGCACCTGATTTGGAGGTGTCTCTTAGTTCCTCTAAGAAAACTCCTTGGTGTCATCATCCTGGCTAAGTGGTCTATAAGTAACTCCCACAATGACATCTGCATTACTTGTTTGTCACTTATTCCTTGCCTAGACACTCTCAAGTGTGCCATAACCAGGTGTAAGCTCCATTTTTGTCGAGTTCAAATTTTATATTCCAGTGGTCTATGAGTTCCCTCCTGGTGTCATCCCTATGACTTAACTTGAGGGAGAGGGGGGACATCATGCACATAGTAAACATCAAACTCTTTTTATTTGAATTAAACATAGTACTGAAATATTATGTCTGAGCTTTTCCTCTTTCATGTGTTTAGACTTTTCACTTTCAAAAATACTATCCTTTTACTTTCAACAGAAACCTGCTTAGGAATGCTCAACTTTGCCTCACATTCTAAGAAGTTTCCTGCTATCTACAAGCATATTAGCTATTTATTGGGCCCTTCTAATTCCCATTTTAAAAATTTTAATCGCTACATAACCACTACTAAATGGAATAGGTGAATTATTCCTACAAAGATTTTGAATTTAAATGTGTTACTATTAACATATATATATAACTCCTCATAGAAGTTTTTTCCTAACTGCATCTCAAACTAGACCTTGTGCCCTGCTCAAGGCTAAAATAGAGAGATACTGATATTTTTTCAGTTCCATTAACAGTGATTCTGAAAAGCAATCATTTATGAAATTTAAATGTCTGCATCATCATCCATCGGAACACCCATTGAGTCAAAAAAAGCATTTGCATAATTTTAAACATCTGCATTTCATGCTTTTTAAACAGTAATATTTTTTTTGCTTATAAAGAATACACTGCATTTCAAAGACATTAGATATTAAAAAAAAAACAAAAACATACTACTGCAGTTTACATTGAGAACAAAGTCCCATACCCATAATGTCACACAGAATATTTTTAAAGCGTTTTAGAATAACATTTTAACTAATGTTTCACTTAAAGGGTTAATAAAACTTGAATAATAACATGAACAATTCTGCTGTTACCAAAGTTTGTTTCCATTGTTAAGGCAATTGCCTATTTCCTCCAATTAGCAACAATAACAACCACAAACACCATTTTAGACAAAACAATACAAATAATTTGCCCAGTTAGATGAAAAAAAATGATCTGATTTTATCAAATAGAGAGTGTAAAGCCAGTGGTACCATAGGTACTGTGGTGACCTATTGCGTAGAAGTAATTACATAAAAATTGTTAATTTAGGGTAGACAGGGATGGAGATGCGGAGGGATCAAGATGAATCAACAAGAAACAAGACCAGCAAAATGGAGATAAGTCAGGGAATAAAAAAGACCTGACACAAGAAAAAGGTCATTAGGTTTGTCTGGCTCCTCTTGCTCATGTTTATGAATGCTCTTTGTGTTTTTGCAGGTGTCTGCAATGGCTGGATGTCCCTTCAATACGTGTGGTTGTGTCTGTATACGTGTGTGCCCACTGGGAAGTAGCTTGGTAGACACTGCCTGCAAACAGAGAGAAGCTGCCACCTTACATCTAGTAAGGTTCACGGGATTCAGCTACCACCAAAACAAATCATATTATTTTATCTCTGACCTGGCTAACACTAACTTCTTTAACTTTGTGAGATCAATTCACACTTCTTCTATCACTAAATATGAGGAAAAATAAAAATAGATTATCATAAGATCCTTTGGTTCTTGTGTATCTTCTTTATTATTTTTCTCCCTCATCAGTTTACCAGAGAAATATTTAGCAATTATTTAGTTATTTAAACACATTAAGATAGCTATAAAATCATTCAAAAACCAAAATAAAAAAGTGAATGTTAGAGACATTTAAAACAAATGAATATAAGCCTACTCTATGCTGTATCTTTTAGGCTTGTAGAATCAGGACAGAACAAGGTTTGAGTTGATTATAATCTGTAACACAGAGGTATCAATTCCATCTGCCAATAATAAATGATGGCCAACCATTCTGCTCAAATAACCCACCAATAAACTTGAATATGTCAATACATTTTGAAGCAAGCATCCACAATCCTTTTGGAAACTCTACAAGGAATTTCACAGTTAATTCCAATGAGAGAAACAAACTATTTTGTATTATCAGTACAGCCCCATAGTTTCTGAAACAAATATATGCCTATCAACTTTAAAACAGTGTTCATGGGGATATATAAGAATATAATGAATTGTGAGAGTTTTTAGATTGGATTTTGTTTGAGTATGCTATGCTATAGGCCATCTTCTATTGATTACTCCTTCTCAGTTACTACAACACCACTTTTTAATCACAACAGGATGAGAATGCCCAACAGCTAAGAGATCATAAAAAGAAACATTCCAAGCACTCTGCATCAAACTTAGCAAGCTTACTTTTATTACTTATTGGGTTTTTTTGGTTGGTTGGTTGGTTGGTTGGTTGGTTGGTTGGTTTGGTTTCTTTTAATTTTGTTTCATTTTTTTCCAATTTAAATTGACAGCTCTACCAGTACTGGTGGAAAAGACAATTTTTACATATTGCTCACAGAATGGTATTTTAACTACACTAATATTTACCCTCAAAAAAAAAAAAAAATACTTTACAGTTGAGAAAGTGAAATAGTCATACATTTTTCAGTAAAAGCATATTCTCATTTGGTGCAACACAAGTCCAGAATGAAGGTACCTGAAAAAAGCATATATATATATATAAAATGTTAAATGATACCTTTAAAGTCTAGCAGTAGACCAGCCATCTCATGCAGTAAAATTCTACATAAGAAAGCTTAGAAAGTTTGGAGATGATGGCTAAAGATGAAGCAAGATGGACTTAACATTAAAAGACCTAATTAAAACCCTCAGTCTACAGATAATTTTTCAAGCGATGAGACACTAATGATTATCTTACAATGAGTGCAGCATCTTTTGATGTACATGTGAAAATTCATTTAGAAGTGACTGAATCAATAAAGGCTGACAAAGTTTTTTAAGAAATACAAATGTATAATGCACATTGTATAAAAAGACAGACTTCACTATAGAATATAGCAAGAATTTTTATGGAAGAAGCAAATGGGAGTGACACTGGTTATATGCAATATTCCATTGAATTCCATTCCATTAAAGGGAAATATGCACATAAGCTTTTCCAACTAATTAATTATTGTTAAAACTCATAAATCAAGCAAAGTCAGTGTATCATTTTAGAAGTCTAAAATTCTAGATCTTACTTAGAAATGTATTCAGATCCTAATTCACATTTTTTACTCACAAAACGACTTTTACTGAATTCAAAGGAAGATTAATTTGAGACCTAACCTGCAATCACTGCACTTGAATAACTTTTCACTGAACTGTATGTCTGGTTCATTTGTACTCAGTTGTAGAACCTGAGTCCTTGCAAGTTCCTCAAGCCAGAAGATATGTCTAATCTATTCTCTTTTTTTTTGGAAGGAAAACACATGTATTTGCCTAAGAATTTGAAGATGTCACAGAAACTTCACATTGATAAAAGGCAGAGAACAGAACTAGATGACACTGGATGTTCAGTATGACAAGTTTTTTCTATAATAGCCACTGATCATTACAAGTGCTATATAATTTGAAATTAATGTATCAGACTTGGGTACAATACAGTCCTTCTGTAACCTGTCTCCCTTGACACAGATCTAAGCAGGTATATATTTAAAGACTTTTTTTTAAATAAAATTGAACAGACTAAATATGATGTGCTAGTGTGCTACTTCAGGGTTTGTGATAATAAAATGTCAAAGAACAAGCTGCAAGCTGGTTTTTTTGCTTGAGATACTCAAAGAATTAATTTTATGCTGGCATATACTGTAATTAGAAATAGCTCTGTGCATCATGATTAAACTAGTAGCTATGGAAACCAAAGCAGACTAGAATAAGTGTAAAAGGAGAATAGTGAATAAGCCAATCATAAAATTCCTTTAATCTGTTTATTTTTAATCCTTCTCGTAATGCAAATTGGAATACTAAGGGTCAATACTACTTTTTTTTTTTTTTTAACCTTTGTATGTTTGGAAAGAACAGTATTTTTTCCAAACTACTTCCTAGGTATTAGATTTTGTTTTCACTCCAGAGCTTCCCTACCCACACAATCTTAGGTGTTAAAAGCACACAATTTTTAATGATCCATTCGTTATTAAATAATTGCACATATTTATCCCTTTATGAAATGAGAACTCCTTGTTTACAACAGCCAAAAAAATCCATGGTGCTCTATCCCCTTAACTATTCTGATAGCCATCTGCTGAACATGTTCCAGTTTAGCAAAGTCCTGATGGATATGGAGGAAGGATGGATGTATCTCTGAGCTGTACTTACCTGATGCAACCTCAAGTACTGAATGGGGGGAAGAATCATCTCCCTTGCTACACAGGCTACACATATTGTGACCACCAAGCAGGCAGACAGCCTTCATGACACAGTGCTGACTCATGTTTAAATTCTCACTCAGCCTCAGGTCTTTTAGGAAAGAGCTGTTTCCTGGCACTCACCAGCCTATGCTTCTGCATGGGGTTATGCCAGCCCAGGTACGTCTGTTCTTACTGAATTTCCCCAGGTACCTCACAGTCAGGGTAGCTGAGGTCCTTTTGAACGCTACCCCTGTGTATACCCCTGCGTATAGGCTGGCTCGCTTTGCCACCCATTTTGCTGTCATTCCCAAACAAAAGGGCACTTTCCCTGCCATCATCCAGGTCAATGATGAAAATGTTAAGCAATATTTGTACCAGTATCAGCCTCTAAAGTGCAGACATTCCTTAGAAATCATGCTGTACACCTCGGTCCTTTGAGACATACAGTGGAGCTGCTTTCCCACCCATGTTGTGGCCACTAGTCCCTAATGCTTTAAGAAATCATGTCAAAATACTTGGTTAAATCAAGGTAAACAAAATTGTGTACCTGTTCCACCCTCATCTACATACACAGGTGCCTCACTACAAAATGTAATCAGGTTAGTCAGACACAGTTTGTCCTCAGTAAAGCCACGATGATTGTTATGAATCACATTATTTACCTTGCTATGCCTAATAATAGCTTCCAGAAAGATTTATTTCATAATCTTCCCAAGAACTGAGATGAGACTGTGCTGTGTACAGTTCTCTGGATATCCTTCCTTTCCCCCTTGAAAGTGGGTGTATTAGCTTTCTCCAGTTACTGAAGACCTCTCATAATCACCATAATCTTTAAAGAAAGATAAGAAATAGCAATATTGGATGCACATCCAGCAGTCTCAGATTGCTTATATGAACCCTTAACTCAGTCTTCCTCTCACATAGTTAGCACTCCTCTTCCCTAGAATTTACCAAGAGGCACAGAGGTCTGCGAGGCTAGTGACCAGAGTCCCAAAGAGATCACCTTCAGATTTTCAAATTTTAAAATGGAAAAACAGTAGATATATTAGTTATATTACTTATAAGCAAACTGCACCTGCCTTCAGACAGGGACAATTTATGACACTCAGTGTCAATATCTGGTACATTACTGGGCCATTAATATAAGAGACGAGTTCAAAAAGTACACTTTTCTCAGAAGATTACCGTGGAAGGGGATATGGTCTAAGCCGTTCTCTGGGGTATGGCAACTAATGAATAAACATTTCAGATATCATGCTTAATGTCAGTACTTTCAGATGGACTTAAACAGTTTTTTGATATGAAAGACCACTGACATTGCCCTGGTCAGAAAGTATTTAATTGGTTATTAGTATCATGCTTTGAAATGAAAAAAAATCCTGTGAATCAAACTAAAACCTTTTCTCCTCATTGCCCAAATAATACAAAAGCAGATAAATCTTACACTTCAAACTGTCTTTTCAAGAAAACATTTGGTCTAATAAGTTCAATTTCATCATTCTCAGTTAAGTGTTTTCCCTGGCTACTCCTCCTGCTGCCTCTCAACACAAGTGCAAATATTCATAAAACAAAATATGAAGAGCAATACTTTGAAGGACATAGACTTTTTTTCACCTGCTACTTCTGTCTGGAGTTTTTGCTTCAATATGTGCTTCCTACTATTGTATCTCCTCTATTGCATAGGCTCTAGCATCTTCTAAAGGAAGAAAATCTAGCACAGTCAGTGACAGGATCTCAACACCCATCATACTAGCATCACTTGGGTGGAGAAAACTGTAATTATAATCATCTTTAGATTCAACATATGTGTCCTGCATGGTGACTATATTCACAAATTTTTGCTGCATTTGAAGTCACACCTTTATCAGTAGAGACAGGTAATAATTTCCTTGGAAGAAAAAAGGTTACCAACATAAACTGGATTTAGTTTTGCAACTGTATTTTCCAAACTGGAAGAGAAGAGCCCATACCTACAAAAATAGGTATATATAACATATATACTCTACAAAAGTCCATACCTACAAAAATATCCTGACTAGCCATGTCCCATGACCTATACAATTTTTACACTGAAAGATGAGGAAAGACCTCAAATTACTATCTTTACGATGTTATTGAAATAATTATAGTTTTAAAAATCAGCTGAAATTGTTTTCCTCTCAGAATATGGGGATTCTGTCAAAGTGTGTCCTACAACACCCTAATCGGTTTCACTATTAGCAACAGGATTCTCACAAAACATAAAATTACTCAGGATGCTATTATAAAAAGAGTTTGGGGTTTTTTTTTCACAAGCAAGAGCATTCTTCTTTTCAAAGATCACCAAGATGTTGCACATTTCACAAGCAACATTTTGGAACAAGCCTTCTTCAACATGCTACCTTTACCCTCCTTACTGGCAGTATATTTTATTTTCTTTACCGGAAAATTCACTGCTGCAAGTTTGTTGAGCCACTGTCTACGCAGCTCTGAAGCAAGCACTGGACTGCTTCATGTACTTATAAAGACAGAAACAACCACCTTCCAGAACTATTTATTTTACCAATTGTATTGGGTTTATGCAGCACGGTTTTGTAAGAGGGGAGGGGGCTACAGGGGGAACTTCTCTGAGAAGCTGATAGAAGCTTCGGCTTTGTGCAAAGGAAGAACTGTTTTTCATACGATCTGCATTCCTCTGTGAACCGAAACAGCTCTAAACAACAATAAGAAAGAAAAAAAAAAAAAAAAAAAAAAAAAAAAAAAAAAAAAAAAGATGGGGCGTCGACCTGAATTAAGATCGACAATTTTGACTTCAAGAAATTCCTGTCTGAGACTAGGAACTGCGTTGTCTTCTGTGTCCGACTCCATCAGACCTTAAATTATCCTCCTGCTCTCCACCTGCAGGAGGCTGCGGGAAAAACAACCTCCCTTCACTCCTCAAGGAAAAAGGATTTCCACTCACTTTAAAAACAGATGACGTAATCCCTGCTTTTTTTTTTTTTTTTTTTTTTTTGCGGGGGGGTGGTTTGGGGCGAGCGGGAGGTGGGGCGACGTTTCGTTTTGTTTTGTTTTTCCATCGACCAGAGATAATTACCCCAGGCTCCTGGAAAGGGAAAGACAGCAGCGAGCACAGTGAAGAGAACGCAGGACGCCAAGAGCCAGTTTTTTCCAGGCGGGGCTCTCGGTTCCATTGTGTTCCGCTCCAGAGCAGCTCCCGCTTTGGGAGCCGTACGCGCTCCCGCGGGGCCGCGGCTGCGGGGGCCGCGCTCGCCCCCTGCTGGGCGCGCTCCCGGCAGCGCCTTCAGCATGACGTCACCGCTGCAGCGGCTCCGCTCCGCCATCCCCCCGCCCTCACAGCGGGGGAATATTCCCAGCAGGTTTTCACCCTGCTCTTGTTTTCTTCTTTTCTCTCTTTTCTTTTTTTCTTTCTTTTTTTTTTTTTTTTTTTGGTACATCTTTTAAATAGCTGGTCTGAAAAATGTTAGTGTCGGAACGTTACCAGATTGTAAAGAAAGCCTTAAAGAAATGCCTCTCGTCGGTCCAGGTTATTCAGCAGAGCCGAATCGCTGATGTCACTGGCGTACGCTGCAAACCGAATGTGAATTACCTTTCTGTTGTGCAATAAATAAACAAGCCTGAATGGGGTGCAGAGCTGATGAGGCAGTGGGCATAACTACCACTCCCCTGTGTTTTACGGTGCTAAGCACCGTCTCTCAGAAAAAAACCACGGCATCCTGACATGAGGACAGCACGAGCAATTTACAGAACATCTCTCCCCCACCTTAAAAAAACAACCCGACACCAAAACCAAACACAGCCAAACAACAAAAAAAAGAGCGCAGGAAACAAACAAACAAAACCCTGAGAACCAGCCCACCACCCTCTGTGGTGGGTTGATTCCTCTGCAAAGAAGATAACATTACTCTTCCATATTCCCCAGTCAGATACTCAAATACCCCTGAAAAGCTATCCACAAAGCCAGCCTTGCTATTTGATGTATTTCTCAGTAGTGTTGAATGAACCCCTCAAGTTGCACAAGCAGAGCTTGTGGGGTCGGGAGGTGGGGTCTCTCAGCAACAAGGCAAAAACATTGAGATGGTTACTGGACAAAAGTGCTCTGAAAGCTGCAGGGTTTGCAGAGAGGAAAACACTTTTTTTTTTTTTTTTTTTTTTTTTTTTCCCAGATCTACAGATAAAAATAGCACAAAATAAGAACATAAAGAAAAAAGTGAAGAAAAGGGGGCAGGTGGGGGAAGAGTAAAAACAGCAGGAAATTGAAAAATATCTTTACTACTTCAGGATAAAAGGGAAAATTAGAATGCTCTACCTTTTAAGCTTTAGTGAGCAGCAAAACAGACATTATAGCAATCACGGACTTTGTAAATCTTCTGCTACAGAATAAGTACTAGATTTGGCTTCTACTGAATGTACTGGTGTATCCACTGACACTGCATTATGAAATGTTCAGCATTATGAAAGGAAAAATTAGCTATTTTGTTGAAGGGTACATTACTCTTATGTTTAATTCATTTAGGCAAGTCAAGCATGTATTTGCCATTATTT
Source organism: Poecile atricapillus (assembly GCF_030490865.1). NCBI lineage: Eukaryota > Metazoa > Chordata > Aves > Passeriformes > Paridae > Poecile > Poecile atricapillus. Next base: position 41,288,984 of record NC_081252.1, read on the forward strand.
AACAAGTGTGGCAGACTAAACAAAATGGGTTTGACCCTTTTTCAGTGTTGCATTATATTTTATGAATCATACAATTTTTTTAATTACTGTAGTAGCTCTGCTGTACTTTCCTAACACTATGTTTCAGTAAATTCTGTCATATTGAAAGTGTGTTGAAAGCAGACTTTATCTTTCTGTTTCAAGTATATCTAAGCACAATCTTGCCCTCATTGAAATCAGGGACAAAACTTTTGTTTGATATAATGAAAGGTTGGATTCTTTACTCTTGGATCTTACTACTATAAAGTTCTTTAAAAAGCAGCATTTAAAATGCATTGCTTCTATAAAAGAAGTCACAGTATTATCCTTATTTTATGTAGATGCCATGATGCTCCAAATTTGAAAGCAACAAGATCTCAGTTCTGGAACTTGGTCCTGTTCCAGTTACATCTGCTGTGTTGCTTTCTTGAAAATGACTGATTTAGCTTCCAGAGATGAATAATAAAGCATTAAGAAATTATACCTGCATGAAAGCACTTGACAAGAAACATAATATCCTACTTTATTCAATGAAAACTGAAGAGTTTGAATGGCATCAGGGAGCAAGCAGGAGGGAAGGGCAAGGAAAAAAGATAGAAAGAAAACCTAATTAAGTAGAATTATTCTTTAATCTTCTGTTTTTTGCATATGAAGGATTAATGCTCAAAATGTCTTTCTACAGAAAAAAAAAAAAAGGAGTATGTGAACTCTGACTTTTTAATTCTTCAGCAGAATCGTCACAGCCTGACATAATTTTACTGTGTATTGACTATATAACCATCCCTTATTTAAGCTGTCAGATTTTACTTATAATCAAGAGATAATGGTAGAAGAAGATGGAAGAAAAGCAGGCAGAACCCCTGCTAAGGAGAGGCTACATTGAGGTAGATTTAAATACTCCAAAAAGCACAGTAGGAAGAGGGCTAGAAGAAAATTAGCTATGCACGTGGTCACTGAAAGGCTTCTCAAGGATAAAAGGTGCAAATGAGGGACTGAAAGAAGAAGGAGGCAGAACAGAAAGGGGGGATATGGTAAGAACACTAAAGAAATTATTTCATAAACCAATGAGGGAAGAGATCAGAATGTAGTTATACAATTTAATATACTGACAATGAACAGGACTACCACAAAACTGAAGTTTCAGCAAAACCAGAAAACTCTGTCATCAACCAATTTCCAGTCTCCATCTCCTGAAGTGGTGATGTCTGGCTCATACATGCCACGTGCTCTGTAGTGTCATCCTACACCGTAATTGCATGGTCCCTGCCCACAGCACACAGCTCTAACACATATCCCTGTTCCATGGCATGCCCCAGGGAGCTCCATGGCCCACATACCTGCTGGCACTGGACACAGCACTGTATTTGAAATCACCTAATCCCACCTCAGCTGGATCCAGCCGCTGCTGTTTGAGCATGACAGACTTTCCTAGCCAAAGGAGTGATTTCAGTCTTTGTGTCTGATGATAGATCTGGTTCTTCTGCTGGCAGATCTGGGCCTTAGCAGTGCCATGACATCAAAGTTCATTGGAAGTGTTAAGAGCTTGCAGCATGAGTAACAATTGATTTAAAATAACAAAATATTGGTACAGCTGGCATCTATTGCTGCAATTGAACCAGTTGTACTGCTTCTTCCTTTCTACCAGCAGACTTACTAATAATGAGTAGAAAGTTGTCCATCATTAAAGACCTGATATTACCCCAGCTTTTGCAGTTACCTAAAACTAAAAATTTTATTTCCTAGTTGCTATAAAACAAAATTCCTAACATGCACTTCTCATATTTAATCTATTAGTTCAAAATAGTGTCAAGATAATCAGAAGAAAAAGAAAGGAACCTAGTTCCCAGGATTTAATGTGAGATGTGTTCACAGGCTAAATATGAGATGCAAAAGTTTAATTAGAAGTTCATGAAATACAGTATTTGAGGCAAAATATGATTGCTACCTGTGAAATAAGAGGTGTTGTTAGTAGGGTCAAATGATAAAACCATTTGTACCCATCCTTCTCTCTCCCTTGCTTCCTTATCTCTGAGAAAGGATTTGCAGGAGAAGAAGGAAACAATTGAGAGGGAGAACACACTGTACTTTTACATCAAAAGGTCCATTGAGTATATCTTATAATATTCAGCAGAGTTAAAAAAAGTTAATTCTTTGGTTTACCATCTCAGGTTTATGCATTTGATATTTAATGATGCAAAATTGATGGACTTCATGATCTTGAAGGTCTCTTCCAACCCTTAGGATTCTGTTATTCTATGAAAATGCTATAGTGGGCCACTACAGAAGACATTGTAGAAAGGAAATAATGATTTCAAGTAGAATCTCTATTGTTTAATCATAGATCTTGGTTGTAGAGACTCATACATAGACATGAGTTACTGCTGTAGGGCCTGAACACATATCATTACGTTAGTAGGTACTGCCTTTACTGTTGCTAAGAGCTTGTTCCTATACAGATATGTAAGAGCATAATGTTCTCAGGGAACCTCTATTCCAGGGCATCAAATTTGTCGATTCTGATCTATAATAAAACGAGTTACATATAATTACATTTGCCAGCTCCTTGGATTTTCCACCTCAAAGGAATTCTGCCGAGCCAATTGGAACTGTACAAAACCTAAAGAAGGGAACGAGAGAAGCCTCAACACTTTTTTGATTCTAAAATATTTGCTGCTAGGTTACTTTTTTCTCTTTTCTGTAGCTTAGAAATCCCACCAGTATTTCTTAAAAAAAAAAAAAAAAAAAAAAAGTAAAAAAATCAGAAAAGGAGGTGTTTTGTATTACAAGATACTGGTCCATTATGCTCCCAGTTAGAAAGTTACTTGAACTCTGAAAAGTATAAGTTAAAATGCTCTTTATAATAGCTAAAAAAATTAAGAAATAGAGAATAGTGAAAGTAATCTTATCTTCGTTTAGACACTAAGAGCTCAAAGCTGTGCAGCACTGAACAGGCCCCTGGTCAATATGTGACGAACCCTGCCTGTAGAAAGGGCTACCCCATGTTGGTCATCTGAGCGACTATAGGATTTTTTTACATATATAGAACTATATTAATCATTTCTACTCCTGAACAGGAAAGATATCTGGAGGAAAACTTCCTACTGCACTTCTAGATAATGGCAAAGCCACCAGGTGCCAAGTGGGAGTAAGTTTGCAGTCTCCTTTGTCACAATGATCTGGCTAGTAGTGTTCTGCAGTCACAGGCTTGAGAGCCTGGTGGGATGTGTGGCACAGCACTGGCCTGAGTCTTTTCAAGTTCAGCAGATTATCTAGGCCAGCAGCTCTGCAATATACAAGGATCTTATGGTGAGTATTGCTCCAGGACAGAGGTGTTACCTAGCCTAAACATCTGCTTCCACTAAAACTCTGGACATTATTTAAATTTAGGTATTTAAAATTCCCATTATAGTCAGTAATGATCTAATCAATACATTCAATAGATTTCAGCAAACAACTAATTTTATTCTAAACTCCTTGTGTTTAGGAAACTGAGCTATTGAGCACTTCCATAGTGCAAGACTGTGAAAGATCTTGAGGGACTCCTGTGAGAAAAAAAATAGTAATGACCTACTGGTCCAGCACTTCAAAGCAAATCTCATCCAAATGCTAGATTTGGTAACCAGAGCCTGTCTGGCATCCTGTTCAGAGTAGTGACTATCCCTGGTTACCACGTTTTGAAAACTACCACTAATTATCGGCCAGGAAGGGTCTGTCACCTTCTTCTTCCTCATGTCCTGCAGTGGCTGTTCAAAATCTACATTGTGCAAGTCACTAAGGACAAGCAGGACTTTCTGATTTGGCCTGATCTCATTTACAGATGTTAGACTCATTGCGTTTCATTTCTTGAAATGAATTCTAGGCAAACCCAATGCTGTAACTACCAACAAACATCAACACCACTGCCAAGGTTGCAATTCCTCTGTTAAAATAGTTCATGAAATGTTACTGATTTTTAGTCACAACAAAGACTGTATGCACCTAATAAACAACAGCATGAAATAATGAATTCAGCTTCTTTGAAGTATTTTCTAACTTTGACACCTTTCAGTAAGGAATCTTAGAAAAAACAGGGAGAGATAACAACCAGCCTGAGTTCCACATGAAATCATTTGCTGGATATAATTTCTACCTAAATTAATATGAGGTAGAAAGGCATATGTTCCCTGCCAGGCAGCAAGTGAATAGGATCACTAGTGGGAGAAAAGAAAAAACATTCTTAGAGAGAAATTAAAATAATATTTACATATTCCCACCAGAGGTCACTCATACCATAGGAATAAAATGAAAGCTACCAAAATTCTAAGTACTCATTGAATCTACATATGATGGGAATTTAAATTACATTTTCAATTCATTTAAATTTCTATTTCTACTAGTTTTATTGAATATTCATAACTTCAATAAATGTATCCTCTTTTAACAACATGAGTGGAGGAGAAAATACAGAGGTCTGGTAAGAATAATAAACAACTAGTTGAATAAAGTTCATTTACTCAGCTTTGCTTTCAGTGACTGAGATAAAACAAGCAAAAATTCTGCAAAAACTTAATGCTGTAGTAACTAATGCTGTAGATAAGAAGGTGTATGGTGAACATAGATGACAATAAACTACTGCATTTCACCTCGATACCTTTATTTCTTAAGCTGGAAGTCAGAGAAGTTAGAAAAAGTAGGATTTATTCTTAGAAGTGGGGTAGAGCTAGACACCTTGTATAAAGGCATGCCTATGTTAATCAAGACTCCTAATAGTAGAAAATTCTATTTCTTTTCTGAGTAATTAAAATAAAACATAACAGAGATTGCAGTGCTAAATATAATTTCAGAATCCAGAGAAAATTAGTTTATGCACACAAATGTGATTAGAACTATTTAAAGGAAATGTTTCTCTCCATAGCGTGTAAAAGAGAAAGTATTAAAACTGTTTTCTGTTTTACACCTTGAACTTTGTTCTCTTTACTAAGCACTCCTTAGGCCACATCTGTCATACCGCTTCCAGTTTTGGGCCCCTGACATAAGAAAGGCATCAACAAAAGGGAGTAAGTTCAGTGGAGGACTGCCAAATTCCATGAGCGATCTGTCCTGTCCTTATAGCTCACCCTGCTTTGGAGGTTTGAGTAGATTGTCTCAGAAAGTCCTTCTAATCTGAATCATCCCCTTTTAATATATTATGACCCTGTGAACCATTCTCAGTCACCCTTGGCCAAAAGAATGAAGTTTAACTAGACAAGACAAAAGCAACAAGTGTGGTAATTTGCAATAATCAGTTAGATCTTATTTAAGAGTGAAAATAGGCTAGATCTCATCAGTTGCTGGAAGGGTTGGCTGAAAAGAGCTAGGAAAGCATGGACAGGAAAAAAATTGAATGGAAAATTATTTGCTATCATTAAAAAGAGAGTACATGGATTTCCAAATGGACACTTTAAAAATAACAAATAAAAATGCTGACTTTAAACTAGTGTTCAGTGTTGTGAGCTGTTTTGGAGATCAAAAGTCTAGGATGGTGGAAAAATGTACAGGATACATAACCATGACCTTGAAATGCAACATTTAGTATAAAAATCTCATAGTCTATAACTGCCAAAAGATACAATACCAAGAGTGAAAGAATAAATTTATTTTCCTTATTTTTTTTTATTTACTTCTGCTAGAAGCTTTTGTGAAGTATAATACTTAAGGGCCTTTTGTTCCATTCTCTGTCTGCACCCACTTCTTGTACTGACTGTTGTTGGCTGTGGAAAATAGATAGTGCGTGAGACTATGACCAAGTATGGTTGCTATGATCTTCAAGATCATTTAGATTAAAATATAGCATAGTCTTCTACGGAGGGAAGCAAATTAAATAAAAGTTGCCCTGGCAGGTGACGTATATTGTAAATTTTCTGCCCAGTAAATCACAGACAAAGTGATTCCTTATCCACCTCTTCTCAGTTCCTTCTGCTAAAGAATAATCTGTCAGGAATTACATGGTACAACAAATTTTCTCAAATAACATGTTGCTTTTTTGCAGAGAACAGGGTAAGAAGACATTTTTTCTTATTTGGGTGCACATACATGTCAGGTACAGTGGATTGTGTTAGCTTTATTGAAAGAAATCAAGAACTGTCTTCGGGACTGTGGTTTCACAGTCCATTGGGTACCTTCCCATTGTTTTCATCACTTTGACACAAACACAGCAATGGTAATAAACTGAGTTGGACCGAGAAATTTTTCTGTCTGAAACATAATTCGAGGAAAAATACTTTTCACTAAACAAGTTCCACACTGCAAGCCACCACCCAGCTGCACAAACAGTTGGAGGGAAAAAGTAGAAGAGAAAAAACAAGTGGGTGCTGCCCAGTAAGTGTCTGTGAATCATAAACCCACGTGTGTACGTGATAACCCCAGGTGGAGTGGGATCTGGTGGAATGCATTTTGTCACTCGTGTTCGATGGGATCAGTGCGTTAGTCTGCAGTTCCTTTTTGCCCCTCAGCATGGAGCCACGGTCTCTCCGAACGAGGTGCAGATACTGCTAAATGAGTCAAAATTCATGTCACTTTACAGTGCTTGGCTTGACTACTAGGACGTCTGGGGACGGACCAGCACCCCTCGGAGAACCTCGGGGGGTGCAAAATCCGCCCTTCCCTCCTGGCGCTGGTTTCTGGTACCCCCACAGTAACGGGGAATTCGGCTTGGGAACTCTCAAACCTCCCCTCCACAGCCGGAACCCGCACGGAACAGTCACACAACCGCAGCATCGCTAAGGTTGGAACAGACCTTCAAGGCCACCCAGCCCAAGCGCCCGGCCCGCCCCAGCGCTGTAACCCCAAACCCGAGAGCCGCCCCGCCCAGCCGCACACGGGTGTCTGCGGAGCGCCGCCAGGGCCGCTCCCCCCTCACGGCCGCCAGGGCCAGGGCCGCGCGCGGGCTGCGCGTGCGGCCGCCGCGTTGCCCGGTAACGCGCGGCGGGGGCGGGCGCGCGGGTTGCCCGGAGACGGCGCTGCCGTGCCCGGCGCCGCTGTGCCCGGAGCCGCTGTGCCCGGCGCTGCGGGCGGACAGGTGAGGGAGACAGGCGGGGAGCGAGCGCCGGCGGCCGGCCGCGGGCGGGAGCTCGGCGGCCAGGCGAGGGCACGGCAGGGCAGGGCAGGGGGGGTGCGGCACGGAGCGGTGTTTTTTGCCCCGCGGCGTGCGGCACGGCTCGGAAGGTTGTGCGGGGCTCGGCCGGGCCGCGCCGCCCTGCGCCCACCTCCACGAAGCGGCCCCGGGGAGCTCTCGGGGGCTGTGGGCGGTGTCTGAAGCATCCAGGAGCCGTCTGACGGTACTGTCGGGGATTTTGCACTGCTTTGGGGACTATGTGTGTCCTACTACTGTGTGTGTCTCTCTACAAACGTGCTTGTGCAGAAACACGAACTTAAGATCGAGTAAAGGCGGAGGCAGCTATCTCCAAAAGAAGCAAACTGCGTGGCAAACGCTTGCCCTCCGCAGGGAGGGAGAGCTTTGGGCTTGTTTATACTATAAATGCTTTTCCCAGCTGGGACGAGGGTGGGAGGGGGAAGCAAAATCAAGTTTAGAGAATTAAAAAAAAAAATCATTCAAAAGCAAACTACAGGTTAAGTAAGTAAAGCTTATGAAAGTTAATTTAAGAGAGCGGACTGCAAATAAAGAACTAAGTTTAAGGGTTGTTTTCTGTGCAGTAAGTTCCTCTGATATCTTAAGAGATGTTGCTTTGCATAGACACTGTCATGCAACAATTTGAGAAACTGTTTTGGAGAACTTGAAGATGGCAGGTATGAAATCAAAGTCTGAGCAAGATCTTTAATTGCTGCTACAGTGAAGAACATAATCCTGGATTTTAGAATTGATAAAGACCATACTGTTCTTAATAGTGGGCTTAACCATAGCATGATATAGAAAACAAATACTTAGAAATGTCCTTTTTGAGTGCTAAACCCTGTTGCTTCAAGAGCCTCTTTCTGATCGCCATGCACTTAGTCTTTAAAAAACTTCATGGGCTAGGAAGTTCATTGTGTCTCTTTCTAATTCTACAAGATTTTTATAGGAGTGTTGGGCTTTCTGTTTTTGTACCTTGTTTAAAAAATTTGCCATGACATTATGCAGCTATCTGCTATTCATAAGAGTGTAAAAGGGGAAGAATCTGATAAGAAACACATAGGGTAAACAGTAAGATGTTCAAACTTTAGTGCAGAATTATTTTACCTTAAGTTATTTCTGGTAAACCATATTTCCCAGGTTTTAAAATAAGTTAAAGGTTCATAATCTTTGCACTTCCTAATTTTTTGTAGTCCTAAAGTAAGGAAAATATACTTCCGTTGTGACATTTTTTTTGTAATGACAGGCACAACTGTATAAGTTACTGATACATTTTAAGGTTTCTTTTAGAAAATAAATGCCTTGCACAAACCAGTCTAGATGACTTTGTGTTATTGTTATTTATGTTTTGTATTTCAAATCTGTTCAAAAGCATCAGTTAAGATCGTAGTCATCTTTGGCAAATTGTTGTAACCCATACAGAGATATGGTGGTATAAAAAACTTGCAAAGGTAATATGGAATGTACATGGAAGAATACAGATAATGCAAAAATTTTAAAATCTCGTCAGACTATTGTTTTAATTACTGGTTTTTTGCTTACTTATTAATTATCCTCCCTGACAAGATATCTACACTCTTCTTCCTCAGTTTCAACGTTCTCTATGTTCTATTATACCAAATCTTGGACTCTTTGAGTACCTCTGACTGTTTAAAGGACCCATAACACATCAATAAACTTGTGACTTGGTCATCTGCTATGAGGAAAATTCCCACATAGCAGGAACAATGTAAGAAGGTCCTTGGTGTGTCCTAATGGTCCATTTAGTTCAGTATTTTATTTCTAGGAGTGGTAATAGGAGATTATAACTTAGGGAAAGCAGCATTTCCTCTTCCTGCAGTCTGCAAATTAAAGTTGATGTTGCCAGTAAGAGTTTCTTCACCAAATCCTGGTGGTGATGGTGTGTAACTGACATAATTTCTTTTATAAATCAATATATAGCCAGGACAAGAGGAGAAGTAAGTATCAATATAACATTTGAGTTACAGAAAGTGGCTATAGGAAGTGTGAATTCCCCTGCAGGGTATAGGCAATTTGTTGACATCCTATCACTCAGGCTAGCCATTATTTATGGTAGCAGCTGAGCTGTACTATGGGCACCGGAGAACGACAGAAACTTTTATGGTAATCTTTTCCCCACTTGCATCCTATAAGCACCCTTGGCTGTATCCATTTGGGTCTTCTATTCCTTATCCTGTTCTAGTACTGGTTGGAGATTCTGGGTTTTCTGGTATAGGTGGGATTTATTTAGTTTTCAGTAAAGGCCTGTAGAACTTCGTTGAATTTTTAAAATTTGTTAGCAATATAATTTATTAGTTCTCGAGGCAGTGTCAAGTGTAGGAACTTGCCTCTTCCAGTTCTTTCTTTGTTGGTATTTTATTTTATGCTGATGACCTTGACTGCACTATTGTCTCTGCTAAGTCTTCCTACATTTTTCTCTTGGACTATTTTGTTTAATTCTCTGTGGGAAAACTGTGTGTAAGGAAACAAGTTGATAAATAGTGATTTTTAAGATCTTCATCAGTGGTGAATCTTTTTTTTTGTTGTTGTTGTCCAGTATCTAATTTCCTGTTTATTGATCATAGATGCTCTCAGAAGCAGTTTTTGCTGTGGAAAAGGATTGATGTAATCTTTTCTTTTTTTTTTTTTTTTTTTTCTTTTTTTTTTCCCTTGGGCTGTATATTATAGGTCTTATATTGACGAGGTTAATACTGCCTTTCCCCTGCTTAATGGAGTTTTGTTCTTAATGCTTCTACTGACAATAAATTTGCTTCAGGTTCAGGAACCTTCACCTACCTTCTAGCCAACATGACAAATTTGAACCCAGCTGCTTAGCATGTATGATATCTTGATTCAAATAACATCTATATCTCTGATCATTGCCTCCTTTTTCCATTATTTTTTAAACCCTTGTATCTAAATGTTTAAATCCATCTCTCTTGAATGGGCTAACCAAACATAATGCATGAATGACCAGTGTAATGGTGCTGGGCCTCCTTCTGTGTTGACAGTATCTTTCCTAAAATGTTGTACATCTCTTCTGGCTATGTCCTGTTGGTGGCTCATACTTTTCCCATGGTCTGTTACATCCAATGTTTGACTGATTTTGTAAGGGTTTTTTTCCTCTTTCTCTCATTTTGACTGATTCCATTCTGCTTGATGTACTATAGTTGTGTAGTATGTACTCAATTTCATGGTCTCTTAAAACCCAGCACCTCTATTTGCATATTTTTGGGGGTTGGGGAGGGAGGGGGACAGCACACAGTGTTTATCTCATCCCTTTGAGTTATATGTTTTAAGATCTAGTTTGTTTCTGTTTTAGGTGTAATTGTTGACATTTACTTGTACCATTAGATAACAAGCTCTGTAATCTCTTTCTTAATGAGACATAAATGGCCTAGTTTGTTGGCAGTCTGAAACATAATTTTTTGCTTTTAAACTTCTATATTATATTTTTCAACCTGGCTAAAGAATCATTTGGAGGTTTTATGTTAGAGTTTGAATATATTTAATTTTTTACCCCACATAGGTTAATCAAGGTCTAAGAGAAGTAATTAATGTCACTATTTTCATTCTCCTAAATTTCTTTTGAAGTTATTACCTATTGTCTGAAAATACCTGTGATGGAGGACTGATGATAATTGAGTGAAAGATGAATTGTCTGATCCAGATCAGTTTCATACACGGTTTAGCTTTCAGGAAAGAAAGATTGAGACTTCAGCTGTCAAGTGTTAGGTTAGTGTTGAGAAGAGCGCTTCTCAACACTAATCGTTTGTTGCTAACCTAGAGTGCATATTTGATACCTGACTGCTGGCTGTGAACAGGTATGTAGTTGCATCCCATTCTGATTTCCCAGGTAATCAAGGGCAATCTTTTTACAGTTAAAGAGCTGCTTATTTTTGGGGTTTGCTGTGATGTTTACTTTTTGAGGTTTCTTTTGCCTTTATGGACATTTGGGCACAAATGGCTTTGAAGTGTCAGAACAAACCTGTTAAACTGACTGCTCTGTAAAAATTCCTAAGGCAGAAAATCTCATGTTTTAGAACATTATATTGGCAAAAAAGTTTTTCAAGAATTGACCTGTTTTTCTAATAAAATCAAGTTTTTCTTGCCCACATCCAGCTTTAACTACTAGTTCAAATTTGGAAAATTAATAAATGGGTATACAGCTGGACATCATCCCCATTTTGACTGTTCAACCTTTTGTATCTCAGCAAATCCATTAACAAATACAGTTGATTTTAAATATTACCTCGAGTTTCACAGCTAGAAAGAATTTGGTTTATTTCATCGAATTATTTTCCTACTTTTAGTTTATTTTCTTTGTAGTCTTTTTTGGGCTACAGATGCTGACTTTTTTCTCTTCATAGAAAAGTTTTTGGTACATGAGTGTTTATGTTATTTCTTAGATCTGCCTTAGAAACGTACTTTAAGTAATTGTGATTTAATTTATATTTATCTTAATATCCAAACTAGCCAACTATAGTATAAAAAGGTGGTATAATTAAAACATTTAGTTTATAATGTGTGCATTATAATTCCAGACAGGGAACTATTGCACTATTATAATCTAAATTTATTAGAATCTAATATGTATGTGAAGAATATGTTAGAATGGAATGACTTAGCTAGACATAGATAAAAGCTTGTGATTGTGATTCAGAAAAATGCATGCAATATGTTTCTTGGCATATGAACTATTTGCTGACAGACCAAAAAATCATCAAGTGGCCGTGTGGAATTAGCTACCTGCCAGGTTAAATCTTAACTGGGTCACTTTAATGTTGACTGCATTCAAATTTTATACAAGTAGTGATTATGAAACTGAGACAAGTATTTCAATATAGACATAGTTTTATGAATAAGATTGCAATTTTTCTCTGTAAATATACTGTATGTCCTTTTTGTCTTTTTTGACCAAGGACACTGTTGGAGATATTTAACTTTTCCATTTCTTATATGTATTCTTCACAGAATTAGAATGGCATCTACTAAGTCATAGTAAAAGTAGTACTTTAAATATATATAAGCTTATAATTTTTTTCTGAAGAAATGTTAATTTATTTTCTTGGAAAAAGACTATAAAGCTTCATTGAATTTATTTTTAAAATCCAGTTCTGGAACATCCTTAAGAAGATATATGATCAAGTCCAATCCACTACTATTGTAGGTAGCTAAAGCTTAATCTCCTCTGTAAACTGATAAAGCTCAATCTTAAAAATAGCTTGTGAGAAGGTTGTGTGAAAGTCTCAGCCCAGTGTAGATCTGGTGGTGATGATAGTGTTGTACATCTGTTACTAACAGCTTGTTCTAATCACTGTGACGTGGCCTGGTTGTTCTGTATGTCATCTTTTCCTGATAAATCCATACAGCTTGTTGGGAAAGAGCAAGTGAGGGAAAAAATAAAAAAGGACAACTATTTAGAGCCCTGCTATGGCTGTGCCATTGGTAGCTTGATAGGTGTTGGGGAAGTCTAGGGAAATCTAATTCTTGCCTGATATGATATAAGATATATGATATATGATTTATGATATAAGATTGATATATGATATATGATATATGATATAAGATTGCTGAAGTATAGTTTTGTTGTGTCATTATTATATGGTTGGTTCTTGTGCAGCTTTACGCTAAGCATTGTATTTTAGGATATTTGGCACCATTACATGCTTTGTGTTCTCAGTGTAAAGATTCTTAAACTGCTACTTAATTAACAAAACCTGAGGATTTAACTGACTTCTTTACTATAGATGTTGGTGTAATGAATTTGCATAATGGCATATCAGTTATGAAAGTAATGAATTTTTATACTTTTGTTATTTAAGGAAATTTTAAGTATTTTGTTCTTGGGTTGGTTGTTTGTTGTGCATTTTTGTTATAAAGATATGCCTGTAGTGAGTTTTGTATCATCAATCCAAAGTCACAGCATGTTAATCTTGAGTAATTCAGTAGTTAAGGCAGATAATTTTTAGAGTTATGATGGAACATACCATGAAATTATGTCTACAAGGATTGGCAGGAAGTTTTCTCACAGAATCGAGTACAGCAAAAATAAAAAAAAATCCTGAGGTAAAAATCTAATCAATTGAAAATAATTCTTAATTTCAAAACATATATCATGCTACTGATTAATGGCAAGAATATATCAAACATGACTTTTTATAGAAGTTATACAGACAAATGTCTAAATATTTCTGTATATAATAGTTAAACAGAAATAGTAGTTAAATATGTATTTGGAAAAAAAAGTGCATGGTTGATTTGTCACAGTATATGAACTTAAAATTATTAATTAACAGCAAATTTGGCAGTAAAAGTAGAAGATCAAAATAGATGTTTCTTACCTTCATCCACTTCTGAAAATCTCTATTCATAGCTGAAGTGCATTGCTGACTTCTGATACTGCCAGATAACATGGGAGAGCAGCATCAGTTTGTTTATTCCGATGCAATATAGGACATTATTTTAAGACGTAATCTTTTATCCTCTGTTTTCTAGGTAAATTATACATGTCCGTTATATTTAGGTACAGGGTTTTTTTAGCGCGTAGGGATTGAGGCCAATATACTCTCCAGAATATTCTTCCAGATTCTTAGGGTCATGTCTTTTGTAAAGAGCAAGGTAGTAGCTTGCACTCATAATAAAGAGATATCTGCACTGGAATGTCCAGAAGATCAACTTTCATATAAAATAAAAGGAGAAAATAACCACTGATTTTTTTTTTATTTTAATTTTATTTTTTTTTAAATAAAATTTTTTGGGCAGTGGGGTGGCTGGTTGTATTTGGTTTCTTGTAATTCTTGACTATTGTAGTGCTAAACTTTGATGACACATTGTGATGTTCATAGGCTAAAGCATCATAATTTTGAACATCCCTTCCACTTTTTCCTTCTGACTGTTTTAGGGTTTTTTTGTATTTATGCTTAGTCAATCTGAAATGAGCTAAATTGAGAGTACCTAGTTCTAAAGGGAGGATTGTGAAATGTCTGCAGCAGAAGTTTGATCATCGAATCATAGTATATCTCAAGTCAGAAGGGGTCTGTAAGGATCATTGAGTCCAATGTCCTGCTCCTTTCTAAAACACATGACTAAGAGCATTGTCAAGATGCTCAGTGAAATCTGAATGGTTTAATGACATCAAAGCTTCAGGGGGAATCTGTCCCAATGACTGACCACCCTCTCAGTGAAAAACCTTTTCATAATGTCTAACCAGAACATGCCCTGACATGCTATCTTCTTGTGTCAGCTCAAGAATTAAACAATTGTTTCTGCATCAAATGAATAGGATGTTTTGTCTTTTTTTTATTCCTTCTAGAATATATTAAACAATTTTATTGGGCAATATACTGTAAGACTACATACAAGTTGAAGATTGTCTCTTTTGGTCTGATATATTATAATACACTTGGTTGTCCTTAAATTGAGATCAAAGGACACTTAGATGGAGGTGCCAGCTGGAGTTTAGGTTAAGAGTATATTAAGTTACTTATAAAGCATTTAATAATATTAACATTAATTACAACAATTTAAGGGATGGAACACTTTGAGATTTTTCACATTTTTATTATAATATTTAGTACACGTAGTTTTATTCATCCTACACATACATTTTGTTATTACCTGCATGTCATGGTTTAATCCCAAGCATCAGCCAAGACCCACTCAGCTACTCTCTCACTCTCCCACCAGCAGGATTGGGGAGAGAATATGCAGGGTAAAAGCCAGAGAACTTGTGGGTTCTGGTTCTATAAAGACAATTCAATAGGGAAATCAAAAGCCGAGCACACGAGCAAAGCTAAACAAGGAATTCTTTCACTGCTTCCCATGGGCAGGTAGGTGCCCAGCCATCTCCAGGAGAGCAGGGCCCCATCAGTGGTTACTTGGGAAGACAAACACTGTCACTCTGAATGTGTCCCCCCACCCTTCTTCCCTTCACGTACTTAGCATGATGTTGTATGGCCTGGAATATCCCTTTGGTCAATAGGGGTCAGCTGTCCCAGCTTGAATTTCCTTCATGCACCCCCAGAGAATGCCTTGGCTCTGTGTAATCTATACTAATGATAGTACCTGTGTTGTCAGTTCTGCTCAGCACAAACCCAAAACCAGCACACTATAGTATAATAGTTTTCCTAGCTCTTGGAGATGAATGATGAAATAGGCTAAAACATGTAATTGCCTTATAATGCATTTGCAGTCTCTCTTGTCTTTATTTTTCATGTATAATTTAACATCAAACTTCTTAATTTATTTACAGGTAATTGTGATAGATATTTTCAAGCAGTTTAAGTTCCCATCCGCTATCCTGAGAAGATTTTAATTACGTCTGTACTTTTGGGTTGAAGATATTTACCAGTTTATTGACAGGATAATACCATATTCATATCCATTTTAGCCCATGCTTCCCTGATGATACTGAAACTAAATGTGAGTCACAGTGTTTATCTTGAGAGACTCATTGTTTTGACAGGTTGGTATTGAGACTAGAAAACTCAGATCACAGAGATGGTGGATCAGCTACAGGCTGTTGTGGTTTGACACTGGCCAAACTCCAGGCACCCACAAAAGCCGCTTGCTCACCCTCCCCTGCCAGAGCTGGGCAGAGGAGAGAATTAATGAAGGATTCATGAGCTGAGATAAGGACTGGGGAGAAAAAAAATCTCCAAGGGCAAAACAGGCTCAACTTACAAAGTGAATTTATTATTAATAAAATCAAGAGAATAATGAAAAGTAAAATAAGCCCTTAGAAACATCCTTTCTTCCCCTAACGCCTTCCTCCTTCCCACTGGCAGCACAGGGAGACAGGCCATGGGGATTTGGTCAGATCCTCACCTGAGGTTTTCTTCCTCTGCACAGGGAGAGGAGTCCTACCCCTGCTGCACCATGGGGTCCCTTCCACGGGAGACAGTTCTCCGTGAGCTTCTCCAAAGTGACTCCAAATGTCACAAGCAGCAGTCCTCCCAAACCTGCTGCAACGCAAGTCCCTCCCACAGCAGTCCTCCCAAAACTGCTCTGGCAGGGGTCACTGTTCCACAGGGTGCAGTCCTGCAAGGACAGGCTGCTCCAGCTTGGAAGCAGGACCTTGTCTCTCCACTGGGTCTCCCACTGGATCACAGCCTCCTCCAGGCATTCACCTGCTCTGGCATGGGCACCTCCCCCATGGGCTGTGGGTGGATCTCTGTGTTCCCATGGATCCCCACAGGCTATGGGTGGATCTCTGAACCCCATGTGGATCCCCACGGGCTGTGGATGGATCTCTGCATCCCCTGTGGATCCCCGTGGGATGTGGGTGGATCTCTGCATCCCCTGTGGATCTCCAAGGGCTGTGGATGGATCTCTGCATCCCCTGTGGATCCCCATGGGATGTGGGTGGATCTCGCCATCCCCTGTGGATCCCCATGGGATGTGGGTGGATATCTGAACCCCATGTGGATCCCCACGGGCTGTGGGTGGATCTCTGCATCCCCTGTGGATCCCCATGGGATGTGGGTGGATCTCTGCATCCCCTGTGGATCTCCAAGGGCTGTGGATGGATCTCTGCATCCCCTGTGGATCCCCACGGGCTGTGGGTGGATCTCTGCATCCCCTGTGGATCTCCAAGGGCTGCAGGGGCACAGCTGCTTCACCACGGTCTCACCACAGCCTGCAGAGGAATCTCGGCTTCGGCACCTGGAGCACCTCTGTCTCCTCCTTCTCACTGACCTTGGTGTCTCCATGTAGTTTCCCTCACATGTTCTCACCTCCTCCTCTTCTCTGGCTAGAAAAAACTGCACTTTGTTTTGTTTTCCTTTTTAAACATGTTATCATAGAGGCATTACCACTATTTCTCATTGGCCCAGCTTTGGCCAGTAGTATGTCCATCTTCAGAGCCGTCAGGGATTTGCTCTGCCAGGCATGCTGGAAGCTTCCAGCAGCTTCTCACAGAAGCCACCTCTGTGCCCACCCCCTCCCACTACGAAAACCCAGACCATGCAAAACCAATACACAGGCATAAAAGAGAAACAAGTTTGTTACTATTGAACTATCTGTAATTCTTCGATCAAGATCTCGGTGATAGTATATGCCCTTATAAAAAAAGACAGAACACCCTGAAAGCAAAGGCTTTCCTTAATGGGAAAGTATTCATTTACTTGAAACCATGATTTTCATGTGTAACAAGCAGTAATAATGTAGATATGTTTTAAGAATTTGTAAAATTTTGGTTCACAGAAGTGGTACATCAGTAACATTTTTATTGTTTTTTCATAGATCATGGTTATGGTCAGGGATTTCTTCAGTGCTGTGATTTGAGGTGACTGAATTAGTCCCATATTTTTCATACAGTTTATGAGACTGTGCAAGTCTGTGCACTTTGCATAGTTAATATTTGAGCTGAAATCTCAAAGGGCAAGTAATTTGAAAAATTTCAGCGGTATTGTAGGAAGTTCTTCTGTACATACTTGTGTCTGTATCCATTTATATGGAGGACTGTATAACTATAAAAAATCTGATAATCTTGGAATGCTACTTCCTGTTACTGAGTGTCTTGATTTAAATATTCATGGTTCTTCATGTGTGGTTTGTATTTTTGGTTTGTTTATTTCTTTCTCCTTGGATGTCAGAATTTCTGAGTAAGAGGTTGGAAACCAAAAGTATTGCTGCTTTTCTTTATTCTCCTGGAGAATGTCACCTGCCTACACACTACCCTTAATGGAAACAAAACGCTCTGGGGTAGGACAGGTAACGTCCAATCACATTCATTTACATCCATCCATATGTATCCACATACATATACAATGTATCCATTGTATCCACAATACATACATCCAATGTACACAGTTGCTCTGTGGAAATGGCGAGTAATGCTGAGCAGTTAGTATCTGGTACCTCCGACTATTCTTTTCCTGCTTTGTTTAAGTTTTGATTTAACAGTGGACTTCCCTATTTAGTTTTTGAATTAATTATATTACAAATGGTGGGGAACAGCTTGTTAAGTCAGTATAGAAAGGCAGAGGTTAACTGGATCCTAGGTTTCTTTAGAAACTGGATTTTTTTGGGTCTGCACAATCTCTGCTGAGGATTTGATAGTTGCTGTAACCATGCAGTCAGGAAGGTTTGTATGATAATGTCTCCTAAACAGCACAGCTGATGAAGTATATTGCTGCAGTATAGAAATGTAGTAGTACAGCTTTTATTCCTTTTTACCTTTCATTTTCATTAGCATAATGCACTGTGAAATCGAATGTGAAACTTAGAAGCATACCAGTACTACCTGCTGAAGGAATAAATGCAGTCAGATATGTGAAACTCTTCTGAGGATGAGAAAAGAAGCAGATCCATTCTGATGAATTAGTTAAATCAGGCTTTTTGCATTTTTCAACTGGTGCTCGTGGCTGCAGCTGAGCCTTTTAGGCTCTGCTGGCTGTGAACAATGGAATTGCAGATTTATTTTTTTTCCCTCTTAAAAAAGCATGTTAAACTGATGCTTGGTATTTGCGATAATTTTGGCCCCTCCTACTGTGCCAATTGAAACCACTCCCTACATAACCAAAACAAATCATTCCCCATGATTCTGAGGATATTTTACATTTCAGGACAAGCTTTTGTGCACTGAACTGCATTTTATAGATAGTACCTTTTAAAAAAAGGAAAGTAATTTTTTAGGAGATAGATAAGAAAAACTCAAACAGCACCTCGTTTTCAGAGCTCAGAAGCATAGGAAAATGAATCTTGAAGCACTAACCTGCTTTAATTTTAAATACTGTAATATATAATCTAATAATTGTTTTAATATTGATTTCTGTTTTCCATTAGAAAATCCAATAGGTAGAACATTTAAATTGCTGTTAAAA
The DNA here is from genome assembly GCF_030490865.1 of Poecile atricapillus. Lineage (NCBI taxonomy): Eukaryota > Metazoa > Chordata > Aves > Passeriformes > Paridae > Poecile > Poecile atricapillus. The sequence continues at coordinate 41,307,917 of NC_081252.1, forward strand.
ATATATCAGATTATATATTTATGAATTTAAAACTTATTAATCTCAATTCATACCACAGACTTCAGATCTGATCTTTGACTAGCTTGTAGTGTTGAGTAAATTTTAGCACAGGACTTATTGTACTCACATGTGTTCAGGTTCTGTATTTTTATTTCAACTGTGCCTTCTTTCATGGCTTGGATGACTTATATTTCCCATTGGTTTGATGAAGATGATTGGTATGAAGGACAACAAAGAGTAAGAATTGCTTAAAGTAATATTTTCTCTTTTACTACTTTTATATTTTTCTTCTTTAAGATGCTCTTTATTATTATATTGATAATAGTATTTCTATAGTGGCACTAGGAAGAGATTTGTATTAGTTTTAGTGAGGTCTTGAATCATAAATAAGGCATATCCAAAATGTGGTTTTTGAAAATTAATTTTGCTAGCTGGATAAAAGGTACTGTAGCTGTGACAACCACCTACTTGCATTTTTTAGGTTACATAATTTAACAAGTAATAATTTTTTAATATGCAATGAGATGGAAAGCAAATATTTAATTTCATTGTATTAGAAGGCATTAATATACCATGCATGGCGTAAAATAGTAATAGGGTGAAACAGAAATATTTGGGAGATATTAAATTACCTAGGGTCATTTCCAAGTTGTATCTTGGATAGCTTTATGTTTTTATTAACATTTTTCTGAGGGGGAGTTGTTACTATAGCAACATTTGCAGGATAACTTGGAAATTTTTTTTAGCATTTATTAGCTGCATGTCTAAGCTGCTTTCATAGATTTATGTTGGGAATGAATTTAAGTCACATTTCTTTCACTGTATTAAGCTCTCTTATGGTACCTTATATTACTGTGATTTCTTTTTCTTTTTTTCACAATATATGGTCAGTTAATGAATTAGAATGTGGGAGATGCTACTGAAAGCAGTTGCTTTCATTGTATTATTGTGTATTACTCAATAATGCCTGCTATATACTCTTAAGTATAAAAAACTGGCAGGTATTAGTACTGTTCCACTGTTCTCATTTTACATGTCACTAATGATATGGATGTTTAAGATGTAGAATTACCTTTTAATAGCTGTCATCAGGGATTCAGATGTGAGATGTGTCAAGAGGTAACTTTATCTGAAATCAGACAAGTCTTGGCAATTTGCCAGCACAAAAGCAATCTTCTGGTGATTGTTGTAGCTCTGGACTGGAAGATGAGAAGAGAAACTTATGCAGTCTTGGATGCTTCATGCTGTGATCAGACATGGTTGTATATGTATCTCTGTGTATTAGACACATCTGCAAACTATGATTAAGCAATATTCCACAGATAATGGCTTTCTTATCACTGCTAGAGGGTTTCATATTGATTAGGTGTGTAGTCCAACATTGCTGGTGATATATTGTTAGAAATGTTACCATTTCTCCATGCTTGGTTTCAAACCTAGTATGGCTCTTTAGATTATCTTGTTAAAGCTGCACAATAAAGGATATTCTAGTTAAATGTAAAAGTAGTGTAGTCAAGACAGTCAAAACCACTGTTGTGAGACTTGTGAGACTTGCTATGTTATGATTTTTTTAATGTTATTGCCTTCTGTTTTCTAAGGAGGGTATCTATCTTGGATTAATATATTTGGGTTTTATTTTGAGTGTTTGTTTCTGTAAGTCTCAGGCTGTGATTTCAAGTTTCAAACTTTAGGGAAAGGTCCACAACTTCTTCCCTTGTGAAGCCAGAGATCCTTTGGTTTAATCAGTTCTGGTAGTGATTTGGGTCCAAATTTATTGTGGAGGTTTAAAATGTCTGTGAACACTAGCAGAACACTTGTTCATTTCAAATAATATTTTAAGTCAGACTATTCTTTTCCTGATCAGTGTCTGGATAAGTGAATGCACATTTTGAACACTTACTAAGTTGTCATAGGTTAGGAAATGTCATCTGCAAATTCTGGTTGCAAAAGTCTAGCCAAAGCTTCTGGTATTTCTGAGGAATCTTGTTGAAATTCAAAATCTTGTCCAAGGCACACTCTTCCTGACTATGGTTAGGCTTCTGATTATCTGGGGAGCTATACATGGCCTGTGTACCATGAATTGGATACAAAATGAGAAAAAACTTATTCAGTTCTTGCTATCTATGCTGCTTAGTGGTAAACTAGAAACCAGCCTAGTACTTTAATAAGTGAAATACATGTGCAAACCTACATAATCTACATTCTTCTACATTGTGACTGTCACTATTATAGTCAGACTTTATTTTTTGCCTAGAAGCAGTTGCTAGTGTGTATTGTCTCAGACTATTTTGAGACCTGCATTAGTAAGTGCAGGTTAGTAAGCCATGTCAAGACTGAAAATTCATTAGCACTTTGTGGTACTTCAGAGTAGGAAGAACTTTTGTTTCTTTTGTCAAAGTTTTCATATTGTAGGTTGTCTATTGGCTTTTAAGCTGCATATATACCACAGTATTTCTGATTACCCTTTATTTCATAGGTCTGGACAAATTAATATGAACTTAATTTCTTAACATGGCTATAATGTGCTTGGTGTTTCCCAGCCCCACTGGAAAAACACCAGTGCTAATTATATTTGTGTTTTTACATGAGTCTCAGTGCTATTGAGGCATTCAGTCAGAAGTCATTTTCAGTCTTGCAGACATACCAAGTTTTCTTCATAAGTTTGAAGACATTAATACTTTCAGCAAGATAAAAAGAATGTCCATTATCTGGTGCTTTTAATTGGTCCCACTGGATAGGGTAATGAATTTGAAACCCTATGGTTCACAGATGACATTTTCATCTCTAATTGATTTCCTTCCAAAGACAGGTTAATATACCCCATGTCTTTAAGAAGATATAATGTGATGTAATGTCTGTATCACTAAAGAGCTTATTAATTATTATGTTATCATTGATTTGCTGACAAAAATATGTCCTTGGGACAATAGTCTGGTTGAGATATAAGTTTTATATGTCAAACATACAGGAGTGACAGCAACCTTTCCACATAAGAGAAGATACAAACCTTATGGGAAGATAATGACAATAGAGTGAACAGAAACAGAGGGCACTAGCACTTTACTGCTTGTAGCTGTTACGAAACTACACTTTCTATACACAGAGGCATACTGATTAACATAAGGCTACTGTATATCCACTTCTGTATGCATGCCATATTGCATATGGACTCATTTGGATAAGTCATACACCACGTGAACCACAATCAGAGCACATGTGAACATCTGTTGTTGCTTGTGCTTGATGGTTATGCATTTATGGATATTGATAACATGCAAACACTGTATTGATAATGAAAGTATTAAATGATGGGTTTAAAGAGCTATTATTATTCTACAAGTGTTATTGTAGTGCAATTGGGAAATACAGAGAGCAATGAAATACACTGAGGAGGTGAAGCAGAGAAAAAGGAGTTAGATTAAAATTAAAATGGTGCCTGTTAAAGAGCTGCAGTTGCCAGGCTACTAACACTGCAGTTCTGTGTGGTGTGACACAACACTCAGTCTTTTCTCCTGCATCCTGTAGTAACTGCATTATTCTGTGAACATCAAGGTTTAGTTCCTCCATCTGTCAAGTAAAGTGACTTCATTCTACAATCAGAACAATATTTTCTATTTTTGGGACCAGCAAGGTATTGGAATGAACATGGGAATTCTAAAGTGCTTTGCAAAAAATGATACCTATGCTAAGGTAGGGATTATTAGGCATTTATCTTTAAGTTATTGATATAAAGCCATGGTATGTACCTAGTCAATTCAGTTGTTATTTTAAAATAATATTTATGACATACCAAATTTCAGTTTAATGTGGTTGGTTGTTGGGGTTTTTTTCTATATTAAGCAACAACGAAGGACCTAGAATGTTGTTGCTTCTGCCAATTGAAAAGAAAGGGTTTGTTGTCCTTCCTCTTTCCTTCATCTCCTTGGAAACTGTGAGCACACACTGCTAGCTTTCCCAATGTGGTATACGCTTTTTACATTCACAGGGGTTTTTTTCATTGTAGATTTAAGAGTCCAATATAATTACTTCTATGTCACTTATTTCAAAATAAAATGCTTTTTTTTACAAAGTATAAAAAAACTCTATTGTATAAAAATGCATGTATGAAAACATACGTATTTTCAGTTATGCTGCATTTTTACCTTTTTGTCATTTTACTCCGGCTGTTCTGATGAATACATCTTTCTCTTTTATACTCTGTTTACTCTGTTAAATATGCTTTACAAAAATCTATAATGTTTGAAAAGATCTTCAGGAAACTGCTTTAATACATGATACCTACGAGAGAGCAAGTCAGTATGCCACACAACCACATTTCTTCTTCTAGATACTGTCAAACTGAATTTCAAGGCAAATGCTCGTCTTGTCAAGTGGTATATCATTACAAAGAGCAGGAAATAATAACATCTTAAAACAATAAAATGCAATTAGTAAATAAAATGCAAATTCTCTTCTGTAATAAAGCTCAGAATATTTTATGTATGTAACTTTTTTATATATACTTAAATAGGGAAAATCTAGTCAAAGTTTAAGAATACTTATTAAGCATGAATTCTTAACTCAGTGAAATAACAATATATTACAGAGCAACATTTTTCATCTAAAATTGGGAAAATTCAACTATTAGCAGCATTTTTATAGTGATTACTGCAGAATCCTACAAGACAAATCTGTTGTTACTCTGAAAGAAAAATCCATGGAATTCTGTTTTAGCATCTGTTAGAGATCTTAGATTTATGATTAATTTTACCTGTAATCAAACTGCAAATTAAACAAGACTTAAGTCATATTTTCTTACAGACTAAAACTTCAGCAAATCAGGAATTCTTAGCTCCCATATGAGAAGGTAAAAGAAAAAAGAGTATCTGTACAAAGTGAGAAAAATATTATTATGAAGTAAAGAGTTGTGTAGTCTTAGGTTCTAAATAGTTATTGACTTTTTATCAATCATACATTGATGGTTTTCAGGTGGTAAACGTGGAAACTAAACCTATGATAATCTAATAGTTTACATCTAATTCTCTCCTACTTCACCATGGCTTTTTTAACATTCCTTAACAGTTTGCTGACACGCCTAGAGTTTTAACCATTGTTTTCCCTGGAATCAAGAACAGAACCCAAACTTTCTAGTTCCAGGTAGTCTGTGCTTTCATAAAATAATTATCTAATCAGCTGAGGAATATTAATTTCAGAAAAAGTGATTGTTGGTGGTGCCAGTTACTTTTTCATGTGAACTAGAAGTCTGTTCTGAATGACCCAAATCCAATTATTTCTCTGCATATGTGATTTATAGTTTAATTGCACAGAAGGGACCTCTGCAATTTGTAATTTTACTAAACAGTAAAGAACTCTAAATGGCAAAATTAGAAATTTGGAGGCTATTTTTGCCTCTTCATGATGTTGATTCTTTAAATAATTAGATCAATTTCTCTCTGGGGGACACATATCATTTAGAACATAAGATGGATTGCAAAGGAGCTGCAAGATAATGCAATTTATAGAAATGTTCTCTGAAATCTCTAATTTGCTGCAGAAGTTGAAAGAATTACTATTATTGACAGAAAGGAAGTCTAACAGCCAAAGCACTAGTCTGCAACAACTGTATCTTGTAACTTGTATATTTCTGTTCTGCTTTTGCATTCTCTTTTACTAGAATTTTCAAAGGTTACATGTGAGCCTTTAATTCCCTTCAGTCATTTAGTACTCACTCAGAATGTTTAAACACTTTAACTAGGGTCAGTGATATCTTTCAGATGATCAGTCTCAAATATTCAACTTATCTTCTGCTGAAGAAGCTCCCAAAATAAGTTGCTTAAATTTTTTTCTTTTTCTTCCACACTTTTCAAGGTGAGAGAAACATTGTTATATCTGTAATTATTCATTATTGTTTATCTGTCAAGCAGATAGAGCAAGAAGAGGAGAAAAATTAAAAAAAAAATTAATCATTCAACTTTATTTTTATCCCTTGTATAAATGTATTAAAATAAAATTTTAATATTAATTAGGCAACCAGTTTTTAGTTAATAGTGACCAATAGGCTCCTTTGGGTACTACAGATCACAACTGCAGAACTTGTATAAAGTTTGTTCTGTATGTGCCTTAATACTACTGTCATCCAGAAAATATTTTCCCTTCTATATGTTTAATATCAAGTAGGTCAAGACTGATCTACAGCAACATCTGTGCTAAACTGTTATACAGCAGTGCATTGCATAACCAATCCTTGTGCTTCATCAACAGTTGCTCCCTCAAAATACTTGATTGCTTTTTAAGTCTCATTTCTCATTAATTCCCTTTCCTTTGTGGAGCTTGAAATAGTACCTAACACTTGGTAAATTTAATATGGCTCTCCCCTTTCAGGATTATAGTCTTACCTCTTTGACCTAAAGATGTCATCCTCCATATTCTATGTAATATTTTTCCACCTAATGTCCCTCAGTCTATTATCTGTCCACAGCATAAATGTGACCCTGAGACATTCTGTTACTAGGTAACATGTTGATATCCTGAATGAAGTGAGTGCTAGGTAAATAATTGGTCTGGCCCAGTAAAGCATTTCTTGCATTTTTATGTTGAAGTCAATTTTCTCACTCTGAGTACAGCTGGGACTGTGGGACTTGTTTTGGACACAGAAAGAATAGTTTGCTGTACAGTATTATTACCCTAAGATTTGCTTTTGTTTTTTCACAGCTCACCTCAACTTCTTTTTGTTAAGCAGTAATTATTAAGAAAATTTAGAAATTTTCTACTGAAAGGATGTTAATAAGAAGGATATTATGATAGTGTTGATCTATGCAAGTGGTTTGAAGATCTTTCTAAATGTTGGTTTTACTTAAAACTATTAGAATATGGTTTATTTTGTCTGGGTGTCAGTAGGAGATGAATGGGAGAGCAGAGAAGGCATTAAACTGTAATAGAGAAAGTATTGAACCAGACTGTGGAAGAAAATGAACATGATGAACAGTTTCAGCTAGTACAAATCAAGAACTATTCAAGTTTTTATGGGCTGCCCCCCCGGCTCCCTTTTCTTCCAAATGGATTGGTGTGAATGGTATTAGTCACCCTTTCTTGTGTGGCACTGAAGCCTCTGAACATCTACTTGTCTTTATTTCAGATACATTCATTTGTACCTCAGGCGAGTTATGTTTTTAAAGCAGACATATAAATGATTTATGGGAACAAAAATGTATTATTCTGTTCTTTAATATTCTGTCTTCTTGGAGTCTAATGAATTTCTGTTTTAAAGGCAAAAATGTCACATGTGAAACAAGTGGGACTTTTAGCTGCTGGATGTCAGCCATGGAACAAGGATATATGTGCTGCTAGTGGGGACAGATTTGCCTACTGTGCTACCCTTGCTGTTTATATTTATCAGGTAAGATTATTCTTGTTTAGCAGATTAGTTACACTTTTACATTGCTGTTGATCTCACTTTGATCCCTTTCAACAAATGTTTCTGCAATGTTTGGGAGTATGGTTGCTGCTGAGAAGATGTCTATGTAAAGCTCAATATTCCATTCAAGATACCTCTGAAATTGTATGTGTCAAGAATTATTTTTAGAAGATGGATTTACAGTGCTGCAAACATTTGAGATGAGTGAGGTTCAGTGATAGAAGCCTGGGTTCTGAGGGAGAAATGAAGCAATTCCACAATTCTATTTGATGCTGTAGTATAATGAAGTCTTTTGCACAGTGAATTAAAATGGTTCAAAGCTGAGGATTCAGTGACCCACCTTTATTTAATTTGGATCCTAAACTCCTCAGCACTGTTGTCTTCTGAATCTAAAAAATCTAAAATCTAAGATCTAAAAAATCAAAATGCTGTGACATAGAATTTTCAGATTGAGAAATATGTGAGGAAATAAAGAATGTACTTATTTTAATTTTAAGAGTTATACTAGTAGTAGGATTAAAATGAACAAAATTTACTGTGTCGTGTTTGTGCTTTTTATTTTTTTATATATATATTTTAATTGTACTAAGTAATTTAAAAAATGAGAAGGATTTCAAACTCATTTTTATATTCTGTCCTGTTTACCCTCTCGGAGATTACTAAATGATTGTTACTATGCCTATAAATAAAGCATTTTAGGATTGCTTGAGTACACTTGAAACTGAAATACAATAATTTGTAAGTGACAGGAAGATAGACATAGAACAGATTTTCAGATAGTTGGATACCTGGCAACCTTTCTTTCAAAGTCAAATGTATGAGAATTTATTTTATTGAGATGTGAGGTACTGGCAATAGTTAAATGCACTATAAATTCATCCATAAGTCTAATACTGCCATATGAAATATTCTCCAACCAAGAGATATTTAAAGTAAGTTTACAAAAAATTTATTTCTAACATTAGTTTTGCTATTTGTTTAGCTGGATCACCGATACAATGAATTCAAGCTCCATGCGATTATGTCTGAGCATAAGAAGACAATCACAGCCATATCTTGGTGTCCTCACAACCCTGACGTGTTTGCAAGTGCCAGTGCAGATAGTTTAGTGATCATCTGGAATGTGAATGAACAGAAAGTTGTGGCCAAGCTGGACAATACAAAAGGTATTTTAGACATGGAGATCTGTTTTATCCATACAGCATGATCCATGGCTATGAGAAATACTTGATGCAGTGTAAACTATAGTTGGTAGGCTGGAGTTTTAACAATTGCCTAACACAATATTCTTGTCAGATTTGTTGTAGTTTATTCTAGAAAATAATGATAGCATGTTGGAGTAAATTGCTGTCAACCATCTTGTATTTGGTAAAGACATTATTCTTTTTCTCTAAAGAAGTTGACCAGTTCAAGAATTAACTTTGATAGTGATTTCTTATTGAGCAGGGGGGGAAAAAAAACCCAAAACCAACATTATTTTCATCACTGTATAAAAGGACAAATAACTGAATTTTAAAACAATAAATTTCACGATGACTTTAGCTAAGTGAAAGCAAATAAACGGTAGCCTTAACAGATTCAGGTCTAAATCATCAGTGAATTTGGAGAGTTTTTGTCTACCTGAATCTTGTCTCAGGCCTTGAAACTGCTGGAGATTTTATTACAAGTCTAGAGAGTTAAGCATCAGTGTTAGTTACATTTCCCTGCCCAGTTCTGATTTATGCCATTTAGTCAAAACCAGTATCTGTATTTCTGTTCTTACAGTCAATCTCATCAGGTGTCCTTGACTCCTGCATTTTCATTCTTGGAAAGTGAGTGTGACCCAAGAACAGTCAAGGATCTCAGGATCTAATAAGCTATTTTGGGACTCCCTATTCTAGTCTCTCCAGAGCATTTAGGGATACCTCTGGAAATCTTTTACATCTTGTATATCATAGAAAAGAAATCCAAAAAATATCCACAGTGATTTAATCTATTCTAAAATAAATATTGTATCAGTTCATGCATGAATATACATGCTGGTACTTATTTTTTAATGCATTGCTTGTTTAAAAATCTACTTCAGCCAATGACTACACATGAAAGAAGTGTTGTTATTAATATTTTAATAATTTTAGAAACTAGTTTAAGATAATATGTTTAAACCTTCTACTGATTTATCTTTTAGTCCGTTTTACACTGCCATATAAAAGTGTCTAAATACAGTTTTAAGTTTGCAGCTTGAGGAATTTGTCTCACTGTAGTTTATTCCTTTAAGCACACATTATTAACTTATGAAGATGATGAAGGTTGGAGATGTTAAGATCAAAATTCTGAAACTGCCTCCAATTAGACAACTGAATTAAAACTGTCGTATTCAGAAGGAAGCTAGCAAGAGTTTCCTTTTATTACAGAGCTAGCTTTCAAATTTTGTCACAAATATCTGCTTCTGTTAGATTTATCTCTAAATTTCATTGTATGAAAAATGCATTTTGAAATTCTCAGTATTTTATTATCTTAGTAGCAAATAACTTACAGTAAAACAGTAGTTAATGAAATTCTGAATGAATGAATGAAAGTATTGTTTGCAGGATCAGGCTTATCCTCTTTCAAATGTGTGATTGTGTTTGGCACTGATGAAGTGTAGATATCATGAAATACGGCTCATTAAAGTAGCATAAAAGTAATTTGGGAAATAATTTTACTTCCTGCCTATGGAAGTCTGTAGTTCACTCTTACTCCATAAGATGTTCACACAGTTCTCTAAATTTCAATCTAGCACTTTTTATGTAGAATAATTATTTGTATTGTTTTTCAAGACAATTGCTGATACTGGGTCAAGGAATACTACACTGAATATCATATCCTGGTTCTTACAAGGTTTACCTGTATGTTTCAGGAATTCCTGCGTCCCTTGGCTGGTGCTGGAATGCAGGTGATGCAGTAGCATTTGTGTCCCACAGGGGTCCACTGTACATTTGGACCATCTCAGGACCTGACAGCGGGGTAACTGTGCATAGAGAAGCACATAGTTTCTTGTCAGATATCAGTCTGTTTAGATGGCATCCAAAGAAAAAAGGAAAGGTGGTATTTGGACATACTGATGGAAGCCTATCTATTTTTCAACCAGGTAAAACCCATATAGCAAAATATTTAGTTTTATATATGTATCTCTTGTTTCTCCATATGCATGTAATTCTTCACTTTTTAAAATTAGGTTCTATAATGTAGGTATATACATAAAATTTGTTCTTGATTCATGATATTCCTATTCCTTCCCTATCACATTTTATTCTTAAATAAAGAATTCAGAGCATTTTTTTTATGTCTCCTCCCTTTTTGTGACCAAGATAGGACTGCAATTTTTTGACAACTGCAATAAACACTTTTTTTCTGAGAATGGTAACAGCCACGATCTTCTACTGAACTATATTTTCCTGCAAGTTGATTCTTCTGAATGGAAAGAATTCAGTCTTTTTTTTTTAGCTTTCCTATTTTGCATTTGTTCTGGAGACCTCTTTTTCATGTTCTATAATCCTCTGCAATTTTATAGGTAGAATATCAAGTCACAATATTATCTTCATGGTTCTGTTCTGTCAAAGGATAGATGGGAAAATCTTTACCTCTTTTTGTCTGAAATCCACCAGACACATTTGTGCATACTTCATAAATAGTCTAGTTCTCTGCTAAGAATGTATCATGTTGATAAGCTCATTTGAACATAAAATTTCACTTTTTTTCATAGTTTTCTTCAAAGGCAGATATCTGTATTAGGTCGACTATTTAAATTTTTTCCTGACCGCTTCTTCTTTCTTGAATAAAAATTGATTTTCAACTTTGTGAGAAAAACTGTTCTTTAAATAATGTGCTAATTTTACATAGTTTCCATGTGCCATGTTGTTTCCATGTTTGTTTCCTTCACTCTACTAAGTTGTCACACAGGATGTCACAGAGAAGAGATTCCCTTGCTTCTGTAGTGCTGGCTGAATTAGCACTGGCGTTGGAAAAAGGAAATAAATTTTAATATGATAATATCTAGGTATTTATCAGACTGAGACTTTTCATGAAGTCTGTCTAGAATAATTTGAAAATGAAAACAGAAATAATAATGAAAATATTTAAAATATCAAAATTATGTTCTGCAAATGAAAATATAATAAAGGCTAAAAAAATCTAGTCACTGGCAGTTTTGTATGTACCACAGTTCAAGTTGCAGTAAAAAAAATGTTTAAAGAAAATTATCCATTACTTTTGGGGATAAAACTATTTTCATCAACTCAAAATTTAGATTAGATTATCACATGAATGCTGCCTTTCTCTATAATTAGGATAGTTTTCTTTATTATTGTAATATTGCACATCTTTATTAAAATAATTTTAAAATTAAAAAAAAAATACAAGTTGTGTCCTGTTCTCAGCATAAGATTCTTCATTTCCAACAGAGAAATAAAATTTGAAAGTTTATACGCAGCTGGGTGAAAATTTTCTGCATAAGTAGTAGACTACACAGGTTTTTTTTCACTGTTGTTATCTACTTAGTTTTTTCTCCCATGGCTGTATTTTCTTTTTTATTAATTCTAGACTATGCATTAATGCGTCAGAACATTTAGTGTAAAGAAAATATACACAAGAATATAAGATACATACCAAATTTTTAGGGAGATTCAATGCTGTCATATAGAGCCAAATATTTTCCCTTGCATTTGTTCTCAAAATAATCACAGCTTACTTATATGACCTGTGACTCAGTTGAATGATTCATACTGTTCATGTCTTCTTTTAACGGAAAACAAAATTTAACAGTTGGGTTTTCATGAGGTTTGCTTGCCTTTTTTTTTTTTTTTAAACACTAGTGAAACTGAATGGCTGCTAGATACATACAGTCTTATACTCTCCCACCAGGTGGTTGGGGCTGAAGTGTTTGAATATGGATGGCTTCAGTCACATTTTGCTTTTAGTCCTTGTCTAGCTAACTGAAAAATGACAGTTCGGCTTGGTTGTCTTGTTTTTTCATTTCAGTATTGATTTGCAGTAAAACAAAAAGGTGAGCTGTGATGTAAGCAGGGGACATTGTTTAAAAGAGTGTGAGTTCTCAAGTTTTTGGCAAATTAAAGCAATTATCATAGTTCTGCTGTTATTTCCAATGTTTCAGAAGAGTAAAAAAAAAAAAGGAATTGGAAAATTGGTTTATGGTGTTAATTGTTGTGCAGTCTTAAATTAATTCTCCCATTTCTGGTACCTGATTCTATGAAGTTGCCCTAGATGTAATGTGTATGAACCAGTATTAAAATTGAAAATTAGATAGAAGCTGAATAATGGAAGGTGTCAATTCCTTATTTGTAGAAAAGCAGTAAATTTTAAAATTTTTTTTTTTGTATATCACAACTTCAAAAATAAAGGTCTATTTCATTTTAACTGTACACTGTCTTATAAAACTGAGATTCACCTCTGTAAAAATAAAAAGTAGAAGATAAATATGATATTAAGAAAAATGTGGGTTCTGATAATATGGATCATGAAGTGAAATATGTCATCTTTTTTGTAGGTGTCAGACTAGATACTTCTTGGTCTATTTTGGATACAGAATCTATAAGCACTTAGTAGCTGCAAACATAGTTTTAAAGAAGAAAAAAAGACTAAAGGCAGTTGTTCAGAAAAAGCCTTTACTGCCACAGGGTTTTTCTGGTTCATACTGCCTTTATTTTGTATGTATTTGCTGTGGTGTGCAGATTTACTTACACTCAAATGGCTTGTATTTTATGCTGTGCTGCAGACCTTTACTCACAAAAATTCTTAGAATAATGTACATGATCTGGCATACTTTCCTTTCCTATAAAATTATATTTATAAAGCAGCCAGCCTGTTTCTGTTTTCTGCTATATTAAACATAAATTCGAATCTGATTGAAAAAGAAATACTCTAAGTCAAATATTGCAAAGATAGCTTCATTAATTTCACTGCTGCAAACAATAGAGCAGGCTAGTGAAAATTTCAGGGAGAGAGGAAAAAATTGTTTGCCAGCCTTGTAACTATTGAGAGGATATATCTGATTTATTTTTTAAATAACTTGTTTTCTTGTGCACTTTAAAGGTTCTAAAAATCAGAAACATGTCTTAAGACCAGAGTCTCTTGAAGGAACAGATGAAGAGGATCCAGTTACAGCTCTGGAGTGGGACCCCTTGTCAACTGATTACCTTCTTGTTGCTAATTTACATAATGGCATTCGACTAGTTGATTCTGAATCTCTCTCCTGTATCACAACTTTTAGTTTTCCCAGCGCAGCAGCATCTGTTCAGTGTTTAGCCTGGGTTTCTAGTGCACCTGGAATGTTTATAACTGGAGGTAAGGCTTTTATTTCCTGATTTATACAAAGATAACAAATACAGCACTGAGTGTTCAAAATTGACACTCCAAGTTAGATTTTTCTGGTTTTATAATATTTTTACAAGTAGAAGCATACATGAATTGTACAAAAAAAGACCATAACGAAAATACAGAATATAATAAAACTACACTGGGCAGTTTTTACATGTTTTAAAAATTTTTAGCTACATAAATATATTACTTTGTACAATTTTTTGTGCTAAATAATATTTTCCTCATGCACCCTTTAGCAAAAAAATATATTAATTCCTTTTGGAGTAGGAATAAAAAGACATTGTACTAATTGATGCCACTTCAAAGATTAAAAAATTAAAAGAAGAGAAAAATCTATTTCCTGCCTCTTTTCTACACCATAGACATTACAGCTCAGGTTGAACTAATGAATAAGGAAACTAAGACTGGCAAAATATCTTATAAAGAGAGAGGTTTCATAGAATTACTCTGTGTTTAAATAGTTAATGCTAATAATGATTATTGTTAATAGTGATATGGCCACAGTGGTGAATGGAAAATAAATAGGATGCCATGGATGTTACACTAGATGATCTAGAGAGGTCCCCTCTATCCCTAACTATTCTGTAATTCGATGGAGTTGACAGTGCCTGCTTATAAAATTATTCTTAGAACTTGAAGTTTAATTCACCGCTGTAATTTTGTATAAATCAGTCCTCAAACCACATATCTCTGTGTCTTGTTTTTTTAAACCTCAGATTCTCAGGTTGGTGTGTTACGTGTTTGGAATGTTTCACGTACAACACCTATAGATAATTTTAAATTGAAGCAAACTGGTTTCCATGGCTTGCATGTGCTAACTTCTCCTCCAAAGAAAAAGTGTAAGTGTAATTTTAATTGTTATTCACTGTAATGGCTGTAACTTAAGAAAATCTTATTTATGAGTCTTGTTATGTCCAGATCAATCTCTGTAGGGATGGTCAGCTATTTAGTTCTTAATGAAAGTGCCTTCTGCTGCTAGTGGATTAGACAAATGCATAAAGGATCAAGTACTTCGTAAGGTACTTCTTTAGTAGGCCAGGCTTCATACAGAAATTCTCCATTTCTTTTGATTCAAAACTCATTAGAATACAAACATTTTACTCTTTAAAATTTTACTTATTATTGAAATAAGAAATAATCTTCTCTCTTTGTCTTTTGCTTTGTATTGTTAAGCACGTTCATCACAGTATCCTACTAAAAATCACCATATATCTTCAACAAGTGAGGCTGTTCCTCCTCCAACTTTAACCCAAAACCAAGCATTTTCGCTTCCTCCTGGTCATACCGTCTGTTGCTTCATGGATGGTGGAGTGGGGCTTTATGACATGGGAGCCAAAAAGTGGGATTTCCTTAGAGAGTTGGTATGGTTCATCTCTGTCTTTGAATAGAGAGTTTATTTGGCTAATGCACTTCTAACAGCAAAAAACTGGAGAATGAAGTTTTTGTAGTACTGTAAAGCAGTTTCTATTGTTGAAGAGTCTAAATTTCTAGGAAACAAAATGACAGTTCTGAAGTTTAAAGCAATCCTTTTATTGGAAATTACTGAATTTTGTTGAAAGTATCCTGATGGTTTGTTTTAAACCAGAAATAACGATTTAAGGACTTGTTTTTTGTTTGTTTATTTTTTTAACTGAAATTTTAGTTTGATGGCTTTCTCAGAATTTTTTTCTAGTGGGCTTTCTATAATTCAGAATAAAAGTTTGAGTCAAATCAGAGAGCTATATGGTGAATGCACTCAGTTTAACATTACGAAGACTAAATTATTATATTTTCTTTGAAGCTGAAATTCAGAAATGGATTTAACACAGATTACCCTCTTTTTCACTAGATTTTGGTTATTGAGGTTCTTAAAGATATTTCTCTTTTCCTCTTTCCAAGTTCCCTTTTCACTGAAAAAAACCCCAAACAAACAAAATCCAAATAATTTTCAGCTGTACTCCCACATGCATTTGAATAAAGGCGGCTGATTGGTTTTCTCTTTCCATTTTCATTAGATTTGGTCCTGTAAAGCAACTGAGGCTGGAAAAGATTCTTACATAATACCTGTGTTTCATATATTTGACTTAAATTCTACAAATGCATGTTTTTAAAAACAACCAATTGATACATGAAATCTCTAATGGATTGAAGTTTAAACTGTAATAGAGCTTAGTCTGTATCTAGAAACACAGACTATTCAGTGGGGTAGTAGACAACTTGTAGAGCATGTTCGACATACAGAGCATTATTTTTTCAGTCTTTTT
This sequence comes from Poecile atricapillus, assembly GCF_030490865.1. NCBI lineage: Eukaryota > Metazoa > Chordata > Aves > Passeriformes > Paridae > Poecile > Poecile atricapillus. The sequence goes on from NC_081252.1 coordinate 41,323,910, forward strand.
ACCAAAAGGGAAAAACTGTTTCTGTTTTAAAAAATTTAAATTTGGTGGGGTTTTTTGCTTAGTTTTTTTAATGCAATTTTTTAGCAACATAGTCCCAACAGAAAATGATAACAAGTTCCTGGCATTGCATACTCTGTGGTTTCATGAAAGAATTTTTCTGGTTTTAATAATAATCTATGAAAGAACATGTTATAGTCCAGGTTATTTTTTGCCTTTTAATTTGACTGATAAGCCTAAATATAAAGGAGTTTTGGAACTCTTAATTGACCTGACATATAAATTAAATACAATGTATTTTAGAGTTTGATCTAGAGTTTGACTTATGAAAAAATCAAATGTAATAAAAATGGATTAAATATTTGTTTCATTTAAGGGACATGTTGAGACCATCTTTGATTGCAAATTCAAACCTGATAACCCTGATCTTCTTGCTACAGCTTCATTTGATGGCACAATAAAAGTTTGGGACATAAATACTTTATCAGCTGTTTATACATCTCCTGGTAATGAGGGGGTTATTTATTCCATTTCTTGGGCTCCAGGTAAGAATATCCTGCTATATGTCTAAATGTTCTTTGAATTAGCATTGACTGCAGAATTTGTGATATAATAGTATTAGTTTTATATAGAAAGGCATCTTATAAGGTTTAAACAAAACTTAATTATCTGTGAAACCAGCAGAATTCAATGCTTCAGACCTTGCTGAAGCTTACCCTTCTGAGTAATGCTCCCAGTATTTCATTCTCAGAATGGAGGGAGGAAGATCTCTGGAACGTTTCTAACATGGCACTACACAGATGACATAATTGTGCTTTGCGTGAAAAGCAGTAGCTTAAAGGAATTCAGATTATATTTTGTGATTAAATATTGGAACATGTGTATTTAGCTATTTTTCTTCCTTTTTTGTGTAGGAGTCTAATCACTGAAGAACTCTAACCTTATTAGAATAGGAGGTGTCTTTTCTGCAAAGCATTACTTTTTCTTAGACAAATCAGTAGAGGCACTGGGAAATTTTGTTTTCCAAACTGTTCTGTTACCCTCTTTGGTGTACCTAAAAATACATTTTTGATAGTTGTCAACAGTTGACAGTAGGTTGTCTTCCTTTTTGTGTTTTATTTCTTTGGACAGCAGATTTTTAAAAAATCTAAATAATTCATTTCTCTGTTCTCACCTGCACTTTTAAACTCTTAAGAAATAATAACTGACAGGAAAAAAAAAATGTGGTGGGAAGCTTAATGTGGTCTGCATATGTGAAATAATTTTGCACTTTTTCCTTTCAGAGAGTCTCTTGCGTCTTACACCTCTTCACAAATAGGTTGTCTTGCTATATGGAAATAGAGTGCTTATGCTTGTTTATTTAGTTTTGAGGTTTAAATTTAATTTGTAGTTGTATCTCATGTTTCTGCAGGAGGGGTGTGGGCTTGTTGCTTTTGCTTTTGTGTTTTTTTACAAAAAAGTAAATTGGAAGAACATGCTTCAACTTTGTTCCTTACGACCATGTACCTCCTAGCCAGAACTTTTGGTGCTTCTTTCCCCTTACTCCCAGAGAGTTCCTGTCTGCCTCGCACTTTGTTCCTGATATATAATCTAATGCATGCCACCATTTGTTTGGTCTCAGAGGACTTTTGAAAAGACTGATTACTCCTTTTTTCTTCCCCATCATTCTCCTACCTATTCCCATTTTATATATTTTCCTTGCTATAGACTCCTCCTTCATAGACTGTCTTTTCTGCCTTTGAAGCTTGGAATAAAATAACAGTCAAAACTTTCCTATAAATCTGATATTTATGAAAAGCATAGCTATACTGGGATAGAGAGTCACTGTGGTGAGGAGAATTTGGTGGTTTTTAGATTAGACTTGAATTTTCAAGTTCTCACTGTGGAGTTTTGTACTTAGATTTTCTACCCTGAAGAGTGTAGTTACAGATTCAATTGCATTATTAATGGTCTTAGGTGCAGCAGTGGTGAAAGATTAAGAAAACAAAATACTTTTAGATATTCTCTCTCATTTTTATGATTTGTCTTTATACATAGGGAACTTTAAAGGAAAATGGTCTAGTTGCAACATTAAGGTTACCTGTCTTTCAGTTTGAGTCATATGCATCATGATTAACTGTTTTCACGCAAGACTTTCAGGAGGCATTAAGATACTTTTTACAGCAATACAAATTTTATTTGACCATTCCTCAAAACAGGAATATAGAAAAACAGGTCAGGCTTTCACTGAAATTGATGTTTGTGACTTAGTAGCAAATGCTAGCCTTAAACTATTGAAAACTCATGTTCATGTACCATTGATGTCTTCTGTTCATATTACATTTTTTCAATTTAAAGTAGAACCACTGTCAAACAATATTATTATTTTAAAATTATTGTAATAATTTAAAAACATCTTTCTTTAAAGGAAATCTGAACTGCATAGCGGGTGGAACATCCAGAAATGGTGGCTTTATCTGGGATGTTCGAAAAGGCAAAATGATAACCAGATTCAGTGAGGTAAGATGAGATTACTTCTTTTTTGTCTGTGTTAAGTGGAAGTTAGTCATTCCCTTTAGTGTCCATAAATAGAGATGGCCAAAGTACAAAGTGTGTTTTTAAAAGATGCTGTAGTATAAAAATCTATGGAGTTATGTGGGTGCCAGTTTACACATGTGGCAGAAGTATTTTTACTTCCCCTGGAAGACTGGATTTGTAATATGAGAGTGGTGAAGCACCAGATGGACTCCATTATCTTAAAATTGGTCATGTAGGGACACATGGCAAAAGCATAGCTGATTCCTTCTTAATTGTGTAAATATATATGGATATGGACTCAGCATCAAAATGAAAACTGTGTTCTGTATTTTCAAACATAAGGGCCAGAAAAAACTTTCAGTACCTGTAGTCTAGATCAATAAAACTCCATTTTGTAGCATACTAAGCAGTATGACTCATTTAATGTCTTGCCTTGTATTACCTGAAATTTATCCAGGCATTTTTAAGTCCTGAAATAGTAGCATAATTTTTATTGGCAGAAGGAGTTGTGTAATATTATGCTGTAGTATTTTACACTATTTTGTGTATTCCTAGTATATAGCTGTGATCTTCAGATTATTCAGACATAATTGTTTAAGTGTAGGATCTGCATCACTGTATAAGGGATGCTCTTTAAGAAGAGAGGTGGGGCAGTGGGAAGAGGCACGAGCAGAAAACAAATATACCTACCTTCAGGAGTTCTGGGTTTCCAATACTGATATTTGCATTTGTACTGCTAAATATCTTTTCTGTAAAACTGGTCCTGATACACGTCCCAATTAAGTTTTCTCATAGCACAATTTTTCATGCCCGCTAACTTCATTATTCCAAGTAACTAACCTTTATTCAGAATCACTGAATGATTAAAGTTGGAAGGCACCATAGGTAGTTATCTGGTCCAACGTCCCTGCTCAAGCAGGGTCATCCTAGAACACTATGCAAAGGATTGCATCCAGATGATTCTGGAATGTCTCCAGAGAGGGAGATTCTCCAGCCTCTCAGGACAATCTGTTCCAGTGCTTGGTCACTTATACAATAGAGAAATTCTTCCTCATGTTTGGGTGGAACTTCCTGTGCATCACTTTCTGCCATTGCCTCTTGTCCTTTTGCTCAGCACCACTGAGCAAAGCCATTCCCATGCCATCCTCCCTTCAGATACTGACAGACATTGATTATCACCCCTCAGTTGTGATTTCTCAAGACTGAATAGACCCAGTTCTCTCAGCCTTGTAAGAGAAATAATTTTTGTTGCCTCCCTAATGGGCCCTCTCCACAAGCTCTCTTGTCCTGAGGAGCCCAGAACTGAACACAGCACTCTAGATGTGTCCTCAGTAAGGCTGAGTAGAGGGGCAGGATCACATTCCTTGACCTGCTTGAATGCCCTTCCTAATGCACCCCAGGATGTCATTGGCCTCTTGGCCACAAGTCACATTCCTGACTCATGGACAGCTTGGTGTCTACCAGAACCCCCAGGTCCTTCTCCACAGAGCTGCTTTCCAGCAGATCAGCCCCAGCCTGTCTGGTGCCTGTGGTTATTCCCTCCACAGGTACAGGACCCTTTGCAGTTGTCTTTGTTGAACTTCAGCTGGTTCCTCTCTGCCCACCTCTCCAACCTGCCAAGATCCCTCTGAAGGGCTACAGAGCCCTCTGGGCTATCGACCACTCCTCCCAGCTTTGTGTCATCAGTGAACCTACTGAGGAGACCTCTGCCTCTTCATCAAGCCATTGATGAACAAGCTAAACAATTCTGGGCCCAATATTGAACTTTGGGGGCCATCTCTAGTGATAGGCCTCCAACTAGATCCTGTGCCACTGACTACAACCCTCTGGGATCTGCTGTTCAGCCAGTTCTCAATCCATCTCACTCTCCACTCATCCAGTCCACACATCCTGAGTTTGACTATGAAGACTCTGTGAGAGACAGTGTTGAAATTCTTGCGGAAGTCAAGGTGGACAATACCCACTGCTCCCCCCTCATCCATCCAGGTAGTTGTGTTATCGTAAAAGGCAATCAGGTTGGTCAAATGTGATTCACCTTTAGTGGATCCATGCTGACTACTCCTGATAACCTTCTTGTCATCCATGTTGATAGAGCTGGCCTCCAGAATGAGGCACCTTTACAGGAATTGAGGTGAGGCTAATATGCTAGTAGTTCCCTGGGTCCTCCTCTTTCTTTTTGAATTGCATTTGCTTTCTTACTTTGCTTGCTTTCTCTTCTCAGACACCTCTCCTGTTTTCCATGACTGTTCAAAGATGACCATGAGCAGCCTCACTGTGGTGATGACAAGTACTCTTTCAGCATTTATGAATGCATCCTGTCAGGGCCCATGGGCCTGTGGATGTCAAGTTTGTGTGTTCTCTAACCCAGGTCTTTTTCAAGGGAAATCAAGGGAAAGTCTTCCTTCCCTTTTTCAAAGGGAAATCAAGATCAAGGTAAAGTCTTCCTTCCAACATGCTTCTGTGCTGGTCCCTTGAGTCAGAGATTCCAGAGAGCTGGTCTTGTCAGTGAAAACTGTTGTAAAGAAGGTGTTCAATAACTCTGCCTTCTCTGCATCCTCTGTTACCAAGGTCCCCCCTCCATTTAGTAATGGGCCTACATTATCCTTGGTTTTCCTTTTGTTGTAACTCAATGGAGTTGAAGAAGCACTACTTGTCCTTGACATCCTTGGCCAGATCTAATTCCAGATGAGCCTTTGTCTTCCTTATCTCATTTCTACTTATTCTGACAACCTCTATATTAATTCCAAGTGGTCTCACCCTACTTCTATCCCCTGTGTATTTCCTACATTTGCATAAGTAATGATGGAAGTTCCTTGGTCATCCATGAAGATCCCTTGCCCCCTTTACTCAATTTCTTGCTCATTGGCGTGCATTGTTCTTGAGCCTGGAGGAAGTGATCCTTGAATATCAACTGGTTCTCTTGGACCCTTTTCCCCTGCAAGGCATGTTCCTGTGGAACTGTTCAAAGAAAATCCCTGGAGAGACTAAAGGTATCTCTGCTGAAGTTCATGATTGTATTTTACTTGCTGCCCTGTTTCCACCTTGCCTAATACTAAATTCCATGGTCTCATGGTCACTATAGCCAAGGTTGCGCCCAACCTTCACATCTCCAACAAGGCTTTCCCTGTTTATTTGTATGAGGTTCAAGCAGCACAACATTCCTTGTGGCATCCTCCACTGCCTGTGATAGGAAGTTGTCATTAACACTTTCCAGGAACCTCTTGGACTGTTTGCACTTCACCGTGTTGCTTCTCCAGCAGATGTCAGGGTAGTTATAGTGCCCCACAAGAACCAGTGCCCCTGACTTTGGGGCTGCTTTTAGATGGCTGTAGAAGGCTTCATCCACTTCTTTTTACCTATTAGGCAGCCTATATCAAACACCCACAACAATGTCTTTTATCCAAACCATAAGCTCTCGACTTGCCCATCATCCACCCCAGGACAGAGCTTGATATATCCTAAGTGTTGCCTCACGCTGGGGGAAATTCCACCAGTGTGGCTTCCTGGCCTGTCTTTCCTAAACAGTGTGTAGCTTTTTGTGGCAGAATTCCAGTCAAGTGAGCTATCCCACTATGTCTCTGTAATCACAGTGCAGTGATCTGTGACTGCACACAGATCTCTAGTTCATCCAGTTTGTTCCCCATACTGCATGTGTTGGGGTACAGGCACTTTATAGAAGTATTTGATTGTGTCCACATCCCAGTGGAGATGCAAATGGATGTCCCATAGTCCTGCCTAGTGATTAAATCTTTGGCTGCTTGTGCTTGCTCTAGGTACTTCCTCTTGAACCTCGTTATGCTACTGGAGTGATTTCTCTTGTTCTCTCCTTCCCTACACATTCTATCTGGCAAGCCTGGCCCTGGCCTTTTTCCAAACTTGTTTAAAGCTCTCACAATGAGCCCTATAAACTCTTGAACTAAGATCCTTTTTCTCCTTTGAGATATTTGGGCCCCATTTGCTGCCCGCAGGCTTGGTGTTGTATAAACTGACCTGTGATCAAAACCTCCAAAATTGTGTGGGTAACACCAGTATAAAATCTAATTATTCATCTGCATGATCTTCCTGTTTCTTGCTACATCATTCCCTGAAACAGGCAGGACAGAAGAGAACACAACTTGTGCTTCACTTCCCTTGAGCAGGTCCCTCTGATTGTCCACACTATTCTTTATTTAAGCTTCAGGTTTATATAGTTATGGATTGCTTATTCTTCAGCTTGACCTGGTTTTGTCTCTTGAATCTTGGAGGCTATAGAAGTTTTACTACCTATCTCCATAGCCCCAATGTTTTGGACTTGGATTCTCAAACATCCAGCTTATATTAGGTACTCATTATTATGTGGTTTTATACAGTATACTGTACTGTGAGAAAAGGGCTGAAGCCCATAGGAGAATAAAGTAAAAAAGATGAGTCAATAGATGAGAGAAAAAGGGGTGAATTATTTCTTATTGATAGGTATTTTGCATTTTTTGAAGCATGGAAAGAATGGAATCTTCTGCATTGCCTGGAGTCATAAAGATTCCAAAAGAATAGCAACCTGCAGCAGTGATGGATTTTGGTGAGTGTTATTGGAAGAAAAAAATTGCTAAATGCACTTCTCAAGTCCATAAATTTTGATAATATTCTCAGTAATTAATTTTAAAACTTTTCTTACTGGAAAAAACTTATATTAGTCTTCTGTATTTGTTAGGGTATGTTTTTCATTATTTTAAGAAAAAAATAAAATATTTTCAAAAGGAATAGTGTCTAAGACACACTGATAGTGAAACTAAATACTGATTTTTATTTGGACTAGAATATCCTTCTAGGTTTCTTATCTGTAGAAAACACTTTTCAAAAATCGTCCAACTTTATTTGGATTAATTTTTTAATATTTTTTTAGTTTGTTGTTTCAAGGACTAAAAAGTATTATTTTAGAATAAAATAACTACAAGTGCACTATCACAGGAGTATAATACCTCATTTCTAAAAACGCATGAATGTCCATTGAAACCAATTTTGCATATACTGTGTTTCAGTACATTTTAAAAATCCTTCTTCATTTGTTTCCTCTGCTACCTGTGTCATTCCAGCTCAAACATAATGGGCAGAAATTTTAGAAAACAATAATTCATAAAGATCTAGTTGTACCTTAAAGCCATGACTACAACTTTGATTCTGGGCCATGAGGATCCTTTCAAGAAAGATGTACCACGGTTAACATCTTTAAAGCCCCTCTGAAAAAACTTAGATTCTGAAGTCAAGTTAGATGCTGTACAGTCGACATGCAGTTAAATGTTGTAATTGAGGGGCTGATATTGTTTGTAGCTTTCTCCTATTCTTTGTGTGTATCTTTTTGCTCTCTGGTTTATTTGCACAGAATAAAACTTAATTTTGGATAGCCTACCCAGAATGTATTTTTCTTTTTAATATCACATTGTAATTGGTTTCAGTATTATTCGAACCATTGATGGCAATGTTCTTCACAAGTACAAACATCCAGCTGCAGTGTTTGGCTGCGATTGGAGTCAAAACAACAAGTAAGTAAAAATTAACCCAAAGAACTGACAATATTTACTATTTAAATTGATTACCAGTAAAGTAACACAAAGTTATCTAAAATGTGATATTCACTGTGATAGTAAAACATTGAAATTTTCTGTTCCAAAGTAGGATATAGTTACAGCAGCTCTCTCCTCCCAGTAGTATATTTCATTGACCGGCATGAATTTTCTTAACTTTCAAAGGAGGATCATTTCATACTGCTGAGAGAAAAAAAAAAAATTATCTAGATGAATATATAATGGGGGGGAAAAAACAGACATTCAATACCAGGAAAGAGGGGTTTAGATTGGTGTCCTTCTAATGACTGCTATGATGAAGATGTAGCAGGCAACTAAATACATTGTGGTTATATGTAAATCTTGTACATAATTCTTAATAATGACACAAGAGCTTTTTTTCCAAAAAAACATATAGTAATTCAGTTTAATAATAGGTGTGTAGTGGGTGCATAGTCAGATGAATTCAAATATATTCCCCCATGGCAACTAATGGATTTTTATCAGGTTTTTTCTGATTTTTTTTTTTTTAATTGGACTATTGATAGCTACATCTTGAAGACATGAAGGAGAAGCAAAAATTCACTATTTAAAAAAATAAGTGCAAATTGCACATCATTTTTTTTTTTTTAATTTAAAAAAAATTCGTCATCTCTGTGACCAAGGATACTGCTATTTTTTATTTTGCAGAGATATGATAGCTACCGGTTGTGAGGATAAAAATGTTCGTGTGTATTACTTGGCAACCAGCTCTGATCAACCACTGAAAGTTTTTACTGGGCATACTGCAAAGGTGTTTCATGTACGGTGGTCTCCTCTCAGAGAAGGAATCCTCTGCAGTGGCTCTGATGATGGGTGGGTATTTCTGAGCTATTAGAAAACTTAAACCTCAAGCAGGACTATTGGACAAACGTCTTTGCTTGTAATGGTGTTGTCAATATTTAATAATCTAAATCTCTGCCTTTTCAGATGCAGCTTTTAGCTTTGCTCGTAGCTTTACATAGTATTTGGGCAGCAGGATCATCTAAAATTGTCACAACTGCTGTAGTAGTGCAAGTTTCTGAATGCTTTCCCCAAGAGTAGGGTCAGTACCTGATACTGTTACTGCAAGGAATAGCACAAGGGGGATACCACGTGTTTACACTACGTCTGAAGAAACAGGTGCAAGACCTGCTCTTATTTGATATTTTTCAAAAGTATGCTTAAGTGGATTCTGCAGAAAATTTTAATGAGTGTTGGGTATTTCTGTTTTTTGGTTTGATTCCATTGCTTTTGGGGGAGAGCACATCAGTCCGTGATAAGTAGGAGGACGCATTTTTCTATGATTCTAAGCTACTTCCCTGCAAATTATACAAGATATTTTTATAGTGGATATTTTGTAAAGTTTGGAGTATTGGCTTCTGTTGCTTTCCCATTATCGTTCATTAGAGGTTTATGCTTGAAGCAAAATCTATTAGTTTATAGTGTAGTGATTCATGACATGACACAACTTGATAGAAAACATCTTGACAATAAAATACATTGAACAGGACCGTCCCTAGAATTGAACCCTGAGGAGCATTGCTGGTGACCACTTGCCACCCAGATTTACCCCTTTCACTACAACTCTTTGAGCCCTGATGTGATGCAAATAAATATTCTGATGAATTAGAAGCTTAAATTATTGCTAAAGGAGAGAGATAATTATATTTGAAAGGTGATCTGATGTAGATTGTTCTCTTTTGTCCTGTTTCAGTACTGTTCGGATATGGGATTATACAGAAGATGCTTGTATAAATGTTCTTAGTGGACATACAGCTCCAGTACGGGGACTGATGTGGAATCCTGAAATTCCTTACCTTCTAATATCTGGCAGTTGGGACTATACAATTCGAGTCTGGGACACAAGAGATGGAACATGTTTGGACACAGTTTATGATCATGGTGCAGATGTATATGGTAATATCTTTCAAATTTGTTTTATTTTATTTCTGTATTGAAATGCATTCTAATATGTTTTGACATATATAAATTAATTTAATCAAACAGGTTATTAGATAAACTTACTTGACTACATTTTTATATATTCCCTCTACTAGGATTAACGTGTCATCCTAGTCGTCCATTTACCATGGCATCCTGCTCTCGTGATTCCACTGTGAGACTCTGGTCATTGACACCTCTTATAAACCCACTACAAATAAATATCATAACAGACAGATGTTGGGATGATATTATTGGCAATACAGGTAAGAAAATTGTATAAAGCATTGTTTTAATTTTTTTTATGTTAATATTCCTATTCCTTTGGTGGTTGTTTATTTTAATTTCATATATAAATCTTTATGTGTGTTAGATCGCGCTGTGGAGTCTGGAGCTCCTCCTTTGCTGTGTGGTAAAGTTTCCAGGGATATTAAACAAGAATTGGAAAAATTGTCAGGAAATCCTCAAGGAAAAAAACTAAGATGGTTTTCAGAATTTTTTTCAGTAAGTATTCTGCAAACTTAGGGATGATATCAATGTGCGTGGCTTTCTTTTCTGAAGTCAATCTCCAAAATAGAGATTTCTTTTTTCTCTACCAATTTTTTTCTCTTTCTTGAAGGGAACTTAGAAAATAGGCAGAAATCAGTTAATTTCTTAACAGGCTGGCATATAACAATGTCCATGATTGAATTGTTCATCAGCTGTGAAAAACAAATTTCATTAATTTAGCTTTGCAAAAAGCAGACCAGCTTTTTGCAAAGTTAAATTAATGAAATAGTATCATTTTCTATGGGAAACGTTAATTTGACAGCAATTTGATACTGAAGAAAATGAAATTATGTGTTTAATCAAACTGCAATAGAGTTTTTAAATTTTTAATTAATCATTCAATTAATCAAAAGAATAACCTTATTACTGATAAGGTTTGAACTGCCCAAGTGTCTGTGCCCAAACTGCTCATTATGTTTTAGGAAATGTAGATCCACTTGACCTGTGCCTCAGTATCCATCTATCTCCTTTTCTCCATTGCACTGTAATATTTTCTATATTACAGTATATTGCTGCAGCCTTTCAGTGGAAATTAGTTAAAAATATGGGTTTCTGTGAGCTCTTACCTGCATAAGGAGCTGCACTTGAGGTAGAACAAGAACAAAGTAACTTGGAACTACAGGTTCTACTACTGCTGGAGCTTGTGTCAAACACTGTCATAATTTAAGTCAAAACACTGATCTAAAAAGACCTAGTTCATCCAAAATACTTGGTTTGTGTTCTAGCTAAATTGAAGTGTATAGTTTAGAAATGATGAAACAATCTTTCTCCATTTCAAACTTAGAAATTTTCTCTTTTGTTAAAATGTATGTATGGAATTCCTTGTTTTACAGAAGTTATAAATTTTGGTTTCCCATGTTGATTTGAGAGTAAAATTATTTTAAGTCTGTGAGAATTTTCCAAGAACAAAAGCTTTTTTGATCAGATATGCTCACTGCTTTTTGAGTCCAGAAAATGAGGTACTGTGCTAAACTGTAAGGAGTCTAGTAAGAGTTTTAGTGAACAGAAAAAAAGAGAGAGTAGTCTTTTTTATTTATTTTTTTGGGGGAGGGGTGGGGGCTTGAGGGGGAGGTTTCCCTAGTAGAATTTTATGTTTTTTACCAGCTCGGAAATAATTTGGCTTCAAAACTTGTAATGCTGTTGTTTTTCGAAAAACTTCTTTAGGTCAAAGGTTTAATGATTTTTTTAAGCTTTTGAATACTCGCTCTCTTCTAGACTTCATTCAGTGTTAAACTGTTGTCCTGTTTCTACAGTAGGGTTGGTTCAAAGGCTAGACCAATGGAAATGCTTAAAATTGATCTTTAAAAAAATGTTTTGTGCATATACCATTATACTATGTGTGTCCATTTTAAGATTTGATATTAAGATAGTAAACCAGCTTGTGGCAATCAAGTCTTGAAGCTCTTTTCTACCTGGCCCATGCCTTTGCTTTATAGAAAGTGGTAAACAAGTCCTGGGCCAGCTCCTGCATGCCAGCAGGAGCATACCAGACTGTTGCTTTGTGCCAGCAGTAGACACAGGATAGCTTGTATTTCTTTGAGAGCAAAAGGAAAAACTAATGGCGAGCCTTCAGCTATGTCCACACATAACCAAATAGGTTTGTGCATCTCACTGTATCTTTACAGCCTTCAAGAGGACTGAAGGACTTGTAGTATCTTGAACTAATTCCTGTTTCATAATAAAGGTTCTAATATTGAAATTATCTGAAATTGCATTTCTTGGAGTTGACTGAAAAATGTTTTCCAATGTCTTTATAAGTTCAAGTTTCTCTCTTGAACATAACTGTTATAAAACTCTTCTTCCCTAACAATTTTAGCCTCCAGGAGGCAGCAAAAATTTATGGGATTTGGTTGCTGTAATAAAAGGACAGGATGACAGTTTGCTTCCACAAAACTACTGCAAAGGAATTATGCATATGAAACACCTCATTAGATTTAGACTGGTAAGTGAAGCACAAACAATATGTGAAATGGTTGTTAGTCTTAAAATGCTAGGCTACAGTTAGTAACTAGAACAGCATTTTACAAAACAGTTAAAAGAAATTGTAAAGCAGTCGTCCCTACAGTTTCAGCTATGAAGCAAGTTTGTCTTGCCTATTATATACACTGTACTTTTATGTTCAGTAAAGTCAAATTATTTGTTTATATAAACATGAAGTGTGTAGCTATGTTCAGGTGTACAGACAGGGGAATTCATGTCTGAAAATGGGGGGAGTCAGCAGAAATGTGTTCTGTAGCTCTCTGGAAGAAGGAATAGCAAGAACCTGTCATTAATACAGATATGCAGCCTAAGAGTGGCTTGGATAAGAATAGGAAATTCAAGTACTAGGCCATAAATTTATTAGTAGCTTCATTCATGAACATACAACCAAATACACAGTTTGTGTGGAATATGCAAGTTCATCGTTCTGTCAAGAAGTTCTTAGGAGTACTAAAGAATCCCATACTCTAATGACTGGACTGTAAATAGAGAAAAGAAGATCTACCAGTATGGACCAGGGAATGCACTTGCCAGCCCCAGGGCTAATACTTGACAGGTATCACCTGTTGCTTGCTGTTACATACTGGCTCTTCTGTAAAATCACAGGCTCTTTAAGAGTTTCCTACATTCCTTATGACTCTCAAGTGATTAAAGTTTATTTGTTAACTGTAATAATAGCAGCTGTTCTGCTAATCCTGTGAAGCTCTGTTTGTGCGTCCATGTGTCAAAAAAAACAGTTTTCTCAGCCAGTTAGTCTGAGAAGACATTAAATCTTGCCTTGTCCAGTGCCAGCAGTCTGTTTATCCCTGCAACATGATTTTATGCATTTAAAACTCTGGTGACCTAGAGTAACTACAGTAATTGCTGGTTATTCTGTGGACCTGGATTGAGCATTCACATTAATTAAAATAATTTTTCCCCTTCTTGCTGACTCAGAATCATGTTTGAGAGCTTTAAGAAAAAGTATGGGGTAGGGTGATGCTGACTGCTTGTTATGGACTGCTAATACTCTCTTTTCCTTAGGAAACTAAGTAATAGCACTGCAGCACCTACACATTTCAGGCTGAAGTAAGGATGTAGAGCAACTCTGTTTTTTCTGTTTTTAGGAAGCAGAGAGGATGCATGGGAGACTTTAGCATCAGAATAATAAAAAATGTAGAGGTGCTGAGGAAAAAAAATAATGTAGTATGTTTTTAACAAAAAACAGATCCTTGGGAGCTGCCATTGGTCTTCATGGCAGTTTACTTTGGTGAAGAATGTTCAAAATTCGTTCTTCATCTTCCATATATGGTACTGCAAAGTCATAAATATCCAAATGCTGTCATTGCGCATTGGTGATAGAATTCAACTGAGAATTCTTGAAATAGGAATCTCCCATTGCTTTTTTTTTCCCCTGTACATATGATTCTGTTGCAGCTTGTTTCTCAGACTCTGCCAGATGAAGAAATTTTGTCTTATCTTCCCAACTAATATAAAAATTGCAGTAGTTGGGAATATAAATAATTTTTTGGCCATAAGGTTAATGGGGAGTGACAGATCAGACCACAGAGCCTGTTGTCTACCAGTTAAGCCTACTGTCTTTGTTATTTCTTTACGTGGATATCATTATAATGGTAATATGTACAATTTTCAGCTCTGTATGGTTTATGTTTACAAATATTACGTTTTTTTAAGTTTCAAAATATCAAGATTTTTATAAGGGACATCTGTGTAAATTACTATAATATATGAGAATACAAAAAAAATGTTATTATAGGAAGATAACCAAGGAAAATGTATATTTACAACAAAACACTAACACATTTACTTTAACAACATAAACTTAGTTCACTGTAATCTCATTGAAATCTCTTTCAATTAGCTTTTTCTCTAAACAATGTTTTTCTTAAATGATAACCTTTATATTCCACTGTAATATTTGGCAATAGTCCATTAAGAAAATTTGTTTTTATCACAGAAAACTTCATCTTTTTTTTTTTCTTTTTTCCTCAGTCCAAGGCCCAAGAACTGACAACAGTAAAGATGTCTAAGTTTGGAGGTGGTATTGGTGCACCAAGCAAAGAGGAAAGACTCAAAGAAGCTGCAGAAATACATTTAAGATTAGGACAAATTCAGCGATATTGTGAACTAATGGTAGAACTTGGAGAGGTAAAATACCAGAACACTATTGAAGAATAAAAATATATTACAGTTTCTTTAAATCAGCTACCCCAGCAAAAATGGGGTGGCAATGAATGGGTCACAAGTCCCCTAAAGAGTAATCTTGTTCCACTTATTAACATATGCAGTCTAAAGCATAACTCATTCCTTGTTTAACTCTTGACAAATCTATTTTTTATGGAAAAAAAGTTACACTAGTTTAAAATATGTCTATTTCTCAAATGAAAATGATCAAGTTAAATGTATTTCTGCTTTCTCCTAGTGGGACAAAGCTCTCTCAGTTGCACCTGGTGTATCAATGAAGTACTGGAGGAAGTTAATGCAAAGGTAAGTTAATTAAAATATGATGGTGAATTGTAGGTTCAGTCCATAAAAAGACACAGACAAGTGGGAAGGATGGATACTATTACCAGATATGCTTATTTTTTGTTACAGCATTCTAGTGATGTTACTTTTTGTTCAGTAAGCTTTGGGATGGAAATGTGGAGAATTTCAACAATACCTTTGTGTACAAGAATCAAAGGGTTGACCATAAATTGCAACTTTGTAAACTCTTTAGTGCAGTATTCACAGATTGTAAGTCTGGAAAGACAGATGGGTTTCAGTGAACTTTTTTTGGCTTCATCTAACACCTACACCATATAGATAAGTTTGGTGATTGTTCATATATGCAGATCTTTCTTGCTTATTTATTCATTTTTTTAATTAGGAGAGCTGATCAGTTAATTCAGGAAGAAAATGATGATGTCATCCCATACTGTATAGCTATTGGAGATGTGAAGAAACTGGTTTCTTTCTTTACTTCAAGAGGTCAGCTTAAAGAGGCTCTACTTGTTGCACAGGTATTACTACATATATACCAGTGTGGGAGATGTATTTAGCTCTTAGCTTGTAACTCAAAATATGACATGTATATTTAAAAGGCTAGCTCTTTTCACTTTAGGAAAACAGCTGGATAATGATGCCCTAGTCTTTACCTCCATGTTGTATTGACCAGTTTTTATACAGAAATCATATAAAGGAGGTACCTCATTTTCTTTTACAGATTTAAAACCTGATTCTTCTTAACTGCAACCAAATCACCGTAATGAAAACTGATGTGTTCCATTTCAATTGAAATGGTACCTGATTTTCAACAGACAGTATTGTCCTTAACATCAAATTAGTGTAGGATTTGATTTCTCTTGAATTTCTGCTGAGAAATCACCTGTAGGTATTAGGTAAATAACTGAATAATGTACAGAATGTAACTTGACACATGCTCAGATTTAACAAGCTAAAATGTTTGAACTTTAAAACAAGTTAAAGCTTCAGAAAGATCTTATTTTTTCATGTAAGAGAAGTATTGCAGAGATATTACAATTCATAGAATAGCCTTTGTTTCAAAGGCTTTAATAAGATAATAATGACCAACAAAATGCCAGAATTTACCTTCCATTGTAACTGAGCCCTGAGGTTTAATGGTGTTATCCCAGCTACATTTTAAAGCATGTGAAAGAATTTCTAAAGATCACAGAATCAATTAGGTTGGAAAATACCTCTCAGATCACAGAGTCCAACCCTTGACCAGCCACCACTTTCATTGGAATCAATTGATTTAATTTCAACCCACATTGATCTCTTTGTATTCAATATTAGAAATAAATTATTGCCAGATATAAAGAAAAGTTCACCTTGAACCACTATATTCCAAATCTTTCCAGATTTACTGGTATACCTGCTGAGAGGTATCTATGGACTTCATCCTTCCTTCAGAGTCCCTTGGATTGTAAAAATCAAGATTGTAGCCTTCACCATCCATTATATCCAAATGCTGAAAAATCCTGCACAAATGCATAGAAAGGAAGGACTCTCTTGCTTTGGTAGAATTCCTGTATGGCTAAATAATACCTAGGCTAGGATTTAGCGATGAATAAGTTCATTAGTTTAAACATTCAAACATTTTCTTTGTTATAACTGTTATAACTTTAGAAAGTTTTTTATAGGTCTTAGATTATTTTTGATTATCTGAAAAAATTAATTTCATATTCAGTTTGGATTCTGCATTAATTAATCTATATTTTATTCACTTCCAGGCAGCTTGTGAAGGAAATATACAGATGTTACCACTCTCCACAACAAGCGGAACTTCAAATGTTTGTGGGAACAATACAGATGATTATAATGAGTAAGTTGTTCTAGTTTATAACTATAAACCTCATCTTACTGCAGAGTGTAAAGTCATTAAGGGAGATAAAGCATAGTGGTTTAATTTGGAATCAGCAATACAGAGTTCAACAAAATATTACATCTTCTAGTACTTAGTACTGAGTTACTAACTAACTTATGCTACACTAATTTCCCTATTGTGCCTCCTGGCACAAAATGGTTTTTCACATGTATGTTTTATAATTATAAATGTCCATTTCACCTGCTTGGTATTTAAGATGCATTCCTGTGTACTAAAATATGTAGGATAGTATCTGAGGACTTTTGGCGAGTAAGATTTAGCATTAACAAGTATTTGTGATCCCTTATTATTACATATAATCTCTTCCTGGACCTTTGCTATTTGTTATCAGTGAAGGTTCTGATAATGTAAAATAAAAATCAAACTGAGAGAGTGGGTTTAGATATTAGGAAAAAAATCTTTCACTTTCACACTTTCACCACTGTGAAAGTGGTGAGGCACTGGAAGAGGTTGCACAGAGAAGCTGAGGGTGCTCCAACCCTGGAAGTGTTCAAGGTCAGGTTGGATGGGGCTCTGAGTTACCCAGTCTAGAGATAGGCATCCCTGCCCTTAGCAAAGGGCTTGGAACAGAATGATCTTTAAGGTTCCTTACAACATAAGCCATTTTATGATTCTATGATTCTCATTGTCCATGCCCATAAAAAAAAAACCCAAATATGCACCTCTTCTTGTCTAGAACAACACTCAAAAACTTGAATTACATTATCAAGCTAGGGATGTAGTAACAAAATCGTTTTGAGGGTGTGTTGTTATTTCATTTACATGACCAGTTTTTGAGCAATTAGAGAAATACTGGTGCAGAGTTTACAGGTACAGATTGGATATCCAAATATTTGACTTTCCTTCTGTCAATCTGAAGAGACATTTCCTACTGATGTAAACTTTGGGAGACTGACCCACCTCAGTGTAGCACGCTGGGCCCAGATGGTCTGGCTGTGTGCTACCTCAGAGATAATCAGAGCAAGGTCTGAGGGTGCTTGTAATAAAGAGGGACGGGCACGATTGTGTAACCTGAAAATAAAGAACTTTCATAAGCAAAACAACAAGCACATAAACTGTGCACAGAAAGGGGATGCGAACAAAAGGCCATGGTCCAGGGTGGGAAACAGACAAAGTAGGTTAGGGGTGTGGAGTGTGAGGGTAAGAGACCAATAAAAATAGGAGACTAGGAATATGTAAAATAATGCACCAAATTTTAACCAATGATAACAGAGAAGCTATAGAACTTTCTAGTATTATTTACATATCACTTTTCTAGGGGCATTGTGGGTCAGTTTTTGCTCACCCTAACTGCGGGAGATTCCTTTTTTTCCTCAGGGCCTGGGGCAAAGTCCATTGCCAGCCTCCTGCCCCAATGGACTCCAATACCTCAGTATGCACCGACATAAGTAGTGGATGAAGCTCAGATTGCATTTTTCAAGCTAGTAGTGTCATTATTTGTGAGCAAAATATAGCAACTTTTAGGGTACAGAAGCAAATGTGGTGAATTTTACATAAATTAAGACACAAGGCACTCCAACCTAAAAGTGACTTTGCAGAATGCATTTTTTGTTTTTCAGTCTCCTGCAGAAGGTCAGTAAAGAACTGGCAGATTGGTATTTCCAGGATGGCCATGCAGTGCTTGCAGCATGTTGTCATCTAGCTGTTGAAAATATAGAGGTAATTTTTATTTTTCTTTAACAATGAAAAAGGAAATATTGACTTCCTTTTTACATCTCCACACATTTTGAAATTTATGTATCACATTCCAAAATGGTATTTGGCATTTGATTTTTTATATTTATGCAGAGTTAGTTATAGTATTAAAGTTGATTCTATTAAATTCAAGGCTTCTGTAGGCTTCTTTCACGCACAGAAGGTAGAAAGTTGCTGCTGAATTTTATTTATACTATCTTGCTATTTCAGACAATAAGAGATACTTAAGTACCTTAGATATATATATCTAAGTGTTAGTATTTATAGTGATTCAAAATACCCATTCAGAACTGGAAGTCATTGTGCTAAAGGTGATGCAGTCATCTACCTTGAAGAATTTACAGTCTAAATGAAGAAATAAATAGGAAAAGAAAACCCCACCCCTCAGTAAAAAAAGTAGAATTTACATGTAGTAAACATTTTATTGTTTTTTATTTGCTTGTAGTTTTACAAATTTTATTTTACTCATTTCATCTGGATTTTGTTGTTGCTGACTTAGCATGTTTTCTTCCTCTATCCCCCCCAAATAAATATAATTCCATCCCAATGAGCTAATCTGAGAGAAATTGAGATTCACTTAATGCCTATATTTCTAAATAGGCATATTCAAGTTGTTGTGTAGTCTCCTAGCGTTTGACATTCTGCTGTGCCTATTCGGAACTATGATTGCTCAGAGAGAGTAAGAACAGGACAATCCTTCCAGTTTTCTTGGGTTTTTGAGTCTCCTTTCATTGAAAGAGAGGGGGAAATATACATTTTGTATGCTAGTGTCCTTAAGATTAGATGGAATTCCTAGCATGCATCTTAGGTATCATATTTATGTGATCTCTTCAGTTGAATAAAGGAAGATTCTGCTAAAGGAAATCTATTTGGTTGTTTAAAAAGACATTAACACATAGTGCACAATTATTCACTCATTCAAGAGACCCAAAATACATATAACTGAGTTTAATCATTGTGTATTTTGTCCTTCTGTAAAAAGTCTCATAAGTGAATGTCATATGTTCAACATGATGAATGTCCAAAAATGCTTAAGTCCCTTAATGATATAATTTCTTCATTGAGCAAGCTTGCGATGGCAAACCTGATTCGTGGAAATGAACTGGAGTTGGCAATCAGTGTGGGTACTGTCTTGGGAGAAAGTGCAGCACAAGCAACACATTATGCCCTGGAGTTACTAGCAAGAAAATGTATGGCAGTAATAACATGGTAAGAATTTCCTAATCCAAAGAAAATTTTTTAAAATTTTCTCCCTCACAAAACAATCAAGGTGTATCATTGTGAAACTTTTGTAGAGATCAAACCATCATGGGAAGGGAGAATAAAAATTTCTGCTTGAATAAGAATTGCTATATTAGACCTTTGAAGTACATGGCATGCAAATGTTCTCTTTTAATCTCAAAATACATTCCGTATGCATTGTAAATGAGAGAGGAGTCATTGTCAGAGTATGAAACCCACTGAAAAAAACTCTAGCTACATGGGCAATAGGTAGCTTATGAACTCCTAGTTTGTAGTGAATAAAAAGAGCTGCTTCAAAAAAAGGAAGGCTGGAATTGAGTTAAAAAGTCAAAAAGAGAAGCTCAAGTAGGATATGTAAAGTGATTTTTAAGTACCTGACTGAAAAATATAAAACGGTGAGTCTGAGGAATTATCTTCTATTGGTATTAGGAGCACAAGACTCCTGCAAAGATATAAGGATGAAACAGGATTAGTATTTAATTCTGCAGAAGTAACTTTTCTCTTGCATATAGGGGAATCCCTCTGTGGTAAATTTTCTTTTCCTGATTGTAGTGGTTTTACTTTGAAGAATACAACTTCTTGGATTTTATCTAACAATGAAAAAGCAGAAAACTTTCCTAAGGTATATTTGGCAGCTGTATAACTGATTTGTAATAAACATTTCATAGAAAATGTGTACTTAAACAATTAAGGATCAGTTTTTCTTCTACAGTTAGTATTTACTGATGTTGATATATTATTAGATTGTTAATGCTAATTAATGCTAATATTAATCTATTATTAGTTATTGCTAATGCTAATCTAAAGGTAGCCTGTGAGAAGCATAGTGGAACGCCTCTCTACAGAGCATTTAGTTTTCATTAGACAATGAAGCATTGTACAAAAAAATAAAATAAGAAACTGGTGACTTGCTGTTTTCATTTTGCAATGGTTTAGCATGTCAGCATTGCACTAGGTTAGAATAGAGCTGTTTTTGCAACTCCATCTGCAGCTTCTAAAGTGTCTGAAGCTCCTACTTTGATCTCCTTGCCTTCATTGTGAAGGGTGATTTTTTTGTAGCCTCCAAAAGCAAGCACAGGATGTGGAGTTACAAAAAACTGTGAATATTTTTTCCAGTTCCATAACAAAAGCTTGTTCTGATCTCAGGGCTGCAATTAGTGCTTATAACGGTATGGCATTTTTCTTTATGTCCATAAAGCTGCTGTAAACTTAATGCTTGTGTACACTGAAGTCTAAAATAAAATAAAATAAAATTTTAAAGCATATTGCCCAAGTATACATCTGAGCTTTTCAATGGGTTTCCCACACTGTACTGCTATACTGAACATCCTAAAAACCTGGATTCTGATTTTCAGCCATTACAGCATATTTTTATATTCTGTAGCAAAAGATCAGAGATTCATGATCTCTTTGTTTTGTTATAGAGAGATTTTCACACAGCATAATCCCCTTGGTTAACTGCATTCATAAGATCGTGTATAAGGCAGCTGGAGTTCATGGGTCTCTGATATTTGAAGGGCTCCCCTCTTTTTTTTTTTTTTTTTTTAACTGGTTGTTATGCTTAGGGATATCCATCAGTTGGAAACATTTCGCTGTAGCAAAGCACTTAATTGTAGATACCAAAAGGAATACCAAAAGGACCCTGATAGGTTAATAAAGAAATCAGTTACTGGTGGAATGTGTCTTGGGTTTTGGTTGGTTATTTTTAGAAATTCTCTAAAATATAAAATCAAGCCAAAAAATAATTTTAAGCTAAACATTCACACACTTTCCCAAATCTAGAGCCTTGAGAAAATGTGTGAGTGTTTAAGGACACATTTTTATTTGTATTTAACACCTAAATACTGTCAAAAGCAACTTTTTATTATTCAAAAAGTTAGTCATATTTGACCTGAGATACTGCATATGCAAACTCAGTCACCTCATTTTCATCTTTATACTCGAGAATGTTTTCAGTTTGATTCTTCAAAATCATTCCAGGTAGCACAACTTGTAGGCCATTATATGAGGGCTTTTTTGAATTACTTCTTTTCAAATCAATATTGGATTTCATTTTTTTGTCAAGACAATTTCTAATCACTTAAAAAATGTTTAAATTGCTCATGAAGATTAGTATATATGATTAAGTGATCTTGAAAATAGCCTAAGCACTTTTGAAATATCCTAGATTCTGAAAGAATGCTTCTGTAACTTGGAAAACTGGCTGTTGCATAGTAATAGTATCACAGATTTTCTAAAGAACTTTGAGCATTAATTTCTTTAGGTTGTCAGAAGGCATAAAATAGAAAATTTTTTCTTTTGGTTTTGAATTCAGTTACTCTGACCCTTAAATTTGCTGTTGTAGTTTAATTATTTTCCATCAGATATTTTCTCTGAAAAGTAATACAAAATTTTGTTCAATACTGTTTCAATGTCTTCCTTTTAGCTTCCCGTCACTTGGATACAGGTATTTTGCTTTTCTGGAGAAAGTTTAAATTTATTTTTTCCCTTAATAAATTCACAAACTTTTCAAATTTCTCCTAAGTGTCCTACTTTTTAATTGTGATTAATACTTGAAAGTGAGATAGAAAGCAGTTGCAAATATAGGATAATAGCTTACTTGAACATTTTTAAGGACCATATTCTGAAAACCCAGAGGAAATCAGTAGGAATTTTTGCCTTACACAAGGGCAAGTCAGTCTTGAGGTTCACAGGAGAAATTACATCTGCATGAATTGAAGAGTCACAGAATAACCAGTTATTAAAACTTAAATAGAACAATTTCTAAATAATTTCCTAATATTACACATGTTCCGTTCTGCTGTTTGTTGTGTGAAGGACAGGGTAACAAATGGTAAAAAAGTTAGGAAAATGTAAAAAATGTTAGTTTGCTAGAACAATTTTCCTTTGAGAAGGCTGAAAATAAGTATCATATCCTTTTCTCATATAATCTCTCTGTTTCAATGTCACATGAGCACCAAGCCATTCTGGATGACTGAGAGATGTTCTATGTTGATGTCATGAAGCTTTAGAAGCCTGGAATTTGAGGATGGTTTCATGACAGAACCACATTATCATCTTTTCTTCTGTCATATTTGAGGGCTCCTTCTCTCTTTTCCCATCGCTGCTCACATATTCTTCCATTTCACTTTGAGATGGTTTTGGTGCTTAAGAATTGCTTAAGAATAGATGTTTAATTCAACCAACTAAAGCAACAGAAAATTAATGAATGACTTTCCCAATAAGATGAATAATTAAGCCTCATTTATTGAACAAAAATAGTCTTAGAGACTGAGGTTGCTTCAGCACTTATGTGGAAATAGTATTTTTTTCAGTAAAATCTTCATTATAACAGGAATATAAAAGAGAAAATAATCTACTTCCACTACAAACTGTCAAGAGTAACTACGTGTCATCTTTTATTTGTGCAGGGATTTAGCGGTTGATCTTCTTATGATGATTCCTGATAATAAACTGCAGTTAGTAAAACTGTGTGCTTTTTATCCTGGATGCATAGCAGAAATAAATGACCTGCATGAAAAGGTACATCATAAAAGAATTTACCTGAATCCAATAAGGTTTTGTATTGATTTATTTACTAATTTCAAAAACAATAAGGCCATATAAAACCATAGGATGAATTTGTCTCTACAATCTTATATGTAACATATCCTTTCCACCTCTATTAGTTTTTTGTTGACTTTATTTTCAGTATTGTACAATAAATTTAGTTCTTTATTTCATTCCTTTGTGCACTCTTTCCCTGGCGCACATTACTTTCTGAAGTAGCTTATGATCTTCAAAATTACCTATCAATATGATTTATAACCTAATAGATGTGCAGCCATAAATGTCCCCTTTCCTCTTCAGAAGTGGAAGAGTCTGCTTTGGTTGGACTCCATTAGGGTGCAACTCAGACTGAACATTTATTAAACAGTAGTAAAAACTTCACAAAAACATTAGCAATGAAAACTGGTACTGCTTAAAGTTACAGAACCTTTTCCAGTGTTGCTGTGGTCTAGATGGCTTTCTTAATATGCTTTATATGCAGGTATGTCTATCAATGACTGCAACAGAGAGAATTTTTTCTTATTATTATGCGCAAACATTAGTATTCCTCTGCATCTTAGATAAGTATTGGAACATTTCAGTGACTTTCTGGCAAAATCTTTGTTTTCTAGTGTAATCTTCCTGATGTGGAAGAATGTAAGCGACTAGCAGAGACAATCCAGGCAGATGGGGATGTATTTGAAACAATAAAGTACTATCTGTTAAGCACAGAACCTGAAAAGGCTCTCCCTGTTGGCATTCAGTATGTGAAAGGTAGGTACTTGGATGAAGAACAATTTTAAAGCAAAAGTCATTTTTATAACTTGCCTCATGAGGTATTTTTCTTTTTATTTTTTAACAGAACAACTTTGTGGCTCAGACTGGACTTTAGATTCAGTCTTTCCGTATCTTGATCTTCTAAGTTACATACGGACTGAACAGTTAATGTTGCCTAAGTGTAGTGAGTGAGTACATTTTCCTATCTCAGAATAAGTGGAACTTTCTTAAAGGAATCTTTCAGATTGCATATATATAGGTGCACACTGTTAGTATAATTTTTTTGTTTAACGGAAGAGGGACATAAAAAAATTCCAGCAAGCATGTTTGTTTCCAGTCTGGAGAATCGAATGTGGATTTTCCCAGATTTTGAAGGTTTAGCAAGAAAAATAAGATACTTTAATGCTTCTTTCTCTGTGGAGTATTTACAATATGTGAACCAATGATGTCTTATATGAAGAGCTTCACTTTGATCAGCTCTGGTTTCAGTTTCCTGAAGTGGTATCACAAATCATGTGGGCTTTTATGTCAAAGTGTTAAGGAACATTGGATTGTCACTCTCTGAATTAACTCTAAAATAGTTGGATAGCTCTGGTTCACCTTTATGATGGACAGTTGATGTAAGAGATTTTTCGGGGTGTGGATGGTCTGGGACACGGCAGAGACCTCTCTATAGTCGAGTTAGATGTTAGTAGTTTATTTCAGGGTGTGGGTGAGAGAGCCCTGCTATGAGCCAGCAGATGAAGCTCAAAGCAGGCTCAGAGGGAACAATACAAAAGGGGGTAGAAGATGAATACATGATTTCAGGACTTAAGATAGCTAAGAAAGAGAGTAAGAGAACAGAAGTGAGAGAGCCAGAAAAAGAGGCCGAGCTCTCCTTTACAATTACTTATATAACCTATACATTTGAATATTCTATCCCTTTACTAACCAATCTTTCTAAGTATACTAATACAGTAACATTTGTGTGCAACCTATAGAAATTGCTGCTTTTGCATATTTTTAGTTATCTCAGGGGTACTTTGGACTTTTCCTTATAAGGCTGGGGAGAGGGGTCTCAGCTTAGTTTTACTGGGGGAAAGAGTGTGTTCTGGCATACCAGACTGGTTTCTTTGAATTATTCAAACCGCGCTTTCATTTGTATTTCTTCCTTAGCCCTTCTGGCTAAGGAGTCATAATTCCTTTCTGATTCTACCTTTCCAACAGTTGAAGCTAGGCCTAGGTGCCTACACAAGTATGCACAATATACACAAATACACAATATATTCTTTTCATGTGAAGAACGAAAAGGAGGAAAAAGTTGGGGAAACTTGGTGAAACTGAAATTGACACATATTTGCGGCAGTTTTATTTACATTTAGACTTTTATCACATTAAAAAGTCTGAGTGATTTTGTTTTTGTAACTCTACATGATTGTGCCTAGAATTGCATTATATGTGCCATTAAAAATTTAGTAATGGAGATCAATATACAGCAGATGGAGTCTGTTTTAAGAAGTCCATGACACAGAAAGTAAGCATAATCAGCAAACATATATTCTTCACAAAAGATGGATGGATGGATGGATGGATGGATGGATGGATGGATGGATGGATGGATGGATAAATAAGGTTTTAAAATTATAATTTGAATATGAGTATGTTTCATGTTTTTGCAAATGCATGTTGTTTTTCATGATTGATACTTGCTCATTTACAGATTTCGGAATGAGTTGCTGATTTTGTGTGGTTATGTTGGTGCTTTACTTGCTATCAGAAGACAGTACAATAGCATTGTACCTGCACTGTATGAGTACACAAGGTAATACTGTGTTTTCATGAACTCTGAGTAATCTCCTTATTATGACATATGCCATATATTGAGCCCACTTCACATCCCACCTCAAAAAATTTAAAACATGTCTTTCCTCTTAGCTATCCTCCTGTGTGAAACTTGGTGAGAGGATTAGGAAAAGGGAAAAGGAGCATTTTTTTGTAGTTGGTTTCTTTTTTCTTTTCTGAACCTAAAGAAATAACAACATGAAATACAAGCTTTTACAGAAGGGCTATTCTGATTATGGATATTAATACACTAGTAACAGGTAGTCTTTGAAACTCAGTTTCTGTTACTTTTGGCTGTAAAGCTTTCAATTATCCTGGGATATAAAGAACTACAGAATAATACAGCTCAAAGTTTTCTTCTTGGATTGCCCAATATATTCAGGACTCACAGATTTTTAGTTTCCAGCCCATCTTAAACTGGACACTTACCTGCTTAAGGTGGACAATTGACGTGCTTAAGCAGGACATTTTTAATCAATGACAATATCCCAACAATATCCCAACACAACACAACAAAATATCCCAACACAACACAAACAAAAGATGGCTGAATTAGGTGAGGTAGTAACTGCCCCTTATATTTTGATAAATAAAAAAATGCAAGGGCTTCTGCAAGGGCTTTGAAACTGTTTTCTGCAGGTGAAACAAGGCTGTCCCAAAGCATGTGTTGAACCATGTTTCTCTAACTGCATTTTTACCATATGGAGCATATATAGGCAAATTGGATCCTTAATTTTAGTAAAGTTGACAATATTAAGAAATAAAAATACATATACCCTTAAAATATAGAATGGCCTAAAATTAAAAAAAAAATAGAGCAAATTAAATAAGGTGTAAATAGGGATAATTAAGATAAAATTTAAATCAAAAACTATACTTTTATATCTAGTATGAGTGTTATCAAAGTTTAATATAGTGTATATTGTGAAGGATTAATTTATTTCCCTAGTTAGTTCATATCCAATCAAAAATAATTTTACTTTATTACTGTCTATCATATTTTGCTTATAAGCAAGTAGTCATTATCAGGACTAGTTTGGACTTTAACTACTTGTATTCCTTTTCAGTCAGCTTTTAAAAAGACGGGAAGTATCTGTACCTTTGAAAATTGAACAGCTTTCTGAGGAATTAGATGCATGGAGAGCTTGCACACAATCAAGTAGGTAGGTGGAAAAATATGAAATTACCATGAGTGAGACTCATAGTATTCAACTGTTTCGTTGTATATTTATTGCCTTTGTAAAGTCTGAATGTCACTGCTTTGAGGATCTTAATTTCTAACACAAATTAGGAAGCAAAGTTGAAAACCAAATTTATTTTATGTTCGTAGGCCTGCAGATGAGTTGCCGTGCACCCCGCCCTCTGAATCGCAGAGAGCGCTGTATTCAGTACTCGTATCGCGAATTCAGGAGGAGCCTCTGAAAGGAATGGTTGGGCCAGACTGTGTCACTGGCTCAAATCTTCCCAGTCATTCAGATGTTCATACCTCTTGTTTGACTGGGCTAAAGATCCAGGTACGGTTTTGGAGAGCTGAAGTATTCTTTCTTGCTGATAGCATTGACTACTTGTGAGGTTGCCATAAATCAAAGGTCCCTCCCACCATTTGGCTGGAAAAAGGTCCAGGAGCAGACTTAAAGGTGACAGGCAGTGACATCTGCTATATAAGAAAGGCTGCATAAAGAATTGTCCAATCAAATAGTTGTCATTTCCCAAATACCAAACCTTTTAATTTCCATTGGAAAGATTTCCTTTGCCAAATGTTGTGTCTAAAGTGCATGTATCTTATTGGCTACTCCCTCAACACAGCTTGAATAAAAGCCAGGAAATTATTTGTCTTCAACCACATACTAACATTTTTCTGGTTTTGGTTTTTATCACTGTGGAAATGCATACTGTAAAACTTGGAATTCATGCCTAATTAAATCCAGATATTAGAAGACTAAATATTCAAATACATTTATTCATCACTCACATTGAGTTTTATGATTAATACACATTAGTCCTTATAACACCTCTTTAGCATATCTTTTTGTTTTATTAAATAGAAAATTGAAAGATCCTGAAAACACTACTGAAAACATTGACTCCAGACAATGCCTCAGTGTGAATTTAATTTCCTAGGTGATGCCGAGTCTGTTTCCTCTGTCCAGTGGAAGATGTTGGCCCAAAGAGTAACAGGGTGGTTTAGGGACTAAGAGGGATGGATAGTTTTGTGACAAAAACTGGAGTTTACAAAATGCTAATGGGATTTTTGAGGTAAACAAAATTCTAAACTTCTCACCAAGAATCTCGAAAAACTTGCTCTTAACACTTCCAGATTAGATCAGTGTTTTCTGTCAATGGCTGTACTCTCAGCATTTGCTAACAACCATGTAAAGCTGCCACTGTTATAATGCGTTCAACAAGAATAGCAAATATGGTGTCACCAGCTTGTCATCTATAGGATCCTTATTTCTGGATTAGCATACATTAGGAGTCATGGCTTTAGGCATGCAGATCAGCTCAACAATCAAAATCAGTTAATACTAAAGTAGAGCAGCCTACTTGCATGGCTTTACAAGTTTTACGTAGCAAAGTTGGAGAGCATAACTCTTTAAGAAAGCACTGAAATTGAAATGCAGCTTTAAGAGCAGATTTTGTCAAATTAATAAATTAGCAAATAGCTCTTCCATCACATGAACAAGTACTTTTTCCTTTTCATAGTGAGTATTTCAAATTGTTCTGTGGACTGCATGAAGACTCTGTTTTCAAACAATTTATAGAGGCATTATATCAGGGCTTTTTTGCAGATAGGAAAAAGCACAGATCAGCAGAAATAATGACAGACATGATGAAATATGGACGGTATTCAGAAGAAAAGTGTTTGTTACCTCAGTTTCTAATTCAAGATAAATTTAACTCTGGAGTCATTGACAAGCATATAGAAAATAACAAGAAAACACATAAAACTAAAAATTTAAACATTATGAGAAGTTGAGTTGACAGATTGGGAGCATAAGTGCCCTCAGTTCATAATGTGTAGCTGTTATCAAAGTTCTAAGTGAGTGGGGAAAAATCTCTGTGTGAGCATAGTGGATAGGTCTAAACAAGGTTTTTATGTTCTTCTCAGATAAAATGTGCTTTCTATTGTGGCCTTTATACAATACATGTATAATTTCTTTTTCTTTCCCTTCCCAAACATTTTTGCTTTACAGGGTCCTGTGTTCTTCCTTGAAGATGGAAAATCTGCTATTTCACTAAATGATGCTTTGATGTGGGCCAAAGCAAATCCTTTTTCACCATTAGGAACAGGAATACGACTTAACCCATTTTGATGAGGTGTTTCCTCTGTACTTTATAGTGCTTAAAATAACACTCTGGGGGTTAATGCTGATTTAACCTTGATTGTCAAAGGACAGAAAGGTGGTAGTTGATTCCTCCTGAAGGTCAGTTACTTGAACTTTGAAAATTATAGGATGAGAACAAAAGGATTTCTATACAAATGTTTGTTGAGGATCCAAAGAAAAAAGTTATTTGATAATCCAAAGAAAAAGTCCTAATTTCATATATAGCCATGCCATTTTTTTAGTAAGAATATTGTCGTCAGACAGTTATTTTTGTCAACTCTGTGTAAATAGATGTTTAGTAAAGTAAGCAACTATCTACACATTACCAAAATACTGATAACAAACTGTGAAACCCATAAATACTCTTCAAAATATGACTTTATTGACAGCAACTGCAACCTGTTTTTAGAATAACTGGAATATTTTGGCTCTTTCACACTGTCCCCTTTTTTAATTTACACTAATTTTTTTGTGTAGGATTCTATAGAAAAAGTAAAATTTAAAGAGTAGATGCTTTGTTTCATCCACTTGTTACTGTGCTTTAATAGCAGTACAAATAGAAGGTCACTTTTGTTTTGTTTAGATTACCTATTTATTATCTATTTATTTAGATTATCTAGATTACAAAATTCTATTTTCTAATAGGATCATATTTGGCAACATTCCCTGTTATACTTTCACTGGAGGCTAAAACTCTTTATAAACTTTTTTTTTTTTTAAACAAAGGCTTTGTAAGGAACAAACAACATATTTATTGAAGTTATTTAACTATGCTATGCACATTTTAAATGCTTGTTTTCTTTTTACATTTTGTATTAGTTATAAACATGCATATGGTATGACAGACCAGAAATAAATACTTGTGCATATATATATTTTTATTTACTAAATCTGCGCTCAAATGGATAAACAGTTATGGCAATAGAATACTAAAAATATTTAAACTTTAAAGCTGTGTATAATATCGAATTTAATTATAAGTAATATATTATTATTATTAATTATTCTTATAATCAGAATTGCTCACCTGTAGAAAAGATGCCTTGGTTACAATACTTTTTATTAGCTTAACTGATGGCACATAAGCAGAAATCTGCTTTATCTGTTCCTACATTTTTTGCTGCTGCTTTAAAACAAATTTTTTAATTTATTTAAGTTCCTGATAGTTACATGAAATGTAAAGAGGTTGCAATTAAAAATTGGCAGAGTTATTTCTATAGCAACTGTTGTAAAACTGTAAATAGTATCAGGTCTCTATTTAGCAGATGCTATCAAACAATCCTCAATACAGAGGTAAGCCCTGCCCTGATTTAACTATAGAAATAACAATGCCACCATGCTGAAAAGGAAATTACAAATGAAAGAAAATCCTGGGTTGTTTTCTTCCCTCCCTCTTTAAAATGGCAAAATTTAACTCTGGGAATGTTCTAGAGTATTATTACAGGGTTTCTGATATAAGAATATATTGGGTGGAGGGAATACAGCTGTTTTGTACCCTAAAATCCCCATATTTGCATGTACTTGGGTGCTGGAACAAAATCTTTTATTTCCTGCAAGTATTCTTTGAAAATGGTTTTCCTTTATTTGTTCCATGGAGCTTGCAGAAGAAGAATTTAGCTTCAGAAACTAAAATCCATAGTTTTTGAAAGAATTTTCCAACAGTCAGTATCTGATCTTGCTTCTGTCAAATGAAAGACTACCTGTCTTTTAATACATAAATCGTACAACCTGGTATGTAAAAGTTGTTGATACAGAGGTGGAGAGCAAAGGTAAGAACTGAACACACAGCCCCATGACTGATGATTGGGATCTGAAGCATTGACTCAACTACCATTCTACTATATTTAAAATCTTTTGTTGTATCATAAGTATTTTTGCTACTATTTCACAGTTAAAATATCTTAAATATGTAGTGTAACTACATCAATGTGTTGCACATAAATTGTGCCTTAACATGGAATCTTGGGCAAATCTACTCCCTCTAAATTACAGACTAAGGGTTAAGAATTCTTTCCGTACTAAAGTAATAAAAATTAAGTCAAAGGGTGTTTTTTTATATTGGGGATCCATCAGGTAACAGTCATTGTGAATAACATGAGGTTGCATTTTCCTTAAAGTTGTTTGTACAGTGGTGAGTGAGGGGAATATGCAGAAAAGGTTGTAATTGTGTCTGCTGTTACAGCTGTGGTTGCAACTGTCAACTAGTTCATCTTTTCAAAAATAGTTTCAGATTGTTTGCTAATATGAAGCTTCATTGTCTAGTACAGCAAGTCAAATACAGGTATCTCCCCCTTAATATTAAAGAATACTTTGTCTTCAAAAGACTGTTTGACTCCTCTGTAAAAGTCATATTTCCATTTAAATGAAAAAAACCTATGAAGCTACACAGCTACTGCTTTCCAATTACTATTAAATCTCAATTATGTTCAACATCCCTGCGAAACCAAATCCATTGTTCTATGGAAATAATCTGTCCAACAGTGCTGACCTGTTTATAAGCTTCAGAGACAGCTTCACTGGCAGCTGCAGTCTGAGATAGGAGATTTGGCACTTTAAAACCACGTTGTGGACTGGAATGATGCCCTGTTCGTTCCACCCTGTGTGGGGCTCCCGCCAGGCTGGGCCAGTGGTGCTGGACTGAGCATGGCCAGAGCCAAGTGGCCCCCAACCCCAGGACAGGCCCAGGAGAAACACAAGGAGAACATTGTATCATTGTATTCCACCTGCTCTCTCACCCACTAGTGAGGTAGCTGCTCTGGGTGTCTGGAATGCTTTCAACAAAGCTACAGGATTTCACTGCTGGATTTCTTTCCAGAATTGACATACTACACTACTTTTTTCTTTCTTCTTTCTTTTTCTTTCTTTCTTTCTTTCTTTCTTTCTTTCTTTCTTTCTTTCTTTCTTTCTTTCTTTCTTTCTTTCTTTCTTTCTTTCTTTCTTTCTTTCTTTCTTTCTTTCTTTCTTTCTTTCTTTCTTTCTTTCTTTCTTTCTTTCTTTCTTTCTTTCTTTCTTTCTTTCTTTCTTTCTTCCTTCCTTCCTTCCTTCCTTCCTTCCTTCCTTCCTTCCTTCCTTCCTTCCTTCCTTTCTTCCTTTCTTCCTTTCTTCCTTTCTTCCTTTCTTCCTTTCTTCCTTTCTTTCTCTCTCTCTCTCTCTCTCTCTCTTTCTTTCTTTCTCTCTCTCTCTCTCTTTCTTTCTTTCTTTCTTTCTTTCTTTCTTTCTTTCTTTCTTTCTTTCTTTTTCTTTCTTTCTTTTTCCCCTGAAAATGCCTTAGAACACTTTTTAACTGGTATAACAATTCATTTAATAAGGGCTTTATTGGAACAATCTTTAACAGTGCTCTGACCTGGGTGAATGTTTGCTTCAGATCCTGGTTCATAGTATTTTAATACATTACTTAACATTTATTTCATACTAAGAATTCAACCCATCAAAGCCACATTGGAATATGGCCCTCACAGCATGAGAACAGTAACAAACCTGTTTCCTTTCATTTCTGGCTAAACAAGGCATCATTTTTGGAATGGCTTTTACCAAGTACTAACACCAGGTATTTCATTGTTCTGTGTTTAGTATGTTGCAATAGCATGCTCTGATCTGCCAGAAACCTGTTCCAGTACATAGTCCTGCCAGGCCAACAACATCTATTCCCTATTTTGTTTGTCCCTGTCACATAGTAACAGAAACAATGCCCCATCCAACTCGGTTCAGCTTGCCAAAATGAACTCAATTTTCACATAATTATCTGTTAGCAAAAGATTTAAGTTTATGTTGAAAAGTGCCTCTTGCCTGAGATCAAAGTAATGGTAAAAGCCAGTTTCTTTTGACTAGTCTCCTATTCTGTATAATTACAGAAAAAAAATAGCACCTGTAAACTACAAAGATGGTCTTGTTTGCTCTTTGGATGGTGGCAGGGATCAGGGGGGATGGTGGGAATACATATTGCAAATGCCACAAGTGCATGATCACACCTATTTGCAATGAGACGGTTTGGACTCAGGTGTGACTCCTGGCAAAAATTTTAACATTGCCTAGTTGTGTTCTGAACAGCAGAATAGCCATGTTTGTTCCAAACTGATATAGGTGTATAGAAAATGAGAGCTTTTTTTGCCACTTTGGATCAAACTTGAAAAGCAGTGTGTACACCTGAAGGTGGGGCTCTAAATGAGCTCATTCTACCTGGAAAGGTTCAACAGTGCTGTGGTTGGCTTGGCAGTTCAAAGTTGGCTTGTTTGTCAGAGTAATACACAGTAATGGTATACCTAAAAATACGAATTGCTACTTTCTGGATGAAAACAAAAACCACTACACTCACCCCTGTTGCTGCTGAAGATGAATAGATCACACGGACACAGGTCGAGGTGTGGTGAAAGGAAGAGCAAGTTTATTTTCCCTCCCAGGATTCATAGGCTCCTGACCGTGGCCAAGGATTGGAAGGTCAGGATAACACTTTCCCACTGCACTGGCCATGAGAGATGCCCATCACAAGACGTGTAACAGAAAGAATGTACACATATCTATGTTTACAGTTACTGTCCTGGGAAAGTCCTTAGAAAACCATGTCAGCAAGCTCAGAAGCTGAGTTTTCAGGGCGACATCCCCCAGTACAGACTCAGGATATGATGGACTCCTAAGCAGCTCCTCATATTTGTATCTGACTTTCCTTCTCCAGAAAAGACCCCTAACTAGAGTTTTTGCAGGGAACAGAAACAAATTAAGGTTATTTAACACAGTGTCAAGTCAACTACACTTTTTACTAGGTGCATATAATTTAGCAACTGAGTAAGCATTGCTCTTTGTGAAAGCTTCCTCTATAGTTAGTTCCTCACTTAGCATCTTTCCAGTAGAAACATAAATACTGAAAGGAGTCACTGAAAAGGAATGGAAGAGGGTGAATCACCAAGGGCAAATGGCAAGTTTTCAGGTGTCCCATGCCTTAGTTTGTAGGAATTGAGTATCAGTCGCTGAGAATGCAATCTGTCCTCAAAGGAACACCAAATGAGAAGTGGGAAAGGAGGAGTGCTGCATTTTCATCTATTCAGATCACAATCATCAAAAATTCAAGGGCATGAGCAAAGACTTAGGCTTTTCTAATGTCTCTTGGGGGTGTTACCATTCCATCTCTGGCTAGAGTTGAACAATACCTTTTCACAGAAATGCCTGCTGGGGTATTCTGGGAATTTGCAATAGGATTTTTGGAGCTAGGTAAATGTTTACAAAACAGATAGAGAAGTAATGTCCTTATCAAGATGTACCCATCTTGATACAGAAAACTGACATGTTTGAAACCTTGTAATCACCTCCTGAACTCGAGCTTGTGGATTCAGTATCCACATCTCCAGAAAGCTCACAGATACTACACATTAAAATATGCCTCTCTCTGAGGCAAATAATTATTTAATATGCCCATTAAATGCTTGTGATACGGCATTTTTATGAAAACATAAGGGAAGTGCCCATGTAATTCTGTTTTACAAGAGTATATCAAAAGTATCTCTGCGTAAAGGCTTTTGAGAAATAAGTTACTAATTGTACCAATAAACAGAATTCTACAAAAAATTAAGTTTGTGTTCACATCAGTTTAATTACAATTCACAGCACAGGCAATGAGGAAGAGTAAAGGAAGCTCCTCACTGTGATTAATGAATTGTTTATATAAAGAAAAGGAATCAAAGTCTAACTGTTTTATTTTTATCAATGCATATAGTGCACCCATCACCAAATATTTTTAGGTACACAAACAACAGAAATTTAAAAATACAAATGGACAAACTTAACAAATAATAATGAAGAAACTCTTTGTGGTTCAGGTGTGTCAAACAGATTTTAAAAACATAAACACAATTAAAGTTAACAGCACTAAAGCTAGTAAGGGTTAAGATAAAATTATACAATCATGTCCCAGAGTATCAGCACACTTATTTAATTCAGCTGGATTAGCACCTTGGCACTAGTTGCTGAATGGCTCCCAATTACTATTACATTACCAACACCAGGTGTCAAAGATACAATTTTTTTAAGCAATATGCAAAAGGCTTTTTTTTTTTCCGCCCAGCAGTTCTTTAGATAAAACATACAATAAACAGAGAGAAGAAAATGTACTTGCTGTATTTAAGTTTCTAACAGTTAATTACTATGTTATCTGTACTGTAAGAAATTCTTAAGTATTGTTGGCAACTGGAGCTGTGGAACAAGATGCAGTCTAGCTCTTCCTATGTAATTTCGGATACATAGTCGGCAGAGCTGACAAAGAGAAGATGGTGTGGCTGCAAACAAAAAGAAAAGAGTTTAACTGTACAACCAGAAAAGCCAGCACTTTGTTTTACAACAGTCTTGCACAATAATGGGATTTTTTTTTAAAAAAATTTAAAAAAGTTCACATTTTTCAAGTTTGACCTTTTTCTTCATTCCCTTTCCTTTATTGCCTTTCTTCCCCTCAAAGGTAAAGACCGGGGCTGCTTAAACCTTAATAATAGTTAGGGAAATACTAAAGAAAGCAAGCCAAGGTCAGTTTTTTTAAATTAAAAACCAGCTTCAAGTAAATATCTGATGTCTATAACTTTAAAAACTGCATATTTGTTGTTTTGGGGTTTTTTATTCACAGCACAGGTTACATACCTGCTACAGCACTACCAATGCATCACTGCAACAAGAATAACCAGGCAAAATACCCCAAGATCCTAGACCATATTTAGTGGTCATACTATTTAATCATGTCTTTACCACTCTAACCCCCACTCCTTCAAAATGAACACTGCTATTTTCCCTGGACAATAAACCTATATCTGTTTCAAGCCATGTAATATTTTTTATTTGCTCTAACTTTTAAAAACACTACTAGTCTTAGTAAATTTGTGAAAATACAGTTTTTAGGGGGGTTTTGTTAATACCATTCACACTACAGAGTGGTTTTTCGAAGGAAAATATGAATCAGTCTTACTTGTCAGTTGACCCTAAAGACATGCCCATGGTTATTCAAGGAGTTTCATTCTCTTGTGGCTTATTTTTATTCAGTCTGAACAAGTCCAATTCCCTTTGGAATATTCTCTCTCTCCAAAGCAGATAGACCTTTAAGAGGTCTGAGGGACTACAGATTCTTTAGCCTCCTGTTTCTCAGGTTTTTATAATTTTTTTAAGAAAATTTAGAAAATTAAACTTCTTATGCCTTTTGCCCACAATCAAAATAATTTGCTTTATATGAACATAAAATACATATTTAAAAATATTATGACAGCTGACCAAAATGAAATATTTTAACCTGAAATTTAACCTGTTTCTTTTTAACAAGGTCTGTAAAAACGAATAAAAATGTAGCTTTAATGTCTACTTGTAAACACCCAATAAACATATGACGATACTTCTTCAGCTTGTATAAATTCTGATGCTGCTTGGTTAATGGGCTCTGGCCTGAGGCTAAATATTGCTGAGTATATTTGTAGTTAGAAAGGAAATTACCTGAATGTTCATATATTCATTTCATGCAGCACAGTGTTACCTTCTATAACATGGGTTGTTTGGACTGTTAAGTTGGGGGTTTTTCTAGGTGGGTTTTTTTTTTTTTTAATAATAGAAGTTTCAGTTTAGAATATAAACATGTAAAACTTACCTTCATGGAAGAGCAGCAGTCTCTCCACTAAACTGCTTGGGGCAGCTAAATCAACAGGCCTCTCAAAATCTGAATTTTTGGCATTTATGTCTGCCCCAAATTCGAGGAGTAAGTTTACAATCTCTGTACTAGAATGCTGGGCAGCAGCATGGAGTGGAGTTTGCAAATTCTTTCCTTTCTGCACATTGGCACCTGGTGGGTAGATGCACATAAAGAGATGTAAGAAGAGAATTAAATTTGCCATTGAGTAAGAAAGACAAGACTACAAAACAAAGAAAAACCACCACTGGCTTGGAATGCCACAGTGCATTTAGCCACTTTATTAATTTTATTGCAAAAATCTATAACTAATCACATCAGTGTTTTGTTTGGGTTTTGTTTTTTTATCCTAGGTTTTATTACCTAAGTACAACCAGATTAAGAGGTATCAGGTACCAGTCAGAGAACATGAGCATCACTATTGCCTAATCACGATAAAACACTTTTTGTACACATTTAAGACAATTTTCACTACATAAAAAACATATTTTCTTTATTTGAGTCTTAAAAAAAAACCCAAAACACTAAACTGAAGTTTTGTATGTATATTTTTGTGAGTACACCAACTCAAGAAGGAATCTTGGACACCTTATAATTTTTCACATGTTGAAGCTTGCAAAGGGTTTGAAATAGATTTCCATCCCATCTAACCTTTTTTTATTAATCTATAAATTAATTTTAATTTTAATTAAGGTGAGATATACAGTCAAGAAAGCTAATAGGAAAAAAAAAACCCTAAATCATTAATTCTCCCAATCCATGGGTTCTAATTATTACACTTTTACATTAATGGTTAATTATTAACATGTTTTAAATTAAAATGGACTAAATTAATTTGCACTAATGCATTCATATTCAAGGAAAAAAAAAATCCATACATGAGTTAAACTAAACTAGCTAGTATGGAAGAATTTCCCTTGCAGGTCAAGCTGTTGCTTCATCTAAAACCAAGCCTTTTTCAGACTTCATACTGACCTTGTGAGACCAAAAATTGCCCTCTGTACCAGCTCTCCTCCCTGAATCAACACTTTTTGCATTTTAAATGCCCATTTGAGTAAAAGAAGTTAATAATGTCACAGGTCTAGCAATTGGGTCTGAAGT
The DNA here is from genome assembly GCF_030490865.1 of Poecile atricapillus. NCBI lineage: Eukaryota > Metazoa > Chordata > Aves > Passeriformes > Paridae > Poecile > Poecile atricapillus. The sequence continues at coordinate 41,361,974 of NC_081252.1, forward strand.
CTGAATAATTCACTCTTAACATTAACAATTTGCACATGCTGCTGCAGTACCATGCTTTTGCTTATTTCATTGTCTATCTGCTTTCCAACTTCTAATATATTCTCACAAACTGATAAAATATGAAAAAAAATTAACTTACATAAATAGCTACTTATATCCTCAATACCCTTTTCTACTTCAGGGCACCAGCAAATGTAGAATATGCCCTTCAGTTACTGTTTTTTCTGTATGGTAGTATTTGAATCCCAAAATATGCTAATTACACTTTTGCTGTTCTTAAACCTAAAAAATCATGACATAGGGTAATTAATCATCCAAGGAGATGGACACAGTGAGAAACACTTTAACTGCTTGTTTAAGTTCTAAATATAGCATGGAATCAACTAAAAAAACTATTCTGGTTTAATGATAGCAAGGCTGAATTATCCATATATACATTTTAATTCCTTGCTCTGCAGGATGCAAAAGCCCTGTATGTAAATAACTGAAATACAGAAAATTGTCTTTCAGCTATGACAATTGTGTTCCTGGACTTGTGCTGAAACAGAGCGAGCCTTCAACATCTCTTACCCACTGATTAAATAAATAATCTGAAATTTAGGATCAGATGCCTTTTACCTCACCTCTTCCCTCTGCAACTCAGCCTCTATGCCTTGTGAAAAGTCAGAACTTGCTGAAGAATGAAAGCAAGTGGGATTTCATTGCTAAAATAGTTTGATTGAAATCTCAATGATTACTATATAAAATTTCTCAAAGCTAATTTTTTCCCTTGTTTTTCCTAAAGAGAATCAATACCTATAAAGCTGCTGTATGTGCTGAAAATTTTGAACATTCATTCTTACTGGTCTTGCTTCCTTTTTTCCTCTTATGCTTACTATGGCACCAAAAAATAAAAGATATAGTAAGTTATAAGAAAACATGAATCAGCATAAACTTTGAAGTAGAACCCTGCAAGCAAGGGTTCCAGTTCAATTGGCTGAGCACAGCTGACTTCAAAGGCGAGCACAATATGCATATTTTACAGACCAGTAATATTTTTATTTAAATCATGACATACCTGCATAAAGAAGCTTTCGAATACAATGGATCTGCTGTGAAACACAAGCTACATACAGAGGGGTTCCTAAATGAGGAAGATCTTGGTCAACATCTATACCCCAGGATATCAGTACCTCCAGACATTCACTGTGACCTGTCAGTACAAAGCATGACAGTTTGCTCGACTTCAGTACGCTGTCCCATGGACAAAAACACACACATTTCTTAACCCTCTTGCTGAGACATTGCTCAACTGCTTCATGTTTATTGAGGAGGTAATTTCTTACCTCTGCTGGCTGCTTCATGTGTTGGTGATGGCAGACAGGACTCCCATTGAGCTTTGGCACCATACTGTAACAGGAGCTCGGCACATGCTGCACTGCCTCTCGAACAGGCATTAAATAAAGGTGTCACTCCATCAATTGTGGTAGCATTTACCTAGAATATATAAAATCTATTTACAAAAAGAATTGAAAGAAAGGTAGATTTTTAAACAGGAAATAGTTACAAATTGCATAAAATGACAAAAAAAATAAAATGTACTAGTTAAAATAACAAGTTAACTGACCAGCCCCTGTGAAACTGTCTTTCTCTTACCATGCTTCTCATTTGGAATTAGTTTACTATTATTCTTGTTAAACTATGTTGGATAAATACACCTGGAATACTAAAGATTGACATCTGGGCAGTAAATAATTTTCAAAAATCATTGCACTGAGCCTGTTTCACTGATACAGAAAGTTTAAACTTTGGGTACTAATGGGATAAAGGGATTTTATCTCCACAGCTCTGGCAAGAATTGAGGATTATTTGCCATTTTCTTCTGTTTTAGTCTCCAGATTCAAGTGATTTTTCACAGGATGGAGACAAAGCTAATAGCATAGGCTCAAGTGTTTTAATAGCAACCTCACCACCTCACTCTTCAACTGGATATTTCCAAATAAGTGTGAGAGAGTAAGGAGACAAAGTAGGCAACTTTGTGGGGGCTAATAATACTAAAGGAAGGGGCAGAGGTATGAGGAGAAGGCTCCTTCCAGGATTCTGGCCTATCCTCTTTCATGCACCCCCTGAACCCAACAAAACAAAAATACTAAAAATAAACCAGGTGGGAAAATGAAATTTTTTTCTTACAGTTTTTTTTATCTTGTGCTACCTGAAGTAGGGAGAAATTGGTTTTGGAAATATCTATGTATCTTTTTATCTTTTTCTATAATAACACAGACATATTCCACATGGTTCTGAAAACTGAATTTTAAGAACAATAAATATTTCCATTACAAAGACCAGAGACCTGGGAAGCTATGCACTTGCACTCTGATGTCAGCAGACATTGCACTGAAAGTGATCTGTAAAGTCCCATTTTCATTTTGGGACAAAAGACAGCCTATGTCAGGAGTACAGAAAAGAGACAGCGCTTTTTTCTACTTCAGAGCAAAGAATTTTAAGACCATACAGGTGCAGTGTGACAGCAGGCATTCTGAAGATTAAAAGAACAGCCTCCTAAAAAGCACTCAGAGCAAGAGGAACCAAGTAGAGGAATGCATTCCATATTTTAGAAGAGAAATATCATAATGAATTTCTGCTAACAGATTCACTCCAAATTGTTACTGTCAGTGGCTTCCCAGCACTCTCATTTGCCAGCATTCAGATGGCAGCTGTAATTACATGAGATGAACACAGCCAATAGGGTAAGCACAGACCAATTACATTAAAATAAAGGAAAATATCCTTCTCAGTTAAACCAAGGACAGAACTGGACTTCATATAAAAGAAAACAAAACCAAAGCCTTACATTTGCTCCTGCTTCAAGGAGGATTCTTGCACATCCTACATGATCTCCCAGACAGGCTTCATGGAGTGGAGTTACTTGGTCAATTGTTAGTGTGTCTACATTGTATCCCTAAAACAGATGTAAATGGTATTTAAAGATCACACAAAACCTGTTAAGAGCCATTTCCTCATACTACTGTTCAAATGAATAGTTTACAATACTCTAACTAGGCTTAAAACTCAACTTGCAATAAATTAATCCTCAGGGAGCATTTATTTTTAATCAGGAATAGGCATAAAATAATGTGACAGGGGAAAAGGCAACAGACCCCAGCCAGAACATGGAAAATTCCAAGAAGCTTTGTGGAAAAAAAAATTAACTGGGGGACAGTGAAACCCTGAAACAGATGAGGGAAAGGATGGTGCATCTCCACTCTTGGTGGTCTTTAAAACCTCATGAAGACCTGAGTCTAAACTCTCCTGTGATTCTATCATCCTGTGACTTAAGGTCTGAAATATCCAAAGCTATGAATTTTAGCAAAGAAAACATTTACTGGATTGATAAAATCACCAAGCTCTCTACATTTTTTGCAGTAGATGTTGTCTGATTCTTAAGAACTAACAATTTTATGTACCTGTTTTCATCAAATGTATTCTATAGTATAATTTCTCATTATTGAAATAGCTAATAGGACAATATTATAATATTAAAATTTAGCATTTCCAGTCTATCCCTTTGATATTAGCATTTTTTTTTTAAATTACAACGATGCAAAACCCAGAATCTTTCAGTGATTCTTCCTGTTAAATGGTATCTTTCTAACTATCTACCCAAAGGCTTAAATCAGTGAAACTATATTGATTTATACCATGAAAGAAGGGAAGACTGACATAAATTTAGATACAATTTTGTTTTGTGTTTTTGGAGTTTTTTTGGGTTTTTTGGGGGGAGAGGGTTAAAACATACAAAGGAAATATTTTAAACACTAGCTTATATCTTATAATATGAAAAATTCCTAAATATGTATTGGTCTGAAAAATTCAAGTGAAAAAAGCAAAACAAAGCATACTAAATCTGCATTAATAATCTCTGCTGAGAGATTAAATAACATTCATGAAATAACACAATAAAAGCAATTGTAAAAACAGAGTCTTCACCTGTGACAATAAAGTCCTTAGAGAAAGAAGACGTCCTTGACTGGCTGCCTCATGCAGAGGTGAGCGATCTGCCCAAGAACCTGTATAGCAACAACATTTATTGAATAAGCCATATCAATTAGAAAGGGTTTGGAATTCACAGAGCAAAGCAGAAAATATGATGCACAGAATGAAGTCAAATGTCCTATGAAATTAATTTTTCCTCTTTAGAAACTCAAATGATTAGTTTCTAAACAATAAAAAAGTGCTCTATTATTAATTGTAAATATCGCTAATAAATCACTATGTGGTTCACAGAACAAAATATTGAGATATTGATATCAGTAATAAGGTTGAATAAAATCATTAATTACCATATTCCACTTCTATTTTTGCATTGTTCATTTTTAATACGCATAACAAAACTTTGTAGCTGGAATATAGGGATTATTTAGACTTAAACCAGACAAAAAGCTGCCTGAAGAAGTTACAAAGAAGCTGGTGTATATGAAAAGCAATGTGGGAATCTTTATGCACAGTGAGATTAATTTGAAGCTACTACACAAGTGCAAAGAGAGAAATACAGTGAGAATCACAGTAAAAAAATTATTATAGTAGAAATAAGATACACAGTCTCAATTCTCATTCCATAAACTATTAAGCCTAGAAATAATGAGATATGTTTTTTGTAAAGGTTTGGCTTTTATTTTCATTTATCACCCCCAAAAGAGAAAGGTGAAAAAATAATAGTAACCCAACAACAATCCTGCATTCACACACATAACCCTCCATAACTCCCAACCCAGCTTCCTGAGACATCCCTGAAGCTCTTGCTGAAGGACCTGCCCTTTCCTCTAGATGACTGCACACTGACAGGACCCTTCTAGCCAGCCAAGGTTGCAGGCAGACCTGATCCTGATTTGTGGCAGGAATTTTGAAAATTCAGTTTTGAGAGGCTGTGCAAGGAAGAAACATCTTCAAAATGTATTATGAATTTTCAGTATTTATTCCTCTAAGAACAAAATCGCTAGAACTGTAAAATATTAATGCAATCACTTGTGTGAGTTCTATTAAGCTGCCCAAAATTCCTGCAGAAACGTAGAGAATTAGCCTGGAATGCTGAATTGGTAACGCTGGCAGATGACTCTTCCACGCGTGCGGGTTTGACTCTGCCAGGGACAGGGACTGCCTACAGAGCCAGCCGCTGCATTTACTGACAACGCAATGCATCTGAAATGTGAAGGCTGTTGCTCAATCACTGGCAGTCATCAGCCCAAGCTCTAAGATAACTACACCCCAGAAATAGACCCTGTTTCTGTTTCCAACTGGACTCCTTCTGTCCACTAGCCTGTTTCAGAAAGTACCCTTTTGTTTACTATAAACACCCCCCTCAGATCCCATCAAGAATGACAAAAAGATTAAGGCTGCTCAACCTGAAAAGAAATCAGGGCCTAGCTAAAAACATATGAAATGGTGCACAATAGGAAACTGTAGATAAAACCTCCATTTTCCCACTGGTGTTAGTGAATGAGGCTAAAACTTACACAGACGTATGACAGCATCTTGGAGAACATAGTGCACTTTGTGACTCAGCACTACTGAATACTACTGAGAGCAAAAACTTGGCAAAACAAAAGCAAAGATGATTATTTAAATTATCGTAAGACCACATAGAGCTGATCACAGAAGTTTAAAAATATGAGAGGAAGGTTTTATAAACCTGACTTAAATAAAAAAAAAAAAGTGAGATTTCTATTATGTCTCTGTTATGTTCTATGATGTTCTCCGGCTGACTGCTGCAAAAAATCCCTCAAGTTTAAATCTGTATTTAGAGGTTGCTTTTGGTATTTTGCCCCCCTGTCTCTATAGATAAGAACATCTCTCTCTTGACAGCTTATCCTACTCAATGAAAAAAAAAAACCAAACCACTTAACTGATTATATGGAAAAACATCTTATAAAATTGTAAGAATTTTGTAGCTTTTATGCCCATTAAATACACTTACTTTTCAGACTTTTTTGTAGCCATGTATAAACACAACAAAGATGCAGGAAGGATCTGAAAGCAACAATTTTTCACCTTTATTTCCTTCACCTCCTTCCATCTTGGATTGATCAGAAGAATGTCTATTAATTACTCCAGTGACATTTGATAATCAAAAGATGCCAGATCCTGTTGTAAGCTCTGGTTTGCACCTAGATCCAACTTACATCCCTATCATCAGGATGAGACATTCAGCAGCCAGTTTTTTCTGATAAATCCATAAAATCAAAATACCTGTGTCATCTCTACTACAAATAAAATCTAAAAGCAAAATGTTGCAGAACTATTTTGTGCTGACCGAGTTTGAAAAAAGAAAATTCACATTCCAACTAATTTGTTGATATAGTAATTCATCATTAAATACCACAGGGACATATTACACAGGGAATATGTTCAACATAAATATTTACCATAAATAAACATCAAAGGTGTTTTAAATTCTTTGCCTAGATTACTGCCTTCTGCTAATCTACAAATTACAATGTCTCTCACTTAGAAGTCATTAGCAAAAATATAAATGCTTTTATTCATTGTGTTTGTAACAGCAGTATTAGCAAACACAGTCTATTCCAAAATTGATAATGCATTAATTCCCTACTGATACTGTCTCTGATAATGCTGAACACAAAGTATCTCTAACTGTATACAGAAGCCACATTAGTTTAAAGTTCTCTGAGGTATAGTTTACCAGAAAGGCAAACTACTACAAAGCATCATTGCTTTGTAAGTATTAACAAGAAAGAATAAATATATTCACTGCATTAACAGGTGAAGTTAAAAAAAAATTACAAATTATTATACAATACCTAAATCTCCATCTCCCCATGGCACTTCCAGCCAATTGCAATTATAAATCCTACTCATTTCTTTCAATCTGGAAAATAAAAAAAAAAAAAGAAAACAACAATAATAATAATAAAAAAAAAAAAAAATCTGCTCTGGCTAGTTGGACCTGTCCTTAACACACTCTGGCTATGTTTGGAAGATCAGCAGTTCCCTGTAAGACGAACTTTCAGCCTTCAGTAAAGACAGCTTTGAGTATATGAGTGTGTACAAGTTGTCAGTTTCTTAGGGTAAAAGTCTGCTGCCCTTTTTTGCCAGTTTTCCACATTTTTTCTCCACCATAACAGCTTCTCAAAGGGGCAGTATCTGTGCATTGGCTTTCCAAGACAGATTAACTGGAATTTCAACAGAAGAGAAACTCACAATGAAATCAAGAGAACCTTGACATGATTAAACTGAGGGACAAGCTCCTTCTTTTTTAACCTCATTCAAAGAGATACAGTTTTGTATCCTCAAAAATCAGTACCAGTGCATAGATTTTAAGGGAGGCACTGCCAAATATCCCTGTGTTATTTTACTACTTACTCATAATACGTCTAGAAAATAAAAGCAAAGATATTCTGAACATGATTCAAATGCTGTTTGTGCTGTACCTGAACTATGTTTTTCTTTTAGTAGTTCACTATTCCTTCAATTATGTTCTACAATATTCTTTGGTTGTTGAATTGGGGCATTGATAGCTATTCTCAGCAGTGAAAATGTCCAAAAATAGGGCTTTTCAGTTATGACTTTGATTCATTTCTAAGTCATTAATGTTACTTTCCTCACATTTCCCTACAGACTTCACTCCTTTACTTCTACCTGCAATTATCTATAAGTCATTCCTGCAACTATGATCATAGTAGTAAAACATGAAGTAAAAAGAATTTCACAACTGTCTTTACCTCCAGTCAAGTCATTCCTTTTTGTATTTATTTCTAAAACTTTGTGAAGTCTCAAAAAAAAAAAAGCCAAAAAGCAACAAAACAACCCAAACTCAGTATAAAAAGTACATTAAAGGTTAGATTTTCAAAAGCAGGACTGCAATGAATGAAGTTCTCGCTGACTTCATTGGGAAAGTAGTTATACCAGAGCTCAGCCCTTTAAAAAATTACTGCTCTACAGCTAAATAGATTGAGGCCCAGTCATCATCAGAAGAACTATCATTAAAAAAGACCTGAAAATAGAATCCTGACACAGCTCATTACTGGGAGATGAGAAACACAGAGTATTTGAAAAGCATTGTAGCTAATAATTATTTCTGCAAAACCAACAAATGCTGTGTATTAAGACAAGCACTGTTCCCTTTTATTTCTTAAGATGGATTCTAAGTGCTTCTGCTTCTGGCAACTGAAGCAACAGGCAGGATGAATAACTAAAGAGAAAAACTCTGCAACAACAGAGTCCCAAGATCAACAGAATCACTCCAGTTGTTGAAAGTGTCTGCTTGTTTGTATATCTAATAAGATTCTAACAGATTTTTACTGTGACACTATAAAATTACTCATTTGTCTAAATCCCTTATAAGATAAATAAGCATGTCAACTACTTAATTGATATGTGATGTTGGAAAACTATTGAAAAAAATATTCAATGAAGGATTTAGACTTTAAAAAATACATCTATGATGCTTAATTACCATATTTAGATATGACCAAAAAAACAGAAGCTACTTTTTTTTTTAATAAATGAAGTTTAAGCACTGAAGAACTCCAAGAGAATCAGAATTTAGGCTAGAGATTATTATAATATGTCTGAAAGAAGAGATGTAGTTCAAGTGGAATTTACATGTCATTTCAATATGTCAACTAATCTGAAAATTCTCTAACTATATTACTAAATGTATATAAATATATATATATATATATGCATACAAACAATGAAAACTTGATTGGCTCAAACCAGTATACTTTTTATATATTTTATATGTTTATCATAATGTAGACTTTCACAATTTGCAGAGCTTAGTGTAAATGCTAACAAATTCCTACTCCTAAGAACCATACATAGCAAATCTACCTTCCCACACAGTTATGTCTCTAACATACCTGCACCACATGACTACACATTAGTTTTGCCATTCCAGTGTTGTATTTGGTGAATAAGTTAATTCAAAATTTTTTCTATCTCCATATCTAGCAGGATCCCTTTAAGACACGTCATCCAAACTATAAACTCACTGTGAAATTGTTAATTTTCTACTGCCTTTTTCGTGGTATTGTCCCCATAACAAAAGAATACTTCAACTGCCCTGCTGAACCTATATCAAAACATCATCCATTCATACTATTGTGTAACTAAGGAATCAATACACAGAGTTTTGATGCTTGAATTATAAAAGCGTTCTAACAGACTATTTTTTTTCTGAGTTCTTAAATATTAGAGTGTACACCAAAAGCACAGTTTAATTGTGGTTATGAGAGCTCTGAGCCGAAATTTCAGCTTTAGATAATAATAACCATGATCAGCCAAAAAGCTTTCACATTAGAGGATTGGTCCTAAAACACACAGGTGCCAAAGCAAAGACAACAATGGATTTTACTTTTAGAGACATTAAAATGTTAACCCTTTCTCCCTCCCATTCACTGCATGCCTTCTAACCTTTGCATCAAACAGAAAGACATAGGGTATGTTTTTTCAGAGTATCAACCTAATGCATTCTCAGATCACCATTCACATTGCAGAGCTAAGGAGGCTGGGGCTCAGTGGAAGAGCATAGCATGTGACTGTGCTGTCAAATACTGAGGTATAATGCACTGAATGGTCAAATCAGTGTGGCACAGGTAACATTTAGAGTGTTTGGCATTGCACTTTAACATACTTTTCACACAGAAACACGAGCCACTGAACTCTATAAAAAAGCCTAGAATAACACAACAGCGATTTCCAAACACAGCTTGCTTGGTTCCCAACAGAAGCAACATTATCCTATGTGAAGATGATGGCAGTGACAATGGTGGGAGCAGCAGCAGCTGATGCTGGCTCTGTGCTTGGCCTTGCTCATGAGGGAAGGAGTGTGTCAGGCCCCTTCTCGTGTCACATGAAAGCACAGCCACAGCTCCACGTCCATTGCTCATGCACAGGTTGTTTTTTCCATTTTCTTGAAGCATCAACAACTGTCTGGATATTTTTCTAACCTAAAGTAGCTTGCAAAGTCTGTGTGCCCTACCTAGAATGCCAAGATATAAAATCACAAAAATCTCCAAATTCAGTAATCTATTAGATCCACATCAGATTGGACCTGAGTAAGAGGAGCAGCTGGTAATAGTCTTTGGCTGTTATTATTTCCTTGGATAAGTCACTAAAACAAAGTAAGGGTTTTTCAGTCCCCTTCCCAACTAGAAGGTGACAGAAAAGGCATATGGACATTCTTAGCTGAGTTCAGACTCTGAAGATTTAAGTCTGGAATAATTTTGCTCCACAAACACAGTCTTAGCCTTAATTCAAAGCACAATTTTTTTTCCCCAAACTGTGCTGAAAATTCTCTGTATTTTCTCAGTCTGCCAGAGACTGAATGCAGCACAGGGCCTAATCCCAAGTCTTATAAACAGCAAGCAATTGTGCAGCAAAGCTGGGCCCAGTGTGTGATTTTTGTCACATCCACGAGATTTTGGAGTTGTGGCTCCTCAAGCCAGTAGGCTGGAGACCTTTTCCCATTTTGACTCTATCCTTTCACCTTTGTATCCAATCTTATGATATATTCCACCCTCTGCATCACTTTCAGTCCATTTTCCAATCTGTCTACTTAATTACAGACTGCATTGCAGTATGACTTTCTCTTCTTTTGCTCTGCAGGCGTGCCTGTAGAGCCAAGTCAGATTTGGATGCCTCCATGGATGAAATAAAGAGGGAAAAAAATATCCTTCAGACTTGATAAAAGAGATACTTGTTATTCAAATGAACTGCAACAATTAGAAGCCTTAAGTGCAACAGAAGTATCTCAGTACTTCAGCATGTCTGTCAATAAATTGGTATAACATTCCCAGTACGGCAATTACAAAGAGGCTCTAAGCAGCTAGACCCTGTTAATATGGATTCTTCAGGAAATTTTCCATATTTTAGTTAGATTCTGAGAATTTCAAAACTAGACTAATTGTGGATATTTCTTTGTAAGAGTAGCAAGAGACCCTAACCTTCAACCGTATAATGGAGTGACCAGTACTAATGCTGACAAACTCTTGTGAATTTTTTTTTTTTTTTTCAGCTGAGGGATATTGTCCAAGATTTTTTGGAAACTACTGACCTAATGAGTTAAAATGACCATTAAAAAAATGTTCTTTAGGTCAGGAAATCTTAGTCCAAACAGTGAAAAACATGAGGGCAAAAGATGCTCTGCGTATTCAAGCTGATGAATAAATGCAACCATACAGTATCATTGCATTCAAATACTTACTCGGAAGATAATGAAACTGGTGCTTAAATTCTTGAATATTGCTTAGGTCTAAAACTGTCAATACTGGAAATCATCAAAGGTATTTTAAGAATAACTCAGATTTCTATAACATATAGCTATATTTTACATGGTAAATTCACAGTTCCTTTATGCACAACATATGAACTCCTGTCTACTCCTCTCATTGACTGTTTTAACATTTCCAGTTTTTTATTTTATGTCATACTGTCAGAAATTTCAAGCTGGACTTCCTTCTTTTTTTTTTGGTTTCACTCTAAACCTTATGATATCACAAATATTAAATGGAATTATGATCACTCTTTAAAAAAAATTCCTCTTAAGGGTCTTACAATTACTCAGAGCTCCCTTTTACACACTTGGACAATGAAAAAAAATATACAGGAAAATACATAGGCAATAGGAGTCCTAAATACTTCCAACAGAATTTATTCCTCATTGCTGAAAATGTCAGTGTTCAGCAACTTAAATACCTCCTAAGTACTTCTCTATGCAAAGCCCTACAATTATATCTTTGTCCTTAGTATCTTAGTACACAACAATTCTGTCACCTGTGTTCGTCTACTGCCTCGTATTTCAGCTATCTATAGACTCCTCACACATGAAGTTATATGTAAAGTTTATTCCTCCCCCTCCTTTCATTCCCTGGTTCCCCATAGTAAACAATTAACCTTCCGTATCCAGTTACCTTGCGACAGGACAGCAAAAGTCAGGGTAAGTCAAGCCTTAAACACTTGCACAAGACAAATAGAGCAGATAAACAAGAAATGGTATTTTAGATCAGCTGATAAGAGAGCAGAAAGAACGAAAATAGCCTCAGTACCCTTCTGTTAACCCATGCAAGACAACAAAGTGCCACTAACAAAAGCATGCATTTACATTACAGCTAGAAAATGAAAAACAACAAAATTCAGTTTTATAGCTAGACCATCATAAATTGGGTCAGCTCAGCATATTTCAGTATCCGGTTTCTGAAATGGCTGCTATACTAACCTTGGCTGGTCAGAATACCCCAGCTAGCTTTCCGTTTTGCAGGACACTCCCCTACACTTTCTAGGCGTCTTTTGGGGAGATTCTGGCTCCTCTGAACAGCAGTGTTTGTTGTCATGATTTGTTTCTCGAGGAAAGCCTGTCTGTCATTGGTGCAGGTACTCTGCTCTGACGAACATCCACAAATGATTTCTACTACCTTTTTTCCTCCTTTCGCTTTTTCACAAAGAATCTTGCTGTACTTACTGTAGAATGGCTACAACACTGAAATCCATTCAGTAACATTTACTAGCTTGGACTAGTGACTACAGAGTGGGGGAAGGGAAGGACTGCTCCAGCATTTTCTATTTTTAAAACAGAGAAAGAATCAGCTTAGCTACAGCATGAGTCTTAACTATTTACATGATTTAAATGGAGAGAAGGTGTTAATTTTTTAATCATTTAATACAAAAAAGAAACAGATTCTTAAAGCATAAGTATTCAAATGTTTTGCTGCTTGAATACCGAGCAGCCTAAAAGAGAAAACCAGAATTATTTTATCAGAATGGAAATTCTTTTAATAATAGTAACAACAATTATTGCTGCATCAGGTTTTACTCATATGTAATGTGCAATTAGGAGTGATTTTAGAATTCAGGAGAATCCACGAAACTATGAAACACTCCCAGTTTTCTGTGATTTGTTTCTTGTTTGTTTTTTTTTCATATGGGGCAAGTTATCCTACAATGTCAACAGAAACCAAGTCCTGAATAAAAGCATGTTTTGAGTAAAAAAAAAAAATATTTTGAAAGTCTGATGCCATTGTGAAAGTAAGGCTGTAGACTTGTCAGAAGAAGCACAAAGCAATATTTTTTTTAAGTGTGCTGGAATTTATTGTTCATTACTATGTATCAGGCTGATACTATACAACAGAAATCTGCAGAGAGAAGCAATCAATTATAAAATTCCATCATGGCAGAAGACACTGATTTCTCTGTAATAATACCATATTAAAATGTCACCTTACTTCCCTGGCATTTCCTCATTATGTCCTTCTACAGATATATAAATTAGCCACTTGTAAATTTTTAACTAGCAAATCAATATTGCTGAGTTTCACTAATACTACTCTTTTCAGGTACCTGACAAAACTTAAAATTCTGAAATAATGCTCAGATATTTAATGAAATTTTCTATATCCCTCTTGGGTTTTTTTAGGAGAAAATCAGAGGCAAGATTATAGTTAGTTAGGGTGAGGGGAAGAAGAAGGAGCAGCTGCAAATTTCACCTTGAAGTTACCGCAGAAGAGAACTGTCTTGCTTGGAATCACACTACACCCTTTACAGAACAGAAGCAGGTGGGCTACTGCTTTTCTCACAAGAAGAAAACAGCACTCTCACAGACATTACGCTGCTTTCAGACAACTGTTTTCCTCAGGTTTTATCTAGCTGAATGAATCAGAATATCTCCCATACTGCAATAAACACTTCAAGATATCCAGCAATCAGACTCTGCGTGTAAATCTGAAACTTATAAATGGGACATTATAAATATATTACGTTAATACTAGAATTATATGTTACTTTGTAGTGGATTCTTCCAAGTAAATAAATACTGGAACAGGAATTAACAGGAGAGCATACTAGGGATGTGTACACATGTGGCTGTGCAGGAAGATACCAGCATTATTCTCCTGTGAGAAATAAACACTGACATTTTTGCACTTGCCATGGCTCTGAGGCTCATCTCAGTTTTAAATTTCCATTTGGAATGGAATTCCAGGACTCTCAGGAGAAGGTGGTGAGGATCAGGATCAAGCAAAGCATCTGGGACTGCAAAGCAGGAATTGACAGTGGTCTGGCAAGAAAAAAATCCACATTTTTTTGTGGGAGTTTTTGTGGGTGAGGTTGTCAGCTGAGAATGAATCTGTTGCCTTTCTACAGGAGTGGAACAAACCTGGAAGTACTTCATACAAATGCTTTCCACATTCATTCCAGCCCCTGTTCTCTCTTACTAGTCTGGGAGGTGTGACTGGCAGGAAAGCAGCAGGTACACAGACAGCTGCCATGGCTTCAAAGAGGCAGAGCCCCACCCGAGTCAGCATCAGCTGCTCTCTTGTGCAGACAAGTGCACAGGAAACAATGAGCTACCAACGCAGTTAGACCACCCCCAAAACCCTCCACCTTCAAAGCATGGCTTATAGGAAAAGTACCTCTGTTACACAGAGATATTCCACAGATGCTTGCCACTTATTGAGTTACTTTGAATACTCTAGAGGACATTAAGAAATATGCATTTTTGTGCTTTAAAGAAGGCAAACCTTATCCAGTTCAGGACTCTAGTAGAAACTTTTCACTAAATTCTGCTAGGCCCAACCATTCAACCTCCAGGCAAAAACCATTAAAAAGTCTTATTAAAGACTTCAAATACATTGTAAACAAATGTAAAAAAACAAATGTATTTGTTTCCAAATACAAAATTTAAAAAAAACCAAAAAACTAAAACAGCATCAAAAATCATATGAAATTATGTTAAAAATACACTTGAGATGAGGGAATCAACATGGTTAAAACCATGGAGTAAGGCTGAAGACCATGCTATTTCACTTCCACCTCTGACTGAAATTGCTGTGATCTTTCTCATGTCAGCCTGGACATCTATGCCCTGGACTACATTAGCTATAAAATAAAAATCAGTATCCTTCAACTTCATTAGGTAATAAAAATATTAACATTCAAAACTGCAAAACTACTTAGGCTTAGTTTGAGATTCTGTTGTTCAGATTTTTCTCTATAGAACATGTCAAAACACATGCAAAATCTGCCAGAAAACCTTTCACAGAAGTCTAAGTAGGTGTCCAAGCATGTAAAAAATACAGTTGACCATTATTTTTCCTGACTTGGCAAACAAGAAATTAGGGCCAGCATTTAGATTACAGTTACTCATGGAAGTAATGCGGTTATCTTCAAAAAAGTAGCCAGAGGAATCAGTAGATGCTACAGTTTGAGAGTAAGGAAACCACAGGACTTTACTGATGGGTTTGGAATTCTAACCTAATTTAGCATACAAGCTTTAAATAAAGCACTATGTTACATTTCATTATTAATCAGTTCTGTTCAAATTTATAACCCAGAGGAAGAAGTGTTAAAGGAAACTTTCAAAATTGTTTTAGTCCAGATTTTTATAAAAGGAAATGTCAATAAAGTTTCAACATTTCCATGTCAGCACATAGCTCTGAGTTTAAAGGGGCAGCAGTTCTCAACAGGTGGGAATGAAAATAGAAGTAAATTTTTGTCCCTCCCTTTCAGCAGGGAACTCATTTTATTTTCAAGACTATTTTAAGGCAACAGAGATGCAATTGTGCTAACACACAAAAAATGTGTTAATACAACCAGCAATACCCAAGACCCTCTTGACCTTTCAACATATCATGCAGTCCAAATCAATACAGTCCAAACTTCTATAACAATAATTTATCTTAGGAAAAATTGCACAAAATTGCACCATTTTGAAATGTCACAGATCAATATTCTGTGTGCAGCCATCTCAAACCAGAAAACTGATGACCCACCTTGCTTCCAAAACTGTTCTGTACTTTCAGGTTACTCTGTTTTCATGACCAGGATAACTATGGGGTCACAGTGACTGCATGGAACCTGCCACCCTACATTCTGGAACAGGACTAGAAACTGACTCTTCCTGTTCATGTGATCCACACCCTGCAACCACAAAACTGAAATGACAGACAGGCTCCCTGTGGCTCAGTGCCAGGACCTCAGGAGTGGCCTGGCATTTGATATCGCCGAAAATGAATCAGAATAAATCTTGAACATTCCTCCCTATAGAAGATGCCAAGATGAAGCAAATTTTAGGAAGGATTGAGGAACTGTGGTTACTGACAAAAACAGCATCCTACAAGGCCACAGTGGTACCACTGTTACATTCTGCAGTGCCAGCTCAATGCCAAGGAACATAAATGCACCATAAAAGTACAGGGACAAAGCTCTAGGAGCAGAACAGGGAAAGGCCTGGAACAGCTTTTTGTTTGTTAAATAGATTCTTGCATCAAGCCATTCTTCATGGCAACTACGGTGGTGATTTAAGTCAACCAGAAGCTTAGGCATTAACCAGGTCACCAACCAGTCCTCTTGACAAATACCAGCAGATAGGTAGATAATGCTTTCATGGTCACTAGTTACTTAAGCATAAAATGACATTGCTTTACATCATTATAAGCACTAAAAAAGTCTATTGTATACTCTTAATACAATCTCATTACTGAATCTTAGCTGGAAATCCAAATCAGTAGTAGTAGTAGTAGTAGTAGTAGTAGTAGTAGTAGTAGAAAATGATGATGATGATGATGATGATGATGATGATGATGATGATGATGATGATGACAGAATCACAGAATCAGTAGGCTGGAAGAGACCTTCAAGATCATCTAGTCCAACCCATGTCCCAGCACCTTAACTAAACCATGGCACTGAGTGCCATATCCAATCTTTTTTTAAACACACCCAAGGACAGTGACTCCACCACCGCCTTGGGCAGACCATTCCAGTATTTTACCATCCTTTCTGTAAAAGACTTTTTTCTAATATCCAATCTATATTTCCCTTGGCTCTGTTTGAGACTGTGTCCTCTCGTTCTGTCAGTTGCTGCCTGGAGAAAGAGACCAACTCTTCACCCACCTGACTACAGCCACCTTTCAGGGAGCTGTAGAGAGTGATAAGGTCACCTACAGAATCACAGAATGATGATGATGATGATAATGATGACCATGATGATGACGTTAGCTAAAGCATGGCTGGCTGATAGTAATTTTCCTACCTCTTCTCTTGAGATTTCTATAGTTGTTATACCTTGTGTACCTGGATTCTGGGAATCATAACTGAAGGTTGAAAAAAGATTTAAACTTCTGATATGAAAAAAGGCTTTGTCTCAGGCCTCCCAGAAATCAAATATGGAACAATAACACATTTATTACATTTATTGGATTGTTTACAATGTGTACCTGTCAGACTCTTCATGCAGACAAGGCAGCAGTAACACAGAATACTTGCTAATATGTAAACTAAACTAAATCACAGAAGTCATGGGGCGGAACCTAAGAAAATCAGTTACCAAGCAGGCCTGAGCTTCAGATATTGACGGAAAGAAATTCACAGGCATGAAGCCAGTACTCAGCATAGGAGCAGTAAAGGGCACCCCAGAAGGAATCTTCAGTCAACTACAGTGAAAGAACAGCCATAAAGAGAGAGAGCATATCAGTTGCCAGAAAGACTCCAGACATGGCAGAGAGTAACATCCACTAGTGCAACAGATGCAGCATGCCACAAAGGATTTATGGCCAACCAGCCAGCATTGCTGCAGTCATGGGCAGAGCTCAGTACTTAGGCATGCTATGCAATTCCCCCCAAGCCATCATCATCTAACTGGCAGAAGTTCACTCGCTGTTTGCCTGCATTGTGAATGTTTGAGAACATCCCCTACGCGAGAGGAATGTGAATAGCAAAACCCTGGCCATAAGAATCCAGGGGCTGAAGGAAGGAACATCACCTTCAGGGTGCTTTGCTATTTTGGTCTTCCCCTGTTGCCTTGTGCCTCACCAATGCAAGAAAGAGCAGTGGAGATGGTACTACTGAGCTTGCCCCAAGCCAGTACTGCAGTTTTCTGCGTATTTTCTTTAACATCTTTAAAGCCTTGCAGACAGATTGCTCCAGGATTGTCTTTCAGACTTATTGCTATGCACCTTTAAAAACCCAGATTTTAAGCTACATCAGAGTTCATAATGTTCATTTTGTACTTAGAATATTTCATAAGCTTACTATTAATTTCACACAGAAAAATACAGAAATCAATTGATGAAGGGCACTTCTATATGAGTTTACAGTGTACGCTCCAAGCAAGTGAATGGGGCCTAGGGTGGTGGCAAGGTCCATATTCAGAAAAAAATATATTTCAAGGAGACACACCTGAACAAAACCAACCAAAAAATGCAGCTGGTGGACCTCAAGGAGGTCCTGACATACATGGAAGAGTCAAAAAACCCCACAAACAAATCCATATGACAGGCTATATCAGTTTCTGTCAGGCAAGCACGCAAATAGGCTCCAGCATACATATTCTCTAGGAGTTTCTGTGGCCTCAGAAATTTTCTTTAAGATAAGGGATGTAAAAAATTAAAAATTTAAATTAAAAGTAACATGCTTGCCAACAGATGTTCTTGATTTTTGTAGCTGTAAGTCAGTCAGGGCTCTGGCCATGTCGATTTAGTTGCATCAGACAACTCTGAGCAAAACCTGTTTAAGGTAGAATATGTTCTTCAAAAAATAATGTTCAGGTATTTTTTCTAATATGTGGTGTTATTTTCTTCCTTCAAAAAAAAGTGCCTTATTGGCTTTATTTTGAAGTATGACTCTCCTTTGGCAGCCATTTGTCATACTAGGCAAAGTTATTTGGCATACAAGAGAAAGTGATGAGCTCCATCAAAAAAGCCCCCCTTCTAAACTTTCAAAAAAGAATATTCACACTATCTTAAGCATTTTTACACCATTAGCTTATGTGCTGCAAATGAAAGACAAATGCTAAATGTGGTGCCTTACAGAAGTGGTATGGTGAATAGGTATGCCATACGATATTCCTGTCATTGCTAAATGAATCTCTATTGTATCCAGGAAGCTGAGAGAGGTCTTGTATGGCTTTTATTAATAGAAT
The DNA here is from genome assembly GCF_030490865.1 of Poecile atricapillus. Taxonomy (NCBI): domain Eukaryota; kingdom Metazoa; phylum Chordata; class Aves; order Passeriformes; family Paridae; genus Poecile; species Poecile atricapillus. The sequence goes on from NC_081252.1 coordinate 41,380,884, forward strand.
TGTGATCTCTGTGGAATGCAAGTTGAGAAAATGTCTCGTGCTGATCTTCCCTACCTAACAACTGCTGCTGAGTGGCATTATCAATTGCAATTTGTTCAGATAAAATAAATATGAAAACTTTCCTCTAATCATTCACTACAAGCCTTCCAAACAGTAGATCTCCGACTGTGAAACACAGCATTATTGCCTATTTATGAGCTGTATTTTAAGGACCAGTCTCTTGGGACTACTCAAGTAGTTCTCAGTGTACAAGAAAAAAAAGGTAACAGAAAACTTCATAGTATTTACCTGTTTCTGGAAGAAGATGGAGACTCCAGTAGACTGAACTACCACTGTCAATGGCTTAATTTAGCCTAACTAGTGTACTGAGCTTTCCAAGGCAGACACAGCAAAGATGGGTAGCTTAGAATTTGCTACAGTTATTCAAGAGTAAATTTATTTAAGCTTAGAAGAAACCAGGGCATATTCACCTCTCCTGTTCTGCATGTATTTAAAGAAGCATACTATAAAGACAATTTCTGCCTTCAAATAACTTTAATTTATATACTTATAGAAAAAGTGAAATTTTATACAAATTTTTGTGAAGAGAGGTAACATCATTAAAAAATAGGAAATTTAAGACAAGTCATTTTATATTGTCAGAGCTATGTAGCTTGTCTCTCAGACCCCAGGTATCTGTATATGTATGTTACTAGCTGTTTGTTGTTTATGCTATGTTAACCTCTGCAATTTTTTTTTTTTCATAAGAAGGTTCCCCTCTATCACTTTCTGCTTGTACCTAAATACATTTTGACAATTGCTGAATATCAAGTTTACTTTTGATAAAATAGACACATTCTGCCTTATAAAAAAGTCTGAGTGGGAATTATGCCTCCTTCTATAAAGTTATCTGTAGTAATGAAGAATAGGCTCTTTCATACAAACCAAGATCTAACCAGTATTTGTTGGCAGACTTTATATCTTATAGACCCAAAATATCTGATAATTGATTAATTCTTTAGATTTGACACACAAACTCTGAAATCACCTCATACCACAGCACTTCTACCTCATCCCAAAGCAATAAAACTATAAAACTCATCTGAAGCTCCAACCCAGTGCTTCTATACACAGAGCACTTTCATGATATGACCAGTTAGCTGGTACAGTAGGAAGAGTCTAAAAGCTGCTTTTGACCCTCCAGCATTCATCCAGCAACAGCTGTGGAAAAGGCTGAGTTATAAACTCTTCACAGATCCGGAAATACCATGAGAGAAGAAATGTTACTGTGCAGATCACTGTCATTACACATAGTTTGCTAAGGAGCTAAATATACCCAAAGTTAATTTTCAAGCTAGGTTATTCTTCTGCATCAGTTTGTCGGGCACAGAATTTTAAAATGGAACAAACATATACTCACTATGACTTTATCCATTAAGAAAGAACAAAATGTTGACTTTTGCAAAGTTTTAAATGCAATGAATATATAAATGTTCAACACAATAAATAAACACTAGTCACCACAACCTATTTTCAACACAACTCTAGTCCCTGATTGCAAAGCACTTGGCTCCAAACAACTAATCAGTCCTTTCAAATCAATGGGGCAAGTGCATACGAGTAAGTGTTTACAAAATTAGTGCCAAAGTTAAAAATAACCCAGCAAATGACACCTTTATAATAGAATGGATCCTTTTTTCATTTCATTTTTTATGGTAATAATAACACTGACTTCACTGAAAAAAAAGTATTAAACTCCAATAACTTATTAGGACACAGGTCTTCACTTTAAGCAAATGTAAAAGACTGCAGAGTTCTGTCCTGCATTTGGTGCTATCCAAGCTTCTAACATTGTGAATGATAGAATAAAGTATTTATTTTTATGCAAGTAGTAGATGATACTAAACTGTAGATGCTACAACTGCTCAGAGGGAAACAATTCAAAACAGACAAGTAAAACGGAGAAATTGTCTGATTCCAAGACAGCATGAAATTAGCTGAAGGCCAGTACACAGTACTAAGAGAGGAAAAAGCAAATGTACAATACAGTGACTTTGTTTTAACATGTGGTTTACAGGCCACAGACTCTATCCAAAATACTTTACTGCTGAGGGGCAGCATCATTCCAGGGGGTATTACATAGGGTGCCATACACATGGCACATGACATAAGTGTTCCACTTGTATACAACTAATAGTTCCCCCGGTTACACTCATAAAGTCTCAGCTGGAGCACTCTGTTTAACATGGGAAATTAGACATCAGTAAAGATGTCTGTAAACTATTTATGAACTGGCACAAGTCCAAGAGAGAGCAACTGCAGTAACTCCAGGTGTTAGAAAATAAGACTTAGGAGGACAGACAAAGTTAAATCTTTTTTACATTATTCTAAAAAAAGAAAGAAAACAGCAGAAGTAGGAAAATGCATGATAATAGTCCTTAAATTGATTACTTCTCATACACAGAGAGAAATAGTTATATTTCATGTATTTAGTTTGCAGAAATAAAGATTTAGGTCAGTCTTGGGGGAAGTGGGAAGCAGTCTAGTGATGAGAACAGTAAAAACTGCAATTGGTTGCATAAGGATGCCGCAGAAATTACTATTACTAAGCATTTTAAAAACAGGTTAGCCAAACATTTGCCAGACAACTCATGTATATTTGATCCTAGAGCATTCAATTCACCTCTGAAGGTACCTTTCAGCTATACACAAAGGTTTTACTCAGACATTATTTCCTTAAACAAATTAATGTGCCTTATAATTAGTAGAGCTTTTACATGCACTATTTTGGGCTTAGCTGATGCTGAACACTGATCTAGTTCCTGTATTTCGATGCCACATAAACAGTATAATTTCTAATTAATTATTGTGACATTAGCCTTCCATTCATATACACATGAGATCCAAAGGATAGATGGAGTGTAGATTGCTGACTACTGAAACTTAAAATATTCCTGAAATATTAAGGAACAAAGTATGACCCATTTCACTACTAACACTTAGCAACAAGACCACATAAAGGAGATGACACAGGCAAAGCTGTCTCCTTATGTTTAGTAAAGAAAAAGTGACAAACCTAAGCAAGTCAGCCTTGAAATGTATGATCCCTGGGCCTCAATTCCTGAACTGACCTCTACACCTTCAGTTTGATGAAAGGAGATCCACCAAAAACTACTGCTCTGTACCTGAAACATCCTCAATTAAACAGACTTCCTAAAACACTTATTTTAAGTCAATTAAACTTATTTAAGCTTATTTTAAGGGGTCAATTTAGAAAGTATGAAATAATGTCGGTGCCTAGTAGCACATTATTTCCAAAGGTTTGGTTTTTTTTCTTCAAAATTATAGCATTCTATCCTAGCTAAGACATTACAATGGCAATAAGTAATTAATTTTTTTTTAAAAGCAAACCTGAAATACCAGTGCTAACAGAATTTTGAGAGTATGTAATCAGGTTAAAACTAGAAAATGAAAAGAAACATTTTCTCTAATTTGAATTACTTATGGAAACACTATAAACTTCAATTAGCTAATGATAGACGCTAGGCTAATTATCTATTTTGGTGGTTCTTTGCATTGGTTTTTTTTGCCAAGGTTTTTCTCCTACTTGAGAAAAAACACAGAATGGATCACTAATTAGGAGGACACTCAGTATTTAATTTTACAATGTAATGTTTCAAGCTGTTTCATGCTTCATATTCCTTATTGTACATCTTTTAGATATCACTTTTAACAGGATATTTTGTTACATGAATTTTATAAACTCTACCGAGGCATCCCTGTGTTTCACCACCACCAACAAATCAAATCCCACAACATGCTATGGGTTCAGACACAAGCATGTCTCCTTCCACAGGCATAGAACTAAATGAAGAAAAGATAACAATTTTGAGGAGAATTATTTTCATCCCAAAGAGTAATGATTGCTGCTGTTAGTCACAACAAACGGATGAATAGCAGATTATGTATGAATATGTGCTTACAACTTATAAATCCAGAACCAACCACTGCAAGCTGGACAGTGAAAAATGAAGGCACACTGATGTTGAAACATAAAAAGTACAATTTTAGCACAAAATAGTTGAATTAACTATTTTCTTTTAATAAAACAAGCAGAAAACTATAAAATCTACCATATGTTTGATCCTTTAAATCAATAAAAAACTCTGCTACATGACCAAAACACTAAACTGTAAGGGTGATAGATTTTCATCTTTTGCATTGGCCAGCTACTAGAATGCTTAATAATATATTTCTTTATGTATAATAGATGAGACTTTTGAAACATGACTGAATTACAGGTTCCTGGGTTCTGCAACAGGTAACACCATAGACACTATTTTACTCTCCATCCCCATGCATGTTATCCCTTTTACTCCAGTTTCTCCCAAGTCTCTTTCCTTCTGTCCCCAGCTTGTGTGTCAGTCTTCCCATAAAGAGCTGTCTTAGAGCTATCCAGCAGTTTCTGGCAAAAAAAAAAAAAATCTTTATTTCAAGTAAGGCCTTCCCCATTACCTGAAAGTATTCCTGTCTGTGCTCTTCCTATCCTACTGTAGTGAATATTATACATACATACCCACAGCCTCCCACATTTATATATCTGCACATATACTCACACACACACACACGCATAATAGTTCAAATTGTGTCATTAACAGGCTCAGATGTAAAAAACACTGAGTTTCAGAGCTTGTGCAGAAAACACATCGTATAAATCCATCTCAAGTAAATCTTCTGCAAAGTAAGCTAATTCCTACTTTAGGATTTAAGCCTTTCTTTCTGGATTGCAAATTTTAACACCCTCACACAAAATATCTAACTTTAGTCCCAACATTGAAGATTGAAAAAATCTTTTGAGTTTGAAGCCGTTTCTGGCTCATTTCTATAGTCTCTCCCATTACATTTAACTTGGGTTATGTCTTCACATATGTGGTACTTAGGGATGAGGAGTAAAGGCAATAAGAGGCAAGACAAGTCTTTCTGTTCCACTGCCTAACTCAGCTTGATGCCATCCCAGAACACAAGGGACAACAACAAAGACAAATGAGGTAGCAGGGATCCCAAGCTGAGCAAAATCAGGGCTCAGTCATGTACCAGCAAGCCACAGCTTAGAAGAAAGAGTGTTCTGTAATGCAAAAGAACAATTGAATGAAAATGGTGCATCACTACAGATGAGTTTGGGGCAACAGTTCTGCTAAAGTTCTGCTTGTGAACAGCAGAAGGAATTTTCACAAGAGCTTTCAACACAGTAAAATTTGAAGAGTTTCCACACACATGCCAAAAAGCTAGCCCTGACAAAGTGTTACTTAGGCTCCTGATAGGTGCCAAGAGACAATTTATTCAAACTACATGAGGACTATATCTTCTCAAATGAAATCACTATAAGAAAATTTTACCTTAATCAAGACATAATTTTCACAAATGTTTGGACTAGTTTCACTAGAGTGGTGCAAAATAATCATATGCCAAACATGGAAAATTTCAACTATGCATGGTAAGCTGGGGAACAGTAGGAGCAATTGGGAAAAAAGTCCTGTATTGGGAAGTATTTGGCAATCTTATTTTTATACAGCCATCTTAAATATAGGCCTCTATCCTAATAGAAAACTGGCTGTCATATTTCCATTTTTCTGAATTTTTTGAACTTAATATTAATCTAAAAAAAAAAACCAAATTAAAAAACTAAAAATTTCACAAAATCTAACAGCACTCCTACAGATAATTACACTACAGGTATTATTATTACAGTATTATAATATTAATATAATAATTATTATTATATTATTACAGATAATTATACAACAGATAATTTTTGTTATACAAAACACAACAACTACAGAAAAAAACCAAAAACACTCACATATAATTTAAAAAACTGAATGTAAAAGAGGCTAGCAGATAAGTAATTACCTGAACAACAAAATCCCCAAACAGTAGTGATAACAGAGTATGTACAAATATACCTTGTCCTTGAGGAACTCCATAAAATTCAGCAGCTATCCTTGCTGCTTCCTTACGGTTTCCTTTCACAATGTAGAAATGACTAAGTATAGCCAGGCTGATCTTCACAAAAAGTTTAAAACAAAAAAGTGAAAGTATAGTAAAGTAGACATTGGATAACTGCTGTGCAAAAGGGCGACTTTCTTCTATGACAGTCATTGCTGCAGCAAAATCTCTGTCAGTGTTTGGGTCAGGCTCTCAAATGTGTTGATAAGATCATATGGCTCCAGCCATGCACTCTTGGGAACAACTGGTCCCGAGGAAAGAAAATATCAGCTGGTCATGATGCCTGCTGCTCAAAATATGACGATTATTTATACTGTACATAGTACTGAGTTCACTACTGCTCTTGCTAGCCCGGTGATATTCATGTGGGACAGCAGGTTCCAAGATCCTGGATTGTACTTGTTCCACTTAAAAGGTCTGTTGCATTCCAAATTCTGCATTTCTAACTCATTTATTTACATGTTTAAAATACATTTTTGAAAGTATTATTATAAACCCCGGAAATTCATATACTAAACCACGTAACACAGATAATCTGTTTTTGCTAAAATATGTTCTCCTGCTGCTTAAGTACAATTGCTCTTTTCTCATATTTCATTTTATGTCAGACTAATATTCTTTCCTTAAAAAACCTAGAATCATATCAGTAAATAATTGAAGTACACATTAATATATAAACAGAGATTTAATATATACCAGCTTTGACAGTCTCTCTCATTATTTTACCCAGGCTGAATGAAAGTATTTAATATGCAAAGACTTCAGCACTATACAAAAAACAGTATTCAGAGCAGGTGATATGAATCAAACATCTAGATGTTTTTATGCATAAAACCTGGAGCACCTAAAATTAAAATAATTAAAATGCAATGGTAGATATACAACATGGAAAATTTCTAATAGTTATTATATGTATTTCATTGTGACACATATTATTTTAAACCTATGCCATGACAGGATTTATTTGCTGGCCAGTTTTAGAGAGGGGACTCTAAATTCCTCTGATTTTTTAAGAATTAACTTACTTATATACCATAAAACTATTACTCACAGTCATCAGCAGTCACTCACAAGTTGTTCCATTAGTGTGAGTAATTGCTCAGTAAATTGTTGAGTTGCAACATGATACAAACTAAGGAGCTGCATGACAGAACCAGATTTCTAAGTGAACTACAATCCTAAAGTATAGAATCATGGCAGCACAAGAAAGGGTCCTGCTCTAAACTTTTATACTTCCTTCTAAATTAAAAAAGTGTCTTGAATTGTAACTTAAAATACTCTACCCAAAGTAATCCAAAACTTTTCTCTTCTACCCAGGATTCTCTCATTTGGTGATTAGAAAAAAACATTTTAAAATGTTGGCAGCAGCCCATCAGGATAAAAGAGCATGATCTAAATGTCACTGCATTCAAAGATCACCTGACTTCAATGAACAGAATAGCAGATATTAATCATTATAATATAAAACCTGAAAGGAAAGGGGAAACAATAAGGCACCTCATCATCTGACTCTCAGACTAATTTATTAGAGTAAGAAGCTATAATGTTTTCTGGAAGCTAAATTCAAACAAACCTACATAAATGAAGACAAGATGATAAATAGAAATATTCTTGGAAATAAATATCAAGATTTTTAACAGACAGGAAGTGAATTGTGCTTGTCTTGAAATAAAAAGGCATTACATATTTTTCTTTGAAAATATTTAATCCACTTAAAAGTCAACCACAACTAGAAAACACCATTAAAGAGGAATTTGCACTGTAAACTATACTAGCTGGTAAAAAAAAATACAATTTTTTACTAATTTTCATTTATAGACATTTTCTCATCCAGCCAGAATAGGAACTGCTTTCCTCATACCATTATTAGAAGCGGGAATGAGTACTTAAAATGCCAAATGAAAATCCCTTTTTATATTTGGCACATTGTTATCCAACACTGAATTGAGGTGTCATGTTTTCCACAAGTATAAAAGGCATTATGTTCTGAGCTACCACTGCCAATCTCTGTTTCAATCATTAATAGAAATGATATTTTCCTTAGTAACACACCCAATATTGGAATTTCTTACTTCTTCCATATTTGTGCTAGTATTATTAAGTTTAACTTGATCAGTCCACAAAATTCCCAACCATCTTATGGACCTCTTTTATAAATTTACCATGCAGAACAAGGATAAACCATAATTATGTTATGGAAAGCTTTTTCTTCCATACGGTGTTTTACCTGATCCTTTTTCCTCTTTTTTTCATATTGTGCCATCTAATGCCTGCTTTCTCATCTGGACTTCTCCCACATTTTTTTAGCGAAAAGAATTATCTTTCTTTGTAGAGGCAAAACTCCAAATAGCAATTACCATAAATAACAGCAGGAGTTAGCAGTGCTCAGAATTCATCTTCCCATTACAATACTTTTCCCTGCTTCTTTTAACTGCAGTAGATAAATCACAAAATAAATTCCTAAGCTGTTAGATAGTTTTCTTCAAGTTGAATTTTTCTGTTAAGGTTCAAAAAAAAGTAAATTTAAAACTACAATAATAAGGCTATGTATGCATTTAGTATTTTGTAAGTGATGTTTCAAATAACCACACAGATTTGTAAAACTGCTTCTAGGAACATGAAAATTGAACAGGAAGGTTATTTCTGCATCAAAACTTGCCTTGTATCCTTTTAAAAATTTCCCTCATCAGTAATAAACGACATAAGGATGAAAAACTACATTAAATCATTAGTTTTGAGAATTCCAGTTCACGCATACTCATCAGAAGCTGGCAAAATTACTCTCACAATATTTCCTCTTTTTTTAGATCTCTATAACTCTTATGTGTCAGCTTAGCTGGAAACTCTCCCAGCCGCACAGAACCAAGTCTATCCTAATCTAAAAGTTCTAAAGTGCTACAGAAATTACCATTACAGCTTGTTGGCAAAGCCATGCTATGAGGCACCCAGTCGTGAAAACTGAGCAACTGCTTGGAAGTTAACGCCCACACGGCATTTTGGGAGAGCCAACAAAGTGAATGCTGACATCTGAACACAGAATAGCTGAGAGGAAGCCCATGCAGACTGGAAAACCAGAAGCAGAAAGCTACAGCTGTTGCAATGGAAACCAGAAAATAGAAGCATAGGTAAATAAATAAAGGATCTGACGGTCAATACGATGCCATGAAGGAGTGAAAAAAAGCGGGATGTAAGTGTCCCATGTTTTCTATTGCATGGCAATGTGAAATAACTGGAGTCAGATCTTGCAGCACTGCAGAATAATGAGAGCTTCCAAATGGAAATGCACCATATGTAAAAAATGTACAACATTATAAAGATATCAAAACACTTGAAAAGAGCAGTGGCTTAATCTGGATATTTGCATTTCCCATGTAGTTTTGACTTCTGGGAATGAAATTTCTTGGCCTCATTTCCCCTAGTAAAATGGGGAGTATTCGGAAGATAACTTCATTGCTGTTAAAAAAACCACTCAGATATCCTGGTGAAAAGAATAACTAATTAGGTATTTAATAAACTTTATTTTAATACAAAATTCAGATTACAAACCTAAATAAAATGAAATCTTGACTGTTCATTCACTTAATGTCAACAGCAGAAGAGATAGGCTGTAAAATTATTTTAGCATTTAGGATTTTATCATAGCACACAAGAAAAGACAAGAAAATGGCAACAAGCTACATTGCAGATTAACAATATTTAGATTTTTATTTTGTTTAAGAAGATAGTAATGTGGTGACAGACAAGGATAACCTTACCTTGACATACTAGCACACTCACTCCCAGCAAATAATATGAGAACAATGTAATTCCTCTGATAGGCTTCCCCATTTATAGAAATTAACTATTTTAATTCTAAAACCACTTAAGGAATTTTGAATGCTGGAATTTATGGTCTTAGAGTTCCCTTTTAATGTAGCTTGATCAGCTATCATTCCTCAAGAATATAATCTGTATAATCAAGATAGCAGTACTGCTGTTTATAATGACTATGAAGGGGTTCATTTCAGACTGCAGAGCTCAGATAAAGTAGCCTGGCCTTTAGTGTTTTGCTGTGTAGCAGGCAAGTGCAGAAAGAAAGTATTTAGTAGTGGCACCTGTTTGTGCTAATTCAAACTGTCCAAAACCTAGTGTACAATTTACTCTCAACCTAATAAAGTAATTTTTAGAAAAAAACAAAAACAAAACAAAACCAACAAACAAACAAAACTATGCTCTATCATCTATGATTAATTACATAACCACATTCATAAACTACTTTATTCTGGCAATTTTTCATCTATCCTTTAGAAGACCAGTGTGTTTAATTTTCAGTAAGGCAAGATACACTAGAAAATTAACACAACTGATAGAATGTTTAGTCTTTGAAGGCATTTTTTTAACACCAAAGTCTATAAAACCCCTAGAAATATGATTTTTTTGTCGTGCATGCTGTGTTGTTATTTTTGGAAAACATACTTCCTTCTATTTATATTTTTTAAAGTAATATATCTAAACTAAATGATAGAAGATGTAAAAGACTAATTGCATTCACAGCACAAGTTTCATTACAGTTAGTCTTAAAAGTTTTCTTCTGTATTTTGGAGATGCATATAAATGTCTGAAATTGAAAATGTTTACTTTAAAAATGAGATAAAGACGAAATACAGTACAAGGAGTTATTTGTATGACACTTCACCTGCATCTCTTTCTCCACACATAAGAGATGGCTAAGTATAGACAAGTTGATAGTGATCCTGGTTCTGAAACTTCTGTCGAATAACAGGTACAAGATTTTAAGACACCAGGCAGAAGAACAGGAACTCTTAGGTGCTTTGAAGCATTTATTATTTTATACATTATAGGCAACCAACCAGGAGAAATTTGTAAAGCAATACCCTTGAGACAAAGAGTTTAAAATTAAATCAGTAAGAAATCAAGTTTTAGAACTGAGTTTCTGATGTAAGCATATAATGCATCATGAAGGACTCAAAAGAAGAGAAGCATGAGCTACTGAAAAGGAAATGTCTAACTCAGTATGAAAAATTACCTGCTTAGTGACCAGCTGACTTGTACTTCAATGAGTGGATGAAATGCTAATCCTCAAAATTTTACCAACTTATCTAAAGCTACTGAATGTTATGTCATTTCCTCCTTGATCTATGTTCAGCAATTTTTTCTACTATTTTATATTCAAAGCATTTGAACTGAAGAAATCTTAACTCAGAGGAACTATTTTAAAATTTATTTGCTCATTATGCAAAATGTTACCTTAACATCAGACTGCAGACAAAAAAAGGCATACATACCATAAAGCAATATTCAAAAAGTATTAAATGTTCTTTTAATTAATATCATTAAGGATAGTATGCATTTATGCTTAGGCACAGTCATATTTACCTGAGAGCTACAAGAAATTCAGAAGCTGAAGTGACTGGAAAGCACCAAGCAGCTGCTGTGTCCTTTCCTAAACAGGAACTCAACTCCATTAGTACAACCAAAACACTACTCTTCATAAAATACGAAAAGCTAGCTGAAATACAGACTTTGTGCTACTGTTTTAGGGAATGAAAACATAAAAAATGAGAGTACACAAACTTTTGAGTCCAGAAAAGGTGACACTTGGTTTAGATCTGAACTCCTTTTTACTGCACCCTGTTGCTATCCTTCAGAATACTACAGAATTACTTAAGCATTATGACAAAGTCATACTATCAGAACAAAAAACTGAGAGTTGTGTTGCCAACTGCATGACACAAGACTGTAAACCAAACAAATGAAAGGCTTTGATCTCCTTTTTACAGCTTCTCTTCCTGAATGCCACGTCTATCCAGGATCTACACAAAGCATACAGCATGATGATACAACTCATAACCAAAGTTATGTTTCATTCAGATTTCTGCAGTTCTTATAATTCCTGCTAATAGCCTGATAACCCAACCAAAGACTTCAACCGAAAGTCTTTTTCAAAATGCAATGCAATGACATCCTTAGTGGCACAACAGGGAAAAATGAGAGTGTCTTAAAACATTTCTCCTCTTAGCTGAGCTCTGGCTTTTGACACCCATTCTACCAATCAGTTACATATTTAGACACCATTTGTCTTCTCTAATAATGAAATACAACAGTTCCCTTGAAAGAGCTTTAATACACAAAAATTTATAAAAGTTTTGTTGCATATATTTTTTTCTCTATATATTTTGGCATAGCACATTATTTCCATCAGTTCTTGAACTGCTCTAGAAAGTCCAAATTTATGCCTTTTGGTGGTATGATGGTACATTTTTCCTCCAGTGTATTAAAATCCTTGGTCTGACACAGTTTAGGCTCTATAAAAACCAAGTTATTTGAGTACATGAATGATGCAACCTTTCATTTCTAACATCATTAAAAGATTGCTTATTCTACTGCTAACTCTTAATGAGTTCAAAATGGTTTGACTGAGGTGGTTTGCCTTCCCTAGTAGTCGAAAATACTATTCCTATCTTAGAAAATAATTCTAGTATACAGACTTGTATGTCTGGATTTCCAGAGAATAGAATTACTGGTCAGGGATTAAATATCAGTCAGTCTCTCTGCACATAACAGACATTCTCTATATAACATGTATTTAAAAGCATTAAAAGTAACTCATATATAAGTGATTATGAAATTCTAGTTCTCTAACTTTCCCCATTCTTGAAGAAATAACATAGTAATGTTTAATCTGTATCCCTTTGTTATGCTCCTCATAATGGGGATAGATGCCCCTTCAGCTACAAGCCTTATATCAACCAATTCTGCTGTCACATTATCACATGAACATGCTTGATCTGCTTAACCAGTCCATCTAATCACTGACAGCAAAGTTCTACCCAGAAGGGAATAGGTATGACCAACAGCTTACAAGTAAATTCAATCTGAGTTCTGCTCGAAACATAGTAAGTTTATTCACAGTATTTGTTGCAGTCCTCTCTGGATACCTAACATAACTCAACTATTAAGAGTATTACAGAAGATTCTAAAATAAGTCATGTGTGTACTAAGAGACATTACTAAACCCAGAAACGTGTCAGACAGCAGGCATACACAGCCTGCTGACAGACAAACTCTAGCAAATCTTGCCCCCCAGAAATTAAAACAGTTACCACCTCCAGCTGCCCATTCCATTCCTCAGCTAAAGGTTCCTCTCTCTAAAAAGTGCCCCTCTCCCTTCCTGGAAATCAACAGGAAGGAATGTGTATTGGTACACTCCTCAGTTCAAAACCTGGCAATTTATATTGTTAATCAGTTAAAACTAACCCACTGGACTTTACACTGAAGAAAATGCTCACACCCACCCCCTACAACCCATTCTGAGACAGAGCAAATGAGCCTCTGGACAAATTCATAGCAAACTATGAGGGGAGAGTAAGTCAAAATGCATATACTTGCTGCCTCTTTGTAAGGATACTTAGACATAATTTCTGATGACCTAATGTACTGATATAGGTGTATCAGTGAATCTTGGGAAGAATCTCCTCATTTTGCACCTCTTTCCCTTTGTATAGTTCCCTTCTCGGGAAAAAAAAGTTATTTCCAACCATGTCTACCGAACACACATTTCCTTTTTGGCAACTAATTCAACCTCTTCCAGAGGATTGTGGTACCACAGGAGCTAGGCTTTTGGTATTTCAACTAGCTTGACCAACTAACTTTGCTATTTCTCTAGCAGGCAGTGCAACCACCTCATTAATTAAAATTCATGTAATTAAACCTAGTATTTTTGCAGTTTTTACAGTTAATCTTTTCCTTCATGAAAAGCAAAAATGTCACAGGTTCTTACAAAATAGATGCCTCTAAATAAAACAATACTTGTGCTGTGAATCTTTTGTCATCAATTTGAATTCCTTACAAAATTGTTAATTTTATTTTACATTATAGGCTGTTTTTAAATTTTCCTTTAACCGTTTAACTTTTTTCTTCAAAAAATAATTTTGGTTTCTAAAAACTGAAATTATCCATTTACTTTTATTCCCCTTTCTTTAAACTTTGTCAGGTTTTCTTCTTGACTAAATAAAAGTGGTTAAGTGGTTTAATTTTTTTTTTCTTTCTGTGTAAAGCATATTTTGGTGCCTAAGAATGTTGTTAATAAAAGGAAATTACATAGTCAATAGTAGGGATGAGAGTTAAAAGTTTATTCTGCAATCTTATGTCATATGCTGACTCCCATGGCTAGTGTTCATAACAGAAAGGTTTTTTCCATCCACTAAAATTGGTATCAGCTAAATGATATCACCATGACAGAGCTAGAAAAGCATCTTTTTCTTCAAGCTGAGGCATGACAAGTCTCTGCTTGGTGCTTTTACAAGAGACATAAAAATACATTATGAGGAAGACTTGCAACTGGCTGAGTGAATGAGGTTAAAACCCGGGTGAGGTGGATCAGTGGCACTCCAGCTTCCTGCCCATAATGCAAAGCACAGTCAAGTGAGAAACATTAATTTAAATCAGTAATGTTTGAATTAATTTACCTAACATGGTAGGCTAATTCCATATAGGCCATGGAATGGGCAAACATCACAGAAGCCAAAGATTAACTATGTTAGGCTCCAAAATATACTGACTTTGGAGCCAAGAATATTTGGTTCTCTCTGTGATGCAGCTTTTATTTTGCCATATGTTATGCCACTAAATGAGACAATGTTGTAAAATATCAACTTCATTCTGAAACCAGAAATTAAAAATTCCCTGAGGTCTTCTTGCTGAAGGACTCACAATAATACTACAAAGGCAAGTGAAAACTTCTTCTCACCTATCTTCTTATTCTGCATACTGTGTAGATCCAAAGCTAAAAAAATGGAGGTGAGAAAAACATTAGAATCAAATGCAGTCCAAAAAGCCTCTTCTCTTACTTACAGCCTTTCCACACCAGCTGTAAAAATGAGCCATCCAGAAGAGGTGTTAACTGAAAGGGGGCTGTTGCAAGAGACAGCTGATCATGCCATTTATTTTAATCTTCATCTTCCTACCCAGAGCTGCCTAAGAGGCTGTGTATTGCTACTGTCTGTTAAAGAATTAACATTTTAACAATTAATAAAGGACAAATTCAAGAAAGTATTTAGGCATTTATGATAAAAAAAAAATAAATCAAAAAGTACATACATGTCCCTAGATCACAAAAAAGGTCCTCATCTATCTTGGTGCCAAAGATGCCACAGGCACCTAAAGCTTCACCTGTAAAATTAGTCAGAACTTAAGCCCCAAGAAGGCTAAAGGTGCTGGGCTGAAGCTAACATCTCCCTTTCTCTTGAAATTCACAATATACACCCCAAACTGTCAGCCACCCCAAACCTTCCATCTATGGGTGCCATGTTAGAACCAATATGACTTCAGTGGGAAAACAAAGAACTCATAGCAATCTCTGTTGATGGCCAGTGTCAACACTTGCTATTTTGTTTACAGACGATGAAAGGAATCGCTCTGTAACTTGAATATCAGAGTAGAAACATGTCAACCAAAGAAAGCAAGCTACTCTCTCTCAAAAGACTACTAATCATCAGCTGCTGACAAGGATCAATCCTGTTGAAGTGCTGGCACTATAAAAAAAGAACACATGTTTAATAGATCAAAGACTACACAAAAACTCATTTTCAAAGTCAGGACTGGAGAAGGATGGCAAATTCTACATTTCAGACCTGCTGTCAATCCTATCTCTGCATTTTTTTAATGAGTTTGTAATGAAAAATATGACATTTCTTGAAGTAATAGCCAGCTTGAACACTGACATGCCTTGTGCTCTGCAGGTCTAGGCTTAAGGTCACTGCTTGGGCATAATAAATACCATTCCACTGCATTTTGGAAATGGTCTCCCAAACTCTTCTGCTTCCCCACGATCCTATAAATTTGTTTCCATAATTATAGTATTTGCTCAACCCCCAGTAACACAACTTATTTAGCTGACACCAATTTTTGACAGTATTATGTCACCATTCTTCATGAAATATCAGATTTTATATCTTTCATAGAACAATGTAAAACTTACAAGCAAATGGGTGTTGTGGATAAGTATCTCCCCCCTTCTTCTTCCACAATTGCCTTGTTGCAAAATTTTTTCCTACTTTGATTTTGCAGGATTATAGTCATTAAAAAGCTATAGGTTTCTTTATTCTAAAACAATAATAGATCAGTCCTTGAATAAATTACACCATCTGTCTTCCCCTGTATACTGTGCTTTTAAGTGATATTTATTTAAGGTTTCTACTAAAATAAATCCAAACCTCCACAAGCAATAGCCATATTTATTAATTGCTTTAAAAACACATAAATTTCGCTAAACCTTTTGATTTTGGTCTTTTGCAGGTACCTAACTACTGCTTTGGAAATTTCACTACTTTATTTCTGCAAGTTCTGCCCAAGAGGCATTTTTTTTATTAAACAGTAGTTTAGTATGAAAAACTCTAAACAGCAACTACATGAACTAAAAGCAAGAACAAAGGCAATCAAGCCTTTTTTTTTGTAGACATGAGAAAAAAAAATGGTGTTCACATCTGAAGTATCCTTTTGAAAGCAGCAGACATTTTATAACTTCTGAAATTATTAGGTTATAGTAAAAGCTTCCTTAATACTTCTAAGTCAAATATTTTGGGGAAAAGTACCTACTTTTCAGTAAGAATAATCCAAGGTTTCTGTTACAACAGGTTCCAGACCACAAATCATCCCAATAATTAATATTTTGAATAGCATAAAATAATAACAAGCCAACAAAAACCTTTACACAAGAAACTCTCTGTGCTGCTGAACTCCTTAAGAAATATCAGAAAGGTCAAGAATTACAAAATGCAAATCAGAAAAGAGCCTACCCTTTTTGGGTCTGTGACTGATTTCAATGTGGCAAATGCAGACACACAGAAACCACCCGCATAGTGGAACACAGGGTCCCCAAAGGAATGTCTCCACAGACACCTTCACATCCTACAGGCTAAACAGACGTGTGCTTCAGTTACTCAGTCTGGGGGGAAACAAAAAGCCTCACTATGATATTTTCCCTATTCCATTCCCTACCTTTATCTGCAAAGATCTGTCTTTCCTGACTCAGAGACCTGGCTCTTGTCTACAGGGAGGAAAAGAAACAGCACCATCATTACAGAACACAGGTATTTCAGAATGGCCTGACAGTCCCTATCCCTTCAGTCACCACGAGGCCTTCCACCCTTTCAGGCTCCTGCATCTCAGCTCCTGCTCCTACTCCCAGTATTTGCAGCACTGGAACCTTTGGGATGGGAAGAGAGAATTAAATGTTACTGAATCACTGCTGACACCTGTTGGCAGCCCAAAGAAATCCCCGTTAATCGAGCCTGGTATCGTTAATACAGACCAATACAGCGGTTGGGAACACCAAAAAAAATCGACCCCAAAGCATTGTAAAAGTTCTCATTCCCCTCCGGTTCTCACATCAATACTGTTGCAGGTCCGTGAAGCAGGAATGGACATCAAACAGGACCTCGGGAGGAGTTAGGAATCGCCTCACTACAGAAACTGAGCTTTGCTGGTAGAGATTTCAACCAAATCGGTGGGGTCAGGTGAAAGGCTGCCTCAGCCTGCCAACAGCGTGAGATCACCATGCCATCTGGCAAAGAAAAAGGATTCCAGAAACAAGCCCAGCTACTGAAGGAAATTTCTAAGCAAGAAGATTGAGCACGTGCGTAGCAAAGTGGAAACAGGAACATCCTGTAGGAAACAAGGGAGGGAATGGCAAATCACAGTACCAGCGAAAGCAACCTTCGCCTAAAACTTATTTACGCTTTACTGTACGAATGAAAAATTCCGGCGGAGCGACAAACCCCAGCTCCCCGGTGAGGGAGAGTGCCCTGGGAGCCCAGGCTGCGGCAGGCACTGAACACACAGCGCAGCACCAGCCCCAGCACGGCCGCCATGTCGCGCCCGGGCCCGGCGCCAGCCCCGCCCATCTCCTGGCGGAAGCGGGGCAGGGGTGGCCGGGGGCGTGGCCTCGCAGGGGGCGTGGCCTCGCCCTGGGCGGGCGGGCGGGCTCCCGGGAGGCCACGCCCCCTCGCGCCGGTCGCGCGCGCGCCCCTTGCCCGCCGCCGCCCGCTTCCTGCCGCGCCCGCCCCGCCCGAGCAGCGGCCGCAGCCCCGGCCGGGCCCAGCGGGGAGATGAACACGGTGCTGTCTCGGGCCAACTCGCTCTTCGCCTTCTCGCTGAGCGTGATGGCGGCGCTCACCTTCGGCTGCTTCATCACCACCGCCTTCAAGGAGCGCAGTGTGCCCGTCCGCATCGCCGTCTCCCGGGTCACGCTGTGAGTGCGGCGAGGGGAGGGAAGGGAGTGGCGGGAGAGGAGAGGGCCGGGCCGGGCCGGGCGGGGAAGAGTTCGGGAGCCGAGAGCAGGGGCCGGGGCGGGTGAGGGGCAGGGGCGGGTGGCCCCCGGCTGCTCGCGCGGCGCTCGGGGCTCGGCCTCCTGCGCCGCCGGCCCGGCCAATGGGGGAGCCCCACGACGGCGCGGCCGGGCGGGAGCCGGGGCGGCGCTCGGGGGGCGGCCCCGCCGCTTGCACCCAGAGCTCCCCGAGAGCGGGGCGGCCGCTCACGGCGGAGCCGAGCCAGCTGCTGCCCGCAGATGCGGAGAGGCAGGAACCTGCAGGAACGTGGAGTATATCCTGTGAACATTTATCTGGTCGAAGTACCTCTTAATTAGTTGGGTTTCTCCGTGGATAACCTAGCATTCTTTCTGTCCTGTGTCAACAGTGATCGGATGGCTCCTTCTCTGCGAAATGTACCAGGTGTAGGGCGCAATACTACATCAAAACGTGCTGCCTGCACGTAAAATGTACTGATGCAGAGTCGTGCTGGGTGACCTTTTTTCCCCAGTTTTGGTGTTGCTTCGGGGTGAGGTTTCTTTCTCTGAACGGAGACTTCATCACAAAAAACTTCCATTAAGTATGTGTGATGTGTAGGGCAGCAGTTTCACAAGCATTTGAGCAGCTGTTACAGCCACCAGCGAGTGGAGGTCTTTGCTCCCATTTTTGCCACGTGGTTCTTTACCAGAGCTCCACATGGGAATCTGGCTCATAGGACGCTTTATTGAGCTGCTTGAACTCAGCTCATGTTTTTTTGTCTTGTTGGTTTTGGCCCAGATTAGGGACTAAAGCAGCCCACTTTTGGAAGTGTTTAGTACCAGGTTGGATGGAGCTTTGCTCAATTTGGTCTAGTGAAAGGTGTCCCTGTCCATGTCAGGGAGTTTGGAAATTGATGATCTTTAAGGTCAAGGTCCCTTCCAACCCAGGCCATTCTGTGATTTGGGGATGATTCTGTGGAGCTTTGGGACCACCCCAAGGTATCTGGCACCAGTGGATGCCAAATAGCAGGACTTGAAAGATGAGATGAATGCAAATAAAGGGTCTGCCATCACCTTTCAGACTGGTTTAATACCACAGGATAAAAAAACCAAAACACTTGTGTTCATGCTACATTGAGGATTGCAACAGCATAAAATTAGCATAAAAGCATGTCTTTGAGTGTTATGGTGAGCTCAGCATATATGAGGCAGCATACTAATGTCTAATTTGGGTGAAATGTGTATTGCCAGTCCCTTCTGTGATGCACAGATCTGGTGTTACTGAGAGATGTTATACCTTCTGCTGCTTCTCTTGAATGTCTGACAAGTTTTGGAGATCCCAAGCTTAAAGCCTGCTACTCCACCTGACTGGCAGTGGTGAAGAGGTGAAGTCAAGTGCTTGATAAGGTTTATTACTTAAAAAGATATTGCTTTTTGCCAAAGGTTGGAAATTCATAATACCAAGGCTTATATTGTGAAGATTTGGTGGTGTTTTTCTTAACTACTATCTCCAAAACTGTTTTCTTCACTTGTAAACTTTTTTTTTATTTGTGATTACTAAACTTGGCTTTTAATGAAATGATATTTTAATTGACTTATTTACAAACTGGAATAAATATAATTACAAAGTTCATAATTCATAAAAAATTTGTTCCATGAGGAGTTAAGGTTCATAGTTGATTGTCACGATTGTATTCTTCTTTGTAGATGATAAGTTTGGTAAATTGATATGCTTTATGAATACATGTGGAAATATCTGCTATGTGTCATTTTCCAGTTGCTCCTTCTATTGTGATTTAGTGTGGGAACATCAAGTACTGTTGCAAATGTAGATTTATAATAAAGCCTTCCAAAATGATGTAATTTTCCAGAATGTAGAGGGGAAATAACTATTTTTATCATGCTGTTACTTAAATACATTACAGGAATAAATCTTGAAACTTGTGTGAACTGTGCACGTAAACTGTTTCATTGGAATGGTCGGAGCGCGAGAGATTTTGTTTTTTCGAGGACAGTTGATTTCTCAGCTGTCTCAATATTGACAGTGGTTACCAGCAGACTGCTATGCTGATGGTTTTACAAAAACAGTTTTACATATTCGGGGATGCTAAGACACATTTTACTAAAATTAAATATAGTCCAGCTTAGATACAGATTTTTTTTTTAACAGGAGGAAGTCAATAGGTTACTTGTATGTCTTAGACATTGTGAGGGCAAGGTCTGACATTTAAAACTGGGACACCATAATTTCTGGAAGGTAGGTGTTAGTTTGTAATGTTGATTACATTTTACCCAGAACTATTTAAAACAAAATACAGAAAAAGGATGAGGGAACTATCTAATAAGAACCATAACTTATGTACTGTTTAAGAGACAAATAATGAGAGGATAATCTTGTGTTGTGTTTTGTTTTCTCTTAGAAAAAATGTAGAAGATTTCACTGGACCTAGAGAAAGAAGTGATCTGGGATTCGTCACATTTGACATTACTGCAGATATCCTTAATGGAAAAAATGGTTTGCAAACTTTTTGGAATAAGAACCCTGATGTCTATTTTTGTTACCTTATACTCTTCAGATATTCAGGACTTTAGGGAAAACTAGCAATTTGTCTTAAAATAAAAATTTAAAGCAGCTAAAAATAATATTTTGCATAGGTATGGCAATGGCAGTGAAATAGAACTTAAACCAGCTGTTTGTTCTCTAGTCAATGACAAGCTGTTTAATGCCTGTTCTTAAAATCAGGCTCTATTGCGAAGTGCACTGGATCTAATAATGGGGAGTGCAGTTTGACTTCTAGACATTATTACTGTTAAGTGGAGTTTGTATTGGTGATTTGAAGAGTGAATTAATGGTAGGGTTTACATAACATGTTGTTCTGAATTTCATACCTAATGTAGGAACTGCTCCTTTGAAACTTTTTGTTGTGAGGCATTCAAAGTTCTGACTGTATAATGGTTGCATAGAAGTACCTGTATTCTTCTAAAAAGAAAAAAGGCATTGTAATCCTTCACTTGCTTACATGTTAAATACTCTAATCTTTAGTATTGCATAGTATGAAATTAATTCGGAAGTGTATGGTTTACTAAAAAATTTATCACATTGTTTTTTGTCCTCTTTCTCAATTGCTGTTGCAGTTTTGCAGTTTTTCTTTTGTATTTCTTTGCTTCCCTGCTAGTCTGGATTAAGCCTCTTTGAAAGAGTTTTTCTGCAGAAGTCAGTACCAAATAATAGGTGGCATCTTCAGGTGATTACACTAAACCGTGTTTTGCAACTGGTCTGAGAATCCTGGGATTTTTCCCTGTCTGCTGGTTTTTGTTATTGTTAGGCAAGACACTGATTACCTCTGTGTTTTGGTTTTGCTCTTTTGAAGGGCACTGTTGTGTGAGCAGACCACACAAAATACAACTCTTGATACAATACTGGATAAACAGGCTAATCAGATTTTTGCAGGTCTGTCAGGACAGGAATAAGAGGGTTTTTTTAATCAACTGGAAGCAGGAGAAGTAAGCTCCTAAGTCTGAGTTTTACCTCTGAAATACTAATACATATTAAAATCAGAGACTGAAATTCTAAAGTAGGTGCATAGACTTTTACACGTTGTGTATGGAGAGAAGCAGGGCAAGGCAGGACAGAACCTCTAAAAGAAATGTTCTTATACAAGGATTGGTTTGCAATATGTGGCCATAAAGATTCCATGTTTGAATAACTTCTACTGGTAACGGCCTTTTTTTTTTTTTTCTTTAAAGTTTCTGACTAAATTTCTCATACCTGGCATTAATGAAGCTTGCAGTATTTAGAGATGTAAAATGCAACTGTCTGGTACGGGTTTTTATTCAAAATTTGTAAAGAGATACAGGTACATGGACTGTCTTAACTACCAGAAAGAAGTTGTTAGCCCTGGGAGAAGTTAAATAAAATGGCAGTTAGAAAAAGGAACTAGGCAAAGAAAAGGGGAGCAGGAAAGGAAGGAAATAGTTTTCACAAACTCCTTTAAGCTTATTTAAATAATTGCTACCTTTTGTAAGTGATAAGAAATCCTATCAAGGAAAACTTCAGAACCTTGTTTGATATTTTGAGCCAGATGACAGAAAATGTTCAAGTAAAATATTTCTACCTAGTCTTGCAGTGACAGAAGTTAAATATTTAATTCTTTCCTTTCTTGCCCTTTGAATTAGTAGCTTAAGAACGTGTTTGTTTTGGATAAGTGAAAGAAAAAAAAAAACAGATTTTGAGCTAGGTTAGGGAATCTATATGTTCTTTGAGGTAATGGCAAACAATACAAAAGAGGACTAGGAAATAAAAGATTACAGCTAATCTCTATAGTGAATTAAAAAGTCTTTTCCTTAGTAGTCACATGTTATTTTTAAATAAGCAGACAGCTACTTAGAATCCCAGCATCATTATACTTTCTCAAATGGTAGTCAGCAGTTTACTGTTGATCAAAAATCTGAGCAGAATTTTGTTTGAGTCTAATGAGCTTTCCTTGTTGTCAGTAGGGAATCAAATTTACTAATTCTTGGGGTCCCTTCCAATATGAAATACTTCCCATATTCTAATTTCTGTAACATGGGCATTAAAGTCTCTTTGAATTCCCTGCACTTCACCAGTTTTGTTTTTATATATTGTTTAATGTTATTGTATTTGGATACAAGGGTTCTCTGATAGTATAAAAAATTGCTTTGAGTATATTTTTGGAAGAATTCTGTCATGACTTTTATGTCTAAGGTTTTATAATAGGTTGTCTAGCAGAGGATTCTGGTTACTAGCTTAGTGTCAAATATAGAACTCTTAAATTATTCGAGAAGTAGCTGCTAGATTTCAAAAACAGTAAAAAGAAATGCCTACCTAATCATTTTTAAAATGTGTGTTCAAACTGCCGGCAGTGCTCTGATTTATGAGTAAGATGAGGTGTGTTGAAAGGTAAGAGCTCACTGTAATGTTTATAGACTACTTATATCTAGTAAAAATAAAACAAGGTTATGTAAGTACAATATGGTATTTTTCTTAACTTGCATACATCTGCAGAGTATATTTGATTGGAATGTCAAACAATTGTTTCTATATTTGTCTGCGGAATATTCAACAAAAAACAATGTAAGTATTAAAAAGAAGTTTGAAGCAATTACCCATTTTAGTACTGCAGCTATTTTTAACCATTCTGTAGTTCTGCTGAGAAGAGTTAAGGCCACCAGCATTTCCTACTAGTCTGGGCTGTTTTTACTGGCCTTCATGATTATTTTCTTGACAGTTTAACTGTAGGCTAGGAAGTTCACCTCCATGAAACCTAACTTGATATATGCCCAGTAGAACTGGAGGAAAATAACACATACCTTGTGTTGCAGTATACTTACAGTAGTATACTGTGAATGAGTTTTTTTCACCTTTTCTATCTGTTTTACTTTTTTTCTAAATTTCTGCAGTTGGCTGCTGTTAGAAACAAGAGAGTGGCTTCTGGGCTGGCCTAATGTGGTGTGTCTTTTTTTTCAGAAATCACAGAAGTGGTTGCCCCTACCAGTTACTGTAGCCCCATAATTCATTCATAAGTCATACTTCTCAAAATAATTTTCCTTGCTCCTTTAAATTGGTTGCTATTGAGCCTTCCCTTTGAATAGCTGAACACCCTTTTTAATGATCTGATATAAGCTATGTGGAACAGCCTTTGAAAAAAAAAAAATCACTCTAATGGAGCACCATGCAGCCTCGGTACCACTGAACTCTAGTTAAAGCTGCTGTGCTCACATTGCAAGGATATGGTGAAAGCTTGGGGGTTTTCTTACCTTGCTGTACAAAACTGTCCTTTTTTTTTCTTGTTTTTTTTTTTAAGTGCCTTAGTTATATTAAATAAGATGGCAGATATTTTGTTTGTACTAGAATAGTTCTTAGGGTTTCTGTGATTTTATTGTATTGTTCCATATTTTAGATTTTTTTCCATGTAAATCACCACTTCTCACAAATACTGAGAAGTATTTTTCTAAATTGTTCTATAAAGTACTAAACAAGACTGTTTAGCATCTACTTAAAATAACAGTATAAAGTTTCTGTAATGTAAGAACTTGAGATCTCACTTTTTCAACTGTTTGTAAATTTTTTTGGGATTATACTTGCAATTCAAGTAGAGATTTCCATTTAAGTTGGAAAGATGTTAAATACATAAGCAGAGTTATGATAACACAGTTTTTAAGTCCTTCACTTGAAACAAGGTCTAAATAGTGCTTTAAATGTGACTTACCTTTGCAATTCAGAAGGAAACCCTGTTATGCTTTGTAATTCTGCTAAAGCATATGACTTTTTTAAAATGTCTTTCTTGTGTTTTAAGATGTTCCTCGTTGTTTCCATTTATTCTGAGCCACACTTCACTATGTAGTAGTATTACATTACCCTGCTGTGAAGCATTATTTTGTTAGTTATGGATTGCAAGCATGTACTTCAGGGGTTTTAGATGAATAGTGTAATGAAGGTCCAGTATCTGAATGTGACTTGGTAAGGTACCTTGCTGACTTAATTGCAATTGTGATTTTAGGCTCTAAATCAGGTAGTCCTTTGGGACAAGATCATGTTGAGAGGAGACAACCCAAGGCTGTCCTTAAAAGACATGAAGTCAAAGTACTTTTTCTTCGATGATGGAAATGGTCTCAAGTAAGTAAATATTTGTTTTATCACTGTTATTCATGATATCTTGATTGACTTACATATTTTGCATTTAATACGTGTGTTTATTGATGTGGGAAGGTAACTACATTCTATCTGATACTCTGTCATCTCTGTTGCATCTTTGATTGTTAGAAGATGGCCTTGGGATACAAGATATCCCATGTATTCTGTAGAATAGAAGATGATGAAATGAAGAAGTGCGAGATGCACTGCTGTTATGAGCAACAGGCTTGTGGGTTTCTGCCTTCAGTCTGTGTAGAATTGGTTCTGTCATGCAATCAACTCCAAAGGAGTCAAGTAAAAAAAAAAAAATAGGCGGTAACTACCTAAAATTAAAAAGCTTATTGTTCTGGACCAGTTAAACAATCTGTATCCTTATGTATTTAAAACTCGAAACTGTTAATTAAATCGGTTAACTTGAGTATTTGTGCTGATAGTTTTTGTTGCTTTTGCAGGGGAAACAGGAATATCACCTTGACTCTCTCCTGGAATGTTGTACCAAATGCTGGCATTCTACCTCTTGTTACAGGATCAGGACATGTGTCTGTACCTTTCCCAGATACCTATGAAACAACAAAAAGTTATTAAATTATAGTACTGAATCATAAGCAAAATATTTTTTATACTTGTATATTGTGGATACATTTTATTGCAGTTTCTTCTTGCACCCCATGCAACTTTTCACTGAAAGCAACTTAATTTCCTCAGGCTAGCAGCATAGGAAAAGGAAATGAAAATTCAGGGTTTTGTTGTTTTTTTCCTAAATAAACATTGAAGCTGAAGCTTCAGGGAAAGGTAAATTGCGGAATAATGGTTTTGAGGGGGGGAAACTGGGGATTTTTTTTTTCTTTTCCTGGCCATCTAAGTATAGATCTCCTTTTCTTTTAAATAAATATTTTTAAATCAGAAGGTAGTCTTCCTGTGTTTGGGCTTTTTAAGTACTGTGATAGTTATTTATTTTGTGTAGAACTCAAATATACCTTCTGGAGTTGGTTTCTGGGAGTGCCTGAAGGAAACAGCTGTTCCATTTTAGGGCATTTTTTTAAATCCACATGCAGTATGTTATAGTAGGCTAAGCTTGGTCCTTTCTAGGACTGCCGCCAGCTACTTGGAAAACTGATAGTTCATTATCTGTCAGTCAGCCTCAGATCTTGAGTGCCACTGATGTAGCCCACATACAGTTCTGTATTACAAATCATTTTAATTACTGTTTGCAATGCAGCAGATTGGAAGAATAAAAAGAAGTCTATTCAGTATGAGTCTTAAGACTTTAAACACAAGATAGAAGGCTAAGTCAATAAGAAAAGTAAAAGCTTTAGGTAAAAAAACGCTTTCTAAAATGGAATCTCTAGATTTTTATTGGGATCTGTTCATCAGGAGGAATGAACATGCTTGTTCCAGAAAGGGCTGAGACAATATTAGAGGGGACCTTCCATAGCAAGGAATAGGATAGATATTCCCTAAACAATCTGGGTAAATCTTTCCAAAGCAGAGGATTTCCCCATGGTAAGGTAGAATAATTGGGGCAGATTTACCAGCTTGAGTGTCAGTGAGTCTACCTGCAAGTCTTGCTGAGTGTCATGAACCAGGAAAGGTAGCAAGCCACATGTAGCAGCTTCCGTCAGCGCCTCTGCAGAAAAGGTGGGCTCTGTGTGGCTGCAGATCCCCCTGTGTGTGCTCCTTCCCTCAGCTGCAGCTGTGAATGCTGTCAGGGTTGGCAGGATGGAAGGAGCAGGGTATCAGGATCGCCTCGTGGCAATAGCAATGGTTTGTAGTGATTGACTGGTGCATTTAGGTCATCGGATATCCAGGAGAAGGAGCACGCGTCACTATCGCTGTCCTGGCACAGTCCATAACTTACATGTGTATTTTCAAACTAAGCATGACAAGGGAATTTATTACCAGACAGGGAATATTCTGGATGTATTGGGGACTTCGTAAAAGAGGAAACTAAAACTTGGGTTTTAATACTATAAATCAGAAAAAAGTAATAGGAAAAACGATGAGAACTTCAGTATGAAAAACCTTACAAAAGAAGAGATGGCAAAAGACTGGAGCAGAGTATCCCCCTTTGTTTTGAGCTGATTGATTTTGAGGGAACTAACTTGCTTTTAAAAAGGGATCTTTAATATTTGTGAATTATCCCTAAGTGACTTCAATACATTCTTCATGTTGGTGTATTAATCAAAAAGGTCTTGAAAAAAATTCCCAAAACTTGCTTTGTCTTTACAAACAAAATTTTGTTTAAGTGTGAAGACTAAAAAGTTTTTTTAACAATGTTTTAGGAGAATTTGTCATTTGTATCCAGCATATTTGCATGAATTTTAGTTCTCTGAACTTGTGCTGTTTTCCACAGAGTAGTATAATCAGCACATTGAAACACATACTATTTTTGCTGTGCTTTTATATCAAATATATATATGGCTCTAAAAACTGTTACAGAGAACTTAAAACTGTCATAGAGAAGGAAAACAAAATATTTTTAGAGATAATTGGGCAAAGTTGTGGATTTGTTTTCGTAATTGCAAAGTAAGTGGTTGGTTTTTTCATAAATGATATTCTTGAATTGTTTACTGAAGCATTTCTTGTGGCTTGGCATTCAGCCAGTTCCCTGCATTCCTTTGGCAGTACTCTTCCAATGAATATTATGTCTGCCTATTAAAGAGATGCTGTAACTACAGAGACAAGGATCCGCTGTCAAAGCATCAGGGAGAAAGCTACTTTCTTTCCTACAAAATGGTATATTCCTCCCAGCAGACAGTAGCAGAATTTCAAGACACTGAAACTGTAGCTTTCAAGTGTGATGTTTGATGCTTTACTAGCCTTTCCCTTTGAAGAGAAATTATGTTTGAGGTAAGCATTTTAGAGGGATGAAGAAGAAACCATCATGGAGTTCAAGTTCTTGGAGAGAAGAACTTGTTTTTATCCTGAGGAAAAGACCAGCATAGATGAGCACTTGATGCTGTAATTCTTGGTTTTTGCTCCTGAGCCACCAGGTGAGACAGGGTGTTGGTTCAGGGTTTAAGGAGGCAAATTCCTCAACTGATCTCTACAAAAAAAGTAAAAAGCCTTCCAAAAAGTCAAATGGCTGCTGTATTTTGTTCTGACAATTCTCAAACCATTCATAAAAAGGATGCGCTTTTGTGGAAACTAATGGCATTTACTTCCTCTTATCTCACACATCTCATAAAGTACTAGTGTTGCTGGCAGCTGATTGTTCTCTCAGCTGTGTTGCTGACTAAATACTTCTGGTTTAAGGAGTAATACGTACAGAAAAGGTATTCCCTGGCAAGTGATTTACTTAATGGGAAGAGACTGAACTGAAAATGCTTAAGATACATTTCAGATAATAATTTTAAAGGGAGGTGCTGTAGACAGTTCTTGTGTAGGAACTGAAAAATGGAAATTTTTAAAGTAGCCTGTGTTCCCATTTGCCATCAAAAACATGCAGCACTACATTGACAGCTCTATGCAGGAAGGGCAAAATAGCCTTGAAACATCTATGTTTAGAACTCTGCTCCCCTGAGCATGCAGTCTTTATTTGTGGGTGGCTCTACAGTTACTGAAAATAGAAAGTCATTTAGAAAATAAATTACTTCTATTAGTTGTTAATTCTTTAAATATGTTTCTTCTGAACAATGAAGTTAAAGCTAGCTAATACATTGCTTTCTAGCAAGATTTAAATAGAGTTCCTGCATAATTTTTTGATTCCAACCATTAAAAATGTTCTGAAAATTGCTTCAAGATTATAGGTTTTGCAGAGTAGTTCTGCAAAATGAAAGCTATTTAGGCTGAAAATTCAGGTATTGGAGAAGCAATCTTACTCCAAATTTGTGTCAGAAAATACATACAAGATAGCTTTGTCAGGCTTTAAGAAAAGTTTTTCTGGTTTATTTGTCTGCTTTATTTTGGAATATTTTTTTTCATCAAAACAGTTAAAAACTTATAAAAACATTTTAAACTCTTCATTCAAACAAACAAGCCAGAAGGCATATATTGTTTAGCCTGAAAAGTCCCATTCTACATGTATTGGTAAATGCTCATATTGCAGTAGTTACATCAGGCATCTTTTTATTAAACAAAAATATCCAAAACTTAGCATGAATAAGCCAAATTGTTTCTGGATCTTTTTCTGGTGCCCTCCAACACTTCCCTCTGACCATTTTCTCAAACTGGCAAGTTATTGAAGATAATGGGCTGAAGACAAGGCGCAGATGAAAATAAGTGACAATTCAGTAATAAGAATGGTCATAGAACAGTTTGTGTTGGAAAGGAGCTTTAAAGGCCATCTAGTCCAACCCCTCTACAAGAAGCAGGGACATCTAACCAGATCAGGCTGCTCAGAGCCCCATTGAGCCTGACCTTGAATGTTTACCTGGAAAAAAAATTCTTCCTTATATCCAATATAAATCCACCCTTCTTCAGTTTAAAATCATTATCCCTTGTCCTATTTCAACAAGCCTTGCTAAAATGGTAATACCCATCTTTCTTTAGGGCCCCTTCAGTTGCTGGAAGGCCTCAATTAGAAGTCCCTGAAGCCTTCTCTTCTCTAGGCTGAGCAGCCCAATTCTCTCAGCCATCCCTCTAGGCATCTGCCAGAATTTTTCTCTCCATCTCCACCCTCTCTTTCCCTTCTCTCACACTTTCCTCCCCCTCACTACCCCTCCCCCTGTTTACTCCAAGCTTCAACACAACTGCTTTTCTCAATCATTAATGGTCTAATAATGAAATTCTAAATCCTCTGAATTATTTAGAAAATAAAGTGGAAAAAGAACAACTATGGGATAATCACAGGCAGATTCACCTAGAACTTTCCTCTGCTTTCCTCTGTATTCCCTCTTGCTCCTTAGTAGTGCTCATGTAAATTCTGAAGAAATAGCTGGCACTCTTAAAATGGTAAAACTGGCAGAGAGAGCATACATATTTCCAGTGCTAGAGGACCATGACAGTGAGCAAGCATTTCTGTAATTTGAAGATGTGTTTGTACTGTACCACCTACTTTGTTAACAGCATCATCACGCATTTTGCGGTTTTAATGAAATGATTTCCAAGTGCATTACAAGAAAAATACACATTTAGTTCCAGAAGGATCCTGGCATTCTTAGGCCGTACTGGAAGTGCTTTTGCAAGCAGGTCTTCAAAACAGTACCCTGGGATAACTAGAATTGCCAATGTGGCATGTGATAAACCCACCACAGGTTCCACCAGCTGGCGGCACAGGTGGTTGGTAACCAGAAAGGATAATTGAGAACTCTTAACTGGGGAGTCCTTTGGCAGAACTAGGATTTGGATGCCAGGTGTGGAGTTTTGCTTCTGAGTTGCATTGTGCACAACAGGTGCAGTGCTATTCATTCAGTCTGCCTCCTTGCTCAGTGCTTCTTCTTGCTTTGTCGGGTTTTGCTTTCATTTTCCGAGAGACCACTACGGTCCTGTGTGCTCATGCTGAAGGGAATTTGTTGGATTTGGTAAGCAGATGAAGTTTCAGACTGGTGGTAGGAGCTATGAGGTGGGTATAGAAGATAAACCAAACTAATTTCTCAGTTGAGGTGTGAAAATATTTACGTTTAAGAATGGTTAGTATTAGATGTAGTTATGAAAGACAGACGTAGTTTCCGTGTGACGTAGTAGCTGAAGATTGAGATAAAACTAGCTTAGCTATGATTTGGAAGTAACAGTGATGAGATAGTGATTGCTGAAGTTT
The DNA here is from genome assembly GCF_030490865.1 of Poecile atricapillus. NCBI lineage: Eukaryota > Metazoa > Chordata > Aves > Passeriformes > Paridae > Poecile > Poecile atricapillus. The sequence goes on from NC_081252.1 coordinate 41,411,505, forward strand.
TTCTGGGTTTTGTTGTTTGTTGGGTTTTTTGGTTTGGTGGTGGTATTTTTTTGGTTGGTTGATTTATGTTTGTTTTTTTTACTTTGCTTATATTTCTAAAAGGTAAATTTATTCCTGTTTTCTTTCTTTCTCTTAGTTCTGAAAGAAAGAGAGGGCAAGGGTTTTTTTTTCTTCCCTGCCTTTCTAGTCCCCATAATTAAAATTAATTAATCCCCATAATTAAATATTACTTGTTCATTTACATTTTGCTTTAGGAAATTAGTATAGTAAGAAAGAGTGAAGGACAGTAGTGCCTGCATTCTAACTGCACATGTGGCAACAACCTACGTTAATATTCTTTTTAAGGACTGTTTTGGGTTTTTTTATATTTTCAAATGTTAAGATTGAAAAGTAAAATGTTTTGTATGGTTTAATGCTGTAATGAAATAAGTTAAATATTATAAATTTTATCAGATGTTATCTGAGCTTACTGTAAGGACTGCCTCATTTCAAAAGCTTTGATCCACATGGGAAGTGTCATTTGCCTAGTTGTGACCTCTCTGTATTGTCAAGTGTCTCTCCTAAAAAGGAGCATCTCCTTGGGATTTGTTTTTTCAAAGTTAATAAAACTTTCTTTTTACTTAATAGGGTATATGTAGAGTTTTTGACTTGATGACTATAATTTTTCCCTGTCCCTCACTTTTAAGAAGTTATTAATCAGAAATTTGTAAAGCAGATGCTAACATCCTCAGCATGGACATTAGGCCTCTCTAAGTGAGATAACTATGTAGGAATCCATCAATATTCATCAAAGCCAGATAAGAGGTGTCTGGGTTTGTTTGTTTCTTTTTTTTCTGGATACTTGGCATAATAGTAATGTCATGTGTTCGGTAGTAATGTCTCTATTAATGCTCTCCTGATTCCAGGATGAGAATTTTCCCACTACTATGAAATTCATTATTTTTTTATTAAACAATGAATGGGGAACTTCCATTTGTACTTTGTACAGCAAGCTGTTACCCTTTAAGGGAGATCCAATAAATAGGTATGCTCTATGTGTGTATCTGTTGTTCAGTGTAATCCTTCAAGAACTGGTAAGCACCAGGGCATTTCAGCAATTTTAATTTCAGTGCTGCTTATATTTCAGGGGAACCAGCATCAAACACAGATTTATCTGGCCACTTCTCCAGGGTGCAATGCCAATTTAACCCTTTCCCCTGGAGACCCATATCGGGGTAAATAAGTTGTTTTCCTGGATCCAAAGTGAAGTTTTTTGATGACTTGGCTTTTAAATAATTTTTTACCTTTTTTTTTTAGCTCTCTCTCTTTTTTGTATTTATTGTTTACCTTCTGTCAAAGAGAATTGCAGATGGTTTTCTTTCAGAAAACTGATGTACATTTGCCATTAAATTTGTGGTAATTTTTTATGCTCTCTTTTTGGTGGTATAGTAGCAAAATATAGTTTCTGTGTTGCTCCGTAATCGAATATGCACATTATGATATAGGGGTTCAAGAGAAACTTTACCAGGTTTTAATTATACGTAACTGGTTTTGTTGGTACAGAGGGAAAATAAAATAAAAACCAAAAAATGAGTGAAGGCAATAGCTTTTACTTTACAAAAGAAAATTTTGTCAAACAAAATTTTTTGTTTGTTTGTTTGGAATGAAGGATCAGCTTCTGTGGCTGAAGAAGGAGTTCTGCTCTTTGATATCCATATAGGGTTTGAGCAAAGGTCTGTTGTTAACTTTGGAAGTTTCCACCCCTTCTAAATTTTGTCCAAAAAAAGCTTTATATTTTTTACCACTTCTGTATTACACCAGATTAAAGAATTCGTACAATCTTTTAGTTTCTCATTTTCTTGGGTATATTTTTTCCTTCCTATTGTCTATTTGTGATCCAGCAAGATTATTTTAATTCTGGTATGCTGACCCTTTTGTGTTTCTGATTTGTGTTTTAGCTAGACAAAAGACCTTGTTTTACAAAGGTACATCACAAAAATCACAGGTGCTTGGATATTTTAAAATTCTAATTATCCATACTAAAAATTCATTAAATTTTAGAAAAAGAGCTGTGCCATGAGAAGGTGAAAAACTGAAAGCCTTCACTTGATCAATTCTGGCTAGTGCCCTCTGCTGCGTTTCCTAGAGAAATGTCCTTTATTTTCTCCCATGTCTTTCCTGGGACTTGAGAAGCCTTAAAAATAAAGTTTTGTAGCCTTTGTCACAGACTTTTGTAAGTTAGTATTTTAATGGGCATTCCTGTTGTTTTAACCAGCAATTATATTTTTTGGTAGCATGGCTGAAATATTACAGAATAGTGTAGAAATAGCTTTTTGAAAAATGTTCAATCTAAACAAAATGGCAGTGCAATAGCACTAAAATTGCTCCTTCTAATTTAGAATAGTAAAAATAATGTAAAGAAAAATCATATTGGGGAAAAATGATTGCTTTTCACTTTTTTTTTTTGAGGACTGGATTTGATCATTCCCGCAGGGAAATTTTGTAGGAAATTCTAAGAACCTGTTTTGAGTCTAACGAGTAAAAGCAATATTGATACAGTTCAGTTTTGAAACCTCATTATGTCTTGATTGATGTCTTGAATAATTTTAATCTTTTGTTTGAATAAATTACATATTCTAAAGCATCTTCCTTAGTCTAAAAAACAGAGTTTAATTCAACAATCTGCAATTTGTATATTTACCAGCAGGTGTCAGGCATTCACTTTACAAAACAATGGAACTTGAAAAATGTCCATTTTCACGGTAGGATATACAAGATATTTGAATTTTAAGTTTAGGTATATAATGCTATTATGCAGTCTTTTTACCTATTAAAATTGAGAGATTTTAATTTAAATAACTTTTCAGAGTGTTCAGATTTAGACAGTGGTGGTCTTAATGTGACATAATTTTTTTTTTAATATTTGACACATTTATGAATGCCATGTATAATGCAGTAAAAAAAGACGGATCAATTGTGTACAAGTGGCATCCTTGCATTTGTCTTCTCTAGGCAGTAAGTGGTGACATTTAAGAGAGTGCTGTTTAGTTATCCCTGGGATTTGTATCACCTGTTGCAAATGAAAAAAATCTTTACAGTTAAAATCCCTGACAGACTCGGGACTCTGGGATGTTATTTGTGGGTCCTCTACACATCTTTCATGGGCCAAACAAGAACCTGCAGATGACAAAACTACCATGCCACATTTTAAACTATATAGGGAGTGATGGTTGATTGTCTCACAAACACTTTGAAACCTAATTCATTGCAAATATAAATAAAATTTTCCAACTTGGAATAGTACGGGTAGAGATTTCTGTAGGGAATGAAAAGTCTGGGCAACATCATCTTCTTTCTGAAGCTACACTGTTGTAGCGAATATATTTAAGGCAATTTTCTGTGCATTTATTACCTGTTACATTTTTTGTATAGGAAACAAAAATATTTTTTGTAAATATTTGGGCAGTGGAGCAGGAATAGCTGTCCTTTGAAGTGGGGTGGTATTTCTATACAGATAACCGCAGTGACCCCGTTCTTTAAGGTAAATGTCTGTGTTCTGAGCACCTACCGCTGCTAAGTGGGAACAGCTGCTTCCCGAGGAGACAAGATACAAGTCAGTTGCTAATGCTGCAGCAACGGGAATCTCAAAGCAGCCATGGTTAAAAACAACAGAAAGCACTAGCATGAAATAAAAATTACTGCCTCTGCAGTTCCCACTGTATTAGCCAACCATTTTTATCCTCTCCTTACCAACTGTAGCCACTACAAATGAAAAGGACCAAAATAACTGCTGTAAGAAAATATTCTATTCTGTATCTATGAGAAAGAAAGGGGTACTACGTTTAACAGGGGCTTTTTTGGTTTTGTACCTTCCAAAATGTTGTGGGGTTTTCCCTTATGCACAAGAACTGGGAAAGTATTTTTGATCCGAAACAGAAGAGAAAGACAAAGATGATATTGGTTACAAATAGGAATCAATAGTGTTCATAAACCACTTTGAAAGTGGCACATGTTGAAAGTGCCTAGATAAAAGAAAATGGGATTACTTTTTTTGGTGTAAAAGACTTAGAAGGAAGTCTCACACATCTTCCACCTTTAATGCTTTGGCTCAAGAGTTGGTGCCAAGTAACTTTGAAGAGCTTACTGATCCAACAGTTTTCTGTGAATGGCATGTAACTGCTGCTTCATTCATGCAGAAAGAATCAGAGAGTGTCTGCTCATCACTGGACTTAGCAGCCTGGGCTGCTCAGCATTACTTTCTTGGCAATGGATGGGTTTGCATTCCTCTCATTTGGGTCTCTTTCGTTTCATTCCCAATTGCAAGAAGTTCAATGAAATGGCTGGCTTCAGTGGCTGAGTTCAAAGCCTAAAAACAACTCAGGGCATCCAAACTTGCTGTTGTGCACAAAATAACTTCTGGAGAATAGCAATATTTCAAGATTGTTTGATATAATACACTAACAGACAGGTAAAGTTAACCCTGTCAACCAATTCTTTCTGTAAACTTTGATAGGCTCTCTGGAAATGCCCTCGTTCAGATTTTAGCTGTAAAGCTGCCATGGGAGTGGCCAGTGCGGTGCAATCTCCCCAGAGCTGGGTTGCACACCACAGGGCTTGTAAAGCTGAAGGGAGAGACCCTGCCAAGGCTGTTGTCAGTTTGGGGTTTGACTGTGTTCATCTAGAGCATTTATTGCTTTAGCAAGATGGTGTGGGAGCATTTTCGCCTGTTCCAGGAGATTTGCAGTGTCACAGCGAGGTGAGGCTGTGACATCCTGGTTCATCTGACCCTCTGCTTGAAAGAAGACAACAGCACATGTATATTTCTTATCTTCAGCACAAACTCATTCATTTTTGGCTTAAGTCTGGCTTAAATTAGGCTCTCAGTTCTTATGTTTATTGTTTTGAAAGTACCTGGTATTGGTAAGGTCATGGCATGTAAGATGTGCACCAGGAGAAGGTTCAATTTTAAATGTAAAACCAGTAAAAATGCATATGATTATTCAGAGCACTAACAGCAAGGTCTGCAATCATGCAAATAGGTCCTGTGTGATCTTTTTCTGAAAGAGAAAATACTGACTTCCACTTCCTACTAATATAAAGGTCTTTTCCATTAGCAATATTAAAAGGTACCAACCAGACTGTTGAAGAGCTAATCATGGAAGTGCAAACACACAGTGAGAAATATTCTAAAAAAAAATCAGATAATAAAATTTATTTTCCTATTAAACTACATTAATGATTTGAATAATCTTTTATTAACCCTGAGCTAATACAGTGAGTGAAATTTCATTAGGGCAAAGTGATTGAGAATAGTTTATCAGCAGAAAGCATCCTTACAGTGTGTCACTAGATGGCAATGTAACACATGACACAGGGAGACTTTTGTTAAACTGTACAAGCAAGCTTTTAACATCGAGAGAAAGCAGGTTTTTGAAGCAGTTTTCATGGATAGAAGTGCATCAAATGAGAAGCTAGATAATAATATCACAAGGATGTTTCTTAAAAAACACATATTTATAGTCTTGGAAGGAGAGAAATGTTAATATTTGTGGTCAATTGTGTTTGAAGGCCTCAGTAGTTGTGGTGAAACAGAAATTGCACTACTTATCTGTTGTTTTATGTCATAGTGCTCCTTCATGAAAGAGCAACTGGAAAGTTCTTGGCATCTGCTGTCCTCCTGGGTAGCTAACACTAGCTGTAGGCTACAACTTCTTAAATCTGGCACTTCTTTAGTGAAACTAGACTATTCCCCTTATTTTCATGGGGTTTTTTTGGTGGGGGTTTGTTTGCTTCTTAACTTTCAGTCCCAACATTAGGAAAGACCAAATATCTGGGGGAACTTGTTCCAGGAAAGCAGCACTTGGCAGAACCTGATGTGAGAGTACCACACGCATGTCATTCTCAGAAATTCTACTGGTATCAAAGGGAGTTCCAAGGGCATAACACATGAAGGGTCTGCAACACAAAGCTTGCAATGACTTACCGAGGGGAAATGAAGCTTTTCAGTCTCCTTCACTTATCCCAGCGTGCCTGGCTATTGCACAACAGATGGGGTCAAGTGACCTCTTAATGTACGTACAGACTAGTGCCCATTAATCTTGAAAGGAGGTAAGATTTCATGGTATGTAAGGACTTTTTATTTATTTCCCCTTGTGCTGAAATACAGAGATGCTATGGGGAAATGAAGCTTTGATGATGCATTGCCTTTACACAAATGGCATATTATTTTAAGATTAAAATCACATCCCCCTTCCTTTTTACGGTAATAGATCATAAAGCAAAGTTGCACAAGATGGATGCATTTTATTTGCTCTTAAGGAGTTGCATGGCTCCAAAGTTGAAATAAGTTCATATTAAAGGGGTTCATATTAAATTCTTAATTTCTATGACAGCCCTAAAATTAAACAGGCAACAGCAACTAGAATTAAATGTTAGCTTTTTGTTGTCAGGACATTTGAAAATCTATATCACAATAGGTTTCTCAGTCTTCCTTACCAATGGGTACGTTTCCATTACTGTTGTTCATTCATGAGAACAAGGGAAGTGATGCAGGATGAGCTGGTGAGAAAATTTAAAGGAAACAATAGTAATGACTCACAACTGAAGTCTGTGCTTTAGAAATTCCCACCTTTCAAAGAAGGTCTTCTAAAGAAAACCCAAAGTAATGTTCCAGCCGAGTCAAAATTACACTGGAGAAACACTATGGCATGCAAAGTATTGTTTTCAGAGAGGCAGCCCAATCTGCTTCCACTTTTGATCTGGACTTTTTTTGGTTTAATGGCATGCTAAAAATTACTTGCCCCATCCATTGTCTTCAGAGACTGCCCTTTCTTTGAAGACTTACAGGAGCTGAATTCTGCCAAGACCTGACTTCTTTATCTGGCATTCTCTCTTCTTTGGGGCTGTATTATTGAAGTGTTTAGCACAAAATTTTTAATACTTCGAAAGGATTTAATACTACAAAATACTAGTAAAGTTTAATACTACAAAACCTTATGTCTTTCAAATGTTAAATTCAGTGTAACAATATGTTAAAACTAGCAGTAAAACAGCAACACAGTAAACTACAGAGGTTTGATAAATTTTATAGCTTAAATTTAATGCACTTTACATGTTTGCCATGAAGGAGTGATGTTTTCAAACATCACTCCTTCTGAGAAGTATTTTTCCCAGAAAGTGTGAACACCCCACTGGAGTTTCCTCAATGCTCTTCCTTGTGACTATACTTGGGATCAAATGAAGTCACACGCCTTACATGCATGATTTTACCATGTGAGAAACATGAATGTTGGTTCTGATGTGGTAGAATATTGAGCAAAGCTGTATCTTGGAGAAATTATGTTCAGTGTAGTAAGATTTTTATCTGGTGCTGGTATGTGTCTCTGCATATGGCTTCTGTTACATGACTGCTGAAAAGAGTTATTTTCTTGTGAATGCTTGTAGCTGTCATGTTAAAGGAGTCTTGTTTATCTGGGAGCTCAAGCTAAAGTTACAGAAGTTGTATTTTTAGTGCTGATTTGATGTGTATACAGCACAGAGAATGCTAATAGGCTAAAGTTGTCTGTTAATCCACTAAACAGAAAACATACTGTGCCATATACAGTCATATTCATGTTAATTTATCAGTGCTCCTTAACTGTATCTGGCAAACTCTTTAAACTGTCATCTGGAAGAGTTTCTAAATGTGTATGTGTTCTTTTTGCAGTAAAAATATATTAAGCCTTTTTTTATGAGAATATTAATGTTACCAAGTTACCAGATATTTTAGTGGTTGTCTACTGAAAATCGTTCCAAGACCCTGGAATGTGTTAGGGTGGGCAATATAATGAAAGAACAAACATAAACCATGGACAGATAAAGTGAAATATGAAATGCAATGTATTCAAAATCACAGAGCAATATTGCCTAAGTATATAGATATACCATAATAATATAATAAGTCCCAAAAAAGAGATAATATTTGAAAGAGTAGCTCTATAGCCAGACTTCTGTGAATGTTTCAATTCTGCATAACAGAATGCTTTTCAATTTTTTAAGTTTTGCTGTAATCATTCTGCTATACCTCTTTCTTTACAACTTCTTTTCCCTAAACCAGGACACCGTGCCTGCCCTGATAGCTAGTCCTGTATGCCAAACTCTCTGATCAAACACTAAGCTCAGTTCAGTGCATCAGTGCTTTGAAAAGGTTGTTCAGCAATCTCCAAAGAGGGATATTAATATCTTCCCATCTTTCCCTCTTCTTCATTTGAAATGTTCATTATGAGGGAGACATGGAATGTGGAAAGTAAGTGTGACTGTAATTTTTCTCAAATCTTCATTACACAGATGAAGTAAGAATGGAGATAAATTGAATTTTATTCTTTTTCACAGTGAGGAAGAAAGTTTGCTTTTCTTTCTTAAGTGAACTGCCCTCAGGTGTGACCTATTGCTTTTTTTTTTAAAGATGATGTACTTCCATTTCCATTCCTTTGTGCCACATGTGATATTGTGTAGCAATCCTTATCAAACAGCATTTTTCTCTGGTCATATTTTACTGATAAATTATTTAAGTAATAGAATAATTTTCTTCTTGACCATAACTTGCTGATGAGAGCTGTTCTTTCTCAAAGACAAAGTTGCTCTTTTTCAAAGGCATCACTTATATGCTGCCTTCTTTTGCACTGCTCTTCCTTAACCAAACCTATCTGGTTTAGCAGTACTGTGTTTTCAGTTCCCCCACAGCAGTGCAGGGTGTAAACCCAGCCTGCTGCTTCAGCAGTTTAGCAGCTCCTCTGTGCTCCTCACCTTGCCTCTCTTTTCAGAAAGATTGACAAGTAGTTGACCTGAGGCCTGTGTTGAGCCTCTGATACATGTGGATGTAATTAAGTAGCATGAAAGGTGGTCTAAGGCAAAGTACTGCTTTAATGGAAATAATTTGGGATGGAAATTCATTATATAGAGCTAGGCATTAAGCTGCTGATGAAGCTACTGATTGCCTGTATCAGGCAGCACTGGGAAGATGCTTGTGTTCCAAATGAGATGAATGATGCTGTCATGGCCTAAAACCTGACCTCTGCAGCAACAATTCCTTTTGAGTCTTCCTTCTACCCTACTACCAGCAGATTACTTCATGCTGATATGCTTGTCCTGCTGCTTCTTCTGGATCCAGCTCAGGGATCATTATGCTGTATAACACTGTACAGTGTATAAATATCATTCTGCTCCCTTGTGAGATCTTTCTGTGAGCTAAATATGCGTCTGCAAAAAGTAAAAGGCTAATCTGTAATCTGAACCAAGAAGTAAAGTGGGATAGAAACTCTTTAAAGGGAATATATAAACATGGAAACTGGTACTCTGTTTGTGTAACTACTGATTTTTCTCTGTGGTTTCAGACCAGCTATTTATTTACTATCTTTACTCATCTGTGAAAGAAGATGTGATAATTATTTACCTCAATGGAAGTTTTAATGGTTCATTACTTTGTTTTCAAAGAGCTCCATGATAGCTGAGGCAGACCAACATACACACAAATTTTCAGTGACCAGGACCTAGCAGCTCAGTTATGTTGAGCTCTGCCTAAACAGCTGTCTCCACTTCTTCAGCAGGAAAGCCAAGGGTGGCTTCGAATTGTCCTATCTCTCTTCTCCATGCCTGCCTTAGATTTTCATATTTGTACACACTTTTGCTCTGTGAAATATGTTCTATTGTGTCCTTTATGAGAGTTCCTGAAAACCTAGCTGGAAAAAACAGGTACATAGACCTAACGATCATAAGATCATTATAGGACAGTGGTCCTAATCCAAATGACTTTCTAAATTGTTTAAAGAACTGGAGAGTTTAGGAAGCTTATGATTCAGGTTTTGTAGGAAAAAACATGGAAGGCTAATCTGCTTACAGAGACAAGACAGCTAGCAACCCTGGTAGAAAAAAAGGAAAAATGGGGAGGTGCAGTTAACAGAATAATAATACTAGAGTTGCTTTCTAGCAAAAGGGAACAGAAAATCACAAAAAGGGCTACATAAGACCTGTTTCACTGGCAATGTATGCGAAAGTATAAGCTCCATTGTATTAGGAAACTGGGTGGTGTTTGCCTAGTGCTTGGAAATGCAGTTTTTGCAGGTAGAACATGTATGTTCTATATATGTCTTACAACAGCCTGTTCCTTGTCTTTCAGATACTATAAAAAAGCTTAGAGGTTACTAAGTTAAAGTTGCATTTGCTTGCCAAATAATGGTCATTCATTAGATCTCCAAATATACAGAGTTTTACAAGAGCTGAAATAAAGTAAGGCTTTGTGCATTTTTTGTATATATCGCGTTGTTGTTGTTGGTTTTGGTTTTTTAACACAAATATAAATAAGAGAATAACTGCTGCTGAATATTTGCCCTTCCACAAGAAAGTTGGCAGTCTCAGATTTTTTTCTTTTTAATTAAACATACTTAGTTTTGCCCATAAGTTGACAAGGGATATCTCGTGAAGTTAGATAGGTCCATTGAAAAAATCAGCTCTCCCAGTAAGAAATAAATAATGAGAAACACAGTATTGATTAAACTGTGTTAACAAAGTGAAGCTGATTTGGGATAAAAAAGAGAAATTACTACTCACTTCTGATGTAATGGACCAGATACCTAGCTCCTTAAAGATTACTTGATGAAATAGTTGTGGTTGCAAACAATTTAAAAGCTGCTGAAATGTTTGTATACAAAGGGTAATGTTTTAATTTAATTGTTTGGTTCAATTTAAGAAACCTTTAGGTTATTCGAGATATGAGAAAGATATGAATTAGTGTTGCCAATTCTTGAAATGAAGGCTGCTTTGGCTTTTCATATGAAAGCTAAAAGCAAAAGTTCTCTTGTTCTTCTGTAATCTTTAACCCAATTGCTTAGGTAATAAGAAATAAGGTCCCATCCTCCTCCACCATTTTTTTCCCCCCATGGTTCTAATGTCTCAGCATTCCAAAAAGGAAGAAAATAATTGTTCCTCAGGGTCAGCTCTGTCTCTCTAGACCTGAAACTTCCATGTATTTTTTCACCTCTGAAGTATTTTTAATCTATATGTGTTTTCTTCATAATGGTATCATGGAAAATGGGTAAAAAATGCACAAACCATGTTTTACAACAAACAGTTTGGAAAACAATATCCTAACCTTTCTACTGGCAATGTTTTCCCATGGTGCCCAAGGTTACATTATTTTTCAGCAACAATTTTTTGACTGATAAATCTATGGAATAGACTTAGGATATTGTCTACCCCTTACTATATATGAAAATAGGAGGAATCTCTAGTGACAACGTGCATATTTGAAATAATCAAATGTCTTCTGGTTAAAAAGTACAAATAATCAAATGTCTTCTGGTTAAAAAGCCAAATTCTAGCTTTCTTTGTGTATGCAAGTGTTATTCTTTTAGCCTTCTTATAAGAATAATATAAAGTTATTTTCCCCTGATAATCTGACTTTTAGAAATAGTTCTGTCATTGCTCTTTTTTTTTTCTTATGCTGATGAAATCTCTGCAAGTTCAAAGTCAAATGATGCTCTAGAGATGTTTCAACTGGAAGCTACCTTCAGAACTATTTGCAGAACGAGACCTGCGCTCATGAGTGAGATAAATAATATTTTTTTGAGTTCAGGGTGGCTCAAGTACTTGAAAGAACTACTACACAGAAGCATAAATCAGCCTTGGCATAAAGTTTGAGATGGAAAAAGTTAAGGGGGACACAGAAAATTAAGAAAGTAAATGAAACACAGAAGGTTCCATCCTTGCACAACCTCATATATATTTGCCCAGTTCTTGCTTTTTCCATTGCTGGTTATCCAGATGCCTGCCTATAGGGATGCCTGTTTTCATCTAATGTTTTTCTGGTTTGCCATTTATGTTCTCACTCACCTTTTCATTTATGTTCCTTCGTGTAATTAATTAAAAATTAAGCACACTAATAAAAAGAGAAAATATAACAAACTATGGCAAAATACATACTTTGAACATAATTGCATATTTGAGGATGTAAAATTCAGCTTGGGGTCATGTTTGCTACTCATCCTTCCTGCTGGCTTCTCAGTGAGTGGGTGCTAGGTACCCTGAAATTGTCCTTTAGACCTCACACTGCTCCTCCACTTTGTGCCCTGGTTCCTGAATCTTCCCCAACTAATTCAGAAGTATGTTTCCATCCTAAAAGTGTGGGGGGGTGTGTGGCTTTTTAACAGTGCTCCTTCACAGTTGCTTTCCTTACAAGATACATTTTATTAAGAGTAGTTATTGCAGCATACTTGGCACACATGTGACGCACAGGTATATGAGAAAATGTGTCAAAACACTTGTATTGTCATGTTCTGTACATACTATTAATAGATCAGTTCTATATGGATATTGAAATTTATACTTATGAAATGTTTTACAAGTGTTTCAACTGCTTTATGAAATTTGAATTGTATTACACTCATGTCATTAAACTTTGGAAAAGGACTTTTTTACTTTTAGATAACTCCCTTTTCATATTAAGCCATTTTTTTTCAAACAGGCACAGTCAATTATGTTTAAGATAGGAGTCAGGCCTGAGCACTCTTCAGTTGCAGGTCAAGTTACTTCATGGGAAATGCAGTTTTGGCATCATAACTGTAGGGATTTGTTTCAGATCTTTGAGCATTAAGTACTTAAAATCTCCTTTTTTAAAAAAATTCAGCCTCATTCAGTTGAATGAGAAAATATATATAAAATCATGTGGATTTCAGGTTGTGTTAGGCATGTCAAATATTTACATCATAAAAAACACCTTCAGATATTCTTGTTTATTTGTTTTTGCAATCAAGTAAGTTAGGGTTGTAGGACCTAGATTTACTTCAGATTTACTTCCTGCAAGCTCCTTATCTGGTCATGATTTATAAGCTGAGCCCTGAAAAACACTTCAGCAATGCAAAGTAGCAGCATTCAGTGCTGGAGACTGTGAGTGTAGGAGTAAAATACTTCTTATTTTTAAATCACTCAAAATTGTGTTTATAGACTTGCATGGTTCAGATATTTGTTGGCATTGGGTTTGCTGTTTGCTAGGATTTACAGGAAGTAAATGCTGGTGGTTTATTTTTTGCTGTTCATGTTAGCCATGTCCTTTCCTTGTGTTAGATGAGTTGAGGGTCACTTCTATACAGAATAATACAGATCATAGTGGAAAAAATGGTTGAACTTGGTTTTAATTTTTATGCCTATGCATTATATCCTGAGATAAAAACCACACAGTCACATTCTATGTGCTTATTATAGAGAGAATTATCTCTGTTTATAGCAGTCAATTTTTAGTTTTAAAATGCAAATTTTGTTTATGTAATCAACCTTAATGTTAGGAGTTCTATAACATCTTCATGGCCCAAAGCATCTCTCAGAGTGGCAGAAAAGGAATTTTTTTCTGTTTTCATTTTCTCTTTTGAATTCTTATGCAGGTTGTGAGCATTCTTAGGCAGTGCTGAGAGGACCCCTGAAGATCTTTTCATCATGATAAGATTATATCAAAGATTTGCACAAAGCAAAACTGTCTTCCTTCTGGCCCTGAAACTGTCTCTGTAGATGGCCTCTGAATAAAAGTATTAACATTTAAAATTTACATGGATGAATAGAAAGCTGACTAGTACTTACATGATTACTTGTTTCCTATATGTTTATTGTGCATTTCTTTTTTTCTTTTTAGTTGAAACTAGGAATCTCACATTGCACCTATTTTTTTGTTGCAAATTGTGTAGCTGAATGTACTTCTCTCATAACTCTTCAACTTCATTTAAATGGCCTATATTTCACATTAAATCAAACATGTCTGTTATTATATATATTCCTGAAATACTCAAAAAATTGCCATTGAACAGAAATTTTGTAAGCTAGAATTTCCATGTTTGTTATCCAGTATTTGTATTGACAATCAAGCTGCATATATATATATATATATATATATATATATATATATATAATGTTTAACTTATCTAATAATGAGGGACAACAGGTTTCATTATTTCAGACTTGACACAGTATAAAACTGCTACCAGAAACCTTTAGAGTTAATTTGTTGGTCTTTCTTTGGGAAGATGTATATTGCAGACTTTAGAAACAGCTATGAAATCCATCTGTCTGACCACCTAAGCATTTGCAAATCTTAATGTGGAAACATTTAATTCTGCTTTGTTTCCTGAGGTGACCTCGAACTTTTGGTGGTAACCTGCTAAACTGCTGCCAGGAAGGGTTTAGGAGGTGGTTGGGTGTACAAAGATTTCCCTTGACACAGCAGTGAGCTTTTCATTACAAAACTTGTAACACAAACATGACATAACTATCAGTCACTTGTTTTCATTACTAAAGAAAACAGAAGTGGCCAGAATCTGAAGCTGATATAATTTGCTGTTGCTATGTAGCTTGACAAATGAATGGATGGAGGTAAGGCAGAAGGACTACGAATCGAAGATTTTATTTTTTTTCCTTTTTTTTTTTTCCCCTAAATTTAAGCTTCTAGTCCTACATTTAAGATAGTTTGGGAACCTGAATGAAATTCGGGTTTGTATAAATAGTTCTTTACATTTGTTACTGAAATTATTGCTAAATCCACAGACCTTCATCTAAACTGAGACACTCATAAGTCATTCTGGACTCTGAGACTGGCTCTTGTAAACATGAAAACCCAGACCATTCTTTGGGATCTGAGAGTGAATCATGAGAAAATGGAGATACTCAGCATTACTTTATTAGGCAGGTCTAAAGATATTTATTAAGAAAATTTATCTTCTTTCCACCTAACATAAAAATCCAGATTTGTGAGTTTTATTTTCCCTCCCCAAATAAATCATAATTTTTTTAATTAAAAACAGAACAAAAACATAAAAGATAAAATTCTTACTCTAAAAGTTCAATCAAAACCCTCTCATTTTCAGTTCACACCCAATTTTAGTCAAAATTTCAGTTAAAGTAAGGCAAAATTATTGGACTAAATTGGAATACTTATTTTTAATTAATTTTTATGACTTTGAATTTTGCTGCTAATTTATAAAAGGAAGACACTTTGAGATAAGAAGTACTTCCACAGAGAGAAAAAATTCACCTTAGCTTCAGTCTAAATTGGGTAACAATTATTAATGGGTAGGCCGTAAGTGTTAGAGTGTTGGAATTGGCACCTCACAGTACATGAGAGCATATACAATGGCCACTGCCTTGCAAGATTTTGGGGTCCAGTGTAACAGCTGTCTCATGTTAGAACTTCAGGATCAATGTACAAATTTAAAGGGCACCCTAAAGCTACTCTTGGATATGGTTGAATATGGTTGTGTGAGTTTCTGACCGTTTCTCACAGACCACAGTTTGGAAGCTGCCTCTAAATATAGTGTCCATTGTTTCTCCTTGCATAGGAGGATGTGAAATAGGCAGAGAAAAATCGAAATCTCTGAAATTTATCTACCTGTAAAATGGCTTAATGACATTTCCTTCCTTCTCTTTAAAGTATTTTGAGATCCCTTGGTGAAAAATGATGTATAAGAACAGAATGGTAGTGTTTCTTGGTACTTCTGTCATAAAGAAATGTAATGTATTTTGCTCAAGTTGTAACGGCTTCAAAGTCTCATTGCAAAGGATAATCAAGATAAAAGAAACAGAAACATCAGCTTTTTGTTGCAAGTTATTGCTCAGACATCTCTCTCTGTAATGATAATCACAAAACCATGGGTTAAATATGGTTTTCTAGCAAGAATAAAAATTATACATGTCATGATTTAGAAGGGTATTGCATTAATGGTCTTGTGTGAGTTGCATTTGTTCCCAGAAGGGATGGGGTGCTTTATAGATAGCAGAAGGGGTGCTTTATAGATAGCAGAATTTTACAAAGTCTAGTAATGCTATAATGTGTTATTTTTTGAAGGTAGGTTTTTGTGACTGACATTGTTCCTTTTTTTTTTTTTTTTTTGAATTAGCTAGGAACGAAGCAGATAACCAGCTCAGGACTTACTGCTTTATTTAAGAAGCCATTGGTTTTTATAATTACTCTAATATGTAAATATGTTTGCATAGTTGCCCTACATGTATTAATAGGACTTATCTTCTGAGTGCTAACCTGAATCTCATTTACTTGTAGAATAAGCACTTCAAAAGTATGTGCCTTACATTGTAGTTAGGAATTAGGATTATTTATTCATGTACTGTACCTGCGAAGAGACTTTTTTAAATGCATCTATTAAGACCTGAAAAGCCCTGACTTGGATTTGAAATTAGTTCACATGCTTATGAGAATGGAAACTAAATGTGTTGCTGTTGGCATATTTTGATTTTTAAAGCTTTTACAAATGGAAAACCATACGTGGGTAATACCTGCATCATTAAAACTTCTAAAAAATTACATTTTATTGGGGGCTGATCACCAGAGATGCTTTTCAGCCTAAACAATCCTGTGATTTTTGTGTCTTAACATCTTGCTGTGTTGGTGTGATAATAAAATATGTTATATAAAGTTGTGGGATCCCTGAATAAGTTGAGGGTAAGGAGAACTCAAGAGACCCAAGGTAGGATCATCCCTGTCTTTAGGTTGCAAGAGATTGCCAAGGCATAAATACCTTTTTTCTCTACACTAAAGATGCTATTTAACATGGTGCTGTGAACTTTTAAGTAGTGCTTATAGTTCAATTGCTAGTACCTGATCCCAAACTCAGTTTTCCTTTTACAAAATTGTGTGGTGCAAGCTTGTTTGTATTTGGGCTGATTCGCTTGAAATGAAAACTGAAACTTACAGTTTCAGTGAAAATTAAAGCAAAAGCAGTTACATACTTGTAACATTGTATTTTCTGTCTCTGGCTGATTGAGCTAATTTGGACTGCAATAGTCTAAATCTTTTTTTGTTATAATGGATACAGACTCCTTTGAAGCACATCAGATTCTTGTGGCTGAAGTGAAAATTGTATAGTTAGTCCAAGAGATTTCTGTTTCCTGTCTGTGTTGGTGTACTTATTATGAATTTTAAATTCAGGTTGAGTTTAGAAATTAGTTAATGTAAGTGACTGTGTCTATCCCTTGTCTAGCTGTCTTAATCTCTTCCTTTATGGCACCTGCCACTTTGTCACCCTGAAGAGATGGGGGGTGACTTGTGATCTGAACTTGTGTGTAAACATTTGATCTTCCACTTACTTGGCTACTTTGTAGTCTGCATCCATCCTATAGTCCATGAAAGTCAATTCCCTCTTTGCTTCTCCTAGGTCTCCTTTCTATGATTAGAAATACTGAGGAATCATGGAGGCTCATTCTGAAGGAAGGAGGTTGATATGGTGGTGCCAAAGCCAAACAAAAAATTAGCCAATTATAATTCTTAAAATCTTTCTGTGCATGTGCCAAAGAGGTAAGTCGTTAGAAATACAATGGCATTAACAGTGGCTTGCAATCAGAGCAAGGTGCGATGGTTATTAGAGACAGAACTGCCATCATCATTGGCCTTTTCCCCCCTGCATTCCTACTGCATGTTAAACAAAGTCAGGGAAGAATCTTGAATCTTCCAATAGTGTCACACAACGAGTGATGGAAGTGAGTGAAGGAAAGGATGTGGACCTTGGTTCACTTTTAGAGACCTGAAGATATGCAGACATACCAACACAAGAAGTTTCTGTGGAAGAACTGTCAAGTCCTCTCTGCCACATACTTTACTTCATGCAGCCATGAATCTGTGCAGGAGCAACGAGCTATAGCTTTGATTTGCAGATTCATCAAATATATTGGTGATACCTGTTTTATCAGTGCCTACAACATTATTATCAAATGCATTGTTCATGCATTTTAATTATTTTCTTGAAAACTTAACAGAAGATACTATGATTGTAGTTGTTGCCTTTTGGTGTTAATTAATTTAGTTTTATAACATGTTATCTATCAGTGCAAATTTACATAATTTTCTCATTTTTTTCCATAGTTTTACCTGGAAAATTGATGATCAAGTAGCATGGCCCTCTAAATGTGGCATGCCTGTGTTGTTAGGTGGGCCTTCTCTATGAGCCTGTTCTTCAGTGAGTTTTTGTGTCTTGAATAAAAAACTATTTCATAACCTTGTTTTCAAAGCAAGTAAATGACAAAGGTTTTCATTTCTCATGCAGATTTAGGATTATATTTTCTGTTTATATTAACTCATTAGTAGAGTCTTAGGAAGGCTAATGCTGTCCTGTATGTACCACTAGGAGCAAGCAGAAGAAAATTAGACTGCAAAGGAAAGCTTCCAGGACTAATTTGATCAAATACACATTAGTATTGGGAAAAGTGCATGAAAGTGACAGCATCTGCTCAGGCCTTTACATTTTACTTGGATTTGTGGGGCTTAAGTTTAACATTTTTTGCCATTTTACTTTAGAATTTATGAACTTGTTATTAAGATATTTTTTAAAAAAAAAATTAGTTTGGTTTAGGATTTGTAAAATCATTTTCAGAATCTTCATCCTGCAAATAAAGCTTACTGCTTTTTAAAAAACAAATGAACAAATAATAGTGGAGCGCCATTTGTCTGAATGCTTACAATTTGCAACATCAATGTTACTAACTTTCGCAGTAATGAAGTGTTAATTTTTTAATTTCTTTTTTTTTTATATTTGGGATTATTTTACCTGTAAAGTATGTATTCTATATGGAAAACCTTTCCTAAAAAAATATCATAAACATCTTCAAGATGTCTAGGGCAGTTCTAAAAATTTTTGTACAAGCAAAGCTTACTGATCCTTTTTATGTCTGCAGCAGAAGAATATGATTTACCCATGTGCTTACAACTGGTAAGGAAAAATATTTCAGATATATTTACTTTTAATGTCTGTGGTTTTTCTGTTCAGAGTACTACTGCCCATAGAAAAGAACACTTTCTCATGCTTGCTTAATCACTTTAATATAGTTAAGGTGCAGCCTTCAGTGATTAGCATGGTATTTCTCGTTTCCTAGAGACCAAGTGCTAAGTCTATTAGACATTTCCTGCTATTCTTTTGAATTGTAAATACTATTCTTGTAAATTGAAAGGGCCAGTGTAGGGAGATATTCATGCAATTTCCTATCTATTAAAGATGTAGATTTGAGAGTGGAGAAATAAAATACAGTTTTTCATAGAAATTAAGTCACACTGAAGATGGAATTCACACTTGAGCATTCACAGGGATCAAATATTTGGAATGCGAGCACCAATTATTTTCCATTTCTCATTATCTGTTTGAAGCAAATATCAGCACAAAACTAAAGCAAATGGTGGAATTCTGATCTCTGTGATACTGGAGGAAAGTTTGTACTAACCCTTTTTAGCATCAGTGAAATTATTCAGTGGCATCAGTGAGCTCAGAATTTGGCCTCCTGCTTTATCTTTTTAGAAAGTGCTTCAGTATACAAATGCAGATGTTGTAACTCTTAAATTAAGTGATTTGGCTTGCATTTGGAATAGCAGCCAGTAGGAACACAGAGAGTTTACAATATACACAGAGCAATGTACACTGTTTGTAAGAATTCATGTTTATAGCTGGATGCAGCTGATTTTGGAGCAGGGGAGAATGGAGGGAGAAAGAGGAGGAGGTGGAAAAAGAGAAAAACGTTCAGGGAGGGAGCGAGGTGGGAGAATGAAATCACACAATCTACTGAATGTTAGCACACTGTGTCAGCCTGAGGAGGAAGAGGACCACCCGTGGGGAGGACAAGTGAGCCTAACCTTTTCTTAAAATTCTGGCTGCCTTCGAAATGCAGCATTCTATAAAGCAGCTGCAGCAAAGTTTCAACCAGACCCAAGTGCAGGTGTAAACTTCATGTTATCCAGACTTCAAATGCATCCTGTCAGCTGTGTTTGTATCTGTGGATCTAGAGCACATGACATGCATGAGAGTTGGTTAAACTTTGCTGGTGTATGAGAGATCAGACCTGCAAGGGCCTGCTGCATTTCAGGAGGGCAAGTGGCTGCTCTGTTATTTCTTTGCTTAAGGATTCTGACAGGAAAGAATGGAACTGCATTACAGCTTAGAGTGTGCAGAAATTGTTTCTGAATACAGCAATATTTTCTGAATTTACCTGCTTCTTGAACATGGAGCCTCAAACACTTTGACATGAATGTTTACAACACCTGGTGTGATTTTTTTTTTTTTTCTTTTGTCAGGCTTGTATTTTTAAAGTCATTCCCTTCTCTAGGCAGAGTTTGAACCCTTTACATCATTATACCTTTGTGGCTGAGTCTCCTGCAGAGACTATGGGAATCTAAATCAGCTTCAGATGGTTTGCCAAGAAGCTTTTAGGCAAAGTACATGATCTGGCTACATGCTGGAGGGAGTATGTCTAAGCACAGGGGGATACGTCTGTATTGTACTCACTTCTTACTCTCTTCCAGAGAAAATTTGTTGTAGTAATTTCTAAACAACTCACTTTAGTCAGATCCTTTTCTGTTGTGTGTGGTTTTTTTTTTTCACCTGACTGGAACCAAAAGAAGTTGGGATAGCAACAGCAGGATTATTTACATCAGTTCTGTCCTTCTTAAAAAAAAAAAAAAAAAAAGAAAAGAAAAAAAAAAAGGGTAATGACAGCATTGTTCTTCCTCTTCCACAAGGACACAAGAATTCAGCTTATTCGGCTTCCAGGCAGTCCTTAAGAAAGTGAAGGGCAATGCTTGTGCTGCAGTAAAGAAAACCTGCAGGTGCAGCTGTGTTTTCCTTTCAGGGGTTTTGACTGTGAAAGCAACTCCACTCTTTCTCTTACTCACAATGGGTGTGCTTTGTTCTTAGAAATAAATGTTGTCCAGTTTACAGAGTAAGAATGTTGTTTTCTTTTTTCCAGAGGCTAGCTGTGAGGCCTGGTTCAATGACGTCAATAGTTCAGTCTTCAAAAGCTCTTCCGTTGCTGGAAGTGGAGGAATGGTGTCTTCTTATAGCTCCCCTAAGCTGTGGAGAGAGAGGGGCTGGAAAGGGAAAGGCATTCAAGTGGCATCAGCTTTTCAATTGACAGAAGCACTTTCCTGTGTGACTGATAAAAGCCATGTATATAAATACTCACAGTCTTTTTCACTTGTTCTACATGGCACACTTTAAAATCATGTGCTCTGCACTTGTTTTGCATGCACTGAATAGTATGTGTGAACTACAGTCAGTAATTTTAGAAAGTAGGCAAGCCAGGTAGAAAAAGTGTTTTAGCGTGGTATGTCCTGCATCATAATTCTCATGTGTGTGTATACATGTGTGTTTTACCGCTGAATTATCTGGATTTTTACTTTTTTTGAAGGTAGATGGGTTTTCATCCAAACATTTTGTGGTTTTCATCCCAAGGTTTTGTAGCAGGAAGGGTAAAGAAAGACATAGGAGAGCTGTTGCCAAAGACATCTTGATGAACAAGAGTTGGAGGTACTGCAATTAAACCAATGTCTTAATTCCTTTATTTTTGTTTTAAAAATATTATTATATATTGCAACTGGTATACTATGGCTTTTTTAATAAATAGCACTTTTGTGGTAACAAGTCATACAACTTGTGCAAAGCAACATGAAATATAAAAATAATAATGCTTGTAACAGTACCAAAAAAAACAGTGAAAAAAAAAACTAAAAAATTACCAGTAGAATATTGTGATTGTTGTGCCTCACCCTTTGCACTATCTGTAAACTGTTTTTATTATAAAAAATTGTGTAGTCTGAATGGTAGGCCGACTAAGTTCACTCAAGGAAACTCAAAGGCAAAGATGGCTTCTTCTGGCTCAGGAGGTCACTAAGTTACAAGTTATCTGGAGATTGGAAGAGTATTCATGAAAAATATTACTACATACTTTATTTATTTACTTTTCCCAGTCATTTTGTTCATTCTGAGAAAAGGGGGCTGTTTGACTAGATGTTCCTTTGGCCTGTGCTTTTTTTTTCTCATGAACTTGGATGGAAAAGTCAGGTAAATCAACAAGGAGTTCTGGGTTTCTTTGGCTACAGCCTGAAGCTGTCTGCTTTTGCAAGTTTAACAGAAAATGTTATGACTCTGGAAGTAACAATAGAGCACTTTTATTATGGCATGTTGAAAAAAGTGGATGAATAAACACTTTCATAGACTCTGTGTTCTTGTAAATGTTTGAAGTGGAAAATATGGTCTCAAATAGTTGCTTGCAATAAATCTAGTCCTAATAAATCAGTGCTCTGAGTGACACATAATTCAAAATTAGGGCAGCTGGAAGTCAGCTAGCAGGGACTGCTTCTCGGCTCTTTCTGGGTAAAGATATCTGGTTTTTTCCCCTCCTCTTTTTCTCAAAAAAACATTTTCAATTCTTTTTATTTATTTATTTATTAACTACAACAGCATTGTAGGATTACTTGTCAGTAACAGTCCTACAGAAATAAGTGAAAAAATAAACAAAATTGAATAATTTCTGTAGGAAACCAGAACAGTTTATTTCCCCATTTTTAAAATAATCCTATACCTTTATTTCACACCAAGCCTTTGGAAATCTTTTCACTTTCTGGCACCAGATGTGTGTTCAGAGCGACTGTGTTTTGTATTACCATCCTGCACTGGAATATCCTGATATTAAAGAATATTTTCCTTTTCCCATAGATGCCAGCCAAGACATACTGGCAGTAGAAGAACCATTATTATGTGAAAATTATCAGCTATTGTGTACTTCATAGATGTTATTCCTGCCTGATAATAACCTCTTTCTTTAAGTGTGTGCCTATTGAGGAATCATTCACATTCCTGATCCAGCTCAGAGAGCTCTACTCAGACTTGTGTGACTCCAGATCATATTGACCCTAATAACGGCAGGAAAGTTACCATTTGTATAATTAAGCTTTGAATGGGACAGCATTAGGTGCAAGAGTCTGTCTTCTGAAGGTGGGAAGGTAAAGTAGCTTGCAAGCAATAGTAGAAGCTGATTAAGACAAGGACCCACTACTAGATCTTGACAAGCATGAAATAAAAGCCTACTGCATGACTTATGTTGCAATAATGGCATTCTAATATCCTTTCACGAAGATATTTGTTCAGATAATGCATGCATACTTTCTCCCCTCTATTTTTCCAACAAATGAGTGATATATTTTCTGTAAAAATGAAAAAACACAGTACTAAATGGATAGGCCTAAGATGATTATATGAAGTTAAATAACTGATCACCTCTACACAGAAATGGAAAATAATGGCAAATTATTCCATAGGAATGACACAGCTCTTTCTGATAGGAGGTTAAGTGATAATTAAGTAAATCGAGATGAGAGAGAATCACAGAAGAAAGCGATTGAGGCTGAGATGTTTCCAGTAAGAAGGGAATAGAGCAGAAGAGGAGGTTTAGCCACCTCCAGCTCGAAGATGAATGAAATTCTGCTGCCACAGTATAATTTAATTACTTGATCTTTTTACTTAGAATACTCCATAAAAGCATTCCATAAGAACTGGTATAGATATAGATTTTTCTGTCCAAGTCTACTTTGAAATCAAAATGCCATGGTTAAACAGTGCATCCCTCTCTGTCCCAAACATTCTTATTTCTATTTGGATGTAATTTTGTTATACCTATTCCTGCTTAAATTAGAAAAAGAAAAAAGTGTCTATTTGTATGCTTTTTAAACAAGCTGATGTTTCTAGTGCTGCAAATAAATTATACAGCCTAATCCCCTAAATGGGTACTTACAAAATTTATAGGTAATGATTGAATAAAGTAAAATTCCGTTCTTTATTTGCTTCTTGATAATTGTGGTGAAAGACCTACAGAAAAGCAATGAATGACATTCTCATGCCTGACTTCTGGAACAAAAAAGGATGAAAGCATGGAATTCTGTTTTGTTTCAGCTCACTGTGGTCTTGCTACTGACCTCGTCTAAGCTTCACTCCCGTTTCCTGTGGGTTGCACCCTGTGCTAGGAGGCAAACCGAAGCTGTTCAGCAGAAAGGGTTATATAACATAACATTTTTGGTATCTCTGAGTTATGTGAGACCCTGGGGTTAGCTGCAGAAGCTTAAGGACAGTTGAAGCTTTTGTGCTGACCTAAGGCCTGTTTGCACTTATGGCCCGGTATTTTATGGGTTACGGCTCTGTGTTTTTAGCAGCCTGATGGAAAATATTGTAAGTTTGTTCTAGTGTGTATTTCAGTAGTCATCCTTGCTGGTAAGCAAATTTACAACTTTATTTGATATGCTTAGTTGTATCAAATTTGTCTAATTTAAAACCTTCTCATGAAAGAAAACAGCAGATCTGCATAAAAGAACATCGGCATCCAGCAATTACACAGTTCTGTATTCATTGCTTAGGGTTTCAAGGACGATACAAAGTTACTTTCCAAATATTTTCATCTCTAAGAAAAAAGACAGCATATTTTAGCTGTCTTGTAGCTGTCATGGATTTGAAATTTCTGCATAACCATGTTTACGGTTTCTGGTTGTGATGAAAGCACTGGTATGTTCAGCAGCTGCATGTACATTAGTCCTTTCTGTTAGCTTGGCTAGATTGTTGTGTCCCTCCTGATGCTGTCTCCCTTCTCAGCTCAGTAGAACCTGCTCAGTTTTCTGTCAGGAACCAGCTGTGCTTGCACATGTTCTCTGCCATATTTAGGGAACAGGAGGAAACCTGATGCACTGTTGATCAGAAATAGTTGCATTGTTGAGGATTCTCATTGCATTGAGAAATAGTTGTAGCGTTGAGGATGATAGTAGCCAAAACCAATTTACTTTCAAAATTTTTTTTCTTAAAAATCTGAGTAGTATTAACAAATTGCCTTTTTTTCCCAAGGAAACAAAATTTTAAGCTTTATTGACTGTGGTACAGTTGTGCTTTTTTTGCTCTGACAAGCCAAGGTTCTTTCCCCAAACCTGTTATAAATTGAACGGGTTAGATCTTAACAGAATGCATTATGGCTGGTTTCAGCAGGCTCAGGGACTTTCAGATTTCAATTCTTATGGTACAGCCACTCATATTTTCCCCCTTCATTCTACATATGTATTTGGGCACTGCTTTGGGGTGAAAGACCATGAATAAACTCTCTCTGACATCTGCAGAAGGTAGTAGTTGTAACTCATGGTAGAGGTTACTGGTGGGACAGGAGGTTTGTATTGTGTCCTCTTTTCCTGCTGCCAGTCATCTACTTTTTATAGGCCTTTAATTTTAAAATAAAAATGAATGTACATTATAAGCACTTCCTTTGATGAAGTATACAAATGTCACTGGAAACAAAGTAAACTAATTCTATGGCTGATTTAGATTAAACATTCCATTGGAGTAGCTTTATATTAGGACTTGATTCATTTATGTCATAGCTCTTAACTACTATTTTAACTAATTTTCCTATTAACAAGACCCAAATGAGAGCTCCCAGGCCAGTCTTCAGAAAAGGCCTGAGATGAGCCTACTTAAATGTGCTAACTTTAGAAGAGCTGTTTTTCTTAAATGATCTCATTCTTGTAGGTATATCAGTAATGAAAGAGTTCTTGAAAGAACTTGTAACTAAATTTCAAACAACGTGGGAGGTCCCCCTCTAGGCCAATATTCTATGACTGATTCTATGAATATTCAAACATACTGTCAAGTCTGTTTTCTAAACTCATGTTTTTTTAATTCTTGTTGTAGTTAATACACCTTTTGTTCATCCTCGGTATTTGTGTGGGGTCTCATGGGATGGATGGAATTAACTTTCTTCATGTATC
The DNA here is from genome assembly GCF_030490865.1 of Poecile atricapillus. NCBI lineage: Eukaryota > Metazoa > Chordata > Aves > Passeriformes > Paridae > Poecile > Poecile atricapillus. The sequence continues at coordinate 41,437,060 of NC_081252.1, forward strand.
TCATGTGTGCTGTGTTCTAGATTGTGACCAAAACTGTGCTGATATCACTGATATTTTTGCTGTCGCTCATTCATGCTCAAAGTGAGAAGGCCTGCTCTGCTTCTCACCTTGTCCCCACAGGACTGATGGTGGGCAGGAAGCTGGGAGGGGGCAGCACAGGGACAGCTGATTTGAGCTGGCCAAAGAGCTGCTCCATGCCATATAACATCAGGCTCAGCAATAAAACTGGCAGCAGGATAGCTCTCCCAAGGTAACCTTTGCTGTAGGACTGGCTGGAGAGTACGTCTGCTTGTGGGGGGTGGTGAGCCTTTGAGTCACTTGGGGCTTTTTTTTAATTAGGTTTTGGTTTTCTTTACTTTTTAAACTGTCTTTATCTTCACCAATGAGTTTTTCTCACTTTTGTTCTTCCAACTCTCTCCCCATCCCACTGGAGTGAGTAATCAAACAGCTGGATGGGAGTTCAGCTGCTGGCTGGGGTCAACCCACCGGGGTGTATGTCAATTAAAAGCTTCTGCATTCTGTTTTTGTAAGGATGCTAGAATTTTGATATTACATTGTAGCTTAAAATTTAGAGATTTATGATCTTTGTACAGAGAGGGAAAGACCCCAAGTACAGAAATTAACGTAAGCCCTCTTTTCTTGTGCCAAATCTAAAATCCCTTGATATGGGAAATTTCTTTATGTGGGTAGACAGAAGTAGTGTCAGCTGCAAAAACACTGAAAGCTTTTGAACAAAATGGAGATGTCCCTAGAAACTATACTATGTTTAGGTGAAAATTATTATTTGCCAACTGCAATATACATAGGGTATGCTTTATTTCTTTTTTAATGACTATACATACACATAAGCCAAGATTAATTCTGTCAGTAGGTTTGGATTTAGTGTAAAACAAACATGGTACCAAAACAGTCACAGTGACTCTGCTTTCACATTATATGAAGTTAATTCAAACACTTTCAAACTTTGGAACAAAGTAATCTTGAATGAGAGGTGTTTGAAATACTAGTTCAAATTTATTCTTGGTTCCTGATCTCTCTGTTGCAGTGTTCAGTGGAAAATGTAACTTAGTAAGAGAAATGGGCCATTGTAGAGGTGAGCAGTAGCTTTGGAGGAACCTCCAAAGAATTCAGGTTAGAGCAAAATCTTCTGAACTGCAGTATGTATATCTTTTAAATGTATTGAAGTGTGACAAGTTAAGAGTGTCAGCTATTATTTTTTTCTCTTTCCCTCCTTTCTGTCTCTTTTTGATGCTGGCTATTTCTATAATAATCTGAGCTAAGTCAATTGTTGTCTGAGGCTGCCATTCATTAATTTTTATTTCTGCCATTATCATGCTCACTTCTTTAAGCAAAATGTAATCAATGTTTGTCTTCTACTACATCTAAGATTATTCAATGCAAAAAAAGTGAAAGAAAAATATTTGAGTGAAAATGCTTATACCCTCCACCAGAAGAAAATGTTCATTGCTTTGGTTATTGTGACATAAAAGTAAAGTTTGCAGGTTTGGGTCTTAATAAATATTTACTGATATAGAATAAGTTTTGTAATTCTGAGATTTAATTCAACTTTCCACCAGAATATTAGTTTATGCAGGTTACATCCAATCTCTTTTTTTTTTTTTTTTTATCCTCATCTCTGCTTGTTCTTGGCTGTGTTGTGCCCTTTACCTGGTTTTGGTAGGTCCTTTTAACCAGATCATTTAATGGTTGTGTGTCAAAGACCAGTTGCACTAGTTATGGTGGTAAAACTGAAGAAGCAGCAAGACAAATGAATGGGTGAGAACATGTCACATCTGATAACTTGAGTACCTTGCCACTGAAATAACTTGTTTAAATATTAGCCCTAGAAAGAGAGAAATTCTGGGAAAACTATTGCAAAGAAAATATATTTAACAAAATTGAAAAAGGAGAAAATCCAAATGATTGCAAATAATATTTGCAGATAGAATAGAGATATACTCAGAAAATGTGAATATAGAAGATTTTTATAACTAAAAGCAGGAAGTATGTGTGCTGCTATGGTTTAGCTCCAGGAATTAGGAAAAATCTTACAATCTTTAAATGTGCCAAATTTTCAGGTTGGAGGTACTAATAGAACAAGAGCTCTCTTCGTATAGTACATGACTCTACATCTATCTACATGTTTTTTGTATGAAACCTGTAATGTGTAATGTTGGGTCTCCTGGCACAGCAAATTCTATTTGTTTAAAAAGCTTACTCATTCTTACTACATAGGCCTCAGTTATTTGTTTGTGGGCAAAAATCTCTGAATTTATTCTATGCTGGTGTATTTATGGGTATCAATATACTAAGATCAAGATAATGGTAAAATAAAGCAGATTTTTTTATATTGAAAAATAAGGTCTTTATCCTGTTTGGGTTTTTTTGTTTGTTTTGAGTTTGTTTGTTTTCTAGTTTAGGGCACACATTCTGGGACACAGAGTTTTCAGTTTTCAAAGTTTAGCAACAGGAACACAAAGCTCACTTGACAAATTTATGCAGTGTTAAAGAAAATTGTCTGTCAGTTTCAGAAGCCAAACCCAGCTCAACTGATAAGCAAAAAATGCTGGATTTTCCTGATAACAATGTTGGGTTTTCTCCCCAGATCTTCTCACACAAAAGGTTAGAAGTTTGCAAAAGTCCATAACATGAAGCGTATGTAACATAACACAATTCACAAGTTTAAGAACAAGGTTCCCTGGCACATGTATGTGACTTAATACTGCACATCCTCTTTTGCATTTTTTTCTTCTAGATAAACCCAGTAGAAGAGGGTTTGATCTAAGTAATAAAAAAAAAAACCTGTATAAAATCCTATCATAATATACCCATACAACATTGGGATTTATTGTATTTAAAGGAAAATTGATACTTCCCAAGGTTTAGAAATATATTTTTTGCTTTTCTTAAGTCAGATGCAGCCTTTAATTGTGTCTAAGTGGATGCACAGAGAGGGTAAGAGACCATCCTCAGGTTCTGACCTGCAGGTGTCACAGTGCAGTGGTGAGGACAGTAGGGCTTCATTTTAATTTGTGTTGCCTTGTTGACGGATTAGCCAGAGCTTTCTTGGGTTACGAGCCAAGGGATCTCTTTTGAATCTGATTCCAAGGAAAACAGCAGGCTGTCCAGTTGATGAAAGCTTTGAAGGGGTTCTTTCTGGTTATTAGAAATAATAAATGGCTGAAAGTCAAGCATAAAAATATACACACTGCTGTGTGTAGTGTAATTTAAATTTTGTGTGGCTCATACGAAATAGATGGATATATAATATGATTTCATTAATAATTTTTCTCCATCAACATTAACAATAATATTCTTAATATGATAATACTATGTGCAGGTACTTGAGAAGGAAGGTATTTTTCAGAACTGTGGTAGCTAAGGAAGCTGTTTTCATCAGGATTTCTTTGTCAGCTTTTGATTGTGAATGACCAGAGGATCACAGCCCCCTTGCCTTTACCCAAGGCTTGGCTTTTCCTTAAGTGTACTCCAGAAGTCAAAGCTGACCCTTTAAAGTGAAGTTCTGGCAAGAGCTGGGGACAACAAAGGTCAAGCATTGGTTTATCTGAGTCAAATAGAAGTGGTATATGATCCTTTTTTCTTTTTTTTTTTTTTTTTCCTCTCGGCATGGTCATCAGACAAGTGAATTCTGCAACTTCTATTAGTCCATTATATATATATTTATGGTTCTGCCTCGCAGCCTCTTACTGGCCTAAATAGGCAGCATAAGCAATTTACAAATAGAGCCAGAAAGTAATTTGGCTCCAGGAATATAAAGACAGTTGGTTTAAAGATAGTTGATTTTCCTTCTGAATATGTTGGTAGACTGTTTTAAAAATGTATACAATGAAGTTGTTAAATATCACAGATATGTGAGTTATGAGGAGAAGCTGCTGCCTTTATGACTTCAACTGATAAAAATTGTTGCATCATTCTCCCAATGTTTTGGCACAAAATTCTTTATTCACAATCAAACATGAGCTTGCAAATTTCAGTTTAAGAACAGAGCAATTGCAGACAAGCTGAGAGAAAATAGTCTTGACTACGTGTGAGCCTTTTTAACAGGAGGGTGTGCAGATTGCTTACCTCTGAAAGCAGCTGCAGGTAGTTTAATGCTTAGATAAATGAGAAAATAATGGGAGGTGATAGATGAGGGGGTCTGTAGTGGGTACTGTATTTTGTGTTAACAAGCCCTGGCATTTTTATTTGGCAATGAGAAGACTCAGAACAGAAATAGGAATATTTATCACTTGAATTAGAAGTGAACGGGAAAGTGAACGACTTTTAGCAACTATGTAAAGACAGCACTAGTGTTTCATTTTCCCCAACACGTATCTTTTTAGTATAATTCCATCAAATTCTGAAGTGAATGGTTACAGCTAAGTGTAGTCTTGCTACTGTCCTATGAGCTTTAGGTTCTTTTTTTTTATCCTTACGAAAATTTTGATTAATACGATGAAAAGATTAATATAATAGAAGAAACAGAGAATTTAAAGCTGTGTTAAGTTGAATCAATATTATGTTGTAAATTCCCTTCAACCAGTGAAACATTCCAGTGCTAATGTCTGTAACATTGATTCTGATGAGGGCTCCTCTTTAGAATACCTAAATATATTTAATAAATTATTAGTTTTTTACTATATTTACTAAATCAATACTATATATACTAAATTACTAAAATTGTATCTTTTCTGGCTGAACTTTTAGGACTATATATTAAAAGTTTATCATTAGATAAAGATATAAAATTATATCATTAAAAGTTTATTCCTAAATTAGTATGATTTCATGTTTTCAGATTATTTTTTTTTAAAAGTTGATGCTTGATTAAAGTGGAGCTTTCAACTCCAAGCTGCAGTTAATTTTCAGAATTAATCTGCCTCTCTTGTAATTAAACTATACTCAAAAAATGAAACACTTGAAATAATTTGAGAAAGGAACTTGCTTGAAATACTTGATGAATGTGAATATGGTCCAATTTGGCAACCACAACTAAATAAAGAAACAGGCTTGTAACTGCTCCCCCCTCTTCTCCATTAACTGTGACTAAGAGGGAGTGTTTTCTTCTTCACAATAAGAGGAAATCTCATTTGTTACATGGCAACTTTTAATGTTATCTCTGTAAGCACTGCTTAAAGACAAATTACAATACCAAACACTGATTTAATGGAAAAAACATGTATTGAACATGGGAAAAATGTATAGTTTGGTCCTATGAAAGTCTCTCAAGGTTTTTTTAGGTAACCTGTTCTGTATTAAAAATTAAAGACTTGAAGAAATAGTTTTCTTTCATGTCCTCAAAGTGTTTTCAACAGATGTTCTATGTTTCATCTTGTAAGAGAAACTTTAAAGCCATCTGTGGTGTTGTAAAGATTGAGGATAGTGACAGAAAATTAAAGCTTTAATTTTAAATTTTGGAAGAGGATCTTGGAACTAGTCCTGTTGCATATATTGTAATCCAAGAAGAGTTTGCCACTGATTTTAGTAAGTCTTGAATGAAACTATGAGTCTCTAGTCAGTGCATCCAAAACCACAGTCCATTAGCTATGACAGTTTAAGGAAAATTTAAAGACATAACACTTCTTAATATCAATAGTATATATATTGCATAGTACTCATTCATTATGAAAAATCACACTGAATGATGTGGCAAATAATTGTCAATACAGAAGCTTGCTTTGTAGATAACATGTAATAATTGTTTTAATCTGAATTTCTGATCCAATATATACTTCTGGAAATACTTAAATAATCTTTTGTGATACATAACATTTTTACTTAGATTAATGTTAACTCCATTCTTAGTTCTTTTTGAGCTTTACTATGTTCTGCCAGTGGCATTTAGCCTGTACATACGTCTGGTTCTATTTCTGGAATATGAAGGGTTTTATTCTTTCAACAACATATGGGCTTATAGAGATAAATATTACCACCTTCTATTGGAAATAGTTTTCTATAGGATTCAAGTGTTCTTTTCAATTTCTTTTTGACTTTGTCAAATTGATTTATGATATATTCTGTAAGATATATGGACACTTAGGAGATTTCACTAGAATAAAGTAAAGATAAAACGCGAAAATATCTTTAGACAATAGAAAATGAAGTAAAAGCACACTGTAATGTAAGTGCAGCATGGAACAGTTGTGTGAACATGATCCAGAAGTTATTTCAGTGCTCTACTGTGTATTTTTTTCATTTAAGTACTCAGATTTCTTTTCAGGGCAAATTTTACTTTCAATTTTCTTGTTTTGTAGTATAAAACTTGAAAGCAATTTCACACCCATATAAGATTTTATTCCTCTCATAGTTGCAACTTGTTGATGCACATTGTTAAACTTAACATTTCCTCACAAAAGAATCTATGTTGATTCTTTTAAGTAATAGGGGAGTTGCTGTATTGTTTTAATGCTGTTTAAATTTGCAGTCAGTAATTAATAGAAATAAAATAAAACATTAACTTTGATTTTTTTGTCTGTGAAATACTGTTTCAGAGAAGATATTAAAATAAATGGAAATATATTAGAAGTAATGTCTTGAACCTTGTCTGATCACTGAAAGGGAGCTCATCTATTAGCAGCAGGAGTCTATATAGATAGAAGATGCTTTGATACTTTTCTTTTTTTTTTCTTGACTATATTCTTCAGAAGGTAACAGAAGATAAATGTAAATATTGCCAGATTTAGATGCCCTCTCAGCAAATCGCATTGATATATGGAGCTTGTATTAGAAAAGGTGAAAACGAACACATGATACAAATAACCAGAAAAACAATCTGATAAATCAACTTCCAGAGCTGAACCCAAATAAATTTTACAGCAATAAATTAGATTCATTACTTTGGTGAGCAGTAAAACTTGTTTTTCTGCTTCTTGCAACTGAATCAGAAGCAATCTTTATTTTTAGAGGAATATATTCTATAACAGAAATCACAGAAAGACATAAAAATTAGGTCTTCAAAACATATCAGCAGTTTAGTGTGTTCTCTTACCCCAAAGTATCATTTATATATATCTTCCTTGATGAATTTTTAAGATTAATCTGGGCCCAGAACTCCAGCATCCCTAGACAGTTAGTTCTAATGTTTTGCAATTCATACTTTTAGAAGCTACTTTTTTGAAACTGAAATCTTGTTGACTTATCTCTATTTTACAATCTTCTTAAAAATGATATTGCGGTTTATTTTTCTATCCTATGATCATCCAAATTTTAAAAAAAATCTCAAAGGCATCTGCTCTGATGCATTTAAAGGATGTTGTGTTGGCTGAGCAATGCTTCTTGTTCCAGCTCATTCTCATGAATTTTAATTCTTTCAGTCTTGTTTTATAGTGATTTTACTCTAATCCTTCTTGCTGCTAGTGAGAGTAACACAGGTTAAAATTATGCCAATCCGTAAAACCTAAAATATTGGCCATTCTTGTTCCTTGTTCAACACAAGTGAAATATTTTAAAAGCATTAATGCAGAGAGTCTAGAAAAAGATTGATTTTTTCCAAATGAAAGCTTATTGATATCCATACTGTTGGAAGCAGAAAAGTTTGCTCTGCATGGAATTGCATTTTCTACCTAGCCATATCAGCAATCCTTGGTAAGACTGGTAGGGCTTCAAAAATAAGAAAAAGTAATGTCTGTGGATTTAAGCAATAAGGATTATTATGAAACCAGGACCCTAGAAAACATGCTCTCTATTAGATGACTGTTCTAAAGAATGAGATCCTTTAAAGGTCTTCACATTCTTAGAAAAAAATCTGTTTTCCAAAGGAGAAAAGTATTCACAAATCCTTATTTGGATAAAATAGTAGAAATTAAATATAGTAGAAACTAAAATAGTAGAAAATAGTAGAAACTTTTTTGCCCTGGATTCTCCTTTTGCATCAATAGAGAGGTAGACAGATATCTCTTGTGTTCTTTGTAGTAAGACTTGCCATAAATTCAGTTTTCAATTGTTTTATTAGTAATGTTTCAGAAAACCATGTGACTGGCACTTGTTTTTGTAGGTTATCTACTTGTCACCACCACGTTCGGCCCTTAATCTTAAAATATTTATCACACCTCCAACATTTTACCTAAATTTGAAATATTAAACATTTTAAAAAAGAAATATTAAGTATTTTAAAGTATTGTTTTTAATTATTAGCTAACTATATTTTACCACTTTAAAATGCAATTTTTCTGTAACTAGCTTTGGTTTTAACCTCTAAAAACAGTCTAAACTAAAATCCTCTTCCTGTTTTTTGTAAAATAAAATGCCTAATATATGCTAAATTAAGGATTTCAGAAAAAGTAATTTCTATGGTAATTTTATTTTCATTAATAAACAAATTATTAGGAAGCAAATTCACAGGGGAGGAAAAGAATCTGTGGGTATATGAAAAGCAGCAGAGATTACTGCCTGGATTTAATGAGTGAGAATAATGGCATATTTTGTGCAGTAATTACAACTTGTTTTATCAAATCACATGATACTTAGATGAAAGTCTTTTTTTGAATACTCTGCCAAAACAAACTAAGTAGAAGAGTATGTCTATTCCCCTTCAGATTTATTTATCTGATACTGTGACAATAAGTTTTTGAATTAAGGCCAGAAAGACAGTAAAGATAATCAAATCACCAGACCTGAAACATCTACATTCCTCTATTGAACAGAAACTCTCATTTTAGTCATTAAATAATTTTAATCTCTGTTAATGTTTCATTCACATTATGTTTTTGATTAATATGTACCTGCACTATTAAATGATTTGGCAATATCCCACTTAAACGATGACTTGGATAGCCATAAACACAGGAAGAGTTAAGTCTCATTTCTGGTTAACCACTCTTCAGTAGTTGTTTCCTTAAATATTCAATCCAGTCATTAGTTTTGGTTTATGCACAAGATGATTGAAATCAGCCATCCTTGCAGGTTATGAAATACTCAGTAGTTTTGATATTCAGCTAGCTAGCTCTTTCTCAGTTAGATAACAGGTCAAAACCTTATTAGTGTCGTAGTAAATAAACAATTTACATGATACTATATTGCTCTCTGAAAATTTCACAAGTGTTTATAATGATTCTAGAGACATTGGATGTAAAATATAAGATTGGTTTTTATATCATATCCAGAAAGACGCTGCTATCCCTCTTCAAAAATATGACAAAGGCAGATGTTTTTGAAACACAGAAAGATTAATTTTCTATCATTTTGCACTGTAGAAGCTCGATGGATTTCTAGGACAGTTTTCTCTTTCAAATGAGGAAAAAGCCTAGAATGTTTCAAGTACAGTTTCTGTTAGGTGATAAATATAAGGCTTTATTTTGAAATTTTAAATTCAGAAGCTGGATCTAAATTTCACAGCCCTGGAATAGCAAGTTAAACTGCCTCCAAATATAAAAATTGAGCTGGTATGTTACTGGATTAAAAGTGTTTGGGTGAGATTCCTTCAGGAATTCAAGAACTATGTAATGTGAAATCATTGTAGCAATTACAGCTGGGTGGTTTTTGACATCCTGAAATTGAACTGGAGTTTGTAAAGATAAAGATTTATATCTTCTGTATCTGAGAGCTACCATCTCTTCTGTGTGAAGTAAGCTGCTATTCAGGCTAAGAAGTGCTGTTTGAAAGATGCTGTTTTTGTCAGGACAGCAGGATGCTCATGGTGCCTATCACTAGTGTTCTTCTACCTAGTACTGAAATGTGTTACCATCTTAAATTTGAGTAGATGCTGAAAATTGCCTTCCTTTATTTATATTCAAACAGTAGTTTGGAAACTACTGTGTAGTCTAAATTTGGGGACAATTGTGTCTGTTTAATCTTCTCTACACACTGAACCTGCATAGTGAATGACCAAAATAATTGTCAAAATAATGGTAAAATCTCTAGCCAGGGTTAAATTGTTGAATTGATTTGATTTACTTCTGACCTTAATCTTTTCAAAATATTACTTTTTGTAAGGAACAGGAATCTGTTTAATAATGTGAAAATCTCATGAGTTTTCTGAGGAATTTCTTTCACTATTCTGCAGGAATAGGTAATAACTTTATTCATCCTGGGGAGGAACTAAATGTTGTTTTACGAAGAGTTTACTACCAACTCATCTTTAACAGAAGGAAGAGCTGATATTTTGATGGACACATATTCGATGCCCATGTTGTCACTAGCTACAAAGAAAATAATTTTGAGAAACTTTTGAAGCATAACATCATGTTGCAAAAAACCTGGCTCTTCAGCCTGTTTCTAAAAATCATCATGTATATTCTGGCTCTTGGGGCAGTTGGTAATAAAGCCAGAAATACAAATTACTCTACTGCAGGGAAACTTTTTTATCAACGCTTATCCCTAAAGCTTCATCTTAAAATAATTGGTTTTCTTTTCTCCTCACAATGCAGACAGTCTGGGAATCTGATCTTAAGTCAGACTAATTAAACATTTTTAGACTGTCATAAACATATTAAGTATTGCCAAATTCCCATAAATTAAAATATAATTTATTTAAGAACTGCATTTTTATAACTCCCTATCTCTCTCACACGCACCCATCCAACATCCAAATGCTTTTCATTGTATTTTGACTAGATGAGATGTCACTTGTAAATATTTCAACACAGTTTATATGAAACATTTGTCTATACCCTTTAAAGAGTATTTGAATATTCAGCATGTCTCTGGCTGCTATAGCATTTTAAATCATTGACACATTTTTCCTACTTCCAAAGTTTACACAGTGTTGTTTCACTCTGTATCTCTAGACAATCAAACGATACTGAATTTTAAAATGTTTTAAAACAGTTTTTGGAGTTTGAAAGGAAAGAGAAGGCTAATTAGCATTGAGAACTGCAAATCATACAACTCTGTATTTGTTTAGGTAGACAAGCAGAGTTACGTGATAGGGTGGAGGCAGGATATCCTAATCATCATAAATTTTTCCTCTATAATTATGAACCCTAATCAACATTTGGTGTACACTTTTGTTTTCATCCTGTGCAAACAACCACCTAAGCTGCTGGTACTCTTCATGTAGTATAAAATCCTTTAGTTTGTCTGTATTGTAAAAGCCTAGCTAGATTGAAGAGGAGTATCTGAATGCATGTACATAGACTTTTGTCTTAAATTTAGTAATTTGAATCATGATGAGATGAAAGAGGCTTTCTCTGTTTTTTTCCAACTCTTGTTCTAATTAGTCCTAAGTGCACACAGAAATGTGGAAGTCTTGGTTATCTGTTCCAAAACATGCATTATAGCTGTGCTACTCTTTTTGTGATCTCAACTCAAATACACTTCCAGCATACTTGATGGCTGCTGGTGATGTTAAACCCTTATTTATGGGATAGAGGGTCTAGAATTCCTCCTCAGTTTTAGTGGTCACGGATGAGAAAGCTGGCTGAAATTACCTGGAGCTTCCTCTCAACTGTGAACTCCAGTGCAGAGAGTGGCAAAAGTGCCCAGAAATCTCTGTGGAGTTTATCCCACCCCTCCCCAGATTAGCATGGAGACATTCAGAATCTGTTTCCTGGACACTGTGTAGTTGGCAGTGCCTCAGCCACAAAGCAGAGACTTGTTCCAATAGAGAGCAGTGCCTGCCTGCATGAATAATTATTTGTTACTCTAGGTATCCTTTTCACAGAGATTGGTAATATCTGAGTGAGAGTGTTGTATTGTATTGGCATTGTCTTCTGTTGCCCAGCTGCAGCCAGCACCTGCATCTGGGGAGGGCAGTATAAATTGTCAATGGACCTGAGCAGAGTAGAGAATTGCTCATAAATGGAGATGGAGATGAATGATCCTGAATGCAGGAGCCCCAAAACCAATAGATGTGGGGTTGAAGTTTCCAAAATGGAAAAATACAATTCTACGTTTATAGCAGAGTTAATTATCAGTAATTTAACAATTTATTTTCTTATCCTTGTGGCCTTTCAAAATAAGAAGATAAATTACCTGAGCTAGTTAGCTGATTAAGTTAGCTAAACTTAAGAAATGTCTGAGTAACCCTGAAAAGATGTGTGGAGATAACTGTTAATATACTGCATTCTCAGAACACAGAAATAATTTTTCTTTCCAAAAGAAATGAAGCTGTGAGCGACTGTTGGTCAGACACAGCTTGTAAGGCAAGCTTGTGAAGACAATTTTAAACCCTAAACTTTTATACAAGTTTTTCATATGTACCTGACAAATACTCATCACCTATAACAGCAATCAAGCACTGCTTCCTTGATAGCTTTAGTATCTATTTAGATATCTGGCTTTTATTTTATTTGGACTCAATACTGAGATTCTTACCAGTGCACGATAACATTAGGAAACTGAACTTGTCAAAGGACTTGGACTGAGAGTTATTTTTTTAAGATATTTTGTCTCAACCATTAACATTGGTGCTTCCTCTCATTCTCCTTTGAAGACTACAGTCTTTTTCTTCATGTAATATGTCGGGGGTTTCTCTTTCTTTTTAAATTACTTTTTTTCCATGTTGTCTCTTGCCCAAGCTCATCTCTAGCATTGTTGCTGAAGTTCTGAGTTAACTGGAAATTACTAAAGAATTACTTTGTAGGATTGCACTCAGTTTTAGTAACTGTCAGGCCATCAGCAGCAAAGTAATAGTGGCAGCAGCTGGAAGGGAGACCAGGCCCAGTTCCTCAGTCTGGTCTAGAAAGCTTCCAGCAGCAATATGAATAACTTTGTGGCTTATATTTGCAATAGAGAAACCTCTATTATTTGAGAACGCCACTGGTACTTCTCAGTTGGTAGAGTTGATTACTGTGGGTTTGTCTTATGGCTTTCTATAGAAGAGAGACTTTCTTATTCAGTCATTTCTTTTAGTAAAAAAGCAGCAAAAGTAAATGGTGGCAGAAATATAAATTATTTTTGAATGTTCAGATGTATCCTTCCAGATGTATTAATATATTACTCATATGAAAATTTTTTAACTTTGATTTTTTTTTCCATTACAACTTATTTCTATAGAAATTAAGATTTTTTTTAATAATCTTTGTGAGAAAAACTAAATTTTCATAGAAATGTTAAAGTTGTACAAAAAAAAATGATACCCTCACACAAAACCCCACCCCTAGTGCTTTTTTATACAACTTATATATTTTGTCTTGATCTTTCTGGTTTACAACCAGCTGTGAGTTGACATTTATCAAGGCTGAATTTATTATGTAAAATATGAAACCAATAAGTTTCTATAAAGTTTCAGTATAAATCAGGGTTTCTTTAAGAAATCATTTAATCAAAACCATCTGTGTCCTCTAATGCCTGATCAGACAGGGACTAATAGATGAAAGCTAAAACTTGAACATAATCAAATATGGATGTACAGAAAAATCAAACACTCTGAAAGAGTGCATGCATGCTTGTAAGGCTATGTCACATTACAGTAAAACTCAGTCTTCAACATTTTTCTAGAGAAAATAAATATTTAACCAGTTACAGCTCTAAAGTGGCATGTAATTTGTTGTTTTTCTAGGTCAACAAAGAACAGTAGTCAATTATATATAAATGAAAATAAAAGAAAAACATATCAATAAAGCAATAATAAGGAAAGCAATGAATTTCAGGAATTCAGGAATCTGGGAACTGCATAGAACAGAAATACCTACATGTAATGTTGCCTAAGTGTTGATTTAGACTTCACTTGTTTGTTCAGAAACAAAGCTGTGAGTGCAGATTGGTGCACTATAGTCTTCCTAACTTAATTTTGCTCTAAAAAACTTGGGCTTTTTATTAATTAGTGGACCCTTATCAATACTTCCTCTCTACCTGATTTGTGCACCCTTTCTGATCTTATTCTATTATACATACACTATATAAAATGTTTTGTATGTGCAATGCATAGTATTGTGTATTGAGGCTCATGTATATTTATATGGTTAAAACTGACCATTTTCTACTTTTTCTGTTAGTATTTTCTTATCTTATAGGTTTCCATAGAATATACAGTAGTCAATAAAGAGATGTTAAATACAGTAACTAATTTCTAATTTCAGTTCAGATTCACCTTGGTCTCCTTTATTTCATTAGGGTCTTTCACTGTAGCACCTTCAATATGCTGAAGTAGTTGATAATGTTTGATTTCTCTTGTTACTTTGGTTTTGCAAATGTAAAAGCAAAACAAATGTTAAAATAATCAAAATTCATTGAAGTGAATGTACTGACGTAGGTACATGCATGTAATAAATGTATGCATAGTACATATTACTATATGTGTATCATATACATATTAACATATGTGTAAATATCTCTTTATGTGTATTCTGTGTATTCTAAAATATTTTTTACCCCATTTCAAATATACATAAACTCCATGCTGTTCTGGTATCTGTGACTTGTTAGATAGACAAATTCTTAGTCATGTTTTGCACTGTTTTGGGGATTTTTTTATTTTTTTTTGATCTTACATACACTATTATAATCATCATCAAAAAGAACACCCATACCAAAATTCTGTTGCTGTAGAACATGTTGGTATCACTGGAAATCATTGGCTACACTTGACTGGCTCATGATCTTTTCTTGAAGTACATAGAATTCTAACTCAAATGCCAAGTATTCTTTGATTAGTATGTATGCAGGTAACTAAATGCCCTTCATCCTGGGTTTTTATAAGTGATTTATTGAACAGTTTACATTTTTCCTGACAATTTTTTGTTCTCTTTTTCCCACTGAGCAATATTAGAGCACCTACTTAAAGAAACTTGTCACTGAAGTTAGGTAAGCTAATCTAGTTCCATGATGGCTCCTGAAACAGTGAGAATGTAAGAGATTAGTGGGTTTTTGGGGTTGGTTGGTTGGTTTTGGATGGGTTCTTTGGGTTATGTTTGGTTGGGTGTTTTGTGTCATTGCAAGGTTGGGCCAGGAGAGGGTTCTGACTGTTTTTTTTAAGACTGTATTTCTGAATGAGACAGTTCCAGAGTACTGCACTGGTTAACTGATGGTACTAAGCATAATTCTAAGGAAAACTAAGACTTAGTACCTAAATTGGCTGAGATTTCCTATCATTTCCTTTGTATCCCTCTAGACCTCTACCCTCAGGAACTGAGCTGTGGATTTTACTTGTAAGAGTAGAAGGAAACGGGATGTCATATTCTCTTGTCCTCAGTGGCTGAAGGGAGTTCACCTGCAAACTGTTTGGTCTAAAATTTCAAGTCCTGTTGCAAGACATTTTAAACCAGAGAAAGAACACTGTATAGTGCGTGTCTTCCTTCCATTGCTTCCTGAGAGCCTTCATTAGCAGCCTTGTAAAATCCTGTGTTTTATCAGATTTCATTTATCTGCATTAAGGATGACCCCATCATGTTTGCCCATTGTCTGCTTGCTCATACATTAACCCACAGCTGTCAAACAAGTAAGAGGTGGAGGTCCAGTGGGCTGGTACTTCCTGCTCACTTCCAGATGTACTGATAAAAGACTTTGCGTGGATGTCTCTCAGGGTTTGAGGGGCTGTCGGGCTGGTTTTCCTCCTCACATTTCTCAAACACATGTAGACACGTATCTCCATGTCAACAGTGTCAAAGCAAAACCTCTAAAAGCAAGCTTGTTTCAATGCGCATTTTCAGTCAGCATTTCTTCTTTCGTAAGTCTGAAGAAAAAGTACTACTTATGTCGTCTTATACTTTTATGAAATCTAATCAGAGACAAGAAAACTGGTTCTGATTGACAAAGGTACTTCTTGCTATTCTTATGCATGGCTGAGCAAGAAAAATAAATTGAGCACCACCTATTCTATTCAAGTAATGTTTTTTCCTTTGATAATAATATTATAATAATAATAAAGCGTTACAATGCTGGAATACTGTTGTTTTTCAACATACAATAATAATAACTTTTCAAAAGAGATGATTAAGAGATTATTTAATAGACAAAACCTGCTACTAATTACAGAAGTTATAGAATATTCTGAGTTCCAAGGGGCCCAGAAAGATCATTGAATCCAACTCTTAAGTGAATGGCCCTTACAGGTATTGAACCTGGAGAAAGGCATCAGGAAATACATAAAATTTTATATTGGAAATAGATATGGTTAATATATCTGTCTAATCAGCTTGTACTATAATTGAATATAATTTTAGAATAATCTTGACTCTGGAATACTGTATTGGAACTTGGCAGCTGTCTATGGCTATTGTGACAATTGAATTGTGCTGCTCAATCCCCATTAGGGTGTTAACCAACTTTATCCATAAATAAATTGAGAAATTACAGGTAATGATAAATGCACACTGCTGTCTCTATAGATCTGTAAAACTCCTATAGAGTTTGAAAGTCTATTGTCAAATTATTTTTCTGGGAATTAGAGGGTGGGATGTTTAGTGCTTCAAAAATAAATAAATAAGAAAGGAAATGGGTGTGGTGTTCCTCTGTCAATTGCAAGCCCAGGTTGGTAAACTGAGACTTATCTTCACTTGGATGTTTTCTATGGATTGACTGGATGGGTACAGTTATGGGGAAGTGCTAAATACTTCATGCCTGACTGGAAATTTTCTCCTTGATCTTGCAAGGTGTAATGTACCTTCTAATTAAATAAATGTATATCAGTGGTAATAACATTTTGGACATTCTCTCATTGAATTCTGCATTTAACAATAGAAAGAAGTGACCTTCTGGTCACCTTTTCCCAGCACAGCCACGAGCAGATGTTTACACTTTCAGAAAAGTACACAAATCAAGAAACTCAAGGGTTAAATGGTGCTAAGTGATGCTTTCCATTACTGATGCTTATTACAGCACTGAAGACCCTACTCTACCCTACTCTAGCCTGGAATTCCAATGTTGTTGATATCTCCATGTGGAATGGAGAGATTCTGTTTCGCTTGTTTGGGAGTCTGGTGCTGAAACTCATTTGAAGAAGAGATAAAGCAAATGATGGCTCAGTAGATAAATAGGCAAGGCTGACAAGGAGAAGCTTTGTGGTTAGGCATGGATCAGAAGCTGGGGTATAGTCTAAGCTAAAAATCCAGGAAAATTGTCATTAAGAAAAGAAAAACTATATATAAATTATAAATTTTTATTTTTTTTTAGCATAAAAAGAAAAATCTTTTAAACAAAAACTTTTTCAAATATTGTCTTATGTTTTCATCATGTTACTTCCTTTTGAGTTGCAGAAAAAAGCATTTTTTTGTTACAGCTGAAATATCAGATGCACTTAAGAATGCAAATCTGAGCTTGCATAATAGCTAGCCTGCAATTCATCAAGAAATTGAACTTTGTGGAAAATATCCATTGAATAAAAAGTGATCTGCAAGACTTTCAGAAGTATTCTTCCTACATTTTCAGCAGTAGGAGTATGAATCAAAGATGTATTTCCACTTTTTAAATTTTTTTTTTTCTGATAATTTTTTTAAATGACAGTATGTCTGAGTCTACTTGACAGATAAGCATGCAGGTATCATCTGAAGTAAAAGCAGTGGTAGTTTATCAGGGTAAAAGGAAACAGCAAAAAAATTCCTTGATTGTTGAATGTTCTAGATCCTCTTTGTAAAAATGTGTGTTGCCAAATATTAATCGGCTTTCATCCCTCTTATGTGGCATATGAAAAATCATGAAAAATAGCTAGACCCATTCTTTCCATCAAGTATAGGTATTTTCTTGAGATGAAAATTAAGCAGCAAATGCCCTTAAATAAGTCCAGTCAATTACTGATAAATACCAGATATTGCTTAACAACTAGACTCTGATGGCAGAAATAATTAAATATTTAGAACAGGATTAAATCCATTTAAATTTACAATGGGATTTAATTTGTAGTGGTCATTTTCCTGTCTCCTAATGGCATCTGACAGAAGAACTAGACTCTCTAGTATGTAGAACTGTCTAAAAAGGGTTGTTCTTTAACATTTTATTGGGAGAATTTTAAGCAAATGGTGTGACTGTTTTAAAGAAGGGGAATAAAATACAAAATGAAAATGTTTCTTGTCATTTATTCTTGAGATAAAACGTAGGTTTTTTCATTTTGAAATGTACATTTCCAAATTAGGAGTCAACTAACATTAAAAATAAAGGAAGAAAGGGGAGGGAAACTAAATTAAAACAAAAAATTGCATTGATGTGTTACATTTCAGATTAAGCTAAATATTTCAGGTAGATTAGAATACATTTTTCCTCCTGATCCCACTTCTCCCAGTCAGCATTTTTAGAGCTGGAAGGCACTTCCTTGCTTATGTCAATCTTACTAGCAAGAAACAGCTCTCAATGTGATTTTCACAACAGTTTTGGTACAGAATGGAAGACTGCAATGTAGTTCCATTCCTTCTTCTTTGAGACATTGCAGAAGATGTTGTATAGGCAGTTACTTTTTGCCTTTCAAAAGCCATAACCTCTGAAATACTCAGAACAACAGATGTAATTTGGGGGTTTTTGTTTACATTTTATCTGTTTTTTAAAATGTTTTCAATTACTACAGCAGATCTATGGGTGGATATGGGCTGATATTTCTTTAGCTTGTCATTAGTATTTCTATAGTTTGTTTAGTTGTATTTCTGCTTCAGCTGGAAGTGTTGCCCTCCTTTACGTTTGGCTGATTACAAGCCATGGACTACGGCCATCTGATTTAGTTGCAACACAGATGAGTGTAGCAAGACAGAATATTTTGAGCAAATGTCAAAATCTATAGCTTCTCCCTCAGCTGAGAGTCTTTCCTGCAAGTTGGTCAAACTATTTTACAGTAGTTTAACATTCTCAGAGCCATATTTTCTTCCTATTCCATATAAAGCTTCTCTTTTTTTTCTTTTTTTTTTTTTTTTTTAAGTTCTATGGTGTTTTTTTGACTCCTAATTAATAGGTGGCTGAAAGAGAGATGCCTTAGGTCAGCTCTCTGAAAACATTTTGTGGGCAAGCAACCACTAGAAAAAGACTGAACTTCTTGATATATTTGTTCTAAAGAATAAATCATTTGGTGAATAGCCTCCCTTAGGGAATTCACCTAAGGTCTTGGGAATAAAGCTGTGTTCCTCATATTTATGAGGCTGGTGTTTCATAAGAATCCTCTCGGTTTTGATTCATTATTGTATTGCTGTTTTGATTTAATATTTTGGTTTGGGGTTTTTGCTGCTTCTTTATTTAGTTTTTAATAAGCTTGATTTGAGTGTTTTTCTTGTAATACTTGCTCACAGTAGTACTTTCGAATTTTTTCATATTCTTATTTTCTATGAAACTGTGATAATTCCCTAGGGAAACTTTTCATAGCAGTTCACAGGTCCAGAAAGTCAAGTACACCTACCACGGATACATTTTCAGGCTTTATTTACAAATCAGTATTTAGTTTGTTTTACACAAAGTGACCACAATGTCAGGTCAAAACATGTTTCTGCAGGTACTTAGCACATCTTCACAGATGATCCATCTTTCAGCAATGCAGCTACATAGTTTAAAAAAAGAGGGCTTCAAGTTAAAAATAGGTTGTATTGTAAAGACAATTACATCTTCAGTTGCCAGCATATGTTTATACTGGGTGGGCTACTGGCAATGAACTCTTTTATTAAGTGTGTTTTTCCTGTAAGTTCCCTGTAGAATGTTCCATTTTAGTTGACACTGTACCTCAGCTGTCTCTAAGGCAACCAGGCTTAGAGAGAAAAAGTCATAAGACACACATATGGATATATTAGAAAAAGAGACATCTGTATGGAATTTAAATACTACCCACAGACTTTTCATTCCTGTACTATGGCCTGATTCTCCTTATTTATTCGTGGGGTCCATTCTTGTAGATCTGACCTGGATGAATATGTTAGTCATAAGAGTGAAGGCTTCATCAAATGATTCAATAGAAAGGTATGCAAGAGATGGAAGATGAAATGGAGCAGGCATTTTAAATATTCTATACTGGGTAACTTAAAGCTCTCAGAATTTGGCTGAGATCACTGTGAGGTGACAGCGAGACAGAGCAAGTACTAACTGGAGAAAATGTCATAGTGTTAAATCAGGAAAATCTGAAAGTTCAAAGGCATCAGCAAAAACCTGGTGCTAAGACGGAAAAGGTGTTGGGTGAACAAGTAGTGCATTATAATTTTAAGGCCTCTTTTAGCGGTGGTAAATTTATTATGAGTAAATAATTTTGTGTTATGATTTCATTCAGAATTTAACTTTTTTGCTTGTAGTTACAGTTTGCTGACTTTGCTTTATCACATCCATGCAAAGTAAGGGCAATTGTAGTAGGCATTTACATCAGGGAGCTTCCCCAGAATTTTCTGCTAGAAGAGAAAATGAGGAGGAAGAGCTTCAAGTTTTTATCTATACTAGTGTTTGGAGTTTTATTTTATTCATGTTGCCTTCAAAGAAAAACTATTTTCTGAATTGTTGGGTGCTGGTGAATTGGAGGATGGTAAATTTACAGACTAGGTGAGGTTGTCTTGATGCTTTCCTGCAGAAATCTGTGCCATCAGGAAAATGTGTTAATAAACAACTCTAACAATTTCACATACTGAATTTCCTATGGGAACTGGGAAAGATCTGTTAATAATTATAGCAATTATTAGGGAAATCATTGAATAATGACTGGACAAACAAAGGAGTTTTTGGCAATGAGTGCTGCTGCAATGTAATAATTGCATTTCAGAGCAATTGACTCTATCCTCTTTCTCTTCAAGAAGGTTACATTCCTGATTCTCCTATCTCTAACAAACTGAATAACAGTTTAAGAGAAGAAATTAGATTTTTAATTCAAATATTTTATAGTATACAAGGAAAGATGGTCTCTCTTGAAACTTTATTTGTTCTCCTAGGAAAGTTTAGAGGAAATTTAAAGACTACACACATGTTCTGCTGGAAAAAGGCTCACAGAAAGGGGTTTTTAAATTACATTTCATGGTTAATTTATCTTTAATGAACACAATTGGAAAAAAAAAACCAAAAACGGGGTCTTAGTTGTTCTTAAAATATGCCACTATATTACACTACTGTCAAATATTGCCAAGTTTCTGAATTGTCAAATGGTCTTTGTACTCATGGCTCCATGGAAAAAAATTGATTTCATGCCATATGATGATATATAAATAGGAAGACCTGTTTCCTTGGAGGATATAATTTACTTTTAACTTGAGAGAATATTTTATCATCACAAATTATTCTAAATGTTATCTTGCACTTCACGTCTGTTTCTTTGTTTTTGTCTTCTGTCTTTTTTTGATTAATATGTTCTCCAGGAGGTATTGTCTGCATGCATCTCATTTATGTGTGATAAAAATTGTGGCTAGATTTAATTTTTGATTGTATAATCGTTTTCAGTCTTTACTTCTATTTCCTTTGATTGCTTTTCTTTATTTAGTGCTTTGCCACAAGTCAAATATTAGTGTAACTCAAAAAAATATAAAAGGTATAGTATATGATTAGACTATGGTCTTCTTCCACCCTTTTATATCACTGCATTGTCTCCAGACATGTTAATTTAAATAACTATTTCCAAATGGGTATGACTATTCTTTTTATTGCTCCATTCTTCCTACACCTCAACAAGTCCTACCTCATGTATTCAGTAAAACATATTTTCTTATTATTTATGAATTGTTG
Organism: Poecile atricapillus; assembly: GCF_030490865.1. Taxonomy (NCBI): domain Eukaryota; kingdom Metazoa; phylum Chordata; class Aves; order Passeriformes; family Paridae; genus Poecile; species Poecile atricapillus. The sequence continues at coordinate 41,458,531 of NC_081252.1, forward strand.
CCTATCAGCTTCTAAACAACTGGCCTTCTTCACCTACTTAGTACCTCAGACAATTCCTTTTTTCCAAATTCTAAATTGAAGTAAAACTTGGATATCAATGCAAATAAAATAAAAATTATATATTAAAATATTTAGGATAATTTCTATCTTCCAAGCCATTTTTCCTAAATATCATTATATTTGAAATATTGCTGTTCAGAAAACTTGTATTTGTCAGACTTTAAAATTAGAAAACACATTAGCTCTAAAATTTTTTGGAGACTCAAAGATTCAGTACTGACAGGTTCTTGAAGTGAATTGATCTCTTAACATTTATACATCTATTTTTAAACAAACCTAGGCAGTTTAGTTATCTTTTAATGAGAGCAAGACACTGCTTTTTAATTTGTCCTGTGATCATTTAAATGAATCACGGTAGCACAAAAAAACCATGCCAATAATATTGTCAGCACAGCATGCTGTATAGAGTTTCCAGTCATCCATACCCAGAAAAAAGAAAAAAGAAAAAAGCCTGTAGAAATAATACTGTTACTGGCACTTGCCATGACAAATCCAAACTAGTATTTCTAAGTCACACTAATAATGTATAAGGTAAAATTTATGGTTAAGATATTTTGCTCCCAAGTCACAGATGTGGTCAGGCATATATTCAAGATACAAAAATTAGTATTTCTGCTGTAAGAATGGTGCTATTAGTAAAGACAGTTGGTTTGGGATACAACTGACCAAATATTGACAACCATAATACAAATATCATAGTGAGAATTAGTCATCTAGGTTCAGTAATAGGCAGAAGAGAGAAATAAGCATTCTATGGCACAAGTAATCTCATTCTAAAATGAATAAGACAAAACACATCCCTTCAGTGCTCTCCACTGTCTGTGAGGGGACACAGAGGTAGCTCAGGTAAAGCCAAGCTGTCATGTCACTGTCTACAGAGCTGGGAGACATCTCCCGTCAGCTCCCACATGCACTGTGTGCAATTGAAGCCAGATGTGACTATACACTACTCCTCATGTGCAATACATGCTTCTAGTTTGTTGCTAAGAATAAAATTTAATTAGATTTTGGTTTTGTATTTTATAATATCTCTTTGACCTGTTGGACTTCTAGCCCAATAAAAAACCTCAAGAGCAACTCTTTATGAACTTGTTAGAATCCTTCCATAAATTTGAATTACAAGTGCTATTATAATTCTCATTTTGTGTTCCTGCTAGGTTATGAAGTTCAGGATCATTCTGGTTAGCCAATATAAATTTTGGAAATGTATAGTTGTTTTGCATTAAAGCATCTAACTGTGTGGTGGAACAGTGTTGCTCCAGAAATTTATGACCAGTGATGAAAAATAAGTAATTTAGGTAAAGCTGATTATGATGAATGCAATTACAGTCAGGCTTGCAATTTTCCCCTTATATATTTGGGCTGTCTTTAGTCCTTATTTATTTAAGGTTTATTAAATGACATATATTTATTTTTGAGAAAGTTGAAGATCTTCAGCTTTGTGATGAAATAAATTCCATTGAACAGAGGTGACTGCATTTCTTATTCCTTCATAAGCCATTCTTGGGAGCAATTTACTCAGAGGCATTGAAAATGAGTGCACAAGGGATGCAGTGAACAAAAACAAGACCTCAGAGCTTCCCATGAAATGGGAAGAAATGTCCCAAGAAATGTCTTCCTTGCTAGGTCACACAATCAGGCTGTCACTTGTGCATTAAATATTTGCATCTTTTCAGATATGCATTTACCCGAGAGGGGAAGGAGACTGGTCCCTTTATAGCCCACTCACAGCTTATCAGTTGTGGGGATATGTTGTTTCCTGGAAAGGTGCTCTTATCAGAAGATGATTGCACAAAGATAGGTAGTTCCTACCGTTTGCAACTGGTTTTGTCCTTCTTCAAGCCAAACCCTCTAATCTAGAGACCTGACTACCTTTGTCTTCATTGTTCATTGTTTGAACAATGTCCTGCAGCAGCAAAGCTCTGCATAATGACTCTTTCTTCTTGCAGCCTCTTCTTCAGCAGCAGTCAATTGTGTTCAGCCATAAATTCAGTGTGTGAGAGAGTAGTGCAATGTCTCATGCAGGAATATGCCTACTTCATTTCAGCTATAGATTAGTCTAGACCACTTCATATTTGCATGTTAGATTTTACTGTGTCTTTTCAACTTCCAAATTTTTAAATATGTTTAAATAGTACATAAACAAATATGGAATGATTGAAAAGGATGAGGTTTTCCACTTCTTCTGATCATTCTCATGAAAAGCAGACAAGAACCTCCCCATCAATTTCATTTGAAATTGACCTCACAAATATGTGAAAATTCAGAGGCTCAGTCACTGTGTCTGTTCTTCCTTTTTAATTCTAGCACTGTTTTTCCATCTTGATAAGGATGTAAATAAATAACCTGCTTTCCCTATCCAGACCTTTCACCATTCTGCCTTCTATATGCACAGCAAACAGAGAAAAAGACTATGAGAGGTAATTTCTCACTATCAAGTACAATTATCAAATTGTGTCCAGGGTTAACTAGGAATATTCTGTTCTGCAGGGTAGAAAAAAACCCAACAAGTCATTGCTTGCTGCAGGGTTTATTCCATAGTGTCTCACAAGGCTCAGGAACACTAGAGAGGATGTCCTTGCTCTTGTTGAGAAGGCTGAAAACCCGGAGAGCCCAAGTTTGGCTGTTCATGAGGTACTCAGTCCTATTGCTGGACCACCTTTATTTCTGCAGACGGACTCCTCCTTCCTTGCCTGAAGAACTGTGTTCATTTCCTTAAAAGTAGGGTTAGAGGAAAAGAAGGTCTCATAGATCCTTTCATTAGGAAATGAAGTAAGAACTTTCTTGGCATCTGGAGTGGGAATTGGTTTGATATTATGTAACACTTCCTCTGGTGATGTTTTGATAGAGTCAAAATCCATTAATTGAATGAAACTCTGACTGCAATTTTATAGAACAAATTGCAAGAATTATGAAAAAAAAATGATAATGACTTGATTTCAATTCCAAAAGCAAACATAAATCAAAACAAAAAAGGCACCCCTTAGGTGCATTTCCAGAGCACACTAGGTGGTGCTGTAATTCCAACAGCAATTGCTGAGTGTGCTCTATTCCTTCTGCTTTCCTCTAAAGGTATAACTTGCTGCAGTGAGCTTTTTATAGAGTTCTAATAATTTTGAGATGATAAATGTTTGCAGTACTTTTAAGATGCTCTAACTGATCTTTTATTTGGTAGGAACAACATTGAAACCTCTATTTTTCATATTTTGATTTTTGGTATGGTGAAATGAAGTCCAAAGATTTTTGATCCTTGTACTTAGGACTGAGGTTACAGACATGGGTTTTCCTTCCACTGGATATTTTTGTGAAAATTCTGGATGTCATGCTCAAAAAGCTCTACTGGAGACTGTTATAATCTGTGCCTGCAGTTATAATTGGTGCCACCACTTTACCATCATCTGTAGAAGTGAATCACACTGCACATGGTCTGTCAGAAGCGCAGGAGAACACGTTGGATTTAGATTGCCACTACTATACACTTTACAGTTATGTAGCCTTGTGGCCCCTTATATTGGAGTTGCTGTTGCTCAAAAAATGCCACTGGTCTTTGTATTAAGCTGACAGCAGAGCTTCAGGTTTATCTGGCTCTGCCTGGACCTAGTCTTGATCTTCCTGGAAGTTTGTTTTAGCTTGTTTAGCTGCTACAGCAATTGCCTGATGAGAAGATGACCATGAATGGCTCGTTCTGTCTTTTGCTTAGCTTTGTGCAATTTTGTGGTATTGCTCTTCTTGTTACATAAAGTGCCTAATAATAGGCAATAATATCATAAAGCTATTCTATATAGAATATACTATGTTTGACCCTGGAATAAAATGTAGGGTAGAGGGGACAGGGAATGACAGTAAAGTCTTTTAAATTACACTAGAGGCCTCATTGCTATAAACCACTCCATGTGGTCAGTCACTGGTCACCACAGAAATGCTGCCTTGGGACTGGTCAAAACCAGTGCTAGGGATTGCAAGGAGAACAGGGGAGATGCATCCAATATTTTAAAATATGCTGTGTAAGGGGAAATTGGTTGTACTGTGGAATTGTAAACCAGTGGTACGAGCAATGTGTAGATCATGTTAGAAAGTGCATTAAAATAGTGCTGTAGAGACCTTAGAGGGGAGGAAGAAAACCAACATCGCACTTCTCCTTGAGAAGACAAGAAAGCAGTCATCAACTTACACTCTTAACCAAAGGAAGGGTGTGATAACACCAAAAATAGTGTCAACAGCAGTAACTGGGTGGACTAAATTTTAACTACAACTCTCCTATAACAATATTTTTTCTTTGATTATTCTCTTTTCTTTTTTTTCCTCCCCATAATAAGGAGTTCTGGGCTAAAAATAATTCCTTGATTAGACTGTTATGATTTGAGATTTACAAAAATGAGTTTTTAACCCTTAAGGTTTTTTGTTTGTTTGTTTTTTTCCCATGCAAACTGTCCAAGTTGTAGCTCAACATCCTGATGGGCAGCTTAGATTGTGATCTGGAAGCAACATGTCCAGCATTTTGGCAGCACTGTGTTTTACTTCCCCCTCTTGGAGATCATTGCATGAGCCAGGCAAAGAAAGTAAAGAAAATAATTTTAGGCGGCAGGATGAGTGGTTGAGACTTCATACCTGCTACGTATGTTTACAGATGGTTAGTAACTCTTCCACAGCACTTCCTCACCCTCCTGTACTCCAAGCGTGTGTATTTAAGCAAATACTAGTAAGGTATTATTGGCATAGCTAATGTGACTAATTTCATCGTTAGTAAGAAGAATGGAAATTGAATACAATTTTCAAAGTAAAAAAAAAGTCACTACAGAGCTGGATGAAATTACCTTGGAAATATTACCCATACTTCTTTTGATACATATGGCTTTAAAAAATTATATGCATTCACAGCGGTCCTATTAACATATCAGTAACAGCTGGAAATACTCTCCAGCCTTGATGTGAATTAGGAATCATGTGGGAAGATGTGAGAGCATTCCAGTTCAACATTTAGATTAACAATTTTAGACAGTTTGAACCCATACCCCAGGAACAAATCAAAAGACATATATAATTTTTAGTTCTACACAAGTCATACATTACTTTACTGTATCAGAATTTGTTCAGGTTATTTAAATAGAGCCCTTCTCTTGTCAAGTGCCCTGTATTAAACTGTAGTTACATGTTGACATTCATTAAGAAGGAAAGATTTCATCAGATGTTTCCTATCACATCAGAAGGTCTTTGCTTTGGGTAGACAAATATTGCAGAAAATATCTTGGCTTAATTAAATCTAAAAATAGTGAGGATTTAGGAGAATACTTTTTAAAATACTTTGCATGCTGTCAGCACTGATTATTTTTGACTTTTCTAAATTGTTTAAGACACAAAAATTCCAACTTCCATGTTAGGAAACTTTTTCTTCCTTCTTTTGCCTTTTGGTTTTCTGTCCGAAAATTTCTTTTTTATCCAGTGTTTTACCTATTAACCTTATTTATTGTGGGGCATTTCAATTCACATTTCTAATGGCACTTTCAGCTTGTAAATTATTTAATTTCAGGAGAAAAAATTAGTTTTTTATGTTTGAAATGCAAAATTATACGCAGTTAATTTAAAATAAATATCTACTTTCAAAATTGGACTAAAAATGGAGCAATGTATTCCATTTTATTATTGTTTTCCATTCTAATCAGAAAGTAATCATGCAGCAGCATCTCTTCTATTATCTCAAATGCCACATTAAAAAAAAAATAAAATTTCCAGACAAGCATTCTTTTTCTGAAAAAAATTGAATCAGTTGGCTTACTTTAACTAATTCTGAAAGACAAATAGAAGCCTCGAGGCTATTAAATTCATACCGATTCATGAAAATTAACCTGAAGCTTGGGTATGGGTGATGTTTCCTGAGTAAAATGCTGTGGTGTAAGGTTAGGGAGACCCATGAGTAGATTAAAGCCTCAACTCAGTAGACACATGAACATCTAACCATGACACCCCTAGCCATAAGAATCTAAGTATACTGAGTTTTATGATTTTTTAAAGGTTTCAGCAATGTGTAAAGGCCTATTATTTTCTCCTTCTACAGAAGAAAGGAGAAGATATATGTGTGTATATATATATATATATATATATATATATATGTATATATATTTATAAAATTCTCTATTAATGAATCAATAGAAAGCAAATGTTTTTCCCAGCATGCTCTTTCCTACCTGCAAAGCTGCTTCTGCTTGAAACTAAAACCTTTATGGCAGTATCTCTGAAACAAAATGTTTACTTTCAATATACCACAAAAACCTAACATCATTCTTTTTGCATCAGCCTAAAATCTGGTTCCTTAAAGTATTGTGGTGCTCCATGAGAGCTGAGATCATGTATCTCTTGCTTCCACTGTTTGTCTGCCAGGTTCCTCCTCTAGGCTATGTGACCTCTGTGGCTCACTAAGTAGTACCCAGTAATTATCAAACTTTATTTTTTTTTTAAATCATATTTTCAGGCTAATTTCAGTAGATGAGGAGAATTAGTTAGCTTGTAACAAGTAGAATGAGATGGATTATTACATCATGAAATATAGCATGCCAAGGTAAGGAAATGCCATTTTCCCATAGGAAGTTAAAACAATGAACACCTATTTTGAGATGAGAAAGATGCTATCAGCTTATGTAGACAAAAGCTCATCATATCTCATAATTTTATGATTTCACAATAAATATCATTAAAGATAAGTAGATAGTGTTTTTACTGGTACTCTTCTAACAGCTTAATGAAGCAACGTTTAAAAACCTCGGCAAGCACTTTGGAAAAGTTCATATTGCATCCTTCCTTGTTCCATAACTGTTCCTGCAAATTTTTGCCAAAACCTTTTTAGCTTTAGTTTCACATCCTCTATGTTGTTTTCACTCCTTTGACAAAAGGTTTATTCTCTTGGTTTAAAAAGTAAAACACGTCCATAGTTATGCTCCTTTTAAATACAGACAAGACAAGAGTTCAGCCATTATAGGGTTTTTCTCTTACATTTTGTCTTTAATGCAAAGGCTGGACACAGACTGTCATATGCAGAGATCACTTCAGGTCAAAGGGTCCATCAGACTTCATTCTCTTCTGTGCATTTCCCTTTGCTATCTCTCATGATACTGATATCCTGCTAGAAAAAAAAATCTATGCTAATACACTAAGGTTTGGGAATATCTAATGTTTAGAGCAAATTTCTGAAATTCTTTGTGTGAAAGATGATGATATTAAGTCATTGCCAACCTTCAGTAAAAACCACCATGTGTGCTTTTGTTTATTTCCTTTAGCATACATCAAAGAAACCTAAGGGTGCAAGGAAGCAAAACCAGAGAAATTTGGTGCAGCCTATTTTTCACCTCCTCTGTCTGCCTCCAGGATTATATAAGAAAAAAACAAAGATGACTTTTGTGATTCTAAGACACTAAATGTTTTGAAAATAGTCAGGTAAGGAGAAATTTGGATTAGTTATGTTCTTCTAATGCTGCCTTTTAAAGCAAATAAAAACATTAGAATATTATTATTTATAACTCATAACTTAGCAAAAACTTAACCTTAAAAAATCAGGGGTCTTGCAACCATCAGCTGTACGAAGCTTAAGAAAGACAAGTGCCAAATTCTGCACCTGGGATGGGGCAACCCTGGATGAACCTACAGACTGGGAAATGAGCAATGTGATGTGCAAAGGGCCCGGGGGGGCCTGGTTGATGGCAAGTTGAAGATGAGCCAGCAGTGCCCTGGCAGCCAGGAGAGCCAACCCTGTCCTGGGGGCATCAGGCACAGCATGGCAGCTGGGCAACGGAGGGGATTGTTCCACTCTGCTCTGCGCTGGGGCAGCCCCACCTTGAATATTGTGTGCAATTTTGGGTGCCTCAATACAAAAAATACATCAAGCTATTAGAGAGCATTCAAAGACAGCCTACAAAGACAGTGGAGGCCCTGAGGGGGGGAAGCTACAAAAGAAGCAGCTGAGGTCACTGGGCCTGTTCAGCCTGGAGGAGACTGAGGGGAGACCTCATTGCAGTCTGCAACTTTCTTGTGAGGGGAAGAGGAGGGGCAAGCACTGATGTCTTCTCTGTGGTAACCAGTGACAGGACCTGAAGGAGTGGCCTGAAGCTGCATAGGTTGGATATCAGGGAAAGGTTCTTCACCCAGAGGGTGTTTGGGCACTGGAACAGGCTCCCCAGGGAAGTGGTCACAGCACAAACCTGAGAAAGTTGAAGAAGAGTTTGAACAATGGTGTCAGGCACATGGTTTGACTCTTGGGAATGTCCTGTTTGGAGCCAGGAGCTGGGGCTTCAATGACCTTTGTGGGTCCCTTCCAACTCAACTTATTCTGTGATTCTGTAACAAAGAAGTTATTAGCTTGACAAGTAGCAATCCAGATATGCAAACAATATTATTTCCATTTGAGAATAATTTCTAATTACCTAATCTGATCAGGGATTTTTGTCAAGTTGCCTGGTGACATTACCTCTTTTCAATTTAAACCTATTATAAGATAACAGTAAGACTGCAAAAAAAAGCAGACAACTCTGAGAACAAATCTGCAGCTTTATAGAAATCTGCCAAATTTAGGGCTGGGAAACTGTGTTCAGAATCAATGACATAACAAAATTCCTAACATATTTTGAATGCTAATTGCAGATATCAAGGTGCCCTAAATACATTAGTCAGGCTTATCCTCTAGCTTATAGGTATTTGAAAGTATTAGTTTCCTCCTTTTAAGTCCTTACTTTATTGAAGTTACTTAGACATTTGGGTTAGTAATGCAGGATTGTGGTAATTTTTTATATATATTGTTAAAAGTTTTTTAATTTGTTTACCAGTTCTCAAGTTTTGAAAAACTAGAACCACTTGGAACTCTTAAAAAAAGATAAGAATTTGGGTGATTATTTAAACTCAGGATTGGGCTAGGTTATATGCACTATCAAAAATAGTCATCATTACTACAAAATAACAATGGATAATCAGGCTATGTAATCTTTATTACTCTTACATCTGTTGAGACTAAAAATGAACATTCAAAAGCCCCTAATGTAGAAGCCCTACAAGGCCACTTTTCATTTATATCACTGAGACGGAGAACAGGCCATAGAGAATTTATTTCTGCAGAAAACATACAATGTACAGGAAATATGCAAATATATTCATTCTGTTTACAATTTTCATTTGCCTTTCAACCTAGAAGAGCTTGGAAGTTTTAAAACTTTCACAAAACAGTTTGTAAGAGCAACTTAGATCTGAGTTGTGGTCAATTTGCCAGATCTTCATTGTTGTGACACTTTGAGTGTTTTACAGTAATTTAGTTTATTTTAAGGTGCCATAAAAGAGACAGGATGAAAAGACTGAAGCTGTTAAACCAAATTTTATTTCTGTGAGAATGATGGTTATGCATTCACTTCATAAAGAAAACTAAGAAGCATCACTAAAACTAAGAAGAGAATTTATTTGAATAAAGCATGCAATATTGCTTTGAATAAATACAAATTTTAAATATTTCAAGCTCTGAAGATCAGGAAATAACTCACATGATCAGTTTAATTCCTTCTCAAAATAGGTAAATTGGTGGGTAAGCATAAAGTAGAAAGAAGCAAACAAGGGTGCAATAAATACTTGTATATATGTCTGTTGTACTGGGCTGAAACCTGTAAACTCAAGGTGAACTAAAACTTTTCTGCTTATTCATGAAGATTAAGAATGGACCTTGCATAAACTTGCCTGCCATATTTTAGGAGATCTATTGATTTTCTCTTTGATTTATTTCCTAACAGTATCACCAAAGCAGAACAGGCTGTGGCCCACTTTTTGAAGAGCTTTCTGGTTTGTACACTCGAACTGCAGTGATAATAGCTGTGACTATTAGCTGGTTTGAAATGTAACCCTGTTAAACATCAACCAAAGCCTTCCACAGAAGGCTGCTGTCTTCTGCTGGTGCGTGACTTAGCTGTTTACAGAAAACTGACTGGATGTTTCTGGCTGTTTACAAAGTGGCTCTGAAGGTTTACTTAGCAGTGGTCTGCTTTCGACAGAGCTGTGTGCACTATTTCCTACTGCATTCGTTTTTTGGGTTTTTTTCTTTATTTTGGACTTCCATGAAAAGGGGAAAGAGTTTAACTTTATTTAGGACTCTGCTTCACTTGGTTTTAGAGCTTAGTTTGGAAGAAAGCATGTGCCTTTCTAGAGGAATTATCTTCTGGGCATTTACAAAGGTTTCAGATTTGTTGCCACCTGCCTGAATTTTGGATCCCAAAGATGGACTGAATGTTCCAGGTTTACTTTTTATATTTTACTACTTGCATTTAGTGGGATCTAGTACTGTTAGAAAGTCCTCAATAAACAAGGTGACACCAGCACACACTTTTTAATCACTTTCACCCCACAATCCATAAGAATCAATTGTAGCCATTTGTCTTTTTTTTAGATTGTTCTGAAACATAATCCTACACATCTAATGATACATTTTACTTCTTAAAAACAGTTCTTCACTTGACTGTATTTTTTTTTCTCTTAAGTTTATTCATCAGTTCACAACTCTGTAGCATGATACAAGAGCTGACTTCTCCTGATATGTCATCTCACACATTCCTCCAGCAAAATTGTCTCTCCCAGTGATAAATTTGGGATAAATAAGTCTTCTCCTTTCACAGATTTGACCATAAAAAACCAAAACAAAGTCTGTATTTTCTCCTGCAGGAGAAAGGGCTTAGATTGTGAGGAAAAATACCTCCTTCTGTAAAAAAATCTGCTCAATGACTGCATTGCACTGTAGGAAATACCTAATTCTTATTTCCTCAATAATATGATATTTTTTTTCCTTGTTGTCATTGAACTGAAAGTTAGTCTTTCTATTAATGATAAAGTGAAAAACAAAGTACACATGCATTACTTATTTGTTATTCCATCTCTGATGGAATCTGCTGAGGAAACTAGGCTCTTTGAGGTGGAGAGGACAGGCTGGAGGCCATAAGAAATTTATTTAAAAGAACCTAGCTTGTTGTATTAGATCAGAACTGTAAAATAAAGGTAGATAATTTTATATGTTGTGAGAAAAGTCTTTGAGATTATTCCAGTACTTTAATGTTCTGTACTAAAATTTTAAAATTTCTGAAGGTGTAAAGAGGTTTGGAGCATGTCTGTTCTTGGATAGCTATTTTGAGATACAATTAACTGTGTGACAAAATGTGATAAATCCATAATCTCATTTAAAATTTTTGGTCTTTATTATCCTTTTATTATTACCTTGGATCTGAGCAATGAAAGCAAATTACTTTTACAAGATACAATATAATTATCATAGAATGTCATGAGTTAAAAATGACCCATAAGGATCATAGCCAGTCTTTCAGTGTGTTTGCTGTTACAGGCTGTGTATCTGTGGTGATTCTTCAAATTTCCATAGCCTCTTCTTCCTACAGGACACAGAATATAAATATAAATTATAAAATATAAAGGAGGACAAAAATAAAGAATAATGGCAGACATACACGATTTTAGCTTTTTTTTTCAGAATTGTGGTAGATTGCCTCAGATTTACCACTTGTAATCACTCGGAATCATGAGTATTGTATCAAAAATATGCGGTCAGGAGGAGAAAAAAATGTTAATAATAAAATCAATGTTTGTATTTCCCATCATTATGAGAGGAAATAGATTACTGCTGCAATGCCAATTTATTAAATAGTATTTCTGAATAATCTAACTTAAAACTGGTAATACTTGATATTAATTAATGTCTTGAATAACAGAATAAAAAGAATATGTAGCATATTTTCAGATAACAATGACCTAGAAAGAAGCCATAAAGCATAGAGGGAGATAGATTATAATGTTTTTTTAAAAACCCATGAAAGCACTTCAGAAACATGTGACAGAAGGAAAAGGTTTGTAAAAGCATTGAAGATGAAATACATTTACTTAATTAGAAACTATGGTAAAATAATCCAAATTTGCCAAGATACTAGTCTAGCTCAGTGCAAATATTGAAGAGATGAAGTATTTGTTGTGGAAAATACATATGCATGGACCTGAGAAAGAAATTATCTGAACTCATTAAAATGTTGCTGTCCCTTGGAAAACAGGTGTTCTTCAGTGCTGGCTTATGATTTGTACCCATGTAGCATAGCACTCCATAAAACCTGTTTCAAAGTCATACAAGTGTTGAAATCCCAGTCCTGAGAGTTACGTCTTTGAATAGTTTGGAAGTTAAATGTCACTGAAAATGGAAAATAACGCTGAAATTTAAGCACATATAAAAATCATGCTGTCAGCCCAGTCCATGAAGAACAATGGACAGTTGACATAGCTTTCAAAAGACAATGGAAGGAAATGCCTTTAAGGGAACTGTTCAAGAAAAGCTTTTTAAAATAGCCTTAAAGTCTTTTTTGACTCTGCTTTCAGTTCTGCCATAAGTTGACAATATCTCAGGACATGACTGTAATGGTGGTGTTGAGGAGCTTTGTGTATGAATGTTGAATAAGGCTATGGTGTAACTTTAGAGTGCAAAGGAGCATGAGCTATTTCTTCATGAAGTCATAGACATGAAGGGGGAAATTCTAGTCCATCTTCCTATGGGTCCCAATAGGTGAAATAAAATCAAATATTGCGCCTTCAGTCTTGGTTTCAAAGGAAGTCAGCTATGGGATAAGGAATTTACCTAGAGAAAGCAACACATATAGGAGGCATCTACTCCTGTTAACCCCATACAGCTGTTGGCACCGGTCTGTGTCACCTGCAGATAACTTCTTCACGCTGCTGTCTGATGACACTATCTTGATGTCATCACAATGTATCAGTATGTAACCGAAAACATAACTTAGCTCATAGGCAGGCATAATGATAATTTATGTAAATTTTGAAAAGTATCTTCAATTAAACAAACAAACAAAAAAAGCAGCTTTTATCAGAACTCAATAGCATTTCTCATCAGACTGTGTGCAATCAGTATTGCCACCTACAACCTTTTGACCATAATTTTTGTAACTTCTTCCTCTCTACTTGGAAGCTTTAAATACAACTGTACTTACTATCTTACTCAGTAGAATTTGTACAAGCAAAGATTTGGGAGATTTATTGTATTTAATTTCTCCTCTATGACTAGGTTTTTTGAGTCTTTCTTTGTTTCTCAAAGAACAGATTGCTGCAAGCCAAAGAAGGGAACTTGATGTATTTCTTACAGTTTAGAAAGCATACGAAGTTTCACGTACTGCAAATAAATATGTGTGGTTGGTTGACCCTGGCTGGATGCCAGGTGCCCACCAAAGCCACCTTATCTCTCCCTTTCTCAACTGGACAGGAGAGAGAAAACACAACAAAAATCTTGTGGGTTAAGGGCTGGCAGAGATCTTTCAGCAGGTACCCTCATGAACAAAACAGACTTGGTTTGGGGAAATTAGCTGAATTTGTTACCAATCAAATCAGAATGGGATAATGAGAAATAAAACTTGTAGCACTGGTCATAAGTAGGATTGTTAATTTCTGTGAAACCAGCCTGTTGGTTTGGTTCACATGTGAATATCAGGATTTTGAATAGCTCCATGAGATGAAAATGGGAGAAGAAGTAAGATCTCTGACAGCATATGAAGTGCGTTTAGATTCTGACCTTTAAAACTCACTTCTAAACTTGCTTTTGGATAATAATTGAAAAGAATCCTTTACCTGCAAGAAATGAATGCAGTGTAGAGCTTAGCTTGTGATAGTAGTTCAGGTGCTTAATTTCATTAGCCATATTTTAAACCACTTTCTCTACTTGCTGCTTTATCTGAAAGGACGGTGGATCCTCTGGAAGGATGAACATCTTCTGTTCCTCCTTTGAAATGCATATCACAAATCTCCTTGGCTAAATATACTGCTTCTTTTCTTGCAGTGGCAGCATCCTTTGATGCAATTCTTCCTGCTCTTCCCATTTTACTCACCTTCAAAACAAAACGTCTACTAGTGTGCTTTTATATTCTTTTGGGGGTTTTTCCAACATCTCTCACACAGTATGTATGAGATATATGAAAAGCTAAGACAATATACATTCTGGAGAAGCAGCAGCATAAACATGGCTCCTATTTCCATTAAAAATATATTTTTATTCACTTTAATTATAAATTGAATTTTAAGGGTAACAGATTTTCTCAAAAGAGATTTGCTTAAATACTTACATTAATGACTTGATTCTGTAATTGTCTTCAGAAGTTTAATTAAACAAATGCTTATCCTTAGTTTAAGAACTGTCATAATACGTACTTTTAAAGGTCAGGGCTTAGGTAGTTTCCTTCTTAATGCTGTGGGGAGGGAAAAAGAGGAACAAAGATCACTGCCTGGGTACTTTGCCTTGCTTTGAATGGAAAGAAAAACCCAAACAAACCATAAAGTCTTAACAATCATTTTGCTTTCATCACGTTTTAAAAGGCTTGCGCAAAGCCTTTCTCCTTTGCAAAGCCAAGCAGGATTTGTCCCTTTATGATGATTGCCTTAGAAAATTTAAAATGCAGGGAAACGAGTTTAGCAGCTGTCAAAATTAGTGCAACTCTTGGGACTAATAAAAAGAAAAACTGTAATGTTGACACATCAAATAACATCCTCGGGATGTGGGACAACACCTAATGTGCGTTTTGTCTGACCTACAAGATGTGTGAGTGACAGCCCTTGTGCACAGTCATTAACTTCAAGAGGGACATTATGCTCAGGTCTCAAATTGTATATAGCACTTAAAGGAGAATAAACATTATACTGTAAATATGAGGGAGCAAAACAAACCCTGAATTTGTGGAGAGCTGCATTGCAATGCTGATGTGTGCTTAAATGTCCCTTATAGCATGTGTGCATGTGTTATTTCTTCAGTGTCTAGATGTGGATATGTCTAATTATGCTCATCTTTATAAAATATTTATTTGCTCTAGATACATATCTATTCAATGTATAGTGAAAAACTGTAAGAATTACTAAGCGTGTGTTTTAAAAAAAATACTTCCAGATGCTAAAACAGACAAAAATATCAGTAGAAAATATAAGTATGAAAAAAGCAAAATGACATTTTAAGAGAAATTTATTTCCAGTATACTGATTTAATTACCTTGAACTAAATTGGTCAAGGACTCAAATGCAGAAAATGAATGCAAATCAAAATGTAAAACACCCCAATCCCATGACCCTTCAAAGAAAGGTTTCCAGGCTTATCTGGATGAATCCTGACCTGAGAAAGAACTTCTTCACTCCTGCCCTAAAGACAGCATGAAAGAGAGCTTTATCTTGTAGGTCAGAGAAAGTAGGAAGAGGTTAGAATTGCCAGAAGTCAAGCTGAAGCGACCTTTGCAAGGAAATTAAAACAAATAAACAAAAAGATTCTTTAGATAAAAAAGAGAACAAGATCTGTTTGCACGAGGTAACCTGTATTGCCCCCAAATAAGGGTAGTATTTTGAATCACTTTTAAATAATGATGCTAAAAATCTGCACAATGACAGCTAATGATTATGGACATGTGGCAATGGAAACCACCCCCCTAATGATGGCACAATAAACTCAGTATGTAACATATGCTACATGGATTATGGGTGGGAATTGGATAGGTGCTCTCAAGAGTTTTGCCATTTCAGTCTGGTAGCAGCTGTTTAGGAAAATGGGATGAAAAGTAAAGGGGAAAAAAAAATTAGAATACAGTATAATTTGTGGTTTTCAACTATGTATCTTCCTAAAGTAATATAAGCTTAGATACCTGATCACATTACCAGAAATAGAAGTTATTTTTTTAATATCCCTAACTCAGTTCAAACATAAGTCATATCCCTTCTGTTCCAGCTGTGGAGTTTGTGTTTTGTATTAAACACTCTAAACATGTTGTGGAGCAATACAGTGTTTTATGGCTTGTTTTGTGATGAGAGTTAAAATTTTCATTCCATAGACTCAAAAACTTCTTTTTGCTGGGTCGATTTGATTTCAGGAAGGAAATCTTGTACACACTGCTGCTTAAACTCCTCTGTTTTCTTCCAACCAAAAGACATGTTCTGTATATATTCACAGTCTCTTCTCTGGGGGTGCTTTTGTCGCAGGTAACAACCAATAGCACAAGAGGAAATGACTTCATATTGTGCCAGGGGAGGTTTAGGTACTGAATATTAGGAAAACTTTACTGAAAAGATGGTCAAGCATTGGAACAGGATGCTCAGGGAAGGGGGAGAATCCCTGTCCTTGGAAATGTTCACAACCCTGTGCATTTGGTGCGGGGGATGTGATGTAGTAGTGGACGTGGCAATGCTGTGTTAATGGTTGGACTCAATGACCCCAGAATTGTGTTCCAACCTAAATGATTCTGTATACAAATATACAAACAGCTAGCTTTGCCTTTGCTGCTGTGGCCCAACATTTCCTGAATGTCCTTCTTGGACAGCTCATGGATACAATATAATAGTAAATGGCTTCTTGCTCGCAAGAACCAATCAATGATGCCTGGGAGGGATTTAAAGGCTGTGTTATAACTCATTATGTACACTGGTTATTAGCAGAAGTTACTGCTCTGACTTTAGTAAGAAACTAGTTTTATCCAAAGAGCTTGGAGAAAATCTGCTTTCCAAAGGCAGAATTTAAGACACTGTGGAAAAGAGCCAACAGCTCTAAAAGCTCTAAACTACTACTGCCTTTTCACAAGCAACTGGAGACAAATTTTATTAGACTTTTTTTTTTTTTTTTAAGAGGTATTAGCTACTGCTTTCAGAGAAAGGAGAGGATAGACAACATGACAGCAAAAGCTTTCATGACTTTTTCACCAAGGGCTAGGGTGCTTGCAAATTTTTATTTTATTTGTGACAGCTATTATCTGCCCGTCAGCATGCAAGTGCCACACAAGGGAGAGAAAGAGATCACCTCCTGTATGTGATTAGCAGCCAGCTTGTTCCCTAGACTTAAAATTCTTGCCATGGTGGAGAAATATAGTTCATCCTCCTAGAATAACTTTACAGTTTATACATGTTTTGGTGGGATTGAACCTCCTCCTTGCTAGTGATATATGTCCAAAACCTTTGAACTCCTATGTGTCCTACTGTATACCCTGCCACAGCATTTTAGCACTAGGAAAAGATATTCTGCCTTATCTAAATCTCTGTGCTCTGCTGCTTAAGACATCCCTTTTTTCCCAGATTCTGCAAGAGCCATTTCAGAAGACTGATTGTGGGTGGCAGTGGATGCAGGAGGAGTGTGCCTGGTATGCCATTGCAAGTGTGACTCTGCAAACCTGAAGTGGAGAGAAAAAATTACTCTCATGACTTGTTTAGGGCTGCTTGCTGCATGTCCTTCCTATTCCCTTTTATAGAGGAAGCTGAGCATAGATTAGAAGTAGTTCAACACAGCTCTGTCTAGACAAACATTAAACACTGATTCATGGGGCAGGTGAAGCAGTGAAGAGCTGTTGGTAGTCTTCAAGGAGGATCTGCAAAGATTTGAAAATTTGTAAAGCTGGTTTACAGTGTCCTGAATTCTAGCCATTTTCTACACACGCACAGTAGTTGCATATTGGGTGAAAAGAGCATTATTTTTTCTCTCTGAAGTGAAACATTCCAGAATTATCCCCAATTTTATTAAACAACATGTTTATTAAACAACATTCACTGTATAACCTAAAGCTTGGCATACTCAGAGCCAGTGTTAGTAGAGTGCTGCAGGTGGTCTGTGGAGGGATGTGTGCTGTAAGTATGATGAACCTTTACCTTTGAGAATATTTTACCACAGTCTTTGTCACTTTTATTCATCTACTGATTTATCTGGAAAATACAACTTGCAGGTTTTTAACTGTGGTGTTTAATTTCTGAGATATCTTTATAATTTTCAGCTTCTGAGAACTTATGTTCCAGACTGTCTTCTATTAAGCAGAAACTAGGGCTTAAATGCAAGTTTGACTTGGAGGCAAAGCCTGTTGGTGTGGTAGTTTTGGTCTCTACTGTGATCACACTTGGATTAATAATTTTTGTGGTCTTCTTGTAAATAAGAATTAGCCTCTTATTTTTCTTTTTTTTTTTCTGGTGAATATCTGTTTGCCATTGACAGATTCTTGAAAGGTGGTTAGCTTAAAAGGCTATTTTTGCTCTAAGAATGTTTTAATTTGGGTAATTTGGATTATATCTCTGGAGAAAAACAAACAAACAAAAAAAAAAAACAGAAAAAAAAGTATTTTAGTTCCAGACACAATCTTCATTTCAGAAGAGAAATTGTCTGAAACTTTTGCAAAAGAAAATAATTACTGATATGTGGAACATTTTCTGCGTAAATACACTCCTTGCATGTTTAAGGAAATGAAATTTCATTAATGTTTGGCATATTATATGCATAATCCCATAGAGTTCAAAGTCTTGTTTTACACTTCAGCATAGGGAATCAGGATTTCCCAACACAATGTGGTCAGAAAAAATGAATTAGCACTGACGCAGAGCTCATGACCTCCTTGGCGCCAAGGGGCTACATTTAGCCAGTTTCCTGCAAGGATATAGTTCAAGGAAAGTTTCTCACTGATGCCTAATGTAATTTATATGATCACATTTACCTTTTTGTTTTAACTTTTCCAGGAGTGACTTTAAAAAAAAAATCAATTTTTTAATAGTTACTCGAATACGTTCCCTTGTTGAAAATAAGATTTAATTTCACTGCCTTTGTATATGCCCTGTTTGATGGTTAAGTCCAACGTTTTGTTATTTCAACAGACTTCAAACATGTCATAAATAAATTTCCACTGGGTTGGCACTTCCTTTTTGCTTCCTGATGTAGGGATTGATTGTTCTTTGCAAGTCTCTCGGGATTTTATGAGCTTTCTCAGAATGACTGACTTGACCACAAATTCAACCATCATAATTTTCAGAAACTGTTCACACAGAAAAGCCAATAGAGGCAATTTTTAGAACAATAGCAAGTGCTGCATATTGTATGAGATCAAATGCCTTCTCAGGTGTAACAAGAGGCACAGACAATGATGGAATATATTCAAAATGTTCTTAGTGGGATTAGAGGCAGTAGCAGAGAAGGTTACTAATATGAAATTTGTATGAGATAATATTCCTAAAATAAGCATTTCTCACAAGGGGTGTCTTTGAATATGTATAAAAATACTGACATGGTTAAATAGACTACTTGGCATTTGGGAAATTTATCAAGTACTGTGGAGATGAAACAATATTAAAACTATGTACTGAACCCACTTAGGATAAGAACATAGTAAAACTTTAATAATATCTAAATTAGTTAAGTAATATAATGGAATAATTAAGTATGTCAGACAGAAACAATAAAAAAATTAATGTAATAAAAATAATTAATTGAGAAAATAAAAGTTCAATGTTCAATCCAAATGCTTAGGGAGAGAGATGTCCAGTGGCATCTAAAATATCCAAGTGATTCCTGGTCTTCTCTAGGCCTTGCACTTATACCTGACAGCCTTGAAGTGTCAGCTATGCTTGGTGTCTGAAACAAGACTCTTGCTGTGTTTAGCCTCAGAAATCACCTTTTAATATTCTACTAACTAATCAATAGTATTAGTGTACTCTGGTCAGTAGTTAATAAAACAGCATGAATAAGATCACTTCTTCTGGATAGCTCAACAAAATTGTTAAACATCTGAGATTTAATACCACCCTTCTTTCTTAAGCACTTTTGGCCACAGCTGAGTATAATTTCTCTTCTGTGCCAAAGTCTTCTGTGTGAAATGTTAGGGAAGATGTCTGTGTCCAAGGAATCATAGAATCATTTAGGTTGGAAAAAACCTCTAAAATCATCAAATCCAAACTAAACTCTGCCAAGTTCATCACTAAGCCATGTCCTTGAGCGCCACATCTACGTGTCTTAAATATCTCCAGCAATGGTGACTTAACCATTTCCCTGTGTCAGCCTGTTCCAGTGCTTGAAAACTCTTTTGGTGAAGAAATTTTTCATACTATCCAATCTAAACCTCCTCTGGTGCAATTCGAGGCCATTTCCCCTCAGCCTATTGTTTGTTACTTGGGAGCTCTATTCCCACCTCATTGAAACCCCCTTTCAGGCAGTTGTAGAGAGCCAGATCATCTCCCCTGAGACTCCTTTTCTTCAGGTGAAACATCCCCAGCTCCTTCAGCTGCTCCTCATAAAACTTGTTCTCCAGACCCTTCACCAGCTTTGTTGCCGTTCTCTGGACTCGCTCCAGCCCCTCAATGTCTCACTTGTACTGAGAAGCCCAGATCTGTTTCTGTGATGGCAACAGACGCACAATGACTTCCAGCTCCTCTTGGTTGCTGTCCATGTGGCGTGCACTGGTACAGATGTACTTCAGTTAGACTATGAATCCCATCATCTTTTATGAGTTTTTGGATATCTGATTTAGATTTCCTCTTGACTTTTGAAATGCTTTAACCAATTAGAAGGTTTCTCTGGAGCCAGCTGGGCACATATCTGGGTTGGACTGCTATTGCCCTATTAAGATCTTATAGGCAGCTTTCTTAGGAAATTAATTTTGCCAATACTTTGAGGCTGAAAATGAGATTGTTCAGTTATTTCCTATTCCAAATATTGGGTAAAACTGGATTAAATATTTGAAGACAGTAATTGCTGAAAAATACATTTTGTAATGCTGAATGACACATAATTAGCATTCCTAAACTTACTACTTGAAATATTTCTGGAAAGCATTCTAAGTGACGCAGAGCTAAGTGTTAAATATGCATTTAATTTATGTCCAAAAAATGCTGCTGGCACAGTCATCCACCTAGGAACAAGTGGTTACTTGACTACTGAGAAAACGTGATACTAATGAATGGAGTATAACATCACATAATTTTCCTATGCTCTTACCATAGAAAAAATGTGGAGGGCTTTGATCCAAAGTAATCATTTTTCCTGTTTTCATCCACAAGTTGTACAGTTTCACCATGCTGTGTGGAAAGGCAGCTGGAATTATATACCCACTGTAAGCAACTACTATACAACTTTGTATTCAGGAAGCAAATGAGCTCAAAAATATTTGTGCATGTGCTTAAAAGAACCAAAACTACTTACTAATTTGTCAGTGTATCTATGCCCTATGTAACCATGAGAAACATGCCATTTTAATCAGAATTTATGCCCAGTGGCATAACTCCCTGTTTTCATTCATATTTAGTGTGCAGCTAGCATGTAAAATGGAATTTGAAAGACAAAACTGCATTCAGAAGAGCACTTTTTATTATCCACCTTCCCAAATCTAGAAATTTGCTACATAGACTAGAATTGAGAGTTTGATCTCCATTTCTCAATAACTAATTCAAAGTGGGAGAAGCTGTATGTAGAATACTGGGAAGACTGATATTTTCACTATCACATCAGAGAACGTGAGTCTCATTAGAGGAGATGCCGAATGTCCTGCAGTGTAAATATCTGAAGTTTAAAATCACTGTGCTCGATTTTGGGTCTGAGCTGCTTTACTAGGAGAGAAACTATGTAATGCCACATTCAGTCCTTTCTTATGACAGCCTGCTATCACTATAGGCAGAAAAAATATCCAAGAGGCTGGATGCTCCAGCACTGGTTGTGGTGTGATCCAGGGGCAAACAGCATCTGGCCTCGATTTTGGAAGTGGGGAGATGAATAGGGAATCAACTAACAACTACAGAAACAATACTGGGAGAGAAATCCCTATAGAGTGATTGCATAAGAAATGAAGTAGTGAAGCTAAAAGGTGACAGAAACTCAGCAAGAGTTGATGTACCATTTTACATAAAATTAATTTCAGGTTCTACTACTAAAAT
Organism: Poecile atricapillus; assembly: GCF_030490865.1. Classification (NCBI taxonomy): domain Eukaryota; kingdom Metazoa; phylum Chordata; class Aves; order Passeriformes; family Paridae; genus Poecile; species Poecile atricapillus. The sequence goes on from NC_081252.1 coordinate 41,480,287, forward strand.
ATAATTTCTTACAAAAAGCTAAATATATGTTCTCTTACTCATTGGATAATAATAGGTAAAACCTCCCTTTTTGTCTAAGTCAGTCATAATATTTACTGAGGAGATCATGTATCATGGGACACACTTGAATAAGTCTGAAAACTGCTGCAGTATCTGAGGTTATCTGCTCTAAGACCTAGCAGAAGGATAATTTCTTCACTCAGGTTAAAATTCTCATCTCTACTTGTAAGAAAATTATGGTAGTTGGAAAGAGATTTTTTTATTCTTGGCAATCTTATTTTTGTATGTATCTGTAATGGTATTTTATCTAGCAAAATAGGAAGGAGTTCAAAACAACAGTTTTACCTCAGATTTCCCTTCAAAATCAAATCTCTGATTTTTATTTTTTTATTCTAGTTACCTCTATATATACTTCATATTCATTTATTTATTTATGCATATATTCATCTCTGTGGAGACATATAAGCTTTATTGGTTATCTAAATATATCTGTAGGAATTTAGAAAATGCTGGTAATATTTATAAAAAACAGCTATATTCTATATTTTGAAGAGAATATTAAATTTTTATTATTTTTTTTAAACAATAAATAAGAATGTAGTTATTCTCTTGATTTGTCATTAAAAAAAGGACATAACTGTGAGAGGTTAGCAATAGCTAGGCTATAGTTCAAGCATATTTTTGCTTGACTTGGATGTGGATATATAAATTCTGTCTGGGAAGCACTTCCCAATTGAGGCATGTTAGAATTCAAGACCTATTTCTCCACACAAATTGACTGAAATAATTAATTCCAATAGAAAGCAATGGGAAGAAAAGAAATAGCTTTACTGAGCTACAATTCTGGCACCCTTGAGGGAATGGGAAAAGATGGTTTTACTACAGATCCAGGACTGTTATTCATTATTTTCTCTGTGTCTCTCGTCCTGTCTTTCAAAGACAACAACTCCCCTTTTCTGGACCACAGATTTTTTTGGACGCTTCTTAGCAGGATGTGTACAGATGTGGGGTTATGAGATTCCATACAGAAGATTGCATGAACCCAGCTGAGCCAGAAGGGAGATTGTTACTCTGCTCTTGAGAAGATACTGGTGTTTCTCACAGAAACAGTAGCTGCAGAAAAACCTTAGAAATGGATCAGAAAATTTGGCTAGTGGCTATATTGTAAACATTATAGGCGATCAGAATATATATAAACTGTATATTATATATGAATTAGATACTATATAGTGAGATAGCCTATCTCACTAGTGCTGGATACCAGATTTTAGTACCTTTTCAGTATTTTTAATTCTCATCAAAGTTTGCAGTGAAATAGAGGATATGCCTTGTTTGCATCTTGTCATGGGAATTAGTCTGCTGTTTATGGACTGTTTAGAAAACAGCCTAATTCTGGTCTGAAATGGCTTATGCAAGAGAAAGCTATTTCTATTTTGTTTATTTTTTAATTAAACATATTTTTTCATCTGTTGAAAATGTAGGAAATATATGAATAGTACTGGAATTATCTTTTTATGGAGTTATATGAAAACCTTGCAGTGACCTCTGTTTTATTTGTAGTTAAGTATCTCTAAAGAGTATATTTAACATTTTTTTCTGTATTGTGGCATGCGAGGGAGACTAGATCTGTTAGAAATGCATACTGTTTGGTGTAATCTGGAAGTAAAACAGAATGTATCAGAATTCTAACTAAAGAAAGAAATTAGCTTTCATAACATTATTTTTCAGTGCATTAAAGGCATATTGTATTGATACTTTTCTCATCTCAGCAGATGGAATGATCCAGTTGAGCAACTTTCTCTGCTTATAGTTTTCTACTTGGCAGATGACAGGTTAGGTCAATGATTGTTTTATTTGGTGTAAAGACAAAAGAAAATGTAGACAATGCAAATAATAAGGATAAATTAATGTTATCAAAGGGGAAAAACAAACATTCAATGCTTTAGAGGTAGAACAGATCATCTCTCATCCATTCCTGAATGTTGTTTTTGTCTTTGAAAGGCTATTACTTTTGTTTTTTCATTTCCGCTAAGATAAATTTGGACATGTGCGCATTAAGCATCAATTTACACATTTGGGTCTCGAACACAGGCAAGAAGAACATTACCTAATTGCTTCAGTGACATCTAAATGCTTCAATTTTTACTGCAGGAAAATGTAATGTTAAAAGTTTTCTAATTTAGTAGACAGCTTCATCAGAAACAATGCAAATAAGATGTAAAATAGTTTCATGGTTGATGCAAAGATCTCTATCTCACATAAATTCAGATTAAGTATTTTGAAAAACTGAAAAATTTTTGAATTTACTAAGAGAATTGCTGGATTTGTAAATCCAGTCTTTTCCTTGGAGTCTTGCATTTTCTTTCATATTCAAAGTGTGTGATGGGAAGTAAAAAGATGTATTTTCCACCTTTTTTTCTCACATCTGTAAAACAATTTAAACATTCATCACCTGCAATCATCCCACCAGACTGTCATGTGTCAATGACTTCATATTGCTGCTAAGCACTGTGAATATACAAGTGTATTTCATTCTTTCATACCCAGCACTACATTAAAATATGCTCTTGGTATGCATGAGTATCCATAAATCCTTACAGAAGTTATTTGAAGAAAGCATCTTTTGTACCTTGAGTGGAAGATGCAGAGCTCACCGCGTGAATAGGCCAAAATGCCCAGAACATGGCAGCTGCAGCCCTGAGCTCTGCAGCACTCACAAGGAGGTTGTCACAGTCAGCCACAGGGGAATTTGTGTTCCTCTACTCACATCAAATTGGAACTTGCCCTGACTTTAGCCCCAAGCTGTTGCCATGAGATTACTGATAGTCTTGGGGATGAATGTTTGACATATATTCATATATATTCATGTATATAAATCATGTATTATTCTTTGATTTTCCTGAATGGTTTGAAGGAAAAAAAAAAATCAAGCTTTTATTACTAACATAAGTGGAGTTGCTACTGTCTTATTTAACTCTTTAATAGATTTTAAACCATTGAAGTTTAAGTAAAGAGGCTTTTTATTCAAAATGGTTTCCTTCTTTGAATTCTTTTAGTGGTTGTACCTTACTGCACATGAAGATGACAGCTTAGGAAATGGAAATGTATTGCTTTCATCAAGGTATATATAAAGTATTAAATAATCATTAAATGTGCATTGTAAACCAAGAAATTGTCCAAAATAATCAAGGGCACACCTGGTAAGGCAGCTGAAAATTTAAGTAAAAACAAGTTCTAACTGTGTCAATTTACCCTACAAATTAATGAAATCACAGCAGAAATATGAAAAGATGTGGAGTTTCTTTGCACATTGGAGAACCATTGCATCTCACTCAAAGAGAGCAAAGCATGTCATATCCTACAGAAGAGAAGCATGACAAAAGTGAGAAATTAGTCACATGAACTAGATGAAATGGATTTATTCCCATACTTGTAAGAGTTCCAGATCTGCTGGCTTAAAGCAGGTGGTAACATCCAGAACAGTTCAGTCCCTTCTGTAACATCTGGTGTTCTGTTACAAGAACATGATGGCCAAATAAATAGTTCTGGAATCCTGTTCAAGTCAACCACATAGTTTAGAATATTATGCTCTCCATTTCTGACTTGAATCTTACTTACTTATTTCATACGAAGTATAATAAGTTAAACAGAACTAAGTGAGCCTTTCACATGAGTTTTGGGCATACAGCTGTTAGAACTTTATGAATATCTACTGAATTTTACTTCACAGATTAAATAGAGAAGTCATCAGTTCACATTGCCTTGATAGAGTTTAGGTCTATATCCTGCATTCTAGGCATTTGCCAAAGTGAAGTTTCAGGGAGGGAAAATTACCTCAGAAATTGCCTTGTATGAATGGGAGCTAATAAAGAGGAATTATTTTGGTCTGAGTTTAGAATTTAGGTATTGCTCACAGTGATTATATCACATCTGTGAATAATCACAGTGATTATATCACAGTGATTATTCACATCAGCTGTGAATCTAATTCATTGTGTATTTTTCCTTTGTGTATCCTTTTATCTTACTCTTTACAGATTCTTCAGTGAGAAGGAAATTTTAGGCACTGACTGGTGAGTATGCTTAAGGCTTAGCTATGTTTTGGTGTGGCATTTCACTGTGTTGCAAACTCTCATGGCAGGAACAACCACAAGTTGGTTTAAGCTGTTTGTTTCACAACTTCCCAAACCTCAGATGAATGGTTTTGCTGTCAGTGGAAGTTGTTTCAAATGTTCTTAATCTTAATTAGCGCTTCATAAACAGTGAGATTTTCAGTTTTCTCTCTTATTTTCTCAGTCCTTTTTCCATGAGACATGCTTTGAGCTTCACAATGTTTCTGTCACTCTCTGTGAGAGCTAACAAGAAATACCAGTAGATATCTGCTGCTTCATTCTGCATGAAAACAGGAACAAAGCTTATGGGTGATGTCATCTCAAGCTAGGGAGTGGGAACAGCTGTAGTTATTAATCCATGAAACCTGGTGTTTTCAGGTAAAACACTCCTGAGTAAATGTAGCTCCTCCCTTCTTCAGTAATCAATGATGTTAGAACAACCTGTAAAGAAACAAGAGTGCTTGATGACATTTACCAGGTCTTGCTGCTCTGAAGACAGTCTTACAGTGATGCCATTGAAATGAGTAATACCATTCAGATGAGAAGGAGGAATTGGTGATGTCAGCAACAAGCCTCTTCCTGCAGGTGTATGGTACCGACTTGCCTTTAGCTAGACTCTTGATATTCTTCTCAATGGCCAAGATTATTATTTATTTATCTATTTAGTAATTAATTTATTTTTACTTTTTTGAGTATTGATCTTTCTTCCTGGGAGTTTGAGGATCCCCCTAATACAGATGATCTTCATTCCAAGCTGGCCCTAGAAGCTGCCTGATGGGTAAGTCATGGAAGAAGCCAGAATCTGTCAGCACTGGTGGCTGCAGCTGCATTCCCAATTCGAAACCACTCAGAGAGAGAATGCTGGTTTAGGAATCCATATGCACAGTTCTGCAGGACCCTGACTGGAGATAGAGTGAATAACTGAACTGAGACAGTAGCCTGAGATAGGTGAAGTTTTGTTCACCCACTGGTTGTTTATCATTGCTAGAGTTACTAAAATAAAAATAGTTATTTTAGTAACTGCTTTTCAAAGTTACAGTTAAGTTACAGATATTTCTTACATATTTCAAGGAACAATGACATGATAAAAGGAAATGTTAACTCGTAGATCTTTGAAACAAAAACTTATAATTATGAAAGCTGGATGTTTTTTAAGTTAATGCAGTAATGTGCTGAATGAACAGATAAACTTCTACCACTTGGACTCTCTAAAGCGTAACCTACTATTATTAATCTTTCAAAAGAGTACTGATCTTTTATATATAATATATACATATTTTACTTGGAGCAATATCAAGATACCTCATTGCTGCACAGCCTGTTCTGTCAAATAAGTATGAGTCCGCTGTCACACAGCCTTCTAGTTTCCTGACAGATTATACCAATATGTATTTGAAAACTTGTATTTTTGGAAATTACATTTGATAAAAGATTAATCTCTACATAATGCATATATTTGTATTTTGTTCATAGTTTGGAAGTTAAGTTAGCTCTACCTCTAGTGGGTGTAACTTACTTGATTTAACATCAGAAGTATATTTTAGTGTTTGTTTTTTTAACAATTACCTGAATTTTGCTTGAGTTTATTTTAAACTAAGCCTCCAGGCAGTGTGTCTGCTGATATGATTAGGTTTTTTTTGGGTTTTCGTTGTTGTTGGTTATGTTTTGTTTTTGTTGTTGTTGTTGTTTTTCTGAAAGTGTTACAAGTCCAAGGTATTTTTGTGCTTCAGTTAGAAGTTATTTGCTGTACTTTAAAGTAAGTCTCTCTTAAATGGTTTACAAAAACTGATTGGATAACCTGAAACCAATAGTATCTACCCTGATAGTAACCCATGGACTGTATTGACCCAAAAGTGTTCTGCATCCAAATTACTGGACAGGGTTCAGGCTAGTGAAAAGTACATCCATAAGATGTAAGATTTGAGCTTACAAATAGTATTTATCCTTAGAAATGGCATTATCCTTCTGGGAAAAATTCCATAACCCCATTTCATCTGTGTTCACTTCTCCCTGTTACATCACTCACAGTGCTGTAAAGCAGGTGGTGGGTGCATCTGTCCTAAGGGACAGCACAGACCTCAGGGTTTTTGTGGTATATGAGAAGTCTCCTTACCTGCCCTTGAACCCAAGATTTTATTCCCCTCACAGCATGAATGAGATGTGAACATTAAATCAATAACAAGGCTGAATTTAGTTTCAAATGCTGGGCTGGACATGGAGGACTGGGTGAGTGCACTGTTAGACTGCAGGGGTAGCATGCAGAATCCAGCAGAACTAAAGCTCAATTTTTTTATACTGGGAGAGTGATATTATAAATTGTGGTTTTTTATTTGTTTTGTTTGGGTTTTTTTGTTTATAAATTGTCCTTTCTGTTTCAAGTGGTACCTGCTAGGGTGATCAATGCATATGTTGTCATTTTTTGCTGTTTTGCTTTGGAGACCTTTCAACTGTAATTATTTTGATTTTTATTATTTGCTTTGACAGATTGGATTTGCAAACTTGGAATGTGTTTCAGACTTCTTTTTAACACTTGCTTTCACATATGTGTAGTGAAGAGTAACTCTAGGTTTCTAAAACGAGATTAATCCCACTGTTGGCATGATTATTTGAGGGAGAGAGAAGAAAGCGGTGTTAATGATAATAGAGAAGAAAGCAATGCTATTTTTAATGAGAGATTGAATATTAAAGAGAAATAGAAGGGCTAGAGTTAACAGTGATATGTGAAAAAGGCTGATGGGGAAATACAGATATTCTTAGGGGGAGACTGAGATATGGTCCAGAAATCTAAGGGATGTAATTTGAGAAAGACAGCAAAGGGGAAGAGTTCAGTGACCACATAGGGCTGATTATAAATGTAGAAAAGGGATAAAGAGTTTGTTGAAACGTAGTTGAAAAGTCAGTGACTGTCATGAATGGATACAATAGCCTTACCCAGGAAAAATACCTGAATCTACAGGATGGTATTTTCATGATTGGGTTCTGCTGAGAAGAAAATGAAATAAATGGAAATAAACAATTATTAGAGGTTGTGTAGGTTTTTGCCAGAAGTAGAAATGCTTATACAAAAGAGCAAAGGACTGTGTTTTAAGATTTTTATTATTTTTTCTGGAATGTGCTACTTGTAATTCAGAACATTCTCAAGCTGAAATAAGGTCCCCTGATTCACAGATCCAGACTACAGAAAAAATTATAATTATTAATGATAAATTACTGAAATTTTAGAACTTGTAAATGTAAAATTGGTGACCTCCTAATGCTTCTACTGTCCACATTCCATTACAACATTTGGACAAGAAAGTATAGATGAAATAAATCCAGACATGTGTTCTATAAAAACATTTTCATCTCTCCAGAGTTTTTGAGACCTCTAGTGTATTGTGGAGTCTTACACTTGTATTTATGTGGCCTAATTTCATTAGTTCTTACTAACCATTAGTATTAATTAAATTTAAAAAAAATTAAATACCTGGTCCATTTTATCTTATTATTTCATCATTCAGTTAGAAGGTTGTCCTGTGTTCTTTCCCATAGTTTTATCTGAAATGCAAGAGGAAAAGAGAAAGAGAACAAAAAGAAGCTATTAAATAAATTATCAACCATTATTTTTATTTGTTCGCGGAAGCAAAAAACCTATAAAGAATGCCTAAATTTTCTAAGTTAAAACATTCTGAAAATTCAGAATTGGCCACTTTTAAACTTTTCTACCTGACAGCAACCATTTGTACCTCCAAATGATGCAAAATTAAATATAATATATCACTATTTTTTTAGAACATATCCTTAAATTAAATATCAAAATAAATAATATTTAAAAGAACACATTCTATTCTTCAGACTAATTTGTTGACGAGCTTAGTGACTGCATAAATTATTCCATTCCTGTCTTTTGGCATAGATGTGGATAGCTGGTTATGCTTAAAAAAAATGGGATATGCTAAAATTCAAGGGCAGGTGGAATTGTAGCTGAGATCTAAAGACTGAAAATGAGAATACTGAAAGCAATTCCATCACTAAGCCTTTCAAGATTATACAGTACATGTGCAAGATTTCATGCTGGTCTTTCAAATAGAGCTGAGAGACCTGATTTACTATCAACTTGTTCAGCATGAATTAAACAAACATGTCAGCTGACTAACAGCACTCTCACTGTAAATAGCATGTCCTTCTGGTAGTGCAGGTAAAGAGGGCTTACCCTGCTTAATTTATGGTCTCCCTAGAGTTCAGTATTGAAAGACTACAGAAACTGCTGTAAATTCCTGATGAAATGCAAGCGTAAGTCTGTTTACTATTAAATGTGATTTACCGCACCCTCCCTCTCCCAGCCACCTTGTAATTTTTGTACAAGGTAAAGGGATTTTAGATAAATAACAATAAAAGCTTTTTATTTGGAGTTAGTGCAGAATAACTTGCATATAGAATTATCATCTATCTTTTCAAATCTCCTTGTAAGTATAAGCTGTTTTTATATATTTTTAAGACTATCAATGTTTGAAGTGAAGATGAAAATTTCAATGAGATCATAATCATGTATCACTTCAAAACTGAAAATGATGTAGACCTATAAGCTACTTTATGTAATAAATACAAGGAAGATCTGTTCTACAGATTATTTAATGACAGTATGGAGATAAATGGATAATATTTATCACAGGGAATCTGCAGAGTCTATCCAATAGTAATAATAGTAATTCTGATGTTTGTATTACACATAATGCATTTTTATAACACTATGCTCATGGAAAGTAGAACTGGAGATTCTGATTATCAGAAAAATGCTTCCAACTGCTTGTATGTATTATTCTGTGCATCTGCATAATTTTGAGAATGGTTAACTATTCACTTTGCTCAGATGTAAACCTGATTTTATGGTAACTTTTACAATTTGGGAATTTGCTCTCTATAAATCTTTTTTTACTTAGACTGGCATAATTTACACCCAAAAGTCTCAATACTTGGAAATATAAGAACCAGAAAAAACATGCATTCAAGAAAGTAATTCTTTCATTGGTGTTTGTGATAAACTTGAAGCTTCTGGTTCATTGATCTCATTTTTGAACTTCCTGTCTTCCCTTCCCTACTCAGATGGGTTTTACCATTTTGGAGTATGGTATGCTCACTCAGTAAAAATGCAAGTACCTGCTTAGCCACAATGGGTTTATTAGCTGTTTTCATGAAGCCTTTAAAAAATGTAGACGATTGTTGGTCAGTTTAGTAGAGTTTGCTTTTTTTAATTTGCATGGCATTTTAACATGCACTCTTTAAAATCTATGTGGAATTACTTGATGAAATGTAGATTTTGTTCTGCCTTCACTTGTGCCCTTCTTTATAACCACAAGTACATTTTTGATCTGTTAGATACCTGCTTACTTAGGCTCTGTTCCTGGTACCAGATTTTGTTTGTCTTTCTCTTCACTGCCTCTCTTCTGTATTGGGCTGGGATAGAAATTTAAAATCTTCACCTACAGTGCTGGTTTTTTCCCCTCAAGTCTTTATAAAAGTGTAGTGGTTTTAGGTTTGCCAATTGGAGTCACAGCAGTAATTTAATTTATTTAATTATTTTTTAAGGTATTTTAGGCTTCCTTCAAGCAGGTAACCTAAAGAAGTGGATGCTTGGGTTTTTTTGAATACTGAATTAAGTTTGATCGTTAACCTCCAGCTATCATGTCAACATTGCCAATTTAGACACTGATGATTTGCGTGACTAATCCTACTGATGGGAAGTGTGAGTTGTTATAACAGCTAAATTTGTACATCAGTGTTAAATTGTCATCCACATTTCTACCTGCGTTTGATTGCTGAAGCAATATAGCAATAAAGACATTGTTCAGTATTTGCATGCCTAAACTTCACCCAATTATCCTATTTGGATAATGAATAGCTGGCCTCTTAGGAAGAGTACTGAGCATAGCAGGCAGACAGGGGAAAGTATGAAGTCTCAAAGTATCTCTCATCCTCTGCCTCAACCCACGATGGGGACTGAGTAACTAACAGGAACTTCCACTCAGTTTTAAGAGCTATGAAATACAAAGAATCTACAAAAGCAACCCCTCCTGGCCAACGCTCTAGGATGTAATACTACTTCATTAATAACTCTTTTAAGAACAGCTGCTTAGATCTAGCACAATTTTTTTTACAGATCTGACCATTCCTGTCACATAACTCCTGCTTCGCAGCTTTGCTTGATCCACTCTGCACCCAAAAAAGTTTCTGTAAGTAAAGAACTTCCTTCCAACTTCTATTTTAATTCTGAATAGATTGGCCTTCCCATGCAAGTTAAAAATCTTACCTTGTTTTAAAATTGTAGATGTCTGATTTCACATTTTCTGAAAGAGACTTTTTTAATATAGAGACTGTGTCAATCCACAGCAGACTGGTATCACTCCTTTCATGTCCCCATTGGAGTATATTTTTTCCCCTTCAAAATATATTTGCATCTGTTTACACTGATCAAGAGATATGATTGACTACATAAGGGTTAAGCTCATCAAAGCATTCTGAAAGATTTAGCTGTAAAATTTATAATGTAGCCTGTAACACTAAATAAAAAGCCATGTTGATATTTCCACTTTCATGCCAATAACCTTGAACAGACATAATTCTATACTCTTTCTTGGGAATGGAACCAAGATATAAAATAGGAGATGAATATATTGGAATGTGAGTAGTTGCTGCTGTGCTTTAAACATAGTCCTTATACTTAGGCAATGTACAGAATCTCCAATGTTCTCCTTTTATTAATTGTACTTTCTTTGCTACTTTCATTCTAGAGACAGAAATACCACTGGCTCACAAAACCCTGAGTATAACTCTGCTCCAAATGGCAAGCCCAACAGGTACAAGAAAATGTCTGCAGCCTTCCTTCATAAAAGTGCTTTTTCCTTATTGCTTCTTCCCCTGTTAAGAATCCAGAAAACAGAACTGAATCTGATTTCCTTTTTTGGCTGATGATTAAACATTCTCACCATTATATAATATGATTTCCATTTTATTTTAAACATACTTTGCATGATATAAAAATATTGATCACAGTGAGCTTTAACAATTGTTACTGCTATAAACAGAAATGCTGCACGATGGTTTTAGTGGAAATAAATTATATAGTCATTATCTCTTAAAAAAAAAAAAAAATCACAAGAAGGAGAACCTAGGCTGTTTGGTCATTGACAGAAAATAAGTCCTTATTGAGTTCTTTACAAAACGTGAACCCCAGTTGTCTTCTACATTTGCTTTCCACATCTTGAGAAAAGCACGAGTCTGTCTCTGAAAGCCCCACAGGGTCTCTGGTGAACATTTAATTCCAAATATTAGCAAAGTTTCTGCTGTTCTTTTGATCTAATGGAAAAATGTACACCAACGTGGCAAGTAGTGCTCTCTTCGCTAGTTCATAAGTGGTCTTTTCCAATATGTGGGTACACAGCGGCACACTTCTTCACTAAAGTAAAATCCAGCCTCGCAGCGTTTCGTCCGCACTGTACACGGAGGTCTGTAACAACTAAAGAAAAGGGGAAAAAAACAGGCATTAATATAACATGATCATTTATATTTAACTTGAGCAGAAATCTGTGTGCCTTCACATTGCCATTTCTCAATGGAATATTTAATTCCTACAAATTGGAATTTTAGCTTTTTATGTTCTTGCAACAATTTTTGTTGAACAATTCTTCACAAAAGACAATGAAACAATAACTAATGATACTGAAGAGAAATTATTCTATTGCAACAGATACATACCGATCTTTTTTATCACACTGATGGTTGCAGTCGCATTCTAATCTTGAGTAGTATTTTTTAAAGTTTTAGTTTGAAAATAGGATATATTTCTGTACTCAAATTGGTTTTTTATAACCTACTGCATGCTGCAAATTGGAGGTGGCAATCCAGAATCAGGTGATAACCATCCTCCTGCCTAGGACTGTTTCTCATCTTACTGATTACTTCAATAGGTTTGTCTACATATGTTACACTGTGGCTCTGATCTGGAAAACGAGAACACTCTTCCTTTCAGGTTGCAAATTCCCACAGCCAGCCTCTGAGCCAGTGGGAATACATCTACATTCATATTGCATCTGTGTGCATTCTGAAGAAAAAGCCTATTTATCACATTTCTGATAAATCTTAGTGGAAAAACAACAGAATTAGTGTCTACCTGATCAAAATAAGTTTAACAGGAATACAGCATTGAACCACAAATCACATCTCCCTTTGCAGCAGCAGAAGTTTTCCTGACCAATTCCTTGACTGAAAAATAGAACTTATATGAAGATAATATCTCTGGTTGTCCCTGAACCCTTCCTTTTCCTATTTATTTTTTCTATTAAAACAAGAACTTGACCCAAAATAACCTTACAATAACAATGCTAAATACTTTCTGGTGTATAATGGAGACAAAGTACAAGTCTGTGATTTTTTCAGACACTGGCAATGAGTCAAAAGATAAAAGTATATGTCTTGAATTTCAGCATAGTTATATTTAAAACTTGTACTTAAATAATGTGTGCCTGTTTGTGAAACATCAATATTATGATGTATTATGATAACTCTTACTTACATCTACAGAGCAGGCTAAATTGTGCAACATCACTCTCCTCTTCCCTGGGTAATTCTTGTTTCAGGTCTGTGGCTACTCTTACTGTTGTTCCAAGTAAGTTAGTATGTTGTGTGCTTGTTTTGGATAGTAATTTACTGCCCTGAAATAATTTATTTATGATATGAGGTGTGCACTACAGTTAGATTAATTCACACTGTCTAGTTCGACAAATGAATCTGGCAATGAGGAAAACAATAAGGAATGAGGAAGACTGCAAATGGGACATTTATTAACTAGTCACATCATGCTCAGTGTTTTCAATGTCATTTCTCATAGATTAGTTCACCACTGTGGTCTCTGTAACTAAGGGAATAACATTATTTTGTGTCACTTAACAGATATTTGAAATCAGTGTAGCAGCTCATGGGAATCTCTCAAAGCCCTACTGACCTATTCCCCAAAAAGTTTGGAAATAGTGCTAAAAGGCAACAAAAAGGTTTGTGAAAGGATCTAATATTGTGAGTGAATAGGCAACCAGCAGTAGATCTGTTCTGGGGAAAATGTACTCCACAGAGATGCAATGGATGAAACACTCAACTCACCTTTTTGCTGTCTCTGCCATGAAAAGTTCAGACCATTTCATGTACTGAATGACAGTAAAATGAAATAAGATAAGAAGAAAAAGAGGCAAAGCCAAACTCTTCCACACACCTATGACTGTACACAATGAAAAGCAGCCATGCAAAGATTAAGCAGGAGCAGTTCACTTTGTATAGGATCATGCCTCCTTGTGAACTTCAACTTGCAGCTGGGAGTGCTATACAGCACCTCTCCCATGTGAGTTTGTGTCTAGTAGCAGTCAAGGTCAGGTTACTTCAGTCTTATCCTTATTTGGGACATTTCAACAGAGCAAGAAAGTCCCTCTCCTCCTCTAAAGTGCTTAGCAGATGAAGTTCCTAGTTAGCTGGCCCAGCCAAAACTGACCAAAATAAATTTTGGAGGTGGTAGCACAGGGTGAATAGCAGCAAGTCATTGTAACTACAAAAATGTAGTTTCCTTAGGAAACTGCTGAACAATAGACCAGGTCTTTCAAGAGACTGGGTCTGAATGGTGTTTACGGAGTGGTTTCATGTGACAGAGGTCTGTTTCAATGAGGATAATCTGAGCATGCTGGAGCTAAGATAGATCTTGAGTCACTATTCGTAGTGCTGAGCAAAGCAGCAGCAACTTTCTCTTTATGGTCAATAATTGTGATTTTTTGCTGTGCGGAATGCCCAGATTGTCACTGTGGGCAGTCTAACAACTCCACAAAGGAAACACTACTTCGTGGGCTGATAAACAGCATAATCACCTTAAAAAGCAGTATGCTGAGAGCCTTTTTCCCCTTCCCATCCTGTGCTTTGTAGATGATTTTGTATTCCTTTCATCTAAAGCAGGGTGTAACACTAGAGGCAGAGGCATTTTAGGTACAGTGCATAAAAATATGAGTGCTTCAAAACAAGAAGCTACAAGCACAACTTTTAGGACAGGGAGCCATCTAGGACATAAGTACAGGATTATGCTCATGTCTAGGGCTCACACATCTAGCACAATGCTAAACAGAGTGGTACTTCTATTTATTTATAATAAATTTGTATAATTAATATAATTCATATTTTTTATTATATTAATTAAATAGTATAATTGATGCTGTTTTAAATGAGCAAGGGATCTTTCAGAGATAAAAAGGATGTTGCAGGATTTTTATTCTTTTTAGAGACAGTTTGCTCTGGACAGAGCCAAAATGTGAGATAGTTATGCTAACTCTTTTCTCCTCTATTTTCCTCTATTTTCCTTGACATCTACAGGACTATTGATTCTAGAGGTATAGGGTAACAACATATACAAGCCTTTCCTTCTGCACTCAAAGAGAAAAGAAAAACATCTTAGAAAAAGAGTAAAAGCATCCTGTACCATACTGTCCTTGGAAGTGAGAAAGTGATTCAAACTCTTTATCATATTCAACCACAACACAACAGAGAAAGGCTGAACTTAATTTCCTACCTCAAATACTAAGTCTTTAAATCAACAGAGATACTGAAATCAACATCAGATATTTAATATGACATTTCTTAGCTTCTTAAGTGCCTGATTTCTCCAGTTCTGAATGTTTTTTAAATGTTCCAATTTGCTATTTTCCATTTGCAGTGCCTGAATTGTTATTTGTCATCCATATAATAGAAATACTTTCCCTATATTAGAAATAAGTGATCTTTCTTCTCCAAATGGCATTTTGTGTAGGAAATGTAAAAAAAAAAAAAAAAAAAAAATTAACTAAGAAATTTGTTCAAGGAATTTACAAGAGAACTTTACAGGAAAACTTTCATCACGTAATATACAAAGCAAAAATAATACTGTTTGATTCTCATAAACCAAAGTTATTCACATTTTATAAACTGCTAATGGGTGTAGCAGTCATGGAAGGAAAAGGTCTTGGGTTATATAAAGAAATTGCAGAATTTTCTTCCTGACTAAATTTTATTTTAAATGGTGAATGAAGGCAGTCTGTTTTATAGTCATATATGTCTCCTTTTCACAAAAATCACCCAGAGTTAGCCGATTCCAAAATCTAGGAGGTGGAAACGAAAGATGTTATCTCCGGAACTAAGCACTGAAATCTGATTAGGAATATTTGAGTTATCTGAATATTTGAGGTACTTGAATTGCAATATTCAGTTCTTGGAAAAAAACGGAGTGTGATTTTAAATACAATCAGATATAGCAAGCTTGAACTTAAGAGTTCAATTTCATCAGGAAACAAAAAGGAAAAGGAAGAAAAGTTCCAGGAAGCAGTCATAAGAGTACTAGAAACTAAACATGCTTTAGAATGCTTATTATGCCTAGCAGCTTTCTCTTAGAGATTATAGAAATCATAGAAGATGAAACTGAACTGACCTCAGGCTTATTGTTTACTTGACTACCAAGCAAATCAACAAAACAGCTGATGTCACAACCCAAAATTTTAGGCCTTGAACACGATGAAGGAAATAAAAACTGAGGTTTTACCTGCATGTCTGGTGATGGAACCTTTTTCCTTTCAAGAAGCATTTATTGGGAGATTCTATACATTCACAGACGCATTTTGCAGGATTTAGCGGCTGATGTCTAGGACAGGTCTTTTTACATACACACTGGCATTTTTCTTCATCAAATTCCTTGTTGGGCCCGCAGGAAGCAGGGATAAGTTTGTTTTTGCACATGCACTGACACGATGATCTGTCTAACTCTTTGTGAGGTCCACAGCTCGAGGGCCGTACGCCTCCTTTGCAGACACATTGACAGGTTTCTTCATCCAGCTCCTTGTTTGGTCCACAAATATGGAATCCCTCAGATGTGTCTAGAAAAGCAGCAGAGAAGATGCATTAGTACCAGAATTTTGTGTCTACTCTGTCACCTATTTTTATGTGAAGAAATGAGCAAATCCACACCTTTTATGGTGTTTCAAAAACAAGCATATGTCAAAGGACAGGCAACAACTGGTAGTTCCATTGATACAGAAAAAATATACAAATAATTACTATAACTTCTTGTTTTTAGGATGACATTTGATGGTTTAATGGAAAGTGCTTACCAGAATCTCCAAGGTGAGAAGAGAAGCCAAAATCATGCTGTGACAAACATCTGCAAATTTGATTATTCCAAATATGATTTTTCGGACAGGTCTTGTTTGCCACATGACACCTGTCAAATTAAAAATGCTGTTTATTTACTACCATAAGAACTCAAGGAGAAAAAGAAATATCTATTTTAGCTGTTGATTGCTTTAGCTTCTCTCCACTGCAAATATCTTCCTAAGTGTCAGCTCATTCATAATTTTATTTTTATTCCTGTCAAATCTGTTACTAAAGGTTCTCCCCACTATAGAGATTTTCAACCATTTGTTGAAGAAACATTCTCACATTTCAAGTATTAGCTAGAAGCTGATATTTGTACTTTGCTGATGTTGTTTGGAAACAGACCTAACCCTAGAACATAAGCCTAAGATAGAAGAGAATAAAAATTCTTCACATGCCAGATACTGCGTAGTAACAGGCATCATTTTCCATGTCGTTTTTTGTAGTACAGAAATATTTTCAAATTTAAGATGTCAAAAGACAGCAGATAATAGTTTCTGAATTAATGCTGTAGGCAAAACTTTAGAAAATAAAATCAGTTTATCAGAATCCACTTAATGTCTTTATGTGAAAATTATGTGCCATTAGCTGAGATTTTCTCATCAGTTACTCATTCTGGCCAGCCTTCTCAAACATAAAGATTTGTCTTCAGCAGTGATGCCTCTTCACTTTAAAAAGAAAGCCAATAACCAAATTAACACTTCAGTCCTCTTTTCCTGTTTCAGTTTGCAGCCAAGGTAGTGGTACCAGAGAAAGCAAAAAAATCCAAACAGCAGCTGCTGCCTTTTAAAAAAATAATGAGTGAACTGAGTTATCTGGTGAATCAGAGATGGAATATTTATGTGTATTATCTCATCTTCCTTGCTTGCAATTTCTTTATCACCACAGCTGACATTACATCTTTGAACAAGTCAAGCCTAACTTCATCCATCCGGGCTGTGTCATTTATTCATCATTTCTGTAGTATTTCTATAATCTTCCTAATCTTTCAAGACAATACCTATATTATATATTTGATGCACTTTTCATTCCCCCGAGCACCATTACTCACGCGTTCAAAAGTGCAGGTGCTGGGACATTCCTCCACAATCATCATTCAAGTAGACCACTCCCCTTCAACACACTAAATTCTCCACTTGTAAAGACTGCTGTGGTTTAATATCACCCTGCTTCACATCACATTTTATCAAACTGGTGTTTCTTGATTTCATTACAGTAATGATCTCACTCTCACTGCCTCACTTGGCACACATTTCCTTCAGCCTGCCTTCCAATTCCGCCGGAGAAATAGTATGGATAATTTACAGACATATTGAATTCTGCTTTAAAAACCAACTAAATCAAACCAAGCAGTAACAAAAAAACAAACCAGCCTGCCTGTTTTGTTGCACAGAGCCATGGATTCTAAACTAAAATCCAGAAAGTTACTGTATAGAAGACCTACATATATTATATATTTTTCTTATAATCTGTTTATTAAGTAATTAAACAAATTATTAATGGATTTATTTCCAAGCCACTGTTTCTGATTCATATTTTCATGAAAAAATTAAATAAATTAAACCAAAATAAAATGTAATCTATGTTTAGGACAGTATCAGAAAACATCCAGACTTAAACTGAATGAAACCACTGAGGAAAATGCTTAACACCTCTGAGAAATTTGTTCTACTCATTCACCTTATTAAAAATGTTAATTCATTCCAGTTTGGCTTCTAGTTATTGATTCTTCCTCAAAGCAACTGTTAGTCTATTATGTATTTTTGACCTCCTAAATATTTATACATCATAAAATCATCACTCAGACCTCTAAATTAAGGAAGGAGATCTTCAAGTCTTTAAATAATTAAAAAAAAAAAAACAAACTCAAAATCTTAAAATATTTCTCATGCCAGATTGTTCTGCGACATTTTTCATTCAAAATCACACACACAAAAAAATTCATGTGCTACTTCTGTGGAATGCCAATTAACCCTTTATTTTCCCCTTCCATTCTATTTTACATGCATCTCTGGCATATGAAGATGTCAAAAGACATTTTTAAGTTAAATATTCCCTAAAAAACAAGTATTAAAAAAAAAGCATTTAAAATATGAAAATACAGATTGAAAGAGAAATGTTGTCTCCTAATTATTTACAAAGATATTTTTAGCTTTTCTTTAAAAAGAAATTGATTTTTCTGATATTTTCTTTAAGTCTCAATTGGATTGTAGCTCTTTCATCAAGTAAATCCCACACGCACTATTCTTCAGTTTTAAATCATCTTGCTCCAGTTTATCTACTGGGTAAAAAAGGTGATGTTAATTCAGTAAAATTCTCTTTGTGTAAAGTAATAGCAGCTCCCTTGCAGAATGCATTCTGCTACTGCTATGCATAGCTTGCTTATCCTAGCTGTGACAACTCCATGGCAGTATTTTAAATCTGAATTATACAGTCCTGCTCCTAATGTGAAAGGAAAGAGAAGCCTCATACTCACTGAGTTTGTGCTGTTGGCAAGGAACGTCTGATGATGGAGTGGACTTGTCTGTAAACATCCAGCTTGGACATGCACCGGCAGGACGTGTGATTGGCAAAACTGACGGTGACGGGCTTGGGGCCGTGCGACAGAGGCACTGTGATCTCAAACAGCTACAAAAGGCAAAGCAAAACACTCCTTATACAGATCCAGCTAAAACTAATGTAAGGACATACAAAAAACCTATCACAAATTAAAGTTCAGATATTTTTGTTGTCTTCCAGCATTCAATTGTACTGCTAAATAATTACTATGTGCAAAATGAATACAACAGCTATGGTATGACAACTAACATTTTTAGTGTTAAACCCTGTTACGTGCCAGTTTGCTTACTACAACATTTAATATGCAAGAGGAAAATGTTCAAAGTACTCGTTTTTCTATAGGTGTTGACTTCAAATTGGTGGCATTTTAAAAAAATACAAAATGAAACATTTGGAAGGTGCTTTGAAAAGCTGAAGAATAATATAAGACAGTGAGTTACCACCTAATACATCAGTTGCACAATTACAAAAGCTTATGTGAAACAGCAGTATGGTGGACTTTGATCAAACCAGCTCTGGATGAATAACATTTGAGCTAGAGCACACTGCATTTTTCAAATTTTTATTATTTGTAACTGTGCAAGTTATATGCCTATCCTGATGGAATATATCTTGAACTATTCTTTTTTTTTTTTCCCAAAGTATTAAGAAATACCCACTATTGATAAAATAATCTGTATGTGAATTAACAAAACCTTAATTTTAGAGGGAATTATAGCTCAACTTGTGAAAGAGGACAACTTCAGTGATACCTTGTTGTAAAATTGAGAAGTGATAACAGGAAAACAGAGAGACTAATTTCAATTTTCAGTTCAGGACATCTACTATATCAAATTAAGTAGGTTTTGCTGTAAAACTCAAGTCTCAATGATCTCTTGAAAAGCTACAACAGAAACACTAGGTCAAAGTCTTAAAGGCTGTTTTTTGATAGTGTTTAAGAAAGGCAACAGTCCACTGTTTTCTTTTAGGTGTTCAGCCACTCTTCTAAATACATTTAAGAATATTTCTGCATCCTGTGGGGACTTTAATACTTTTAAAAACGGTCATTCATTTTTATTCCTGTTCCAGACAGTAAGATTGTATAAAAATACTAATTTTTAGGTGAGATGTGTTTGCAGTGCTCTTTAAAAATCTGTAACCTTAGAGTATGTCATATAGGCAGCATGCAAATGTAATCAGAACTGGTAATTTTAAACGCTTCAAAATATAAAATACAGCATTATGGGATGTGTTTACCTGCTTAGAAAGCTGACTCTTAGAAGATATGTATGAATTGATGGACAGAAAAAAAGATTATGAACTTAATTACAATAATGCACATTAAGGAGAATCTTGTTTTTTCTGCTCTTTCATGACAGTTATGAACTTGCTTTTCTGAAGCTGAAATAAAAACCTGCTACAGAGAGAACTGCTAAATCTTAGAAAATGAAATACGCGTGAGTCTGAAAGGACCTAACTGCAGCTGGAAAGCAAGTGCATGTTCTTCCTGTATTCTTGCAGTAGATCAATTTGGCATGGTGCAAAGCATAGCAGACTCCAGACCACTGGGGATGGCAGCATAGGACAGCTGCTACATTTCTAAAGCACCTAAAAGAGGTAGGTCCCTGCCCAACTCTCCTATTCAGCTTCAGGAGATCGCTGATAGAAATTTCACACAAACAGCTGAGATGTATCAATCATGGTAATGGAAATAATGGTGAACGTGAATTTATCTTAATTGACATTTATCCTTCCATTAAAGCTGTGAACGGTATCAGTTTGGAGATGAACATTGCTAACAACTATTCCCATCAACACTTCAGTGGTGCAGTGAGAAAAAGGTCTAGTTAAACAATATAAAGGTAGACTAGCCTTCCTTGACCTCCTCAAATTACCTTCAGCTTGTTCAAATAAATTCTCTTAATAGTAATGTATTTTATATAACACAAGAGTTGCTACTGTTTATTCAGTGAAATTATTTAAGTGAATAAACTCTCAACATGCATAAGTTATGTTTGAATCTTCATCTAAGTAAAACATTTCAGGCTATGTAAAACCTGACCATAAACAATACTTTATGCTTTTGATAACATGTACAATTTAATTTTTGCTCTCCTTCCTCATCCACCAGAACAATAAGCTCAACATCTGCTGTCACTACAGGGCATGTCTGGCAACATTTAACAGTCAAATATCAATACCTAGAAAGGATATTTCTATGAAAAATGCCTCATAACATCTACGTATGAGGCTGGTTTTCAATTCTTTCTCTGGCACCATTGTTTGCTGTGGCTACTATTGCTGGCATCCACATGGCCCAAATGGTAATTCTTCTTGGAGACCAAATAGCTTATATTTCTGTTTGATCCCTCATTCTCTAAAAGATTGGATTTACTGCATTCTTAGAAGCCCAAATCTTCTCTTCCTTTCCAACTTTAAATTATAATAAAAACCAGATTAGCTCACTCTAAAGGGAAAAGCTATTTCCTTTAGGTACCAATGCCTAAAGACAGATATTCAGTACCAAAGATTACAACGAATGAGCTTCAGTCCCCAGAGGAACATAAGATCTGATAGCAGTAGGGATTAGAGAAGTCTTCAAAAAGTGGAGAGTTTCTATTGCTCAGAAAAAAGTTAGTAGTTATAATAAATAAAACAGCAATTTAGGAGTATTTCTCCAGTCAGAGGCAAATAAAAAAAGAAAAAAATAGACTCAACTTGTCCATGCTATCCTTTATCTTTTTGCCACCAACACTGTATTATCATGAAACCAGTGGAAAGCAACAACAGAAGCAATAAGTGATTGTATAACTAAAGAGTAATAAATATTACAAAAAAAACCCAACCAATCAAAAAAACCAAAAAAAAAACCACACCCACATAATCAAAAAACTCTGTCCTCCTCCAGAGAAGCTGCTAACTGTAAACATAAATCACTAATACATTGTTAATCTCAGATTACAGCACATAATAACAGAAGCTCTGTGTAACTGAAGAACAATTGAGAGCCATAAATAATTAACACACTTAATAAGAATTCAACACCTGCCATTCAGCCAGTCTAAGGCTGTTTTATCACAGAGAGCCAGATGGCAGGTCTTCCAGTCTTTCACATCATTTCTGGGGTTTATCTTCCAAGTGCTAGTCCAGAACCTAGAACTTAATATGATTTTGAATTTAGGAAAAAAAAAACTTAGAAAAAAAGAAAAAAATCCAATAGATGATGGAAATCTCTGAATGTGTTGACAAAAAGTGTTATCAGAACTCCTGAAAAAACCAATTTTCCAAGTATTCCTTCTCACTGATCCTTAGAATCACAGAATGGTTTGGTAAGGACCTTAGAGATCAACTAATTAGAGCCCTTCTGTCATGGGCAGAGACACCTTTCATTGGACCTGGTTACTAAAAGCCCCGAAATTTTGATCCATGGCCTTGAAGGCTTCTTCTTTACACTGGATTTCATAGCATACTTACCAGAAAAACTGAGGCTTTTTATACAAAGTATTTCTTTGCTTCAGTGGCTAAATTAATTTATTCAGCACTGTCATCGCATGTGCCAATAACCATTGTATCAGTGCACATAAAATTATTATGCTCACTGCCTTCTGAAATATATCAAAACTGGTATTATGTGGGAATGCCATCATTCTAGACACTTTTCAAATACAGGATTTATGTATGTTTTTTTCCCAAAAATTTACATTAATTACCCCGTATTCTTCTTATGGCTTGTGGTTTATTTTGGCAAGTTTCTCTTAAATTGATTGAGTCTAAGCTTCCATCACTTGTGATTTTTGCACTTTCCAAAGTGTCAGTAAGGCCAGCCAAATATAACCAGTGTAACACAGTACAATGTGTCCAGAGAGTTTTTTAAACTAAGGACATAAGACTGATTTCAAAACTAAACATCTCCATATTGAAAAGAATAAAAATAAACTATTTGAGAAATGGCACGTTATCATTATTTTACTGTTGAACTTTCTTATAAAACTATTTCAAGGTTTATGTGGGATATAACAATAGGTACTTAATACAATAAATCCATATTTATTTAATGTGCTTGGGTTCCTTATTCTATCTTTTTTATTTTAATCCCTTTTTTTCCCAGAAATATTAACAAAAAACATTTGGAACTTATATATCTCCCACTATTAAAAGTATGTACTATATCACTGCAATTAACAGAAAAGTGCATGGGAAAAAGTAGAAATGGTAATGTTGAAAACAGCGGAATATTCTTGTGGTGTATCTCTGAATTGTGAAAAAGATCACCACATACATCCCAAACTGGGCAAAAAATTTCAAGCTATTAACTTGTTTCCTGTGAGAAAATCTCCTCTAAATCTAATTTTGATCTGCTTGGATAGATGTTTTCCCTTGAGGGACTATAACTGTAACCGTGAAACAAGATGATTTAGGACCTTTATACAAAGTGATCATAAAGAAGCCAAAAAAATGTCCCTCCTGACAGCCAAGAAGGAGAATGGGATGAAACAGCTCTTTGACATCTGCTCTCTGCTTCCCTTCAACCTATTAGCAAGTGCCTATAACTGGGCATAAAAAAGTGCTGCTGAGGGACAGGCTGTAGCTGCACCAGGTAGCTCCACAATCTTTGTTAGCACTTTGAATTATTTGTGCCCTGGAAAGAGAGAACAGCTGTTTGATAACAAATTAGAGAAAAAACCCAAACAACCATACCACATTTCCCACATATCCTCACTAGAAAAGCCATCACTTACAAACTGGGCTACTGCAGTCAGGAGAGGATCTACTGCAGTTTGCAAATTAGCCTAGAGAGTCTTCAAATACTGTCATAGATCTTGTACTGTATCTTAAGAAGTAGTCTCTTATCTCAATTCTGGTTGTATAAACACCCCATAGTAACTACAAAAAAAGGTTTGGGGAAAAATTGTATTAAAAACAAAGCAGAATACTTTTGTACTTTTCTCCCAATAAAGTAGATAGAAAGGAGGAATGCGGTCTGAACTAGAAAACAATTGACCCTGCTCTGGACCACCACTGTGTTCCACAATCAGGGAACATCTGACCTGGTCCATTCTCCTGGAAATCAATTATTTTCCCTCTATAAAAATAATTTCTGTGCTTAGTTCTTTTATTTTTAATTAATTTTGATGAAAGCTGATATAATCTTGCTTTATATTTTAATGTCTGGAACCAATGTTAGAGCTTGCCCTCACAGTAAGAACTCCAGCTGAAAAATTAATTTCCCATTAAGCACTTTTTCTGCAGGGCGAACAGTATGAAGTTATCTTACGGAGTTTATGCACAAAAAAAAAAGCTAAAAATTGTTGAATTATGAGAAAACTCTTTGTTATCATTTTTCAGGAAGTAAGAGAAACTGTGGTGAAAATAGATGTGTACGGTACCTTAATTCCACAGAAGGCCTTGAATCCAATATTTTTTCCTTCCTAACTCTCATGTGATATGGAGTAAACTGTGGTCACATAATTTTAAAAAATCTGAGATGGTGACAGATATAGCTATAGGTCTGTACCTTTAATAAGAGCTTTTTAAAACTGCATTCTGTCAAGGATCAGATAAAACTGGAAATCAGATGCAAGACAAAAAACTCATAGATACAATTGCTTCCTTTTACAGAATAAGAAAACAAAGCATTGTTATTGCCTATTCTTTCTAATAAGACCTTTAAGATTTTCCTTTTCAGAGTCTCTCAAATCTTTAACTACTCCTGTCATATCATCACCAATAACATCAAAAATTTCAAAAGGAAACTCATTGTTAAACTTGTTCTACTTGGTAAAAAGTTACTTCACTTGATAGATGTGAACAGTAAAATGAAGAGAAAGACACAATTTAGCCTAAACTGACATAGTGCTCAAAAACTAGGAAATCTGTGTTATGTAGAACAGCTCTCTCTGTGATGAGAATTATTTTCTTTGGCAAACTAAACTTTACAGATATGTGGAAAAAAAAAATAGTCCCATTTCTTGGGTTTTAAAATGAAAAATATATTTGCACCTTTCAAGCAAGTGGAATTGAGACAATGGTTTCTCCTAATGAGAAAAACAGTAAGGCTCGAACAAAGTCAAAGTAGTAGTTGTCCTTATTTAAGCTATCTGAGTTACATTACTCCTGTGCTGCATGGTTGTCTCTCAGTAGGCTAAATTTAGGATAGAAAATTCTTCAAAGGATGTACCATTTCAGATAGACAGATTTGGTGAGAATAATGGCAGAAAATGCACTCTACAAAATTAGTGGGTTTTGCTGTTTTCTTTACATTCCCTTTTCTTAATTCACCCTGAAAAAGACTCAGAGCATACCATACCACTAAGTTTTATGGTAAGGGAGTGACATTTCTAAGGGCTTCAGTTTTATAACTGGCTATACAGTTTTTGGTCTTCATTATAAATACATACTGCATCTTCAGCTGCATGAATCCTCTTGAAAAAGAAACCAAGATTTACACTAAAAAGTGAAAAAGCCCACAGCCAACAAAAACCCTACCAGCTACTATAATAACAGGAAAATACCCTAGGAAATGGTTTTAAGTATGACTATTTTTACATGATTTTTGAGGGAAATATTGAAAGATAATTGTGATAATTCCTGTATCTACTTAGAATAATGTAGTATGTGCTGCTTTAAAGTCAGCTCACAGTCTCAGTGCATGATCTCTGCACATTCCTACCTGATCACTAACCCTGAACTTAAGAACACAACCTGCACATACACCTGGAAGAAGATGCATTGCAACAAAACAAATAGGTGCATAATGCTAATATATCTTAATATGGTATAACACCCTTCCTAAAAGGCTTTATTTGAAAAATGTATCCTGTCTGCACATGTCCTGTAGCAGTCTATGCTAATAAAATTACAGGCTAGCTCTCCACTGAGCGCATGCCCCATTACAGCCATAAGGCAGAAGAAAAAAAAAGAGAGAGAGAGAATTAAGTCTGATGGATAATCTCAAAATTAAGAATGGAAGAATAGGACATCATAATTTATTTTGTCCCCTGAAAAATTAAAATATTTTGGGGAAAAGAACATAAAACACATTTTTTCCAGGCAGTAGTGTCTTCAGCTGTTTTTCCTGTATATTTTGGAATCAACTATTTCCTTTGTCATAGTAGAAATGAGAAGGTTTAAAATATGCATGGCCATAAATGCATTTGCAAGGAGTACATGAACGGTAATAAAAGAGTGAGAACTTACTGTCTTGCTGATGTAATTTGTGCTGATATTCATACACTGAAGTCCTTCACTATTGCAGCAACCTCCACATCTGTAGGTGGATACACATGGGGGTTTAAAGAAGGTGTTTGTAGTTGCTCCAAACTCTTTTCCCACATCCACACACACTTCACGTGGCATGCACTGAGTTTTTCTCCATTCAGTATCAATACCTGCCAAGTTACAGGGAATTTCATATGTTATAAAGTAACTGTTTAAAGTCAAAACTATCCTGCAGTAAATTAGGATTCCTTTTTAAACTTCAAAACCAGAATATGAATTTCTAGAGTCACACCCTTTAGTCAGTGAAACACACATCTCTCTATGTTACCTTCTAGCTGATTTTTCTTCTTCACAGGGACATGATATATCATCATGGAGCAGATGAAAAGTCATAGTGGAGCTAAAAGGGAACCTAACAGGCAGGGGAGACCTCAAAGCACAGAATCATAGCCTGGCTTGTGTTGGGAAGGACCTTTAAAGTTCACATAGTCCAACCCCCTTGTAAGGAGCAAGGACATCTTCAAGCAGATCAGGTTACTCAGCGCCCCATCCAAACCTGAATGACCTTGAACGCTTCAAGGGATGCAGCATCTTCCACCTCACTGGGAAACCTGCCACAGTAAATCACCAGCCTTACCATAAAGTTTCTCCCCTTTATCAAGTATGAATCTACTTTCTTTAGTTTAAAATTATTACCCTTGTCCTAAAACAACAGGACCTGCTAAAACATCTCTCCTCATCTTTCTTACAGACCTTCTTTAGGTTCTGGAAGGCTGCTATAAGAAGTCCTGGGACTCTTCTCCAGGCTGAGCAGGGCCAGCTCTCTCCGCCCATCTTCACAGGAGTGCTCTGGCCCTCAGAACATCCTCACAGCTCTCTTCTGGACCTGCTCCAACAATTCCACATCCTTCTGGTGTTGGGGACCCCTGAACTGGACACTGTACTGCAGATGGGGTCTCACTAGAGCAAAGGGAGGGACACAGTCACCTCCCTCAAACTGTTGGCCAGAAGCTGAAGCTCCACATGTCCTTTCTTCACCTGGGGCAAGCCTCATCTTCAGTAAAGTCTGAACTTTAGTACTACACACTTCTGCAAAGTAATTTTAACCAGCCCCACACAGCACTTCACTTGGATATAATACATTAGAATGTTAAATTTTATATACTTAATGTATACACTTTAAATTAATTTAAATACATGTTTACTTTGTTAACTAGAAGGGTATAATTTAAAGCAAAAGCTTACTCTTTAGCAATTATGTGCAGCATGTGATTTAATCTGATGGATGATTTTTGTGCCCAGATTATCCACACAAATTTGGGCAAAAACTCATGTTATACAGCATTTTACTAAATATAATCTTACATTAAACAGCCCTGAGACTTGCAGCTGTACGTGTCCCTTTATTCCTTTTTTGGCACTAGATTTTGGTAAACTATTCAACAAAAATGGAAATTTTGCCTTATGTGTATTTTAGACTCTCCATTAAGGTATATGACTTTCAGTATTATGTAAAAAAAATACACCTGCTATAAATCCTGCACTTCTCTGCCTACAAGCACTTGCTTAAACTGCAAGTTAATATATTTTCATCCATGCTGAAACACTGAAAGGTATTCAAACATTGGTTTGAAAACTGTTTTGCTTGCTTTAGCACAACATCATTACAACTATCCTCTGTGACATGAAAACGTTACAGGTGGATTATTTGGCGCTCCACAGCCATAATCCATAAGAGAAGAAAGCATTACCAGCCGTGATGCAATTGCAGAAAATGAGAAGAAATAGTTCAATGAATCCAACTATTAGAATCCTCTTTGCTTTCTACAAAATTGTTACAGCCTCTACAAAGCAGGATTCCTTATACTTTAAGACAAGCACTTCACTTTCTCTACTGAGCTGAGAAAGAACTTTCTTACAATGGACATACCTAAAATATGCCTGTAGAGTGATTTGTTTCATTATGAAAGGCTGACTATCAAAGATTTTATATTATAGACAACACATCCTCTCAAACTGCTGAGCTGGTTTACTGACACTGCTTAGCTTTTAAAATATTTTTGACACAACTGAAAAACCTTCAGATTTTCATTTATGGTGTGCTGGAACACAGATTGTGTCCTGTACTTACTTTTCAGGATCTCTGCATTATAGTGTGCTGCAGCAAATTTAATGGAATCATCTGATCTCGTGTCAAAGCTGGAGTGGTCCCTGTTGTGTTGCCAACCTCCTCTCCTCAACTGACATTTGAACATTTTCCAGTATTCTGGGTAAAGTACTGTCATGAGTTCATCCACACTGGACACGGACCGCAACTGCTCTTCCAGGTCTTTGCTTCCATGAGCCTGTCAAAGTAACATGCAAGATTAATTACTTTCTCTAGTACACAAGGTTTGCTGGAAACTAGCCTGAAAAACAACTCATACGTTGTAAAATAAAGGGATCCTCATTATAAAAACTGCATCTGTCAGTCATTGCCAACATTACTATATTGACAAATAATAAAATGTTTTGCTTCCTCCACCACTTCTTTATCACCCTTGTAGTTAAAAATATCGGTGTAAGAAAAGAGCTATAGAATTAAGCCTATACAAACACAGTTTGAAGATTATAAACCATGCATTTTTATCCTGGAAAGATAAGTTTTTGTGATAAAATTTTGAATGCTTAAAACCCAAAATATTTAAATAATATGCATGTTATTTAATACCATATACTCCTAAAGTAACACCCATTTTTTCCTATTTTCCCTTAGTCCCAGAAAATCAAAACACCCAGAAATGCAAAACCAGTTTAAAAAAACCCAACCAAACAAAACACCAAACCAAGAAACTAATTCATGTTATTTAGTACATTTCTAGGGAAAATCTTAATAAGCAAATTCTATTATAAAACATTAATCCTTAAATCAGGAGGAAACGAGGACTTTGGTACCTTGAAGTAACTAAACCTCACACTCCCTTTCTGTTTCAGGAGTAGACTTAAATTCTGTAATCTTGCTTTCTTATTCTCTCGCCTTTACACAAACTCTTTGCAAGTACAATTTTCTAAAGGACTGAGATTTACATTCCAGTTTATCACTTATCAGGAAGATTCTTGTTTCTCTTAGATGAAACATACTGCATCAAAAGCCTGGTGTTTATCCCCTGCCCACCCTTCTCATTGATGAATTGCTGAATTCCCAAAGGGAAGGGCAGAATGGAGAAGGAAAAACATTGAAGAACCTTTAGCCACCTTCTCAGCCTAGATGACCCTTAGATGGCAGCATGAGACACAAAATATAGAGGCAAATGCATCAACTGGCTGGAAACTCTCTAAAGTGTACTACAAAACTGTTGCTCTACTCAAAAAACAACTGGGCTGTAAGAGTGTAAAACATGTCTCAATGCAGAAATACAAAACTATATGAACTGAAATTTACAGTTTCTTATCCAACTCTGCTACTAACAAAAAATAAACTCTCAGTTCAATGATTTTAAACATTACTAGAGTAAAACAGGTAGTTTAGAACTATGCCACCTGAATCAAAACTGCTCCATGTCTCACAAACAACTATGAGGGTATAAAATGGCATGTATGGTTGCATCTACTCCCTTATCTGGTGTCAAATACAGCAGAAACACCTCAGGATAGGGCAAATTCACAGAATTCATTTCTGTAAATACAATCATATACAGAACTACAGGGGGAACTGAAGGGGATGAGGCATGGGAATAGGTCACCCAGAGAAGCTGTGGATGTCTGATCCCTGGAATTGTTTAAGGGCAGGCTGGATATAGCTCTGAGCAGCCTGGTGTAATGAAAGACGTACGTCTACATGGCAGGGGACCTGGAGCTAGATGATCCTTAAGGTCCCTTCCAAATCAGGCTATTCAGTGATTCTATTATTCTAATACCAATTTAAAATCCATTTTATTTGACAAGGCGTTATGAAGTTAAAAAAATGTTGACACTGAAGCCTTGCTAACCACAGTGTCCTTGCAGATGACTTCGTCCTGGGAGGTTTCACCAACCAAGCTATTGTCTCAGAAATGTGCCCATGCAGATCTTCATCTCATTCCTTGCCACCATAGGAAGGGCTATCCCAGACCCAAGCCATGCATCAAGCAGTTTCCAAGAGCTTTGCCTTCAAATTTAATGCTAACACAGAATTTCACTCCTCATCACTTCTGCTCTCCTTGCAGGATGCCACTCAGGGTCTCAATCATTGGGTCACAGACAAAAATCCCAGCTTAACAAAAATTAATTTGGCTACTCACTGCTTGCACTTCTTGAGAGTTGAGAGTACAGGGTTTGAGCAGCCTCACTCCTGCCAAACTGTTTCCTGAGGGTGCTGCAGCGCTTGGCCCTTGAGTAATGGGAAGCAATTTGCTGCACCAGCACAATGCCAGCATTGCGGAAGCACGTCTGCCATGTGATGGGAACGTGCATGGCACAGCGTGTTTATCCTGTCACAAGGCTGGAAGCCAGTCTATTATATAAAAGGCACAGGAATAAAACCTGTGCCATCCAGTGCCATCAGCCATCCAGTAGCTGATCCTAGGAAGTCCTAGCAAGCAGATCATTGGGTAACATGGAAGGAGAATTCAACCAAAGCTTTGCCAACTTTGATGAATCCTTGAAAGCCTGTGCAGCCCACAGTAGACAAAACATGGGCTATTGCTGTTGCAGATATTCAAAATACAGGCTTAGAGCATCAGGAAAATAAGTAATGAAACTCAATATTATTTTGTTGGTAAAAAATCAGGCATGAAGTAGGAAAGTGAAATTGTTGAAAACAACGCATGCTGATTAATTCCTCTTTGGTCATGCAATCAAATCATGTCTTTTCAACTGGACACAAAAAATTTTATACATATATTAAATATGTATGAACAAAATTCAAAATATGAAGAAATTAATGGCTTAAATTAAGCATTGTATCAAATGTAATAAAGTATTGTTTTACCCTAGATATTCCATGGGCTATAGCACCATGTGCCTACAATCTGAGACAAGGCAGCCTTCATTGTGTGTGTAGATTAAGGAAGGAGAGGCTTGAGAGCAGCAGTGTAGAAAAGGACCTGCGGGTCCTGGTTGATGGCAAGTTGAACATGAGTCAGCAGTGCCCTGGCTGCAGGGGGATCACCCAT
The DNA here is from genome assembly GCF_030490865.1 of Poecile atricapillus. Classification (NCBI taxonomy): domain Eukaryota; kingdom Metazoa; phylum Chordata; class Aves; order Passeriformes; family Paridae; genus Poecile; species Poecile atricapillus. The sequence goes on from NC_081252.1 coordinate 41,511,467, forward strand.
GTCCTGGGGTACATCAGGCACAGCATCACCAGCTGGGAAAGAGAGGGGATTGTCCCTCTCTGCTCTGAGGGGCGGCCTCACCTTGAGTGCTGGGGGCAGTTTTGGGTGCCCCAATTAAAAAGAAAAAAAGAATCAAGCTATTAAAGAGCATCCAAAGGAGGACCACAAGGTTGGTGAAGGGTCTGAAGTGACTGAGAACACTTGGTGAGGGGAGACCTCATTGTGGTCTCCAACATCCTCATGAGGAGATGCAGCAGGGCAGACATTGATCTTATAACAAGATCAGACCAGTTCCTCAAATCCTGTCACTGAAGCTGAGTTGGGGGAGGTTTAATTTGGATCCCAGTAAAAGGTTCTTCACTCAGAGGGTGGTTGGGCACTGGAACAGGCTCCCCAGGGCAGTGGTCACAGCACCAAGCCTGCCTGAGTTCAAGGAGTGTTTGGACAATGCTCTCAGGACATTGTGTGACTCTCAAGGCGGTTCTGCGCAGAGCCAGGAGTTCGACTTGACTGATCATGATGGATCCCTTCCAACTCAGCTTATTCTATGATTCTCTGAGTACTCAATATAAACAAAAGGAAAACAATTTCTGGAGCAGATATATAAAGTTACTTTAAAGAAAAAAAATCATCATTATTGCATCTGAAGTATTTTCTGATTAGCTTAATAAAGCCATTTGGTTGTAAAGATGGCTTCAATTCAAATTTACACCATGGAAAAAATTTGATCACTAGAGGACTTTTGTTCTCTCCCCTCTTCCAATTCACAAAGAAAAGGAGAAGGAAATTAATATATCTGTACTTAATACACTACACCTAGGGTCCAGACTTAGGGAACAAAAAAAAATAGAAAATATATGTTGACTTTTCAATATGCTTATAGTATTACCTTGAGATACAGATCAACAATTTCTTCCTGTTCATCTATATATTTTCTAACTGCAGCAAATGACTGTCATCTGTGAAAAAAACTGTTTATAGGAACATTTATTTAAGGAACTTGTGATTTAATTTTGTAGAATAGCCAGATGTCTTGTTGACACAAACATCAAATGAAATCTTAAGTTTTGGATGATTATAAGAGTGTGTCCTGCATACAGGATAAGCATCAGATCATTAAGAATTGTCAGAAAGAGTTTCCTATTTTTTAAGAGAAGAATGTATCTGCTTCTGTAAATATAATAGTAGTCTGGCAACATTTTTGCTGTTGTGCAAATTTTTGTAATTTCACAAAAATAGACTGTCTTGGTCCATATCTTTTATTCTTTGCTCTTTCTTAAGTATGCATTGGCTTGTAGTTTAGGACACTGGATTTCCAATGCAAAACAATTTTGAGATTTAAGCACATATTTAAAAATATATGAGAACACAAAGAAAGTAACATCGACAAAAATGCACGAGAGATCAGAGGGGTTCTCATTTTTCATTCTTCTTTTGCAAGTGCAGATTAGTGAAGTTCAGAAAAAAATATGGCTTGTAGCTGCAATTACTGTCACCAAGCTAGTTATTCCCAAATGTTAAGTTCAAAGGGAGGAAGGAAAAAAAAAAAGGTAATAGAACATTAGCACAGGTTGTAATAAGAGCAATTCCATGATTTTTAGGACTGAAGAAAGTCTTTTGATAAATTTAAACAGACTGTTGATTTTCATATAATTACAGAGCGCTCTTGATGAAATTGTGGACCAACTGCTTAATGTTTTACTGGTAATGCATCCTGGGATCTACGTTTAACATTTAGAAAGAAGCAGGAAATAGTGCCAAGAGTGATCTCACAGGAAGGAGTTTTCTCTCTCCCATGGCTTTCTATATTCTTGGCATTTTCAAGTCAATTAAGGGACTGAGGTTTGAACTTTTTTGTAATCATCACCACTCCCTTCATAAGTGTTTATCTACATCCTCTGGGTGACCATTCTACTATTTTTTGGTCATTTTTATCTATTATCAATGTTGTCCTGCATGAACACCTGAAAATGCTAGAAGGTATATTCTAGAGAAAGACACTGATTAAACCTTTGACTAACCAAACTGTACAAGATGATAGGTGATATTATGCAAAATGAAAACCTAAAAATACAAGTATGAATGGAGAATACAATAAAGATGTAATTGTCCATTTCATTAATTTCATATTTTTCATGAGGAACAGGGAAAATGTCAAATACATATAAATAAAGGTGTAAAGCTTGATGACAAGTGCTCTCTTGCTATTATTTATTTAACCTCAGAATATTTTGTTCTATCAAAGTATGTTTTCCACAATGTGGCTTTCCATTACATGGTATGTTCAGTTTTTCATAAAATTATGGCTTGCAAGGGAAAGGGCATGATACCACATAGGCTTTATATCCATTAACAAAGTATAATAGATTTTCCATGCATTACATTACTTATCTTTCATATGTCCCTAGTGTTTGCCTCTATTATTAATAACAAAGGTCAGAACACTTAATATTTGGCAGCAGGCTTGACAGATAATTGATGGTGCAATATGCTATAATGGTACCTTATGTATCTGTTCTGACTACAGTTGTCAGCTCATTTTCAAGGATTTTGTGGACAATTCTTAATAGGAAAATGCTATCTATAAACCCCTCCATTTTAAGATGCTTATATCATGTATTTATTCATTGACTGAAATGGATTAAAATCATGTATTTAAATCTGAATGCTGAAATTACTTGCAAGCAAATGGAAATATTGCATGAGAAAAGTATTTATAAACACTTCACTTGCATAATAATTTATTGCAATTTTCATGTATTTCAATGCTAGTTTTTTTAGAAGTTGATGCCAGTAAAAAGAAAAGAAAATATTCTAATTAAAAATTGTAGCTACAGTTAAGAATTAAATTCATCTTTTATGCACACTTCTATGACCTTACTAGAAAAGCCCTGATTTCAATCTCCCATGCAGTTGTTTGTCACCAGCAAACTTAGATGACTGTAGTTGCAAACTTTTAAGTTACCATTCAATACAGTAACAAAACAGTGCCTTACAGAAGCCAAAGAGTAACAGTGAACATAAATTTTATTTCACATCACTCCAAATAAGTAGAAAGACCACTGCAGTTGATATGAACTAAATCAAAACATCATGACAACAGAAGAGAGATTAGAATCAGTCTCTTCTCCAAAGAGTTTACAAAGCACATCAGACAAACTTAAAAAGTAAGAATCAAAGTACAAAATAAATAAATAAAATAGTCTGAACTGTATTATGCTTTAAGTGACTTCTATTCACTATGGCATTTCAAATACTAAGAATAACATCAGGGAAAGAAAACAAATGGGAGGAGTGGGGGGAGAGAATGTACAAAGCAGATAGGCAAGGAAAAATAAATGAGTTTGGGAAGAAATTCAAAAGAGATTTTGCTAAGAAAGAAAAAGACATTGGCTATAAGGATGAACTTAGGACTACAGAAGTTTCACTTCTATACTATAAATCATGTCTTTTTTTCTCTTGTTTTGACCATTTTTTGAAAGGAAGATGCATAAACTGCTAGAAAATCATCCTAGACTTATACTACTTAACTCCTCCTGTTTATAAGTATTTAAGGTGAGGTAGTAGGCAATGTAAAATTTCCATGTTAAGGGAAATTCAATTTCATGCATGTCAGCATTTTTAGGGAATATTTTATTTAGATATTCTTAGAAAATGCTGCAATATATATCGAAGTTTATAGATTTGCACAAAGGTACTTACATTAAGTCCTTCAGTCAAACATTTAGCTGCTGCTGAGGTTCTGAAAAATGCTTCTTGGCTGGTACTTACTCTTCAAGTACCTGCATTCCTCAGTAGTTCTCAACCCTCACTAAAAAAATGCCAGGACTTTCATATATTCAATGGGAATTACTTATGAAAGTACCCTTTTTTTAATCTGAGTTTGAGTTCCCTGGGAAGAGGAGAGAAAAGAAAAACCTAGTTGCTTTCTAGAGCATCTCTGTAGGCTGTTGTCTGATTGCTTTAGAAACTCATTTTGGACAGCCAGTTCTCACAGGTTTCTACAAACTTGGGCAATTAATACCATTCCTAACTAACAGAGAGTAGTTTTCAGAACAGGATTTGTGGCACCTTAGCTAGACTCTTTTTTGGAAGCAATTTCGCAACTAGATTATAGTATCAGAAAAGGTTTTGTTCTCACACACTTCAGCCGGATCTTTAAAATCTGCGTTTTCCAAAGCAGCAGTCTTCAGTGTTCCTAAATCTCTGCAGACTATTTCTAGGAGGATAGCAAATTGTAATTGAAAAACAAAATACAAAAATCAAACCCATTATCAATAGACTTAATTCACTATTCAGGAGCTTTCACTAGATAAGCCTACAAAAAGGTCAAAGGCTGCAGATATGTGGGATAACCATTTGCTGTCTAAGTGAAGCTGCATCTGGATTGTTTAATTGATTCAAGGGCTTGTACTGAAGCTTCCAGCTAGAATTACAGATAGATTTGGAATCAATAAGGATTTGGATTATTGCTGCTGAAAGGCTTACATCTGATTAAATCTTGGAGACATCAGGCAGTGCAATCTGTACAAGATGAGATTTGTCTGTTTTCTTGGTCATCGGCTGCTCCACCGGCCAATGGTGACAAACGTGTGGATCGCCATGCATGACCAGATGCACGACTAGAAGAAAGAGGAAGCCCTTTGTAAGTAAAAAACACTTGTAAAGTGAAAATAAAGGACAGCACTGTGATGATTGCTGGGATATGAAGGTGATTAACAGACACGGAACCCTGCCAGAAAGGAGACAGCTAACACAATGAGAATGCCAGTGCCCTCTGCAGCACAGCCATTGCAGCCAGCAAGGCTCTGGTGCTGACTGTGTGTGCTCTGTCTACAAGACTTCTGGGATGCTGTCACATGGCAGTTCTGAACGGCAGTAGAATTTGACACATTATAAAACAATATGTTCATTTTGAATGCTTTTAAGCAACTTTTAACTAACATTGACAAAAACAAAGCACACAAGTCTGTAAAGAAAAACTTGTACTACTACTAGAAATCCTCCTTATTATAAGATCTTTCTCAGAGAAAGATAAAATGCCAGTTAAAATAAAATGCCAGAAACCTCTTGTTTTCCTTTCAGCAGCCACGTGTATCCCATCAAAATATATACAAAAGAATAAACTATCATGCCTTTCAAAGAAGGTTGCTTATTCTCAGTCTTTGCTTAGCTTCCACTGGCATTGCTTTTATTAACAACTACCATTAGCTTTGTCAAAAAATATCAAATATAGCATCCTTTTTTGAAGAAAATTATTATCATGGTAGCACTGCAATGAGCTGCCATCATTGAGCAAGTCTAACGCCAGCAGTGAGAATTAAAAACTTCCTCAGTATCAAGTTCCTAAGTGGGGAGGTAAGGGGCAGCACCTTCATTTTAATTTCAATGCCAGAACAATGAGACACTGCTTGAGCACAGTACCTGTGCTACATGAATTCATCCCAGATCTTAATTAGTCAGTGAGTAGGAGTTCTGGCTACGTATCAAGGGACTGGCTTCAAGAAAACAGTAGGTAGTTTTTACATCATGTTTTCTATTCTACAGATCAATCATTCATAAAAGAAGGTTTCACTAAGGGCAAGAATAACAAATTGCATATCTATAAGAATTTTTCTGAGTTATGCTGAACACATAGGTCCTCACTGTGATGAGACTAGTTTTTAAATCAACACCTTTATTATTCTTGAGTTTTTGAAAATGTAGTCACTTATAGGAGGGAAAAATTGCATGAACACATCATGTCTTATCATTGTTGAATAATTTCTCTCACTATTAAGTAACTTACCTTTTTACTAAGTTTTTAAAATCACTATTTGAAACACTGAGCAAATATAATTAATCCATGGTCTAAATTTTAGCAACAGGTCACAGAAATTTCTTGAATTAGTTATACTTTCAAAATGGTTCATAAAACAAATCATTTCATAAGCCATGAAACTAGATCATTGAATTTCAAAGACAAACTTGAACTTTATTCCTAAACAAATGTCTTAATCTAAAAGGACGTGATTTGTTTTGTTAAACAAATCTTGCACAGTTTACAGATCTGTACAAAATTATTAATTACAAGACCACCTACTTTGTCACTATTTAAAAATATATTCCAGCCATAAACACAACACACTACTTAAAATTCAACAAAAAGCTAAAGAAAAATGAGTAAGTTATAACACAGTAATTCTATTTTTTAAAAAGAAATCTTAGTTTTAAATTACTGCAAACAGGTTTTGTATATATGAAAGAGGAAAGACAAAGTGCCTCAGAAACCTGTGCATTTTATTATGTTTTAAGGTTTCTAAGTATATGCCATTAAAATTAAGTTATTATTGGTTTACGCTATTGAGCATCATGTTTTTTCAGTTAATTTGACACAAGTCTATTTAATAAACCAAAGTAACACACCAGATTAACATATCAGACAGGTTTGGAAACTAAGGTATTAAATTGTGAGATTTCATTAATAAAAAAAGTACCAGAAGAAGATTTTATTTTTGTTATCAAGCTATTACTTAAATATTTTATGTAAAGGATCTTTGCTAATCCAGGCAAAAGGAAGAGTTCATCTGAATTTTTTAGCCTGAGTAGGTATACAATTCAGAGGACCTGCTACCCACAACCCACTTGTGCCTAACCTGGCAATTTGTGTGGGAAATTTGTTCTACTCTGAATTCTGCATGAAACATACTTTGGACCACAATGTTACAGATAAGTTATGCAGAGACAAACCCATTTATTTAGGCATTCAGCCTGTAATACTTCTTTTCCCTGACTGGCTAACTTCATTCCAAACTACAGTATAAAAGTCAGTAGTTCTGTGGAGCTGTCACATCTGTTCTGAACGATGGGGAGGAAAAAATTTATAAAAAAACAAAACCAAAGGTCTTTGATCACAAAAAGAGAAAGCACACTTGTGTATCACTAAAGGAGAAAGCTTATTGCACCATGTAAAACCTGACAGGTATTAAGAGATTTGCCAGCAAGGCATGAGAGATAGAGTAAGGCAAATGAAACCTTGAGAATGGCAAATCCAAGAACTAAATTGAGACTTGGTGACAATTCCCTTTCATGCAACTAAATCAGGAGAATGTATGTTGCCCATTATTTTTGGCTTAAATTATTCTGAATAGCGTATTGTACAGCAATGTTACTTAAAAAGGATCAGGGAACATCAGCAGTATTAAAACAGATCCTAATTTACACTGACAGGACATAGAGTAATCCAATGCTGAACACAGTGTGCTATCAGAAGAGTTTTTGAATGAGGCTTGATTGCCGAATGAAGTTATTGCAAGTATGCCCTGGTCTATCAACTTCCATTGAATGGCAGGAAGACATGTATTCCCTGATGGACGATACAACACTGCATCTTGAAATCCATGATAATTGACATTAGTTGAAATAAGTTGAAACTTATCCTCTACCACCTTGCTGAGCTGCCTCCATTCTTATCCAGGCCCAAAAACTATGAAAAATAAAACAGACTTATATGGATTATATATATTAAAATGAGGCATACAGAGAGCAGGAGAAAGGGGCTCTGGTTATTCCAAGTCTGTACAAAGACATAACAAAAATATTTAAAATTAAGCTAAGCATAGGCATAAACCTTAATGTTATATTGAAATATTTACTCAAGTTAAGCTTTTTATCTACTAGTAGAAGCAAACAAATTTTTTAATTTAAAAAATGGATTTGTATCATTGCATTTTGTAGCCACTTGGTCACAGAGTCTTGAACAGAAGATCTTTGGGTAAAGAAACCAGTCAGATTTGTGACATGAAAACAGGAATGGGAGAAGACATAAGAGAGTAAAAGTGGGTTAGTACTATGACTGTGCAACACCAAGAGATTTTATTCTTCAGCAGTAAAGGTACACATCTTGAGATGACAGATTCTGATACAAAAATTGGGAAAAAAAATCCAACTAAAGGCCCACAACATTGTGAAAAAATAGATCCTATCATTTTCATCAACTTCAAAATCAAAGGTTCTAGAGGTTTTCTTGGATTTTAGCAGGAGAAAGTGTCAAAGCAGGGGAATTTATGAAGATAGAAATTTAAAATTCTTCAGCACTACTGGAAATCCTTCAGGAAGTACTTTTCCAAGCATATGAAACTACTTCCTAAAGACAATCTGAAGAGATTATGTATAATGGTTTTCATATAAAACCATCGTGGAATTATGTGCACACAAAAATAACACAGTAGAAGGATTCCTTTGATTTTTTTTTCTCTAGTAGCTTATTGCACGTACCACAAAGTGCACACATGTATTTACACGATTGCAGTCCTGGACACTGGAATTTTGGACACACACTTAGTAATACCAAGAGCCCATTGTAGTCACTGAGGTCACCATTTACAGGACCAGACCATGAAACAACTTCTGTTTGTTCTTGCGTGTTTCTAACATTTCTTTTACTGAGAACTGCAATTTCCTCAATGCTTGAACAGCAGCTCTTTTTAAACAAAGTAGATTCAGACACAAGGAACACATGTCTCATTAGAGTAACTGGCAGTGAGAATGACATTTCTGGTATGCTGAATTAAAGTTTGCTTCAAAAGAAAGTGTTTTGTTTATTTTCAAATTTATTTGAACTAGTATCGCAAAAGAAGGAAAAACGTAAATGGATGAATTTTAAGGACATTTTGTTTCATACTGAAATAGTTCTAAAACAATTTGGAGAGCAATTATTAATTTAGCTTTATAAACATGTATGGAAGATGCTATTAGATATTTTTATTAATTTAACTAGAGGCTATTTCTGACACTTCACACAATAATCTCCCATGGTCTCTTACATTTAAGAGAAGTCAAATAGCTGCCACTCTCAATTATAAGTGGCGAAACTTGAGCAGTATCTATTAAATTCCTGTTTTTCCTGAGAAGTAAAGGACAAAGAACACAGAATTTGCTGTTTCAAAAGGCTAAGATTATAGAAGTGTTGCTTAATACGTCTCTTTACAGTTATTTGCATTTGTCATTTGGATCCATTAGAACTTAAAGTATGGCATAATTGTATTTCTGTTTTGAGCTGTCATTAAAATTGACTGTGCCTTTAAACAAATGTGCCCAGATGCTCTGGGTACAGCTAATCACAGGCACAAAGGCCCACTCAAGGTCAGGCTGCAACTTTGTCTCTAATTGCCTGGTTATACATTCCTTGTTCACGCAAATCTTCTACCGACTTCAATGGGATTTTTGTTTAGTGAGGATTACAGGATTCAGCCTCCTAGCTTAACTACTGCATCTATACATCACTTTGTGTAATGTGCTTCAGTCCCTACGGTTACTATATCTGTAGTTTCACTAGCCCTAAATATCATGTTGAACTTTCTAAGACTTTTACCATTCCAAAGCCCTAAAATGCAGTTTCTGGTTTTCATCCTCTCTTTTTTTGGCTCTTCCATGGTCAACACTATTGGACTTTAAAAAATAGTTACCTGGAAACCCATCTTTGTCTTGCTGCTGGTATAATTTTCGTTTCAAACATTCTAATTTGCTTTCTAAACCTTTACTGACCTAATTACTATATCAGCCATTCTGTTAAAACCCAAAGACAGTTTCCTACTCCAAAGTCTCTTAAATTCTTGGTTACATTTCGGGTCCTTATCAAAGCAATCTGGCGATTTTTACATGATCTTACCAATGCCCATAATAACTTTTGTTGACTTCTCTAAACATTTTTGCTTGCCACGGCATGTTTGTATGATTAATTCTCAATTCTACTTTTTTTAACATGTTTACATCAGGTTGCCTGCAGTCTTCCTAGCTTACCCCACACAACATATGTTCATGAAACATTTTTTCATCACTATGCAAACATTACAATCTAGACAAAGTGAATGCCATAATTTTTTATCAGACTAGCTGTACAACTGAAAGACAAGGGTGTTTCTGTGTTGTCAGTTCAGCCCTGTTGGTCTCTTCCTCATCCAAACTGAACACATGAGGAAACCCAGACACAGTTGACAAGACAGTTCACTCAAGTGCCTGATACTAATAGCACAAAACAAAACACCATGAGCTTGTCTCCAGCACATCCCAGCTACTCTAGCAAGAAAAAACCCTTTTGTCACCTCCCAGGATATGCAACCTGTAGTATGACACTACACAAAAACCTTTCCAAGGGGCTGAAGCACATACCTTGACAATTCAAAATCCAAACTATACTCAAAGACCCCAACCAAACCAAGTTTCTCTGAACTGACAGACCCTCCAAATTGACAAAAACAGTAATTATGCCTCAGAGACATTAAACAGGAGCTGAGGGTACTGAAAAAATGCTCTGACAAGTGCATGTGCTCATCCTGCTCTCAGCAGCATTTGACATTAGGTAGACCAATGAGGCTCGAGGGATTGAGTTTGCTCTCCATTACAACCCACAAAGCCCACCTAAATGGAGCCTTTCCTTCCTTAAGAGACGCCATGAACATGAGATACATTTGGTGCAACCTTTGTCAAAATCTTGTTTAACTCCTAACACCTCCCAAAGTAAAGCCTGGCTTTAATTGGACTCCCTGACTTCCTCATGCAAGTCCTATCACAAGGAAACCAAGCAGCTTCAGGGAGCTACAGTTTTGTCTAATCAACTTTATCAATACATGATAAATCTCTGTTGCATTTGTGTATTAATCAGATACATTTTTTGGAAATGGGCTTTTCTCCATAGTCCCTCCCCATGCAAGATCTTTGTGGAAATGTAGCTACCTCAAGTTCTCTGACCCCTGTATTCTAAATGGTCTGCTGAATTAAAGAAAAAAACATTAATGCTGCAAGACTTTTTACATCACAAACTTAACCTCCATCACTGCAAACATTTCAAGCAAAATACAAAAACAACATAATCAAAGATGTCCAGGTAGAAAGCCAAGCACTTACTGGTCTTACCATAGGAAACCATTACATGACTGTCTCACACCTTCTGAACTCCCTCAGACTTGTAATCCTACCTTGGGTCATCCTATCTACACTCATGTTATCAGTGATATCATCTCCATCTTTGTAGGACAATACTTTTAATAGAGATATAGAAAAATAAAATATTATGTTAGAGAAATCCATGCCTCCTTAATATGTTGTCAAGAAAAAGGTAATTTTTTTCTATTGATTAGAAAGATGCATTAGTGAGCACTCAATATTATTATTATGTTAAGCATTTAGATTTTTAAATCTATAGATTTAGTTTCTATGCAGGCCCACAGTCTTTAGCTCAGACGGGTCTTTGGGTAACTTCAAATGTTTCTGTTAGCCTCAATTATAAATATTAGTTTCTGACTTGTGAGCAGTATGTCAACTGTAAGCCACAGACTGAGAAACTGAGTTCACCAACTGATTTTTGTCTTACAAGAGGCCAACACTCCAACATGCTTTTAATAGCATTTTACTGTAATTTGAATGAAATTTCTTGAGCAGCAGACAAAAAATGAAGAATTGCTTACATGAGGATCAGAAGCATAAAGCAACACACTGGGTAAAGCTTAAACACACTGAGCATTCATTTAGTTAAAAAGTCTCTAGTGAGTTGCAAGCAGCAGCAAATGTATAATTGCTGCTCAAGGTTTGCAGTTTCTGTGACATCACTATGTGAGTGATAAGAGTACTATTTAATGGGGTCCACTTTCAAGGTTACCTTATGTTCCAACAGAGTTTGAAACAGTCACTGCCAAATGACATACAAACTGGTATTTTTCATGCTTGAAAGGCACATGCTAGTCAGAAGATTTTATCAGCTATTTACTTTAAATGCAAAAGAGCACTTAACTCCCACTGACAAAAAGGGATGCAAACTCCTTAAGTTTGGGACACTGCTACAGTCAGCAGGTGCTAGACTCATATACTCAGAAACAGTGGTTAACTTCTGGGGCTCAAGCACCACCTTGACCACTCTTTTCACCCTGGCACATACAGTCACAGTAAAGAGCACAGCTAATTGCTAGATGAGGTACAGATCAGTACAGATCAGCTTGTGGGCTTTGCAGAAGAACTTCTTAGTTTTCTTCAGTATCATGGGACAAAGTGCCACAATATCTAATATATAATAAGGGATACACAATATAGTATAATTATTATACAATATAATATACAATAAGGGAGGCTGGATAACCCAGCAGAGTGATGCAGTTCAAAGTCTAGACTGCTGTAACTTAAATGAAAGAGGTGTTACCTCACTAGCCTCACTGTAAGCAACACGAAGCACACATGTGGAGAATATGAATTAGAACTGGACAATTCAAATTTTAGAAGGTAACAAAGTGCATGGTACCCAACCAGTAAATGCATGCAATAGTGCATGTTTTTAAACTGAACTCCAAATAATGTCTTTTCTGTGAACTGAAATTCTTGTGTGTCTTATCTTGACCTTCTTTCAGTGAAGCCTGCACTAAGTCAAGGTGCTTTGCAGCCTGCACTCAGAACAGAAAATAATTCTCTGACATGTCCAGATACATTCTCTTTCTCAGCCTTTTTCAGATTTTCAACAAATAGTCAGCATTTAAGGATGGATCCCTGTTCTCTGCAACCACATGAGGCTGGCATGCTGAGCTCAATGCTAACATTTCCTTAAAGCATTCCTTAATGAGTCGCCTAAGACTTCTCACCACCATCTTTAAGACTAAATGACACACGCATTAAAGTCTCTCAGCTCCAACTGCCAAAGCTATTTGTGCTTACTGATTCTGCCCACAGGTAGACTTCAGTCCTGTCAGACTCAGCACCCTTCCTAGGGTAAGGCAAAGTGATCTTTCTTAGGGCTTAACACATTTGAAGGTAGTTTTGAAGAGCATATGGACATTACTTATATGAACAACAACATTTCATGACACTCTCCCTGTACAAAATTAGTAGAAAAATCACACAGTAATCACATTAGTAGAAAATCACACAGAAACTGCAGGAAACACATGGAAAAGGAAGCAATAAGTCTTCAGCTCCTAGAGCTCTGCCCAGTGCCAGTACACACTAAAGCCCCATATGAATACATTGAGACAGCCATGTTACGCAAACATCACTAGCGGGCAGAATTATACTTGTTTAGCAGTACCTCCAAATTTAAAGCCACAAAACTTTAACTTTGAACTCTTTCTGGGAAAAACAAACAGGACTGACTGTTTGATTTAACTGACTATACCAATATTCCTGACAAAAGGCCTGGATCTGCTAATAAAGGTAGAAGTTACACTTGGTATCATATCCTGAATCAGAAGGTATAGTATATCAAAAATATGTTGATTTGTCATTATATGTGAAGTGATGGCCTCTAGATTTATACTTAACCTGGTTTTCAGAAAGCATGAACTATTCTAGATAGAAACAGATGTCAGAAAATGCATTGTCAGACAGAAAATATGGCACATTATTCTAAAAAAAACCCATTATTTTTTTCTGAAGAAAAATTAAAAAGACAAAGAAAATTTAAAAATGCAAAGGTATAAATGGCCTAAATGAATATATAGTTATATATGTGTTCTTTCATTACTTCAGATTTATCACAGGTATACTAATGACTCCCATTTTAATGATTTCAGTATATTACTGGGTCACATGGTAGTATTTTTGGTAATTAAGGGAAGAATTAAAAACTTGGAAATATAATTCCCACTTAAAAATCTCCTAAGTGAAGATTTATGAGCCTGTTTCGGAGGGGAAAATGTGTGTGGGTTTGGTTTTCTTTGTTTTTCCAGAGGGGGTATCTTTTTTTCTCTTGTTTTGTTTGCTTGCCTATGGCCAACTAGTACTGGTTACTTTCTAATCCTCATAGAGTAACAGATCGGAAAGGTCCCCAACAGCCATCTAGTCCAACATCACAAATTTTCCAAGGACAAAAAAATTCAGTCTCTCTACAAAACTAGTTCTATTGCTTAATCATCCCCATAGAAAATATATTTTCCCCCTAATATCCTTTGGAAGCCTCTCCTATTTCAACATATGATCATTGCCTCTTGTTCTAAGCCTGTGCACCTCAGTGAAAAGCCTGGTTCCATATCTGAAGTAACCTCTAAGTGGAAGACCACTATTTGGTCCAGTTCTCTCAGATCCTTCTCATTGGGCAGATGTTTCAGCCCATCTTGGTGGCCCACTTCTAGGCTCAGTCAAGTTTATTAATATCTTTCCTGTTTTGTTGTTTTTTTTCTTTTTCCTGAAAACCAAGCACAGTATTCCCCGTGTGGTTTGACGGTCAAACAGAGGGAACCACTTTGCTCAATTTACTGGCCATACTCCTTTTGGGGGAGCCCAGGACACTGTCAGTCTGCATGGCTGGCAGGCCATAATACCGGCTGATGTTCAGCTTAACCATCCACCAGGAACCCTAAGTCCTTTCCCACAGAACTGCTTTCAACCACTGAGCCTCAGCCTCCATCACTGCAAGGAGCTCTTCCATCCCAGGTTAAAGATTTGCATTTGTCTTTACTGAATCTCATCAGATTCCAGTCAGTCCATTTTTCCAGTGTACCCGAGTCCTTCTCAATGACAAACCTGTCAGCTTCACTGCCTCCACACCTCCAGTTTGTTGCTATACAAAAACCTTATGGGGGTGTGCTCTGGCTCACCATCATGTACCCTCTTCCCCTGTAACTTTCAAAGATACAAAATGGTGGTTAAAGCACAGTAACACCAAGGTTGTGGGTTTGATCCCTGTATGGGTCATTCACTTATGAATTGGACTCAACAATCCTTGTGGGTCCATTCAAACTCAGAATAACATGTGGATCTGTGACTGTGGTAAAACAGGACAAATCCCAGGAGAGGACTGTCATCCACAAACCTAGTAATTTCATCAGAGACTCTGATCAGATTAGTCAAGCATGATTTACCCTTAGCATTCACAGTCTGACTCCAAAAATACCTCATTTACCAGTTCTCTAATTAAACCTAAAGTTGGTTCTTTTCATGGGAAGGATGATACCTTGTAACTCAAATTCCTCACATGAGCTTCAGTAATTCCTGGTTGCTACAAGCCAAGGCTGTCTTTGATTATTGCCTTCTTGGCCAGCTCTTTATTTGTGAGGACTCTCACTCAGATATATTGCACCCTCATTAGCATCCTTTTGACAGTCTCCAGAAACATCCTGGGCTGCCTTTCTGCACTGCCCCTCCAGCAGGCAGGAGGGAGACTAAAGTCCATCCCAAGAACAAGGGTCTCGGAACTGCTTAAATATGACATTTTCTTACTCTCGTACTAAGCAAGTGATCCCTACGCTCACCATTATGTCACCCATACCTGCCCCTCCTCTGATCCTAATCAAGAAACCCACCCACTCAAACTGCTTCTACTTGCAAAGGAAAACCCCCACTCCTTTCTTCCCTGCCAGTCTTCCTAGATCCATCCATCACAGCTGTTCCAACAATGCCTTTATTGATAGGTCTGCATGCAGAGGTCTGTCTCTTCCTGATTGATTCCTAGGCTGTGTGCATCTCTCTGCAGGCAATTCTTCCCTGACAGTCTATAAACCAGAAGATTTATGTTTTGCTTTGGAGTTGTTCTTCCTCAGATTTGACCATCTGCTGATAGTACTTTTCTGTCTGTCATCCAAATTTTGATTGTTTTCTTCCAAAAAATTCTTTTCCTTCTCTAAAATCTGTGTCCAACCCTCTCAACTCCAGTAACAAAACATTAATTAAAAAGTGTATACAGACAATCTCACGAAGTTTGTCTGTCAGCTATCACACTTTCAAATTAGCACTGCTATTTTGGGAGAAGCTGTACTGCTGTAAATTAACATTTTGAAAAACTTGTAGAAGTCTATGCAATAACATGTCCAATCAGTATCACGTTTGTAGGCAATGGGAAGAAATGTTTTATCCTAGCCAAACAAGGATAAAATCTCAGCTATCTAACACTTTGGGTTAAAAAGCCAGAACTGAATACTAAAAATATTATCTGGAATTGAGCAAACAGCCACATAAGTACAGCTATCCTGCACTGGTACTCCATCCACTTCTGTTAAAAGTTACCCTAGGAATATCTACAGCTTGCAGTTCTGAGACTGCCTAACTCCATCTCACTTGGCACAGGATACACACTGGATCAGAATACAGGCACCCTAGCTGGGAGGTGCAGCTGACTCTCTTGATAGACAAGAGGCCTTGACAGAAAACATTTCCTAAGACAAAAAAATCAGCAGGGCTTCTGCTGAGGATATTGACCAGCAAGACACTGAAACATTAATCAACAGTGAGGATCACCGGCCTTGCATCTTGACCTACAATTCCACTTCCTTGGATAAGCCTGCAGAAGAGCTTTAGAGAACATATAAGAAGTGTATGCAGCTTCTCTTCCAGCAAGTCACTGACTGAGGGTAACAATATTTGTTTAGCAAATGGAGGTCACATAAAAAAAACAAGATGTTATTGAACTACAGTTAGTTCAAAAAACCTCTAAGAGGAGGAATAGAGACACAATACAATGTGCTGAAAAAAAAAGTGTTAATGTTAACTACTGAATGAAAACTCTATCAAACAACTCCCATTGATAGGTTATTGCTATAATATTGTAAAAAAATGTAGAACACTTGCAGTTCATCCCAAACCAAATACTCACAATTCAACTTTCCAGCTGATAACCTTCTTTCACCCAGACTTAATTCTGAGCCCATATTTTTTTAATTAAACCAAGGAGATAATCCCAAAGTGAAAATAAAGTGACATCTGTAGGACTGGAGTACAGATTAGCCTTTATTTTAAATTTATTTTTGAAAAAAGCTTTATATTACTAGGTGACTATTCCTATATTTATACAGACTCTTAAGCAACACCATGGAACTGTTAAGTATAACTTCCTATACATTGCTTGGTTAGAGAAACTTTTTTTAGATGCTAGATCATAGAGCAGAAAATGGCACAGAAAAACCAAAGATGCAGGACAAAAAGAGGTTGTGTTCATCACCATTCCACGAAGGCTTTTTTTCAAAATGCAGAAAAAAGAAGGTTGTATAAATTATAAAATTACTAGACTAAAATCAATTTTTTTCTATAGCTAAATTCTGCTCATTTTTAAATCTGTAATGAAAAGGCAGTCCAATCCCTTTGCTAGAAGTGCCTGCAAATCAAAAAGCATAATTGAAGGAGTCATTCTGTCTTTCTGGCTGTTGTGACCAGAGCTACACTGATTTTAGTGGAGTTGAGACTATTAACAGCAGCTGAAGATCTGGTCTTCCAATTTAAATTCTGTCTTGACTTTGAGTAATTCTGTTGAGGTCACTAGAACAGGGTTACTCGGGACATAAATTTGCCCCAAGGGCTTTTGTTGCCTGAGATATATTTATATTACATTAATGTATAAACAGAAAATGCCTAGCAAGTTCCAGTAAAGCAATTAATGTAATTAGTTTGGAACTTGCGCTTAAGACTCTCAAGGGTTACTGAGGGTCAAATTAGGGGAACATATTTCTGAAAAGCACAGGTCCTAAAATAACAAAGCTTCAGCTTACATCTCTAAGTGGTAGCACCTCTGTATTTTGACTTCTAATAATCTTTTTTGAGAGTAAACAGATGCGAATGACAGAATAAAATACATCCAAAATATGTATATTTAAAAACAAAACATATACATATTATACATACATATTTAAAAGCAAATGACAATTTTGTGTGTTTCCAGAAATAAAAATGCTTTAGTTAATTTCTATTTAAACTTCAGAACATTATACAGACACAAATAACTACAAAAGTAATAATTTTTTTCATATATTCTAAAGCAGAAAAACTCAGGTGCAAACCAAAAGTAAGTATTGGCTTCTTTTTACAATCTGTAACCTTCCTTATCTGGAATTTAAGGTTCAGTAAAACTCACACACACTAGTTAGCAGGATTGGGCCTAAACATTAAGCATCAGTGGACCACAGCAAGCTGTTTAAGGAAACTGATGCCACTTGTCATACACAAACTGAGCAGCAGTGTCTTTTACAAGCAGCAGCATGATTTCAATTAAAAAGGCAAAAGTTATGTAATTTGAAGGCTGAGAACCACTGTAAGACACTCATTATCTATAAGAATGTCAGCAAGACTGTTTTTTTTTTTTTATTAACTAAACCTGTCTGAGAACCCTAAACAGCCACTAAAATATAATTAAAATAAACTATCAAAGGTCACCATGGACCATTTGTTCATTCGGACAACACAGGCAGATACCAGCCGTTGATAACTCTCATTTATTGAATTTATTAACAAGCTGCAGGAATGTGCTTGTTGCATTACATGACTATGCATATTGAACAATTGTTTTATTTCAGCTTTACTTTCTTCCATTTTACATAGTTACACTATGCAAACACAACATTTTATTTTTAGGTCCTGTTATACCACACATGCCATTTCTCAACATGTCAGTTAGTTACAGAAAACTGAAAAGAAAGACTATGAAAATGCAGTTTCCTTAAGGGCTAGAGACCAGATAAATCATGAGTTTATGACAACTACTTGCAGCATGTAGTTCACTAGATTTATCTGACAGTACATCAAAACTCTGATTTTTTTCATGCCAAATATGTAAATCTGTTATTTAACAGTTGCTAACAAAGAATGAACTTTCAAAGTGGAGATAAAAAGGAACAGAATAGTTAAGTCTGTTTGAATTCCATTAACAAAAACACTATGCTTCCATATACAGCTAGAGTACCAAGTGATGTGACCAGCCAAAACCACAGCTTTAATGGAGAAAGTACGTATTTCTAAAGCATGGGCAGAAATGGAAAAATGCTTTTGATCTAGCTCATGAAGGATAACAAACCATGACAATACACATTTGGGATGCTGCTCTCAGGTTCCATCATAGTATTATAGTGCAATGTTTCTAATTTGTTTGTGTAGACATTTCTAATTTGTAACTGCAAATATAAAGTTCTTTGAATTAAAAAGGAATTCAAGCAAGTCAGATAGTTCACACTGAAATAAAAGGAAATATTATTGTTTCTGATTTTCAGAGGAGTAACAGCTGGCACTTATTATGGCTATGTACTACATCAATCACCAAAAACACAAACTCTAATAAATCTACCTTATGTCCTTGTAAATATAAAGCTGTTTTTCCTTTCCTAGACCAGATTGATAGCTTATGTAAAGTGGTACAGCTCTAAATCCAGCCCTCTAGCTTCTAATCAGTTCAAATTATATACCAGACACAAATTTATCTAGTTTAGCTTTTACAGATGGGGGTGGATTTTGGTCTTGTTGTTGTTGTTGTTGTTTTATAGGGTTTTCGTTATTTTTTTATTTTTTTTTTTAAACAAGTGATTGACTTGCACAGAGAACATGAGACCTGGTAAATCAGAGTATCACCAAGTACTGATGGGTGTTTATTTCAAAGCTCTATCTGCAATAGATGCCAATTTGTGCATCATTATCTCTACTACAGCATGTGTTGTTTTTAAACAGACAATCCACTGCAACTGGATAGTAACCAGAATAAAAAGAATAAAGGCAGTGGAAAGAACGTTAACCACAGAAAGATGAGTAGGACTTGGCCTCTCATGATCCGACCACCCAATGTATGGGACATGAGTACCGAGAAACAAACGTTCTTTAACTCTCGCATCTGATGAAGAAAGAATGAAGCAGAACAGATTGTCCAGCAAGCTTCTGTTAAGTGCTTATCACAATTTCCAGTACAGAGGATAGAGCAAATCATTAGAGAGCAACTATTGCTAAAGCCTACTCACACTACATGGGAGGACTTAATCCAGAGTGTGAAGAAGGAAATAGTTTTCTATTAAATAGAGCATTAACCTTCAAAGGAAAGTTGATCTTCTACCTAATCAGAAGAGGAGCAACTTACAGACAGATGGTGATGAGAAGACGTATTTATGCCTTTCAGTCTTTATATTTGGGTTTAAAAAAGGACAGTTGTAACCAGGCAGCTGACATGGGTAACAGTAACAAAGGGCTTCAACTGAAATAGGGAAAGCATTCTCCTATGCATTAATCTGGATACTTTAAAAATCAAATTACTTTGTCTGGTTTTCTATAAGATACTTTCAATTTTTTCAGAAGGAACAACAGGCTATTACTTGCCATCTTTGGGAACAACCAATCTGGGGGCTGGTGGTTTCAGGAGACTAGAAAAGAAAACCAGAGTTCCTACCCCAGGCTCAATTCCAATTGCACAAACACTAGAGCAAACGATAAACAAACAAGTTATTTGCAAGTTCTTAGCGAGGAAAATGAAGAATTGTCCTTATCCCTCATCCCCCAAGAGATTGTAAACATCTGTTACAGCTATGTGTAACACACCAATCACATCAAATTAGTATCGTTATCTTTTCCTGTTATGGCAGGGAAATGGTTTCCTGATCAGGACAGAGCAATATGGATTAGATGAGTTAGGAGAAACCTTCTACATGGCAATAAGCAGCACTGTCACATTGTCACATGAGGAATACTTTCCCTCTGCTTGCCTGCAACTCAGCCTTGCACACTCTCTGCATGCATATGTGGCCACAAGTCAGATCCAGACAGCCTCTGCTGCAAGACAGGTCACACATAATTTTAAACTCACTATTTCTGCAGCCTAAATAAAGTCAGAAACCAAAGCCTGATACGGCTGCACAATACCTGTATAACAGCTTCCCTAACCCCTGTCCCCATGATTCTGCCCCATGAATGATATTGAGAGGTTCTGTGGTCAAAGGAACCCACTAAAAGATACTGATTAGCAAACTCAGCCTTTTCTCCAATGTGTTGCACTGGCTAAGGAGTACAAGAAATACAAACAGTTGTCATGGAGCTGCACTTCCCTCTTATGATTATTCTTGAGAAAAAAAATCTGTGTAATTTTTTCTGTCAGCTCAGTTTTCTTGGAAAGCTTGTGACCTCAGTAAGAATTACAAGCCTCATCTTGTCCACTCTGTAATTTATTTTGACTTTAGTAAGGCTTTTTCCTTGATATTCTAAGACGCAGGAAATATGGTCTAGAGGAAGTTACAACAAAGAGGGAAGCAAAACTGCTGGAAAACTGTACCCTACATTGTTTGTCAATGTTTCACTGTCAAAGCGAACACAGCTGTGTTCACTGTCAAAGTTAACACACTTGCTGCTGTGCAGTTGAACGTACTCATTCTGGATTTGGCTAGCTGAAGAGGAGAGATGTTTACCAAAATATGTTTCTGACTGCTTAGCGATAGGCTGTAAAAAGTTTGGATGACAGGATCAGAATTCAAAAGAAACTTTGTCAATAAAGAAAAAAAAGACAATGAGATTTTGTTAGGACACTTCTACTCTTCAGAATCTCTTAAGTTCAGTCCTTCAAGCAGGAATACTCAAAAGGACAAACACAACTGAAGAAGTTCTAACTTTGTAGCAGCTCTTCAGTAAAGCCACCTATAAGTCACAAGCTGAACATGAGTTAAAAAACTAAAAACACACTGAAGAGACAGGTGTTTAGTCTAAAGAAGAGGAGATTGAGGGAAGTTAAGGATATAAGGAAAGAGGAAATAAGTAATGTTCCATATCCATCTTATCTTGGACAAAGAGTACCAGATTTCTACTTACAGCACATGTTATTTACACTGGATAGTAGGAAAAACAATTCTGCTGAATAAACGTCTTTTCTTGAGATCTATAGGTGAAGCTATATTAAACAAATTCCCCTTTTGTCTGTTAATAGTCTCCCTTTGCTGTGTCACACAAAAACTTTTTTTGAGGCTTTTTTGTTGGCTTTGAATCTAACAAGTGTCTTGCTTTCTGCCCGTCTTGTCGTAAAACAGTACAGATAAAACTGGGAAAGCAATCAAGACACTTCTCTAATGAAACTAGATGAGCATATCTCATTAGCAATTTTTGCACATATTTCCAGGCATATGCAACAAAATAAGGATATGTTAATTCAAAATTTCTTTTACTGTGAAGCTTCAGCTAGATTGAGTGGCCCAAGTTACTCCTTCAAAATTCATGCAGACGCCTCTACATGAAAATCTGATTCCAATAAAATCTTTCCCTCTAATATATTTAATTACATAAAAGGTCAACACAGTTGGTTAAAAATGCCCAAGAAATAATCCAATAGATGTATTTTTCCTTAAAGGTGCTGGATATAACCAGCCAACAAAATTGCCTTGTGAAAATACATAAAGTACTTCTAAACTATAACTTTTTGTTGCAGTTACAAAACAGCCTAACAAATGTCATTTGGACACCTGTTCCAAAATCAGGATTGCCACCCAGTAGTTTTAGAGGATGGGGGAGAGGAAAGGAGTAAAAGGGATACAAATTTTTTTCTGACTAATGGATCAATTCCAAACACTTTGAAACGCAGGAGCGCTTTCTTTTTTGTTTTCTTAGTAGTTGTGCAAAATTTACAATGACTTTTAGACAAAATACACCTCAATCTTGTAATGCCACATATATAAGCGTGCATAAAAGCAAAAATAAAAAAAGGTGGAAATCGAATTAGGCTTTAAGAAGACAAAACACAAGGGCAGCCACAACAGCGAAACGTAATCTTTCAGTGAGCAGAACACACATTGCTGACTACCTTTCCCATTCATGAATTCAGATATAAGCCATCCATCCCTGCACTGGGTCCACATAAAAATGGATCTCTGGTTTAGGGACAAAATGACCCTCCTTTGCAGGTCGTGTCATGCAGACATTCACCAGAAGCCAATCCTTTATGTAAGAGACACTTGATTTACTTGACATGGTTGATTTTAAACCACAATTTTCTAATCAGAAAAACTGTTTTAAAGTTCTAACAATTAAGAGTATGAATTAATCCCATCAAAACCTACTCAGTACCATATTATGGCTTTAATCTAAAGGAGGACTATGGAAATCAAATCATCAGTTTATTTGAATTGCGTGACAATTTACAGTAAGAATAATTTATATCATGAAGTCATAAAAAGCTGCAACATTTGGCTTTTCAGAAAGAATTTCCCCTTATAATAAAGACATCAGCATTTCAGCTTTGATTGAGGTTACATTTATGTAACTGAGATCAAATGTGTTTCTGTTTTAAACTGCATAGTTTTAGGGAGAATAAAAAAAGGAAATTACTATTGGTCCCACTTTAAATACAATTCAATTTTAATTTAAAGCAATTGGTAAAAATTTTAAACCCTCCCAAACTCTTCAAGACACAATTTTAAATTATCTCTGAAACAGGTCCATACTGAATCTTAACTCTAGCTAGTTTCTAAAGAAATTAAATTATGAAATTCCAAGGACTAATCTCATTTTCTGCATGTGAAAAATTCCACCACAAAAAGTATCAAACTCTTATTCTTTCAAGGTGCATACTCCAATACTGAGCAACAGCTATTTTCCTTTCTATTAATTCCACTCATAAAAACCCACTAGGTTTTGACTAAGCAGAAAAGAAATCTTTGTTAGAAAGAAAATAAAATTGGGTCAATTAAAATGTGTGATGCATATCAGTTGTTTGTGGATGTTTACTTGGCATATGTACTAATTTTTAAGCTAATTCCTGATACTATTGTTTTGACTTTGGAGCAGCTGGAATTTGTTACATAACTCACAATATGGTGTGATTGAGTTTCTAGTGGTAATGAGCTCTCAGAAGATTTAAGCTTATAAAGTTTTTTCAAAAAAAAAGTAGAGATATGACAATTTTAAAGAACATAAAATGCAGTTGGATCAGTTAGCTATCTGCAAAAAGAAATCTCAAAAGAATAGTGATCAAAATCTCAGAAACAAATATATATGGACAAAAATCTGATTAAATACATTAACTAAAGCTTGTTTCATTAAATATTAAGGTTAAATGAATAGTTGCATTACGTATGGCATTATAAGTTCATATTGCAGCCTGGTTTACCCACTTTTCAGGATGTCATCACAGAGCAGAGAAGAATGAAGGAACATACTTCCGTAGCATATTGGTTTTTATATTTGACTACTACAGCTCCACCTAAGGAAGAAGGAACTTCCATCTCAGCAGCCACCTGGAAGCAGAGAAAACTTGGCTGCTCTCTAGAGCTTATGTAGAAGACAAGAACTGAAGCAGAAAAGAACATGGTGAGGGCTATCTAATAGTGCCTCAACTTATTTTTGGGGGTTTTTTTGGAACCCAAAGTTCTTAGAAATCTCTGTAAAGCCCCAAGCTGTTCATTGACTCATCCATCTCAGCAGAAATGAAGAAATACCTGTGAAAGCAGAAGTTTAAGCTACTGGATGCCCAGGGTGTCTCAAAATCCTGCTTTAAGAGATTAGAGGTAGACCAAGGCAAGATAAAATGCTTCTTCAACCTACCTTGATTAACAGAAACCTGTGCAGATGCATCCTATGAGATCTAGGCACAGAAAACCCATGAATAAGGGATCCTTAAACAAAAACTCAAAAACCTCCAAACCTCTCCAAATCCAAACAAATAAAAAATGGATCCAAGTCATGAGCCAAAAAGGTCACTATTTTCAAATCTGCCTCAATAGAAGCAATGTAGGAAATGAACTTGACCTTTATTATCAAAAAAGAGAACATTTTGTAACAAGCTAAAAAAAAAAAAAAAAAAAAAAATCCAACATTACCATACATTCCACTTCAGGCACTAGGTAATCTCAGGTTTCCCAATGCCTTAGTCCATGCAGAGATAACTTCCAGGGGCTAATTTAGAATTTGCATGGGTTAATCCTTTGAAGCTGTTCCCTCTCCCTGATCTCTCACAACAGCTTTGGGTGACCAAGTTTCTAATACAGCACATGGCTAAATGCCCACAGATGCTGGACTGTGTTCAAAATGCAATTCAGTTAACAAGCACACTAAAGTTCTCCAATGGTAATAACTACTCCTTTGCCCACAAACTTGCAAATCCCTCATTTTCTGAAGATTACTGGTTTTTTTAGACTGTGGAAAAAAAGTTGACACCACTCACTTGAAATTATTCTATGCTGCCTTTTAAAGAAAGGATACTAAAAAGAAAACAAATAGCTTAACACACTTTCACATATCCCTATGTAGTTGTCTAATAACATAAATGTACTTCAATCTTTAATTTGATCTTATAAGTAATGGCAAAAAAACTTCTTGGCAGTATTTTTTATTTTTTATAAGATATTTAAGTACATGCTTTATTCCCATTAAAATAACTATTTATGTGCACTAGGACTAATTCACAGCCTACTAAATTCCATTGTCTTCTGCTAACTTCAGAAACTGAATCAAACCCTGAACCTCATAACTATTAGAGAGCTCCTAATCTTCAAGTACAGGGACATCAGTTCAAAAGTATTCAACCCAGAAATGTAGCCAGTAATCTCAGCATGAGGTTACAGATATTAAAATTATGACTGCTATCAGGAAAAAACCTGATATTGCCAATTTACAGTTTGCATAGCCAACACTTCATATACAGAGATAAGAAGTACACTTCCACATTTATGTTTGTTTTTTTTTTAACTAGAATTCCAAGCATATATTACAGCTATAATTCACCACCTGAATATCCAAACTAGGTCTCCGGACCAGTAGTGACACACCTGAATTAAGAAAGCCTGTCACTGTCTTTATGGTACCTACCATATATTCAATCACAGCACTTACTTCAAGTTCTAACATAAAATGAAGGTAGTTTGTGATGATGCACAAGTTAACAGCAAATTAGTTACCCAGTAAAGGCACTAACAGGTGAAGCACTAATAATGAAGTGGCTGTTGCAACACAGAACTAAGCATGGATAAAATTCTTCCAAGAAACTTCATTCAGGCTCTCCCAGAGATGCACCCTGCCTCAGCTACCTGCCTAGAAATACCCCATTAGTTATCCTAAACAGGGGTTCAAGAACAGGTATCCTCTGATAAATTCAAGATACTGCTTTCTAAACTTCCCTTCCCACTGTAAACCTTAACTAAAAGGTTGTTGGAAATTACAGAAGCAAAACAAAAGGAGTTTTTTTGGGTCTCCACTTTCTGTAGCAATTATTATGGCTTTATATATACACATTGAGCAATGCAGCAGTTTTGGGGTTTGTGGTTTTTCGTTTGTTTTCCATAAATAAGAAGAGAATTACACCAACTCTCACTACCATGTCCATGACTTCTCCAAAACTAGCTTCTTGCATATTTCAAGTCTCTGGCTGGTGCCCATGCTTCCCAAAGAGGGAATTAGTCTGACCTGGTCTGCCCTCTGTACATGACACTGCAGCTGCATTCACAGGCTGAGAAGGGGACTCAGTGGCTCTATGGAGCATTTTCTAGCGCAGAAGTGTTTTGTGTTTTGTATGAAGTGCTACAGGTTTTTTAAGTAGAGCCTCTTAGGGAATGAAAGAAGGAGGACAAATGCCCATGGAAGAACTTCCACACCACAGCTACTCTGGCCTGAAATTTTGAAGCAGCTCTAATTCGCTCAGCAGGCTGCTGCACAGCCTGGTAGAGTGAATTAGAGGTAGAGGACCTTAAGGTTGGCCATTACCCTCCACCCACCTACACCATCTCTGTGCTTCTCAGAAGGCAAAAACCAAAAATCCCTCCTAAAAGTTTTCTTCTGGCCAATGATAGAAAATTATGTACACCAAAGATGCACCTAACACACTTCTATAACATGCCACACAAAACAGCATTCCATCTGGCTATATTTACAGGGACAAGAAAAGAAACTGAAGTTGCAAGTTCTGTCTAACCACGCTCAATACCCAAAGGTGTTTCACCACACTTACCCACACCTGCTTACCAGTTTGAAACAACAGCATGTCCTAGCACCATTTGCACACGTGAAGTTATTTGGGACTCACAAGGAGAATCTCTCACAAGGAGCTTGAGGAAGCTGATCCCCTTGGCACACTCTGAAAGCTTGAGTTTTGTGCAAAGTGCAGCAGGTGCTTCTGTCTAAAAATTGCACTTAGTAGAGGGGGTCAGTGACCACTCTTTATATATGGCCTGCTATCTGAATGTTTTCCTCAGAAATGGGCATCTGTTATCTCAGAGAAGTTTCTATCACAAGTTCAAAATCACCCAGTGAGTCTCAGCAGCTACCCAATCATCAGAGTGTCTTGCTTCACACCAGGCAGCTACCCAGTGTCCCGGTGCCAAGAGACCAGCCATGAGTGCAGATCACTGGATCTGGCCCTTAGAAGCTTGTTGCCCTTTTCCCCCACTTGGTTGCCACAAAGATCAAACCGTTGATCTTTTACCCAAAAGTATAGCCACAAGTAAAGACCTGACACTTGTACTGCGGATGTTGGCTCCACATATTGTTTCTTTCTACGTATGGATCTGACATATGTCTGCAGAATGGGACAAAAACATGGATTGCATTCTGTTTCCACGTAAGTGCAAGCCCAGAGTAACTACTGACCTAATACACTTATTTGGGATATAAAACCGAGTAAATAAGAGAACATAAGCCAAAATAACTCTTAGATTTATAGATTTAACTTCTTTAGTTTATGACTTTTATAATCCTTAACAGATCAGAAAAGTCACGTATTTTTGAAATTCAAAGTGTATTTCAGGTTTAGCGTGCTCAGTTGAGGAAATGTGCATTTATATTTAATTATAAAATAAATTATCTTTGTTCCTAAATACGCTGCTTGAAAGCTTTTCTTTTCCTGTTAGCAATATTGCCAAATCTTATTTCCATCTTCAAACAGAGCTTTTACTGTTTTATTTAAACTTTTGGAGGCACAATTCAAACTTCCACATATGTTTCTATACAAAACCCAGCAACGACAAAAACTCTAAAAAATTAAATATTTCTTCCAGAGCCAGAAAGGTCATTTGGACTGAGATGCCCAAAATTACTGCCTAGATTTGGCTCACTAGAATAATTCCTTCTGCACGTAGCTACAGCTTCCTCCATCCAGTGCTCTTCTTCAGATACTTCAAGATGTAAATAAGGGCAAGCTGGGGCTGCATTAATTACTCACATGGCTTTCTCCCTGTCATAACATTTATGGAAAGATCACAGCTCCTCTCTCTCTTAACTAGAAACAGGCAAGCCAGGATGATACCTGCTCTGGTTTACTGATCTATGACAGATGAACATACACTCACATAAAAGCAGCATGTGTGCTTGTACAAGGACAATTAAGGACAAGAAGGACATGTAAGAGGCATTACACACCCTCCAATCATGTGATGAGATACATAATCATTAAAATCAGGAGAGAACTGTGTTACTCGCTGATTAGCATAATAGGGCTAAAATAATGTTTGGATGCACCACTTGAAAGAAACTGAATGCTATTACCAGCTGTCTCAACAAGAAATAACTACATTTTGGTCTTGTATGATCATACCTCATTAATAGCCCACTTTCTCTTCACAAATTGCACTAATCAGATCACCCCACTTCAAAATGCAAAGATGATCTGACAAGTGAACAGTAAAAGACAAGAAAAACAAGCCACAGCCCCACTGTTTCTATATGAGAGCTGTAAAACAAAAACATGAATAGCAGCACAAAAATAATTATACACTATTTATTACAAAATCAGAACTGTTTAAGATCTAGAAAAGCAATTGAATAACAGAGTAAAGGGGGTGGAGAGGAGATTTCCACCTCCCTTCCAAAGTTGAATTACATGATGCAACAAACTAATTTCTGTGGAGGCAACAGCTACAAGCAGCCACAACAAAGGAATTCAACAAACTTGGGAGGGTGTATATATACCTGGATAATAAACTTGGTGGGCTAGTTACCCTGGCTCGGGCCTTATCTGCTGCCTGACAGAAACCAAAGGATAAAACTGGAAAAAAAAATCATCTCCACTTCAGATGCCATCTTTCAATATTATCAGCACAAGCAGATGAAATATTAACCCAAACTTCATCAGGGTATTTCCAAGGTATTTTTGTACTTGTCATCATACCAGAGAGGATTTTGGCATGCTATACTATACATGTTGGTACAAAGGTCTTCTGCTTGGAGAGCCAGAGACACCAAAGGAAGTTACTCCAACCTCTTGCTTGCAAAGGCCATTTTCACCTACATTATCTCAGCACTGGATCAAACATCTTGAAACATAAGGGCTCCTGTCTTAGAGCATCTAAACTTAAGGACCAGAATAGATATTAAAGTCATCATTTCCCTTGACAGTTTTTTTACAAAGATTAGTCATTCTCACAGTTCAGAACAAAAAAAAGCCCACACCAAAGTCTTTGACTTCAGTTTTATGCCTTCTATCATATTACATTTTCTCTTTTCCAAAGATTTCCACGTGGTTTCCCAGTCATCTTTTGTTTAGAAACTCTTTAAGCTCTTACTAGAAGTTATTTCCCTCTATTATGCATCTCTTTCCCCCAATCCAGTTTTTCAATACAAGTTCATCTGTAGAAACTGAAATTGGAGACAGTAGCTCAGTCCCTGCCTTACTAAGTGCCACATGCAGAAGAGGGAAGGGGGGTACAACTCAATGTTGTTCCCTTTTTTATTCATGAGATTCTTATGATCCTGTCTCATTGACAACACTGGAATGTAGAAATTACTTCTTACTGAGGGTTTTACATCAATCTTCTAGAACTATTACATACTTAGTCTTCTATGCAACAAGTGTATTCAATCTTAAATACTAGAAGTTAAATCACAGTTTTACTTGAACTATCATGAGTTTAAAGTTTCATTATTTTACTTTGCTGGAGTCATGAATTTTCACACTTGGGAGTGCTGGCATTTTACTGCAGCAGGTAAAGAAAGGTTCTGAATGTGACATAGCAGATAACAACCACATAGGAAGCTCTTCTGCAGCAGTAATGTACGTTTATTTATTGTTCTCCCTATCTTTATAGGTTGCTATTTTACAGACCACTTTACAAAACACTTAAAATTTATTAGAAAGGATATTTTACACTAGCATGGTAGGACAGTTGAACCATTCTTCAAATTACAGTTTCCAGGCATTCAAGAATACATTTTCTACAATGCTTTGTTTCTGTCAATGCACATTAGCAATCATAAACATGAGACCAACAGGGTCAGGATTACCAAGCTGAATAAAATCAAGGTACTGCAATGGATCTGAGATAAGAGTTTCAGTTGATTCATTTTTGCTTTCCTTTCTAATGAAATTTAACAGCCTTTTGCCATAAAAACATGAATGGGAAGTATCAGGAGCTGCATTCATTTTTTCTCATTTTTCACATTTTCTATGAAACTATCACTTGGAGTGCTGAGGCAAGAACTGCACTTCACTGCACTACTACTCAGCTGGGTTTTATTGCAATTGCGGTCTAGTGAAAGCAACATTTTTTCTGTTTAAAGCAGAGAGACGCATTATACTACATAGTTTGGGGCAAATATGACAAAAAAATGAAGTAATATGACAAAAAAATGAAGTAGATGAAACATTTCTGACTCAGATGCAATGAGTGTGAGAGAGGTGACTCGGGTCTCACAGCTTATTGATCTGCAATTTGAGTCTCTCCTCACCATTTAACAGAGTCAGTATCCTGCTGTCACTGGGGACAGAGTTCACTTCTTAGCAGCTGGTACAGGTTGTGTTTTGGATTTGGTATGAGATTGACACGGAAAACACACTATGTTGCTGGGCAGTGCTTAGCCTAAGCCAAGGACTTTCTAGCTTCCCTTGCTCTCCCAGCAAACAGGTGCACAAGAGGCTAGGAGGAAGTACAGCCACAACAGCTGACCCAAAGTGGCCAAAGGGATATTCCATACCAGAAAACATCACAAATGGTGTAGAAACTGAGAGGAGCCAATCACTGCTCGAGGATGGGCTGGGCAGCAGGGGGGAAGTAATTTGTGTTGTGCATCACCTGTCTCTCTTTGGTTTCAGTCCTCTCTTTCTTTCTCCTTTCCATTAGAATTATTGTTGTTATTATAATTCAAGAGTTCAATTATTCAACTGTTCTTGGGTTCTCAACCCATGAGTTTCACATTTCTTTTTCCAGATTCTCCTCCCCATCCCACTAGGAGCTGGGGGCAGTGGGGAGTGAGTAGCTGTGTGGTACTTAGTTGGCAGCTGGGGTTAATCTATGACACAATATGAAAGTTTTAGGCATAGCGTAAAAATAGGCAGCTAAGTAAATACCAGCTTTTCAGACTATTTTAATTTTAAAACTGTTTTTGGACTCTGTATTTTCTAAATTGCAACTACCTATTGGAATGAAAACCATAAAATTAGAAGAGATTAATTCATAGGAAAAAAATAGAGTAATTTTAATTCAGCTATAGCAGAATTGTTAGCTTACAGTTTTAAATAAACATTTAAATATGTATTCTTATTTTCAAGTTATTTAA
Organism: Poecile atricapillus; assembly: GCF_030490865.1. Lineage (NCBI taxonomy): Eukaryota > Metazoa > Chordata > Aves > Passeriformes > Paridae > Poecile > Poecile atricapillus. The sequence continues at coordinate 41,542,610 of NC_081252.1, forward strand.
AGAATCAATGTGTATATATAGATACAGACACATATTGTGAATGTGCATGTGTATGTTTGTGTGTCTATACATAAAAGGGTGGGAACAGCATGATTATATTCTATAGCTAGATCTAAACTAAGCAACAGCATCCGGATACAGAACAATACCTTAAAATAAAACTATATGATCTCAGGAAATTCCATACTAAAATTATCTCTCCTTTAATTCCACTGTATTAGCAGTGAATGGGAATCAAGGCAACAGCTGGTGCTATGATTCAAATTCATTGATCTATATACAGATTTATTTTTTAAAAAATTCTAACATGCTAGACTCTCTCAGCATAGAAAGTGTTATACAGTGTTCCTATTAACCTTAGTTTCTGCATACATGTTACTGGAGCAGTAGGAATAAATTGGATAGCAGTTTCCATCTCTCCATTGCTGCTTTACTTTATCCCTCTCACCTTCTCCTTGAGTTACTTGTTACATATAACTCAGCACCAACAAAAAACACCAAGCAAATGTTCAATACTGCAGAAACTTGAGCTTGATCTGTGGACAAAAGCTTCCAATACTTCAGAAAAATTCCTCAGCAATTTTACCAAAGAGACTATGGAAAACATGAAATGCAACTGAAGAGTTGCTCTAGTTACACAGGATAAATGTGCAAGTACACAGTTATATTCCCCCTCAATCAGCCTGCCCATTTAATCAAGGTAACTTTTGAAAACTGAAATTTGTGAATATACTTTGAAACTGCAGTTACCAAGGCCATGCCATGTCTTCTTCATAGCTGCCAGCCTCTGTCTTGTAGCTACAGCACAAGAACAGACAGTATGACTCAGCTGCTTAAACTTTGAGCAGCTAAGGCACAATAATCACAGATGTTTTTCAAAGAATTACTGCCTCCTTCAAGGCATTTTCTGCTCTAGGACTATTTTTTCATAGGACTTTGCAAAGTGAAAAGAAAACAGGCCCTCACAGCTGGGTTAACAGCACCACTGTGATCTAAGTTATTGATCAACTAATGTCCTAGACTATCACAAAAAACCCCCACATTCACTCTTTCTATTCCCAACTGCTTATTCATGCCCTCCCACAAATTCTTGTCTCCTGGGTAGACACAGGCACACATGAAGCCAAGAAGTAAACCAGATTGAAAAAAAAAAATAAAAAAAAATAAATAAAATCAGTTCAACCAAGTACTCTTTACCTCTTACCCCTTCCCCCCAGGCAAGCTGTCTCTGGGATCAGGTTCCCAACTCAGTTCCCCACATACTCCCACTGGCACTCAGGAAGGGACAGTGCAGGTGACAAAAAGGCAAGTGAGCTATGAGAATACCATTTGGGCTATCAGCATCAAACCATGCTGGTTCTGGCAGTTAACTTCAGCTGGAACACCTCCAGTTTTTCCACTCTCAAGACCTTGTTTCTACCTGTTTATTCAAAGGTTTTGACAGACTTTAACCTGAAGCTTGATTTCCCACTGAGGAGCTGTCCTAATGTCTGTTTCTTGTCCACATTAATATAGTGCAGCCTCCCCACTGAAGATCTGCAGCACCTTAAACTGACAGGGAAGTATGATATGGAAAGATGAGAAAAGAAATAAAAAATGGAGGTTGTCTCAGGGGCACACTTTTAAAATCTCCAGCAAAATTTAGCCAACAAATAAGCATCACAGCTTATGAATTTCCAGTAGACTTTGGCAGACTGCACTGCTAAAACACAAAAAGGTTTAAGGAACAATCAGTGTTTATTCCCTGCTGAACAAGACCTGCTGAGCAGGTACAGCTTTGGTCTGCAGCAGGTCATGAAGCACCAGCAGTGAGAAGCATGAACTTCAGTGTAAAGAAACACAAAACAGAAAAGGCTCAGTCTGTCCTGATAATAAAATGAGAAAAAGAAAGGACACAAGGAAGAGATCTGAACTTTGCAACTGAAACCTGGATCTCAAAGAAGAGAGTGGGAGAAACAGGAAAAGAAAGCTGTGAACTGAAGCTAGTGAGGGAGATGGGGGAGAGATACACTCCATAAGGGACACGGGTTGGCACTAATTTCCTATGCAGAGAAAAAGTAGAAAAGGAATCAAAGAGCTGTGGCAGGCTGGTGTAACCTCATTGCCATTTATTCACATGAGAAAGGGCAATTAAAAGTTATAACGGGTACAAAGAGGAGAAGGGAGACATCAGATTATTTCATAGTCTGATGAAGATGAGAAGCAAGATGTGGAGAAAACAGTGAGAAACTAGAGACAGATTTAAAACACAGGAACTGCTCAAGAACACAGGTCAAAGAAGATTAAAGGACAGAAGTCTGCTGTCCCCTCAACTATTTTACTATTTACAGCAAATAGTAAAGCAGCCTTGAATGAGCAAAAATCACCCAAAGGTCTTAAGACACACAGGCTTCTATCTCTTCAGCTGGAACAGCTTATGTACCAACTCAGAGTCCTCAAATTAGGTTCAGCATGTAATTCACAGGCTGAAGTGAGGGTGGTAAGTGGAAGCACTTAGGCTGGTGCTTCTTCCCAGCCCAGTTCTTCTACAGTAGAAGGCTGTAGGCCATCCTCTAGATTTGGACAATACAGCTTCAGGCATTTTTATTTATCTTTTCAAAGTCCCTAAACATCAGGTAACTCCAACGAGTATCAGAAGTATATCAGAATAAACATTAAACACTACAAAAATCCATTTAACATTAGCACTGTCCAAATTCTGAATGCTTTATTTTTACTGAAGTAGCAAGCTGTAGTGTTTATATTCATATACTTTATACATTTGTGACTGTAATGCCTGTCAGCACTACCAGATTTATCTTGGCTCTAGTCTAACATATTATTTATGTAGAGTGACAGCAAGGCATTGATAATAAATCTTCATATCATAGCAAGAGAAAGATTCCCAGACACCAAACTTGTGTCACTGGAAGTCCAAGTACAAAGTAAAAGACAAATAATATTTATATGTCCTTCTAGTAATTTAGTTATTTCTACAGAAATAATTCGCTCAACATAAACAACCCACCAATGGACAGTCTGCAAATTGTCAATGCAAGTTTAGCTGCTAATGAACTACATGGAATTTGTTGCAAAAATTAACCTGTTTACAATTATATCATTAGCCAGATCACTTTCTTGCTACACAGAACACAACCACAGTACTATCCAATCACAAAGAAACCTGAGTTGGTGCTTCATAGTTGTTTCTGAGCCATGTTCTGCAGGAAGCACAGCTGACTAATTAAATTAGCAATCAGTCCAGTATTACCAGCCCTTCACTTCAATATTGCTGAATCTTATATGTATGTAAGGAGGGGGAAAAAAAAAATAAAGCTAAACCAGCAAAGTTAGTTTGGCTAATAAGAACCTTATTACGTACACAGATTAAATGAAGAAGACAATTTTATTAGAATAATCTGTTCACATTGGTAGTCATGGTTCATGAGGATAAGTTTGTGAAACACTGCATCCAGGTACACAACTACTCTTACTTAATTTTGCTACACAGTAAAGCAAGATCAGCCACTAGAAGTAATTTACCTGAAGTGCTCAACAGTGAACTGTTGCACAGTTACTGTAAATCCAGTATAAATCCATGCTGCTACCAAAACGAGTACTTCCCTCCCCACTACAAGCTTTCCAATGCATGTAGGGAGAGGAGAAAACTAGGAGAACAGGGACAGGCTTCTGGCTGGAGCACCTTTTCTGCCAAAGTACAGTTACTTTCCATAACTCACATGCAACACAGTTCCTTGTTACTCACAGATACTACCTTCTTCAACACCTAGGGCTGGACCCAGGCAGGAATAGTCAATTACACCTTTGTATCAGTTTTGTTTATAGAGCATAATTATACTAGAAAACTAATGTATTTTAGACAACTTGAGTAAAAACACTGCAAACTCATTAAGAAAAAATAATTGAATAAAAAAATTTGTCCTTCCAAGGTACAGCTTTGTATATTATAGTGACCTTAAAGAGGGTAGTAGAAACTTGTCAAACTGTTGTGATCTTCACTGGCTACAGTCAGAGAGGTTGTGGGGTTTTCTTCTTTGTTTTCTTTCAATCTTCTACAAGACTTTGAAACCATTGCTGCAGCCCAGCTAAAGCACTTACATATCAGAGTATCAGGATGCTGGTGGCAAAACTAATTCTGATTTTATGAAAGCAGATGTGAAAATTGGTAAGCAATGGATTAGAGCAGTTCTGCATGAAATTCAGTTACTTTACTTGAAACATGAATTTCAGTTACTTTAAGAATTATCAAAGTCACTAATTCCATTTTTCTTTCATTTCTTAATTCAGTTTTTCTTTTAAGATTGCTACTGAGGTATCAGTGCAAGTTTTGTAAGATAAGCAATTAATTTTGCATCTTAGTAAAACTTTGCACTTTAAAGTTTTCACTACTGCACTAACTCAAAGTGAAAAGGAAATTCCCATTCTGATTAAATTAATTATCTAATGAACACAATCTACTGTGGTTCAGAAAAAGCTTTTTTAATAGCTTTCTCATTAGGCAGTTTAAAGATAAAAAAATATATGTATAGTGATAATGAAAATTTAAGTCTTTACAAGAATACATGTTAGTCTAAATTAGGGGCTTTATGACCCCTAATACACATACCAATGTTTTTGAGGAAGAACAAAATCAAAACTAAATACAATTGTAATTGTTTTCACAATTGTAATAAAATATGCGGAACAAAACCAGAAATCAGTAGGTTGGCACAAATATGAAAAAATATTTTAAATTTAAAAATGTTATTGTCCAGAAGAACTTCAATTTTATTCAACATATCACTTGTTAGATAATATCTCTATTATAACAAAAAGGGTTTAAACAAATACGCCTCAATGGGACCTTCGGCAAGATGCATAAATTTCTCAAATACAGCAGAACATGGTACTTTTCTAGTGAAGAAGGAGAAAGTGTCCCAATACCATAAAACAGAAGGAACAGCCAATGCAAGGTTAAAAAAACAAAAAAAAAAAAAAATCTAACCCCAGTTGACTTAATCTTCAGAAGAGTACCAATATTTCTAAAGGGGTAACACTCAATGTCTGCTAAAGCTCACAATATAAAATCTTTATCTGAAGGGCTTCTCTTAATTCCCTTATCTTCTCCCTCCTCCTAGAAGATGAGAACAGGGAATTAAGGGAAATTTGTGACCCAACTCCACCACCTTCCTCTAAATACCCTTTCAACTGTTCCTGTACTTTTCTATGGAGTAGGGCATTGAGAGAAAGGCTCTCCTGGATTGCCCCTGTACTCAGCACCACACTACTATTCATCAAATGGCATTTGGAAGATGAAATGTCCTACAAATAAATCCCTAATAAGGGTTTCAGGCACCATAAACACCTCTAAAGAGCTATATATTTTAATTCTAACCTAGAGGGAAAATATTTCCCCAAGATAGCAAAAGTCACAGGCAGACAGCGACTAAAGAGACATCGCACATGTAATAAGGGTCCAAAGATGAAAATAAAATCAGTTTCTTAAGCAAGAGGGTGAGAGAAATCTGCTAATGCACTCAGTCATTCTGACTGGCCAAAATATAAGAACAAATGAAATTTTTATTTGATTGAAATACAGAATTAAATAATTAAATGACCCATTTTTGTTGTTTTTTTTTTTAGTTTGGTCTTCAAAAATTTAAGGACATATATCCCAGAATCTCAAATTAAATCCCATTTTTTTCCTCAAGTGCTGAAAATAACTTCTGTGCTTATGTAACACACAAGGTTCAAATTAAAAATCTTAATAATATTAATCAATATTAACTGTAGAATAAGTCTTTACACACATTGCAAGTCAACAAAATCAAAGACATTCCACCACCCCCAAACCAGCACCATCCTGGCCTGATGTAGCTCAGAATCTACTAACTGCTCATAGCATCTTCAGTATGAAAACAGACCACACTCATCACAAGACATCCTTAAAGAGACACTGAAGAGGCAGAGGCATGTCTTCTAATATCTTCAATCCAACAACTGTGCATGTTAGGTGAGTAGGAAGGGAGGGAACTGCAGAAACTGATTAAGTCCAAATATTCTCCTTAAACAAAACAGCACATGCTGCTGACATGACAAAGACCACTTTGCCTAGGCAAACCATTGCTTTGCCCCAGTGGGGTATTTCCTATATTCTTATGCTTAAGGCTAGGCTTGACATTTATCTAAAAATTTGCAAGCATGGGCAGGTTTTAAAATTTGCTTGGTCATATGCACCTAATTAGTGCACATAACCAAGCCCTCACAAATCTTTCCTGACAGTAACATCTTATTGTTAGCAGGCATAAACAGCCTTTGCAAGACTGCTGACATATCTCACATATCACACTGAGACCACATCCCATTTTTAATGAAAAATCATTAAGGACATTAAATATACAGCTTATGGTTTATAACTCAAAAGATAGCTAGTTCCATTAAATCTCTTACTGTGCACATGTGGCAGGCAGAAAAACACATTAAAAGCATAATGAACACAAAAGTTTAAATAATCATACATCATCTTGAAACAGGCCCCTAAGAACAGCTTTTATGTGAATTTTGAGGAAGTAGTAATAACTATGAAATGCCTTCCCCCATCCTGTTCTTCAGTATAAATATGGGTAGTTCTTTAAAGGAGGCATTTTAATCATACTCATGTCTGACATGTTACAAAATACTGGCATATCAAGACACACTTTTTAAAACAAATACACAAGTGGAATTACTAGGAAAGAGAACAAAACATCATTGTGTCCCTACACACATATGTTGTGTACCACATATGGAATCCTGTGTGCACTCCTGGCTCTCCCCTCTCCTTGCTCTGCAGTCTTAAGAGATTTAAGAAGGTATGAATTCAGGTGATCAAAGGTAAAGAACAGTTTTATTTCAAAAAGCAGGTTACATAGGTAAAAGATCTTTAGTCTGAAAAAGAACAGTGAAGAGGGGGACTCAATAAAACCAAAAGTGGTATGGACAGAATTGCTCCCTGCCTTGTCCAGAGGAGGGACTCTGGAAGTTTCATATTTAATAAGCAGGTGCCAGAACCAATCCTTTGAATTGTCTTGAGCCTTTGCTTGTTTGTTGTTTTTTTTAATTTACTATTATGTATAGCAAACAGAACATCCACTTAAAGGCATACTTGTTGATACAGAAAAGTGTTGATGTGAAAAGCTTCTGTGGGCTCAACGAGCACCTGGAGAAAAGTCAACTGAAAGCTATTAAAGAAAACGAAGTAACACACACACACACACACCCCATCATTTAAGGCAAGGAAGTCCAGAAGCTGCTGCCAACAGCCTGTCAGCATGTAGTGACACTTTTCCATTTCTCTGCTCAGAAGGAGGTTGTCAAGCAGATCCTGTAATTTGGCAGGGCCTTGGATGGTAAGGGCATAAATAAAAAGAAAAGAAGGCCAGCCAAAAAATACTAAGATGTACTGGAAGACCAGAAGAGTGCTTGTAGCCAGGTGCATGTTGCCATGGCTGCTGCCCTTTCACGAACATGATGAGTGTGGGGATCCTGCAAATGCCTGCTGCTGAGTTTTCTAACGAAAGTCCCCAGCTGGCCAAGGAGTGAGCAGCAGGTACATGCTGACACACCAGGTATATCTCCTGAACGTGGTGTGTGGGATGCAAGGGTGAAGGAACAACGTGGAATAGAAATCTCCCAAAACATTTTCATGAGGTGGTTTGAGGACAAATCAGCTGGATGTTGTACAAGCTCCCTACAGGTGAATCAGTCAGGGCAGCTCACATGGTTGAGGATAAAAAAAAACTTTTTGGGGCAGGACTCATGGAGTGCTGTCTTCTTACAGGAAAAGACATGGCTGTGGCTAAAGGGCAGCCTTCACCTGGAAGGAGCTGGGGAGAAGGGTGTGTCAGGGGGAAGATGGGACAGATCATTTCTCATCATGCACTATGTGTGAGGCTTCCAACATCACTCTGCAATCATCCTCTGCTACATCAGTGGGGCACAGGGTGTAAGTTCAGTGGCTGTGCAGCATGGGCTCTCCAGCAAGGTTCTTCAGAACGGCATATAGGGCTAATCAGGCATTTTGTCTGACCAGCTAGACATATTCTTCTACTCTTGCATGACTTCAATGCTCTATATATATATGGAATAAGCCAACTAATCATGGAGTAAAGCAGCAACTTACAGGCTCAAAGTGAAAACAGAGATCATTCACCTGTCATACGAGATGAGGATTTGAAAATTTCATTAATTTTCTGAAACTGCTAGCTAAGATATTCAAAGAGTTTCATTACTACAAAGAGTCTTTTTATGCTGTTAATCCAGATTAGTAGTGACTGTTCAATTTAGAGTTTGCCTAAATCTTTAGTTCTACCTGATGCAATAGAACAGCCTAATTCTTCCTTCCTTTGAAGCATGGCCCTGCCCTCTGAAAATTCTTCTCTGCTCCTTCCCCTACTTCCTGTTCCAAATTCCAAATGGTTCATTGTGCTTTTACTGCTTTACAGCCCATCCACAGACATTTCAAAAACGAAAGTACTTCAGAGCTCCTCTACAGATTTTTACTCCTTTATTTGTTTTTAGTGATTTGATCACCTGCTGGTCCAGCCACAAGGAGAAAAAAAAAAAAATCATTAATCTTAAAAATCTTCATAATTTTCATAACTGATAATCAGAGAGAAATCAGCAGCTCTTCTTGGATAAAAAAAACGTTTTATCACAAAAGACTTTACAACTTTTAGTTGTACAGGCTGCCTTTCATCTGACTTGAGCACCACAATCTTGGAGAGAGCCATAACTAGGCAGCCCTTTATCAACCAATTTGCCACTCTAAGGTGGTCTGATCTCAGCCTGAGTCCAGCTGTTAATTTAAACTACCTCCCACGGCACACAAACATTGAACCCCTCTCAAGAGGGGACATTCTCACGTGCCCAGTACTATTAACATGGCATTCCTGGCAGCTGGAACAAATTGCACTGAGGTAGTCAGGAGCTGCTCACCTGCTGGGCTCTGCTGAGCCACAAAAGCAGCCCAGACCACTCCAAACCAAGTGTTCAAAAAAGTTCTCATCTCTCAAAGTGTGCCTGGGAACACAAGGCAGAAGGCACAAACTCAGCATCACTGACACTCCAGCAAGGAAACCCTTGGAGAATTGGATTCTGAGCCTCCTGCTTCTGTTGGCTGGCAGTTTAGACAAAGCTAAACTTTACAAAGGATACATGCCAATATGCACCGTATTGGGCCTCATGTCAGTGGGACTTTTAGCAGCTATTAATGTTCTCCTGAAAGCTGTGCCCTGCGGGTTGCACAATAAGATTCTTGGTATTTTTAAATGAACCAACATTTTGCCCTTCTCTAACCAGCCAGAAAAACATCCAACTGGAAAGTCAAAGTAATTGTCCTTTCTGGAAAAAAAATATTCTCTGTATTTACTAAATCTACTGCGCAAGCCTGCTTATTAACAAGATCATCTCATTTCCTCCAAATCACAAATATTTCAGTACTAATGAATTAAAGGAGGTAAAACTAAAAACATCCTTGTGGCAGAGATACTGAATGCTTAAGGTGAACATTTAAACATTTATAAGTCAAATGAAACAAAGTAAATTGTTGTATTCGTACTGCAGCAGCACTCTGCCCATTATGCAAGATGTGCTGGAGAGAGGGTGGGGTGAAGAGGAAGTCCCAAGGCTCTGTTTTAATTTGGAAACATCTGTCCCTAGGGAAGGGACCAACGTCAATTAGGCATCACCTCAAAAGTTTATTTTGTATTTTCCTTTCACAGTTAACTGCACTGCTGATCTAACCATAAGTAATAATTCTATAAAAATAATACTAATATCTCCACCAAGACTCTTGATATTATTACTTTTACAGGCAAATCATGTTTCTGTCAAGTGCATCTGTGGGTAGTTAAAAATATGTAGAACTGGAATGATTTAAGTTCCTTATTTCTAAGAAGAAATAGGGGTGGTATATTCTAAGTAATAGTGAGTGTGCGATTAAGCAGAGATTCTCTCCTTAGCAGCACACCAAATAAAGAATTATCCTTTTAGGAGTACAAAACACAAGCACTGTCCTTGACTTCCAGTGAAACTTATTATAGTATCACCATAGCCTCCAACTCACAGCAGTCACAAAGCTGTCACATAGTGTGCAACACCTCGCAGTTATTAGTCAAGAAGAATGACAGGTCAAGACTGGTAAATTCTCAGGGCTCCAAAGGCAACATTTTAAAAGAAAATAGACTATTTAAAAAATAAATTTAAAAAATAAATAAAACCCCACAAAATCAAACAACAAAACAAAAAAATCACCAGAAAAACCCACCAAAACCCTCTCAGAATTACTTCCAACACCTGAGGCAAGAAATGCTCTCCATTTTTTTTTTTTTCTTAGAGAACAAAGAAAACCAAAGAGACTTTTCCTTAAGCAGATTGGAGAGCTTACCCACCAGTTTAACTTTCTTCCTCTGAAACAAATACACCCATGAAACAAACTAACTAGCCCTCCAAACATTTCATTGTCTACACAAACATGAGTAAGTCGAGCAGATAAGGTGTAAAGCCTCACTTGGCCAGTTTTTCTCTTGGCTCTAAATATTGTAACCGATGCCACAAGTACATTCTAGACAGCTGGAGCAGTTCACCACAAATATATTTGGCCAGCTGAATTTGGCAGTTGAAGGACAACAACAGTAGTTTTGCTTCTTTTAAACAATCTCAAATAGAATATAATATTTCAGTTGGAAGACACCTACACCAATCATCTAGGCCAGCTGCCTGACCACTTCAGGGCTGACCAAAAGATAGAGCATGTCGTTACAGGCATTGTCCAAATGCCTCCAAAACACTGACAGGCTCAGGGCATCAACCACTTCTCTGAGAAGATTGTTCCAGTGTTTAAACATCCTCTCAGTAAAAAATGCTTCCTAATGTCCAGTCTAGACTTCCACTGGTGCAATTTTAACCACTCCCATGCATCCAACCACTGCACCTGAGGGAGAAGAGATCAGCACCTCTCTCTCAACTTCTCCCCAGAAAGCTGAGAGAGCAGTGAAGTCACCCCTCAGATTCCTCTCCAAGCTAGACAGAGTCCTCAGCTGCTCTCCATCCCTTCCAGCTCCATCACCAGCCCTACTGCCCTCTGGCTGCATCCAAGGGGATGCATTCATTCTGGGGCTCAGAAGTGCACACAGAACTCAGGGTGAGGCCACAACAACGCTAAATACAGCATGACAGCAGGGTATCTACTGTTTCTAAAAATCTTAGAAATGTTAGAAGTTTCCACAAATGCTTGTGTTGGGGGAGTTACTATGGGTCATCTTTGGGGAAAAATATTAGTAAATAGCCAATTGTTGCATCTGTTCTCAGAAGCTAACTCTCCTGCTTAATTCCTCTCTTCTTTCTTTCTCAACAGAACACAACTATTGAGTAAGGAAAATCAAAGAATTTAAGCATAAAATGGTGTAAAGGACTTTGTTCTCATGATTCCCTAAATGACTTATTTCTCAGTGCTGCCACAAGAAGGTAGGAGAAGCAACACAGGTGATGTCACACTTTACATCAGACAGAAATACATGTGTCATTTGCTTCCCAACAAATGATATCTTCTGGCATGTCCTTCCAAAAACTCTCATATTATTTGCCAGAATTTTCCCTTGTCCAGTATAAAAAAATCCTGCTCAGTTCAGTAAGGAACAAGTTATAAAATGCCTTCAACAGTCTTTAAGCTGTGTTCTCAAGGTCAAGGTATCAGAACTGAGTAGGTAAAGTCATTATGTTAACAGTATGAAGTAATACAGGGTTTAGGGTGACAGCAGTGTCAGGTAACTAATGTCATTAACTCCCCCAAGCAATCATTTGTCATTGAAGTTAACCATAATCAAGACCCCAAAAGTTAGCTGCAGATGATATATGGCCTTAGTAACTAAATGAAGAATGATAACATACTCGTCTACACTCAGTAAAGACTACAATATAAAGACTCAAAATACACCAAGTGCTATTATTTTTTTCCTTCTCCTAATCAGAAGTTTTCCACCATGTTTTCTTCTCCTCCCCCAAACACCATTTCTCTTGGTTACTTTGCTAAAAAGGAACTTCTTACTAGAATATCTATTCCTTCCATTGGCAACTACAGTCTCTAAATACTTACAAGGAGTTATAGGTACCTTAGACAAGTCAGGAAATGTCAAAAGGAAAAACCCAACAAACTGCTACTGAGCTAAAAGGATTAATTTATGATGATTACAATGGAAGAATAGAAGAATACATGACTTACAGTGTAGCTATTTCCTAACTAAAATCTGAAATCCTTCAAAGAGGGAGAGCAACACAATTATTGTCACCAAAAGAACTTCTGGAGACAGATAAACACAAAACAAGACAAACAAGTTGAAAAATTCAATAAACAATTGTCCACGCTCCTGTAAGTTATCAATGCTTTAAATTAAAATGCTGGTGCAATTTATGCGGCCAGTAGTGTCTTTGAAGTTTACATGGAGGGGAATTTGGTATTAAATTATCACTCTAAACAGAACTAAGGGGAAATTTAAAAAGTAATAAACATTTATAATAGATTACAAAAACAATCATACCTATCCTACTCACTAAGCAAAGTTCAGTACTTTACCAAACAAAACTCCTAAGATGCAACTTAGTCTTTGAAAGAGCTTGCAGCTTTCTAGGGACAATCTTGCTCAGAATTTCTTATAACTCATTCTACAAACAGTTGTAACATATATATTTTTTTTACATTAAACAGGATATTACATTTGATAGGAAACCAGCGTGACACTAGTTGGATTCTCTTTTTCCAATAAATTTTTTTAGTGAATCACTGACCACATCCAAAAAAGAGAAGCTGAACACAAGGCTCCCGACAGACTTTCTATCCTGGATACAGGGTATGAATGAGAGAATATTATTACCATCATCCTCAGCTACAACAGTCTGAAGCCAAAGTCCTGGTTTGTTTTTACTAAAATAAGTCAATACAAACCCTTAAAAAACAGGCAAGACTTTGAATACACACAACCTAAGTGAGCATAAAAATAATACTTTTGATGAGATTTATGCCTTCTGTATGCCTCTAACACTGCAGTTACAATGACCTCCACAGTTTTTTATAACCTTCATAAATGCATGGGATTGCTGCTGACAAACAGCTGAAGTCCCTCCCAGGCACACCAGCATGCCTACACTAGACACCCAGGAATGCACTCCAAGAACTAGAAAGTGCAGTGAGCTCTTTGAGCTTAGTCCTGTGCTTTACTCACACAAAAGGCTAGACCAAAGTTTAATATCTATGTTTGCAGAAGCATTGCTTAGTCTTTAAAATAATTACCACTGCCAATGTTCATCCTGTTGCATCTGCTACAAATAATGTTTCTAAAAAAAACAGCATCTTTTTGCTGTTCACGTGTCTGAGAAGAGAGTGGTTACACACATACACACAAGAAAATCTGCATCAGACTAAACAGCAGCAGCAGGAAAAAAATAACTTTCTCCCTACATGCTCAATTTAGCACTGCTCAAGTACAGGGAGCGAGGCGTGCTCTGGTTTTCAGAACAGACAAGGCAGCCCCATCTCTCACCTGTGCATGGGACAGAGTAAGGCACTTGATAAACTTACTGGTGACCATAAAACTGATGGGTTTGAGATTATGCCATGGAGGTACAGTGACAGCAGGAAACCTGGGAAACTGACATTCTGCTTTTCCTCACACTCCCACTAACTAACAGTATAGAACTCTCTTAGCCATCATTGAGCAGCACTGTATCATTAGGTCAGATTCCAAATAATTTTATAATAATAAAATTAAAAAGGTGTATCTCAGGTAGCATCCAAGAAAAATGCAGCTCAAGTAAGCGCATGTATTTACATTGCAAAAAACCCCAAATCACACAATCTCAGCACAAACTGTTCTGTACTTTATTGCTGTCTGTGTAAAAAGGCCCCAGCAAAATTTTTAGGGATTTAGAACAGGCAAATACATTTTCATTTGCTGTTCCCATTCTAATACAAAACTAAGAATCTTTGCACATAGTTTTAAACCCTTTTGAACTACATGGGACAATTGACCAATACTGCTTTTGCATAGCCACATAATTCTAAAGACTTTGTAACAAAACGATGGTGCAGCTATGGCAAATCCCGCCAGCTGTGTAGTTTTGTTCCAGGTATTGTTACCATAATATTCCTGCTATTGTTATCCCATTGCCATTAATAAAGTCTAGGTACGTGCTACTACCACATCTTCATTTCAATAACTTAAGAAGTTTAATTCCCGCATAGAATGCCCACGTAGTCCCTTCAGTTCATTTTTAAACTTTCTGCAAACAAACAATAAGAAATTGTTTATTCCTTTTAAATAATACTCTCCCAGGTAGACAGTGTATACTCACCCAACGTCCCCTATTCAAAATTACCTAAAGAACAAAAGCCAGAGACCAAACATAAGAATTATTAAAACACTCAAAGACAGTACAATCAGCTAAAGTTTCAAGCCACCGGTGTGGCAAAACAGCTCACCCTTCCCTTGCTGCAGCTGCTCCGAGCATCCCTGCGGGGCGGCGGGTCCCTGGCAAAGGGTGTGAAATGTGGGCCAGGAGGGCCGATTCCCCCGGGCCCGCCTTGAGCAGAGAGCCATGTGCAGCACCGGCCTGCCTTCCGCAACAAGCCAGCCAGCCAGGCGGAGAGAGGGGGCCAGGCCTGCGCTCCTGCCCCGCCGCCAGGGCCGGGCTGTGCCTGCCAGGGGGTCAGCTCGTCGGGACAGCCCCCTGCGCTGCAGGAAATCCGCAAGAGGTGATTTACGGGCAGGGTTCATTCCCATCCCACTGAGCTGACAGTTCAGCTGAAAAGTATTAATCTGGGCCCTGAAAGCTTGTTAAATAACGAACTTTAGCCTTAGGCTGAAAAAAAAAAAAAAAGTAGGGGCGGGGGGGTAGGGGTGGAGAGGGATGAGGCAGTGTTGCACAAGCTTATCAGTGCCCACTTGCTGCAGAACATGCCCTTGCAAGAGCTGTGTATGAAGAACTACTACTATTTATATCTGTAACACTTCCAAGTCGCTGCAAATCACTAGACAAGTTTAATACGTGACAATTACCTGCTTAAAAACAAAATACCCCTATTTTCTGGACAGCTTTTCCTCCTATGTTGGAGGAGCCTCAACTTCATTCACACTTTTTAAAGTGTTTTCTAAAGCTCTTAAAATAGGAGTGGAGAGAAATAAATACATTGTATTAAGAGCTGACCCAAAGGCCAGCATGACTTGCGCTTAGGCATCAGTTTAACATGCAGCAGCATGGCATCTTGATGGGAAGTAAAAACATAACATCTATGAACTTCTTTGAAGTTAACAAAGTTCAAGCAGATGACTTTATACTGACAATACAATCATATTTTCCTTGAAACAATTATTTGCAGTTTACTTATTTAATCCTTTCATAATTACTTAAGATATTCATCTCAACATTCACAGAAACAAATATGTGCAGTACTCACTCAAACAGTTCCAACAAAAGCAACAAACCCACAGCTAAAGACTTCCAACATGACTAAGTGTGCTTGGATCCAGAATCTTTCTCCACTTACTACTCAGCAGTAGTCAGGCACAGAAACGTTTTCCTATTAACGTAATTGCTTAACACATGCTATCCCACTGCCTGGTCTCTTGACCTTTCCTTCCTTTGCTTTGCTGACAGTTCCTCTTTTTGCAGGGAGCACTTGCACTTATACACAATGCGCTACAGTGGCAACTCCCAAAGACTTCGAGGTTTCTTCAAGAAACAGAGTAACTTTCCACACCCTATGCATGGGAACACAAAGCATAGTTGACGAGGGTACCTTCCCTATCAGCTGTTCTACCTCAGCAGTCTAAGTACACAAAATATGTGCTGTGCTCCAGTTTGGATTCTTTCTACTTTTCCAGCATAAGCTATTCTGAGGCTTTACAACTCAAACACCAGTTTCACCCAGTAAATAACTGACTTACAGTCATGGGTTGGAAGGAGTTGAGGTATTTTTACCCTCCACTAAGTTTTGACTTTCTTTTTTTTTTTTTTTTTTTTAATTTTTTTTTTAATTTTTATTAATAGTCTAAGTGGTAAGAGTGGCTAGCTGAATTGATTTTGTGTTCCTACTTTTAAGTGTGAAAAACACTTTGTAGACTTTTAAGCAATATGATCACTGACAGCGTATTAGCACTAAGAATATTGCAATGTAAGCATTCAGCTGTAGTTAAAACATTTTAAGTGAGACTACAGTATAATCAGTCAACTTTTCCATGCAGATTACTTTTTGAAAAGTATGAAAGTCTGACTTCTGTGTACAATCTATGGTGTACAACAGTGTGCATACCTGAAGTGCAGCTAATGTGTACTATCAAAATTTGACTTCCCACGTAGTTACAGTAAAATCTCCCAAACTTTTAATCAGTAAAGCAAACAGCATAGGGGGAGAAAAAAAATCAGAATATTAGTTTAAATTTAATCCACACAACTCCCTCCCTGACCCACAGTGAAATGAATAATGAATGAGCTAGGTCATGATTGCTTTCAATAAGTATGTCAGAAATCTTCAAAACAATGAGATGAGGGTAAGACAGACATCAAAGGTCTTCCTAACAATGCCACATGCTTATACAACCACACACTAGGCATCTTTTTTACGCATCAGCATACCAGGAACTGCATAACCACAAGTACCAAAGGTACTTGAGTTTTATGTTACGAAACTTAATATGCAAACAAAAATTAACCGAGAATTTTAAGTATTTGTGTCTGGAATCCGAGAATTTAAGCCCAACCTTCGCCATGCGTCTGGGCAGAACTAAGGTTTTCAGACTGGAGTGTCACCTTACACCTCCCGTCAACTCTGTCACGCAGCAGCAGCTCACCCAAAGCGTCAGTAACTCCAAGAGGCTTTTCAACAAATGGAAAGTCTAGGGTTTTGTTGTCATCGTCCTCCCACGCCTCCCTGGCCGCTTCGTTCTTGTGCCCAGCTGCTCCCCTGAGCGTTTCTCAGCCCGCCCTCCCTCGGCGCTCCCCAGCTCCGGACCCCGCTCGGAGGCGCCCGCGGGGCGCGCCCCAGCTGCCAGGGCCGGCAGCAGCCGCAGCCCCAGGGCCGCTGCCCCCGGCCGAGCCGGGAGCGCTCCGGGCAGTCCCCGCTGCACGGCGGGAGCGCAGCCCGCGGGCTGCCGCTGCTCATCAGGTGTTTCGCGTGTCGCTGTAAACGCGGTTGTTCCTCGTGCAGCCCACCCACCCTCCAGCAACCCCAAAAACTCAAGACGCTTCTAAAAAAATTCCTTCCCCGCTTTTAAGCAATCCTCCACTTCAAAAGGCTTCTCCCAGATCTTTTCCTTGGTGGATTTCCCAAGCAGTCCGTTCAAAGGGAGTCGCAGCCACATGCCCAGAGGAGCGAGCTGGCATCAACAGCGGGGGCACGGGCTTACCTTTGCCTCCCCCGCGTCGGGCTCCTCCTCGTAGTAGCCCTGGCCGGACTCGTAGGCGGCGGCAGCGGCCGGCTGCCGGGGTCCCAGGAGCACGGCACCGGCAGCCAGGCAGCAGCTCAGGGAGAGCACCTCCAGCAAGTGCATGGTGCAGGGATGGCAGAGCGGGCGCGGAGCGGGGCAGTCGGACGAATGCAGCCGAAATTATGAGGCTCCTTTTTTTTCTCTCCCCCCTTCTTTCGCTGTCCTTTCCCCCCTCCCTCCCCTCGCAATATCCAAGGCAGTAAAATCCGTGGGATGGAGAAGATGCGGTAGCAGCAGCTCCTATGCGCCGGCAGGGGAGCTCCCAACTTTCCCAGCCGCTTTGCAAATTCTCACCAAAGTTATCCAGAGTTTGCCAGGTAAAAAACCCACCAGGAAACCGGACATCCGAGGCTGCGCTCACTCAGGAGCAGGGGAGGTGGAAAGCGCAGAGAGGAGAGGGAGGAGGAGGGAAGGGAAGGAGGGAGAGAGCCAGGGAGCAGCAGAGCGGGACCGAGCGTCCAGCAGCACCCGGGGAGATCCCTTCGCGCGGGCCGGGCCGGGCCGGGGGCTCGGTGCCGAGGGGGCTCGGTGCCGAGGGGTCCGGCCGCGCTCCGCCCGCCGCTCTGTGCGGACGCCTGTCAGCGGCGGCGCGGCCGGGGGGTGCGCGGCGCCTGGGGCTGCGCGGCGGCGGCGGCGGCCGCGCATGGCGAAAGCGCCCTCTGCCTGCGCCTCTGCGCGCCGAGAGGGGCCGGCGGCCGCCTTCCTCCTCCTCCTCCGCCACCTCTGCCTCCTCCTCCAGCCGCTGCTGCTGCCGCGGCGGCGCCGCCGGCCGCTGGCGCCCCGGGCAGCGATCGCCCCGCACCGCGGGCAAGAGGCCGCCCGGGGCGAGCCGCGGCTCTGCCGGGAAGGGGAGGCGAACGCGCCCCGTCCCGCAGAGCTGGCCTCCTCCAGCCCCGAGCTCCGGCTCCGCGAAGATGAAGCCCGCGGCAGGTCCTAGCCCCGAGGAAAAAGCAAAGTGCCCGGCTCGTTTAATTTGGCTCGGAAGCCGAGAGGTGGAAGTTCGGTAAAACTCACGCAGACAAATCATGCAAGAAAATTTCTGTGACTCCTAATCAGTTACTTGTTGAGCAGTGTTGGCAGCTTCACTTAAGACACTATGCAGCTATTTTTGGCTGCAGAAAAAAAGATTTTGCCATGTTAGAAACAGTAATCCAAAGAACACCAAATTATTTGTAGGCTTCCTATCAATAACATTTTGGAGCTGTTTTCAAAGAGAAGTAACACCCCATTCAGAGCCCTAAATGAAACTGAGCACAGATCCTGCATTCCAGTTACACTGTGATTAAGTTTAAAAAGAATGTACATTGCTTTCAAAGTAACACTCTACATCCTGCTCAAATCTCAGCTATGCAAAAGGAAAATGTTATATTCCCTACACTCTTACCTTTTGCTTGATTATTGAACCATGTGTAAATATTTAAAAAGCTTCTAATTTGTTTTCTGCATAACTTGTGTACATCCTTTGGTAACTAGACTGTATGGGAACCAAGTGAGGGGGCAGATCCCTAACTGCCTTGATTAAATGCTGGCAGTCTGCTCATGTTACACTGCTCTTATTCTTTGGGAATCCCATTATGTTGCTATTCTGGGAGTGACATCCTGGAAGTTATACATAAAGGTGTCTCTAGCAGGATCACAGGTACTTCCTTGTTTTTTTGATTTATTTGTTATAATTTCCAAGATGGTATTTCAGCATGGTGCTACACAAATAGTTTGATGCTAGAAAGCAATCACTTCATTTGCAATCAGAATGAAATCTATAGTTTAAGTAGAGCTGTATTTTAAGAGGGTTGTATAGTCATTAGAAAATTATTGAAGCACTAATGTTTTTCTAAATACTTTCAAGACAGAGTAAAGCAATGAAATAAAGACAGGGGTAGAAGTTAAACAGAACAGCTATGAAGATACAAAATAGCATACATAAATTAAAAAGACCATTGTTCTTCACTGGACCCTTACAGCGCTTCAGATCAAAGCATAGGATTAAAGCCTAAAGAGAGCATAGTCCAGGATGCAAAATCCATCTAAATAGAAATACAGCACTACTGATTTGAGTTTAAACATATTAAAAACCTCTCAAAAGTACCACAGACTGATATAGAGACGAAGTTCTTTTGCAGCACTTTATTAAAACCTGCCTGACAAATCATGCACAGATAATATTATTTCAATAAGCGAGTGCTATGCAAGGAGAAGCCGCGTAACTAAATCACAAAACAGGATGAAACATACCACTCCTGCTGTGCCATCATAATATCAGCTGGCTTCATTATTTATTTCCCCAGTTCTCCAGCACTTTCATTCTTCCCCCACAATTCATAGAACATCCATCATGGGATCAAAGGCTTTTATGCAATAGAGCACTTCTACCAACTGCCCTGTATAGCAAGTGTAAAGTGTCATAATTGAAAGCTAGTAATCATAGTCATGGTGGCTCAAGTCTCAGTCTAATCAAAGTTTTAACAAGAAAGTGGTTGAAATCTATGGTAGTTTATATGTTCTGTGTACAGACATATAAATATTCCATTGGCTCTGGCACAACAAGGTTTTCCTTAATCTATACTGTATTTTTCTCCATCCCATTAAAGATGGTTAATTTAAGGTAAACAAATTAAAATATATTTTGTACTTTCTCCACCACCTAATGGTTAATATGTCCCTTCTTGTTTTCAAATAAAGTAGAAATCAGCTTACAGGACAAATAATTTAAAATTCTAAGTGACACTGCGTATACTAACAATGACCTTATAAACACAGATGACTAAAGAGATATCCTAATAGTGATAGGTCTGGATCTTATTGTCCTATATGCTTCCATGACAACAGTAGCTACTGTTGAAAATTAAAATCACAACTTTTATGTCAGAAGTGAGATTCTTTCAAATTAATTCTTTAATATTGTTTTAACAATCCAGGCCCCAATCCCTTTTTCAAGTTGGTGTAATGTACATCTGCCAAGAACACTCCTGTCCTGTACCTAGAAATACCTGAAGTGTTACTTTCAAGTACATTCTGTTTCTGAAACATGGCATTTCAATACCTATTTCCTATCCATTTGTTAGCAGTGTGAAAACTCACTGCAAGAAATGTGAGCTGAGTTGGAAATAGAAGAGAGTTAAGAGCAGCAAGAAAAATCAGTAGTATGCTTTCATAATGAGATTTACTTTCCTAATGTAGAATTAAATGCTAACAAATGGTTTCTTTTTACAGAATGTAATTTCCATCATTTTTATATTTAAATTAATGTGTTTGGTTTAAAGCAGTCCCCTTTTCATGCTCCTATTAAACAGACAGAGGCATACCGAAGAGTTAAAATCATATACCATGGTTTTTGTTTTAATACACCCAATCTTACTGGTAAGTTTCAGTGGAATTTATGTTTAATGTAAATCTCAAAAGTAGAAAACATTGCTCCTTGTGTGCAGCAACTCAAAAGGCTGTAGAAGTGCCATTCTGGAATCATCCCAAAAGATGAAGGCACTAAGTAAGCTTCCTTACTTCCTTTACAGATGTGACTCCACCGTATTTGCTGTCATGCTTAAAAAAAAAAAAAAAAAGGTGTTGATCAATGTCTAAAATACCAGTGTCTGGTGCAGATATGGTAAACTAGCTATAAATGTTTAAGGAAAAAAAAAAAAAAAAAAAAAAAAGGTAATTCAGATTCAGTGCCAAACTGAACACAACTGCTCACTGATCCATTTTCTCCCATTGAATCATTCAACCCAAAGTTTTATTACACATTTCTTTTCATATTACTCATCTACTCAGAATAACCAGCCTTACAGTAGACTTAGCTACTGAAAAAGGAGGGTACAGTGGATTTGAGGCTGTAGTCCACTTCTTTACCTTTCTTATTTGTATAAAACATAATTTCATGGAAATATTTAGGAGTACTGCCAGTTTTACTGATTTTGAGAGTAATGTCCTTCCTCACTCATCAAGAGCACATCTTTTTCTTGGTACAGGTCCTCATTTACTATTTCCTTACATAATCCTAGGAAAGGATCTAAGCATGGTGGCTTGGAGATCATCAATAGCTACTGAAGTATTTTCCTTGGCTTTGATCAGACATTCTCACTTCTAAAACCCCATGGGAAACTGTTCTGCACCAAACTTCCAGCTAGGACTCCTGAAATGTAGTTTTATCCATTCATTCACATTATTGCCAGGACAAATAACTTTGCTTCAATGAGAAAGACATCATTGCTGCAAGATCAGTTTCTGCAATGCTTGACCTAGCAGCCTGCACTTTGTTATCTAGAAATTTCTCTTTTGTTTTGTATAAAAGTTGGTCCCTTTTGAAAATTAATTAACAAGACAAGAATCCTTAGTATTCAGCTTTTTGACACCAGTTGATATTCAAGGATTACAGGATTATTGGGATTTCTTTGTTCTCAGGGATTCCCTTTTTAAACTGTTAAAATCAAAACCATTGGCATCTAACAGAATTTCTCTGTGTTACAGACTAAATGACCGCAGTAGTGTAAAACCCATCCAACCCTTGCTATAATAAGAGGTTAGTATAATGCAAAAATGAATGACACTGGGCTGCATCTCAAGAAAAGTGTTTGAATTAACCAAAGCAAATTACATATCTCTAAAGCTTAGAATGGGGAAAGCCCTAGCATAAATTTTATCCAACTGACTTACATTATGATTTTTCTCCTTACCATAGTTTTTCTTCCCTCTTGTAATGTAAGGTCTCACACAACAGCAGTTTGAATATTAATTTAGCATCCTGTAAGCTGATGATGTTCATTGTTACAACCTCTGACTATGAACAAAAAAATGACTGATGGCAAATTTATGCTGCCTCTTAACTGAAAGCTGTGTACAATCTAAACTGTATATAGCTGAAGATATGTCACTAAATAAACAGTCTTAGGTTCAACAAAAATATTAGGAGCTAACAACACATGACCACTAAACATACAAACACTTAGAATGATACATACCTTCCTGTGGTAGTTTTCTAAGTGACAAGCTATGAGATAACATATTCAAAATCCTTTTCTTCTCAGTTATACTTACAAGATTTGGTAGTATAATAGCAGGGGAAGACAGTCCCAAATCAATTCAAGACACATTTCTATATAGTTTCTAAAACAGTGGCAGAACTAATTGTTTCTTTAAAGAGATGCAGTTTCCCCTGATTTTGCCAAAGATTTGTGGTTTGGGTTGGATATTAGTTTGGGTTTGTTGGTTTGTTGGGTTTTTCTTTTGTTTTCCTTGATAGACCAGGTAGTGAACCTCTAGAATTTGTTGTTATGAGAGGTTTAAACTGTGAGGTTTAAAAATACATCAGACATAGTTCTGGACATCAGGACCAGAAAATGATTTTTAAGTAAAAGTGAGCTGGAGGGGTGAAAGGTAGGAGTAGTCCAATGTTGGATACTTTATTCAATGAATACAGATGTTGGAAAAGCATGAAGGAAATGGGCTGCAGTAGCAGACACTCACTGTGCTCTCCTTAAAAAGCATATTCAATTGTAACTGTTGGAGACAAAAAAATAGACAAACATTCAAGACAGATAGTTTGTCTGAGCCAATAGGACATATCATATATTTTGAGGGAAACTGAATCAATTTCTCATTGATTCAGGTCCAAACCACAGAGTAAATTTGTTCTTGTCTTGCAGTCTCATGTTCAGACCACTATACTTAGTCATAACAAAAATATTTATTTTTACACATCATTATTACACCAAAAGTCAGTCCAACAGATATGGTTGAAAGGAAGTACACAGGAAATCAAATCTGTAAAATAGTCCTCATGATTTTCAATGAAATGAATAAAGAGTGCTATTTCCTTCCTTATTGAAACTAGATTTAATCATTCAGTCAAAAAGAGAAAAAACCTAAACCAAACTCCATGTATCAGCTTTTTGGATACATCTCACAGGAAAACAATAAAGCAGTAGTTTCAGATATTTTATTTCCTTTTTTTTTTTTTTTTTTTATAACAAATAAGACAAAGAAAAATGAGAAAGCTGCACACCAAGTTTCAGTCAGGAAGTTATCATTACTAGGTTTGAATTTACAGCATGCATAATTTGGTTACTAAGAAGGTTTTGTTCTCTGCTAAACAATTGCATAATAAAAACCATGACATGTTCTCTTCAAAAAGCTGTATGTTTTCTGCTGGATCAAGAGCGTTATTGCTACTATCAGACCTCAGGATACATCCTGGGCACAAGCCTAGAAGGAAGAGGAACCAACATCTCTAAGAATTCAAAATTCAACCCGGAACCTTTTCACTTTTCAAAAGCTGCTAAGAAAAAACAAATAAAAAGGACAAGGAAAATCAATGACAACAAATGAAAGAGCAAGGGTGCACTGATACGGAGATTGCATCAGAGGCCCCAAATAATTCCTCCCTTCACTGTCTAGCCAGAAAATTTCATTTTCCTACACACTTAACACTGGGTGACAGAGGTCTTAGTTCCCTGTAATAGAGTGAAAGCCATGCTAATTCCCCCCATTATCATTAATGAATTTATGCAATAAGAGACATGCTTAGACCAGTTCTTGACTACTTCCTACTTTCAGCACAACCTGTTAATCTGTCTCTGACTGGAGTCTTTATGTTCAACACTTCAGGCTGAACTAGGCAACTGATGCAACTGGTATGAGACCGTCACTGGGCAAAGCAGGCTGCATAGAGCACATCCATCGTCCTTCTGGTTGCTTATCTCTTTCTAACTTGAATTCAAGCAGCTACTGCTGGCCTAAAAAGCAGGTAGCATGCTGGGCCTAATCTATTTTTTGAATTCCTATCCCATCACGAACCTACAACCATACTCCACAGGGACACTTCCAGTAATCTGTCCCAGCATAAAATTCTTAAGTGCAAAGGGTAGATCAACAGACCACTTTCAGGAGCAGGTTCCAGCTGTGGAACTCAACCTAATCTTCTCTATTGATAATGAACATAAGCCTGAGTGTATTCAGAACTACAACTAACCCCAGCTTCTTAGTAAGACTCCCTGCAGTGATGGCATCTTCCCAGGGCAACCAGCTGATCTGGAGAGAGGAGGAGGAAGTAGAGAGACAAGCATGTATATTAAAAAAGCTAGAAATTGCAAATATTTTATTAAAAAAATAAAAATTATAGGTTCCAAACTGTGGATTATTACATTAAAATAATTTTCAGAGATGCAAAGACCCTTGTTTGCGTTTTCTGCCTTATAATTCAGAGTAGTCAAAAATTACCTTTTATGTAATTGTATGGCCACTCACAGATATCTTGCTTAAGCAGGATCGAGCAAAGTCCAAGTCATCCTTCCATCATATTTTTCTGTTCCCTTGAGATGCAACTGGTCAGGAGCAGCTCCTGTGCTATGGAAGGACTCTGGGATGAGGGAATATGCCAGTGTGGGTGCTGGGCTCTGAGTTACCCCAGCTGAGGAGCTACAGAGGAGGTGGGACTGTCAGACCACCTGCTGTTAACTTACTTTGATCTGTTCTATGGACTAGGATACAGTCAAGGACAAGCTCTGCAAGCCCATGAGCTCAGCTGTATGCAAACAGAAGAAACAAGAGACAGGATGGTTTTTCTGGAATCTGGCCATATTAGGTAAGTAACCTGGTGAAGCTCAGGGAACCCTAACTACATGGTGCTGCTGCTGAGACTACAAAGACAGCAGCAAGAGAGATGAGACAAGTTATGCCATAGTTTTAAAAGCATTTTTCTGTTTCCAAGACATTTCAGATAGCAGATGGTGTCACCACACACTTTTTGCTCTTGGGTTACTCCTATTAAGTTTTTAATACTTTAGAATGAAAATAGGTGTTTATTAGTGGATCTATAGAGTTCTAATATTCTAGCCGAATAAACTAAATTAAAATCAAAATAGTCCAAAGAAATATTTGTTTCCATAAAATTATGAAACTATTCACCTGACAGGCTAATGTTTATAGCCTGCAGTTTTGCACTGAACTCTTTAGACAACTGGAGGTAGTTAGGAGCCATACTTAATTGAAATAATATCCTTTTACTTGGTAATAGCCTTCCTTCAAATCACATCTGATTTTCTAAATCCCTATTCCTTTTCTTGCCCTTATCCATATATGTTGATCACTTAAGCCAAAAGGGTTAAGATTCA
This sequence comes from Poecile atricapillus, assembly GCF_030490865.1. Classification (NCBI taxonomy): domain Eukaryota; kingdom Metazoa; phylum Chordata; class Aves; order Passeriformes; family Paridae; genus Poecile; species Poecile atricapillus. The sequence goes on from NC_081252.1 coordinate 41,568,210, forward strand.
AATGAGAAAGATGTATTCATGTAGAGATATTCACAGCAAGGCTGCTGTTAATATTCATAGCAGATCTTGAAAAGTCATTTGCTTTGAGTCCCTTTTTTTTTTAAAACAGAACTTCAAAGTCTAGATGTACAGCAGATTCAAAGGATTTTCTGCACATTGTGTGACCTATTGTTTAGTTAAACTGTGTAACAGATCCCTTGTTAAATAATAATGCTGAGTGCCAGTAGGAATAAAACAACTTTTTGAGTTCAATCTACTCTCAGTCAAGGTCAAAAAGAGCTGGGATCAAACTTCGTGAGTTTTCAAAAGCTTACCCGAAATATACAATATCAAAGTTCATAATTAAGAAGACTCATTTCATCAGTCAACTTCATGTTTCCACAGCAGTGGGAGTAATTATAACACAACTCGTTTTTTCAGGTTGGCTTGAACACTTGACCTTATAAGCAAACTCCTTTTTTTGCCCTTCCTAAGATGCAAAGCCAACCATTTGCTTTTAACAAAACAGAGCTGTCAGTTTGACATTTCAAAGCATGTTTAAATGCTTTCTTTCATTAAAAAGATAGTTTATCTTTAAAATAGACATTTACAGGCTATTTCTACTAATTTTTACCATGCAAAGATTAAAAAAAAATAAATAAATGTTTCTGCTTTCTTGACATTTTCTTAAGGTCATCAGTTGAACTATATTTGTTTTAGTCTTTAGAATACATAGAAATCTTCAAATCCAAGCAAATGCCAGGATGCCTCAAGGGCATTGTTGCCTTGATATTCCTCTTGCATCATGCCAACATTTACTGACCAAAGAATGTGAAATCCAAAAGGAGAACTAAAATTGTTTTCAACAATAGTCATGTGTGGGCAGATATTCATCAAAACTAGCTGTACACAGAAAGAGAAAAACAAATAGGAGAGGATCTCATCTCCCTTCTGTCATCCCAGAATTAAGGCTCCAGTCTAAAGCCAAGTGTCTGATGGCTCATTACAGTCAATGAAAAACAAAAAAGGCTCTTTCCAAGGAGGAAGTAGTTTTCCATTTCTTTGGCACTTTCTTTAGGACATGTGCTAAAATATGTTTTCTCTCAGTTAGTGACAGAAGGACACTAACTTTGAGATCCCTCAAGTTACAGAAATGAAGTCTCATGTCTAGGATCTGCATTAGAATGTCTGTCCCTGGGGAGATCTAATGCCATAAGGGGACACCAAATAAATACAGGTGGAAAGAGGGACAGGAACTTAGCATGGCCATTTGATTACCAAAATACAGAAAACATTATAGTGGCATAATTGATAAAATAAGGGGAGTATTTGGTTGCTGACTGATAATGCTTTCATATTAAACTTGTTGTATTGCTCATCTTTTTAGCTCTTGATTGAACAAAAATTAAAAGTTGTGACAAAAGGTGATTAGACATGTCAGTGGGTTTTACTGGAGAATTATCAAATGAGTGAATGAAAAAAATTCACATTGCAATTGATTAAGTCAGACGAAAAAGTTGTTATGTCCTTAATATTCTCATCTTGCTCATGGTGTGATTTCTACTGAAGTACTTTGATTTCTATCTGAGGCATTTGACTGTCAAAATCAAGCCATATAGAAATAAGATATTGCTAGATGGTCTGACATTTTGATTTAATTTTGGGATGCAGTCATCTGTTGACTACATACGCCACTAAAAAAGCTACATGATCTACAAAGTATGAAAGTAGATTACAGATTAAATGAAGGAAATTGCAATTCAGACACAGCAGGTGTGGAAAAAGCTTAAAAAATTGAGGTAGACCAAAAAAAAGATTAAGAAGATTCCAGGTCAAAAAAGAGAAAGAAACTACATTTAAACTGATCATTATGAAGTCTTTTTAAAGTAACCCTAACTAGAGTAATAGACTGAGTCAAAAATTTCTCATATAATACCCCTAGACCCAGAAAACCCACACATTTTTTTTCCTGCCAATCTTTTAAACTCTGGAAACTAAAAACCAATTTATCTCTTTCTAGTTAAAAAACCTCTCTTATGGCAATCTACGTTGTGACACACACTTGCTAACAATTTCAGTGATCTCATTGTCTATTATATATAGGTGGAACTGACTCATGGTTCCTTTGGTATTTCAGCAGTAATAAATAATGAAATTCAAAGTATTCTGGTTACCAAAGTGAACAGATACTTCTCAACAAGTAAAGGTTACAATTTTATAGAGGAAAAACAACATCTAGAGGTTGATTGTTTTTTGCCATTAGAGAGAGCATGCCATTTTTCTACCTTTTTTCTTTGCACTGCAGCTTCAAGTTTTTACAACATGCATTTTTGATTATCATAACTTTATGAGGATTTTAATGTAACACAGTGAAGTGCCTTTCTGGACTCCATTTGATTTTTTTATTTTTTATTTTTAGTGAACGAGATTTCTATTGAACTGTTATGTTTTTATGGAGTATGTTAATTCCTGGAATAGCTGTCTATCACATTATACATACAAAACATACTCTGCCATGAAAAAAAGTGGGAAGCTGGGTATTTTAAAGGTCCAATTTTATTGTAGATAAAAAAAAAATAATAAAATCTCACACGGTCTCTTAGATGTTATTATGGATGACTAACATACCTATTTGGCATTAAAATCCAACATCACTTAATCTCCTCTCTTCCAGACTAGATTTAGAATTCTGCTCCCAACAGAAATGAGAAAGGTTAAAAAAAAACCCAAAACTGGAAAAAACCCCAACCCTGCTTGAGGAGGGGTGAAACACGAAGCATTTTACCTACAATTATGAAATCTTCTGAATTAGAAATATAGATACCTGAGACAAAGTGCACACCTATGTCTATCTCATTGTAAAAAAAAAAACCACCTCTGATTCAAAACATAGCTCTGATCATATGAGATCCTCTTCCAGTTATGCAGGACTGATTATATGTCCAGATCAGGTTTTTGAAGACTGTGGTGGAATGGTGATTTCCATAAGAGTCTCAGGTTTTCACAAACTAGTGGAGAAGCACGCAGAGTTCCCTTACTAACGGATCACTGTGGTAGTCCTTAAATGTATGATGAGATGGTGTTTTTAGCAAATCAGATGTGACAACTCCCCACAAGTGGATCCATTTCTTCTGTTGGAACCATTGTTATAATTTAATCAGCACTATTTTTCCTTTGTGAATGTCACAAGAATTAAATGGAAATGAGACAACTGTGTTCCAGGTATTCAGGTATTCTTTCATTTATAGCTAAACATCAATCATTCCATAGAAGTGGTCTGATTTTCATAAGTCTCATGTTTTATGGACTAAATTTAGTTTATCTGAATGCAACACTTGATTTCTCTAGTATTTGAGACTCAGAAAATTGTGCCTAATTTCTCTATAGGTATTCTCATTGCAAATGGTAAATCCTTCCTGGGAATGAGGAAATTCCAGACTTATTTACCATAAGTTTCTTGTGCAGTAAACCCAATCTGCTCAACTGAATTAACAGTGGGCTAGAAAGAGAGCACCAACCAAGATATGATTTCCACATGAGAGATCTCTTCTTCAGAAGCCCTGTACTTTTTATCTCGTATATAGAGTGCTGACTGTCTTTTACAGAATTATGAACAGATAATAGTTCCACTGCAGTTTTTTCTCCTGAATCTTGCTGGTCTGCCACATAGCATTTTCTTTTTTTTAATGGTACCATGTATGTGGCCTTCAGCATAACATTATTAGGAAAAAAAAATAGCACCTAACCTTCTCGTTTATTAACTACAGAGGCTTCTGCTTCACTTTTTATTAAAACAAGGAAGAAGTAGTTGTCTTTACCTTTTTTGCCACCTATTTGAGAAAGCAATTCTAGGAAGCTGCAAAAATTATAATTACATTATAACATTCATTATGTATTCCTACTTCAAAGAAGAAGAAATATTGCATGAAGTTACATATCCTATTAATCACAGAGATTTGAATCCATCTAATCTTTTTCTATAATTTTGGCTACACATCTATTATAATGTCAAATACTATTAGTGAAGCTTTAGCTACTCAGTACATGCAACACAAGTTCTTGCATGAGAATTGACACAACAGAGCTAAAAGACAATAAAAGGGCAGCAGGGCCTGTGGCCTCTGCTCTCCAATTCTGTAATGTGAAGAAAAAGTGAATTCACTAGGAGCTGTCAACTCTAAAACATCTCAGTTCAACATGATTTCACCAAAGATCAAATGGAAAAGGCTAATCTTGTTTTCTAGACACTTAAATCCCATTTTCCCAGGCAGATTTACCCCAGGTTCATCCAAATGTGTCTTAAGCAGAATATCTTATTCTGAAGTGTCTTTTTTTTTCTAATATAACAGGCACAATAGCACTGAATATATCAGTGTCACAGTTATTGTTTCCAAAGATCAGGCAGAAGGCCACAAGACATCTGTGGAAAATAGAAAGCATGTCACTAAAATTCTTACAGTATATTTATATTTTATTAAAATATTTATACTTACACATCAGAAATTTTCAACTTGATATTTTCCCACACTTGTAATCATCCTGTATTGGTAGAAAGCAGCACAAATTTTTAGCAGTTTTTCCTAGGGCCTTTAAGTTCTTTTTGCTTTTATTTAAATAATGGGTTGACAGGAATGCAATTTACCAATACTTGGTGTTTTGTACATGAAAGATATCCTGCTGCTCAGTCAAATGCATGCGACCATAATAGTTAAAATGAGATAATAAACCATGTTTCCAAAATTTTGCTTAAGATTGGTTACCTCCAGAAAAACTGTAAAGATCCTGCAAATATGGGATTTTAAAAGTTCTTTTCCCCTTTTGGCATCCAATATTTAACTCTTAGAATTCTAAGAATCGCTTAGTCCTATAGATTTTCTGTGTCCATTTCTGTGATTTTTCCCATTTCCCCTCAGTAAGATTTTATTTTTAATTCAAAAACCAAAGTGTTAAAATGAAATAACACCTATGGTGTACTTAATTTGCCGAAAAAATTACCAAGTATTTACCTGAAAATCTGACTCAAGTCATACTGTTTATAAGTTACACTTTGGATATAATTCAGTGTCTTCTGCTCATTTGCCTCGGAGATGGGGATGAGGGGGAAGACAATATTGCAATAGTAATAAAATACAAAATTTACAAAAAATCAATAAAAAAGTTTTCCACAATCTTCAGTGAGAAAGCTTCATGCCTAGTGTTTTGCTTTTTAGGCAGAACAGTATATGGTGAAGAAATCTAGACACATTTTGGTTTCACAAATGCATTGGTCTTGGCAAAACTGATAGCAAACACACAGTACCAGTGTTTTGTGTTGCAAAACCAATTGCTAATTCTCCATCAAGTTCGGTCCTGTATTGAAAGCAAGGGAAGTGTTCCTTTTCCAACTTGGCATACTCAGCAACATATCTTTCTATTTCTTCATTCTATAGGAATGAAAATGTAATGTGGGGACAAGATGAGGCTTACACTGAGCTGATTCTGTCATTACAAAAGGGCTTTGTTTTCCTTTTAAAAATTAGTGTTTATTCTAAATAGAAGAAAACAAGCCAAGAATCATGACAGTTTGTACTGTTTTAACAAACAGCTTCCACAAGAATATTTCTTTTTAAACTGTGGAAACTTACAGGTGTGTACGTTCAGAAGTGGAGGGCAAGGCTCCACTGTTTGTTTTCCCTCTGTTAAAAAAGGACTTTTTTTTCTATATTTTCCCCCCTCTAATCACAGCTGATGAAGCAGGGAAAACCTCATATACCACTGTATGCCTCTTGAAATACTTATACATAGTTCTGAAAGCAAAGCCAGAAAACCACCAAAATATTCCTCCTCCCTTAAACAAAACATGTAAATTAATGTTTTGCAGCTTTGAAGAAGAGGAAGAGTAAAATCAAATACTATACAATATGGGAAATTTGCTAAAACCCTAGGATTTTTCACTTCAGATGCCGAGCATCACATTTTTTTTTCTGTTAAAAGAAAGGTAATAATTCCTTCTTGAACTTTGTATGAATAAACATTTGTAAAGGTGATTTAGCAGGGTTTGAAAAGCCATAAAAATCCATCAGAGGCAGAGAATTCTTGCCAGCCTCTGTAAAACTCCAACAATACTGTTAAAGATGACTACTGGGAACCCACAGCAAACCACCATAGAGCATGAGCCAAAAACCAAAACCACATATTACCAAGTTTCTTTTCCTTGGTATCACATAAAATGTAATAAGTACAAATTGAGAAAGATGGGAGTCTATTATTTTCAGGGACAGTGCACTACCTCAGGCCATAAACTGAAGGTACAGGAATTTATAAGAATGAATATTTAGTTTTAAGGTTTCATATTAAATAATTTTAATGACACTGCTTTGACCAGGCAGAGAAAAATTGTGAAATGTATAATTTAGTGTTGTAAAGAAAATGCAATCCTAGTGAAGGACTTTTTTGTGTGACTCTGAAATTGAATTATTTGAAAGGAATTTGTATTGGGGACAAAAATCCCAAACTTTCTGACTGTGAAAAACAGGGAAAATGCCAGAAACTAACCAACAACAAACAAAAGCATTTGTCAGAATAAAGAGACCTAATAAACTAGTAAATTAATGAGTGATCTCAGTTAAGACAAAAAAAAAAAAAAAGTAGAAAGGAAAACCCAAGCAGTTAACAGATGAAAATATCTTTATTTTCTCCATTAAAATTAAATAAAGCAGCTATTTTACCTCAATTATTACTAAAGCATTTTAACTTTAAAAAAAACCTATAGAATAAGAAATAAGTAATCAAGAGAAGAGAAAAATAATAACACTACGAGATTAGGCAGTATGTATCAAACTAGATGAGTTATTTTCCTCATATGTAACACAGTACTACAATTTTGTTTTTTATTTTCTAATTTAAAAAAGTGAATATGAATATATTGTTGTCCAATCAGAATAACCATGAAAACTATGTAAAATGTCCATAAAGGAAACCAGTAAGAACATGAAAGTATCTGAACATATATTTTTGAGAAAATGCAAAATTCTCTCTGATGAATATATCAGTCATTTTAAAAGTGATCAAATCAACATATCATTTTCTTCATAGGTGATATTGCTTATATAGGTTAAGTGAGAAATAATAACTTATTTGAACCAAAAGTGACTGAGAAGCAATAAACATGAAAATCATGCAGCTTTTTTCAGGCAGCTGTATCCTCACAGAAATGTTTCTTTTTCAGGTAAGTAAGACATTATTTTTCTAGATGTAACTAACTCTGACATATTATAAAAAATGCTTTTCTGCTTTCTGTTTTCTTGTTAAGTACCCTCAAATATTTCTGGAATAGACGCAGCTTGTATGTTGAGTGAAAATACTGGGGGAAAGGGGTCTCTCTAGCCTGCTATCTTGACCCTTACAGTGACCAACAGCAGGAACCTGAGGAAGTTGAAAGCAAGGACATAGCTATACTTTCTCAGAATATTATCTAGACCTCAGCAAGATGCAGCTTAAAAACTTCTTTAGCAGAAACATTATCTATTTTCCTATGTAACTGTTCTTATTTTTCTTCCAGGAATCAGAACCGTCATACTTTGAGATCCTGTAGATTTTCACTATCCATAATGCCATGTGGCAGCTCAGTAAGTTGTGTGAAGAAATATCTTCCTTGGTTTGCTCTGAATACTACTAGGTTTATTTTATTATTTTATGCCTCTCATTCTTATGACAGAACTGAAATAAATCCCTATCCACCTTCTTCTCCACACTTCATTTTGTAAACTTTCTTCCATATATTCTTCAGTCTTCTCTTTTGTGAAGGGTCCTAGTCAGTATGCTTTTTGCTCATCCAGATGATAGCTTTATATATTTGATTCTCTCTGTCATCCTTCTCTAAATCTTTTTTCATGAATAACTGAAATGAGTAAAAAAGAATTGTATACGGTTCTTGTATGTCACTTGAGATAAAAATAATCACAGTGGTGTTTACTACTTAATTTCTTTATTACATTCTTAATAATTTTTAACATTGATTTCTTACTTTATTACTAACTGTTAAGTCAATAAATATTCCCTATATAGTTACAAAAATTTGCTCTTGGAGAGAAATCTAAACAAACAAAAGTTTGCTCTCATATTGCGAGTCATACAGCTTTTTGTGCCAAGCCTATGACTCAATTTTAAAGTTACAGATGCTTTACTAAAGATCTAAAGTAGAAATCAAGCAATGTTTGAACAAAAGTGCTCAGTTTGGTAATATCACAAAACCTGTCCTCGCTAAGAAGTAGTGTTAGTGTTTCCAGGACAGCATACAAATGCTGCAATAATGTATTCTTCCTAAAGTTTTATCTGATTCATACAGATCATCCTGAATCCTAAGAAATAAAGGCACACTAATACTTTAGGCCTTCATTCTGTGGACAAGAAGCGGCTCAACAGTGCACTGTAGCTCCTGAAGGGGACTACCAGTGCTATTGCTGCTAGAATAAGATCAGGCGCTCTGCTACTGTCACTGCACAGAAACCCCATAGCATTTTTCTGTGTAACGGAGAGTAATTTGTATTAGTGCCCTGTGTGAACCAAGGCTTGCAGCAGCAGAGGGATCTTCTGCAAGAGCTGCTGATGTATCAGTCAGTGTATCAGAGGCCGTTTTGCCCAATGAGCAGCTGGCAGTGACACCCGTCACAGTCATTCAACTGACGGTCATTTCTGGAAAATTACATTCATAGGAAAAGATGTGTATATAGGAGATAAAACATTCAGTTGGGCTGTGGTCAAGATGTTTCCTGCTTCCAGCTCTCAAAAGATTTACGGTTTTCAGTTTGAGTTTCCTATTATACAATAAAAGATAATTTTAAGTGATCTTCCCTTTGAACTTAGGGTTAGTTAAAGAGCAGAAAATCTTAACAGACCAAATAAAATGGAGTCTTGTTGCAATCCCTATGTTGCCTTTACTTCAGACATTTGGCTCCTGAAAGCTTAAAACAAATGAAAAATCAATGGTAGAAATGAGAACATTAAATGTAGCAGAAATATATGACAACCAACAAACTAAAGCAAGTACTAATAAAAAGAAGAGAACAATTTGTAATCTGTGAATGCAGAGCTCATTGAAAAAAACTGTTACTACAAGTTCCCTAGTTAGATCTAGATGTTTTTGAAGATGTGTTCTAGGTTACAAAACTCAAAAAATAAATTCTAACATAACAAATTAACACAACGATAAATTCTAACTAACAAATTCTTACATATGGTGTTATGCTGATCTGATCAGCTTTAAATCTGGAAAAACAAAAAATGTATTTTATTATTTTCCATCTTCTAACTCCTTATAATGTTTCCTAGTAAAACAGAGTATTTACACATCAGTGCTATGTGCTTTTTTTAATCGGATGACTTTGCTCTCCTATGCCAAAAAAGACAGAATGCATGGGAAGGATCTTAAAGGCATATTACCCTTTTCTCAGAAGGTATAGGTAAGAACATGTCATATTTATTAATATTTTTGACATCAAAAATACTTGGAAAGAAAGGCTATAAAGCAGAAAACATTTGTTACTCTTCAAGGTCACAGCACCAAAATTTGTAAGTAATATGGACTCTGAAATATCAGTACAATTTTAGCTGTGTTCATCTTATAAGTCCTGTGCATTTCATGTAAGAGCTCTTGTATGTCTTGTCATGTAAGAGCTCTTGAATTATCAAACTGCCAGTTGTGGCTTCCTGTACTTCCACTTCTCTGCCTCTCCTTTTCAGTTGCTCAGCATGGAACATCCATACAAATGCAGTTCAAATGAAATAAATGGATCCACATGCACTGGTGAACTCACAAGCCAATTTGTCTAAGTGAATAGCAAGCAAAAAGTAGGTCATAAGCCTCATTTTTGCAGTTTTTTACTTCTTGGTTATTATTTGAAGTGTCTCTGAAGTACTACGTAACAAGAAGGGTTCTGAAATAAATACTACAACTGTGAACTTTAGAGAAGTGAAATATAATTAAAAAGAAGAGTCAAGGGGCTCTGTTAGCTTTTTGGAATACTCTGACAAGTTGCTAATATGTGTAAACTAATGCTAATATATGTTGAACTGTATATTTTGCTACGTTGACCACTATGTAAAATGTTTTATGATAGAAATTATATCTGTGGTCATGGCTGAAATTCATTAAGCTTTTTTCCCACACATTTATTCTAATATAGCCATTTAAGAGTAGCTAACAGCTGCTATAGAATGAAAATGCTCGAGTAGTGTGGTCTTCCAAAAATTCATGTCACAACCAATTCCCAGATTACTATGTAGTGCATTCTGCTTGCACACTTTAAGTTCCAGGGAAATGCCTGTATCTCAGAGACATGATTGCTGGTGCAACGTGGTGCTCAAGGGGTGCCTGGGGTGCAGATAAACAGGAGGTATTCACTCCTACTAAAAATCAGGAAACATTACAAAATTATATTCAGGATATCATCTACCTAGAGATCTATCTCTGCTAGAGCAGGATGGGAAATTACAGTACTGTTTTGTAATGGATGAAGCACAGGTCTAATACAAAAGACAATACAGCAATTGTAAGAGAGGAAAGGAATTCTCATGGTTGATTCTGTGGTGAAAAGAATGCTTTTGTTTGATAAACATTACAAGAGCTGGATAGTGTGTGGTGTGCAGTAAACAGAATAGAAGAGAGGACAGACTACAAGAGCAGACAAGACTCTAAGACACCGAAGCTGCCTGCTACAACTCTGCAGGCAGTAATACGTGCTGCTGGAACACATCACACACATCAGCTAGAGGGACTTCACAGATGAAGACACCTCCAGAACTTAGTGTAAGAAGGAAGTCCTAAAATTCACCTTGAAAGTTCTCTTTCTGCAAATGCCAAAAAAACCCACTCTAAATCAACCTAAAAAATTCCAGTCAAATAGAAATTTGTTTCTCCCAAGTGCCTGATCATTTTTCCAAGTTCTAATGGAAAATAAAGTGTAAGATGAAGGCTCCATTATGCTAAGATTGATAATTTGTCATTTTCTAATGTTAGGAGTCTCAGATAAGAACTTGAAATGGGAAGAAATATTTTTGCAAATCATTATAGTGAATCTATATGAATCATTAATAAATATTTTAAAAAATGATGGTAACACGTTATGGAGAAGGCGTTTAGTGCAATACTGTTAAACCATGAGTTAATGAACTTCAGTTTGCTTGCTGTAGCCTCCAAAAGACAAAGGAAAGATGTTGTAGGGGTCAAACCCAAGAATTAGAATGATTTATTGCTCAAGCATGTATGCTATATAGTGTAAAGGAGTTATCAGGGCATTCAAATTAGGTTATATATGCTAGAATAATGTACAGTAAATCATTAGAATTTCTACAAATCCTAGATAATTTTCTAATACAAACAGAGCCAGGCTCAACACACAATCTTTCTAGGAGACTGCAGCTTAAACACTGAGCCAGAAACTGGTCACCTAGGGACCAGTAAGGATGGCCTGTTTATATTATGGACGAACAGAGGACATTTGCAAGCAACACCCACTCACTCATTCTCATGTATCACCATGCACAGTACACTGAAAGGGCTAAATGTTCAGCAAACTCAGTATAATGAGCCAAAGTTAGTAGTGGAGTGGTAGAGCTGCTCCCAAGAGACATGGAGTGTTTATTTGCTATGTGGGCCTGGGATCTTAGGTCATATTCCTAGTCTTAAAATGACAAATAGCATTACAATTATGGGTATCTTCCGAAGTGAAAAGCAGCCCATGTGGTCTGCTGACTACTTGAGTTTCTTTCAAAATAAATGGTAATTTAAAGTCAGCACTGACCTGTAAGTCCCCGTCCCTTCAAGGAAAATTAATAGTTGGATCTAATCTATGGGAGACTGAGATCCATGTACAAAGGAGATAAAACATTGTCAGCTATAAAATTTAGCTAAGCTGTGACAATCAGTAAAGGCAGGAATCTTGTGTCTGTCTCAGAATTACAATAAACCTGCTTATCCTAAGTAACTTACAATTTCCATGTAAGACTACACTAGTATTTGCTGCCAAAATGTGATAGGCTATGCAAAAAAGATGTAGTTAGAAAAACATATTATGTTCTTATTTTCAGCAGTTTTCTTAAAGATATCATGAGAACAAATGAAATGGCAATGTGAATAATTTATAAACTGCATATAGAACTGTATCTACTTTTTCTGTCTGTCTAGTTTTCTGTTGCCATCCTGTCTTAAACCAGCTCAGATATAAAAAAAAATTCAAGGGGACAGAGAGCTTTTAAAACACCATGAAAAAATACATTCAACCCCACTGTTTGAATTCGTTTAACCTCATAAACATCTATCCAATAACAGGACTTTACACAATAAAATAATTCAAATAATTAAATTAATTGGAATATTTTTTCTAATTTCTATTGAGGTAACTAGAGCAAAAATGAATGGAACCACTAATAACTAATTTATAACAAGATGAAGTCAATAATTCAACAAATTTGCTTTACATAGACTACTGTTAATTGCTTACAGTCAAATTTAATAGTGTTTTCTCTCTAGTTTTGTTCCAGCCCTTGAGAAAAAAAATTTAAAAGCTTAAATAGGCAAAATATGTTTTCCTCTAGTCACTCCTTCCATAAGAAAAGATTGTATAAAAAGAGAAGCTTGGGAAAATTTGAGAAGGCAGTAGCTCAGAGATTTAACCTACATAAAATCTTAAGTCAAATTGAATAATTTAATTGACTTATGCCTTAAATCAGCTAAATAAGCATGTAACTGGAGCAATATGGACACCTTATCCCAGCAAAATATCCATTAAACACCAAATCTGGGTGACTTTAATCTAGAATTGCTACCAGCTCTCGGGTGTAAACTCTTATCCTAATTGCACTCCACCCACACTTGCCTACTGCATGTCCTGATGTTTCACCTGTACCCAGCTGGAGAGACCAGCACAGCTGAGTAAGAGATGCTCTTTGCTGGGGTAATATCAGGGAGAATATTTCTACTCAACATTGAAAGTAAATTTTATCTTGAACAGTTGGTGAATAAAGAGCTTCCCTCTTCCCATTAACGCACAATTTGCTGCTCTACATATTAATCAGGTTTTTGCTCTTAAACCTCTATTTTGTTACTAGCCTCCACTCATTAGTGAAAAGATCTACAAATTAACCTATGGATATTTGATTGACAATCTTTAGAACTTTCCTGCCTCAAAATGGATTTAGGATACTTCTAACAGGCCTCTTAGTGGCATAACAGTACTCTACCAAAAAAAAAAAAAAAAAAAAAAAAAAAAAAAAGAATGTTTTGAAAATACTAAGCCCAACACAGGACATTCAACTCAGTATAAAAATTTCACTGTCAAGAACCTTGAGAGATAATCACACTATGGTTAGCTAATTTTAAATAAAAAAATTTAAAATGTTGCTGAGATCACACTCAAGACTGGGAAAGAGACTGCACTAAAATCCTGGGTTTTGTTCAAATTTTTGTCATATTTTTGGATTATATTCCCTTGCTGCCTGATCCAGCAGCTGCAGGGATAAATTCCAGATCATTTGGCAAAATCATTTCTTCATCTGAGAGATACCTGAAATTGACCTAAGTAAGTTCTTTTCTTAAGGCAAGATGCGTTATTTATACATAATGCATTATTGTAAACTGAGATTTTATTGAAAAATTAAAAAAAAAAAAACAAGGCTAATTGCCATACTCAAAGCTGCACAGGTAATTAAAACCATGGAGATAAATACTGTCTTTGAAATCACAATTTAAGCTACTGTTTTCACAGTAACCTAAGGCAATAAATATTTAGGTAAGTGTATCATTCACTCCCAAGAGCTCAAATGTGACAGCGAACGTATTTTTTATTCAAAGTCTGGAAGGCCAAGCAGTTCCTGCAAGGAAATATTTTTAAAGGAATTTTTGAAACAATTACTGTTGAGAGAAGAGCCACATAAAGCTGCAGGGGCACGGCACAGCACAGGCACATTCAAAAGGTTTTGAAGTGGCCAAACTTTATGTACACAGAAAGGCTAAACATTTCTTGTTTCTGGGTCACAGGCAATCAAGACCTTTGACCTTCAAGCTATAGATTCCTTACGCAGGCAAATTACTTACACTGCAATACTTCATAAACAACAGGAGCCCTACGTGTCCCACCAGGCATTACAAATAAGGTGAGGTTACACTCCCGTTAGATTTGATTTGGATGGAAATGAGCCTCCCTGGGAAGTCTGCTTAAGCCTTTTAAATAATGCCTGATCAATGGCATGGCAATTTAGTTCTAGAATTGCTGATAATGAAGCTGATTTGTTATTTTAGGGACTTATCTGGTATGAGTCAGCATATATATTTGATTCAGATTTTTTTTTTAATTAAAAATATTACACAGTAGATGAAAAGGAAAATACATCCCTTATCAATCTCTAATTTGCTTGAGTGTTTCTTTTACATGTACATAAATAAATACTTAAAATGTGATGAAAAAGGAGAAAAATGCAAATTAGACTGGCAGGTTGTCTAGATATGCCCAATTCTTGGTGACAGTAAGTTCCATACCTTCTCTCAATTTTATGTATTCAGAGCCTAAAACAAACAAACACAAAAAAATGTTTGAAGGGGCAACTAGAAGCTCACACTTCCACCAGAAGAAAAGAACAGAAGCTCTAATTATTTTGCTTTTCTCCAATAACATGCAAATATAACCCTGTTCTGTTTCAATAGACATTAGAGTGAGAAACGGGCTGTTCCTGCTGGAATTATGACTTTCACCCTTTAAATTGCATTATCTCTTATTAGTGTCTCCTTCACTTCAGTATCTTTAGGAAACACCTTAAAGCACTAAGAATTAAGAGATATGTCAACATCCAATACTCTATATTCCAAGGGATACACAGAACGAAGTCACAGGACACAAGCCCATGATTCAGTAGCACTTTGCTCAAAATAGAAAGAGTGAGCGAGGGTAAAAATTTTCCTTTTTTTTCCTTGCTGTTTTAATGTTTGGTATGTGACTTACGCTGTTAAAACACTAGCAATAAACAAACATTTAGGTATGCTCCAGCCATAGCTGTGGTCATTTACTCAAGATGCAAAAGTCACAAGATTTGTCCTTCCCCTCAGGAGACTATTAACCAAATTCAGACTGTATTTTTAACTGTTTTTCTAGATCTGAGAGAGTTCCTGAAAGAGTAACTAAAGCTTTATTGGATCAAAAACAGGGAATAAAATTTAAAAATAGATTTAAGATCTACTGAATGGAAAACTCATTTAGGAGGTGGGAAACTGACATAATTTCCTTATTTTCAAGGTTTAGGCAACAGAAATCATGCCTTCTCCTTTGACAGTTAATACAAAATTAGACACTTAAGAGTTACCATTGACACTGGTTTGGAGTTTTTTTTAGAATATCAGAGTTGTTTAATGATATAATAAGATTTTAAGATTAAGAAACAAGCTCCCGCTTTATTATATTTAATACAAATTCCCTCTCTCCTTACTGCAAGTGCAAATACACTTGGACCAACAGTTTTGGTAACTTTTTTCTGGTTTATATTTTTGGCCAAAATTTTGCCTGCACATAAACATCCTGGACTGTTGGGTTGTACAGGATCCAATAAAAAACAGCCCAAAACCTGACAAAGTAAGACGTAACATTTTGCTTTGTTGTGATCTCTTCCATTGAACTTTTCCAGGAATCAGGAGTAGTTACTTATGAGAAATCTGATTGCATCGAAGAAAATTCAATATAAAATTGCACATCAAAATAGGTTAAAAAAAAAGTTTAACAACACCAGTGGTTTGTTAATTAGGCGCTAACCAGACAGTTGTGCTGAAGGGGTGAGGAGGAAAATCAAAGTACTATTTTCTGTGTATTCTTTTTCTATGTTTAAACTTTACTCACAAGAAAAGAGAGGAAAGTCAAATTACAGGTTATAAATTAGTATGTTTTGGACATTTAAAATTGTCTTTTTGTAGTGTGCTTTGTATTAATTGTCCAAATCCACTGAATAGGGCACAAAACAGTAATTACTTAGACACTCAGGTCACAAATTTTTAGTAAGAGTAGAAAACATGACAACAACCTAAAATGAATTATCAATGCTACAATCTCAAACGAGAAAAACACCTTTCTAATGACCATATTTCCACTCTGAGAAGAAAAAAAGAACACTTTTCACAGGAAGATCTCATTTCATTTAATTTTTTCTCTTCACTTACTCCATTCGTTTTCCTTCAGTTACAGATTGTCAGCTGAGGTATAGTTTCTTTCATTTGCCCATCCAACTCCTTTCACTTTAAAAAAAGCAACCCACTAGCTAAAATTAATTGGGGCACTCAAATTGCATTAGAAAACATCTGCTACACCTATTGAAAATTCTTTAAAAGAAAAAGTGTATCAAAGTAGTATGATTGCCTGCATTTTGACCCAATCACCAAATCCCAAAGGATTACCATAACCATTCACTATTCCAGAAATTACCCTGGATCTTATTCCATCTCCCTCCTAATTCCACAAATACATTCACCAATTAAAAATCCATCAAAAAGCAACAAAAAAATTACTTTCACAGTCTCTGTATGGCACCAATTTAAAACTGGGTTCCATATGCAAAATCCTATTTCTTTAAGAACAATCTCCATTAGTAAACTATATAGGGTTAGACATAAGAAAATAGGAAAAATAAGAAAATCGGAAAAAAATTCACTGAGGTGAAGTGGTGTCAGTAGCTGCTGTCTGGCTAAGAAGCTAGACAAGGTAATAAGCTTGAGTGACTTAGGAAGAGAAAACATAAGCCAGACTTTAAAACAGCACTTGTCATAATAGAGCTGTACTGATTTTGTTTGCAATTTGTGGTATATAAATAAGAACATATTTACTCCTATTGATCTGTTTAATGTTACTGAAACATTATTTCTTCAGAAACAGTGAATTAGATTTCTAACATAAAAGTATTTCTTGTTTGTGATCTTACCGCTATTCTTCCTTGATTTTTGTATTTCATGCTGCTCCATTTCTTCTCTACCTAAAGGTTCTATGAAGTCAACAAAGCATGTAAATGAGAAACAAGTATTCAATAAGGTTATTATACATCATAAGATTTACTCCTTGTCAAATAAGAACTTTACCAAAGTAGATAATAAAAATCAGGTGCTAAATGCACGTGTATGTCTGAGGAAGTACTTCCTTAGCAACCTATGAATTAATTCCTTGTAAGTTTTTCTAAACTCTTTTACCACTCATTACAGCAGAAATTTTGTCAGCAAAAGAAATATTATCCACATTTATTTATAACATTAAGTAATATTACATTAGTGATTAAAAGTCACCTGATTTAGAGCAATCTAATATAGATTAACTACAATCTGATATTCTTCCAGGGACCAAAATAAGCTTCTTTTGGAAACAAGAAAATACTTCCCAATTTTTTTTTTTTTTTGTCCCAAGAGTTTAGTCCACGTTTTCTGGCCATGTTTTCATTTAAAATTAGTACAAATGTCACCCATTTCTGGCACCATAATTTCTCTCACAGAGAGTGTTGACTTGTTACCTTTAATCTCACTCTTTTGCTAGAGTACTGAAACATTAGACTACTATAATAACAGAGATTCTGTAATTCCAATTCCTTTACTATAGAGAAATGAGAATGCCAATGCTGAAGCACATTTAAAGTGAAACAGCTATTAAAATTCTTTACCTCACTTTTACTTACTCCCTACAGCCCCTATGCTATATAGCACTGCAGTTCTAAAGGAACTGAATTTTAGTTAAGTGCAGTGACAAAAGGCCCTGCCAAATTAAGCTGGTTTTCAGGAAATATAAATTCACCTATGTGACTACTATGCTTGAGTTCAAACAACAAGATTTTATACAAAGAAATAATCCTTCAATCTAGCCTTAAGTGGATATTAATCTGTCCCTACATAGGCATAGACTGTCAGAAACAAATAAAAACCAGACAAAAAGTTTGTTGCATTAATCAAGAAACTAACCAATGGATATGATACCCAAGTGGAAAGCTCAGGCCTGGAGAAGCACGCTACTTGCACCTCATCTGGGCAGCTGTGCTTCATCAGCACAAAGAAATCAGAAGCACGTGTCAACACCTGAATCTTCCTTTCCCTGCTACTCAGGAGAACAGTGATTGACTAGAACAGCAAAGAAAATTAAAGACAGCTGCTTCTTAATTCCTTCCAGAATGGAATGAAGGTAATAACTTTGCATTGAAACAAGGTTGAACAACACAGATCATCAAAGCTACTACGTTCTTTTCATTAACCTGAAGGAGTACGTGGACTTCTTACATAGTTTGATGATACTGCAGAATTCCCTAACAGAAAAATTTATGCCAAAATAGAGAAGATAAAGAGAATTCAGATATTACCTTTTAACAATTGCTTTGATTGTTTTATACCATTTGTATTAATTTTGTTATGATAGCAATACTGATTCATTTTGTTTATTTCGAGCATATGAAGGATGTTACAGCTCTAATAAGGACCTACTTGACAACAGTGAAATAAAGGTAGAATATTTACATATGTATGAAGGTTGCCATTTTTACAGACTGGTATAGCTCTGGGAGAGATGAGCCCTCTTTGTTTACTGAGGCCACACAGACTCTGCTGGGATGAAATACCCCATATGGACATTTATGTGATTTCCCAGTGTCCTCTATTTCTCACATTATAGAAATGGCTTTGAGCAGACCCCAAATACTTACGATGTTCTTCACAGCCTCCATCTAAGTACACTCTTCCCTCTGCTGAGGTGAGCTATCTCTTAACTGACAATTTCATTTTCAGTATCAGTTCCAAATAATTGCACTTAGCTTAAAAGAAAAGATCCAATTTCCATGATGTGGTAACAATTCTTCCCACACTACATTAGAACTTCTCTGTAATGCATTTATTTTCATTATGAGAGTAGCTGTATCCCCCAGGAAGCCACAAGCCTTATTGCACTGGATTTTGATTCAAAGGACATGTAAAGACATATATAACTTTATCAGTTATCTAGTGTTATTTGCCTTACTAGATATATTCTAGTAAATTGCAGTCATACCTAGGAACCAGGCTGGACTGGAGTCTGGCTTGCTGCTGAATATGTTTGTCAAACAATGAAACTTGAATATTTTTAGCTCACAACTATAAGCTTTCAGAAGCTTGACTTCTAGCTTTTATATGGTTATATAAAAATAATGTACTTGGCAATGTACTTTTACCCTTCCTGTTCAAACAGGGACCTGTCACTTTAGAGAAAAAAAAAAAAACAAAACAGCTTTTTGTAAGTGATTAGTACTTATTAAATACAGAAAAAGTCAACTTGCAGTTAGATGACTTACAAGAGGGCTACAGAATTGTATTCCATCAGTTTTGCAATAAAGCCAGGTAAATCTTACATAAACCTTCAGGCTAAGTCTGTATGAATCTACATGGTTCAAATCGGAGATAGGAGATCAAGTCATGAAGGAACAGTCACTGTCCTTGCCCCAGTCATGCTAATTAGCTTCTCAGTTTTGGGTTAGCTCAGTTTTTGGTAGCAGAATTTCTGCACAGCTTTCCCT
Organism: Poecile atricapillus; assembly: GCF_030490865.1. Lineage (NCBI taxonomy): Eukaryota > Metazoa > Chordata > Aves > Passeriformes > Paridae > Poecile > Poecile atricapillus. The sequence goes on from NC_081252.1 coordinate 41,587,710, forward strand.
TCTTCAAAGTTAATGTGAGACTTGCAACACAGGACAATTAATAGCTCGATCAATACCTGTTACAGTGGTCTTCTGCAAACCAACTATATATTTTTATGTGGTACTTCAGCAGAATTATTATGGCATACATATTTACTGTTTTCTTACTAAGGTTTTTCCAACTGTTTTGTTAGGTTTTTTTCTTGTAACTATTGGTCATCATCTAATGGTGATTTCCTACATTTAATTAACTGGAAAAAAAAAATACACAGAGTGCAAAACCTTCCTTCTTCCGTGGAAAGACTTCAGCCTTGGTTTCATGCTCTTGGGATACTTCACACGGACTTAACAATTTTAAGCCCCTGAGCAACTTGCACACAAGATTTTGTGCAATCAATAAGGAAACTGGAAGCTTTTCAATGAGTCAAGACAAAAAGAGAGCTGACCTAAACCCATTAGTAAGATCTAAATATTTTGAGGTATCTTTCTAGGGTAGTGACCTTGTACTGTTATGCATCTGTTATTAATGAATATAACAAGTTGGTATTTTCTTTTAATCTTTTACATATCTAAGATATAAACATTGATACTTTTTTTTTTTTATCTGCTTCCTTATCTGACCACAGTAATTGCAGTTTAGTTTCTAATGAGAAACATTCATTTGACTTTTTCTGCTGGAGAGTCAGGAGGTGATAAAGAAGATCTAAGTAATCATATTTTTGTGGAGATAGGTCCAAACTATTTAAGTAAAAAATACTCCCAATTGCCCCTACCACTAAAACACCATAGTCTTGCTTTTTGGGTTTTTTTCTCTTTTTATTACTTTTAGTAACATTTTACCAAGGACTTAAGACCAGTCTACAAAAAGGTTAAATTCATATTTATGTAGGCATCAGTAAAAACATCCATCATTGCTTTTTAATTTATCAAATTCTTTTGCTTGATTGGACTTCAATCTTTAGCATGGATGGCAAGAAGCAGTAGTTTCTTCAGTGTCACTCTTTATTTAAGATCACTAAGTGCATGCTTTTTCAGTTCTTAATAATCTTCCTGTATAAGGTTAAATGCATATTTCAACATGTTCCTGAGATTTTTTGATAAATCACATAATAAAAATTGTCCCTTCTTCATTTGAGAAAGGACCTTGGTAGTACTTCTATTTTTCAGGTCTTTCTTTTTGAATTAGTGACTTTGTATTATTATATATCTGTTAGCACTATAGAAGTCATATTAGATTCCAAAAGGGAGAGTATGCTGACAGTTCTTGTACCAACAACCTTTCTTAATTTCTCTGTGGTTTCAGGTTTTGCAATGCAGCTGAATATCAATTCTGATTTGGAAAAGTTTCTTAGTAAGTAAATTGGTATGTGTCTATGTTTGGATATCTCTTTATTTTATTGCATGGAGTGAGTGTAAAATCACCACCTACTTCATTCAGTTTGAAAATGATCCTGTTACAGAAGTAAACCAAAATACCAACACCACCACCAAAAAAACACCCAAAACCAAAAAATTAAGTCCCCACAAAAAACCCCAACTCCCTGCAAAAACAAACCAAACAAGAAACTCCAAAATCAAAAACTCAGCAAAAAAACCCCAAACAACCCAAACAAAAACTATCAAATCCAACCCCCCACCCCCCCCCCAAAAAAAAAAAAAAAATAAAACAAAAACCCATACAAATAACAAGAGAAGAATCCTAATCTCATAAATATTTGCCAATTCCTTTTGGGAAACATGAGATTTATCTAAATTTACTTAGAAAAAAAGCACATTTTTCTTGAGATCTGTAGAAAAACTCTCAAATATCTCATTATAAAATCTTAGAATTGTAGCTTCAGCTACTGCTGAGCACCTAAAAATCAATTTCTCTATGGGTATTTGATGTTTAAGTATTTTTGAAATCTCTTTCTTGTCTGCTGAAGCAGACATACTGGCAATGGCATACACCATACAGTAATTTATTTTCTGTATTGGCACACATAGGAAAAGAGCTGTCTCAATTGTAGCAGACTGGCATTCATCTCCTCCCCTTTTGAGCATTAGCCCATGGCTCTTTCCTAAGCTATTCAGTTTTCCCTGTCAAACATTGCTGTGTTCTGCAAAATCATATATCTATGCTATTTTTATCCCTGTGAAGCACATTACGTGCTGAAAGCAACCCCGTGTGACAGTGTGAGGCAAGAGTGCCTGCAGAGGGGTGTTGAATGTGCATAAACACATACTTTGTTTTTCCAATAGCACCTGCCCAAATCCTGTTGCTGACATGTCAAGTGGTGAAAAAACATTTGACAACATAACTCTCCAGTACATCTCTCTTCTTAACTCTCAGTTAAAAAAATTTTTGATTGCTTCAAAAATGTTTCTGGGCCCATACAACAGAAATATTTTTCATGTTTCTTTAAAGCAATCAGCAAGTGTATCTGTTCTTTATGATCTTCTAGCCAATCTATAATTCAAAGGGTAATAAAATTGTTCTGCCTCTGCCATAGGTCAAAAGCAGCTTTCCTGGGGGCAGTCCTTCAGCTTTCTTTAGAGTCTCATTATAAATGTTTCCTGTCTTCTATCTGAGGAGCACATGCAATTCCTAATGAATTCATGAAATGGACAAGGTTTTAACGTAAAAATGGGTACTTCTGACTACTTTTCATACCCCCCCCCCAACATAACAGAACTAGCATTTTACAAGGATAGAGTGTAGTAGCTTCATTTAGAAAAAGCTTAATTTCTTAATTATTTTCTTCTTCTTGTGGTACCTATTTGACCATGTGATTGCTTGCCTACTTTATTTATATGGGGAGTAATGCACAGTGCAGATTTCTGTGCATAACTCTTGGTGCAGCAGGAGTCTATCAGATGCTTTGGAAATATGACTTCAAATTAAAAAAACTGCAAAAATGTGATTGTTTAGGCTGAGGAGGAGAAAAACAATGGTGGGCATGGAAAAAGTATTCAGACACATAAAAGAGGGAGTAATATATTCTCTGTATATGCAGAAAATAAGGAAGAAACACGGGATTTTCATTTGTCATTAGAAGAATCCAATGGTATGTCATAATTAAGGACTGAAACAGGTTGGAATGTGAAGATATATGGTGTATCTGTCTGGCGATGTTTAAGGCTAGACAAGCACCTTCTAGGAATTACATGGGATTAGCTGACCCTGTTTATGTAGACTTGTTGAGCCTGATGAGTTTCTGAGGTCCATTGATTCCATCCTTGCTCTAACAGTTTTCACTAAATTGGATAAACACCTTAAGTTATGCAGCTTAGTCAGATGCCATGAAAAACAAAGGCAATTTTTGAATACTCTCCATATTCCCTAAAATGTTTCAGCTTTTTGCTTTCATATTTGCATTCAGTAATTTTATGTTTAGATTGGTTTCTCCCTGTATCAAATGTTGTTCACATTGCATGTGATCAGAAGTAGCTAATCTTTCAGGGAAGAAGGATGATTAGAAAGATAAGCATTGAATATTCAGTGAAAACTTCTACTCAATCAGTGCCAGCTATCAGACCAAAACTATTCAACAGAGCATTTTATTATTCCATGTACTTTGAGTCAGATAACTGTAATCTCTGCTGATCCTCCTTGGAGGTGGGCTTTGCCTGCATTTACAAAATCTTAGCTTTAGACTGACCTAACCACATGACAGAGGGATCATCTGAAAGCATTTCTGAAGCTATACCTATTGTAAGATTGCTTTCCATTCAGTGAAAGAGATTTGCCAAGAGAAATTACTGTTGTTCCAATATGCCAACCTCAACAACCTCAATAAATTGCTTTCGTATTAGCAACATGTTAGAGATTATGTATCAACTTCGTTCTGGAGTAAGGGTACACAACAGGACCTGACTGGTCTGCTGCTTACTAAAATAAAGTCTCACTCATTCAAATTAAAAACAATAAAATCACAGCACATAGTCATAGCCCAAGAGAATGACTAGGAGCATGACGAAACCTTTGTGTCAGAAGTTCTCAACATAGAATGTAACTGTCTATTAAAGAGAAGATAGGAGGAGGCATGATATTTATATTAAAGATAAGGGATTTTCTTCCCATTGTCCTTTTGAAATACAATTTTCTCAGGTTATGAAGCTGTGAAACAAATATTCAAGCCAATAGCAAAAGGCTAGAAGTCCTTATTTCTCAGTCATGTCTCAGAAAGAGAAATAATAAATACAAATGTAAGGTAGTACAAGGGATGTGAATTTAATCACACTAAAATAATTAACTTAAAACTGTAGCTTTCAATCAATAAAAATGTATTTGATAATGCTGATAAGAAAAAGCTTTTCATTATGTATTAATTAAGAACACTTCTTGTTAAAATGAGAGTAAAAAATCACCCCCAAATCTCCTATGTGCAGACTGCCTTGGGCATTTTTTGAACTTTCACTTGCAAAGGTCTTATAATGCTATGTACACCAGTAATGAAGCACATTTGTTATAACATTATTTAGAAATGTGAACTTAGTGGCTAAATATATGTTACAATTCTGCCAAGAATGCTGGCAACATTAATCATCATTCCTTCTACTTTCCCTATGGAAGAAGAAAAGCATTATGCTGAGGGTTCACAAGAGCCATTTGGGCAAATTCCCATCCTTTTTTTTTTTTTTTTTCAGGGGAAAATTTCGTTTCACTATGAAGATAGATTTTGCCTAGAACTTTTGCTTTAAGTATCATAAAACTATTTTCACCTACAAGACTATATTTGCAAAGATTACAGATTTTTTATTTCAATGAGCCAATCTTTGCCTACAAATTTTAATTCAGGTGTTTAGGTGGATATTTTTCTTTCCTCTGTTGTGAACAATAGTTCCATTAATACCAGAAAAAATCTTTTTTTTTTTTTTTTTTTTTTTTTCCACTTGGAATAGGTGAATAACTTACATTTAAAGTGAACATTTTGGCATGTTGTGATATTCCTTAGGGTATCTGAGGGAGAAAGTAATTCATCTGGGACTTCGGAGCCTGTAGGAATGCTTGCCTCCTAGACAGTGCTTTGCCTTTCAAAAGTAAAAGGCAAAAATCTGCTTTGGGAGTTTTTCTCAATTTCTTCTGTTGACATTCTTCCGATCTGAGAAAACAACTAAGCAAGTTGTAATAAAATGTCCCACTAATGTGTTTAGAGTAGGTTTTAGAACTGTAAATTACTGATTTATCTTAGGAATTTCCCACATCCATTTCACCTCCACCAGCTCATTTTCTCCTTTACTCTGTTCGCTTCTACCCTCATTAAATGGTGATGTCCCTGCTTGGAGAGTCATGCTGTAAACTAGATCACTGAAAAAGCTCTGATTAACAACAACAAAGATAACTACTAAAAAGGAGCTTTAATTCAGTAATAAAAACCCCTCCTTTATGTATATTTTTAGTTATTCTGCACTAACTTTGGGGGGAAAAAATACTTTACCCAACCTATATTATTTCCATAATATATTTTTATATTATTTTTATATTGAGCTGATACTTCTTAAAAATGGGCAGGCTAGAGAGCTGGAATGGCAATAGCACTACTTCTACAAGCTTCTGATCAGCCATGCAAGGAATTCATATAGTATGGAGATTTCCCTGTAAACCATGGATTATTTTTTAAGGCAGAAACCAGGTAGAAGCATGATTCAAAATTTGCTTTTGGATGACTTTTAAAGCTAGAAAAATTGATGTCAGGGAAAACAATAGGAAGCAAACATGCAGAATTATAGTCCTCTTCAGTCTTGTTCTCTGGCTAGCTTCACAGGGATAAAGACCCTGAGAATAGAGTATTGCAACAGACAAGAGAGAACACAGATTTATGACTTTTCTTATTTGAGTGTCCCACAGTTTTCAATACTGCTGCAGATTTATTTTAGGTCTTCTGTGGTACAGTGATGTTTCTTCATGATGGCTTGCCTAACTGCAGAGGTCGACTGCTTTCTGTGGGACTGCATGGCTCAGAAGGTCATGGGTGTTTTGTGCTTGGCTAAATCTTAAATTGCTAATGTCAGTGAGGATGAAGGGAATAGCTGCAGCTGGTATGCCTTCCTTGTATATGTTTTCAGACAGGATCCCTCTATACATTCCATAAATGCTTTCAAAATCGGTTCCCATTAAACAAACCAGCATGTGCTTAGGGATTTCAGTAGCTGGCTAAAAGTAATTTTCTTCCAATCAAGTCAGTTTTTAAAGGGTATGTGCTTCCTCTATTATAAACATGCTGTTATGCTTTGGAAGACAAAGCCCTAGTTTCCCTCTCCCTACTGCTCCCCCCTTCTTAAGTATACTCCCTTGCTCTGGAATGCAAGACTTTTTATTCACATTTTCTTTCATTCCCAAGTTGCCAGAGTTATGCCATATTGGAGGGAACAGTGAAATCAGGCAGCATATCGTAACTTTCACTTAACCATAGCTCAAAGGAGACAGAGTGCAGTATTGTTTTTTGGAACTAGGGAGTGCTCAAAAATATAGTCTGTCTTGCCTCTTGCTACATTAAGTTCATACTGTAAAATTTTTAAAAAGTTACAAGATAATAAGTAGAATGATTAATAAATAATGAAGTGAATAAAAACATTTCTTAATGTATGCTATGTAAAAAGTTACATTTTGGTGAAAATTAAATTACTGTAATTTTTAAAATTAGAATTATTTTTTCCTCAACAAAACAATTTAAATGTTGTAGAATTGCTATTTCTGAAAGTACCTAAGTGAAAAAAAAAATAAAAGATAAGAGAATTAAGGAACTGGGATGCCTATGAGTTACTGCAGCCATAGTGTTTGAAGAAACACCTAAGAAAATTGATCTGATTTTTTTCTTTTTTTTTTTTTTCCCTCATGACCTGGTTTTTATTCTTCACAGACTTCTGATTTGGATGAGAACGATGACACTCTTTGAACACATGTCTGTCTAATTTGGACTGTAGTGCATGCCATAATAAGTCCCAGCAGGAAGATGTAAACACTGCCATAGAGAGTAGTTGAATAGAGGATATGAAGTAACAGTTTATTTATATTCCAGATCATGGTAACTTAAATACTCTTCTTTTCACATTTAGTAGCCCTAATGATACCTCTTGCTAATATTAATGTGGTCCACTGCCAACAGCTGGAGGCCAATGCAACACTTGAGAGTTCAAGGACAAACTACACAGTACAGTGCATTTAGGGACCAAGCTTAATTGCCCATTAAATGGCTATAAAGCAGCATCAGAAAAGTGAAGACTTTTCATCTCTGTGTGTACTGCTTGAGGTTAAATTTCAGTTTGAAAAGGAACGTCTTTTTACTTCAGATCGACTGTACATATAATCCTTCTAACTGAAAATCTAGAGCTCATTCTGATTGGATATGCATACTGGGAAAGATGTTCATACCTATTTCAGATTTATGATCCTATTGTACATTTTTTGCAAGGCAGAATTTTTAAATTTTCACGTATGTCTTTGAGGCTGATTTTGAATTTAGCAGATCAGTTTTATTTTGTTTAGAATAAAAAGTCTAAGCAAGGATCAATGACAAAACCTAAGTTACAAAACAGATATTGACAACTACAACTAAAATTCATAATTCCTCAGGCATATTTTAGGAAAAAAGCAGTCTCCTTTTCTGTTCCATATATTTTACAGAATGCTGTCCTGAATTGTTGAAATTGGTGGAGTTATGAAATAATAGTACTTAACTTCTTTTTCTATCATGCACTTTCAACTGGTGAAGGATTCTTTTCATCCTGTTCTAAAGGACTTCGCTGCTATTAAGTTTAAGAGCCACTAAATCCCTGGGGACAAAGGTAGCTATTCAAGTGCAAGGTCATTAGGAAAACCTGTAGTTTCCCAGTTAGTTGTTATGTCTCCTGTTAGGAAAGATGTCTTCAAAAATGTCTTTTAAGAGCCATGAAATCTTGGGGGCAGCAGTCAAAAACCAAAATTGAGTGTGTTAATACTGATTTAATGGCAGAATGGAATCTCAATTCCAGAGAGAAAAGCAATACGGTAAGAGTACAAAGAATATGTTTTTTTTAAATTCAGAATTAATAATTCAATTACTCAAATTCATTAATTCCTCTGAGAACTCTGTAACAGGTCACAATTCCCTTCTTACCAAATTTGGTTTGGTACACAAGTGGCACTTAACTCCATCCTTAACCACAGTTGCAGAAAATGTCTGATTTCATTGAGCAGTTGATTGCCGATGGTAACAGCTCATTTAGCTCTCAGGAGACATCGAGGCTAAAATAAATACTCATGAACAGTCCTTAGTAAGCAGGCTGTCCTAATTCTCACCTTGCCTGTTACTAGTTTTAAGGGTTACCTTCTTCTTCCTTTTAGTAACCAGATTCCTCTTCCCAAACCCCCTGAGTAAACACTCAGGGAGCTATTGTGCTTTCTCCTTTCTGCAAACTAAATGTCTTTATCTCACTCTACTCTAATGAACTCATCAATACAAGCGACTAACATAAATATTCGCCTTGCTGATAAATACAAAATGGTGAGAGAAAAAAAATACTACAAAAAATTTATTCCAAAGTAAAAGTTGTTTTTTTTTCTTTAGATCTTATGAGTAGAAATAGCAGCAGTCTGAATAAACTGAATATTATTTGACTTTGGAAATTCAGTATCAGATCTTATTTTTACAAATTCTTGATTCTTTTCTGGATCAGTGAGCTCTTTGTCAGAACACATGCTGTTTATACAAACAGATTTATACAGAAAAAGGTTTTCAGGAAGGTTTATAGAACTAATTAATTTAGCAGTTGAGTGAAAATACAGAATTAAAGCCTTGACTTATAGTATATAAAAATCCAAATTGCACACAAATCGCCAAATTTTACTATTAGCCTTTGCCAGTAAATAACACATTAGAAGTTACACAAACATCTCACAACTGGTCAGCTGAAAGCCATATTATACTGTTAATGTAAGAAGCCTAGAAATAGCAAAATATCTGTTACATTTATAATATGATAATGAGATATGAGTTTATTATTTGGAATAAATAGATATGAAAGAAGCTATTGCTCAAGCTTAGTGATTCTCTTTGTGTAACATTCACCTCAGATCTTCAGTATTGACTTAAACTGAACAGACTCCTTTGGGTTGTATCAATCGGACGTGTTTGATCTAACCATCCTTCACTTGTAGGGAATGAGAAGAATCATGATGGACAAGGACCATTTGTTTTGTTTTTAGTCCTGATAACCAAAACTGGATCCAACTAGCAAAATGTTCCTTCTGTTATGTTGTATGAAATCTGGACTGCTCTCTGCATGGCTGTAAGATGGAGTTTATTGGGATTTGCTTGACAACACAGAAAGCAGACATAGTTTCTGTCTTGAAGATCTTACAGATATCTCCAAGATACTGAGAAACAAAGTTCCTCTTCTCCAAAGAAACTTTTTATTGAAAATGACCGCCTACAAAACCCTAGGAGAAAGCAATAAAGTAATAATAGGCCTATATGAAATGGAATCCCATTAATATTCAGTGTTAAACCTATACAGAGAATAATCCTACTACTGCTCATTATTTGTATTTACAGGACTCAGAAAAAAATCAAAATGTGAGAATTCATATGAAACAGTAAGGATAAAGAAACTATTCCAATTCTAAGAATAGCCTTCAGTAAGGCCCTAAGTGGAAAAAGGAAAACAGGTTGATGGAATGAGGGTAACAATGAAGCAAACTTGTGAACAAAAGTAAAATTACATGTAGTTGCAACCTGAACAGGCCTTTAGCAATAAAAAATAAGTTATAAAAGAAAACAAGACCATGTTGCAAGTTAATCAAGAAGAGAGTGTTAAATATGAATATAACTCAAGCTGTAGGTGCCTCAGTGAGTGGAGGTGATGAATGTAGCAGTGGGAATGGTTTTGGTGAATGGTCACTAACAGTCACAGCCAATGTAATAGACAACATGGTTTGAGAACCTCTTCTGACTTTATTATTAGGATGCTCCTGAATAACTGTGTCCATTAAAGGATCTACAGCCAGCTTGTCCCTTGAAAGTCCACACTGTATCCTTGTTTACAGCGCGCACCTGTGGTGTGTCCATGTGAAACTCAGCTGAGCTGACCTCCAGTGTTGGCTATACAGTGCTCCCAGCACTCACACTATCAACTGCTATCCACCATATCAGCATTTGACTCCGGCACTGTCCTGTTTCCGAGGACTTGTCTGCCTCGACCTGTCAGTTTTTGCACTAACATTCTGCCTGGAGATGTACTAATGAGCTATTACAGACACCCTAAATTAGACACTGATAAAGAACACATGCTGAGTTTGTCAGAAAATTTATCTTTTTGGATGCTCTTGAAGGACAGAATCAATTTTTCTACTGTAAAACTACCAGTATGGACTGTCCAAAGCTACAATAATTTCCTTTCTTCACAAAGATATCTTTATATCATTACGCGTGATGTGCCATACACATTTAGAATTAAAATATTCCACAAATCAAGTAGAGGAAAATTGAACAAAAGCAATTATGACAAACTTTACTTTCTTCTGACTTCCTCCCAGTTATCATGAATATAGTTGTATCATCAAGGGTCCAGTCAGCTGTGTCCAGCTGTTTTTTCAGGGCACATCATTAGAAAATTCATTACATAAATAAAAAAATGTATCTGTTTTCTTCCACGTTTTAAAGAGTTTTGTACATGAAAATAGATTAAAAATATGAGTAAATGTTAAAGAACTTTCTTTTCATGTGTTATGAAACATAAACATGAGTGCTATGCTACTTAAATAAATGTACTTAATATATTTAGTTAAAGTAAACACAAAACTATTTTTTTTTTAAATTGGTGTATTCCTAGTCTCCTGCAAAAAACAGTTTCCTTGTTCTGATCTCTCCTCTGCATTCACACAGACCTATCAGGCATCTCCCTGAAAGTATTTTTGGCCAGATAAAAGAGTTTTACAGCTCTGGGGAAAATAACCTCACTATTGCTCTTAACTATCCCCTTGATACTTTCATAAAAATGTTAGACCAAACAGAATCTCTCCAGGAAATTCCTAAACTCTAACCTTTTGGGGTCAGAGAATGCAGCAGACAGTTTGTTGTCTTGAACAGTGACCTCAGTGCAATTCTACTCCAAACAAACTTTTAGATGCTATCTATGTATTATCTCAGGGGAATTCAGTGCTAGCCCTTAGAGATCAACAGTAGCACTTTTTGCACCACTTTCTTCACTTTCTACAGAGAATGACGAAATGACTCTCAAATCTATTAAGTTCCAAGTTGTAATTATTGGTTCTCTGGGAATAGCCCAAGTTAGGCAAAAATTCTATATTGAAAATTATTTCTGAGAAGATGGGATGTGCAATATTTCAGTCATTATGATATGAATAATTCTCAGGTCAGAGCCACTTTTATGCATATTTGGGATCTGATAGGACTGAATTAGATTTTCTGGGACACCAAGACTATTTCTATTGTAATATAATGTACATTGTATAACCTCTTTCACAAATGAAGGAAGTTACATCTTAAAAGTGTTTTTTAAAGTCATTTACTTTCATATAAGCCATTAGCAGATAGAACTTATCTCAGGATTCTTAGATGAAACACAAATTAGAAAGCCTCACAGAAATAACTTAGCTCCTTCGTGGAAATAAACTTGAACAGAAAAACACATGCTTTGACATCAAAACTTGCATATTACTTACTTTTCTATTAACATAAAATTTTAATTTTAAAAAGTTTTTCCCATATATTTAATCATTCTTAGTTAAGAAAAAAAAAACCTTGAAAAAATTATATAGAGAGGAAATTATTCAGTGGGTTTGTCCAATGCGCTAAAGCCATCAAACTAATAAATATTGTTTGGATAAATTCATATAATACAATAATCATATGGTTCCATTACTCTTTTTTGTATAATTGACTTTTCAGTCAACAAAAACCATTGTTTTATGGAGACGCCTGTGAATTTTTGGGGCTTCTCAGGTCATGCTGCATTCCAAACTTGGATCAATCTTTTTTGGAAAAATTTTTCAGTGGCATTTCTTGCTATTTTACCCACTACTTTCTCCCAGAAGGCCAAAACTCAAAGATCTCTGTATTGGTCCAGCTGTAAAAGCACATTTGTCAGTTTAAATTAGATAGACAGCTTCCTATAGTCAAGGGGCAGACTAATGCCATTAACCTTCAAGCTTTACAAGAACTTTTTGGTGTTCAGTTTTTAAATGCAATGCAAAGCAAATGCATGTGAAAATGATAAATGCTATGAGGAGTCAACAAGCTACACGGTATTATTTTGTTTCATATTATTTGGGTTTTAGGTTTCTGTAATACTTTAAGTGCTGATATAAAAGTATAAAAGTATTGATTTACCAAGTAGGAGATTTTTAACGAGAAATATGCTCTTTGTGGTTTCCTGTAATCTTATAAAGCACAGATTAGATGGGAACAGTATTCAATTGGACAAAAGAGAGCTCTCTTGAATCTTTAAACCTTGCAGTGTTCATTTGCAATAGTAGGAAACATTTCTCTGTCTTTGTGGCATTCTTACTTTGGTATACATATAGAGAGAAGTGGGAATAAAAACACCATTTTCACGTCTCCAGATTATGTGTGCCTGAAACATCCCAAACAAGGTAAGAACAGATTGAATGATCTGGGTAGCAAGGACACTTTTAATACAGTAAATACAGCTGCACATTACTAGATAAGATTATTATGCTTTCCTATGTCTTCAATACTTGAATAAAGTTGCAGATCCTTTCTGTCTGTCATTATAGACCTGTACATCCTCATTAACAGATAGTGTATTAAACAACAAGAAGTTTATCACTGTTAGGTATAGCATTGCTCACATGAAAAAGGTGGTTTGTTTTTTTAAAAGAGATACATGTGTGAGATAATGCTGAGTGGAGATAAAAATCTACAAATTACCTTCTTGGTAAAAAACACCTTGTTTGGCAGCAAAGAAAGAAACATAAGCATAGGTAAATTTAATAAAATTGAAGTTTAGATATGATGTTATCATGCAAAAAAAAAAATAGAGTAGAATACAGAGGTTAAATAACCCGCCTCTTCTCTAAAACAATAACAACCTTTTGAAGCTTCAAAAAACATAAGTTGCTTATATACATTCTTCTTTTTTGCATTTCACTTTGCACTTAAGTTGGATGTAATAAACAATGAAAACAATGAGCTCAGCTTTAAAAGAATCTGGTGCAATTCTATGAAGTTCAAAGAACACAACCCCCATTCTCACTGGCTCCTGTGGTGTCTAAGGATATTCAGTCATTTGAGTAAGACATAATGAAAGAAGTGAGGCAGACAGCTTAATGCAGAATGTCAGAAAAATTGTCCTCTGGAAAGAACACCCAGATGCGTCAATGGATATAATAAACTTTCCGTTTTATGAATCAGATATAGTTCAGTTCTGTGGTGTGTCCTTCATTGCTCAAACCTACCTTTTGAAAAGGCATCTCTGATGGAGGAATTCAGATTCAATAGAGTTGTCAAAATTCTTTAGGTAAAAGACTTAAGACACTTAAGACTATTCCCATGCTATTATTGAAGTATTATTGATAGCACTCTATTTGTCAGATTAATCCACTGTTGCCAACAGCAAAGCTATGCTTGACTGGAGATTAATAGTTATCAGCAGAAAGTAAGTGAGTGTTTATTGAAAAATATTAGTAGAGAAAGAAGAGAAAAAAATACAGCCACATAAATTCTGCTCCATGCTAAAGACTGCATAAATCAAAATACCATGATCAAAAAAATATTTTGCAAGCTTTTAAGAAACACGTAATATAAAGTACCAAATATTTCCAAGTTAAAAAGATTTTAAGAGTAAGAAACTGATGTTCTCATCTTTTTACCTTAAGATTGCTGTCTGTAAAATTTTCTTTCTTTCCACTCTAAAACTTCTCACTGATGAGCTCATCTCTTTTGTAGAATAAACTTAAGAGATCCATAACGATTTGGTAAAGCATTATTACTAGAGCCTAAAGAGACAGTTTAAATCTATCAAGAATCATGTATTCTCACTTATTTCCACGATGCAATGTAAATGCAGTTTCTATCTGTGATTTCTGCCCATATTCTGTAGGGGTACATGTGACTACAAAACTGTGATAACAGTTTTGTACTGTGCACTGCTGTAGCTTCTGCACTTCCATTATAGGGAGTAGACTTTCTTGTCAAAAGTAGTCAGGCTAGTGGAAATAGAGAAAGAAATCTTTTCCACAGACAACAGAACAAGGGATCAAGTCTTAGTAGAAAGGATTTTATTATCTTACTGCCTCTAGCTAAAGACCTTCACTACTAGGCTAGAAGGCCCGCTTGCCTTAGTGGCATTCTGTGATCTAGTTAACAACTTTTCTTTTTCCCTCCCCTAACAGAATAGGTAAAACACGTGTGGAGAAACTGTACTTATCTTTTCATAGGCTTTATGTTGGTCATTAGGACGGAGATTGAAAGGCTAAAGGAACTTTGTTTTAATTTTCTCAGTCAGTAATGTATTGAACCTGGTTCTTTGTTATCTTAAGAGAGTGCTTTAACCAGTAAGGTACCGTATAAAGCAAAAGTGAGAGGCCATCATTATCACCACTTTTACACAGGTTTTGAAACAAAGGATACAGGCAGCTATCTGAAGGTAGAATTTGGACTGTAAAGTTGGAATGGGAGGCATCTTCTACAGCAATGAGAAGAATATCTAAAGGTAGGGTAAGGGTTTAAATTAAACCACATTCTCATTTTCAGGATTAGTTGGGCCAGCAAAAAGTGCTTCTCTGCTCAAAGTGTGGCTGAACACTGTGTAGAAACTGGGGGCAATGAAGTGAGCTAAGCACAAAGCTGCTCAGCACTGCAGCATCAAGTGTGTTTGTGTTTGCCTGGTTTTGTTAATCTGGCCTTAAATTCCATTTTAGATATTATACAGGAAAACTAGTAGCACCAGAGACTGAATGTGTATCTGCTGAGTCACACATCCTTGCCAAAACCACAAGACAGACGTTTCTAATGAGGAGCTACAACAGACATGAGTCACTGTGATTGTGGTTCTGCAAAGTAACATTTTAGATTCTCATTAAAAAATTGTCACTTTGTACTTATGTTAATTCGTACTTTTCAATAATGTTTTAAATTTGGTTTATAGTCTTTTCCTTAATTTTGTTTGTTTCAGAGAAACTTCTAGAAAAGTTCTATTCTAAGTAAAATATATTTCTTATAAATTGTATATAGTATGTCCAAAAATAAACAAAGCAATTTCTTACACTTCTTACCTTAACATTTAAGCTTCATTATTATGATATTTCAAAAACATTACCATATTGCATAAAGCAAGTAGCCTTTTGCAAGAATACTATTTTAAAAATGTTTATAAAGTAGATGTTGAATACTCACAGCATACTAAAGTTTGGCTAGATGTAATGATTTCTAAAGTCTACATCTCACAAGTTGGACAAGAAGCTATCAGTGACCCAATATTATAATGTTTTGTTGCTCATTTACTGATGCTGACAGCTATGCTCTACAGTTTGTAATTTTCCTTCCCATTCTGAAGATTGCACAAAACTCTTGGAGAAATTTCCTAGGTTCTCATTTATTAGCACCATATAAATACCACTAAACTAAGAAAACAGAGATGATTTTTTGATCAGTTAAATATTTGGACAGCTCAGCTGAACACTAAAAGTGTGCGTCTACCAAGTCAGTTCACAGTGGTATCTGAAATAATGAAAGGGTAAAAGGCATTATCTTACACCCCACAGTGTGGCAACTGTTGGGAAATGGGTGTTTTTATAAGTAAAGATAGCTGACCACTAGGCACTTTTAGCACAGTAGAAACACAGCTGGGTTTAGTCCATACTGAAAATATATTCTGAGTTAATTGAGTTTGCTTGTAAGCAAACATCCTTAATTCTCTTGCTAACCAAAACAGGAATTTTTGTCTGTTACATATTATCAGTAATCTTTAATGGAATGTCTTTACTATGTAATCTAAAAGAGGTGCCAGAGAAACCTGTCTTTTTGCCCTTTTATTTATACCTAATTGCTCTAGAATCATTGCTGACTAATACTAAAAACTGTGGTAGGTCAAACTGATACAAAGCTATACTAGTACCTCTTTAAAAACACTTCAGAGATTACCCTCAAAAGCCTCATAATTTCTTCTAGTAAAGACCACATTGAATCTCAGAACAAAATGAAACATGGACAATAAGTTTAGTGAAATTTAAAAATCCAAGAATTTGCTACTCAAATGATGTTTCAGGCTATAGATAAATATCTGGTTTTCACAAAGGAAATAAAAAAAAAATACTTAATCAGTTTCTATATAGTTAGAAGTTATCTCCAGTAAAAATCTATTTTTTTGTTTCAGAATTATTTTTCAGCCTCAGTCTGAACAGGGCTCTGAGGTATAATGCCATCTGTAGAAATAAAATGTACTTTCTGTACTTAAAATTATTTTGCTATCCAGTGAAAAAGGGCATTTCAGAAGTGACCTAATATGCATAATAGAAACAAAAATGCTTCCATACTATAGAAATGAGTTTCTGGAAGTTGTTCTCTGTGTTCAGCATCCTTTCCTTTCTTTCCTTTTGTTCACTCTTCTCCAATGTTCATATCATTTGACTATGAAAGAGGTTATTTTTCTACTAAAGTTTTATTTAGATAATGTCATGCTTCTACATTATACTAAAAATGAAAACAAAGCGGACTCCTGCTAATTGAATCCTAACATGTCCCAGAATACCACAAAGGCCAGAACTGCACAGAAATGACTGAGAAGTTTAAACCCCACATTCCAAGTGTCCTCTTTGTTTTTTTCTTTAGCAGGGTACAAGCAAGCAATGCAGTTTACAATTCTTTATATTATCTACTATACTCAGTGCATGCCATAGTTATGTGAACTGTGGTAAGAGAAAAGTAAGCAATCAGTAGCATGCTTCAAGCTGAATTCAAGCTTTGCCAAAAATAATGTTCATACTTTCAGCATATTTTGGCTGTACACCAAATATGAAACAATTTGTACTGGACCGTTATTTGTTGAATTGATTGTGTGATTCATTTACAGATCTATTTTCTTGAAATGTAAATTTGTGTATTTTCTTTTCATGTAATATGTCCTATAAGAATACCAAAATATAAAATTTCAACCCTTGGTGCTCTGTTCTGAACTCATGAGTTTCTTACAGGAAAAATTCTACATTGGAGAAAGTAATCTATTTCCTGTAGGAGTCTAACTCTGTAAAGCTGGATTCTGTTGATCATAAAACTCAATGGAAGCCTTTGCATGCAAGATGACTCACATGCATTCATAAATTTCTAATTCCAAAAGCCATTGTTTCACTGAGATTGTATATATCATTAACACTACATATACGCATATAAAGCATTAATTATTAATTTCATAAGGTGTATGTCATATAAAGTATAGAGAATTTAGTATAGAGTTTATGGTATACAGAACATAGGAGATGGACCATCTAGTAAGTATAAATATTATATTGGTTGGTCCATACCACTTGACAGTAATAGTTCTTAAATGAAGTTTCTGTAAATAAACTTGATTCAAGGTCTTAGATAAACAAGACATGAATGGTGCTTTGAGGGTCAACAGATGAGAGAAAATGGAGACTTCATGTTCAGAAAAAATCTTTGATATTGGTATGGGTTCCAACCAGTTAATACCAGACTGAATTCCAACCATAACTGATATTTTGTGAGATCCATATCTTTTATATTAAGTTAAAGTCCAGAAGTATTTAACACATGTTGTAGCTCACATATGGTGTTCAAGCAAAGAGATCAAAAATTATACTATTAGGCAACAGGGAAGTCATGAAAGCAAAACAATTGCCAAAAACAATTTAAGAAAAAAAAGTTACAGTCAGAAATCTGGTAGGAAAAGTGTTCTTTCCTGGATACATAATAGATTCTATCAAAGAGAATGAGAACCATAGCCATCTAAAACTTCTTCATCCTTCATTTCTGAAGGATGGTTGTTTTTTTCCTGAGTGACTAGACTGCTCTACTGCTGTGTGAATTCTCTCACAGTTTGAAGAAACAGTAAACAATCTTGCAGCCATAGGTCAGCCTGGTGAGCTAAGTTAATCACAATAAAGCTTACTGTTGCATACATTCAAAACAACATTTTGAATCTTCTGAGTTGGTGCAGCATCTGATATAAATAACAAGATTTAAAAGTGACTGGACAAATAAGTATAGTATCTACCAATCTATTTTTAAAAACAAAGAGACACTTCTGCCCCTCCACTCTAGCCTTGTTTCTTATTTTGCTGTTCAAAATACCTCTAGGTGATTTTCCCCTGATCGCCTTTCAGGAGGGGTCACAGATGTCTCATTTTCCTTTTCTTTTATCAGCTTATGTACTCATTTTTCTCTTCTCTCAGTTTCTGACTTAGCTGCCTCCTGGAATTAATGATGTAGCAGGTACCTTTGCTTTGGCCTTGGTTCCTGGGTGCTGCCCTAGAGTTATGAAGAGAAACTTGCAATACCACTATCCCTGCCTTTGCTCCACTGTGAAGTAAATTGCATAAGTGTTTCATTTTTGGTACAGTTCCATGCATTTGATCAATCCATCCCTCCCCCAGAGCATTCTCTGCTATTGCAGCTAAATGCAGAGAAAGGAGTAATATCTTCCAATGCCTATGCAGTCCTAGATTATTTCTTTTGTCTTTTAGTTTGAGGCAAACTACCCAGGCTGTGCAGTCTGATGAAAATTTGTGTAGGTTGGTAATTTTCAGGTTCATTTATGGTTTTAGAGGCAAAGTTCTACTCCTAGTTGTGCCTCTTGCTGTTGTGTTGCCTTGAGAAAGCCATCATTGCCATGGACTTGTGTTTTGCTAGCTGTAGGGTTGGCATCTGCCAGTGAGTTCATTTGAGCTGTGTGGATGGACAGTCATGGAGAAGAGCTTGACATTAATAATGGAGTCAAGCAAAGCCTAACAAATGGTTTTGCCAGAATCACAAGACACTACTTTCAGAGTACAAACTAATAACTGGCAACGTGCAGCCATGGGAGGAAGTGCTCAGTCCGTGCTAGGAATAGTCTTACAGCCATCATATATTTTTGTTGGAAGCATTATTTTGAATTTTACTGGAAACTTTACCTGAAGAGATATTAAGAAAAGTAGGAATATGAAATCCCACTGACTCAGTATGACCTCTGCTGGCCAGAGTCCTGCGTTAGCAGAAAGCAAATGAGCAACTCCAATATAACCTTCGAAAGACGTGTTAACCTGGCCATCTATCTTTGAGTAAGGGTCATTTCATACTACAAAAATTTGTATTAAATTTCACACCTTTGCTGAAAATTTCTGGTACTTTCTTTATAATACAAGAAAATTGTTAGTAAAATAGAAAGAAAACTCTAATCTGAAAAAAAACCAAACTAATTTCTACTTATAGCAAAGAAAATTTCTTTGACATCTTCAATTGGTAATGAAATGGTCCAAATTAATCAAAGCTTATGGATTTTCAATCCTCCTACTCTTTCCTCCACTTAAGACTAATTGGTAAAAGATAAATAAGCAAAACAGTAAAATAACTAGAGTGAGGTCAGTAGCTTCCAACTCATTATGAGTTTTATTAATTACTGAAAGATAAAATGTTATTTGTGGCCTAGATTCATGGAAAGGGTACACAAAGAACACAGATGACCTATTTGTGCATTTAAACTTCTTTTGGTTGAATTTTTCACCAAAATTTCAGTCTCAGGTTCTAACCCTGAGGGTGCTTAAAATCACTGACTATTATTTAAGCTTCTGTGAGTGAAGAGTTATGTAGTGAGAAATTAGGGCTTTGCGATACTTAGAAATGGCCAAAATTTAATTGAGAAAACCATAGCTTAGGAGGTGGGAAAAGATATAAGTAAACAGGTACTTGTATTTAATCTCCAGAGAAGGCCTTTTTTTGGCTAATAAGCAGTTGTAAAAGCTGTTTGTGAGTATTTTTTTTACTTCAGTGTTAAGTCTCTGATGTGCAACTCATTGAGCATTAAGCACAACCTCCCTTTGAAGTGAGAACAGCTCAGGCCCACCTAACTGCAGGACTCTAGACTCTCTTCTAAACTGGCACCTAAACTATGGACAGGATAAGAGAGAGATGTCTTCTAAGCTTTGCATCTGTGAATGTGTATGCCTTGCAGACTTATTAAGAGTTTGCATGTCAGAAGCAACATTATAGGGCTGGGAATAGCTCAGCACCTGAGTTAACTAGTCTGGATTTTTTTGTAAAGTATGGGACTGAGAAGAATATTCTCATTCAGGTCTGAGTCTACATCTGGGAAAAATCACTTTCAGGATGCAAGTGGCCTCAACCATCACCAGAGTGGTCTCTGGTGTTGCCATTCTTCCTTGTGTGGTCCCCTACCCAGTGAAGGTGCTGTAATAGTCCTGTTAGGGTATCTCCAAGAGCATGGGATGTCGTGACTCTGATGTACGCCTCAGCTAGCTTCATATAGGTAACAAAACACAAACCACCAGCAACTCAAGCTTTAGGACATGCAAGAAACCAGCAAACTAAGGCTTTGGGAAAGTGTACATGTTTCTAGAGGACACAAAGTATTTCGAGGATTCTGAAATAATCATACACACAGCTGCTTTTCCTGAGGTGAAAAAAAGCCTTTATTGCAGGGTTTTAGACCCCTTTTTATATGCAGTTACAACCAAGTCACCCTGATTGGTAGAAGGAACAACACCTCTCTCATCCCATTGGTGGGATAAGAGAGAAAACACTCTCAGAACATCTGTGTCTTGTTTTGGGAAAGTAATTCCTTATTTACACAAATAATCCTTGAGCGAGAAAGGGTTCCCAAGACTTTCCCTTGGGAACAGTTGGTCCCTGAGAGTCGAAATTCTCTCAGGTTCAGAAATCATGTCCACATGTACACTGACTGCTGCCATAAGATAAAGCATATGCTGCTCTCTATTTACTATTATTGATAGTCACAGTAGCTAGAGATGATAGGGTATATCTTCCCAACTTCATTCAATTATCTGCCTACAGTTGTTCACTTAATTCTGCATCATTAAGTAATATTGGATGTGTAACAGATTCTAAAACAGCTGGTTATTTTGACATTAAAGGAAGAAATGCTTAAATTTTTCCAGATCCAGACCTAGCTCCACAGCTGTGTTGCTCATACACTCAGTGTGTACTGTCAAATATTCCAAGGCATTTGTAAGTCCAAACTATGTGTTTTTAGTAATGAGATCCATTTAATCAATTTCAAGACCTAAAAAACCCCAGTCACTAACTAGTGCCTGGTTAGAAGAGTCACATTGAACTAGTCAAAAATTTTTATTTAAATTTAATTCTGTATTATCTACTTGAAAAAAAAAAAAATAAAAAAAATTGAGAACTTAGGATTTTGATAAATTACAATTAATGTATTTTACCAGCAAAAGAATTCAACAATTTGTATACAGAAATGAAAATATGAGCATACATCTGACTGATGCTTGGGTAATTGGGTTAAAGGTTTGAAGTGGGGTTTTAAAGAATGTGAGAGATAATCTTTCCATTTAAATTGATCTTGGAACATACAGACATTGTTGCCATGTTATCCAGCAATTTGGTTCTTGGTAGTAGCAATTTTCAGTTGCTACTAAAATTAGTTATGTTTCCAATTATTGCACCTCAACTACATGCCCACATAACTGTGTTGGTTGATGTAACATGAATTATAGCCCTCATAAAAATAATTACTCTTTTATAGCATTATATCAAATTTAACCTTTTTGCTGTTTGACAAAGAATGTTATCAACACAATCATTTTACCCAAGGGGACGTGATAGTCTGGTACTTAAAAAACCGAAGGTGCAACAGATCACTGCACCCACAGGAGAACAGGATGTCATAATGTCAGGTTAGGAAACAAGAGTTGTTTGGCTTGACTGCTTAGGAAATCTTGTCCTGTCTCACCACTCTTTGTGACAGAGACGTGTATATCAGGTGTAATTAAATGTTCACATATGATGAATTGCCTAATTCAACAAAACATTGTAGAAAATGCCTGTGTTGAACACACTGCAATATACTTTACTATCTTTGTTCAAAATTCCCGGGCAAATAGAAGACAAAACATTTAACCTAATGTACATATTTAAAAGTTCATACTGCATTGGAGAATGAAAAGTCCAAATAATCTCTGTTGGTCCAAGAATTGCAATGATCTTTTAACTTTATTATAACTATATCATATTATAGTTTCCTATAACTAAGAAGAAAGGCCAAACATCATTAATGCATTTAATTATTTAATAATATGATCAAATCACATTTGTAATCCAGTCATTGCAGTGATATTTTACACTCTCTTGTTAGTAGGATTCCAGTGGTATAATTTCGTCTGTAACACTCGAGTGCTTTCCTAAGAGCCCATCATCTCCTGTTAGGACCCCATCCATTAAAAGCAAATTTGCCTCCATTAATACCCTCTCACTGTTGTACACACTACCTAAAAAGCCAGGAGTGACTATGAAATCTTGGACTACATTTTCATTTCACTCCTTAACGCATGTTATGATAAGGCTGCTATATAAATCACTGCCTTGATTGTCTCTGTGATGCAAGGCCACCACATTTTTATGAATAACATATAAGTAAGCACAGCGAAAGGTGCTTTAAAAATATATTATCATTTAATTTCATTTGGGGAACTGTCTGTAATACAGATTCTATCTGAACTACTGACCTTCTCCCATAACAATGAGTGCAATGTTTCATGTCAGTGTTACAAGAAGTTTGAATTCCTTCTAATAACAACAGCTCTGACTTTTCTCTGCAAACATATTTCAGAATTTGAACTTCATGTTCCTACTTGAAAACATAAGTAATGTGAACAAATATCTTCTGAATCTATGGGGACTTGGATTTATGATAAAAGAAAACCAGGCACTAGAAGCAAAATGTGCTCCACACATAAAAAGGGAGCAGTCAACTAAACCAGTGCAGTGATGGAAAACAGAGCGGCCTTTGATGGATCTGTAAGTAGGTATTTCTTCATCATGAGAAAAGGAAGCATTCTGAAGTTGAAAAAGCTCTAGCCCTAAAATTTGTTTCAGCTCAATACACATCAGGAATGTAGTATACTAATAAACTGTTAAAAGAGATGGAGAAATGAAGGGAAAAACAAAGTCTAAGTTTACTTCCAAAGATTATGGCTGAATTTTGTTTAAACTGACATACTTCTCATCCTGATAGTGCCCAAAATTTTCATATTTTACTGAGATTCCTTAAAGCATTATGCAGATTATCATTAATTTAACTTAAATACCATGGGATTTTAATATTTTAAATCAATTTTTTTTATCCTTATGATATCTTTATTCTTATGATTTATTTCCGCAGAAGAATATCTAGATTATCAGAATTACTTAGGTATCTAAATCCTATCTAGTCACATAATTAGTGTTTTGAGAATGTGCCTAAAAATCTTACCTTCTTATTGGGAACATAGGTTTTAAATTTTTTCTGTATGTGTTCCACTGAATCCTATTTATTTCCATTTTCTACTTAGAGACTGCTTTTGATAAACTTTGCATAACTAACACAGATGTTTAATATCTCCAGTAATTTGATGACATAATTTCTTGGACCTCTAGATCTCATTATAGTATGTGCTTTTTAGATAATGATTGTATATTGTACTAACCATAATTTTTAAATTTAACTTTGTGGGAAAAGAACAATTTATCTGAGTGAGAAGCGGTATCTGAAGTAACAAATTTAAATACAGACTGAAGTTGCATGATTTATGAAACTTTCAGTATTCCTATCTGTATTATTACTCCCTAGATTTTTCTTGTTGTTTATGAGAGATTAGCCAAAATTTCAGTAATGTAGAAAAAAACCCAGCTAGGTCAAACTCTACTCTCAATTATATCAAAGCCATCCAAATTTCACTTAATCAAATCACAAGTTTAAAAAAGGGAAAGCAGAATCTAAATTATTACTTCTAGATAAGAAACTTACTGAAAGATATTCTCTTAAATTTTAGTGCTGAAAATATGAGCTCTTCTTATTCTAAGAAAATATCACTGTTTCTTAGAAACATTATCTGGCCTGGTTTAACATCACTACATCATTCAGCTAAAACACATTCTGTAATGGGGGGAACTCCAAAATGTTTTGTTACTGCTTCAAACCCAACTGTTGTGTTGAGAGGGGAAGACTGCACAGTATTTCAGTGATTCCTCTTGAGTATGCATATTACATATTCAGTATACATATATTCAGTATATATATTTTTCTGCTCTCCAGCACTGAGAATGTTCTTGGAGGAAATCAAGCAGCTTCTGCTATTTTAGATCATGTACATGGTGATGAACAAAGCAAATATAATATTTCATAGGGTAAAATATTTCATATTTCATTTTTACTACTGTAGATGAAAACTCTAACTTATCAACCTGATAGACAAATAGTTAAGTCAACCAACAGATTTTCTTAATATTAATGAACATTTTATCAGACTCTGAATCTGGACAAAATGCATCCGAATTATTACTTTCCTGAAAGCAAAATGTGTATTTTTGATACTGTGACTGTTAGCATGAAAAATCTGTGAGTTTCATATTAATTATGTGATGTGTATCCCACATAATTATGGAGGCTAGCTTTGGAGCAAGCTGCAGGCCCCATGGCCTGCCAGCCCTGCCTGAGAAGCTAGCCTGGGAAATTCATGGGAGGATTCAAAACAATCCTCAAAGACACAAAACAGCCTGCAGGTGCTGTTTTCTGATTCCCGTGTTTTCCTTGCAGGAGAAGGTCAGGGGGTGGTGAACCCCACTGACCAATGATGGTAATGTAGTACTTTACTAACCAATAAGAGTTTCCTTTCTGTACTTTCGACGAACTAGTCTATATAACATGGCTGTAGCAATAAACTAGAGATTCTCTCCTCTTCTGACTCCCTTGAGAGTCCGTGTCGTTCTTCCCGCCGTTCCTAATTAGAACGACACATAATTATCCACTGGCCTGTTTAGAAACCTCAGTCTGTTTAAAGAGCTGATTTATCATCTCTCTCATGTTATTTACAAAGAGTTGTCCACTTCATACTCGACATGATACCTATACGAATATAAAATAAAACGTGAGGCTCAGTAAACAAATTTGCTGAATAGATTTGATACATGTAGAAAAATGACTTGACTGAATGCTGTTATTATTGAAGACTGACAAGTTCTTTTATCACTTACCCTTGAAAACATCAACCTGAACAAGCAGGATATTTTTGCGGGTATTGAAATTTATCAAGACATTCTAATTACTTCCTGTATCTACTAATTTTTGCTCTCAGAACATTTTATGTCTGAGTGCATTGCCTTTTGGCTTTTATTCAGAAGGTAGAAGTAATCCAGAAGTTTATTTTTAAAATTTGACAGTTTGTCTCCTTATGACCCACACAAGGACTGCATTTGGCAAAATGATCTGAAGAATTAGCTTTCTCTAGATAAACAAGTCATCTGCCACCTAAGAGAATCCTTCTGGGAAGACTGATTTTCATTAAGCAAAAGTTAGAATAATTTTATTATAACTAGTACAACATAATGACCCAGTCCAAGGCATTACTTAAACAGAAGTAAGTGCACACTTCTTTTTCTCTATCTTAGAGTATGTGATCTCATGCTAAAGACAACTTTCAAAATTGAAATAAAATCTTAATTTACATAGAATGACAAATAAGTATTTTTGTGTGCAGTAGAAACTGTGTACTCCAAATTTTTGATAAAGTATTTCTTTAAAAGACAAACATAGCAATATTTTGTTTTACAAAAACAAACCCCAGAATTTTTCTGGAATCATGTGCTTAAAGTTATTGCTTAAATTTAACTATTAACTGTACTGATAAATCTTGAACATTCTGCTAGAACTACTTTGTTATTTATGTACAAAATATGTGACACCAAAATATGTGAAGAGCATGAGAAAAAGCTAAATGGCAGTGCCATAGATTTTACACTGTTCATAACTTTAGTTTCACTAAATAATAAGACAACATCCAAATTTCCCTAAATTATGAATCTTCTATGACACATCTATCAGAAAACTTAGATATGACGAATAATTTCCTATGTGTTAGGCATTCCTAGATGACAGTGGTGCATTTAATCTGAGAGGCAAGTATTCTTTCATATGAAAAACTATTTATGAACTTAATTCCATACCTAATTAATCTCTGAAAATAATACTTCACATAAAACTTATTCTTAGACTGAAGACTGTAGCAATTTTAAAGTGTCAAGGAAACTTTAGACTAAATTTTACATTTTGTGATATTTTTAACATAGTATAGTTAATTTTAATGGTGTCAGTATTGTAAAATAGTGTTTATTTTATTTTAATGCAAGATACTTATCATTTCTGGAAAAGAAAGACAGGATTGCTTAATCCATATAGCAATAATACCCAAATTCAGACAATTCAACTCTTCTAAAAATTTCAAGACTGAACCATAAAGTCTTGAAAGTAATGAATATGTTTTTATTCTGCCTCATGAAAAGAGTGGATTGGACAAGATGGTGGTCTGAAAAATCATCTTTCTATAGAAACAAGATGCCTGCTACTGCTGGAAAAACAGATTAGCTTTAAGTAAAAATTAGAATATTTCTAGCATAATGTAATATCTCAGTTTAAGGTGGCTGTTGAAACAGAAGCAAGTACACAGTTCTTTTTTTGGTTTTTGATACAATATAAAAACATGAATTTGTATAAACATATACCTTTGAAAATTCATGACAAAGTGTGTTTTGCTTTTTTTATCTAACAGCCCAATTCAATTTGTATTTTAACTTCTACTACTATCCAATGGAGATTGAGAACCTGATTGTAGATTTGTAATCCATCATTGAAAATTCTTAAAGTTACAGTATTTTGGGGATAGTTTGGAGATGTTTTGATAGCTGTACATTTTGAAAGGCTTAGTGACACCATTGCTGGCAGTTCTTGCCAGGCATTCAGTGGGAAATTGGCATTTACTTTTTTTCCCAAGGCTGTATATATGTCTGTTTACATTACTCTTATCTCAGGAAATAGGCTGGAGTGTTTTTCTGTACTGTAGTTCATGGTTCTAACTGAGATCAGTTGAAGTTATAAAAATTAAGGACTACAATATTTTTTTGCTCATTTTATTGTGACATCAGTTTGGGGTTTTTTTTGCTTCTTACCAATTTTCATATTACCTACTACATGTTGCTTTTCTGCAAGACATATAATGAATTTAGGATTGGTATTGCTAAGCATGATACGACGGGTATCTACTTGTAAATTATTAGTCAAATATCAAAATGTGCCTATTAATTACGGATATGCAGCTGTCTACAGCAATAATCTATATACTCTATATTTAAGATACACAGTGCATACATGTACATAAAAGAATATAGTAGGATATATGGTACTACTATTCATCTAGGTACAGACAGCTCATAGAGTCAGGAAAAGTGAAAGCTGACTCTTCAGAAAGTATAATCTTTTATTTGCTTCAATATTTATTTTAGACAAAGATATTCCAAATTAACTATAAAGAAATCTTACACAAAGAATTACAGTGTTGATGGACAAGATATTCCATAATAGTATTTAATTAACAAAAAAAGGGGTTAGCTTCCAGAGGCCTCACTTACTTTTCTTAGAGCCAAAAAAAAAAAAAAACTCACCTCTTAGCTAGAGGTCCACAGAATTACAGGCAGAAAAATCTCCAAGGACTTCAGCTCCATCAGTGTTTTTATAATTCTGTGTCTGATCAAGTTTGCACATGATTAGGATGGGATTTCTGTTGTTTTGCTCAAAGTCCACTTTTATATAAATGTTAAAGTTAAGATCTAGCAATGGCACAAAGATTGTGCAATTAGTTGTGGTTAGGGTTTTTTAAACACCAGGGAATTTCTTTTGACAGATAACAACTTTATTTGTATTTAATACATTTTTAACTTTGGGGTAGAGAAGTTGAATTAGGAAAAGAAACAACTATTGCCTCTTCAAACATTTTTCTTTAAAATATATTTCTGGATTATATTAAAATTCTTTGTTTCCTAGCAAGATATTTGTTAGTTTATTGAAAAGACCAATAAAAGTCTAAACAAAGTAACTGTTGTTGGACTATTTCTCATGGAACAACTCACATTATTTCTAGTTGAGAAAATTAAATCACAATTATATTTGGAAATGATATCTTTAAAAATCATGGTTTGATTTTTTTCTTTTTCATTTTCTTCATCTTACATGAGGGTTTGAAGTACAACTTTCAAAAATAATACTTGTTTTAGCACTTGGCATGTTTCAAAGGTTTCTTTTATCTCATTTCCTGCCTTTAATTCCAAACCAACTTCTGCAATAAGTAGTCTTTGGCAGGATTTTGAGGTAGCCAATTTGCTTCTTCAAATACTAATGGTGAGATTTTGTGGATAAAACCCAAAGTAAATAGCTGATAATTTCAACTAATGATAAGTATTTGCTGTAAAGTTGCTTGCAGAGAGATTTTGATATCAACATGTTTTGCTTGACCTAAAATGCTGTTTTGCCCTGATTCACTAAAGAGAAAATCAGAGAGCAGCCATGTGTAGGTGTGTTTGTCAGTCATTGTGTTAGTCAATGAATGTTTTCCATGGAAAAGATTCAGTTTAGAGGCCATAATACTAAGCTAAAATGGAAAATAATTCCTTTTCCAAGGGTATCTGAATCTGAAACAGAGCTGCTTGGATTAGCCAACATATCTCCACTATTAGTGGATTAGTAATAAAAACTGGACTGAAAATGAACGTTGTCTTTATCTCTAGCAAATATTACTGAATCATTGAAACTCGTCACAGAATATTAAAACATTATATCCATGCTCTCTAGAACAATGTAATATTTGACAAGTGGTGGAACAAGGCTTGCATCTGAAATAACAAATTATAAATAAGGCTGAAACTGTGTCTTGATATTAATGCAACAGCCAACAGTGACTTTAAAAAAAAACAGTAAAAGAAAAAATATTAATGTTTCTTTGAACTGTAGATGAAGCAACACATTAGACTCCATGTGCCTCATTTGTCCTTCATGCTGTCCCCTGTTAGGCAATGCAAATGCATGTTTTACATTTTTCCATTAAAAGATGGCTTTTTATTCTACTTCAGGAATCGCTTGTAGGATCCACACATTAGAAGTCAACAATTTATTTTAAAGTAGATATTGTTGTCTTAAAACACATCTGCTTAGCATGTCTAAATATCTGAATATTTAGTGATTTTAAAACAAAACAAGAGCATTTTCCTATAGTCTAGCCTGTTTTCATGCTCCTTCCAAAGCATCAGTTGTTTCTAAAATAAGATCTTCTCAAGGACATCTACATAATTTCCTGTCACATCCATATCTGACTCTTACCAGTACACCAGTATGGAATTCAGTTATCAGCTGGGAAATGCAGACATACTAAACTTCAGTCTGCGTAAGGGGGTATTCTGCATGTTGTTAGAATGGTACAATACCAGAAATGACATAAAAGTTAATAACAAAAATATGAAGTACTTAAGTTATTTCCTCAGCATGACATTTTTAATGAAATTTTTTCTTTCTGTCTCAGTAGTAAATGCAAAGCCAGTTTTTTTCAGTACTTCAGGCAATGTTACAGGATCTTCCCTTACAGAGTTTGGGAGCTATGCTAGCCAAAATTCTATCCTAACAGAAAAATCTTTCACATCAAGTTTCTCTCCAGATACTTTGTGTCTCCAGTGAATACTGGTAAAGTCCAGAATAGGTCACTATAAATGGTCTGTGAGCTGCTCTGCAAAGCTGCTTGTTTTGTTGGCGTTTGTCCCCTCCTGAAGGAGGGTGGGTGACTTGAAGAGAAAGACATTAGAAAGAAGGTGATGGACAGATTGAATTTTATGGAAGTGTAATTTCAGTGGATTAAAACTAAGCTTCATGCCAGGAAAATGGTGTAAGGTGCCATTTTCTGCTCCCCCCAGAATCCTAGTTTAGAGCAGCTCCAGGAGATGTTTAATGAAATTATTCCTCAGTATTTATGAATAACTTTATTACAATAGATAATATATGCGACAGCATTATGGGTGCATAGCCTGGTTATTTATTACTATAACAGCAAAATATCTAGTTATGAATGAACATACTAGACAGAGAAGTAACGAAGAAAACTGCTTCTGCTCAGGGAAAAAAAAATTGAAATGTAGAAGGTATGGACGGAACAGATGAACAACATGTGCAACTTTTAGAAAACAATGTTTAAAATTTCCAAATTGATGAATCAATTTTGAATTGATCAATTTCCAATTGACTACTATCACAGTTGAGAGAGCATTGAAGAGTAATATGTCCAGATTGAAGGAGTGGCATATGGAGGGAGACGGAAAGAGCACTGAGGTTATTCAAGGAAAAATGGGCCCATCATTAAATGAAGTCAAATTATTAATTTTGGAAGAGTGTTGTCTATCAAAGTTGAGTAGATTTGACATTGAGGCTATGGCTAATTGGGGAGTGCCCTTATAGACAAGAACAAGAACAGTATCAGTGGCAGCAGACATCTCTGCTTAGGTACCCAAGTCACTCCTATAGTATTTTATCCAAAATTATTTGAAAATTAGTCATTTTTGAAAACATGGTCATTATCTTTTAAAAAAGGCATCCATCAAAACACAGCATATAACTAATTCTAATTTTAGTTCTGGTCCTATAAAGAATGAGCTAATGGCTTTGAATCCAATATCTATGTTCTTGCTTGCTCAGTCCTCTCAAATTCTCTTAATGATTCACCATGTCTACCTTTAAATTTGATCTAAGCTATTTGACTTTCAAAGAAGACAGATATGAATCTGACTATTTCAATTTAAAGTTGTTCTGAAAGACTTATACAGCTGTCCACTAACTTTGATGCAGATATTACCTAGTGATTTTAGTAACTGCTACATTTTACCTAGTTATATGCATTAAGAAGGATCATAAAAATAGTATCTTGAACTGATGAAGAAGTATAATGTAGTCCTAAACCGTACACTCATTTCCTGCAAGCAAGGTGATAGATTCCAGTTTTACTTGTTTTTGTTTGTATAGGCAGAAGGGGAACCCAAAAGAGGGAATAAGCAGAAACATACACCTCCTATGTAACAAATGGACCAGATTAAATATTCAGGACATAGCTTCAAATCTATACTTTTCCTAATTTGACAAAGGAATTTCACCTGAGGTCACTTATCCACAGAAAGTCTTTTTACTGTAAAACTTTCTAGGTGTTCTGCAGGTACAATATGGCTAAAAGTAAAATTTGTTGATCAATTCCTGGAACACTTTTTTTCTAATCTCTTTTCATCTTTGTGGTCTGAACATGCCTTCAAAATTGAGTCTACTGAGCTTAGGAGTCTTCCTTAGGGACTGAACATCAGCTAAGATAATAGGATGCTGGAATGAGAACTGGTGTGAACACAGATTCATAGACTGAAATACAGACAGGATGTACTGGGCTTTGGAGAAAGGTGGCAGTTTGAGATATCAGTCTAGCCTAAATGGGCACTTAAGTGCCTAAAGTGGTCTGCATTATCACTAAAGTACTTTTGAGGAACCTGAGTGAAAATCCAACCATAGATCTATCTCCAGGTGTCTCCTAACTGAAACATGGCAGCTTTATTTTGGTCATATTTTGACTTTATCTGTTCTTTCCTCAGGCATGGTATTTGTTCTAGTAAACTCTGATAAAAAGAGGTCAGCTGTGTTGTTTATGTAACTTCTATTTCTGTCTTATTCATGTTCCAGCACTACCATTACACTTTGCAATCCTTGATCACAGGATCATGAATTCTTGGTTTCTGGCATTTTTTCTTGAGCTTTTCAACAGTAAGAAAAAAGCCCAACAGGTAGAGTCTGGAGGAGCTCAGCAATTTACAATTTTTTATTTTAACAATAATAGCACTGCAGTTTTGGTCAGATTAATGTGTCACTAGCACCATTCACCTAAAATTCAACCCCTTCCAAGCATCTCTTACCAAGTAAATCAGGAAATTATAGATAAATAAATTTGTTCATACATATAGGCATTTTTGCAGTCTCCAGCTAAGTAATTAAAAAAAAAAAAAAAATTGAACTTGTGTCTGTTCAGTACAGCTACCAAACTTTTTAAACTAAACTGCTCTTTGCTTATTTATAGACTCATTTATAGACTCTGTCTGGTGTTAATTTGCCTATGGCAATTATTTCAAAATAATCTGTACAGATCAGGTTTATGTATGAATCTGATGTTAGGACATGTCTGGATATTTCTTCATCTTTATTGTATTCACTCTTCTAACATACCTTTGAAGTAGATATCACTATTATCCCCTTTTTTACAATACGGGATCTACTGATTACATACACAGACACATTGCATTTTTGATCTGTGGGCACTGCAACATTTGGCTTTTAAAATCCCATGTAAACACTGCAGCCATTAATTAGGCAAGCCAAATGTATACCCTCAAATATAGTCTAGGAAGAATTAGAACGGAATTCAGAACAGTTAGGGTGTTGATCAGAGGTCATCTGAGCTATGGATAAATAGTCTATGTGCTTAATCCCAGCCCAGTGCTTCAACAATAGCTTTAACAACTTCATTGGGAGTCTTTTTGTTTTGTACAATATGTCAACATGTAATTAGGTAGAGACAAAGGTCCCATAAGTAACTTCATTTCTTTCCAAAAAAACAGAGTAATTAAATAACTTCAGCTTCTCCAGTGAGGAAACATTATTTCTCATTTTAATATAGATATTTTTAATGCTGAATATGCCTTAAATTATGCCTTAAAATATATTTGTGCCATTTATTAATTATATTTGTATCAAATGTGATAATGTATGGCCTTATTTACTAGCAAGTGAACCAAAATGACACAATAGATTTTCAACTGAAGTTTATGTGAAACCTTATGAAGATGAAACTCAGTGAAACTGGAAAGGCATATAGCTACAGATTTCACAGCTTTACTGGTGGCAATACCGTCAGAAATTCCAACAAGTTAGAAACATCTCCCAGTGTTAGAACTGTGCCTCACTTCTGCAACAGATGCTTGGTAACTGTATGACTCAGTATGAACAGAAAGAAAAAACAAAAACGTTCCTTTTCTTTCCAAACAATATGAAAGTCATAGAGCAAGACTGAAGGGAAAAGGTTGGCGAGAAGGATGTTGGCTGGAATTTCTAAAACAGAACCTTCCTTCATCTGTACTTCATGTCTAAAGTTTTGTATTCACCCTTGGCTTTGCTTCTCTCTGGATGTGAAATTGTTTTAAAAAGCTATTTTCTCTCAAAAACAATGAGATTTCATTAAGGGAAAAAGAAAGAAAAAAATATTAACCTGGCAATTTTCCTGATTTGTTGTATGAAATATACTGGCCGTTTTTACATCTCTCTTGCTCCTACTCTAAATCTTGTATCTTTTACTGCATATGTTTCTCATCCTCCTCTTCCCTTCCTGTCAATGGAAAAAGGTTGCCGTGTCAACAATTTTTTTTTCCAATATATTTTATATGAAACAGTTCACATAGTTATACATTCTTTTTCTACTTCCCTTTGGAAAATATCAGCAGTCCATTCCTTCACACTGCCAAGTGTTATCTACAATTCTAATAATTATATAATTCTATGATTTCTAAATTATGGTTTGGTAGTTGGAACTAGAGATATCCCACGGACAAATTTCAACGCAGGCCTTGATAAGAATGTCAGTAGAAGCGCTACTCACACGGGAGGGATTATTATTTACACTGATCACGTGATTGGCTCTGATTGGATAAAGCCTGCAAAATAAACCCCAACTGCCCAGTCACTAAAAGGCTGATCAGTGATCTGTTTCAGTTTTGTCTCACTTTGCACAGGTTGAAATCCATGGAGATTTTATAGTTTATTGCTGATCCTTTGCACTAGGAGAAAATTCTCCTAGCAGAAGCAGTGAAGTTAAACAGAAACACTGAAATTAATATTCTGTCTGAGAAGATCTGTGAATTCCAAGTTCTATGAAAATAGGTTTTCTTGCCACAGCAGCTGTGTATTTTGTTTTAACTGGCATAAATACTTTAAGTATAAATGATTATTTTATTTTTTGTAGAAATATTCCAATTCAAGCAAGACGGAAACATTAAGAGCCATAAGAAAACTTTCCCTTCATCTTTTTTCTTTGCATATCATGAGGATATTAGGCAAAATGTAAGAATCAGGAAGCAGGATCAAGGTCAAACTGAACATTTCTGTTTAGCATAGGAAGATGTTATTAAGATAACTAAGCAACCTAGAAATTTCGAGTGTAGGTGCTCATACTGGGCAAGTAATCATTAGGACACATTTTTAAAAACTGAAGGGTCACAGACAGCAATTCATTAAAGAAAGGATAAAAAAGAAGATAGAAAAGTTATGGAAGAGCAACTGCTACTCTATTGCTATATCTAGACTGTTTCTGTCCTAGTAATTGGTTGGAATTCATTAACCTGTTGAATCTTGCGACTGAAAGACTGTGCTGATACAAGTATCCAAAATATTTATCATGTATTGAAAATTAAGTTTTTCAAAGACAAAAGCCTGAATTAACTATTGGGGAAAAATCAGGTTCTTCTTGTATTAAAATTTCAGGTTACTCTAATATTTTTTTTTTAGAAATAGGCTAAATTTAATTTTTTTTTTCGACATTGATTTCTGATAGAAAGTATATTTTAACAATAGAAAAATTATTTCCTAAAGTATTTTTACTTGATGGAAGCTCTGAGCTGTTGAAAACCCAAATTTTCATTTTTTTTAAAAAATAGATACATTTCAAAGTATTCCTGTATATACATGTTATTGTACAGATTGATAAAGTATGTAGCTTAATTTCCCCTTTCACCATTCTTCTTTATGTAAAAAGCACTGCTCTCAGACAATTAATTTTGAGTAAATTACTTTACAAGAGCAAACCATAGTAAACCAAAGATAGTCTTAATAGAGAACCTGATCTTTAAAGGACGAAAGGCAGCTACATTTTCTACCAAATATTGAACAGAACTTCCATTATGTTTTTGATCTAGCTGTTTCCTCCATAAAGCTGAAATATTGGCCTCATTGAAGGGAATAGCAGAGAAAACCTCTTTTCCAACAAGCTTCAGTTAAGTAATAATTTACTGATTCTGTTAATGTATATTTGCACTTTATATTTTTATGCTGAAGACCTGACATTACTTGCAGTGCTGTTAATGGTTCTTTCTGAAGATCCACATGGTAGATCACCCCAATGAAGAATGTATGTGACACTGCTTGGACCACTCCTCATTGTATGTGGTGTTTAATACAATGCAGAAATTCAGAGTTTCACCCACCTGACTGGAGCTTTATGAGCAATTAGGAAGTGTAAGATGCATCTATTTTTTCCACAGATTTGGCTAGAAATTGTTGTCTGGATCTAAGAAATACTTTTCCAATGGAAATGTTCTTCCAAAAAGGTTTTATTTTTGCCAAAATGACATTTTCTTAGGGGGAAAATATTAACATGTTCCCAAACAGTTTTAGAGATGATTCATGCCAATAAGTTGCACTCTCACTGAGGACAAAGACAAGCTTTTTTACTTAAATTGAATGTCTTAAGCAGCTGAAGTAGTGGGCTGTAGTTTCAAGAGTATTAGTATCAGAAATATTTAGTCTGACACAATATTTCTTACCACTGTGAATCAATTTTGAGTGAAAGTCTCTAATTGGATACAGGACTATCTCTCTTGTGGATTGTTCTATCATATAGACTGTGAGAGTGAACTGCTGGGAGCCTGACAAAGTATATAAAAATGAAAAAAAACAGGACAATCCACATAACTTCTTTAACAACTAAAAAGTAGTATAAGATAGAGTTGAAAACAACTTGCTTGGCCTCTAACTTAGCCAAGAACTCATTAGCTGGAATAATTTTTTTACCAGCTTTCTTACTGAGTAAGAAAATAAAATTTAAATTAAATAAATTAAATAAATTAAAATTTAAATAAATTAAATAAAATTTAGAGTATTTTGATAATATGTATCTAATTTTAACTTCCCTGTGTGCAACTGCATTTTTGTCTCATATTTAAACTACGAAGTTCAAACATCATAGGTGTCAGAGAGGCATTTGAATACCTTCTGTCCTGAGTGACCATTTGGACAGGGCAGAGGAAAAAAAAAATAAAGCAAATATAATAAAGAACTATTGACTGGTCTTCAGCACAGTGTCCAAGCAGAATCCATGACACTTCAGTCCTTGGAGAAGGATTCTGCTAAAAGACCTCATCACACAACTGGAACTGATTCAAAGATTGTTTATCAGATTTCTCTCTGCTTTTTTAACCTCCACAAATCTTTGGCATTCCAAACGATATGTGAAAAAGTGACCAGTTGCCTGACAATTTCATCAATATTCCCTGACCTTGTATTGGAGCATACAGTGAATATATAGTGAATGTTCTCCCTTGTGCTTACTTTCTAATTTTTGATTATGTTTTTGGGATTTCTGCTGAGCAGTGACCTGATGTTTTCATTTAATTTTCTCTCATAGCTTCAATTTTTTGCTCTGAGAGTGGATGAGTGGATAGCCTTTTTTTTTTGTTTTTAATGTGTACTGGTTTGCCTTTAACTATATTGAGTTTCATCTTCCTTTTTTGCTGTCTTCACTCCATAATTTCATAGCTTACCAAAAGTCTTTGCAATACATTTAATTTTTTCTTTGAGCAAATGAATTAATTTACAGCAATAAACTTTTTGTTTGCTTGCTAGTCTCCAGTACATATAAATTTTAAGTTCAGTGGCCCAAAAGTTGATGTCCTTGGAATCTCAGAACTGCTCAGTTCAGTTTCCTTTTCCTCTCACTTTTTTTTTTTTGTTTAATCTTCAAAAATAGATCAATTCTGCATAATTTGCTCATACTTGAGCTTGTCTTTGCTAGGCGTTTTCAGTTTTCAGATGATTTTATCATCACATTGTCTAGCTTCTTTTCTTTCATAAGAAGAGGTCCTTATTTTTTTCCTGCTATCACTGTTTTATTCTACATCTCTGTAAATGTATCCTTGCTGCCATCCGAGCACTCTTTTTTCCTTTCTTTCTCTACCTCCTTTTCTTTTGCTCTATCACTTTTCTCACTGATTATGCCACTATTTATTAGTTATACCCGTTCAAATATTTCTCCAATTTTTTTTGAAATCAATACTGAACAGTGTTCAGTAGAAACCGAATAGAAAGAGGATGCTCTGAAAGAAATCTGAATAAGAGGGTGGCTTAAAAGGCACTACCAGCATCAATGAAAGCAATCTATAACATGAAAAGAAACTTGTTCTATAAATGTGCTGGGGCTGACGTCATAGTTTTAGCCAGAATGAAGGAGTAAGTAAGATAACAACATGATAGCTAATCTGTGAATTAGGGAATGAGAAGGTTAATGAAACAATTTGGCCTGGGCACTGATATTTCAATGTTCAAATAGATGCCAATGACCCTCAAATCCCCTTACACTGTGTGTGTAAGTGCTCTATGTATTCTTAACTCAACTTTCATTAGCCTGAGGGTATGAATGAGATTACTTTGCCAAACACAAATGAATAGTATTTATTTAGCATAGTCACTTAATCATTCTTGAACAAACTCCATGAATCTTTTAAACCCATCAAATCCTTCTAGACATTTCGTTCTGGCACAGAAAGATATTTAAAGGCATTCTGACAAATCTTTGACTCTGGGGTGAAACTCCAGCATCACTCAAGGTAAAGGGAGACCTCCCACAGGTTTCAAAAAATCCAATTAATAGTATATAATGTAGATATAAACATATACACACACATGAAGAATTCAAAAGCCAATTTTTTTATTTAATTTTGCATAAAAATAATGATTTTTCATTCCGTGATATTTCAATTTGTTTCTAATCTCCTATAACCACTGGTATATTACAGAATATCATGTATGTATTCTAAATAACAAAAATTGTGTGACCTCTGTGGAGATTGTCCACATACCTTCTTTTGGCATATTGTTCCTGAAACAGGACAGTTTTAAGTGCATACTTATGAAACATTGCCCATTTCATCATGGTGAAACAACTTTATGGTATTTATCATCAGTGTTTTCCTTGCCATGATGGATTTTGCATTTATTTGGTGTAAAACCTAAACTGAAAACTGAAATTTGAAAAAAAACTCAGTTTTTTTCAGGATTTCAGAATACTGTAAGCACAATAGAGCTAAGATTGGATGAATGGTGAGAAAAAAAAAATATTTCAATAAGCCAGCTGCAATTCTGAAAACTCAGTAAGCAAGCCAGCAGTTCAGCTGGTATAAATCAGTGAAAAAACATTGAAGTAATCTGAACCACACCAGTCTATCAGACAAAGACTTGATCTCCATTCTCTTCTTCTACTTTCTTCATCTCAGTCAGAATGAATTTCAAAGCCCCTTATTATTTTATATATAATGTATATCTTATTTTCATTATACTTGAATAAATTTCTGCACTTATGCATCATATAGAGTTTTAATGATCAGAAAAGATTGCCTTATTCAGTAGGAAAAGTAGGCATATGGGAATTCTAAAACCAACTGCCATTTGCAGTCAGGTTATCTTTCCAAAGCAAAAAAATTTAGCTTAGCTTATAGTATAATTCTTTTGATAAAATTTTAAAATAGATTTCCTATTTCTCTGATACAGCCTCAGTTGAAAATGAGAAAAACTATATCGATTATTAATGCAAACTTTTAGATTACACACTCTCTTTCAGACCAAAATCAAGCCCACTATAAAACACCCAGATACACACATTTTGAAGAGTAGTTCAGAAGACAATCATTTTTAGAAAAAAGTTGTCCCATATTTATAGCAGAGTATGAAAATAAAAGAACATTTTCTCCAATGTAGATAAATTATTTATATAGCTTCCACAAAATGTTAATTTTACTTTCCTATGATCTTACTCATAAAAACATTATTGAAAATATCCGTTTATCCATTTTAGTAGGTATTCTGAGAAACCGCTTGTTATGAGAAATTACCCAGGCAACTAAAATGTTATATAAGTAATAACAATTACATTATGTAACATAAAAACAACAGCAGTGTTTATGAAACCTATATATGAAAAAATTAAGCGGTGAAATATAAAATTTCATAGGTCACACACCCATTTAAAATATTTTAATAAATCTGGGCACTTCAAACTATCATTAGGAGAAATAAGATAATTTTTTTCATGCAGTTTTCCATTCTGTGGCATCTTACTACATGCGCACATGACATAAATAGTCAGGAAGCACAGATCTTATGCACAATGCAATCAACTATTCCTTTATTAAGAAATTTATTTCTGAAAATTAGAAGAATTCTATTCTAATGAGAAACACCTTAGGAACACAAAATTAAAAGTTCTAATTATATTGCTCATAGCTCCTGCAGTCTATTTCAAAACATCTGTCATGATTTAAACTCTACTTGAATCCAACTCGTGCAAAACCCAAGCACAATAAAAAGTCAAGCTTATTATTGTTGTCACTGAAATACATAGGAACTTTTCCTATTTAACTTTAGTGGGTAATTCATAATTGATCAAACTTATTTATTGAGACATGCATCTAAGTTTATATTAAAATTATAAAATAAAAAACAAAAGCCTCACATAAAAGATTGAGGATTCCAAATTATTGCATTATTTGAAGTTGGGGTTTCAAAGAGTTGTGGTTTCAAAAGCTGAAACTTACAGAGACAAGAACCTACCAGAGGCATCTGGCCAATGCCCTCAATACCACGTTTTAAATTCTTGTCTGCCCTTAAAGAGTCAGCCTGTTGGACAAGATGATCATTGTAGGTCCCTTTCAAAAGAAATATTCTTTTCATTTCTCCCTTCATTTCTATTTCTATTTCTATTTCTATTTCTATTTCTATTTCTATTTCTATTTCTATTTCTATTTCTATTTCTATTTCTATTTCTATTTCTATTTCTATTTCTATTTCTATTTCTATTTCTATTTCTATTTCTATTTCTATTTCTATTTCTATTTCTATTTCTATTTCTATTTCTATTTCTATTTCTATTTCATTAAATAACCCCAAAGTAATTTCACAAAGTAGTTATGATCACACTATCCCTCAGAAATATAAATTCCCTAAATACTGGTAGGCAGGTGGTTGCAGTGTGCCCCTTGAAGGCAACAAATGAAACTTTTTGAAGTCAAAGAAGTAAATACAATACAAAATGTGACAATTTGCTATGACAAACAGACTGTCAAGAGGTTTTTTTCCTTTCTTCGTCCCATATCAAGTGACGCTAAGGCTGTCTCAGTAAGAAAAAAAGTGTTAAAACTCATGTCACCAGACCTCAAACCACTTTAGTCCACTTAAGCAACTCCTTAAGGAACTACTGCTTTCCTGTGTCTGTTCAAGCTAATAGACTGAAAGGGTTACCAATAAAACTTAGACTCCCCAAAAGATCAGATAAATAAGGCTTATCCTTCTTACCACCCATCCCAGAAAACAAGGGTAACCCAGATCCTTCTTAAGAGATGCTTTGAGGCAGATTAGAGTGAAACAACACTGAATGACTGGTGTTTGTAAATATGTACACGTAGGGGTTTTTAGAAGAATTTGTTTGTGACTCCATGAGTGAATGCAAATTGCAAAAAAACATTTTAATTATCATAAAACTGACTTTTACATCTCTTCCTGGTTTGGGTTTAATTTTTTAGATTTATATTAAGCTACCTCAATAACCTCTTTTTGAGAATATTTAAAATATTAATATTTATTAAAAGGGAGAAACTACTAACAAATATGAAACAGATATTGGATAAATATTAGTTTGAAATTAAATGGGTTTTTTTATTATTAATGCTCTTTCTTGGTTTAACTCTGTTATTTGTTTGCTCTATGTTTGTTGTCACATTTGCTTTTAACCCCAAGGTATAAAAAGAATATTTTTTTATTTTTGTTTTATAATGGCACCATAGAACAAACTACAGTACATTACTGCTTTTACAAAACTGTGTTGCAGTTTTCCAGAACAAAAAAAATATAGTTGCAAACTGCTTATGCTAGAGTATGAATCACTTGCCTTCTGTTATACAGTACGCATGAAAGAAATAAAATTTAAATTTATTTATTTATTATGAAATGACAATAATGAATAATTATTATATTCTTCTATTTATGATAAAAAGTATCTTTCTGTGTAACAGCATAAAATTTTAGTGGTTTATGAAAACAGTTGGATTTTTCGCCTTGGTTCTGGTCACCCTTATATTCAAATGCTCAGGTATTCTCAGTGGAATTCATGAAGTTACCAATATGGTTGAAGTTTATCAAGGTACAAATATTTCACTAGGACATTGTTGATATGATATTTTTGTTGTCTTGAAAATTGTTGCAAGCCACTCCTTTGTCTCACAGGGGCATCCTAAATTACCTAATCTAGAATTACAGCTTCACTTCAACTAATGATAAATCAGATAGCCTGGCCAAGGGAGGAAATTAATTTCTGTTACTGCAAGGTTGAATTGTAGGGTGGTCATAAAGAAAACAGATATATATGGTTTTGATATGTCAAATAGAATGGCTAAAGAACAAAATAACACAGCTTGTGCCAATGAGAAAGGTAAATACAGGGCTGCTTCAGATAACTCAGAAGGGTGATTTAAGATTGTTATGATCTCTCTCAGTTGCCCAGAAACTATCATACTGTATTAAATATAAGTTTATCTCTAAATAAAAATAAGAATGTCTGTCTTAGACACAGACACAAATCTCAATATTTTCATAAAGTATTCTCTACGGAAAATAAATACTACAATTTATCCTTCTAAAAGTTGACAAGATTTCAAAGAAATGAAAATATTTATCAATAAAAAAATAAGTTATTTTGACAAATTAGTCCACCTTTAAAAAAAAGAAAAGGAGATTTTATAGTTTATATCGCATTTAAGAAGATTTGGAGAATCATTAAAGATACAGTTAAAAAAGCTATGACTTCAGCTGATTATCAGGAGAAGCCTCTCGTTCACCAGAAATAAAACATTTCTTGCTTCATAATTTCAAATTTGTATTAACAGAAAAGAAATCTGGTTTGCAAACACCTAAGGTTTGGGCATCCACCTGATACCTGTATCTTTAATCATCAAAATATATAGATTATCAGCATGAAAATATAAATACACGTACGTAGTTTTTCATGTACCTTTCCTAGCCTGACTCCCACTGACTCTACCAGCTTTCTATTACATATACATCACACAACTTTATCTACTGCATATCCTGTTCTGGAGAGAAGGTTTCTTATTCTAAATTAATTGCTTTCATCAGAATGAGTCCCGGATAAGGAACGGATAAATCTCACTCCTACTGGAGTTCAAAAAGCATAGCTATAGCTATAGCTTGTTTAAACTGGGAGGTGTATGCCATATTTATGATAATCAGCTTCTGTGTTTCTGTATGCCCTTTACATTTACACCAGCTTCTATTCATACCTGTTTTTCCCACGTCTGTAAAGCAGTCTCACAAACTAAAGAAAAGAGGGCAGAAAATAATTATGGTTTATTAGTTCTAAAGGAGCAGAACTGTGAAGTGACTGAGCTACCAATCAAAAGTAGATCTATTCTAGTATAACATTTGTTACTCTATGATGCTTCCTTCTGACTTACTTCCTATGCAATTGGATAATTCTGCTACTATATCAGAACCTTAGAAATGTGTTTATGTTAATGTCTCAAACTATTGACTAGGCAGTCAAGCTGTGCAGCCAGAAAAAAAAAATCTTATTTATAGGAAATGCAAAGTTTGTAAGAAATTGCATGAAAATCAGTTTTTACTTTGGATGTCTGTAATTTCTTTGAAACTTAGAATCATTTTCCTCTTTTAACATAGCTAAAACTGTTTGCTACATTTTGAATCTGCCTCAAAATGTCAGTTATATTTTACAGTACATTTTGTAGGACAGAACATGCAGTGACAATCATCTACATTTGGAAGGTTCTGGTTGCTGTAATCTTTTTCACAGCACAGGATGACTGAATAAAAATTTAGAATAATTATGGAATATTGTTTTCTTCCAGTGTTATGTTTCTTCGTTCCTGGCTTATGCTAAGATTCTCTTTCTGTTTCTGCAATCTGCTGTTGTAGTAAGAATTGTATTCCCAATTTTTTTCATTTGGAGTAACATTTGGCAAGTTTTCTCTAGCACTGAACCATATGCATATGGGTCATCTTGGATTGGAGGAAATAATTTCTATGGGAAAGTTGTAAAATTGGGATATTGTCTTCCAGAAATACTTGAAAATTTACATTTTTTGGCTTTTATTTGGCTTTCTCTTGTTCCTATGAGCTTGTCCAATAATGCACTATATTTTACAAACTCTGATTTAAATACTTTCCATTCAACAGGAAGCCATAGCTTGCCTCTTCATCCAGCTGTTGCTTCACTTGGTTACACATTATCCAGAGAATATATTTCTCTGGATATATTCAGAGAATAAAAAAAACCTTGGTGTTTTGCAATACTCAAAACATTTGAGACCTTTTCTGTAAATTTATAGAAGAGATGTGGAACCAGTTGCGATTATTTTAGTAGTAACATATGTCTAAATTGCTGTGGTTAAGTCTGAAGATAAAAAGTACTGAGGAAAGGTTTCCAGTTCTTGAAAGGCACTCAGCAGGAAATACTGGGAAGTACTAGGATTATGCTGTGTTTTCATTATATAAAATTAGAGGAGTCTGTGAAATACTGACACATTTTTTTCTTAATATGCATAAATTGTTTCTGATAAAATTTTGTTTGTATTAGAGTTTCCTAGAAGATATTTGACAGGTTTACTACAAT
The DNA here is from genome assembly GCF_030490865.1 of Poecile atricapillus. Classification (NCBI taxonomy): domain Eukaryota; kingdom Metazoa; phylum Chordata; class Aves; order Passeriformes; family Paridae; genus Poecile; species Poecile atricapillus. The sequence continues at coordinate 41,631,451 of NC_081252.1, forward strand.
TTTGTCTCTATCTCATATCTGTATTCCTGGCTTGCAAACCTCTAAGTTGTCAGGAGTTCACACTGTATATTTAGGACAGGCAAAGAAGTAATTTTCATGGCATGTTAAAGCTTCCTCAAGTCTTAGCTTATCAACAAATCTGGATGGAAAATTCAAGTTCATCAAAACTGAATAGTTCATAATGAATAGTTCATACTGAACTGAATAGTTCATAAAAATTAGTGTGATTCTGTGAACCACAAGCAGCTCCTTTTACAGTCTACCAGAAATGCTCTATATCTGGTTTAGTGAATCACAGAACAGTTGAGGTTGGAAGGGGCCTCTGGAGGTCACTTGGTCCAAACCCTCTGCTCAAGGAGGACCACCTAGAACAGATTGTTCAGGGCACCTTTTGAATGTCTCCAACAATGGAGACTCCACAACTGTTATGGGCAATCTGTGCCAGTGCACAGGCATCCTCTGCTTCCTCCCATGCAGAACAAATCTGTGTTCCAAGACCATGCCTATTGCCCTTGTCCTGTGACTGGATACTCCTGAAAAGAGAATAGCTCCCTTCAGATATGTTTATGCATTGCTGAGATTCCCCTTGAGCATCTTCTTCTCTAGGCTGAAGAATCTCAGCTCTCTCTTAGAGGTCTTCCACTAGACTGTCTCCAGTATGCCCATGTCTCTCTTGTATCAGGAAGCCCAGAACTGGGCACAGTACTCCAATTGTGGCCTCCCCAAAGTGGAGTAGAGGGGAACCTTCCTCAGTCTGTTGCCAGCTGTTCTCCTTATGCAGGCAGATGATCAGATCTCAACACATTCTGGTGCATTGGGTTGTTTCTCCCCAGGGTCAGGACTTTGTACTTCCCTATGCTGAACTGCATAAGGTTCCTATCAGCCCATTTCTCCAGCCTGTTGAGATCACCCTGGTGCCAGCACTGATGGTATTTTAGCCATCACCTGCAAACCTGCAGAGGGTACAGTCTGTCAGATCATCCAGATAATTACTGTAGAACAGTATAGAACACTGTATTGACCCAAGTGAGACACTTCTAGTTAGTGGTTCCAACTAGACTTCCTACCACTGATCACAACCCTCTGAGCTAAACCCTTAAGCCAGTTTTCAGTCCTCACTCTCTGCTCATCCAGTCCATATCTCATCAACTTCTCTTTGGGCATCTGATCAACTTGATCTAGTGGAAGGTGTCCCTGGCCATGACACAGGGGTTGGAAAGGACTTTCAAGATTACCTAGCTCCAAACCATTTTAAGCAATTCTTTGCTTCTATGATTTTATGGGACACAGTATCAGAAGCCATATGAAGTCAATGTAGGCAATATCCACCACTCTCCCCTCACTTACCAAACCAGTTGTTTCATCATAGAAGGGTATTAAACTGTAGATCCCCAATTCCTACTACTTTCCCTATTTTAAGAGGTGTTTAAAATACATGTAGACATGTGTAGCCATGGTACTTAGGAACGTGGTTTAGTGGTGGACTTGGCAATGCTGGGTTGATAGTTAGACTCTATGATCTTGAGGGTCTCTTCCAACCTAAATAATTCTATTGTTCTTTCACTTAAAACGTGTAAGATTATATACAATAAACTTAATGTTAAACCATTCATTTTTGAATCACTAAGTTACAAAAAAAGAAACCATGTATTTGTCTTTTGAATTTGGCATACTAAGACATCATATAAAAAGAGCATTTCCTGAGAAACAGCCCTTTGATGGTTTATAAATACCAGATTTTAAAAATAAAGTTACTTAAACTGGATTATATTCTTTAGGATATAAGTTAGAGTTTTCAATATATCAGCAAGTCAAAATCATTTATCCAACATCTTAAAAGTCAGAATTATGACTTTTGTTGTTGTGAAATTACAGAGAATATAATAAAACCATGAGATGAAATTTGAACCAGTTTCATAGCAACTCCAGTAGGTAAGTTTACATTTTTTCTTTATTATTGAGGCAGGTTGAAAAGTCTTAAAGACAGTAAGCAACCTGTTAGAGTTCTACAAGATTCACATGCTTGAACAGCAAAGTGGGAATATTTCATTAAAAATGACGTTAAATTAGATACGTTCAATCTGAACAGAGAAGCAGTATTATGGTGGGAAGTAATACAGCAGAAGAGCTTAAAACCAGCCTCAATCAGAATACTTGGGCTATCAGGGAACAGGGAGCTGTGTCTATCTGTGTGTGTTCACCTCCCCCAACCCCTGGGTCATGTTACCTAAACTCATCATGGGAATGTCAAGCACGTCGCACTGAAGCAGTGGATTGAACAATACTTATATTCCAACAAAAGTTGAACAGAGGGACAACAGAATTGTTTTGAACTCTACAGGTCTGACAATGGAAGCTTAACTGAACTTGCTTTTTCTGTGTGGTTATAGCAGTTATTACTTCACTGATGCCAACTCATTAGACAGTCAGCTTGCATGGCTGGCTTCTCTGTGAGATACCTGTGCTATCTCCTGGCTGATTAGCTGGAGTGTGACTAGGAGTGCATCTATTGCAGCTCAACATAGATCTGTGCCTGAGCCAGCTTACTTTTGACCCAGTTTTGAGGCTTACATGGGATTCAGAGTATCACATATTGACTAATTCATCCCGACATTGGAGGAAACTTAAACACTAGCAAGGATATTCTGGAAGGCTGTAGTTTATTTTGAAAACAAGTATAGGTCATGGGTGTCAGTGCCAGTCCAGCTCTTGGTGCCAGAGCCAGTGATTCATAATTGTTTATGCAACAAATCTTAATCTATGAACAGAGATTACCTCAATAAGTTTAAATTGAAATACAAAACACAACCTAATCTGATTTATAACTTTGTATTTTTGCTACTACCTGTAGTTAGATTATGATATCCACTCTTTTAATATACACACAAACTTGGTAATGAAAAATTACCTAAGCTTTGCTAGAAAAACTTTGTAGTCTGTCAGTCAAAACTTCTTAAGTAGCTAGAAAAGAAATTAGATGAATTCATGACTAGTAAATATGTGGCAAGTCAGTTTCTCAGGTGTTATGGGGACAATAAACAACAAAACCCATAATTTCAGTATTAAAGTGACTAAAAGCATAAATTCTCACTTTAGGCTCACTGAAAACCATTTTGGGTAAGTTCTAGGAAGGCATCCATGAGTAGGAATCCCAAATAGAAGAAAAATTGCTTATAATATATAAAAGAAAGGGGATTGGTAAACCTAGATCTCCATGGGAGTAATAAATCCAGTATCTCTCACTAGACTGTAGTGAGAGACGTGATAAAAGAGCACAAGAAAAGTGCAAAGATGAGGAGTCATCATGGAGCTTCAGGTAATTCTGGTAACCTTTCACTGCAGAGTAGGTGAGAGATTGAGATACTGAGCATTACCAGTAAACTTGGGTGCCTATGACCTCCTCTCTCTTTCCCTTCTTGCTACAAGGTCCCTGGGGTACCACTGAGACCTTCTTCCCCTTCTGTCCCCCTCCAGGTCCATCAATAGCATCACTGGCACTGCAGCAGGGTGAACTCCCCGCCCCCCACAGCCCTGCCCTGCCTGACCAGGGCCCTCCCAAACTGGGTCTGCATCCCAGGGATGCTGCTCTAATCATATAGATAATCACAGAAGTGACACCTTAGCCAAATTTGTACAATGTATTAAAAATGTGTGGTTTATTAAAGACTCTTTCTAAACATCAATAACTAGAGGGAGAAGGACAAAAAGTAAAATCTCTCTAGGCATTTTCATTTTAGAAGTATCAGAATCGTAGAATGGTTTTAAAATCACCTAGTTCCAATCCCTCTGCTGTGGGCAGGGACATTTTCAACTAGACCAGGCTGCTCAGAGCTCAACCCAATCTGGCCTTGAAAACCAAGTATTTTGTTATTCACCTTTCAGTCTCACAGTTCCTGATCAAATGTTCATGTTTACCACAGCTGCAAAAAGCTTGCATTAGTTGGACATGTCTGAATAATCCAGGATTCCTTACAGAATTTGTGACTGACTAGTTTCTGGACATAAGTTGAATCATATTCAAAGACTGGATTCATGCCCAGTGAAAATCACTTGAGTTGGCACCAAAGAAATGTATGCATCAAAAATCAGAAAAGCTTTTTTGAAAATAATTGTTTATGCCTAAAAGAATAAGAAAAGCACAGAAAAGTAATCAAAAACTTACTGAACGGTTTTAATACATGCAATCTAATTTTTTTTGGCAATTAGACATAGATTAATCCATAGCATTGTGAAGGGCATTAATATATTTAAAGAGTGAGGAATGTAAGGAAATGCTTCAGAGTTATGGAAGACTCTGAAAACTTAATATTGATTTGATTTCTTTTAAAAAGATGCCTTGAAATATTTCATGAATATTGTGTATATTAATATAGTGTTTCTCAAATATATGTATATAAAAGCAGTATCAGTTGGTGTTTGAAAGAAACTAGGCAGACTGTTTATGAATTTTAACTTGCCACACGATGAATATAGTGAAATGCAACAAACTTCAAGGCAAAATAATTTGAACCTCAGAGACCTACTGAAGAGCTAAAGAAACATTAACTAGCAGCTTTCATTTGGTAATGAACAATTAAAAACACTTGGCACAAACAACAGAACTTTTCAGCAGGCTTTATCCACAGAAATCTGCGGGAAAGGCTCTTAGCCATTCTGTCTGGTTATTTTAGATTAGAACCACAATTTATTGAGGTGTTGGATAATCTGATGTGTTTGATTTCAATCACATATAACAATATGTCAAGGGCTGTATCTGTAAAAGGATTTTGACACCTGAAATCTATGTCCAAAAATGTAGTCCACAATAACACAGTGACCGAACATCTAGACATTTTTATCCCAGTTAATCCCATCTGGGACCCAGTAAGAAGATGGAGTTTCTGGGGATGCCTGATCTGTCTCCAATGAAACTGTAGACATGCATTCTTTATAGTGTAAATTTGCCACAGAAGGATATTTTAGCTAACAAGGTAATGGCCAGAACACTTCCCTAGGCAACAAGAAGCTAGTACTAAAACATCTCACCTCCTTGGTACCCGAAATAACTGGATTTCAAAATAATAATTCTTTCATTTATTTTCTTTACATGTGGAATGCAACTTTTATAATTGGTTTTGTACACTTCAGTGTGAGGAGAAATTACGGAACTGCTTTAATGCACATTTTGATTTGCATTTTACTCAAATTAATCTCAGAATGCACAGAGAGAGAAATTAAGGCATTCGCTTCCTTGTGCATGTACAATCCTTGTAAGAAGAGATTGTTTTCTCATAAATTCTGGGAATCTTATGGTTGCCTAACAATCACAAATACTTATTAGATTCATTGTTAATGAAGCATGACTGTGGCATGTACAAGACATCTTGGGAAGAAGTCTTGGGCAGGATAATAATTTACATATTTGATTTCTATTAAATTGTTTTATTGGAAGGGTGTTTTTGAATCCCACTAGCACTTTAATAAGTGGCCTGGCTGTAATCAGCACAGTATTGTTCCCCTCTAGGCTTTCCAGCAGCCTATGATTATGTTAAATGATTAAGGTTAGCATGCTTAATGAATCTTATGCTGCATATGTAAATATTTTATTTGGATGGCAATGTACTTAAAAAGCATTCACTTTTTAAGTAAGACAACTGGTCTTATAAAAATTGTGAGATTGTCTGATTTTAAGTTTTATATGACACCAAGTATATTTTTCCAGCACATAAAATCCATTTTGTTATGCTGCATCTATTTTGTGTCTGAGACGTTGCACTATGTTACTTACTAAATATTTTCTGTATGAAATTTAGTTCATTTCTATAAAATTTAATTGAGCTCGGGAGCACTGAAACCATCAGATACATAAGTTGAATGTTAATGGCATTTTTTGACCTCTACAAGATCTTTCACTGCTGGCAATAAATAAGTCAGTTTTACTGTAATACATTTGCCTTATTTTAAATATCTCCAGTGGCATGGGACCGCTGCTATTTAGCGGGAAGGGAGGCACACTGTAATGTCAGAAAGAGAGCAGACTATGGGAATTAAGTTGCTGGGGGAGGATGTCTAGGTTTTCTATTTACCCCAATGTGTGATCTCTCAGTATGACATATACTATATTTCTTTCTTTACTGAGAAACTCAGACGGTTGTCTTAATTTGTAAAGTTTTTCAGACTACTCTGACAAGTTCTACTAGCAGTAACTAAAGCTTCATATACTTTTTAGGTAAGAAAAAAATGCTATTCCATTTAAAGATCTTCTTTAAGTTGTTTGCAGTCTGTAAGATCTGAGTTGTAAGGAAATCCGTTACTTAAAGATGTGAAGAAATATATTTCAGTGAGCAGAGTAGGAATTTGAGGTTAGGTAGGCAAACTATAACAAGGAAGTAAGAAAGTGGGAACATGAATAATGAGCTGAAGCGCATACATGTGATGAAGAGGCATTGAGGACAGACTGTATTGACTGTTTAAAGAAATTAGAAGATTGGGATGGAAAAATTGATAACAAGGACTGGGAAAAAAAGCAACCTAGATTATTAAATTGAAATAGAAAGAGGAAAAAATATTGTAATGGAAAAGAAACTGAAGGAATAGGACAGCTATTGGAAAGCATGAACAGTATGGAAGAAGATGGAAGGAAATTACATGGAAAGAAAGATGATCTAGGACCAAATGGACTAAAATGTGGACATATGTAGTCAGTGTTTCTGAATCTCAACTGTTCTTCAAATGACAGAGTTGGAGGCACTGAAAGGAAGAACCAAAGAAGGTGGATATATTGAAGGCCTTGAATAGAGGAATGGGAGTCACATGACACTAAAGGTAATGGGAACTAATAGGAAGAAGAATCCTCAAAAAGCATCAGAATTCAGTATAGTTTTCTCTTCAACCCACGAATTCTGAAGCCAAGCTTCATTGAATTCCTGCATCACTGGAAGCTAAACTACTTTATTTTTTTCCCCTAACTCTCAAAACTTTCTAGCTCATATTTATGTGCAAAATTGTATGTAAGTTGTGAAGGTGAATTGTGAAGGAATAGGGAGTTAGAAATCCTTAGAAGTAGCCTCCTAACCTCAGTTTTTCCTGTGTACATTTGACATGAGATGTCTAATAGCATTTCTAAATATTTTATTTCTAAAATATGTTTGTGCATCCTGACTGCCAAAAGACTTTTGAGATGTTACTTCTGGTTATAAAAACATTGTTCAGATTAATTTTAAAATTCTGTATTCTGTAGATGTGTGATGAAGTAATAAACTCATAAAAGGTTCTCTACATTATAACAACTTGAACTTCTGGTGTTATGCAGAAATATATTCCTCTTCTGCACAATGACGGAAAGGTTTTAATATTGTGATTTAAATATTCTGCAGGCTTCCATTATAGAGCCTATTATTTAGGCTTTCAGTAAGTTCTTGGGAATCTTCTTTGGCAGCAGACAATATTTTTTTTACCTACTTCCTTTAGATGACATCTAGTAAAATAATTTGCCTCCTTTCACATGGATTACAAAGGCCTAAAATACAATGTAACAACAGAGGTCAGTGAATAAAAAAAGTAAAAGAGATGTACCTAAGTAAGAGAAGAAAATGTAGTCAAATTGTTGACCGTTTGTTTTTTTTTTTTTTAATTTTTCACAAAATATTGAACTCATACTTTAAAAAATGAATTTTTACTTCTTAAATTTTGTTTATTTTTTGTCTTCTAAAACTAAGATTACAGGGAATGGGCTGCTTGGCAGCCCTTCTGTTCTAGCTTATCTCACAATTTTAGTAACATTTGGTTCTTGGCTAACAGAAAATATGTTTCCCTACAGCTAAGGAAAGCATTCTGCAAAAATATTATAGAAAAATCAGCTCTGTGCCCTCCTGCTGTCTTGGAGATCTGTATAGTATGATTCCCAGGAGCACAGAGTGATATGTATCAAATTTATTCATTTCAGACCACCACAGAGTGGAATAAATAGTTTTCAACAAAGTATGCTCACTTAGTGTTATCATTTCATAGACTCCTATGTAAACTACAACTGATTAGTCCAAGTGTTACTTTACACTCTGCGCAGTGGTCACGTTAAACATCTTTCTTCCCAAATTATAGAACTCATATCTGATGTCTCAACCTTGGGACATATACTTCTGTGTACTTTGATATCTATCATCTATATTTGTTTTTACACAGAAACCTTTTCTTCTATCAGCTTTCAAACTTCAATGCATATTTTTTACATATTATGGAATATATGCATTTTAATTCTTACCATGTGCCAAGATCAGAGACTGTCAGTTAATTGTTGATCTGTCTTTGAAAACAATTTAAAGATTAAATAATAAAATACAGCATCAATAACATTTCAGTCCAGTGCAGGCCATCAGTGAAAAATTTTGGAAAATAAACTTGTAGGCAATATGTTAATTTTTCAAGTTAGTAATGTTACCAAAAATTTAACAGTTTCTATAAATTTTGTTTGTAACCAAGAGATATGATTCCATTTTTGAATAGGCCTATAGCGGATATATTTCATTGTCTTTGAAACAAACCATTTTTTTTTCACACATGGGTGCTAATCATTACAGAACAGCATCAAGGGTAACAACAACCTACTCTCAGATGTAAAGTGATGTTTATGACAGTAATTGACTTTCTATACAAAAACAACAGTTATTCTTTGGCTTTTCAATATAAGTCATAGTTACCTTTGTATTTAGCATGACAAAGCTCTGGCCAAATACTTTGTGTATATGCTGTCATTTGAAAAGGTAATCCACAGGGAAAGGGCTTGATGAGGGAACTACCAGATCTTATGGCCCCTGCCTGACTCCCCCTATAGTATCCTCCCACACTACCCACAAACCCACACAAAATATAGTTTTTTGACAGTAAATGGTACATGTGCTTAGGAAACCTCATAAAAATAATTTCTGTATATGAATCTATTGTTGTGAGCATAAGTGATAATTTCAACAGAATGTTACAAGCTAAGGGTTGAAAGGATCTACCCAAATTTAGGGCAGATCCTCGTCTGCTCTGATACAAGAGTCATAGCTGACTATATATAACATGCAAGAAAACCATCAATGTGTATAAGAACTTTCCAACAACAAGCATATAATTGTCTTTAAACATATTGTTTTCTTGACAATATATTTGATGAGCAAAGAAAATTTGGCCTCTGTATTTTCTGTACTGAAAAAACCCCAGCAAGTTCCTATAGCTACAAAAGTTAGCTAAAGCATACATATCCTTTTTAAATACACAAACCAAAGAGGTGGTGCAGGTGATTTTTTAATACTCTGAAAGCATTCACTGTTATGTTCTAGTATTCCATACACTTCCTCCCCACCATAAATATCCCATGAATATATTAATAAAATGTATTTTAGTTATTTGCAGATGATAGAATCCAAGAACCTGTAGTGTCATGGACGTTTTTGAATAATCCAAAGTGAAATAATTACTCATTTATCCAGAAGAAAAAACAAGATTCCACCACATATGAGTAGAAATACAACTTTACCAGACATACAATATAGTTGTATAAAATATTAGTATAAAAGAGAAAAAAAAACATTATTTTGGAATTCTGAATAATTCATAAGGTACTTACACCACCTGCAGGCTCCAAAAAAGTGAATAAGACATTCTGTCTTTTCCTCTATGTTTAACATTAAGTCCTACTGTATTTCCCTTTATACTTTTTGCTCTCTTCTTTTAAATAAGCCTATCATTGCTATATTTAATCTTTAAGTATTCCCTTCCATTTTGTTTCTCTTTACTGTAAAATAAGTTGAATTCAAGATAAAATAAGACAATTTATTCTGTAGAATATTCTGATATATAGGGATATCAATTTTCATTCATCTAAAAATTTTTCCATAAGCTGTTCAATTGCTTCAATACTCATCCTGGAAAAGAAAATTTTATTTGACTAAGATTTATTTCTTATGTTTAACTTGATTTCTGTTAAAATAATGATGGATTTTGTTGAAAACCTTCTGTATGAGCCTTGGCTTCCGTTTCTAATATGACCAAAAATAAATCTCTAAGTCAACAGCTTTTTATAGAAATTGAATTTTTCTATTATTTTTTTTTCATTGAAAACACAGTCTAGTTATACTTCTTTTCTATGAGATTTGAGATCTCAGTTTTCTGAGATTTTTATTTGATGAAGGCAAATGTCTTTTTCTAAACATATCATTCTCTGTGAAAAGGGAACATCCACATATCATATGTAGATTGAATATAAATTACATTACTGAGAATGCCCTGTTCCTACTTTCAAAAAGTCTAATTTTTCATTAGACATAATATTAATTTCAGCTACCAAAGAAATAGTCACTAAAACAGTCAGCTTCCACGCCACATTTATATAAAAGTTAATTCCAGATGGATGACACTCTGCGGGGTATGTGTTTATGTGTGTGTAGGAATACAAAAAAAAGAAACCTGTGGTAAGAAATTTATGAGAATCATCTAAGGCAATAGGCCTCAATATTGTACTGAAAAAAGAATACGCTGAAAAAAAATCCAATTTTTTGCAAGGAAAGCACTTCATAGAGGTATGAAAACAATGCAGTAGACTGTTTTACTATGAAAGTCATATAAAAAATTAGTAGTAGATGGTAAAGATGTAGTGGCAACAACCTTTGTTCAAAATGCTCAGTGCTAGAAGTACCAAAGGTAATTCAGGAGTTTGCTCTGACATCAAATTACAATTCTGGAGTTCTTCTATTTCTTTTGCAAAAACCCTAGGATCATTTGGATGGTCTGTAAACAGATATGATGAAACACTTTTAAACAAGCAGTAATCATGGCTGCAAAGATGTTTATCACAACTATCACCATGGATTTCACAAGTTATGAAAAAACCAGGGTAATTTCTTTGGGTATTTTTAAACTCTAATATTAACTTTTGAAATATTGTTTCCAGTTTTGAAATATTGTTTCCACCTCACTGGGAAATAACCATTTAAAGCAATCAAATGAAATAGTGGCCAAGATTTTGGTAAATAAAGATTTCCTGTCACACTATTTCAGGACATCTAAAATTTCATGCATCAAACAAAGTGATATTTCACAAACTGTATCTGAGCATGTCTGGAGAATGCAAGAAGTTGGATTTCCCACATCTATTTGCAGAGTTAATATTCTTTGAGTTTGGACTTCTTCCAGATCCTACTTTTTATTTTGCCAAAAGTAACTATGGTAATTCATATTCAGACTCATTTCAGTCATCCTGAGCATATATTTGAGCAATATATGTGGCTGGGAAAGCATGACTATAATTTCAGAAGTTGAAGGTCCATAAGAGAAGATAATAAATGTTATTATATAATTTTGGATTATTTGGCTCAGTCTGTCAGCAGGCTTACCACAAGTTAGAGATGAGGGTTTATCCTTACAGTAGCAAACAGTTCTTCAAAACACACCAATTAATTCTGCTGAAAATTCCCGGAAATTCAAGTACCTTAGAGGCAAATTAAATCAATGTAAAATTTTTTGTGCCTGATAGGTATATAAACTAAGTGTTAGGTCATCTGGGTCGACTTGGGCTCAAAATGTCTCCATCTGTTTTGTGTATTGATTACACTGCTTATATTACTTGAAGTCAGCTTACAGCAACACAGTAAATTATAATATTGACATTATTTTGCAAATTAGTCCTAACTCATAATCTATCCCCCCATAGGCTTTGGCGTTCAATTTCAATCAGTTAACTCAGAAGCTGGTTGAATTCTACATATAGTTCCATCTATGTTGCCCAGGACCATATTAAATTATTTTCTGCACTACTGTTTTCAGAGGTATGAGAGGTTTAAATGATGTCCCCAAGCTAATGTTTATTACTTTCCCTGTGACAAGTACACTATGACTTTTGAATAATAAAAAAGTCTATAATCTCCGTCTAGAAATGCAACAGACTAAATATAAAAATGATCTGAAAATAACCTAAAATACCCCAACTCTTGGATTTTGATTAATTTATTTTTTTTTTATCAATGTGGTATTTATTAATACCACTGCACAGATACAATAAAGGGCTATCTTCAGCCACAGAGCCAGGATGGATAGTAAGCTTCCTCACCAGTTGTGGGGGCATGTCCTTCCTGCTTGTACACATATGAACCATCTCTCCCTCTTGAAACACTAAATAAACCCTTTTTATTTTTTTACAGCAGATTGAGAGACATTGTTGCTACTAGCATTTGGTAGAAAGCTGATCTGTGTATTCCAACATAGCCTTTCTTTTTGTGAGGTAACTCTCTCACAAGGCAGAGAACCAAAAACAATGACAGAATCTTTTCTTTGGGCTCTGGAAAGCTCTTTGTACCGTAAAACTATCCCCACATTAAGGACTTCCAGTTCATAGAAGTTGCCCCGTTAGTCCATTTAGGAGGTCAGTTGGTAGTGTCGAAACTACACGGTGTAACCTGAGCAGGCTGTAGGGCACAAGGCATGTCTGTCATTCACACAGAAAACACTGCTTATCCACAGCCAGGTCTGCCTCAAAGATAAATTCTAATCAAACCCAAGAAGACAGGTAAATATTTCTGATACCCATCCAGTTTTCTCTCCATAGTGAATTACTGTTAGTTCAAGAGTCTTTCATAACTAAAGGCTAAAGTGAACACATCTTTCTAAAACACATTATTGCTTGTGCACCAAAAATAACTTGGAAGAGGTTGTGTAACATTGCCACCTGGTGACATTTTTTTGTAATATTTCTATTTCAAAATCATTAAAATTAATTTTGACCTCTGTAATTTTTGCGTGGTATTGTTCTTCACAACTAAACACGGTTCTAATAATAATAAATATGTATGCATGTAAAGGCAAAATACTCAGATTTCATTACATAGGAAAATAAGGCTAGACTATCCTGAAGTTTTTTCTTATTAACCTCATTAAAGAGGTTTCCAGGGCAGATTGCCAATAGCCTAGTATTCAAAACATGGAATCACTTTCATACTTAGAGTCAAATTGGTAAAAAATAAATAAAAATTAAACTGACCCATATTTTTACAGAGTATTATTAGACATGGCTTAAAACATCATGCCTCATTTACCAGACTGCAATGAACTACAACAATAAATAGTCATATTGAAGAAAACATAATTAAATAGAATACTCTGTGTGAAAAATAAGCTCAATTTTGGCAAGACATTAAACACTGCCACTATAATATTGCATACTACAGTTAAGGTCATTTTAGCAGCTTGAAGAAGGATTATGCATGGCAGTAGGAATTAGAATTCCATTTACAATTCTTTTGACTATTTCTGGGTGTTCGGTGACATTAGGTCCATCAGAAACACTAGGTAAGAAATGGACATTTCAAAAGCATTTGAAGTCCAGTATCTCTTATGTAGTTATTCAAAGAATTTCCAGGGGTAGAAAGAATCACACTCCTCAGGTACTTAAATGTGATCACTTTTCTGTAAGTAAACTCTTTGCAAGTAAAACTGCTAAATATTCTGAATTCTCCCTTCCCCTCAAATTCTGTGAAATCTATAGATCACCTGCCTGGTAAATGACAAATTCTCATTCTTCATGAAAACAAGTAACTCTAGTTGCCTGTCACAACGGGCAACAGCAATGTGCCTTTTACATATAAATGTCTGTGTGTATATGTTTACTCACTGTACACACATTTATAGAGTCATTCATTACACCATCTTTGTTTGAAAGTAAAAATAAGTTTTCCATTTGACTACATTTAATTTTTTTTCTCCTTTTAAAAACTGTACCTTTCTTTTTACCTAAAAATTGAAGTTATTGTGAAAAGTGGTTTGGCACCCAGGTGGCAGTACTGTCATAGAGGAGGCAGAGCCTATTATCACTAAGACCTTGTTTAGACTCAGCTTCTGAGTGGGCACCATGCCAGTCTGACAGATGGGCATCAAATAATGGCAGCAATGTGCCCTTGCATGTGCCTGTGCATCTACTGTGTTTGCCTAGGGAAAGGCTTTCATCCAAGATTGTCCAAACAGCTGTTCATTCTGAGTTTCTATCCTTACTGTTAAGAAGAGATGTCAACACTAATCCATTTTTAAGCTACATTAATTATTTTTACAAAAAGTAAAGAAAAGCAGCTTTTTGGCTGGTAGAGTGTGAGCAAAGTCAGTATCTTTACACAAGAACATCGACTTCATAAATCCCTCAATTCCAGATTTTGAGTGAAAGAACAATTGAGAAGCCATGGTTGCTCAGGATAAAACAAAGAAATAAAGATACGTCACCAAAAACAACCCCAAATATGGATGAGACCAAGCTTAGGATGATAGTCCAGCTATATATATATATATATATATATATATATGTGTGTGTACAACCACTGCTCCATATAACAATACTTAGAGGTTTCATGCTCCCCTCCTAGTCTCACATTCTGATGGTATCTGTGATATCTTTCTCCTAAATACGTCACAAGGTGACAGGGTATGAGTGAAAAGAGGAGGCAATAATCAGTGAAAAGACATCATATGCCTCACAATGACAAACCTAATCTCACCTCCACTGCAGTAAGGGGTGAAAAACAAATAAATTGATACAAAAGTTTCTGGTAGTGCAAAATCTGCTTTCTAGGTCCTTTCTTTTCAGTACTAAATCAATATGGTCCGTCATACAGTAGAAGACTAAAATGCCAGAGCTTTTCCCACTGACTTTATTTAACTGAAATCCCATATGACCAAAATCCTGTAGCCTAGATGCTGGTCTGTGAACTTTCCAAATCCCACAGCTCTCAGACTATCAGTTCATTGAGTTAGACACTTGACAAATTACAGTGCTGAAGCTACCGACATTGTATCATCCCTTTATTGGCTACAAAACCTGTAAGGCCTGCTGGTTCAGCAGCTCTAAAGGACTTGGCTGAATGTATGGCTATATATAGTGTCCAGCAATGGTTACATCATCTTTCTTTAAGTCTTTTGGATGACAAAGATAGGCTCCTGTGGCTGATTCAGCACACCCGGCCTGCAGGGCTGACATGCAAATATTCATTCCAGAAAACCGTTAGAGTCCCCCTTGGATAAGAGGTTGTATAAAAATTCTTCCCAGTTATGTGGATCTCAAGTATGATTATGCATATTGATTCAGATTTATTGGATGCAAGAAAGGATGACAACTGAATTAAGAACTAGAAATTCAATGTAGATGTTTTTCCACACTTCAATTTTCTCCTGATTTGTGTATATTGCTTTCCCAGCTGATTTTATTCCTTATGCTGAACCTGTGTGTCATATTTACAACGTAAATATGATTTCTAACAGAAAGACACTACAAAAAGTTACTTTTGACAGATGAATTGAAAAAGAGTTGCAGGTTTCAGTCAGATGACATCTTCTTAGGCCAGGTTCCATTTTAGTTGTTTCCTTCCAATGGAATCTCTCAGGGGGCTAGAATATAATCTATATTAAAAAGCAAAATGAAGCAAAGCAGAAAAGTCATAGTATTTTAATTTTTAAAAATCAACTCTTTTGGGAAATAAAGATTTTATTTTTATCTTTCACAGCAGCTGAATTTCTTTGCGTGCTCCTGACAGTATTTCAGCCATTTAGCTGGAAGACATGGATTCCATTCTGACTCAGTGAAATAGAAAGGTTATTTTAGTTTAATTGCCTACCAACAGCTCTTAATATGAGTACTTAAACAAACAAAAAGTCCTCTTCTAGGACTGC
This sequence comes from Poecile atricapillus, assembly GCF_030490865.1. Taxonomy (NCBI): domain Eukaryota; kingdom Metazoa; phylum Chordata; class Aves; order Passeriformes; family Paridae; genus Poecile; species Poecile atricapillus. The sequence goes on from NC_081252.1 coordinate 41,647,111, forward strand.
TTTGCCAAATAAGATCATGCTTCTAAACAGGAATTTTTTGGGTAAAGAAGCCAATAAGTCCAAGTTTCTTTTATATCAATGTTAATTTTTTTGTTCTGTTAAACACTTCAAACTAGATGTATAATATAATAACATCATAAAGTCTGATGTAAATAAATAGTGCCTCCTCAGCAGGTTCACTGATGACACAAAGCTGGGAGGAGTGGTAAATACCTCAGAGGGCTGTGCAGCCCTTCAGAGGGACCTTGGCAGGTTGGAGAGGTGGGCAGAGAGGAACCAGCTGAAGTTCAACAAAGGCAACTGCAAAGGGTCCTGTACCTGTGGAGGGAATAACCACAGGCACCAGACAGGCTGGGGCTGATCTGCTGGAAAGCAGCTCTGTGGAGAAGGAGACAGGGACCCTGTTGGACACCAAGCTGTCCCTGAGCCAGCAATGTCCTTGTGGCCAAGAAGCCAATGGTGTCCTGGGATGCATTAGGAAGAACATTGTCAGCAGGTTGAAGAATGTGATCCTGTCGTGCTCCTCAGCCCTGATGAGGCCACATTTGGAGTGCTGTGCCCAGTTCTGGGCTCCTCAGTACATGAGAGACATGGAGAACCTGGAGCAGGTCCAGCACAGGGCAATAAAGATGAAGGAACTGGAGCATCTCTCTCATGAGGACAGGCTGAGGGAGCTGGGTCTATTCAGCCTTGAGAAGGAACAACTGGGAGGGGACCTCATCAATGTCTGTCAGTATCTGAAGCACATGCTCTGCTCAGTGGTGCCAAGCAATAGGACAAGAGGCAATGGGAAGAAATTGTTGCACAGGAAGTTTCACCTGAATATGAGGAAGGTGTGAGGGTGACCAAGTATCAGAACAGATTTCCCAGAGAGGTTGTGCAGTTTCCTTCACTGGAGATATTCAAGAATCATCTGGAAAAAACCCTGTGCTCTAGGATGACCCTTTTTGGGCAGGGAGGTTGGACCAGATAACTCAACAGCTGGACCCTTCTTTAACCATTCTGTGATTCTATAACCTCTGGGAAACTAACAGACTTCTGGAAAATATCCAACAAGTACACAAAAGATATGATCCCTTCCTATTGAATTAATTCACATGGCCTTCACAGAATTTCCATAAAATCACATTACATTCCAGTTTAGACTGAAAAAATAGTGTTCTTCACATAACACTATTGGTTTAAAAAATCATTAATGTGTGTAGAAATGACCCACGCAGTTAGCTGGAACACATTTCAGAAAATGATTGCACTCCTTTCTTCATGATGTAAAAACCATTTGACATCCATCACGTTAATGTTCCTTGAAAATTCATTAAAGCTCGTACAAATAAACTTTCTACATCAAAACCTGGGGTATCCATGCACTGTTTTGTTCTATTGTGAAAGCCACAACCGTTACAGATTAGCCTGGTAGATATTTGGCTCCTATATCCCTAATTTTCTAAAGGCAACATTTTCTTTTGGAACTCATTATTATGTGTTTCCTTGACAATCTTTCTCATCTAGTCTTGAAGGCACAAATGACTATGAACTTGGCAGCCTTAAAACATTTTTCATCAAAAACACCCATGAAACATTTTGTTAATTCTCTCTGTATTGGTGGCAACACAGCAAGTGTGGAAAAAAAAGGCAGCACAAAGAATTTATAACTCTTCACCTTCTGCCTGAGGAAATGAAGTGCATAGGTATCTGTATATACAACTGTAAAGGTTCCTATAAATGTACATTCGACAAAATATGTTGTGCTGTAACACACATTTGGGTAGCACAGCGCTAGGACATTGCTCCCTAAACCTCTGCTTCTTCTTTTTCCCTAGAATGGCAGCGACTTTTCACTCTGCTACAATTGCTTCTTCATTTTAACAGTGCTACTTCTAGTAAAATCACATTTGGTCCTCTAAACTTGACTAAAACCTAACTGACTACTTCAATCAGCCTTTGAAGTGTCCTTTATGCCAGGTGAAACTCATGCCTCTATATACAGCACTATATATTATATTTATGCTCATGCCCAAACACACTGACATACATTTATCCAGTCTTCTGTATGGACTATTCTACACTCCTGCAACAATTATATTTTAGTTCTCACAACAAAGCACAAAAGAAAGATATTTTCTGTGTTTCTAAGGGAAGAAATGAAGTGCAATGTGATTTACTTGCTCAGGGGAAAACAATCAGAACCTAGATTTCTTTAATCACTCTTGCTACAAGATCATCCTCTGAATTCTGATTGCTACTGTCAGTTAAAACAACTTACTGACAGACATCGGGGATTCTGTAACCCAGTATCACTCTGACACACACAATGTAGGAATTTTGGCGACAGTGAACTTCCCTTCTGGTCTGTACTAAGACAGAGAACTAGAGAGAGTGGGGGGAGAGAAAGGGGAAGGGAGAGGTGGTAGAAAGCTTACCAGCTTAACTAGAGATGTGTTTGGAATATGTACTAACCTAGGCTTCATGTGTTGAGAAAGAAGATAATACCAGGCTTTTGATTTGCACCTGAAAAGCATGCACAAACATGCTACCCCTTCACTTGGTGATGTGAAGTTGAACTCACTGCAATGCTGGGCATTCAGGATAGAGAAATCAGAATCTGAGATGGACAAGGTGAGTTTTATAAACTACAGAATCCTGCACTTTTCTTTTTTACTTCACTCGTATACTTTTCCTAAGAAGATATTGGGGAAACATATAACAAAATATTTTCTTAATTTAATAATTGCAATAATATGCATTTATCAACAAATACTTGTAATGTGACCTTTACTTAGAAATTAGCCATGTGTTAGATTAGGTGTGTTGTCAAAACAAATGCAATTTTTAGATTCCATCTAGATAATGGTGTGATAGTAGAAGATATTACTCTTAACGTCAAATTTAAAATTGATTTTTATTAATATGAATTTAGAGAAACACAAACAACACACCAGTAAATTTATTCCACTATTCCTTTGGTTTTCACAGTAAGGAAGAATGTTAACAATTTATTTGAATCACTCTGTAAGGTTTGCTAAGACACACCTATGTTAAATTCTGTACACATTCAAATTACAGCATTTATTTTTCTTGAGTTTCTTTCCAGTTGTGTGGAAATACTACTAAATATTATATTTTAAATGACAGAGGAAACAGGTGCAATATAGCATTCTCTTTTATTTCCCTGCTTTCATTTATTGCTTTGTGAGGTCCTTTAGAGAAATACTACTAAGTGGTTTTGTATAGTGTTTAAAAACATTTATTTATGTCGCTCAGACCTTAAAGAAGTTTTCTTTTATGTTTATGCTGCTTAAAGAATAGAACTAGTCATCAATTAAAATATCTACCTACAATTTGTAGAGCAATGTAGGCTCTACAAAATGTTTAAACCACATTACTTCCCCAGTGAAATAACACAAAATTCTTTCAAAAAACTAAAAAACAGGAAATTATAAGTGAACAAGAAAATGGTGTAATGTGATGCAGCAGGCCTCACAACTAAAAATACTTCCATCAGTATTAGGGGTAGGTTTTGATTTTGGATCAGTTTTAGAGTTCCTATTTGTGTTTAATCTCTGTTACACCAAAGTTTTATAAAACAAAATAAAATTCTAACTGTTCCTGAAATCATGTCCAAATGAATTCTTCACTATGCATATGACAAATCAAATGATCCCTTTTTGTTTAATCCACATGAACAAACACTTTTACTAGTATTCAAGCCTGGATATAGCAGTCAGACAAGCCTGTGTCTCTTGCTAAACACAAACATCTGTGTGAGGTTTAAATGTCTCATCCTTTAAAACTATGTTCAAATCTAGCTATTTTCATCTGTATCAATGACCCAGATGACCATACTTTGATAACTAAAATATCTCCCCATGCTTTTATGACAGTAGGTTACACACAGAAATTTATCCTAGAGCAATTTCTTAACAACAATCTATGTGCTTCATGAACTAAAAACACAGAAACCCTCTCAAAAATCTGGGGCTTTCTTATGTTCTTGATGTTTTAAAAACTTTCTGTATTCCTTATTCCTTGGTTTTAATTTCATTTTTCATTTTTAAATTTTTTAAATTAGTTTTTTAATTTTAATTTTCAGAATATTTGTATTTTCTGTCACATTGTTGTATGTGTCTGCATGTGTATGATTGCCTGCTTGTATATGGTACAATATATTGTGTTTTAAATATTATGCTCTTTAACAGAATATGTTTACAATATTATGTTACAGTATTATGTTGTTTATATAAAGAAATATATATATTTATAATAAATATTATCAAGAAAATATAATATTTTATAAAATATAAAATTTATAAAATTTTTATAATAAATATTGTATTTTGTATAATAAAGAAATTTAGGAATATGTTGCATCAATGATGAGTGGAACATCTGACAGAACCATTACCACACCACCTTACCACCCTGCTCCAAGTTTCTGCTATTTATGTAAAGGAGACTTTTGGACATCATAAAGTTAATTCATTAGTCTATAGCATTCAGTAGTTGTGTTTTTTAACATTATCCTAATAACAATAAGCAAGTGTGGTGATCAGAGTTAAATATATACATGAAAGGAAGAAATTACTGTGAATGGGGTTAGATCTATGTGATTTGGATACTGGTACACTTAGCAGTGTTCAAAGATCTTCACCTTAACATAGGATGAGTATATAGCAAGACAGAAAAGTATAGAAAATTGACAGATAATTTTGGGTTCCTTATGAAACCTACATTTCCTCACTATTTAGCCTTTTTGTAGCATGTGGCTTCACCTTCATAAAAATTCAAATACAACAATCTAAATATTTTACTGAATGCATCCTTTGCCCAAAGCAACTGCAATCAATATTCAGAAGGCAAATTTACACAGTCCTCCCCTTTAAATTATGAAAGACATCCCTTCTGCCTTTTGCTACACTGAAAAATACTTTCTGCTACAAGCTATTTAATGCTGAGGCCTGGCAGGTCTTACCTATATCTCAAGATATATGGTGAATGCTGGCATACAAATTGCTCTTCAGTTGCTATGAATTTTCCTTTCATGTAGTATTGATTTCCCAAGGGGAAAAAATGAGAAATTACTCTTAGACATGCTGGGTATTATACAGCAGGGAAGTAGCATATTCCTTTTATTTTTGTTGTCACTGCCCCAGTTTCATTTAACAAATTGCTCAGATAGATTCATTCACTTCAGATTTTGTATATGAGACCCAGATGGTTTTTATTCCTAAGAGCTGACTCTGAAATAATGACAGTAATAGCTAATACCTTTTATCTTTATCAGGATTATAATCATATCCTCTTGTTTTGGAGAGTTGGCTTTTCATAAGAGAAAAGAGAACTCTGGAACACAAAAATGCTTCTCAGCTTCTGGAAGAAGACCTGTGTGTTCTTTTTCCTTTGTACTCTCCCAAGGCATACACATACTCCAGCTTTCATTAAAAATTAGAGCATGTGTATTCAAAAGATGTAGGGTGATCCAGCCAGGTACCTGATACAGGGGGAATCATGGGGGAAAGGAGTTTTGAATGCAGTGCAAAGTATTCCTGCCTGGCACAGGAGGCACAGCCAGAGAGGCTCCCCTCCCAGAACAACATGAAATGCCTGGATACATGTGTTCAGATTATCAATGATCTGCCCAGTGTGTCCAAACTTAAAAATTACCTGAAGCAAAACCATATGTTTTATAGCTTTTCCAGGACTGCAATTCTTTGTAGTCACCTAATTTCTAACTTTCCACTTCCTGAAAATTATTCTTTCTTCATTCACTTATTTAAATCAAACAAAAATTATAATAAAATTTCAGTTGAGGTCCAAATGGTCTTTCAGCATAAACAGCAATTTCTTGTTAATTTCCATTACCATATAAATCCACTGAAAGCAGCTAGAAGCAAAAAGAAAAATGTGTAATTTTAAAAAGGAATGTATAGTTTTAGAATAATTTAGCTTATGATACAAATACCTCACATTTTTAACTCACAGAATTAACTGCAAGCATTAATTTATCAGACATTATTTCTACGTGATTATCATAAAGATGTGAATAGTGTATTGGATAAAGAGAAATTCTTTGTCTGTATTACCTGGATGCTATATGGCTCCATGGATCTGCATTAATGCAAAGACCACTTCAAGCTCTAAAAGTAAAGTTTGCAAAAAAAATAAACCAGGAAATTTCTTTCTTTCACCCATTTTTTTACCCCTTGCAGGAAAGCGGGTTCTTCCTGACTCACATAATATTGGTGTAGCTTCTAAGATGACGCACACAGTCACTTAATAGTAAGTGCTTTAAATGATATCTGAAGCGCTACTGTGCTGTCCCTCAGTATCTGAGTTTAAATGAGGGCTTCACCCTGCTTGCATGCTTGTTGGCTCTTTCAAGTAAACAGATTCATTTGTTCTCTATTAGCTTTCACACTGCAGAGTTCAGACCTTAAAAGTTTCTCTTTCTAGTTATGAATATTGATGATATAGCCTATATTTGGCTCTTCTATTTTCAAGAAATTCTTTCTAATGCTGAATTTTACACCAGTAGTGTACAATTTATTGCACATAATACCCAACCAGATGGCCAGTGATTTTCTAATAATAACAACAATTTCATACCTAGTTGAGATACCTTGTGTTTTGTTAGGCTCAGCCAACTGTATTATTTCTGCCAAGAAATTGCAAAGAGGTCTCCGAGGCTTTTCAGCTCCAGTGGTTCATAAAACCGATTTGAAAAATTAGTTTTGAGGACTTATGACTACCTTAACTACTTTTTCATAAGACTAGTCCTTCCTTTCTTGTTATATGCACGCAATTATGTTTATATTGCATTGTGAGAAATCATTGCTAGAAGCTGGAGTGCAATTGAAATTGCTGTATTTTGTGTGCTTTTCAGGAAATGTACAAGAACTAACAAAGTTCTAGATTTCCTCAGAATAATTTGAGAACAGTCTGGATGCAATTCTGTGCAGTGTCCTCTAGGACGACCCTGCTGGAGCAGGGAAGTTTGACCAGATGGCTCATTGGTGCCTTCCAATCTTATACATCCTGTGATTCTGGGATTCTGTAAGTTCTCTTTTTGGTAATTTTGCCTGAGAAGAATGTGGCAGCATGGACATTTATTTGGGATGTCCAATGTTTCAGGTGATACAGCATTTGCAGCTTATCCGGAAATGCCAGACAAATTTTCTGTGCATGTGCAGATAAGGAGCCTGGCAGATATCATAGGGCTTTAGCATCTTGGATTTCTTCAGCCTGACACATGCAATGGGAATAGCCTGTGTGCATGCAGGCTGTGGGCTCGTTCTGAGGTACTGAAAATGCCTAGATCGCTTGGACAGGACCAGGTACCAAACATCCAAGCCATAAATGTTTTGTAGAATCTCTGCCAAGTCAAAGGTTTGCACATAATTTCAGACCCACTCACAAAACTCAGAATCACTGCTCAGAAGCACAGGCATGTACAACACAGCCAACATCTGTTCCAGTGTTCCAGTGAAAGAAACAGGTGCTTTTGGAGTGTGATGCACCCAAGAAAATATAATTGCCGGCTTAACATAAATAGACTTCAGACTATGTTGATTGTGATGTTGAACTGTCATTGGCTATGAAAACAGCTTCACATGGCAAGATAAGTAGTGGCCATATGAATGTTGAACGAGATTATTTTCAAATTATCTTATTATCTCTTATCTTCATTTGTGCAATACACAGCTATGGTCTAATGCAATTAAGATAATACAGAAAAATATAACTTCCAAATTAGAATTTTTTGATCTCTGTAATATATGTGCCTAAAATGTGAAGTATGCTGGTGTCTATTTTGCCAAGATTAAATAAATTTGAAAATCTAAAATAATTTTGGAATTATCAGTATTTGGTAATTTACACTTATTTATCTAGAGATAACACAAGGTCATTTACCTGATTTTATGTGAGAGAAAACATTCATATGCACAACTTAGAAGATTCCATGCACTATAAATGCTCATTATACATGCAGCTTGTCCCAGTTCAATCCCCATCCTTACATTCAGTTGTGATATTTTTACTCCAGAAGCACTCTAAATGGTCTCTTTGTGGGAAACTGTACTGAATATTCACAGACAATCTACATGCATTTAAGTACTATTTTAGTAAATTCTGTTTTTTAGACTTTTCTATTTCTTCTGTATACAAATAAGATTTTACAACTCAAAACGCAGAATTTTTAATCCCAGTTTACCAAACAAATCGATCAAAATAAATTAAACTTTAAAAAAAGACAGTGAAAATGTCAAAGTTACAGTGACTTAGAATTTTGTCTGGATTGTAAATCAATTATCTCCTTTCATTGTGCTTGCTTGAACTAATAACTTTTGGAGAACAATATTTGTAATTATCAGGCTATTTTATATATATGTACATGTATTTTTATCCATCAAATCAGAGTTTCATAAATAAAAAATTTAAATATGCAGTTTTTTCTATAAGAAGAGTTTGACAGAAAAATATTGACTGATAGGGAAGTGGAGTGTGTGAGATATTTTAAAAAAGTCATTTTTTTCTTAATTAATCTCCATTGTTGGTTTGTAACCAGAATAAATTTTGGGAAATATTTCTACTACTAAACTCTGCATTTCCCCTGTGTTATTCTGTCCAGAATTCACACTAGATTAAATAAAATAACCAAAAGAGTCATTGCCCATAACAGATCAGCATGAATATGTCAATTAGTCAAGATTAATTTTGCAAGGAATCTAATTTTTTTACTAAAAGGTGTATTAAGGTTAGGTCCTGCTGGTACTCTACAGCCAGTCCACTTGAGCTTTGACCTTACACTTAGCTCTCTTTATCAATAATCTACAATTTTAAACAGTTTTCTTTTGCACAAACACCATTTTATGTCAATGCTCTTTCAGATAATTCTTGTATAATCAGCCAGAGATGGGGAACAGATCAAGATTTAAAAACATATGAAATAGCTTTTCTACTCTTGGACCAATATTCATTTTCATTAAGCAGAAATTGCATTACTTTCCAAGTTGCTGAAAGGAAAAGATGTACAGATATTGATTTGGCATCAGTCACATCTGCTTTGGATTTGAAATGTTTATATAACATTAGAAGAAAATAATATTTTGAAAATTGTTTTCATTTCTTATCAATTATTTTTATTATGTTTTAACATTCCACTTCACCCCCTTTTATTGGGCTCTATTTGGCTTTCAACATTCAGACTTTTTTGGTAATTGTAAATAATTTTTTTTCCCTCTCAACAAGCAGTTATTCTATTAATTATTTCTTTAAAGTCTACTGGAATAATAGATCCCCCAACCTGGCATTTACTAAAAATGTTGAGAAACAAAAGGGCAGGAGAAGAGATGTTGTTTTGATAATCTATCATCACATAAAATCACGTGTATGTTTATCTTACAGAAAATACAGTATGCTGAAAAGCAAACTAACCTCAGAAATGCACACTCGTTGCTTGTTCAAACTCCTTATTTGTTTATTCAGAACTAATTTTGTTGCACAATTTCTTGATGCAGAACACAGCTTTTAAAAATATAAAAAAGTACAAAGAAATTATTAACTGTTAGAAGCCACGAATAAACACAGTAGTCAAAACAACAGAAATAATCCTGTGCTAATAGTCAGGCACTATAAATTTAATATAAACTGATAAATTTAGCCATTCAGCCTTAGTCCAATGTGCCAGCTGTGACATTGTAAAGGGGTTTTTTTGCATCTTAGATTTCTTTAACCACATTCTGAAAGTGACTTGCCTGATTTTGCCTGCATACACTTGCACTTTTGCAGATTTTGTACGGATGAATGGAGAAAAGTTTTGCCAGAAATGTTCTGTTATTTTACTAAGATAAATTTTATTTAAAACTTATTTTTAATTTTAAATTAAATTAAATTAGTGCTAAATTTTAAGCACTAATTGTTATTACTTTAGAGGTCTAATCAATTTGTAAAATGCTAAACTACTTTAAGTCAGACTGGGACACTTAGTAATTGAAAAAAATTCCTATCCTATTCAAAATTAAACTGTAAAATATTTGTATCTGTTTTTCAAAAACCACTCACCAAAAAAATCACATACATATTACTCCCAAATGTAATGCATGCAGATGCATTCACACATATTTCTCTAGCACAGGACAAAGACATGACAGACATGTAGCTGTTCTTCAGTTTCTAGACATGGCAGCAACTTGCTGCCATTTAATTGAATACTTCTGTTTAATGTAAGGGAACTTTCTGCTGGTTCAGTGGACACCTCTCTATATTAAAAATTGTATGATACCATGTCACTCATAAATACATCAGCACCTTTCTGTTTAAATTATTTTATTCAGGTTGCTGGACTTTCATTATTCATTACAGTTTTAAATGAAAACTACAGCTTCATTTTGAGACAAATTTAAAGATAGAATTACTCAGGAGACGCTACCATGCAGAGAAGCCAATGTAATGTAAACCATGCTGAGGGTCAAAAGATGCCTCTCTGAGCTCTGGTTTCAGCTGTATCTTCTGAATGCGACTGATACTAGACCAAATATACCAATATAATATATATGTGTTGGAAACTAGCACTTCCTTCCTCCTTTAAAATCACAAGTGATTTTGGTAAAGAAAAATACATGGGACTTCATTCTGTTCCCTAGTATATTTGAAGTACTACTGCTGCACTGTTAGATTAGGCTTACAGGTTTTGGGATTCCTGTGGCATCTGGCGTGGCAGCTGAAGTCCTCTAGAGTACCCTAGTACATCTAAGGGCACTAAATGTTTATGTGAAGGCAATTGAATTGTGCCTTTAAAAGCAGGTTTTTAAATTAGTAATGGGAGTTGGAAGAAGTTTTACTCCTTTTATTAATAGAGGCTTGAATTTTTGTTTTTAGATGATGTCTAGCAGTTAGGTGAAGCTGGCTGTAGCCCAGCTCTCTAGGTCCAGACCCTTCCTATCACTAGTGTCCTAAGATACAATAGAGCACTGCTCAACTGCATGCTCCAGAAACTCTTGATATACTAGTGAATATTTATGAAATAAATGAGCTGGAATTAGTCACTCTTCATCCAACTTTCCCTCACAGACAAACCTGTAGCAAAAAAAAGAATGTAATTTATTGTCAGCAGAGAGCAATTTCTATTCTGTTCTGTAAAATCTGACTGGGGCTCCATGACCTATACTCTGACAGGATCTCCTGGGATTTCTGGGAGATTGCTGATCATGAAACATATTTCCTTTGTTTCCAGCACACTGCTCTCCAGCCTGTACGGTTGTTTTAGCAGTGAACTTTCATCCCAATCTTCGGCAAAAACGAGATTTCTACTGTCTTGCCAAAGTGATTGGTAGGCAGGGAAGATGCTGCTGTCAGCTTGAATACACAAAAGTAAATGTATGGTGGAGAATAAAATAAATGTTAGGTTATACATAATCTGAATAACAGTTAGATAGCTTTAACACACCACTTTCCATCGGTACACCATGTGACATTTTACAAAAAAGTTTATGTTTATATTCACTTTGTAGATGGAGAAAAAATTACAAAGGATTTCCCAAGACCCCAATACGGTTTAAGAAAGAGCTAGAAGAGCATTTAAACCTTGACTGCTGAACCTATGTCCTGCAGAGAAATAGCTACTTCTGCAATTTCTGGACAAGTCAACTTTGGTGAGATGTTAAGAGTAATTTTATTTGTTCTTCAGGTTAATTGAACAGTTTGGGTTTGGGGTTTACTTGTTTGTTTGTTTTAAATTCTGGAATTTTAATGTTGCTCTATACTTACTGTAAAAAAAATATAATCAAACATCCTTCTAAAACAAATTTATATGAGTATGAAGAAATATTCTGGGGCTCAGTTTCTTGAATTGTCAGTTGCCTGGATAGTGCAGTAGGTAGAGCACACTTAGAAAAGCCTCAACAGTTACAAAATGCAGTGTTACTTTTATATCATCAAGTTGAATAATATGTAAAAAAACCAAAATGGCTGCATTTTCATAAGTTTGATCATGCATCCATTGTCAAGGGCTAGACACCAAGCTGAATCAAATTACAGGGAATGTTCTTTTGCCTTGCATTAAAAAAAAATTATGGGAGAGATAATATTTTAACATTATCAATCTACAATTGAGTGTTGCAGATTTCTATTTAAAAAGCTGTTTATATTCAATAGAAGCTGTGACAAAGAGGTTGCCCAAAATCAAAAATCTTCAAGAAATAGAAATACAGTTGAAAATATTTCATGTAGTCTGGAGTTCAAATAGCATGGCAATGGGTGAAATAGGGGGAAATTTTCGCTGCAGTGAAAATTCACATGATCACTAACCAGGACTTTTGACAGTAGGAATAGACTAACCAGAACAGCAAAATTGTTTTAAAAAGAACGCAACATTTAAAAGTGAATGCAAAAAAGAGGAGAGATATTCAAACATAACACTGAGATTACAGCTTCAAAAGAAGAGAGCCATTTTTCTTTATGATGTAAGGAGGGTGAATGAGATCTCAAAAGAAAATGAAGTGGTTTGCATTCTGTCACACATAATACATTGATGGTGGTGGTAGAGTGTGCCTAAGGAGCTGGACAGAAGCAATATAGATTCAAGTCCAAAAAAAGAGTCAGTTTGGCCCGTATTTCAGAACTTGTGACAGGAAGTGTATTTGAAACAAATATGAAGCAGAAGTGTCAAGTAAGGGTCAAGGTTTAGCCAAGAAATATAGAAATAAATGATGCTACATGCATACAATTGAACATCATTTAGATTTAAGACCCGACTGGATTGTAGCCTTCTGACTGGGGAAAAAATTCAGACCTTGGAACTGCATTTGGAAACACCAAGTTGCAGTTGAGAATATAGGTACTGTGAAAACTTCTAATTTTTGTTTCTTTTCTGACATTTTATTTACTATGTGATAAATTATAATATTAAAAAGTAGTATAGAAAGTGCAGGATGCACTGAAGGGCCTCGTTCACTTTTTCAATGAGATTTCAAACTTTGTAGATGTAGATGTTCAGAACTGACACTGAAAAAGTATCAAACAGTATATTGCTCCTCATTATGAGCTGAACCTGATTTAAAAATCCACATAACAGAAAGTGACATAGGACATATTCCAATAACTCTTTTGTGTGTGATACATCATCCTTCTGCATTCCATAAATCAAGTTCTTCTGCTAAGTGCACAATGGAACTTACATTGCACTAGATATAACACTTAATTGTATTAAAATACCATAAAATAAAAAGTAAAAGAAAGTCGAACATAAAAAATGCTATATAGTTTGAAAAAACTGTGCTAGACTTTCTCACTAGGATGACTGATTTTGTTCAGTTCTCTTACAGTTCCAGACTCATTCTAAACAAGATGACTGTGCTTTATATTGTTCAAGTAAATATTCATTGCTTACAGGACTTTACAAAAAACTTAATTCTGATGAATGCATGGATTTTGAGCATATTTAATTTTCTAATTTTCTAATTTTTCTGGTGTGCCTTTCATACACTTGATCCTTAAAATCCTTGTTTCAGTATGGTAATCAAAGCAAGATTTGAACTTTGCTGAATGTAGGCATGAGTTTACCAGCACTTTTGAATGGAACCTTCAGCTGTATTCCTCACACATAAATAATTAAATACTAATTTTACTGATACTGTAGATCTAAGTGTATTCTCATTGAGCACTTTAAGACTTCATATTTCTTAAGGAAAAATTCCTAGACAACACTATTTTTATAATAAAATAATGAATGGCCAGGTAAACCAGAAATGGTACAAACCACAGCACTACAGCACAGAAAATCTGTTTTGGAAAAATTTCAAAGTTTTAATCTTATTCTGATGAGTCAAAGGAATTCAAGCAATGCTCATGTAGAACAGCATTTGCTGGACAGAGCTATAAATACGTGAATAATAATAATAATTTTCCATCTAATTTGCAATAATGACAAGAAATTCACTTCAAATTTTTACATTTTGTATTCTGTTGAGGAGTAGTTGGCTAATTGTTGGGACAATCTTTACACCTGCACTTGTAATTAAGCAGTGCTGAAAAATCTGCATTTATTCTGAAGGTTTTCAAGTTATGGTTTCAGTAAGACTGATCCCTATCAATGACTAATTTATCACAATCATTCAGAAATTGGAAGGTGAGAGTACAGAGGTGAAGGTTATTTGACCTTACTTAACCAAAACAGAAATGTAATCTGAATACCTCATTTAATCTTTTAAATCAATAGATAAGGAGCATATTTCTTTATCAATGGAGACTCCTCATGAATAGTAAAAAAGTTCTGTTTGCTCTCCCTTATCTCTTCAGACTACAAAATTTTAATCACAAAACTTTATAATTTTGGAAGAAACAATTTTGAGTGATTTTTTTAAAGTGGCAAAGAATCAAGAACATAAAAACAATATACTGCTATGACTGTTAACCTTTACAATTGTATAAATAAAGCAAAATTAAGTTGCTTGCAAATGGGCTTATCTTAAGGCATTTATAGAACAGAAAGAGAAACATTTTGATTCTTTATCTATTAAACCCCAAATTATATTCCTATATGTGCAAAGTATGCAAGAACTGGCCAATTGACACTTTTTCTTTTTTTCTGGGCTAAAGTGGTCTAGTGCTTCACAGTATCTTTCATATCAACATTACGTTTTATCTTTATAGGTTTGTGAGAAAACAAAGCTAAATAGGCATTTTTAACTGCATTTAGTTGAAGCATCTTATGCAATCCCTGAGTTCTTGTGCTTCAAAAGAGAGAGCTCCTAGGTTCCTTTGATGCTCAAGAAAAATGCACTTCTTGAAAGGCTGCTACACTATTCACCCTTAAAAGCCAAACAGCAAATCCAGGTGGGGCAGCAATATGACTTTGCTTCCCTCTTATTGCTTTCATGCCTTGAAAGATGAGCTAGCTAGTGCCACAGGGGAATTCACAAAACTGGGGCTGTAATGCTGATAAATTACAGATTAGGAGAAATCTGTCTGCAGACCCTATAATCTCCCACTTCTTCTAAAATGCTTGACGGATTAATCCTACTACAGATCTGCTTATACAAAAACAGATTTGTAATTTTCTTACTAATAGTTCACTGTGTTTCTTGTTAGAATTTGCCTTACTTCTCTTTTATAGTGTCTCCTTCTAGAAGAAATTAGAGTAGTTTGCATTTTAGGTACAGGTATTTGTATTAGGCCACAGATAATAACTAAAGTCAGATACCCAGAGGAGAATGTATGAACAGTGGAAGCATTTTCCCAATTGCACTTCTAGCCTCCAACAACTTCTAATCTCTGTTATATCACACTGCATTTGTCTGCTTTTGAGGTGGAAAAGCCATATCTTTGTCAGTTTTTCCATAACTTTGATTATGTGTTCTATTCATTCCATCTTCTTTATTAGTTTTCTTCTATCATTTTTAATATCACTATCTCGTTAGCAGGAGCCATGGTTGGAGAGCAAGAGGGTGAGGGAGCCATCACTGCACACAAGATTCAGTAACTTTAACTAAGCATTCTTTAAGATAATGGCGTAGTCATAGGCTTGAATTTATCATTTCTAAGAAAAAATCTATGTAAAGAAAGTGATTACTTACCTTCTTCACCACACTTCTGCATTTTTTCCAGGCATTACCATTGTTTTTATTCAAGGCAGCTCCCAACTTAGATGAAGCAGAACTCATCTAAAATGTATATGCAATATATGAAGTTCAAAGGAGTACACCATGCCTCAAAAAGAAAAATTGGTGTGTTTCTGTTCTGCACTGGTCTCTGATTCAGATGTGGACTTCCCTATGTCTTTTTCTAAGAGCCTGTGCAAGAAGTCTCCTCTCTCTGAGAAAACTATGTGTGCTGTATTCTCTCTGGGCTGGTCCTGACTTTCACTTTTTTCAGCAGCAAAACAGGATTAACAGAGATGACAGACAGCAGTTCATTAAACCTTTGACATTTGCTGATAAAATTATATGCACACTGCAGTTTCCCACATGAAAAAAGGTCAATCTTAACTGAAACTAACTTATAAGTTTTGGAACTAATTTGAATTCTTTTGGTGTGCTAAAGAAAAATTAAAATGGAAGAGGCATTGAGATTAATACCACTTCCATACTTAGATTAAATCCTTTTAGGTTAAGGGATTTGAGAAAAGTTTATGCCTGTTTACATGTGCCATGCCACTCCAACTGAAAAATTAACCTAATGTTTTTATATTCCTCACAGTTACCTTTGCTATATTTAAAAGAAAAATCAAACTCCTATGCTAATGTATTTCAATATAGAAGCAGGGAAATATTTACATCCCTAAAAGAGTAAATTCAGATATAACACTTGATATCTTTTGGATTTAATATCTGTTTGGGTGTTGCCAACATTAAAAGTACAATCTAGAGCAGCCATGTAATAATCTGTGATTTGCAGTCATTGGTTAATATTGGTTAAAACACTCTGGATTGTTTCCATAGGACTCCATGAGCTCTAAGCTAAGGACTTTCACAAATTGTTTTAATTAGACACACTTGAGGACTGATTGTCTAAGGAATGCTCCACTATTGACTGTATATGAGGAATATTTGCCTGGTTATTCACTTGTTCCCTTCTTAAATGAAGTTTCAAGCAGCAGAGGTCATAATCTCAAAAACAAAAGCATTTCCAGAATTTAATAATCTTTAATTAGAAACAGTCAAGTGGATAATTTTAGACTCATAATTTGCTATGGGAATTCTGCCACCTAAATGTGTAAGACATGTTTTCACTTGAAGTAGGACACTGAAAATATTATCTTCAATAATTACTTTTTTCAGCTAACAGACATTGCACGTAAACTCACACTTTTTAGCATTATTTTCTTTTAGACTGAGAAATTATTAGATTTCTTTGTATGAACCTTGTAAATAGATTTTATACTTCCTACCTTATTTACTGTGTCATAGATCTCACTGGTGTCTTTTTGGATTGCACTATTGTTACAGGCAATGGAGGTGTAAATTGCATAAGGCAGTACTGCAAGAATATTTGTAGATTCAGGTGAGGGATGTGGAGACAGAAAAAGAGACCATATTGGATCAATGACCAACATTCTTTTTTTTCTATCCCATTAAGGACTAGTTTGAACCAGCTTGTTTCTAACTGTTTGCTCAGTAAGGCAAACAGAATGTCCACATTCTGTTCTTACAACAAATTTTAAAGGCCATAGCATTTGTAGTGTAATCACAATGACATGATAGAAGAAAAGGAACTTGGAAGATTGAAAGCTTGCGCAGACTGTTCATATACTTGACTAAAAAGCATCTGTTCAAAACAATGATTTAGTGGATTGCAAATGGAAAAAACAGAGCAGAATATGTGAAGAAAAATAGCTTCTGGAACTTAATCTGTATACTTTAAAAATTATATTAATATAGAGTAAATTTTTACTGAAGAATAGCTGCTAATCAGTTCTCCCACATCTGATCATCTGTGTTCTGCCCTGCTATCACAAACCATACTATTCTAATGCGAAGCCTCCCCAGGTCTCCTCCATATCCTGCAAGTGTTACACAGTGCTCAAATGGATATCATAAGCTACATATTTCCTCTTTGTAATTATTAAAGTGAGGGAAAAAATAGTATATTGACTAAGATTTGTAGATTATTATGCATTTCTTCTGTTGCAGTTTTCAGCAGGATAGATGTGAAAATAAAAGAACATGAAGCCACTGTGGTGCAGGTTGAGAAGTAAATCTGTGTTTTATATGTAAAGAAATAACCTAACAGGGAAGAATGACTGTATTTGCCATATTCTCCTTTGCCACAAATTGGTAGGAATGTCTTCATGTCTTGTTTCTAGAATTAGACTGTTACGCAGTTTTTATCTTGGTGTTGAAAATGAGAATTACACCTTTTGAACACCATAGCTTTGGCCCTGTTTCAAGTGTTGAAGCATAATTTTATAAGAAAATTTACATATCCTGGAAGGCATTATTCATGCTGTATGCATTATGCCCTCTGTTTCTCATAGCCTGTCTTCATTAAACTTACATTATTTAATTATCTCATGCTCATTATACAGCTTATTCAGTCTTGCAGCTTGTTCAGACTATATTTGTATAGAAAATAACCAATTTTCAAATGTGATAAAGGACACACCTTCTTTCACTAAAGAGTCTAAACTTTCATTTTATGTAGACATAAAATCCTTCTATGTAAAGGTGAGGGCTAAAAAACATCCACAGAAATAGTAATTTTCAGTAGGTGGAAGAAGAATCAGATGTTTACAGAAGATTACTCCAGCAGCTAAAAAATAAATTTTATGTGTCATCTAAATGTCTGCTTAGCCTTTATGAAAAAAATCCTAGGTATTTGTTCTAAAAATAAAGGATTAAAACTTCTTGTCTCACACATAATTAAATGGCTCTAAAAATGTTTAAAAGACTACAATCTCTGGAAAATACTGGTTTTTAAAAATAATAGAAAATCCATTTCCTTACATATAAGTCACCTGAAATATGATATCCTAAAACAGATACAGTGAAAGAATCAGTTACTGTAGGTGCTTCTACATTGTTTTTTCACACATAGGTGAGGACCAAAGATGTCCAAGGCTGGAATACTTCATTTGTGATCAAGCTAGCAGAGTCTCTAGAAACCTCTAGATTGCCTGTGACACACATCTACACTAATATACTTGAGATTTGCTTAATTCCATTAGAAAATATCTGAAACATTATTTACATTTTTGCCGCAACCATATGTCACTGGACAAACGCTTTCTGTCTGCAGAAACAGTTCAGAAAAGATAAAAGGTAGAGCATGGACATGAAGAGGACTAATAACATCTGAGGACTAATAACATCTATTCTGGACTTTGTTGGGTCATGTGATAAAAGTCACCTGAACACTCACACAGGAGCCCAGGGAGACAAAATCCCATCACAGAAGTAGTCAACCCATTAACAGCCCAGCCCCAGGAGAGCAGAGGGGCACAGTGGCACAATGGACCCCAAGGAGCAGATGACTTCTCTGGGCCTTTTCCAGGACTGTTGAGGTACAGCCACATTGTCCTGGGACATGCCATGAGATGCAGGGGAAGAGAGTTTTGGTACTGCATAGGAATTTTGCAGGATGTTCAGGGAAAGAAGATGGAGAAAAGGGAGCTGATTAGATGATTTAGGGAGGAATCCTAAATGTGGGATTAGAAAGGTAAGAGTGTGGGAAAAGAAAGGTAAGAGGATAAAAAGGACTGGTCATGTATGAATAGATTAGTGCAGTCTCTTCTGTCCTATTACATTTTTCTTCTAAGTCTTTGCTGAGTGGGAAAATTCATATTCTGGCTGCCTTAGAAACTGGGAAATCTTGGCTAGCTGTGTGTGCAAAGTCTGTACCCAAAACTATTATAAGGAATAAGTATTCTGAAAGTCTATGGAGAAATATAGTCTGCTTTCCTCAAAAGGGGTTTGGCCAAAGTTTGCAAATAAAGCCCTGAACCACTTTAAACAATGGAATTTAAACAAATGCTGTGTATTTGTATACTGAACATTATTTGGATGGGTTTGGGTTTTTTTTCAGGAAAGCTAGCACTTCTCTGTAATTAAAATCTGCATCATAACTTATGTGCATTTCCACTGAAGTTGCACAAGGACCCTAAATATTAATCTTACAATTCCTGACTTTGTAACATTGACATTTCTACTACAATGTTCTTCAAACCCTCAGACTAATTCCTGCCCTTTTCCATCCCCTGTTATTATTTAATTCTATTGTCCCCATCATGGATTCCAGATCAGGACTTTTTATTCTACCTTAAATTCTTTTTTCCCCTCTAGGGGCGAAGTACACAAAGAATCTAATGATTAAGGCAGTTGGAAGAGATGTCATGAAACAGTTCATCTGTCATTGTGCAAGCACTGTTCATATATTCAAAGTAGGGCTCTGAACAGACATTTTTCCTGAAAGAATACAACAAAACTGATCAAATATAAACCCTTGTTAAGAATGAAATATTATACCCAAGATTTCTTCTAATCATATTGCCCTACTTTCACTCTTTCTCCCTCAAGAATTCAGGTTTTGACCTAGTATCAGAGAATAAATCCTTCCATGTCAACTAATTCTTATGTGCCTATGAAACAGTGCAATAGTGGGTATTTGTTTTTTGCAACCATAGTGATGAAATGTGTTTATTGGCTAAGGTCATAAGAATTTGAAACCAACTATTTGCCTTCACTTAATTTCTGAAAATGTGAATGGTCCTCTAACACAAAAAAACAGGGATTTGGGGAATAGCAGTGCAAAACAAGTTTTGCAACATTTTTGTCAGATACCAGTCTATTAATATAACCTTTTGATAATCTGAAAAAAAAAATAAAAAAATTAAATACAGAAAGACGGCATAAAACTTACTATTTTACAGGCTCTTTTTATTTAATGCTGTATTAGTGATGACTTTTTATTGAAACGTCTTCAATTCTTATTCTTGAAGATGTTTTATTTCTGCTAGGAACTAAGTTTTTACATCTACAATTTTCAGATCTGTCTTATAAAAAGTTAACAGAAATTACCAGATAAAGATCTCTTGATGTTAATGTTGTGAGCAATCAAATTTTAAAATATAAATGCTTCAATGAATTTAGGAATTAGTGTATTTGTTCCTATTTGACAATACAAAACTCATGATCCATCAAAGTCAGTCAAAGACATCAAAGACTCTATTAGACATTTGGTCAGTCTCATAATGAATAGCATATTCTGTAGATAAAATCAACATAGAAAAAGTGGCATCAGTCAAGAAAGACTGTCAAAGACTCAGCATCTTTGCATAGAACTATACAGAAGAATATGCAAGAATTGTGAATTTTAGGGATGGTAAAAAAGTAACATGCAAGCAATCTGTACTGAAAAAAAATGAAAACAAAACAATCCATGCCTGCTGGCAAAGTTATTAAAACACAGACTTCATTCATGGGCAAAAAAAAATTCCCTTTAGTGGAAAAACAAATAAATAAAACAAATAAACATCATCTTCCTCTTCTATTGTCATTTAAAATGTTTGAGGGTACAGAAACTGCAATCATGTTGTCAATTACAACCTTCATTTGATTTTAGCCATGATTCCTTAAATTCAATAATTTATATTTTGTAAATGTGTGATTTTCCTTCCTCAAAAATGCTAAGTGTTACCTCATCTTGCAAGGTTCTGGAAACATTTTCTGTAGTATATTGGATAATCTAGCTTTCAAGTCAATATGCCATAAAGCGGAACTTTAAATGGATACATTAATATTCTAGTTTAGTCCTTCCATACTTTTTTTATACAAATGTCTGACAGACATGAAAGCACACGAAACAACACGGTATGGTGTTTAACCCAGAAGGAATTGAAAATACATTTAATGTAGTCTTCTTGTTGGATTAAATCCCATTGACAGAAACAATGGAGCAGCTCTTGACTCAGAAAAAATGTAACTGAAAATAAAACATACTTTTTGCATTATTAAAAGAATTATCCCTTCCAAAAAAGAAAAATAAAAAAACATTCTCTTTGCTCAATTACTACACAGAATCCAGAAAAATTCTTGTAACATTTTTTGACTGAATTGGTAGATAAAAATGTTTCAATGTGTTCATTATTTATCCTCAATTTGACATGGTTTTAGTGCCAGAGTTAGAGGCAAAGATCCAGGGGAGGAAGTCCAGGTGACAGAAACTTTAAAGGCAAACTTGAAATATAAGAGACTATATGAATCTATGAATTCCAGAAACTATCTCTCCAGTGGTCAAAACCAAAGCAGGAATGAATTATACTGTCCAGATTATATTTCTCACATTTTAAAGCAATGTGAAAGCTTAAACAAGGAAAGAACTGGAAGTATGATCAACTAATTTTTCAATTTAACACATAAGGAGTGATAAGGTATGAAACAAAGTAAATGACACAAAATATTTCCGGGACATCTAGAAATAATGTATTGAAGTGTAAAAGTAATAATAACGACTACCAGTTGAGAAAAAACCCTACTTTTTACAGTCATAAGATCCTATTCCAAATTACTTTAAACATTCTGCCTCATGTTCAAATACCACACTTTCTTGTGGACAAGAGTCTTCTCTTTGTTGAGAAACAAATGGAGTACATGTCTCTGTAAATATTCTCCTCTACCCTCTTTTTCAATGAGAAAGTCAAGCATATTCATAGCTAGACTATTGCTAATGGCTTGTCCCTGTCAGTATGAATTCCCAGTAGAATTCTAGATAAAATAATGCTCTTTTGTCTGTCTGGAATAATGACACTTTAAATGTTTTAAATAGACAAGTGTTTTCTGGTTCAATAAGCTAAACTGGCATCACAGAAGGCCAGTGACATCAGACAAGACAGCAAATATTATTTTTGAATGTTGTAATAACGTCCTTTTGTCTAACTTCTGGCTTGACTACAGAAACAGAGTCACAAATCACTCATCACCAAAATCAAAGAAAATCAAATTTTCAGAGAAAATGATGCAACTGACCTTGATAGCCAGTGATAGCTTCAAATAAAACTGTCCTTATCAGTTACCCGTTTCAAGAGTGTCCCTTCAGGACACCACTAAAATATACATATATGATCTCATCTAATACTTTATCCTTCACATTTTTAAACAATTTTCATTTGCTATATAACTCTGGTGCAGTCACAGAAATGCCCTGTGACTCAGCAACTGAACTGGGCTTGACTATCAGTTTTCTGTTCAACATTTGATTTTTCTGGTACTCAAACGCGTGACTTGTTAGATTTGGCTGTAAGACGTGAACACAAACTCATGACATTTAAACCCAATGTGTTGCAGATTTTCAAAAGGACTCCTGAAAAGGCAGTAGGGACAAAAGTTTTTATCTATTTTTAAGCCATTTCTTTATTATTTCCTAGTTTTCTTTTACTGAAGTGAAGCCTTAACAGTCTTGTACTCTGTGCATAGTCATTTTTGCTAAGGATAAAATAGGAATCATGGAATTGTGTAACTTGCCGATTTGTTTAATTTATCCTCTGACAAGAACAGCTTTCATTCCTAAGTATTTTTCTTCATGCTGATTTTTGTTACATTACTTTAATTTTAAGTATTTTGAGAAAAGACATTTGTCTGTTTTGTTTTTCACTATGGAGCTTTAAAGAGATTTCATTATTTTATTACAAATCTCTCTAAAAAGCAATAAGAAAAAAGATAAAATCTCTCTTAAAAAAATTAAACAGTATTCTGAACTCTCATAGTTATTACTAATATATATATATATATATATATAATTAAAACATGATTTTAAAAAGTTAAAAATCATCAGCTATAAAAAGCACATGAAAATATGTTTTTAAGATAAATTCCTAATTTTGAAAGTCTAAACTTTGGTTTAACATTCTCAAAGATAGAAATTTTAAGTCAAGGGTGTGCTATACTAATTCACTGATTACAAACCCAAAAGCTGAATACTTGGTTTGTGACTGTTTATTGCCATAAAATTACATTTCAACTTACTGTATTTCTTACCTAGAAAATATTTAAATGTTAATTCTAAAGACCTGAGAATTTTATTCATGGAAATTCAAATGCTACGAAGAGAAATGTCTCTTACCACAGCCTTCATTTATTTTGTCTTCTAAAAAGTTACTGTGGATTTACTACCTTGACATAAAATTATGAAAGCACTGTATCAGAAAGCATAAACTTCAGTGAAGGTTTTGATTTGATTAAATTTTTACTATTATACTCCCTTTGTGCATTTGAAGCACTTTTTTGTTATACTTAAGATTAATTAATGCAATTCCCTGCATGTGATACATAGCTTGATTTTTTTTATCACTTTTCAAAAAAACCTAAATTGCCCAAATAACAGCTTAGGCCACTCCAAGCTGATTAGTAGCTGCATTTAAAACAGCTGTTCCAAAATGGCCCTATAAATCTATAAAGTGTTCTAGTAAGTCTAATCTACCAACATGTCAGAGATATACAAGAGCTTGTATTTAGCTTATGGCTCTCAAACTTCAAAGTGATTTTCCTCTGGCTAATAAGTGACTGGAATATGCATGTAATCCCTCCAAGAGTTTACCTAATTGGGACAGTCTTTGTGACATTTAGTTGACCCTACATAGAGCTATACTGTAAGGAAAATTAAGCATCAAGTTTTTCTGACATTTCCTGAGTTTATAGGACTACTGTGTTAAATAAATAACATTTATTTGATGAATTTGGAAATTTTGGTGAATTACACAAAAAATAAAAAGCCTATCTTTGTATAAAGCTGCCAGCATCAGTTAAATGGTATTTTAAATGATAAATAGCTCACATGTCAGGAAGAAAGCAAGCTTGTAATAGCCAATTCCTATGAAGCATTTTTTAATCAAGTTACAATAAAGCAATATATTAGGTATAAAGAATTAACCACAGAGTAAATTCAAGTCACCTGAATATCCAGTGAGTGCTCGGGGCATCTAGGCAGAATATTTGCAATACTATTACAATTTCCCAGAGCTGACAGGGCAGGCTGGTGAGAAACACACAATGGTAGTGCCTGTTGTAATCATAATTGCAGAAACCAAATGCAGACATTTGTCATAGGGTCGTTATAAAGGATCTGTGTGAATCCACCTCCTAGTGAAAACACTAGGATACTAATAAACTGCACTTTGTGCAAAGACTGACACTGTGAGAGCTGTTGACACTACAGAAGTTGCTTTTAATTCAGAAAGCACAGCTAAACAATTCAATTTTTTAAAGAATCAAAACGTATTTGTTAAAGAAGCTTTTAATTTTTTCATGCTTCTTTAGAAAATAATGAATGAAAAATCCTGGCAGCCCAACCATGCCCTTGTTGAGTCTTCATTTGTTCAGCATTAGATTAACACGAAACACACACTTTCAAAGATGGAGGATTTTTTCCTTCCAAGATATAGAAGCTGTTTCCACTGAGCAAGTTGCATTTTTACCCTAATGATTATTGTGTATCTGTTCAGTAGGTGTCTATTATTAACAAGATGCAATCTAATGTTACCTGAGATGCCGTTTATGGTAGTTGAATATGAAAACATAGGTAATTGAATTTACAGCATGGAAGACAGAAGGTACAAGGTTTAATGGAAATGCATGAAGGTTAAATTCTGAACACTGAACTAGAATTTGAGCTCCTCATGTAATGCTTAATACAAATTAAGAACACAGGGAAGAATCGTGGGAAGATGATAAATATTTGGAAATGAAAGGTAGCAAAGAGTAAGGCCTAGTTTACCTAGCCTGACTGGTAATAACTACTTCCCATCAGTTGGGGTTTTTGTCAAAAACATCCTAAATCTTGTCTTCTAATGCTGGCCATCTGTTTAAGAAGGTCTTTTTTTAAAAAGTAGGGAAGTATGAAGGACTCCCCAAACCATATAACTAGAAATCAATGGGAAGCACAGGTTCAACCCTGCATTCTGTATAATGACAAACAGTTCCCTAGCTGAGAAGCCTGGCTGCACATCTACTGAAGGCAGAAAAGTTCTTAGGGTCTCCTTCTGCTGATGTCAAAAATTATAAAAAATTAAGCATTCATCACGATACTGGATGAATGTATGACTAATTATAAATCCCAGTTTGTCCAGGATACTGAAAACAAAATACATAATCAAGGTAATTTTATATATAATTATTATTCTTACTTATATTTCTATTTTTCCTGACAAAAGTACCTGTATTCTGGGTTCAAAGTGCAGATTTTTTAAAAACCTCTTTTGTACTAAGTCCGTGAAGAAGACTTATAAGAGAAGGTATCATTCTCTTATAAGTTATTGTTTTACAGTCAATCACAGGAATAAACTTAATTATGAAAAATCTTAACGCCTCTTTATATGATGCTTTTCCTCAGGCATGTAGACTGATGTAACAAAAAAGAATATGATTTTAGTCTTTTATTCTTCTGGGCATTTTTCTAATGCCTCTTGAATGGCTTTCCTGCATTCGAAGAATTTTTTCATAGTTCTTCTACTTGCTTTCTAATTTAATAATTAGAAATACCTCTTGTAGGGAATTATCAACCATCAACATTATGATACTGTATGTATAGATAAGAGAACATAAAAATTGCTTTATTGGAAATGAAGCTGTAAGTATTAAGACAATTTTCTCTGAGAGATCACTAAAAAATTATCCAAAGCCAGACACAGAGCTATTAGTAAAAGTTAAATTTATCTTAAAAGTGCATAGTTCCCAAACCTTATTGTTTCATTGGGCAGCACTGTCTACCAACACTGATTTATGTAAAAATTTAACATGGTGAGTATACCAGAAAAATATATTTTTCTTAGCCTAACTACAGGGTAACAAACAACTAGAATAAAAAGTATTACAGGTGTCAAATAAACATGTTATATTTTTAAAATATTTAATCTGAACCATATTCTACACACACAAATCAATGTTGCTGAGGGAATTAGAGAAAGCAGACAAAGCAGTAGAAAACAGCACTTAATTCTCAAACAGCTGAACGTGGCGGAGAAGATTATCTGATTTGAACACATCTTTAAGCATCTGGATTTTATACAGATGGCTTGCACAAACAAACTGTACGGATCTTTCAATATCCCATTACAGGTCACAGAATGTCTGGACCTTAACTGATTGCTTTACCAGCTAAAGCTTAGATTCTTAGGAACAGTGCATGTTCCATGTGTCTAAAATTATTAGTAGGTTAGAGGGTTGGATGTAAAGCAATGTCTCAAGTAATTAAAAATATTTGTAATTACAATAATAATACAATGTATTTATTACACTTTAGCAAATGAGGGTATAAAAATAAAAAACAGGTGGTGATTTTTTATATTATATCATAAACCTCCAGGAAAATCTGCATTTTTTACTTCTAAAATACTCTTCAAATGAAAATAAAAAGTTTTCCTTCCAAGGAATGTCACATATTTGACTGGCATCAGTCTGTATCTCTTCTCAAATAGTGCCTAGACCAGATATAACTTTGTATCTGGAAGAAAGATATACAGGCAGAGCTAAACAGAGCTATTATAGGACTTTAGAACCTGTTCACTTTACCTTGTACTTTTGTGTTAAAATTTGCAACTAGTGTATTGCAGTACATTTGAAAGACTACTTCTAATTGCTGTAATGTTAGTGGAAACTTCACTTGGTAGTAAGCAACTTGATTTACATTTCAAGATCTGTAATACTCATTAGTGATCTAAAAATTATTACCAATCATACATTAACCCCTTAGAGTATTGGTATCTGAAGTCTTCCTTCAAAACTAGTGTTTCATTTCTCACAAGACTTAAACATTATTATGTTGATGCACTAAGCCAACGTGCTCATGTCTCCCTCTAGTGCCTTTATCTGTCTTGCGTATTTTTAACTGGATTTTAGAGGTTCTAGTTAGTGCAGAAAGCGAAGTTTGGTAAGGAAAACCAAGGAATTCAAGGAAGGAGAACTAGGTTTGAATTGAGCTGTTTTCTATGTGCCTATAAATCCTGTAACTATGGTGCAGTTTTAGGATTGGGTATTGCGGTTTTTGCTTGTTTGTTCATGTTTGTTTTTCTGGGGTTTTTTGATGGGGGGTTGGATAAAGTAAGAGAGGAATAAAGCAAGTATAAACCTAATTCTCAAATGGTATGTTTTGTCTTGACTATTCTTTTGATCTCTCCTGGATTTATTTTAGTTTTGCTAACTTCTTTCTTCAATAGGAAAAATCCTATTATAGAAATCTTTTCAGTGTGCAAAAAATACATCACCATAAAAAGTAGAGGTGACTTGAGAAATTTATGTTTGAATTTAACTGAATCACAAAAACTTGGTTTTGATAGACTTTCCAAACAAGTGGCCTCCTGCAAAGTGACACATGTAAGGATGTAAGAAAATTAGGAAACAGCTTTTTCCCTATTTCCTTTTTTTCTTAATGAAGAGATAAAAATAAGTAACCTTGTATACAGTACCTTTTATCAATCATCTTGAATGGCCGCTGTTATCAGATGTTACAGGTTCTAGTTATTGTTGTTAAATGCTAAGATGATGAGACATGGACAAATAAATTCCTTTGAATTAGACTTTAAAAAAAAAATCTTTCAATATTTACCTTCATCCAGTAAAATGCATTTGCAAATGTAACAGAATTCAGGTTCACAAATATTTTGTGCCCACAGATTAAAACAGAAAGGGTTCATGATTCATAGAGCCATCATGGAACCACTACCATCTTCTGTATTGAAAATGCTACTATGAACTCACAGAAGATATCTTGTCTCTGTCAGAGTAAATAAAAATAGTTATTACTTCTGAATATACTAATGTTAATTTTCTTACATTGCTTATCTCATGTATGAAAAGACACCTTTTTTGTACCAGTTTTGAATTCTGCAGGACATTCTCTCTTAGTTTTCATGCACAGAAAAACACCCTGTTTAGCAGAACTATTCAGTATATTTTATATAACAGAGGAACTAAGTTAAAAACTGGTTCTTATGAGCCAGATATGAAATAATATTTTTAACCATATTTTCCTAGGTATCTAAATCTGAGAAAGTCAGAATGTTCTTCTGCCAGTTAATGTTTATCCCATTAATCCCTGCTTAGTCTGAATAATTCTACACTCTATACTCAGAATATTTACTTTATGTCTCATGAAATAAAAATACCAGGCAGTATATTAGAACCTTAGCTATACATCTGCCATGTAAACAAATGGACCATCTAGGAATTCAAAATCCCGTCAAGTTTCTCACTTAGTAACATTGGTGAATCTATTGTATTTGGAAAATATTTCTACTGAGTCTTCTGATCACTTATTCTTTCATCAGTCTTTTGAATGAATTTTGGTCAACCACAGTAATTTACTTTTTTGTGTTCACTTTCAATGAAGATTTGCATGAACAATCTCTTAGGTAGAAAGCAATTAAATGAATATGCACAGAATCAATGGTGAGAATACAAAAGCATTATCAAGTAAAGAAACCAAGCTACATCCAATAGCGTGTAAATAATATCCAATATTTGTAAAGCTTTGTGACTTTTAACCAAATGGAGCAAAACAATAGAAAAACACCATAAGTTGCATTTCAATACAGTATGGTAAATAAGAGTTTAAATTTCCATACGTTTCATTTTACTTACATATATAGAGAGTTACTATATTCAGTTTGAAAAACAGCTTCCCTATTTTTTAAATAAAGGCACGCTTCAAATGGAAATGCAGATATATGTGAATGCAAGTAACAAAAATAACTTTATTGGTAACATTATTCAAAGACTCTGTTTGCTAGGAAGTGGGTAAGAAAACCTGAAGATTTATTACTCTATTGTCTAAATGAAGGTGCTTGTGCACAATAAATAATCCCTGTGCTATTCAGTCTCCAGTTTCAAGACCTATGTTTTCATGACTGGAATGCCAGAAGTATGAGAACTTAGTCCAGAATTTGTTATGTTAAATAAGTAAACATACAAAGCTGTTTCCAGCTAAAATTAGTCTATCATGATAAGAAAGCAACAATCCTACAAAAATTCTTTTTTATGTTTCAGAATAGCATA
This sequence comes from Poecile atricapillus, assembly GCF_030490865.1. NCBI lineage: Eukaryota > Metazoa > Chordata > Aves > Passeriformes > Paridae > Poecile > Poecile atricapillus. The sequence continues at coordinate 41,676,582 of NC_081252.1, forward strand.
CATTGCTAAGAAAATGTATGCAATAGCAAAGTATTTTTTGTTTTATCATACTTTTTAAAATGGAAATATATATAGCTTTTATATTACTGCCATCTCTTTCTCTTTAGTCATTCTTTTGCCCTTTTCTCCCCTTTTAGGTTAATTTAAGTTTTTCTATCACCAATTTGAATCAGTCTTAGAAATAATCCACAGGTATCCTCTGATTGAAAATTTTGCCTCAGATCACATAACCATTCAGTATGTGTATACAAATGTATCTCAGACATGAAAGCTAAAGAGAGGGCTGTTACATTATTCATTTCATTTCTTGACCACAAAGATGATGCTTTGAAGAAAACTCCGTGGATACTGAGAGTGTGAAAACTACTCTGCATAGTTACATGCCCTCATAAGTATAATAAAACAGTATTAGGCAAGTTAAAGTGGACTGTTTAAGTGCTTTTTATAATGTAAAATCTATTTTTTTTTTCCAATATGAAAAGGTTTCTTAGAAGAAAGCCTTAAGAAGCAAGGGTGTTTTTACACCAAAATATTTCTATCAGCATACTGTCAAAGAGAAATAGTGAGATGCAAGCCTCCATGCCGGGAGCCTTGTGTGCCTATTGGCTCGCTGAAGAACTGGAACAGAATCTATTGTCTCTTCTGAGAGCCTCTCCCCACCAGAAGAATGTAAAGAAAAATCAGAACTAGTATCCCTTCTGTGGAAGTAGCTGCTCAGATGTCCAGTTATGTTTTCATGACCTATAAAAATCAAGCTCACAAGAATATTGGCAACCAAACACTTCTCTCTATTTGATGTGGGTCTCCCTTTGTTCAGTTTAATTCAGCTTAATTCAGTTCTCTTCTTCCATTTGAGCTTCAAACAAAGGTCTGGGAAACAAGCAAAAGCCAAAACCAAACTGAATCTAAAGAGATAATAATCTTTCTTTCTTCATGTTAACTCTGATGGATGTGACAAAGTTCCTTTCTCAGCTCTCACAAAGTCAATAAAAGATTCTACTGACTAGAACTAATCAAGCTTTACTAAAAATTGGCAGTTAATTAGATCCTGAGTTTTTCTTCTAGTTCAGACTGGTTTTGCATTTTATTACAAAGAAATCAGAAGATATGAGTCTGATTGTGCTTAACCACTGGAAGAAGAGACTGATTACCACCTTTTGTCAGTATTTATTTGGGTGATCAAAACCCCCAGCATTGTGACACTTGCTGCTCAGTTTACCAGCTCCCACACTTCCAATGGATAATCATCCCTCAACCAGCTTTCTCGGCATTTAAAAAAATTATCTGGAAGTATCTGCATATTTTCTTGTGCACATACTGCATAGAAAGTGATCTTGACCTCATTAACTCTGATATTGATTTGGGGTAGTACTAATTGTATAAATCAGAGTTTGCTGTTAAAGGAAAATAATTGCAATTTTCCTCCCATGGAAATCAATCAGCTTGCTTTCTGTTGCAAAGCAGTATATGTCTTGATCTGAATGAAAAAAGATAAACAAACCTGTTTAAATCTATGCTTGGAGTTCTAAAGCATGAACTTTACTTCCATAATACTTCCATACTTCCATAATAGGAACAATTATATTTATCTAGAAGAGAAATATCGTACTCTTAATCTCCTATTTTATGTTGCAATGTGTTTAGAAAGGCCAACTGTGCCTATAAAATCATATAACTCACACAGATCTCAGCTGTCTGTCTCAGCACATTTATTAGTAGAATGCAAAGTTTTCTACCTGTGCCAATGTATATTTTGCAAAATTTTTATAGCTTACCTTTAGAAAAGCTTTTAATGAAGTCCAGCAGCTGAAAATGAACTGTTTTCTTTTAATGTGTTTATTTCTCTATACCAATCATATATCATCACATCCAACACAATGTGACAGGCACCAAGGTAGGTATGTTTCTGAAGGAATTCACATTGGCTTAATGATTTTCAGCATGCAAACAAAAGGACTATCTACTTTCACTTCATTTGGAAATATGACCTTTCAATACGGAGAGTAATCTTGGATATTTTTAAACCTGATGCTCAGCTTGGGTTGGCAGCAAAAAAGCTGTCAAAAAAATGAAGGTTGTCTTCCATAGAATGTACTCTTTTAATAGTTTAGTTATAGAATATTTTTTTATCTTGTACTATTGGAGAAACAATACATTGCCATGACTTTTTATTGACTGTGCTTATGGAGATAAGAAGAATTTTAAGATATGGCGATACAGAAATAGGAGAATGCTTAAGAAGATGTAAGAAAGTGTTTGTTCTCATATTCAATTTAATTACATGGAAAGTAATATTTTGTTCAGAACCAGAATTGACATGACATGGTAGATCATAAGATACCATACTCAATACATTCAGCTCATAGGCATGAAAAAGTAATTTCAAGAGAAAAGCCTTTCATGTTGGAGCTGCATTCTTTGCTTTCCAAAGAATACCTTGATTGAAATATAAAATCACTGGAATAACAGTTCAAAGGCAGGTTCTGCTGCTATTTGTAAGGAATCATAATTTACAGACAATTTTTTATTACTTCATAAGAGGAGTATTATATTTGTAGTATATACATTTTTAGTAATATGTCCACCAAATTGCATATTGAATATTTTTTTCCCCTCCCTCCCCACAGACATGCTTGAGGGTGCGGTTTTGATACTTGCCAGCCGAAGTGCATGGCCATCTAAACCACATTAGGTAATCTGCTCCATACAGACCAGTGGAGTAGTCCACACAACAGGAAAGGAAAACACAAGAGAAATTCTGATTCTGAGTCATGATGCATTTCCTGGTGTACTCACAGACTGTATAGATCTCATTATCCCCTAGTTCTGGGTGGATCAGAGAAACACAATTTAGACACAAATATTAGATCTTTAAATGTGATAAAATTAATACAGTGGGAGTCAGTGCTTAACTGAAACAATTACAGCCTCCTGCATAACTGAAATAATACAACCTTCTGCATACAAATTTGAAGGCCATTCTTTGAACTCAACAGAAGGAAATCTTACAAATATTTGCTTTGGATTTTTTAAATCATCTAATTAAAAGAGAACCAGCATGTAGGTTTCTTTACCATCATTAAGTGAAAGTCAAGTTAAAATAGTTTGGTTTGTAAGGGTGTACTACATATCATAATCACAGAAGAATTCCACTTATATATATATACACGTGATCCAGATCAGTCCACAAAAGGTATTTACAAAGATATTAGTCTTAGACCTCATATATAATAAGTCAGTTAAAATGGTGCTTTTGAAATAAGAATTTAACAAGAAAAAAACAACATATTTTTTATTTTTAAAAAGATTTACAAGATTTGTAGGAAGCATTTGGAAGAGAAACAGAAAAATTAACTTTAAAAAAAAGGTTAAATGTCTAAAGAAAAAAATATTCTCATATGACAAAATAATAGGTTCTGCCTTCAGTTAGAATCACTAGAGGAATAGCAAATTTCCTGAGCTATGAATGATATGGCACTCAGGATAAGACTTGTTATGCTCAGTAAGAAGCCAGGTTTTGCCTTTCATATGGTTTTGGAGAAAAGATTTACATGTTCTCATTATCTCTCAACACTCATGAGAAAGCAGAGAGCAAGCAGACTCTCCCCACAGTTTATATGAGGAAAAGGTTTCCGTTTATCATCATGATCTCTTGAATCTTTTTAATCCTCTGTTAAAAGGAGCAAGGCAGCTGCACTTGAAGCCCTTCTTCCAGCTGTGTATTACTCAGCTGTTGGTTTTTCATGGAATTTGGGAATTGCTGTAATTAGACTGAAGGGAATTGGGTCAGGCTTATCAATTAACTCTGCTAATAGAGCTGCTGTGTCTAAACGCTCCTTTTGGGCATCTGTGTAAACATTTTCTCTTGGTAATTCTCTGGTCTCCACTTCTTACAAAAATGGATTGGCAGCTCCTTCCACTATCTACACTCCATGCTTATCAACTTTTAAATTAGATACATGAGAATACATTTTCTTTATTAATAAACAGAATAAATAATAACATGACAAGAGATGGGTAAGGTAATCTCAAAAAGAAGATCATGAATTTACATTAGTTCAGACTGGACATCAGCATTTGAGACATTAGGAATTCTAGACTATTAATTACTGTTACAAGTGTAACTTGATCCACTTTTCAATGAAATATAATCCAACCATTGTATTACAGTCTTTAATTCTGATTTTTTATATTGCAGTTTGATATGGAAGGAGCTATGACTTGATTTAGTAGAGTTAACAGAACTCAGTACTTTACACAATCTGACAGAGAAAGCAAACTTTGTGGTTGCTTTTGATGAGGGCAGCATAAGAAGGGCCACAAGATGTCAGAAGAATGAAGCCTATTTGAAAACAAATAGGCTACTTTGCAAATAATAAATAAACAGTTCTGTTAGAAGCAGCAACATGGAATCATGTGCCATAAGACTAATGGGAAAACATTCTTTTCCTTGATCTACTAGAGAATCAAGGTAAGGTATTTCACTTCTCTTTTTCTTCTGCCTGACATTATGTTCTTTAGAGCTCTGTCCCTCAGTATATTTTGTATAGTGCTTAATAGGACAGCTCCTGAATCCAAATCATAACCACCAGTTCTGAATTCTGCTTTTCTCAAGAAAGAGATTTAAGCACACAGAAATAACCAAAATCAAGTCACAATAAAAACCTGTTGTTGCCAAAGACCAAAGTGTCTGATTCCCTGAGTACTGCAGTGCTTGAGCTATGCTCACAGCATTTATATGGCAGCCTCTCATTCAAATCCAGAGCTGATATGCTGATATGATAGATATTAATTCCTAATTTCCATGTAAACCTGGTATCATTCAGAAAACAAGCACTGTGCAAATACAGAATCCAGATCTATCAGGCTTTTTAAGATCACACCTAGCTCACTGACAGGAGTAACCTTCTTCTGAGCTCATTAGTCACTGCTTTATGTCTGTGGAGATAAACAAGGAACACAATCACAGCCCTCATCAGGAGTAAGGAAATCACAGCCTGCAGCTTCAATTGTCCAGCTTCTGATGCTCAGATCTCTGCCTCCCACTCAATCCCTACTTTGGACTTTCACCCATCTCTGTAATACCACCAAGCTATTCTTCACAGGGCATATCTGCATTCAGGTTTTAGTTTAGACCTACAGTACACTGTTCATGTAAACCTCCTCATCAGCCCTACTTATTGTGCCTTGGATTAAACAACAGAATTTCCTTCCTTTCAGAGGATGCCCAACTGGAAAATTCAGTCCAACTGTCATCAAATGTGCTTTGTGGTAGGTTTTTATAGGAAGCAACTACCACTTGCAAGAGAATCACCCCTTATTCCCTCCCTGTTCCCTTTACCTTGTTCTGTACATTTTAATATGTCCTAGAGAAATTCAAAGCACACAAAAAAGTCACAGCAAAATTGATAATAGTTATTTAAGTATTCAGTAAACATTATTCCCTAACACAGCAACCAATCAGAGTGCATAATTTGTATCTATTTAGCATACTACCAATCATTGTTGATGGCATCAGAAACAAAACCATCTAGCAGAGTTAGAGCAAATCTTCACAAAAATGATGTAGCACTAAAGAAACAGCATGATGTAAACTTGTCTTCATCATCACATTCATTCATCACTGCCTGCCACACACTTTCTCTACTGAATGAGCTTCCCCCTTTAAAGGTGATATGTCCCTTCAGCGACTGTTCTCACTAAGGAACCTTCATGCCTGCAAGTCTATGTAAGTCTGGCTTAACATATTCTGTACAACACTGTGTTCTCTCCTTCTGGGACACCTGTCTTTCACATTGCTTTCTGTTGCTTTCTTTCCACCTACTAACATACACAAGAGCTCTGGTTTTAGAAATAAAAATAACAAGAGGAAAGAAAGATGAGGTACCAGTGAATTCTTCTCATTCTGCTAGAGCAAAATCCTTACAGTTCATCTCCATCAATGAATGCAATTGTATATATTGATTAAAGAAAAAAAAAAATCCTGCTATTTTTCTCATTATGAAGAAGGCATTTCCCACCCACAGTGTTCTTATGGTGCATGGGATTTTCTTAAACTCTTGAATCCTTCTAGACATGCTTTGAATAGCTCTTTCTCTTCATGAACTAGAGGACAGTGGTGACATGGAAGAGGAAGATAAGGCTCCTCTGGAACAGCTCAGATTCTGTCAGCCTGGCCCATAAAAGTCTAGGAACTTAAGTATTTCCTTTCCCATGGTCATAAACTCTGGAGAGAATGTGGACCTTGTGTCAAAGAGGAAGCCTACTTATTTAATGAGTTATGTTGCTTATCCGTATTTAAGAATTTGTCTGAATCAGACGATTGCTATCAGAAACATCCTCCTCTGCTAAGAATTGTGGGGGTATTTTTGTCTGGTGAGCCTGGTTTGAGATGGGGAAAATCCTGATTTAAAACTTCCTGGACTCCTCATTGTTTCTTCTATGCCATCCTGGCTCTTGGACAGTTATGGCAAGGGTTTGTATTTCAGTGCTAGAAAGGACCACCTTCAAACTGAGCTCTGTAATGATATTTCAAGTATGTTGGCAAAGAGTTGTAAGTTACAGCAAAATCAAAAGAGTGAGAAGAAACTCCCTGCTGGACAGAAAAGGCAATATAAAAGCCAACTAGAAAGAAAGATAGAGCAATGGATGAGTAGAGAGTTAACACTTGCTCTGACTGATTCTTCTGCCTCTGTCTCTGACACTGCAATTAGCAAGACAGTCCTTTCTCTGAGTCCATTGATTGCCACTAAACCACAAAAAATAAGATGAAAAAGCAGTTCAACTTACCAAAGCTGGTTGTACAAACATTCTCTTCCCCCTACTCCTGGGAAAGTAGCTATTATGGATGGCAATGCACTATTCCCTTAGGGACACTGAATACTTGCAAGAGAGACTGGTTTTATACTGGCAGTATACTGGCAGTATTTAGCATTTGTCTGCATTTGGATAGATTCCAGTCATTGTTCAGTTTTGAATAAGTGTTAGGGCATTGGGTATGTAACAGATTACTTTTATGATATGTTTTGTGAATTTGAGCCTATTTTTTTGTGATTTATATATATGTTTTATTTTTTTTACTGACCATAAAATTAATGTATATAAATGAAAAATTAAATTCAGCATATAAACCAAAATTACTACACTAAATCTCAGCATAGGCTCAATATTTTCATGTGACTTTGTTAACTATTTATTATTAGTTATACAAAAGAAGCTCAAATTATTGTTCTTATCTGCAACAAGTTTGAATGACATAATTTATTGGCTATTCTGAGCAAAAGTAATAAGAAATGCTTACTTCATGCGAAGAATTCTTTTCAAAGTGTGATTTGATGACAGTTACTTGTGACCTTTACAAGACCCAAAGTTGCAATGCAACTTGATCAAGTTATTAAATACTATGCATCAAAATTGGCATACTCTTTTTGCCTTCGACTTTCCCAATTTGCTAAAAAATAAATCCCATCAATAAATCTTACCAAAAGTACCATTTAACATGCAGCTTTTCTTACAGTATTTTTCAGGGTTAATATGATGTATAGAGAATGCATTACAATTGTATCCCTGGTATTTTTCTTTTTAGTTTTTGATAAAGACTATGTCCACGCTATTCCCAGGGGCTATTATAGTATAAATATGCTTATAAGCACCTCCCCATAAAGTGTCTTTTCTGCATTCACACTGCAAACCTTCTAGGCAGTTCCAGTTCCAACCTTCCTGTTACACAGCTATTCCACAGCCTCATTGTACAGTACAAAATAAGGAGCTCTACCTTTCCCCACTGGCCAACAGGACCAAATCCTGAGCCAAGGCAGTACGTCTGCACTAGCAGGATGTATACTGTCCTCCCAGGGCCCTTTATCTTGGGAGATAACAGCCCTCATGAGGTAGAGTGCACTGAGTCTGTCTTCACAGGGCTGGCCTGGTGGAATATCTCCATCACACACACCAGTGTTTCCTGTCCCCATCCCAGGCTGCCCCATGTCCTGCAGAGGAGGTAGGGCATGACAGATGTCTCATGTGCTGGCTCTCTTCATCACCTGACAGATTGTACCAGTCTGTGCCTTAAAGCAAATCTACTGCTCTAACCTGGACTCTACAGAGCCTAAGAACACAGTGGTGTAGAGCAGGACACCTCCAAGTAGGAAAACATTCCTTTTTTCACCTTATGTAAGAGGGTAAGAGTAGCAGAACTTGGAAACTGAATCAGGAGACACACATTTTATTCACACTAAAAGACAGGGATATGCTTTACTGTTTTCCAGGCCAAAATACCCTTCCTCAGAGCTTAAGAAGAAGAGAACCTTATAACCAGCCTCCAAAGAAATGTTTTCCATGGGCCACAGTATACTGCAGTTATTTAAAAAAAAAAAATCCCTAACAAAAACACCCTCACAGCAAAATAAGGAAAAAATCCCCAAAACCAAACAAGGAACTGGATGAAGTGGCCTTGTCTCCTTATCCTGGGATAATCTGAAATTAGATGTTTTAGGAGTATTGGGCTCTTGTTCCCTAAATATGAAGATACTTTTTTCAGACAAGAACCATCAAAAACAGTCTTGTCAGCTATTACCAATCAGCAAATAGTATTTGACCATCAACAACACTGATTTTACTACCACTCATTCTGTTTTACTGATGTTCTTGGATCAGTTAAAATTTCAGATTGTGTCTAGTAAAGTAAACACTGACTTGAAAACTCATAAAATATTTTAAAGATGCAAGTGCACACACCTTTATTTGAAACTAAAGTAGACATGCAAAGTAGTGGCTTTACTTCCTAGGAATTTTAAAATCATTAACTTGACTAGAAATCTGCTTTCTAAAGTAATTCAAAATATTTTGGAACACTCTATAAACACTCTATTTGGAACACCTCTATAAACAAGAGCTTCATCGACTTTTCTGAATTATCCCAGTTTATTCTAGATGTGTGTTAAATCCTTCGTGATCTATAGATTTATTGGAATAACTCAGACAGGTAGAATGATGATGAGACCAACTGCACCTCAAAATATGTCTAATAGAACTTACTACAGCATCCAGTCTGAGCAGCCAGCTTATTTAGTCCTTCAGGACTGACAGTCTGCTAGTTCATATAAGCACTCTAGTTTATTGAGCAAAAAACCTAGCACACTGAATTGTAAAGAATGTCAAAGCTTATAGATACTATACCATATAATTTCACAAGCTATGCTGTATTTGGCAGGTGTAATTTTCTTAAAAAACTGCTGTGTAACTAACACTTTTAAAAACACTTTGTCTCACTTGTAGACTGTAAGCAACTTCAAAATGAATACAATATCATGTAGAAAATAGGTACATAAGTCAGCCACTTTTAGAATATCACACCCATATGAGTATTTGTTTTGTTAGTACATGCAGCATGAGATTCTGATTCAAGTGTCTCCTTTCCTTGCACAGAACTCTATTTGCCACCCTAAGGCTGTATGAAGCATGTACTCTCTGACTATCTATGAGAAAAAAAAGAATGCTTTCCATATAAGTAATAGGGAAGGAAACCTTATTCTTTCTAGTGTTTGTTTAGCAGCTGAACTTCAAACATTCTCTGAAAAGCAAACAACTCCAGGAAAAGGAAAATTGAAACACAACAAGAACACTGAACACATGGAATATTTTGGACTGCAACTGCAGATTAAATAACAGGTTAACAATGATGGGAACCAAATACATAGTTAGAAATCCAAGATAAAGGGAGGAACCAAACTACACAGGTTCATGACAAGTTAATTCTTCTGCTGATAATTTTGTAGGATCCCTGTTCATATTTTATACACCCTAGAATGAGAAATTTATTCTTTGAGCGATGAGGAACCATGAAGTATTAATTTCAAACAGAGTTTATTCTTTTAACATCCTTATATGAAACAAATAGCAGGTGAAAACATCTGCATTTTAAATAAAATTATTCTAGGTAAGATATATGAGAAAGCCAGAAAATAATACAATATCTTGGGTGCTACTGCTTTAGCCTATAATTAATAACAAAAATGTCTCACTGCCCAGAAATATTGCATTACTGCATTGGAGAAACAAAGCAAGAGCTCCCTCTATGTAACTCTGGATGCATTACTTTTAAAATCATATTTTACAATATTCTGTGAATGTGAATGATGCATATCACAAATCAACAAATATTCAAAACAATCAGAGTTCTGAACAGTAGACTATTTTTTCTTCCCCCAGTATAAATAAGCAAGATTTACAGGCTAAAACATATAAGATTTTTATACTACATGTGTTGTTCGGAAGGTACAAGTTTGGAATTTCAGATGAAGCACAAGAACTTCTGCTTGAAAGTAAGTTAAACCACACTAATAAGAAACACCCAAGGAAGATTTTTATTATTGCTAGAGTTGGATATCAGGAGATTTTACCCATCTCAGCTGTTTTCCCTACCTCTCAATTGAAAACTTCTGCTCCCACAGCAGGACCAACTCCTGAACTATCCCAGATGGTTCACTATCTCACCCAGATTATATTTTACAACAAATTGTATTTACACTGCTTAGGGTTATTTTAATATCCTGTGTAGTAAATGGCAGTAGTTCAGAACTTGTTTCATGTGTGGTTGTTCCTGCTACAGAAGCAATAATTTCCAAGTGAATGAATACCAGGCAGACAAACAATAATTGCTTCAGCCAAAAGAACTGTAATCATTTGTGTTTGCAAATTAAAATTCTCAACACAAAGGTGATTCTTTAGTGATGTAATGCAGAAATGGGAACTGTTGCAACATTTCCGGCTACCTTTGCAAGCATTCTTTTGCCTTATATAAACAATTCTTAGAGCTATTTGTAATTTTTCACAGAACTTTGGCAGATAACCCTGCAACCAAGGGGGAAAGAAAGAATTTTTTCACGAAAAATAATCAATAATGCATGATGGTAGAGAGCACTGTTAACATATAGTTGCTGTAGACATTACTTACTGCCTTGAAGCTGTACAAAATGATTCTGAATGTTACTGCACTTTCTATAATAAGAAAAAGCCATCCTTTGCTCATATTCTCCTTTCAGAGACAAAATATTTGCCAGCATACTTTAAATTAAAGTTGGAAAATTACTTTCTGTCCTGAAGTTTGTGTCAGTTTTATTTTAAATTTAATGTGCTCTGAGATAGATACGATTAATGTACAAGGTAACTAAGATGTTAACAGCATGAAAGTCTTACTGTTCATTTTGAGGTTTCTTCCTCTTCTCCTCAGTGGCCAGGCTGACAAGTATTTCGCACAGAGAAAAGAGAACAATGAGTCCTGGTAGCATACTGACTTCACAAATTATTTTCTCATACCCTGAGGAAAGAACAAATTTTCTTTAACTTCAGAATCACTTGATATCTGGCAGAAATATTTATTGCCTGTCTGTCAAAACTTCCATCAGAATGTGTCACTTTGACCAGAGCACTCTCTTTTTTTCAAAATATGCTGTTGAGACAATTGCAACCTAATTGCTGAAGACATCAACCAAGACTACTCTAAGAATTTTCAGACACAGGTCAGCCTAAGAAAGCTGCTTCAGGAGTCTTAAAATTTATTAATAGGAAGGACGGTAACAAGCCTGAATAATATGATTAGAGATTTCTGCCATGGTTGCATTTTGTACAGTACATTCCTCTCCCAAAGAATACATTGTCAGAGATTTGGTGCTTCTAGAATTAATGAACAACTTATTCAGATCTTCAAAGCACAAGTTTACTGCTGAGGTGTTAATGAGTCTGTAATTTATACTCTGGCTTTGTGGAACTCCTTATGTTGACATGTCCCCAGCACAGGATATTGGCACTGCCCATCTGAATAACCTACCGGAAAATACCAGCGGAGTATTTTAATATTATATTATTATATAGGTATTCCTCTAGACATTATACTTTTACACACAATACTTTTGATAGCCATAATCTGCCCAGCATTACTAATTTGCTGGAAATCAGAGTATCAGGCCTCTGGCAATTCTTTGCATATTTTCTGGCTTCCTGAGCCTGTGCAATAGTATTATCTTCACTGCCTCTGTGAGATTAATTACACTAAATTTACTTCTGATGTGATCACACAGTTATTTGGGCTGACAGGCCTAACAAAATAATATCAATCTTCCTAACCAATGGCAGAAGCAGCATGAAGAGGGACAGCCAACATAGTTGAATCTTCCTTGGCTGCCAGAATGGTGGGAGGTAAACCACTGGCACCTGCTGCCTGTTACGAGGAAGTAGCTTTTAATTTTGAGTAAAGGAATAACAATTTACTCTAGGATCTAAAAGTGTATAGTGAGAAATTCTATTCAATAACAAAACTTTTGGAAGAAATCTGTTGTGTTGATCCATCTGTTCTGATAAAGGACATCTTAATACTGAATTGTATCTTTTGTTAATATTTAATGTGAGTCAGGCAACACCAGTGTGAATTTGCATTCATAATTCCTTTTTGAAAAGATAATTTGACATGCCCTCCTTTTTCACTTTGCTATGTATTCAGCCTTAGTTGCAAAGATCATTTACTGTGCTAATGCCTTTCCCCTTCAAAACTGTCTGTGCTTGCCATGTCTCATGATGAATACCCATTTGTAAACAAAGTAGTGATGCATTATTATAGCTGAAGGGCATTGTTTTACCTGGATGTAAATTCATCATTTTTTAATGCATCACAGCTTGATGCTTGATATCTCATCAAGTACTCTGAAAGCTTTGTTGACACAGATTGATGATCCAAACAATTAACTTAATAATGGCATAAGCAACTGGAGGTTTGTATTAACCAGAAAAAGAGGGGACCAAGTTCGTCCCTGGTGCATTCTTAATAAAGTCAAAGGAGGTATGTTTGAGAACTATTTATTGCAAACAATTTATTTGTTCCCTTGTTTTCATTTTCTGAGATAATTTTAAGAGTCTAGCTCTGCTACATTAAGTATTCTGTAGAAAACAAATGGAAGCATTTTTTTAAACAGGTTATGTTCTGTTACACTTTATAAATAATTCTCCTTTCTCAGAGTAGCTTCAGAAAAGATAATAATTTGTGAATATTCTGTTAGAGCTCAACTGGAGATGGCTGCTTCTCAGCTATTAACTACTACACCTCACCTGAAACATGGTGTATAAATGGAGATGTGGTAACTACCATGGACATACTTCTGGTTTGTTCTAATGTATAGTAAAATGACATTCATTAAAGCCTTTGTTCTATGTTGTTTTTATAATTTGTCTAATTAGAAAAGCTTTCCTCTTCTAGCACTATCTATCTCAATGCATTTATCTGTGGACCTGGGAATCCACTGATAAATATATGGCATCATTTAAATTCAGAATTAACAAATAATAATTATCGTAAGAAAGATCTGCTGTGGATTTGATAGATTCTAGAAGACTGCAACCTCATTATTATATCCTTTGTTATCAATCTTTCTGATAACAACCTCTCAGAAAACTCAGCATCTAACAGAATTTAAAGAATAACTCTTAAAACTAGGGATCTTAGTTCTGTGATGGTTTAACGGGGACTCTAATGTCTTGTGCCAACTGATGTAATTGTACCTGGCAAACAGTGCATGGGAACTGCCAGTTTCAAGCTGGAGACTGACAGATGAGTAGCTTTTCTTTCTGAAGTGAGCCAGGTGCTTGGAGTTAGATGTAAAGGGCTTAGGTATTGCCTTGAAGCTAAGCTGTTTCATCCTCTCTTTGATAGTAATAAATGAGAGAAATTCATGAGTCAGATGACTATAAAAGTAACCTGAATCCAAAGATGACACCTGCCACCATCTGTCTGACTCTTTTTTTTTTCCTTTTTTTGAAGTTTTTGTCATTTTTTATAACATGGATAATTTCTACATCCTCATCACTCCCTTCCTCTACCTGAGTTTTTTAACTCAGACTTGGAATAAATTCTTCAGATATTTCACAGCAGTTGATATGTCTTTAACAGTACAGTTAGTGTTCCCATGTTAACACAAATCCTTTTCCATTTGTACATCTGGCACCACACAAAAAGTAATCTTCCTACCTGTAAGATATGACTACACACAGACAACCATTTATTTTGCCAGGTCTGTTGCATGCACCAATGATCTTGCAGTTGTAATTTACTTTCAGAAGCAACAAAACCTTGTACATTTCATGTCAAGGTACTTTTCACTACCTTAGGAAACCTGATTTTAGTACAGTTGTTAACAAAGTAAAACAAGCACTGGTAAGAGTTTCTTGTATTAAGAAGCTGGGTATGCTCAATATAGGCTTGGTTTTTAGAGAAGCAAAAATCAGATTAAAATAATTCTAAAGAAACAAACTGTTAGAGATGATACAACATGCAAATAAAGATGATGATACTCCATATAGTATGCATTTGTTTGCTTAAGTCTAATGCATTAAAAAAAACCCAAAAAAACGAGAAACGGAATATTGTGACCAGTAGAGCTCAGGGATAGAAGAAGAGTAACTACCAGAGATCAACTTACAGCATGGTAAATTGGAGGTCAAATTGTGCTCCTAAAGTATAATAAGCTGTAGGGAAAACAATAATGCATATACAAGCTTGTATTTTAAATTAATTTTTTTGAAGTCTTTCAGTTCTAGATTAAATTCTTTTCTACTGCTCATGACTTCTGAAAAGCAGTGAATCTAAGCTGAATCTGAAGAGGTAAATGGGAACACATTTTTATCTTCTTTTATAATCTAAGAGTAAGGATTCATTCAAGAAAACAGGGTTGAAGTTAAAAGAGAATATTTTTATGAAACACATAATTAATGCATTGAACTCCCCACCACAAGATAAAAGTTATGTAATAGCAGCAGTCAGAAAAATAATGTATTTAATGAATGTTGTTACACTAGACAGAATATTAAAATATATTTTCATAGATATAAAGCAATTAGAGAATTGCAAGTCATATCAGATGTTTTGACAAAGCAAAAAAAAGCATGGAAATGAAAGTGAAATAATATCTATATCCCCTTATTCAAGCATCACTGTTTGAATAACACTACAACTCTGATTCTGAGGACTTGAACTTTTATTGTGCATCTCTTAGTTAACATCTCTGCCCTGCTTCAACCCTATTCCTTTTCTAAGAAAAGTGGGTACATCTAGGATTTTTTGCAGTCACTCCTACTGTGTATAGTAGTCTGGTGCAGACTGGTAAATAGTGAATGGATAAGATAAAGTGGTGTCTTTGACGGACAAAATTAATGTTGTGATGCATGGTCTGGAATACAAAATTGTTCTAAACATCAAAAAAGTATTTTCTTCAAACATTGCTCAAATTGAATTAATTAACAGAGGTAGAACAGCTAAATATTTTGTCCACTAGCTATATAATTTTTTCCACTATCATATGCACATGAACCTTTTCCTTTAGTTTGATGACAATGCATAGTCCCTTTTAAAGAAGGGTGTGTGCTCAGCCCTCAGTACAGTAACTTGTGCAGCCCAAGCACTGCCAGTTGGAAGGGTATGTTTTACAGCCTGGGCTGTAAAGAATCTCCTTTGTCCATGAGATTTGTGTAGAAAACTGTAGATCATCTTAAAATGTCCTAAAGGTATAATAATCATCACACGGTCAAAGTCACCACAAAAAAAAAAAAAAAAAAAAAAAAAGGAATTATCAATGTGTTAAAGTCCTTAAGGATGAATATTCTAACTGACAAAGAGATATCAGGCAATGTGAAAAGTTAGTTTCAAGCTCAGCATAACTGAAAAATCTTTTGATTTTTTAAATGGATGCCATCCCTGTGAAATTTGTTTCAACTTTGCTGGAGTATTTGATGTTTGCCACCATCAGCTCCTCAAAAATAACAGATAAATAGGGTTTGGCATACCAATTCCTGTGACAGACTAGACTATTTTACTTCTGTAGCTTGCTGTTCTAAGATTAGTGTAGGTGTGATGATAAGCTTCTTAGTAGATGCCCATTAGGAAACTTGTCTTTTCTGTGCACAGAATCAAGAAAATGAAGTACATGCAATGGTACATCTACTTTTAGGCTAACACAGTTAAGGACAAAGTTACTTCCTCATTTTAAAAATAACTAGGTCTAAACAGAGCTAGATATGTCACTTGTAGATTACATATAGGTTGCTTCCATATACAGTGAGTTCTATTAGTACAGCAATTGAAATTTTAAATACAGGACTATCCAGATGCAAAGCACTATATTGTTTTATGCAATATATTGTTACAACTTTTAGCAAGAAGCTGGAATTAAAATGTCTGCTACTAGTTTACACTGAGAACACACCAGTACTACAAAACATATTATGCCATTTTATAGACAGAGCCATAATGAAAACGTTGCTAAAGCAATGAGACTTGCCAGCTACTGATGATACTCAGGAGAAATTCTTTAACAGATGTTTCCCACATCAAACAGATACTTATCCCTCTCTGATTACCATGATCTTGAGAATTCATTACTTGATTCAATGATCAACACCTCTTCATCAGTCCCATTAAAAAAAAAAAAAACAAGAAAAAAAAAAAAAACAAGAAAAAAAATTATTGCAATAGGTTTTTCCTTCCACAGCAGCCGATAAAATATATTATGGCCTTAAGTCACTTATGGTGAAGTTGTATTACAGCATTGTTGTGTTCATGACATAATTAGGATTCTGTCAGCACATCAGTCATACACTGATGAATACACATCTCATTCCCTTTGCCATTTTCAAACTTACTATCTTCACAGTGACTAGTGACTACTGTACTACAAGCTGACAGGACCACGTGTATTTCTTTAAAATTTCAACTGCTGTCCTTCAGGATTATTTATTATTATTATTTACTGCAAACTTAGTTCAAAAAGATTCCTTTGACAGCTGTTATTTATTATTTTTAAATGTCCCTAACATACAATGCACCGCATAATATTCCATCTGGATAGCCTCTTTCTTCAGCTGGAAGTTTCATTACTAAACATTGTTTAGCCACCTCTCAAGTAGAGATATCAAACCCTTTCTAGAGTAGGTAGTCATCACCTAAAGAAAAAAAGATTAGCAGCTTATACCCTGACTGCAATTAGCAAGAAAATAAGTTTGAGATACTAAACAAGCCTGGAAATATGGAGGGTCAAATTAACCTAAATGAATACCAGTTCTATTTGTTTAATCTTCTTTAATTTATAGAAATCTCCAAACCTAGGTCAAACTAATAATATTTTTATATCTATAACATATATACTTCATTCCTAAAATAATTTGCTCAGCTCACAAAACATTCATCATATATATAACACCACTGTACAGTGAAGTACACTCATTTTTACATCCAAAATACCTTGAAATGAGCTGTAGCAAACAGACATTGAAAATAAATTCTTGCCAAGGAAATGTGAGAGGTCTCTTGACTTTTCACATTATTAGAAATGCTTAGAATTATGTTGCAGCTTTTTGTCAAATTTTATACCTCTTCAGTTTTCACTGATTTTCATAAGGAAAATAGTACAGCTCAACTTAAGTGTTCTACTGTTTTTTATTTGCTTTAATATTTATCCTGTTAGTATGAATAATAACACAGGTACCTAAAATGGCATGATTTATTTTTGCTATACAGCCCATGTTATGGTTTCTTATGAATGGGATGAAAGCAATAGGGATCTTGAGCCAAGAAAAATTACTTCTTAAATAGAAAGAAAATCTTTAAAATACATATTTTAATTCAATTAAAGTTTTTTGTTACTTTTCATAGGTGAGTCAAGAGTAATGATTCCATTGAAATCAAATTTTTCAGCATAGATGTGACATAGAAAAACAAAACCCCTTGATTATCAATGAATATTTCTTTATAGTAAGTAATCTTATTTAGTCTGGAACATAAAAGAGAGCACATCACTGAAAAACCGGGTAAGTCCAGCAGAAGTGTTTTTTTATAATTGTATACTGGGAAACAATTAAATTGAACATCTGAACTTAGCCTAGCAGCTCAAAACCTACACTTCAAAATATATCACCTTGCCTACCTCTTGCACATAAATCATAGAGTGCCACCTTGCCTGTGCAGCCCTTACTTTCTCAACTGCTAAAAATTGCTGGCATCATTAACTCACTTCATATTATGCTATTTCTCTTTCTGCTGAACCTGTCATCACCTCATTTTCTCCTGCATCCCCCGGTTTGACAGATGCACTTGCAGTAACACTTTTCTAGTTTTTGACTTATTCAGAGTCTGCTATATTGCCAGCTTCCTCCTGAGAGCGCTGCTGGATCAGAAGCTTGCTTCCTATGCTGGCACGTAGAACTAAAGCAGAGCTCCAAGCACCACAAGAACTGCAGTATTGTGTCCTACAGTTAGGCTGCTTATTTCCAACTTAACACATGCTGTGCAGATTTATCCATGATTTACAGAAACAACAAACTTTTCCAAGGGAAATGCATACAGCCCACATTACTGTGGTCTAGACATCTCTGTCTCATTGACAGGGATAGGGAACATGCCTTATCTAGACACATTCCACACACAGCATTACATGTGAAGTACATTCACAGCTTCTGAAAAATCAAGCAGATTTTTATTCTGTGTTGTTTGTATGTGCATGATTTTTAGAGCTGATGATTATAGCTATTTTTTTGTGTACTTTACACGACCTAATATAAAATTATATAGTGGTGATTGCCACATGGATAGATTGATATGGAACCCTATCAAAATCATGAAACAACTGATACAACATTATTTTAGGATGGAATTTAAGGAGAATTAATTAAAAAAAAAAAAAAAAACCAAAACACAACAAAAAAAAAAAAAAAAAAAAAAAACCACCCCGCTGTTTCTAGAAAATCTTATAATCAAATAAGTTTTGCGACATCATTAGACTATATGCAATTTTTTCTAAAAGCTACTTATAAAAATATGAAGTAAATTAATCCACCTGAAAAATCTAAAAATGTAGTTAGCAGTATCAAGTTGGGTTGCCTGTAGAGGGGTCTGTCAAACTCTAGTCAGCTCCTTTCACTTCAATACTTTAGAAGTGGTCAAAAGTTACTATTACTGATAAAAGGTATACTGATAGACAGGCTGTACTGATAGTACAGGGTAGACTTTGTCTCTGAAGAGTGCTGTAGTTCACTCTTTTGCTCAAGTAAGAACCAAACCCTACTGTTTCCACTACCTTATCTCCTTACAGCTGCTAATAAGGAAACTGTATCTTATGTAGCTGTTACTTTTCTCCAGCTGCTAAGTGTTTAATAGCAACTAAACAGTGTTTCAATGTGTGGCTCATACAATAGTACATGCAATCACAATCTGTAAAATA
The DNA here is from genome assembly GCF_030490865.1 of Poecile atricapillus. Lineage (NCBI taxonomy): Eukaryota > Metazoa > Chordata > Aves > Passeriformes > Paridae > Poecile > Poecile atricapillus. The sequence goes on from NC_081252.1 coordinate 41,695,835, forward strand.
ATCCAAAAGTGGCTATAGACAAAGAGAAACTGTTTTCATAATTTTCTCTTATCTTCTTAATACTTGTCTTGTTTTTAGTCTGCTTTTATTTCTAGTCAAGCTAGGATCCTAGAATTTTTTTCTGTGTAATATCTGCCAATTCAATTAATGGTCTGTTTACTCCCTCTTCCAGATCATTAATGAAGATGTTAAATAAAACCAGTTCTAACACTAATCCCAGGGTGCCTTGGCAGACATTTCTGCTCACAACATAATTCATCATACCCTTTGTTTGGAGATTACTTGGATGATATAGCTGATGTAAAAGAATGCTGCCCACCTGCTTGGCTGTGTTATCCACAGGGAACATATTACACCAATTACAAGAAAACTTCACTGACTTTATTTGCTTCTTGCTGCAAGCCAGAAAATGAAGAGTGTTGACAAGGTTCTAGAGAAGAACTCTAAACATTTTTGTTCCTGATACCTGAGAGACAGTTCAGCAACCAGATCACTGGAAATGCTCATCATAGAAGCACATTTCTACTCTTTGAGAAAAAGACTTACTAATTAATGGAGGTAGAGAGATGCAAAGTCCAGGTTTAAATAAATAAATAAATAAATAACTCAAAACCATCAACTTCTAAAAAAAAGCAACTTATTTTGTGGAAGTGCTCCCAAACCAGAGTACATTAAGCTGAAAATCTGCTTCCTTTGAATCTTTGATAATAAATTCTATGTAGCTGAAGTCATATTTAAATTACTTTGTACAGAGACTTCTACAGATGAAGAATTCTCTCAGTAATTTTCCACCCCAGATAATGATCTATATAACATTGTCACTTACATGGTATCACCAACTGTTTTTCAGTGCTTGAATCTCCTGGTGTAGTTTTCCTTGTTGGTAAATCAGCATACAGATGGTTAAAACAAGGTCTCTCCCCCTTTGAAAAAATAAATAAAAAATCAGGCATTTAGTGGTAGTAGGCATTGTGAGTTTCAACAGTTTTTATTCTATTTGTAAAAATAATCTCTATAGTTAGTGTGATATAATCTCTATAGTGGAAGCCATAGTTTACCACTATTACAAAAAGAGTCCAGGGGCTCATTTTCAAACAGCAGTCTGCTTAAACCCAAGATAACTGTGGCTGCTATTATTACTGTGTAATTTCATGATTCAGATATTATTTATGTTATTTGTGGATGCAAATCCTATAAATGTGTTTCTGAAGTCCAGTGAAAAGCTTTGTTTTATTTTATGAAGTTCTTTCAGTTTTCTTCATCAGATTCTGTTTAGTATTAACCAACATTAATCTTTCCCTAATTACTCCAGTGTCTAAAACCTTTTACAATGATGGCACCTTTATTCGCTGATATAAACAGCCTCTTTTTTTTTATTATTATTATTAGATCTGACTTAAAATGGGTAATAGAATAGGTAGAGTCCACAACTACTTATCAATGACCCTCTTTTATCTGTGATGAGCCACACTCTAAATAAAAAAAATAAATCTCACCATTCTCACTGTAAATCTGTATGAGGGAAGTAAAGCCAAAGGTTGAAATACAGTAGAGGAAGTTCAAAACACCTGAAGGCAAAAGGAATAAATCATTCATAGTATTGCAATGTTGCCAACCCTTACACTGAAAGAGTGCATCCTAAAGAAAGGTTTTGTCCTTTTTGAACTTTCCGGTACTCCTGTCAAACCTCTTCCTCCTCAAGTTCTGTCAGGTTATTCTCTACCAAATAACCTCGTTGCCAAAGCAACCTTCTCCCCACTTCACAAAACATCAGAAACTTTTTTGCACAGAAGTCCACCTCTTACTGCTGTAGCAGTTTAATCAGCAACTGGTTTTGACAGTCCTCTGCCAACAGCTCTTAGATACAGTATTTCATTATCAGGAGGTGAAAAAACAAATAAAGTCTGAGTTGGCAGCATGTGCACAATATGATCTGGAACTTGTCTGAGTAACAAAGAATTTCACACGGAATTCAAAACCACAGCAAGAGCAACCTGGCTGAACAATGTAGAACTTAGACTCATAGGAAACAAGCAGATTGGAAGACACCTCTGCTCAGCTAGTCCCATTCAAAGCAAGGCAATTTTCAAAGTGAGATTAGATTCCATAGGGTTGTACACCAAGAGTACTCTCTTAATACAGAGATTTCACAAGCACCCTGGACAAGGTGTGTCACCCAAACACTCCTGTTCTTAACCTCTTTTTATTATTTTTTTTTTTTAATGTAGAAAAATATTTCCTTTCCTGAATTAATTCCTGAATGCCTCTTGTCCTTTTGCTGTGAGCCTCTGAGAAGAACCTCTGCATCCTTAATATTCTTAAGCAGGTGAAGACAGAGATCAGAGAAGCGTAGAAAGCCTTGCTTCTCTCTTCTGCCAAGCAAACACTGCTCTCTCAGGTTCTTACCGCCCAGCTCCTAAACATATTGGTGGAGCTCGGCTGGACTCGCTTTAGTTTGTCAAAGTCTTCCTGTTCTGAGAAATCCAAAGCTACACACTGGAGTCCAGGTGTGGCTCCCCGTGATATTACTAAGCAGAGCCCATGGCTTTGTGCGGTGTAACTGCGGCGAGCCGGCGTTTTCCCGTGGCAGGGCAGAGCGCACGGGCGGCTGGCGGAGCGCTGCGGCCGTGCGGTGCGGTGCGGTTCTGCCGTATGGCCAGGCGGGCGCGCTGCCGGGCCGCGCTCCCCGGGCCCGCTACCCCGTCCTGCCGCACAGAGCCCCGGCCAGCACCTGTTACGTGGGGTTATTCCGCCCCAGGAGCTGGACTTTGAAAAACAGCCATCCTCGCGCTAATGGACAAGTCCAGGCTTCTTTGTGTCTGAATTTCCTCACGTCTAGAAAATAGATCTATTCACTCTGAAACCCAGCGAGTCATTTAGCAATTCTCCTCCTTCAGGCCCACATTTGTGTCCTTTGTTTGCTTCCTTCTTACCCCTTGAGGGGAAAAAAAAAAAAAAAAAAAAAAAAATCTTGGCTGGCCCTTCTTTGCTTTCCTGGCTTGAAAGCCAGGAATGAAATGAAAACCTCAGCTACAGTAATGATATGCTGCCTCCTTCCAGCCAGGAGGAAAAATCTCTTGCGAATCTCCGCAAGGACAGACAGAAATTCATAAAGAGCTAAAGCTTTTTATCCTGCATCAAAACTGTCTCTAGCCTTTACCAAACTCAGCAAGATCTGTTCTTTCCTTCCAAATTGTTAGCCTTGACTAAGCCTCAAGAATAAAGTAAGCTCTTTGGGACAGTCAGGAAGCTGGACTTTGCTTTTGGGTAAAATGAGTACTTTGGAAGACAAAAATAGAAACAAAGTTCATAAAATGGGACATTTACATTACTTTCATTAGCCAATTTGGGTTCTGCTTTCCATTCTTTCTTGCTGATAGGGTTGCAAGTAATAAATATATGTATGGAAGGCATCCAGTTTTGTTTAATTCACTGGCATTGTCTGAGGAGCAATGAATCATGTCAGAGATTTAAAGGGATTACTGATAGAGAAGAGTGTAACCTTTCTTCCAATACAACAGCTGTTCTGAAAAATTTCCATAATAACAGTTGCTTTTAATTATATAAAGAATTGCAAAGCCTTTTTAGCTTCATATCAATAATGCAGCTTTGATTCAAAAGTTGCTAAAGAGATAATCCTCAGCCTTTTTTGTCAGAGCCAGTTTGTGAATAGCAATGATTTAAATCCCAATGTCATCTTTTTTTATCAAAGGAAGGAAAGAATAGTCTTTATTTCCTTGGAACTTAGACTGAAAAATAACAAACAATGCTTGGAAGACCTTCTTCTTCATAAGATGCCTTCAAGAAATGTTACTGATGCCTAAACAGACACATGTAAAACAAAAGTATCAAACATATGGCAGAGACATGAGGAGAAAAAAAAAATCTAAAATATCTAGTCAAACATTACCGATAAGAATAAATCATAAATCTCTATAACTAGAATTGGTGTGTTTTACTAAAGAAGGAATATTTTTAGTAATTTTCAGGGCCCTGCCAAGTCAGTAAAAATTGCATTTCTTTATCTTCCACTCTCCCTGCTTCTTTCTGTGATTAAGTACTGGCCTCTGACTGCTTAATGCTTATTCATTCCTCATTTTCTGGGCAGATCACTAGTTTGTGAAGATAATTAGAGACCCCTGCTATTCCTCCTAAGCCTTGAATCTTCAGACTAATTAAAATGGAGTGCTGCATATACACATGCAGCTGATGAAGGCTTACAAGCAAGGTACTAAAATCATACTATTTGTGTCACAAAAAAGAAGAAAAACTCATTGCATCTGCTAGGATGGAGCAACATTTTTGCTATGGTCTTCTTTCGTGGTTTAAGCATAGTATCCTTCAATTTAGTACTCTCACTGAGACACTCCAAACCACGTGCTACTCCCCTCACTTCCCTTTTCCCTTTCCTCCTACTCCGCAGAGGGCTGGAGAGGAGAATTGGAGGCACAAAAGGCAAAGACCATGCATGGATTGAGATAAAAATTTACTGGAAACAGCAATGAGATAAGAAAAAAACCAGCAACAATATTATAAGCAAAAGCTTACAAGAGAGAAAGTGATCCACATGCAAAAATGTTCCCTGTGGCACTCAACCCGACCGAGGCCACGTCACCCCGACCATTCCCTCCGGCTCGGGACCAGCGCCGCCCGACTGCTCCCTCCAGAAGGCACTGGCACCCCGCTTATTCCAGCAGCAAGGGCCCTTCTCTCTAGAAGAGTCCTTTTCCCCCACCTCTGGCAATGACCTGAGGTGGTACAGAACAACCTCTGGATCCTAGACATGCCCCCTCCTAGCTACTGCAAAAATTAACACTGTTCCGGCCAGAATCAGGATGCCCTCACTGTATTTTGCCCACCCACTTACAACTTATTTTGTTCTGTTGTTACAGCTTCATGAATCTTCTAATACTATCTATGCTTTTGAACAAATATTAATCTAATATTTCCAGTATGGCATTAAAGTATAACACATAATGTTGAAGAAAATATGGCAAATTCTTCATCAGGATCATATTCTTCTAACTTCTTTTATTTTTCCTTGAGGTGTCAATATTTAAAGTATAACATGCAGCATAAGTGAATACACCCGGGAGCAGTGCACATATAAATGCAATATAGGCAAGAAGGCTACAAAGAATTTTTCTGCCTCTCTCCAGGTACCAATTTTCTCCTTTCGTCTGTTTTAGCATGTAGATAGCCTAGAGGCACTGCTGGACACAGTCTTAAAGATCTTCAAAATTTTATCATTTGAATAAACTACTGCAAGCTTTAAATGGTCTCTTTTATTCTCCAGACAAGAGCACTAACTTTAATTTGAGATGAGCCAATATCCATCAACAAAACAAAGAAAACTACTGGCCCTGAACTGTGTCTCAAGACGTAGTAAAGTTATGAGCAGTGTTCATAAATTGCCAAGAAGGTTGTCTGTACTTATCCCATGAATCTCCAGCTTCAGTAGGATCTGCTGTCCCCACCCTGAGGCAGTAGCACATTGCTGTCATATTGTTTCTTCAAATGAAGTTAAACTAGGACTGTAAATTAGATTATGGCATTCTGAATGGGTAGAGGCATCTACACTGACAGATTTTAGTAACTAAAAGCAGCAAAGTATGTATCTGGGAAGGGAGTAAGAACCTTTAAGGAGTTATAGTTTTCAGTACAAACTTATAAAGTAAATTTTTCTTTTCAATTATTTTCCAAACATTTTATTTTGAATTTAAGTAGAGTCTAAGTCAATTTTAATGACTCCAATACTAATCTATAATTTAACAATTGCAAAAGATCTTTTCTCCTTTGGGTATAATATTTTGAGAAGTAATATTCAGGAAAGAAATTGGAAATGCATCATTTTTGTACCATAATGAGCATCTCTGAACAAATTCCTGTATTCTTGGATCTTTCTTTTTCTCCAGTTTTGCTTTCTAACACAAAAACACCCTCACATAGTTAAACTCCCAGTTTCATATCATCAGTGAACTTGCTGAAGAGACATTCTAATCCTTCTGCCAAGTCTCTTCTAGGAAGCTAACTTTGTGCTGTAGCCAAATATTTCCACCTAGAATGTGCTCACAAATCAAGAGTTGATACCATTTTGTCTATACTTCATACATAGATGGAATTGTTTAACTACCTCTACATATTTTTTTTTTTTGGAGTGTGCTCCAAGAGATGTAGTTCCTTGTAATGGCCACATGGTCAGCTCGAACGAAAACACAGTGAGGAGTGTAGTCTCACGTGGAGTGGTCTCTACAAATCCTCTGCTGGCTTAAAATAATCACACAAGACGGAATATATCTAGGTTCAAAGCAGTTTGTATGATTTGAAGCAACATATGGTTTGTTGATATGGGGTCACCAAAGGAACTGTCATTTTCACTGGGTTACTAGGTACTCTGATGGAGAAAAGAAGAGGAATCTTTTTAGTAAAACATTTAATTTAAACTAAAAAAAAAAATAAAATAGATGGATACTAAATTCTTAAGAATATAACTTATTAATAACACCATTAAGACACAGATTCGCTTCCAACAAGCCAAAATCAAATTCATAATCTCAAAAGCCCCTGCCACAATTAATGGCAAGATCACAGCCTTAGATTATATCATTCCAGAGGTAATTCTATAACAAAACATAAAGTTTGAGGTGGCTATCTTCAGAAGTCATATGTTGAAAATTGTATTTGGTAATTCCAGGCTAATGTAAATGATTAAATTAAATCCACCAAATTAAATCTATCCTGGTGGTAGTTATAACTCAAGCAAAAATCAAAGCATGTTATGCAAAGAAAAAGCATTCTGATAAGAGGAACAGCTCAGAACAGTGTCTTTTCTATTCTACTGCATACTTTCTCAGGAAAGCTCTAGGATCAATTTTCTCCATTTCCCAAGGGGAGGAGGCACCACTGATGGATTGCTACGGCAGCTTAAAGAAGCTTCCATTCTCCTTTTTTAAAAAAATAAAAAATAAAAATTGCTTTGCTTGGATTTCTAACTAAAGGAGCTGTTTCACTGCTATGAATCCAGACTCCAGAGGAGTCTAGGAAACTCCACTGGCACTTCCTCACAGTACCTGGCTCAGCATACAACTGAGTCATGTTCTCTGACATAACTCTCCCCTTACACTGCATAAGGGAGCCAGGTGAGTGCTTGAAGGCTTGCAGCAGGGTATCCAATACAAGGAATGATCCGTGTGTGGCTAATGGAAAGACAGACCTAATGAAGCCCCTGACGTAAATCACTGTCTGGTGAGGTGCCTACCTACTGCCACTGATTGCACAGAGAGTTCACTGTTTCCCTTACCTTAGATATACAGTATAGTTGATGGACCTCGATTATCACCGAATTTTACGGAGTGTGAATATCTTGCCTGTCTCTTTTTAATCCTAACTCCCTCTTGTGGAATTAACCCTTTGGTCTGAGCAGCTGAAAAATTCAAATTTAAGAGAGATTATTTCTGCTTTTTCCCCCCTCCCCCAGCAAAGCCCAAGAAATTAATACAGTATGAGGATCTCTTTGGAAAGACATATGATTTTCAGTGTTAGAAAGCGATCCATATATAATTCCTGAATGAAAGTGGCAAAATTACTCTGCTGAAGACTAACATCAAACTGGCCCAGGTTTTCAAAGGTGTTGAATTTTTTATCTCTAGGGAAATAAAGGATTGCTACAGAGATAAAAAGCTATCTTTTCTGAAAGAGTGGTATCTTGTTTACAGCTGACTGTCATTAACAGGTGAACCTGTCATATTTCTTAATCACTACCCAGGGAAATTCTGATAATATTGTGACAATATTGAAAAAATAGTAATTTTTAAAGATATAATTGCACACATAATTAAACAGTTTAGTTTTTTTTGTGGCCTCTGTCTAATTCTGAAGCATGTTCTCTCTGGAAATTTCAAGTACGATATATACTTCTATAAGTATTTTTCTTTCTTCTTATATGAATTGGAACCCTAAGAATATGCTTACCTGTGACCAGTTTTAAGTAGGTAGAAATTAGGACAGAACTACTAAGTGTCAACTATCCCTTTTACTTCCAAACCATTAACTGATTAAGTACTCCATTTTGAAAACATACTCCATGTTTGGTGAGAATGGTATGTAAGTTGTAGCATTTTACTATGGCTGCAACAATGAAATAAATGCAAGAAACTCTCATACTAAAGCTATTATTCATGACTTGGTTATAATTCTATATTGATACTTCAGTTCCCAAAGAACCTCCTTGACCTCTACCTGTACAATAACTACAGCTGTAAAAACAAAGCTAAAATAATATGGGCCTTTTTGTAAAGGAAAGAAAGACCTCTCTATCAATAAAATAATCCAGACACGCAAGGCATTATTTATTTTCAGATAATTGACAAAAAATAATTCAACTATGTGTCCATATAAACTATGCATGACCCTCAAAAATCACTGGCAGACCAGGAATTTATAACCAGAACACATTCCCTGGACAGTGCAACTATTTGGATTAATTGCATTAAGAGACTTAATTTTGAAGGATTTGGGAATGTTTTTACAAGGTTTAGGAAGGATTTCATTGGGATTACATGATGAGCAATTTTGAGTGTGCTTAACTGTTCACATTAACTCTCTAGGCAACCACGACACAGATCAGTCATCCACTGATTATTAATTCTTATCCAAGATTTTGTCACCATAAAGGGAATATATTTGTAGTTCACTGTGAACTTCAACAAGCCAGTAGAAAAAAAAAAAAAAAAAACACGCTTTGACAAGGATCTCAGTGCTGATGTTCTGTGTCCTGCTGGATTTGAACAGTGTGCTTGTACTCTGCATATTTCTGTTCTCCTGTGTTGCCTTCAGAAAAAGTGTAATTTTACTATTTGATCTAAAATTATGTTTAAGTTGGCCTATATTTAAATTGATCTATATTTGCCATATGATAATATTCCTTGACAACACCACTTTCAAAGCTCTATTAATTGCAAATCTAACTTACATATTTAAACTGAGCACAAATGTTCTAAGATTAATTCAAGGGAGAAAATATGCATAAACTAAAAAAGTTTTAGCAGTTGGATGTCGGTAGTTCTACTTGCACTAATTAACTACATCAATTTTATGACAAATGTCCTTTTACATGAACTGGGACAAGGCACAGAATTAGGGTTTCTATATAAATTCTAGAAAATTGAATTAAAAAAAGAATTGCATTTTTTTTATAATTCTGGGAACCTGAAGTTTTAGAAAGAAATGTACTTTTCTGTGTTTAATTTTTTCTAATGAGATCACAGCTGCAGTACTATACCAAAATGTGAGTGTCCAATTCTGAGCACACTGTTCTGTTGTATGCAAATGCACAAATAAACCAAGAACTGATGCCTGCAAACAACATAGGGAAAAATAACAGAGGCATCTGTGCACAGAGCTCCAAGGACATGGGACAAATTTATGAGTATATATAGATTTACCCAATTATTGTTTTAAAAATATATTTTACCTTTCACTGCAGATAACTTGTTTTATTTGCTATATCAATTATTCTACAGTAGAACAGTCTGATTTTGTTAATGTAAAGGTAGACAGGAAGTAACGAAAATATTAAAGAAAGTAAAAAAAAATGTTAAACTATACTTGAGTGAGATTTATTTGCTTCATTTTTTTGTACTTTGCACATTTAATTACCTGTGGGAGTGATTCTTGTGGGCATTGGGACTTTTTATTTTTTGACACTTAAAACTTGCCTTGTAGCCTGAGAATTTCAGTATTGAAACTGAATGGCAGCAACTGAGATTTCCTGACTAAAGGAAATACTTTCATAGAAGCAGCTAAAACAATTCTATTCGGAATGCTGTAAAACACAAAGAGCTGTATATTTCTTACTTGGCTACACTATTAGATCACTAAAAAAATTGTATCAGCAATAATATTGTCCAACAAGTGTTCTTCATTCAGCTATTGTCACTTAGGTACTTTTATTTATAAACTATCCTGATTCAGAGTTCAGCACTGGTCATTTGCTTCAGAATATAGAACAGTCAGACAGGAATATTACAGTGCTATTACCTCTCTTCCTTTTGTTGCAAATATATTATTAAATATTTTTATTATAGCAAAGAAATTCCCAAATGTTTGTCACCACCAAACTCTTAATATGAATCTCACCAACAACAGCTTGTGCATACCTGGAATTCAGCTTTTAGTGGAATAAAAGCGCATGCAAGAGATGAGAATGCAGAATTTCTTTTTAAAATTCATGTACGTAAGTGGAAAAATTGCTAGAGGACCTAATTAATGGTTACTATTGGAACTTCTAATTCATCTGCAGAATTAAATGGAATTGAAAAATCAATCTACTGTAACACACTGCACAAACCATCTACTGAAAAATATCCAACTATGAAATGAAATCCCTTATTATGAAAAACATTATATTTGACTGCCAAGTGACACAGCCAAGGAACTATTGTCTATACTTTCAAAGTGTTTTAAATATTAATACAGAAACAGGAGTTATCAATTTCAAATTGCTTGAAAGAATAAGGCAGAATTTTAGAGCAACAGAAAAATTACTTTCACATGCCATTTTTTAACATTGCCGATTTCTGACATGGGAGCTTAATTCTCTGACTAGAAATTGCCTTATTGTCTTGATATTAAAAGATCACAGCAAAAACACCAGTAAGAAAAAAGGCATTTGCAACAAGTGTAACACACTCCAGCTTCAGCAGAAAATGTGAATTATATTTTATTTTAACAAACATCATTTAGCCTGATTTATTCACTTCATGTAAAAAAAAAAAATTCTTTTACGGAAAACATGTTTTGATTGAACTCAGAAAAGAAGAGTGGATATGGGCTGTGCACGTAAGAAATAATATTGTGAGTTTTTGACCAGTGTGAGTATTGCCTCACGAGCTGGGCACTGGGAAATGGTGTTCAATGTTCTACCGTGCCACGCAAATTCCTGCAGTTTTCTTACAGCTCGTAGAGTTTATTATGCTTCTTAGTACTTCAAATGCGGCGGGTAGAGGAGCATTTTGCTTCTGTAAACCTGGACTGACTGCAGAAACCTATTAAATAGCGACTTACTGAAAGCTGAAATTAATTTCTGATAGTGGATTAAAAAGAAGATGCACATGCGCGCGCTTTAAACAATTCCACGGATCTAGCAGGAGCCAGCGAGTGATTTACGAGCAGCAGGAGCCGCCCCTCGGCAGGAAATGCACAGGAAGTACCGGGGCGGTGGCTGGCGCGGCCGCACCGCCCTCAGGCGAGCGGGAGATTCGAAGGGCGGGCGGCGGCCATGGTGGAGGGCCCGGGCTGCGCGCTCTGCGCCGAGCGCCTGCGGGCGCGCCTGCGCCGGGGACAGCGCGTGCGGGCCGCGCGGGGCGGCGCGGTGAGGGCGCGGGCACGGGACAGGGCACGGGACAAGGACAAGGGCGGGAGAGAGGCGCCGCCCGGCCCGGAGACCGGGACAGGGACAGGGCAGGGCAGGGCAGCCGCCTCGAGCAGCGGCGGGGACCCAGCGCTGTCGCTCGTGGGTGTCCGCGGTGGTCGGTGCCGCCAGGTGTGGGTGAGAACGAGCGAGCGGGCAGCAGCCGCTGGGGTGCCAGGCCGCCGGAGCTCCGAGCGGGGGCTCGGTGCCCCCCCGTGTCCCGGCTGCAGTCGTTCCTGGGTGTGGTGGGTGTCGTCCGCGAATACCGTCTTTATTCTTAAATTGTGAAATATTCTTGTCAGCAACACAGTAGGTCTCGGCATGTCATATGTGTAAAGGCGATGCTGAAGGTGTAGAAACGGGAGCTTTGAGGAGTAATGAGGAATAGGTTTTAGAATCGCTCGTGTTCACTTAGGATAAATTTCAAAATACTGTGTTGCTTGAGGAAACGTTAAATACCAGGAAAATTATTGCTAATCTTGCTTCTTCATAATCTCAATCTAGGCATGTCCTAGATGCTCGTTAGGGTCCTTTCCAAACCAAAACATCTATGTGAAAATAGAAATATGTAAAACCATAAATAAATAGAAAAGTTAGAAACCAATCTATGTGAAACATGATAAAGGTACACCTTGACCTACAGAAAGGGGGCTTTTACTTTTATAATTTTTTTTTAAGTAATTTTAGTTAGGCCAAGTATATAAATAAAGAGTGTGACATTTTCTTTCAGTGTACACAGTATGTAATTTCCCTACTAGTTTTTATCCTTTCATTGACAGCATAAAATAGTTTGCTAGTGGAAAGCTGCTGAGACTCTTGAGACCTTGTAGCAGACAGAGAAAACAGGGTGTCAATAATCAGGCCTTGACTGATGAGTTTGTAGGTACTGTCCTCTGGTTTTGATTACAGAGCTAGCTAATGTTACCTTTTTTTCCATGCCTCATTTTGCTCATCTTTAAGAGACTGTGTTGCTTGTGTCCCAAGTAAGTATATTGGATGTCTCCAGGCAGAAAGTTGGGGAATTTTTACCCACTTTCAGTGTGTATAAAGCTGTGTAGGAGTTTGTGATTAAGGCACAGTAAGATTGTTTCTTCAATGAAACAATTTAGAAAAGAATGTGGTTGAAAATACATCTGTCTCATCATTAAGATACGTCTTAAGATTAGTCTTTATAGGTTAATATCTTTCAGGACAGATTTTTGAAGTAAGGAGTTATACTCCTATGGTTTCAAAAAGAAATCTCACTCCCTCAAATAGTTTGATTTTCATCACTTTATGCAGTAAAAGTCACCTCAGGGCAGCCTTTATTAATTGGAAAATGGCCAATTGGAAAATGGTGTTGGACTTCTTAGATTTCACAGGGACTGCTAACCATGGCTAAAGCCTTGGCCACTGCTGAATATAACACTGTTAGCAGAGTTTGTACTATGATATACTAAGGGTTTGCCTGATACTAAAGAGGTATGAACTTAACTTCAAATATTTGAAAAGACAAGTTAGTTTCCATCTCAGTCATTTCTTATTCTGTTTTATTTTAAACAAACTTGAGTGGCTTAAAGTTAAAATAAACTTTGTTGCACAGCAACAGACTCCAAATACTTTTATTGGAAAGCATGAACTGTTTACATGGAAGAAAAATTCTTCTTTCTTCATATTTTGATAACAGACAAGGTAAATTATGTTATGCAAGAAACATTTTTATTTTCCTACTTGACAGAAATAATAACCATAAAACTCTCTAAATATGTATAATTTCAAGGTAATAATACAGTGGGAGATTGCATAGAGTAGCTCTGAAATGTCACTAACTAGCAGAGGCCTGGCTGATTTGCCAGAGTTGCTTTCACACATATTTGCATTGAAATTGAGTGCTGCAGTTGAAGCACTGATGTGTATCTGCCTTGCAGTCAGCGCTGTGATGACAGTGAATCTGCAGCTCACAGGTTTCAGCAGGGTCTGAAGGGACCTTGGGGTGCTAGTTAGGGGGACCCTCACAGGCTGAGAAAAATGGGCTGGTAGAAACTCAAGTTCAGCACTTGTAGGACGAGTAGAATCCTGCTCTTGGAACAGAAGAGGAACAGCACAGGCCTGGCTGCTACTCAGATGGGAAGTGGCTCTGCACCAAAAAAGGACATAGCATCCTGTAAAAGCTGAGTCCATGTGACTAGCATGCCATTCCAAGGGACACCCTCATGCTGGGGTCTGCAGTTTGAGAAGAATGATTCTTACCTCTGATCAGCACTTGCAAGGCTGCACCTGAGTTTCCAACACCCCAATAATAACAAGTTAATAACATACTAGAGAGAGTCCTCTGGTGTGGTTAGCAGGGTGAAGCACATGGTGCTCAAGGAGAAGCTGACAGAACTGGAGTTTTATTGCTCTCCTCAGCCACCTGTAGGGAGGATATGGGGGAGACAGAGCTAGGCTCCTCTTGGACGTGCACAGTGGCTGAGAAGCAGCAGATGCAGGTGACAACAAGAAATTCTTGTTAGATATTAGGAAAAATGTTCTACCACAATAGTCAAGCCATGGAACAAGGGTCCAAAGAGACTGGAGCGTCCATTGCTGGAGCTGCTCTCAATTTGACTGGGCAAGGCCCTGGGCTCCTTGTCCTAAGTGTATTCTGCTTTGACCAGGTAACCTGTAGACATCCCTTAAAATTTTAATGTATTTTCATGTGCTAAGCAAGAAAATATGACTGCTTCAATCTCACATTTATCTTGTCCTTTAGTAGTGTCTCACCTGCTGCTCACCTGCTTCTGAGATTAGACTTTAAACTAGTAGGAAGAGATATCTCTGTGGGCTCAGTGGAAGCTTTTCTGTAATACACAAGGCACTATGCAAAGTACTGAAAGCCTATTAATAACATTTGAAGAAGGATATGGATCTGCAAATGGCAGAATTGACACTCTGACATGTTTTTAATATTCAAACTGTAACTATTTATTTTACATCAGTCTAAAACTTATATTATAAATTCATGACTCAAAGGAAAGTGCATACAATTTCCTGATAAAAAAGACGTATTGTTTCAACTGGGAAAAAAATTGAGCAAGTTATGATAGTGTTAGCAGTAGTGACTGCTTTCTGGGTTAACAGTCACATTTTTTTGGTAGAATGCTTAAGAACAATATAGTTAATGTTGTCCAGGTCGGAAAATTAGTTCATACAGCTGCTTGCTGAATGCGTACTGATGCTACAATCTAAGCAGTATAAATTATCTTTGTGTGTGTGTGTACTCATTTTTCAGACTGCTACAGATAAAGAGAGAAGCTCTGGTCATGATTTCCTTGTTGGACATGTTTACAGGGGTGTGGAGACATTGGGAAAGGAACTTTTTATGTATTTTGATCAGAAAGCTTTGAGGTAAGAAGTGAGAAGGCGGCTTCCTATGCATTTAGACTGAATGTATTTGGGGGGTCATATTGTTCTTACTAATGGCACTTCCAGAGATTTGAAAGTGTTAGAGAAACTTCTCATTAGCCACTCTGCAGTACAGGAGTACTGGATATAGTCACGTGTTCAGATAATTTACTGCTTTACTCCAAAATTCCATGTAAAGGTATCTGGAAATGACAGCTATTTTTTGGCATGCTTTGTTTCAAACAGGAAGTTGCATTTTGTAGAGACAAAACAGTTATAGTACATGCAGTACATCCAGATTCCTGCAATATTGTATGGCACTAAATAATTCTAAAGTCTCACCTTTTTACTTTAGAACAAGAAATCGTCAACTCCTTATTACTAGTTCTCATTGAATAACAGATCCTAGGTTTAATTAGCATGCCTTTTCTATTTGTAATTAAAAAGATTTCTAATTTGCCCTATTTCAGGATATCAAAGGTAATGAAACACTGACACTGATGGTAGTCAGACTTATTCTTTGCTCAATCATAGCTCCTGGTAGAATATTTTATAAAACGTATGACTTCTTAAAGCATTATTAATGTGTAAAATAAATGCTTGAAAGAATCTGTTCTTCTACTTTGCCATCTGTGCATTTTTCAGTCTATTTCTTTTATTAATTTTTAATTGACCTGCAGGTTTTGCCTTGGTTGTAGGCAAAGAAAAGCAGAAAACAACATATGGCAAATACTAATTACTTTGTTTATGGTGCCATTTGATGTAGCTGTGATGTGATGACAGTGGTGGCAATATGGGGACTAAATTCTTTCTTTTCATGCCAGGTGACTTCTGCCTGTTTTAACTGAAAATTATCTGGTCAAGTGGCCTCATTTCTTTCAGCCTCCCTGAAGGTTTAAGAATCTATATTGGAAGATCAGCATGTTAAGTGGAAAAAATTTCTAAGAGCACCAGGAAATGGTGCTACTTAATGATCAGGTTTCACTTCTGTATAATGAATTATGAAGACCACTCGAAAACAGCTATATTTTGGAGGGGTTTTTACTTGGGGAGCATTCTTTCTTCTCTGGGAATTGAGCATTCTGTAAAATAACAGTTTGTTGCTGTGTTACTGGTAATGAGTAGAATTAATGTACATATATACTGCCTTGGTTACATAAGGTTCACAACTCTAAAAATAGACTGGTGTAATGTTTGGAAATAATAGTGAAGTTAAAATACCTATAAAAACTCTCTTTCTTTCCAGGATTCACTTTGGTATGAATGGTTCCATGCGCATTAATCCTGATGGAAGCAAAGACAGAAATGGAGCACAACCAATTTTGGAGATACAGCTTATGGAGGATACTCTTTGTTTTTGGG
Organism: Poecile atricapillus; assembly: GCF_030490865.1. Classification (NCBI taxonomy): domain Eukaryota; kingdom Metazoa; phylum Chordata; class Aves; order Passeriformes; family Paridae; genus Poecile; species Poecile atricapillus. Next base: position 41,711,970 of record NC_081252.1, read on the forward strand.
ATGTGACGGTAGAGTATAGGTAAAGCAGAAACTAAGGAAACAGTTTCTTTTTATAATGTTCTTTTAAGGTAAATAAGAAATAATGTAAAAATTGTTAAGTGCTTGGATTCTATCAAGACAAAAATTTCTAAACAGATCATATTTATTGGTATGGTAATTTAAGTTTGTTAGTTTTGTATCAGAGCGCACATACAGATAAAATAGTTCTATGCTATAGTGTCATTAGGTAGTGTCAAGACTGGGAATGAAAATTGGATTTAATTCTGTCCTTAGATCTGTACGCTGAAACCCATTGCTCTGTTAATTTCTATCCAAGTCTCATTTCTTAACAAGGGTAACAACCTGTCACGATTACTGGTTTCAAGTTTTCATGCTCCCAAGGTTAGGTTTTTATTTTTTCCTTTTTGGAAGCAAATTTTTATAATTGTTCTAATTTACATTAAGCAGATGTTTATGCCCATTAGCACTATACTTCACACTGCTAAAAAAACCACCGGTGAGCTTGATTTTAAAGTGATTGAGGCTCTTGAGTGGAAATGGGCATGTAAATTCATGTAACATATATAAGCACACTTAAAATTACAAGACACAAAATCTCATGTTAGCCAAGACTTCTTGTATTATTATTTTCAAATGATTATGCTTATCCTAATCTAGGATATCTATATATCTTAAAATACTAATATATATATATTTTAATTTTGTAACTACTACTAATGATCTACTGCTACATATATCTATTACATAATTATAATTAGCTCAGTTGGTTAGAGCATGGTGCTAATAATGCCAGGATTGTAGGTTTGATCCCCATTTGAGCCATTCACTTAAGAGCTGGACTTCATGATCCTTGTGGGATCCTTCCAACTCAGAATATTCTGTAATTTTTTTAAATCTAATATATAAATTTAGTTTACAGATTATATACACACACACACACACATAAATGTCATATTGTAACTAGTGGACCACATAACCATACAGTTAGGTATGTTTGAGGGTTCAAACACATGGGCTTTCCATATTGTAAGCAGTTTTAAAGCAAGGAGCTGGCAAATATTTTTCAAGCTAATAGGAGCAAAATGAGACAATTGCTTGTATGTTGGATTGGATGCATGTTCCATGCATGTATCGTTGACCTGTTTTTGGAAGAGATGTTTAATGGAATTTCTGTGCCACTTCCTGTCATTGGTATTTTCATGGTTTGTGTTATCTGCATATAATGTTCTATTGTAATTTGTTGTGTTGTTTTTAAAACTACACTGCTGTATTAGAATATATTTAAAATAAAAATTATTCAGCGTATTTTTCTCTTCTCTTTCAGAAATGCAGCTGAGTGTGAGCAGAAAGTGAGGATGATGGAAAGTTTGGATGTCTGTTCTCCAAAGTTTAGCTTCTCGAGAGCAGAACATGAGATCAAGCAGCAGAACACCCGTATGTTGTGTGATGTGTTATTGGATCAAGCAGTATTACCTGGAGTGGGAAATATCATAAAAAATGAAGCACTGTTTGATAGTCGTCTTCATCCAGCTGTTAAGGTGGGTGAATGTCTCAAGATGGTTTTTAAGGACACCAAAATGTTAAGAATTTAAATACATATTTATTTAATATTTTGATACCTTCTTAACCTTTTTTTATCATCTGTAATTTCTTAAGTTATTCTTAGACACTAAATTAATATTTTATTATTATAATGGGAGGTTTTTGTCATGGTACTCCTTGGAGCTGATTAACTTTCATATTCTAAGTGTGGCATCCTGTTATGCTACCATTAAGCTGACAGTCCATAAATAAGGGAAAATGAAAAGTGCTCAGGTTTGTTTTTTTTTTTGTTCATTTACTATCCAAAATAGTTTATGTGGTAGAGTTGATAATTTTTGCAGCTGCTTCTTCCACTTCTTATCCTGTTAGCTGGCACCAATTGTTTTTTCTACAATTTTTTATCACACTTTTTCTGTTTTAAGATCCTCAAGCATGTGTCTCCAAACTTTGGTTGAGACTATGATATTTGCCAAACAGGCATTACATCAAATGTAAATGGAAGCTTGGTGAAGATTAGTAACTGAAAAGTTTTTTAAACATAGTATTTTGAAAATTGTTCATAGGATCAATTCGGATTTTAATTTTATCTGCGATATGGCAGAAAAAAAAAAGTGATTTAAAATTTTGGTTTCTTAAGAAAAATATATTTGGTTGATACATCTCTCTAATTGTGCTGCCTTTGACTTGCATATTCTTCCTGAATAGCTCTCAGAGGAAAGAGCCTCAGATGATGTCATATTATGATCCATGAGGAAATTGGGAGAGACTTGCTAACTCTTACGTCATTCATGTGATCATGAACTCTTTGGTCAATATATAGGGAAAGACAACTGAATTTTCTACCACATGTTTTGTGTGGTTGAAGAAAAGCACACTGATATGCAAGCTGTGAGTTTCTGTGGTATAGAATGTGAGCATGTACTGTTTTACTGAGATGATGCATATAATATGGTGTCAGGGAATTATCACAACATGGAGAAAAGCAACTCCACATCGGTGTTCAAAGTGTACCTACCTCATAGGTAATTTTTGCCATTGTCCCTTAGCGTCATAATATTCTAAAAATCATTCTTGTCTTTCTTACAGGTTTGCCAACTGACAGATGAGCATATACGCCACTTGGTGAAAATGACACGTGATTTTACGCTGCTTTTTTATAAGGTATTGGCACATATTTCTGGAAAACTTCCAAAATGTTACTCTGTCATGTTAGCTGTATGTGGTCATCTGGTGAAAACAGATAAGGTATAACAGTATAAAGATGCAACAAAGCAAGTTTCCTTGAACAGGAGTGTTGGTTTGTGTGCTCTTTATTCATTGTGACTTGCCAGATGATGGGAAGGTGAGTCAAGATTGTCATGCTTGGCCCAAAAAACCTTCAGAGGCCAGTTCAAAAAACTGCCTGAGGGCTAGTTCAGTTTTTCCGTGCATGTGCAATTACGCCACTCTGAACATGTCAGAATTGATGTAGGCTAACCACAAAGTCACATGTAAGATAACACAGAGATTATTCTTCAAACTGGGAAGTAGAGATTGTCCCAGAGAAGTATGAAGGTAGTTGATGTGGCTTCCTTTATAAAACTTGGAATAGCAATTAAATTTATTTGACTAGATAGTTGGTAATTTCTAATACCCTTTTTTCCTAACTGAAATAATGGTTTTGGTTGATAAAGTGAAATAAATTATGATTTCTTCCTACTGGTATAACTTCAGTAGGACTTAATTTCTTCCCATATAAACTCTATAATTCCTGGTGCTTCTTAACTTTCCACAATAGATAAAGAGAGAATTTGACCTAATTCTTCTATGTTTTGTTTCTTTAAGCTGCATACAAAGAAATGAACAGCAGTAGTGACATTTTTGTCTGTTTCTCTTGATGTTCATGAAAGGCAAGGAGCTAGCACTGCTGAAAAGAAATTTTTTGGTTGGTGAGGGTGAGGACACATAACAGTCCTAAAATCATAAAGGCTAAAACTGTAATTTGTTTAATAGTCTGCTTAAATGTCTGCTTTCTTTCAACCCATTTTAAAGAGTACTTTAGTTTGTTGGTTGGGAAATGTTTTCATTTCTTTGAACATCATAGCAAAGTCTGCCACTAAAGAGATATTGTCTAGTTCTGCAACAAGTATAATACTCGGGAATTTAAAGGCTTTTAGACTGATAATAAATAAGCAAGTTAAACTTTCTGTTTAGCTAATTTGAAAACTTTTGCTGTCCACACTTAGCAAGCATTCACCAGTCAAGTACTTTTAAGAGGGCTAGCCTTTCCTTCATCTTATAGAGACATAATGAAAATATGTTAATGAGGGATAGTGTTTGAAAATTTTTACAGACTGTTACAGATTGTTTGCAGTCATCATACTGTAATCATTACAGATGCAAAGATGAAGAATCTTGTTTGTGTAAAAAGATGTTGCTTTTGTTTGGTTTTTGCATAACTGAATGGGAAAAAAACTGCTCATAAGAAAATGACTGAAAACCTTGAGGAGGCAGCTGTGAATATTCATGCAAATATATATTAGTAATTCCTTCTTATTGAATTACTAGTTTGCACTGGCACAAGAATTCTCTATCAGCAAGACTGATGAATAAGAGCACAGCAGAAGCAAATGTACTGTGCTCAAAGACACCTGTGTTTTGGGAGAACTCCAAGGGTTTTCATACATTATGGAGCTGGAGCCACTGAACTCTGCCAGAGCTGTGCTGGTATTGCTGGGCCAGCTGTGGTGTCATTTGAACTGTGCTCAAGTGTTTGCAATTGTAGTGCAGAAACTTCCGTGGCTCTGCAAAGTTGGCTGCATCTCTGTTGGGCTCTTCTAGTTTGGAATTTTTTTTCCCCACTTTTAGCTGTAGTGTTTCTATGCTGACTTCATGGATTGTTAGTGAATTGTCTCATGAAATGTGCCTGCCAGCTGTCTGGAGGCTCTTCAGGTCACTGCCCTTGGGCTTGTACTATTCTTAATTTAATATGCCTTTCTGCCAGAATCTAGGGAGATTACCATAGTACCAACTGGCTTTTCATGAGCCAGGTTGTCTGGCATGGCCAGGGCCAAGATGAATCTGAGCAGCTTGGCAACTGGGCACTACCCAAGATTTACAGAATCTTGGGAACGTTTCTGCATTGCACAGTTCTTTAGGTTTTGGGAAGGCTTATTAACCCAGATTGTAGCATCACGTCTGAGCTGTGCTATGTTTTTGGCTCTTTTGGGGGTGAGAGAAGGCTGTTTTTGTTTTGTGCTTTATGTTTGTTTTGTTTTCCTTGCTGCATTGATTGGAGCTGTTTGATTGCAGGTGCCTGGTCAAAGACAACTGCTGCTGAATCAGAGCTAGCTTGGTCCAGCTAAACTCAGAGAGTTCCTAGCACGTATTTGCTTGCACCTTACTAGTATGCTTTTTTTTCCTTCTGTCTTTTATTTCACTATGTGGAGAATTAAAGATATTGTTACACTCGATTTGTTAATTCTTTACATAAAATAATGTGAAATAGCCTTTAATAGTGTCTGTCTAAAGTATCTTCATCTAGTCAATGAGCTGACAGTCTATGTAGGGCTTTTTATTTTCAGACTCACATAAAATTTATCTTGAGTCTCTTACTTGGATTTTAAACACGTTCTGTTTTAGTGCCGCAAAACTGGGTCTCCACTCTACAAACACTACAAAGTGTACAAGCGTCCAGCCTGCAGGGAGTGCAGTGGCAGCATCACCGTGTGTCGTTTGGGAGACCATAACAGGATGACTTACTTCTGCTCTCACTGTCAAAAGGCAGATCCCCAGCTTGTCAATCTTAGGTATGATGATAACATGGTGGCATTTTTAATCACCTCAAAGTGCTGTTGCAGTAAGTGGACACCTCCTTTGAAATAGAATGGATCTGTGTGCATTTATAACTAAATTTAACTATGCCAGACAAAAACATCTTGAAAAAAAATAGTATCGGCTATTGGTGTTTTAAAATGGTTAGAAGCTTTGATTCTTTTCTACTGTGCTTTTCAAAGGTATAAACTATTATGAAGTAGCTATTTTTCTAATCAAATGTGGGAATTACAAAACAATTCAGAGTGCTCAGATTTACTCACTGAAACTAAGTCACTGGTAAAGTTGCCCTTTTTTCTTGGTGCTACCAATATAAAGGGCTTGGATGTTTCCACACAACTGAGTTGAATATCATGAAGTAGGAATTTGTCATTTTTTTTACAGGATAGTCCCATCAGTCCTGGCATATCTAGATAGCTGTGCATCCATGCAGTTTTCTTCTGGATATAGAGTTATACTGAGGATAACTAAAGCGTCAGTAAATTCAGAGTGCAGCAAACATTTTAGTGGCTAGGTACTTTTTCTTCCTCCTTACTGGATTTTAAAAACTTTTACTATAGGAGTGCTACAGAGACACTTTCACTTTTGCATAAACTGTGTTAGCAGCAGCTTTCCTCCTTTTATTTCAGGAAAGGAGAAAATGCATTTGGTATCACAAAGGGTCAAAAGGTAAAAGTTCCAAAAGCACCTTATTCAAACTTAGGCATCTGTTATTCTTGAAGATTTTCATCTGAGGCTTCAGAATTTTGCCTTTATACTCTCTGTCAATCTAATATAAGATGCTGTTTCACTTTGCAACTTTGCCTTGTTAGTGTGTGTGTATGTGTGTGTGTATATATATATATTTTAGATAACATTTACAGAACGCACAAATCCCTCTCCTACCTCCAACCTTCTTTCAAGACTCAGATGGCTGAAGGGACTTTGCTTAAAGCTTAAAAAATTGCCTTTGAATACAGATCAAATATCGAAAATTCAAGCATGGAAGATAAATATTTCACAAGCTGATAACCCAAATCTGCTGTATTTTCAGAAAGTAATAATGAGAAATATTTTGCCAAAATGTAGGAAGACAGCAATGAGTCAGATAACTAGAATACAATGTAAGGAAAAAATCTTCCTGTTTTCTAGAACAAGTAATACAGCGTTTTGTTGTTGTACTTTTAAATAAACAACTGAAGAGTGCTGTATTTAAGTGAAAAACATGGTAGTGGTAGTTATAAAACAAAAAGGTGGTTTCTTGTCTTGTCCTTACCCTAATGGTCAGTTCTTTGTGTTCTACTGCTCTCTTTTCAACTGTACAGTAACTGTTACCATGTAAAATTATTAATACCTCAAGTAATTTATTTGCCATTCCAGGCTTCTCACATTTGAAGACTGGAAGGGGCTCATGTGATTAGACTGACTTGCTACAGATCATAAACTGTAGAATTCAACCCAGTGTTTCTTGGGTCAAGTAGCTTATTATTTTGCTCAATTGAAAAACAATAAGAAAATACCCATTACAAGCTTAGCCCATCAAATTCAAATGTACCTTGAATTTTAAAAATAGACCTTTTTCCACATATTTAATAAATTGGGATAGGGTGTGGGGGGGTAATGACATGAACCAGGTAATGATGAACCAGGGGAATGACATGGAATTAAACTTTCAAATACAACACACTGAATATATTCAGTCTAGTAATGCATTTTTGATAACTGAGTAGAAGAACAAGTGATCTAATAATGTGAAAATACCCACTTTAACACTTACAGTTCAGCTGTTTTGTTTGCTAGCCACAGTATTTGGTGAATGCTACCGTAATGTCTGTTCTACCTCTTAACAGCACAGACTCTTCGGTATGTCAGCAGTTCTCATTATCCTCCGTAGTTTTTCTGTTGTGGAAGATGTGGTAGGTAGTGGATATCTCTACCATTATCTTAGAACTCTAGCCTGTTACAGAAAGCTATCATTATGGAAAAAGTGATAGGTCAAAGCAGTGTCACAACAGTGCCCAACTACAGCATTTGCATTATTGATTGAAGTGCTTAAATTCTTAGTATTAATAAAAGTCTCCAAAAATTGCACAATTCCACTAAAACTGACAAAATCCACATGACAGCTTATCAACCATAAATTGGATGATATAGTACTAAAAAATAAACATACATAACTTACTGAACAGATAAGTTCAAGTTACATATAGCATGCTGTCAGTGTTCTGGTACTATGACAAGAGTAGACCCTGGTAACAGGAAGCTGTAAAGGAGTAACTATGATTCTAAATCAGTCTATCAACACAGAAGGTATGATAATTTACAGGAAAATATATAAAACTAAATCTTTAGTGGTGTTTGGAGTAGCTTTGCCTCACAAGTCACAGCTAGGTTCCTTAATTCTGAACAGGTTCCTACATTTTAAAAGGCTTTCCAGCAAATGGTGACACACAAGAGACTTAACTTTTAAGGCTGTCAGTGCTTTTGGCTGTTAAGATAACGAAGTGGACTTATGGGTAGCATTTAAATGAGGAAAAAAAAAAATTATTTGCTAGACTGTGTGATTTTATGCAGTACATCTTCTAAACATTTCCTCATCCAGTAATGCATCTGTTAGCAAGCATTGTGTACAAGGGATGGGGGGCAAATCCTTGAAACTTTCTCACTAAGCTGCAGTACTTGGAAATGGTGGGGAATCCGAGAGACTGGAGCTTTGTCCTGGAGAGTACATCAGATAATAATTAACTTTCTGTCAATTTTTTGTTTAAATATTTCTATTTGTATTACTTCTGCAGCATCTGGAAAGATTTGCCCTTGAGGTAAAGAAAAGTCAAACTTGAACAGTGACATGCTGTCCAAGCTCTGATAGGAGGCATAACACTGTGTACTGTTTGTTGTGTAGCCCATGCCTCCCTGCACAGAGTGGTGTAAGGCAATTTGTAGAAGGAACGTCACAAAACACTAACATCATTCTTTGTTTCACAGCAAACTGCCAGCAAGAACTAGCCTAATTGGCTGGGCATGTGGCAGGGGGTCATGTTCTAATGAACATGTAGCTCGGAAATCTGAAGAGGAGTGGACGTGTATGCGCTGCACCCTAATAAACAAGCCTTCTGCTGAAATTTGTGATGCCTGTTTGACTTCAAGACCTGAAGGTACTGAAGGGTTGTCTGGCATCTGTATTGGGAAAGAGGGGACGGGGGAGGTCTGTGATTTTGATGTAGTTTTTATGTAGAAGTGTCTCATTGTGAATCATATATATATATATATATATAAAACTAGCTGACTTGAAGTCAGATTTTGAGGAAACCTTACACAGACAATATTGTCTTAAACCCTTAAAGTGTTGTCTTCCAACCTGGTGTGCAGGTGGGATTCCATAGGTGTCTTCAGTGACCCTTTGTTTTTACTGGGGCAAGGAGTGAGAAAAATCTCCATTCTTTCAACTCTCCTTAAAGTCATTCAAAGTTTGCAGTGTAAGTCTGAATTAGAAATCATCAAGGGTCAGAAAATTAACTGTTGTTCTTTCATATGAACAAAAGCAATGTATTTTAGTACCCTTTGCTAAAAGGATACCAGATTTCTCTGGGGCTACTTTTTTTCCCTCCAAGTTCAGAGTAAAAATGATCCTGAACTTCTTACCTCAATTTCTTGTTTGTCTCTTGCTGAAGCTTTTAATGCTGCTATCTACATTAAATATTGCTTCATTGCTTAATCATTTTATGACTGGAGTGATATGTGGAAAACCCTTATCTTGCACTAGCTATAGTTCATTTTCTCAGGCCAGGAATCAATAAAATTATGTCTTCGTGCCTTACATGACAGTTGTAGCCAACACAGGTTAATCTTGCATAATTCTTCTGCCAAATCAGCACCAGAAACCTGAGAATTTTAATCTGTTCACAGAGTAAGATTTACCAACTAACATTTATCCTGGAATTAATGATGTCAGCTGGCCTTTATAATATATTATGCCATGTGCACAAATGCTTTATTTTAAGCTTTGAAACAAAATATTGTTCCTTTTCCTGTACTTCTGAGTTTTACTTGTTCAGTTATATGCAATTACTGAAATCAGGTCTGGAATTTGAAGATGTCTTCAACTTGATGGAATACTGTTAGGAAATCTTTTTTTAAAAAAAATAAGGCTTTGTTTTTGTATAGGAGTTGTATTTGAGATTTTTTTTTTCAAATATGGATTTGCTTACCTCTCTTTTTTTTTTAATCCTTAAGAATCTTTCCCTTCTCACTTGGTTCAGTGTTTGTTTTTTATGTTGTTTCTAAAATTAACTACTCTCAGCAGAAATGTTTGAATTTTTGAGGGCAGAATACTTGGCCTGTAAAATTTGCTGCTGGCCTTACAGTTGAAATAATTCAGTCTGTAGACAGATAATTATTCACCATTACATTGCAATTTCCATGCTCCTTTGCTAAGTACAAGGCTGAGCTACTACTATTCTTTCTTTAAAAGTCTGAATAAAACCAGTGTGTTTCACTGTGCACCAGTAGCAAAATAGAAGTAGCCTAGAAACAAGTAATGTTCCAAGTCAAATGCAGAGATTCTTATTTTGTTTCTGAGTGAGAATGCCTTTGGAGACGGTGTGCCCTTGTGTATGTCTCATCTACCCATGCTCTGCTTAACTCTCCCTGTTCTTTGTATGGAACACACTGGATATAGTAGAAAAGGCAGGACTCTGTCCTTGAACACTATGGTTTCACAGCTACCTAAAAAGATTGCACATAGGATGCCATCACCTGTTTCTCAGGAAAGGAATTACCTACGGACTCCTTATGTATTAAATTTGCATTAATAAATTATTCCCATTCTTTTGAAATTATTATTGCCCACTAGGAGGGCCTGTAATTCTGTGAAAAAACTTGTTGTTTATACCACAAAACAAAGTCTGAACTGCTTTCTTCTGAAAATCCTCTTACAGTAAGTTTGGATGAACACGAAGTTTGGAAAGGATTGGAACTCTGAAAACACTAGAAACCCCAAAATCCTTTTTGTGTCAATAGTAAAGTAGTAATTTAAAAATGGATAATGCATCGCTGCTTGGAGGTACTATACTGTGTGATCTCCCATTGCTGGGATTAGATTTTTTATTTTGAAAAAATTAAATACTTTAATCCTTATGTTTGGGCCACATTAAATTTTTTATTGTTAATTGTCCAATAGCTTTCATTACATAGTACTATTAAATGATCCTATTCAAGCAATGGTAATGTTATCTTGAAACACATGTTTTACATGATTCCAAGAGTGCATGAGTTTTTTTTTATTGTAAGAAATTTTGTACTCTACCTAATTTTGACAGGTTTTGAGATGGTACTGTAAATTTACTCTTTCATTCTCTCCATGACAACTTAGGAATACAGATCAGAAATATAATGTAGCGTTCTATGCAGATGGATTATAACTAATAACTTTTTTCCTTAGTTCCAAAGATGGAGAGTTTTGAAGATTCTGCAGCCCTTAACACAAGCTTAATGAAGTACCCTTGTAATGATTTCAGAAAACCAAGCACAGAAATAAAGATCAATAGGAAAACTGCATTTGGAACTACAACTCTTGTCTTAACAGATCTTGGTAACAACCCTGTTTTGGGAAATGATACCCAGGTATCTGGTGGACACTCTCAGTGTGTTGTTCCAAAAAGGAATTGTAAACTGATCCAAAGCAATGCCTGCCAGTCAGGGGGAAGCACAGACAAGGACTGCTCAACACATGTAACTGCTCTGGCTTTGTCCTCCTGTCAGCAGCCTGACTCTTTCAAACACATACAGAAGAAACAGAAAACTGATCATGTTCCTTTGGTTCACCCATTTAATGTAGCAGTCAGGTATGTATGCTAAAATGAAAGCAAGTCTTTATAATCCCATAAACCAACTTTATCCTTAAAAATTAATTGAATACCATGCTGTTGGGCTCAGACAGTGTTGCCTTTGGATTTCTGCCAGAGGTAACTTGTTCTAGGCTAACTATAATTTAATTTAGATTTCAAAAGCACTGAATTACCTAGGCTGTCACTAGAAAAGTCCTGATTTTGGCATCTAGCCAGTACTGCTGTCAGCTAAACAGTTGTTCATAGTTCAGCTATTCCCATTGAATAGGCTAGTCTAGTTTTAACAGGTCAGGCACATTTCTTCCTAAGGAGTTGTCTAATCTTAGCAATGTAGTTGCTATCTGCTTAGAGAGCTCTTGAAATCAGTGTGAAAGATTACAAAAGGAAGGTATCTGGATGAATATATTCTAATTAAAGTTATTTGTCAACTACCAGGTTTCAGCATTCTTCCTTGAAAGGAAGCTCCGTACAGTTGCTTTGATGACCTTCCCATCACTGCTTTCACTCTTAACTTCCCTCCCCATTCTGTATACAATCACTTCAGTGCCCTACCCATACTTTTATTTACAGGGCCCTGTTCAGACATATCCATTGCCTAGTTAAGAGGAATGTGAGAATCTATGAGGGTTGTCACTGCAGAGTTGGGTAGATAGTCACAACAGTAATGGGAGTGCTTGCAAGGTAGATGTCACAGTGGCAAATTATGCAGGCTGAATGTGAAATATTGATGATTTGCTACGAAGTTCTTGGTCATGTGTCCGTTCTGAAATACGGAAATTACTTCCTGCATTGCTGAAGCACCAGTTTTGAAATGATCTTGCTGACTAGCCAGGCTAGACTGAATGAATACAATTTCTCCTCATGTTCTCAGTACTGAGGAACTGAGGCTGTAGGCAGGATAATTGAGAATAGAGAAGACTGCAAACAAGAAATGAGACAGTATCAATCATGACAACAGGTTGTAGCAAATCATCAACTGAAATGCTTTTTTATTGTATTTTTTTAAACAACCAAAACCAACAAAAATCTGTTGGTTATTTTTATCTTACTGTGTTTTAATGAGGTGTTGGAATAAAACTGCTGGTGTCTGCAGGACAGCAATCTTCCAGACAGAGAAGACAACATAAAATTCCTAAGATGATAACTTGACCAGAATGAATTAATATTTTCTTTTTTCACTAAGATTCCATTATTGCTTTTCTGCTCTATAAATATATTGGTAAGATACATTTCAGAGCATTAATCTTTTTCGTGTCACTACTTTTAAATGAAACCTTGTGTGTTGCAGTTAGTCAGAAATCATCTCAATCATTCAATATATATAAGGAAGAAAGAAATTTTATCCCATTCAGAGAATTCTATTCTATCCCATCATCTGGATTACTTCTTGTCCAAGTATGATTTGGAGCATTACTGTAACTATTTACTAAAGAGGGTGGGAGTCTTTTCTGTGAAGCATACAAATACCTTCAGACTGGAGTAATTAGTGGTATGAGTCTTTTTCCCACTGAGAGCAGAATACTCTTTTAGAACATGTCAGGATTTGAGGTGGGCAGTATAACATAAGTGGTAATATTTATTTTGTTTCATACATGATTTTGAGTACTTCAAAGGAGTTTAAGACATGGTGGGGAAAACTGGTGTAGTACCTCAGGAAAAGCTCACAGTCATGTCTATTCGCTACTCGCAGTCATTCAGCTTTATAGGCACAACAGGGTGCATTAGAGAAGCAAGTCCTTTGTCACTGTGTGCAAAAGTACACTGGTGAGCTATTGCAATGGTAGAAAAGAGTTCTTGGGCTGGTAATCCCTTTTACGCAGAAGTCGTTTTTAACCTGTCATTACAGCACACCTCGAACAAATCTGACAGATGATACTCCTCTGTTGAGCACTGGGCATCCACGCTGCAGTAAACACAGCCGTCTCTGCAGCCTCAGAGTTGTGAGAAAGGATGGAGAAAACAAGGGAAGGCAGTTTTATTGCTGCCCTCTCCCCAGGGAAACTCAGTGTGACTACTTTCAAGTATGTATAAGACTTCAGGACCTGTTTTTATAATCAGTGCTTGTTCCTGCAGCCTCCTTGGCCCAGTGACCTGTCAGTCATGGACAGATATATTCCATTTAAAGTTTGACATAAGTACTCTTGTACACTGAATTGAAACTATGACCATAATAATAACTACGATCTTAACAGTTTTAGTTACTTCTCTTACTGTTGAAAAGGCACCTGCTTTGCGCAAATGCTCTTAATCTGAGTGATGTAAAACAGATGCATAAGAGAAATACTGGTTTGAGGTGACTTGTATAAGTTGTTTAGATCACCTTCTTCCTGAAAGAAGAACTACAGCAAACTAGATCTAATTGTCATCCATGTTCTGGCTAGCCAAAATCCTGTTAGCCTCTAAGGATGATGATTCTGTAATCTGCCTGGGCAAACCCTCCCACTGCTGCACGAATACCTAACATAACCTTCCTAGATGCAATTGGTGGCCTCTGCTCCTTGCTACAAATGTACGTGTCTAAAAAGAGTTTCACCTGAAAAGTCAATGACTATCAGGTAGCAAGATAGTAATGACCATAATGCCTAAACTTGAAAAAAACCTATGTGTTAACATAATTTCAAGTTACACTAGTCAAAATGTATGCAGTTGCCATTGATGTTAAAGAAAAAAAATCTAAAAAGTATTCACAAAAGAGATAAAACTATCCTAAGTACTAGGAAGAATTTCTTCCATGGCATCACCTGTAGATATTTTTCCACTGTCAGTTTTAAAATAAGAAATTCATCACATGTGCCTGAAACCTGTTTCTTTGGCAGTGGGCCGACTTGGATTTTCCATTTTGTAACCATGGCAAGCGATGCGTTATGAAGACTGTGTTGAAGATTGGTCCAAATAATGGAAGGAACTTTTTTGTGTGTCCTCTTGGGAAGGAAAAACAGTGTGGCTTCTTCCAATGGGCAGATAATGGGCCAGGTATGCAGATTCTTCCATGATCCCCCTGTTACAGTTACCTGTTCTTCAGGATGTCTTAAGTGCACACAGCATTTGTAGTAATTTCTGTTTTGTTCTTTTTCCTTGTTCACCCGTCAACTAGTAAAAGACCTCCAATCTAAAGAACAGATCTAGAAATAGTAATTTTACATAGTCCTATAAAAATTAAACACTGCTTGTATGCTGCCTACAATTCTGAAATAAACATTTAGCTTGTAACATATTGTGACATGCTATTGTATTTGTAATAAAAAATTGCAGTTTCCTTTTCTATGTATTGTTTTAAATTTTCTTAAGTGTGAACATGTATTTAACAAAAGTGAATAAAAAGAACATATTTTACTAAATATTGTTTTGTGTTTTCTCAGAGCTTAAGATGAAACAGCAACAAACTGTACAATTCAAATGTTAGAACAGTTGATTGACCTTGCTTAGATTCGGAAAATGAAGACAACTTCCCTAAAACAAATAACATGACTCTTTGGTTTTCTAAATTGTATATTCTAAATCCACATCCTAATCTTTACTTCTAGTTGCTACTGAACATTTTTCTCCCCAATCCATATGTAATGGATAATAAAATCATACCTCAAAGGTGGTTAAAACTCAATTTATGGTCGTTGGTTTTACCACTACTTGCTGAAGCAAGGGGTAGAGTAAATAGAATACACTAAGCTATCAAATCAGAATTCTTCAAATCTTTAGAAAGTGTACTATTAGATACCAAGGAAAATGAGAATAATGAAGAAATGGTTCATACATCATTCACTTGCAATCGTTTTTTAACTGAAAATAATGGGAAATAGTGTTGCATATGTGGGATGAAGCACATTTAAAAGCACATGGCGAATGGTTCTTTGGTCTGCAAAAACTCAGGGTGTTTTATGGGAAAGGACTACTTGATTTTCTTGAGAACATTGTATAACTGCAGACCAATTTAGATCTATTCCATGATGCAAGAGAAACTTTCATTCTTTTCCTAAGCAGCACAAATTCAGAGGCTTTTTTCTTCCTCTTTTTAGTAGCTTTTGATACCTTTGAAATCTTTCAAATCTTCCCTTACATGAAGGAAATTTTTTTAATCAGACTGTAGAAACTATAATCTTTATGTTGCTCAACGGCCTCTTTCCAAATAATATATCTCTTTCATGAGGTACAGAACTCCACCTGAGAACAAAACAAGCTGCTTCACATAGTGATGACTGATTTTTCCATTGCCATCTCTTTCTATGATGCTTCTTGTTACAATGATATGTTGCTGCTAGCTTGTGCTTATACATCTAAATCTTTAAAACTGCTATCTAACCGGTTCCTCATTTTTATTTGTACAATTCATTATGGTGATAAAATGCTTGATTATTTTTCAATTGTACATGCTTTTGGATGTCTGGCACAGGGATAAATCTTCAGTATTTCAGTTAAAGTTGAAAAATAAAGAAGAAATACAGCCCTTTTTGATTACTTGTCTTCTATGAATGTTAAGATTCTCTGAAGCTGGAAGTTGAATGACTTTTCCATACTTTAACACATGAAAAATAACAGTTGGCCTCTTACATATTTTTCTTTTTTTTTGCTTAATAGCCAGACAAGAAGTGAGTATATGTTTAAATAAAATGTATACAAGTTTTAAATTAGGTGCTCTTATTAGCTACTGCAATCATTTTACTTTTTCTGTTCTTGAATTTCTTGAATATGTTGTATGTTTTCTTAAACAAAAAAAAATCTGTTTTGAATATTTGTATCAGCCTAATTTTGCTATATGCACTAGCTGTGTAATGTCACAAGGTGAGAAATAATGGCAGACGGAAATCAAAAGGCAAGGACACCCTGGGCTTATCACAGTGAGCTAGGATGTGAAGGAATCTCACATGTTTACAGTTAAAGACAGTAGGAAACTAAACAAGAGACAGTGAATTCTAATTCACTAGATGTCTCTGCAAACCTTACTGCTTTTGCCAACACTTTTTTTTTTTTTTTCTCCCCCTTGGAAGATGGCACTTTGTAGTTTAACAAGGTCTGGCTGATAGCTGGTTATAACAAGTTTTGACCAAAAAAAGAACAAAACTTATCTTGGAACAGATCCCCACTCAGCCTTTCAAAAAGAAACTGCATCCAAGGGTGCAAAACCACATGAAAGTCCTGATTTTCAGTTTTTAGTCTAATAGTTTACAAATGTGTTTTTATTTTTTCACATTGATTCATCTGTCACAGTGCAAGTGATAGAACACACTTCTTTCATATTTGTATCAGGCTTACACATTTTAATGGCTTGTGTAGCACACAATCAACTGTGAATGTTAAAAAGAATAACAAGACCTAAGTTAAAAGAGGGAACTGTTCTTCACAAAGATTTTCTGTAATTTATATTCCTAATGAAAGCAAATGTAAATCTTTTCTAAAAGAAACGTAAAGCTTTTAGGAAAATACAGCCCTTTTTAAAGGCCTTAGGGTTCTGATCGGTTTTGCTATTTTGGCCTTTACCCAAACACAACTAAGAGAAATGGGATTATTACCAGTGCCTACAGGAGGCTGTTAGGAATGAGAGGCTCACATAAGCTTCTTTGACTGGATGACTTCTAAAAAGAGGTGCTGATGACAGTTCTGTAATAAAAAGCAGACTTCCAGTAAAGCTGACTTCTAAGTACTCTTGTGTACAACATTTAGAGAACTTTTTTAGACATTAACACTACACGGTGATAGCATGACTCATAATAGAAACCTGTCTTTCACCTTAAGCTGAAAACATGTTTTATATACCACAAGAGTAACCTCAAAAGGTCCCTGAACTCAGCTGAACAGGTTTTAGAGGATCAAATCAAGGTCACACAAGTTGTGGAGTAAAAAGTTTAAACTCAGAAAATACTAATGTCATATGCCATGACCAGTTTCTGCTTTAATGGTAGCACTTTCATTACTATTACAGTTTAAGTAAGCTTAGGCAGAGTATACCCTTCAGAATTAAATTAATGTTTATTTTCCAATTTCTGCCATTTGGTTTAGAACCAACAGATTTTATGCCTGGTTTCATGCCTTTAAACCCTTATTTAAAACACTGTTTAAACCAGCTATTCGTTAAAGACAGCCATTTGATGTCAATGCAAATTCATCAAATAAATGAATACAATACTACTTACTAATTCACTGAGGGAAACTAAATTTACACTGAAAATATGCACTCAAGTTTTGGAACATGACTATATCACAACTACAGACCTTTAAAATTTCACAGCTATTCTGTAACCATCTTTCTATGTAAAAGGTATTAGTTCTCACTTGTTTTTCTGGAATGTAAACTTAAGTAAGAGTCATTTAGCTTGATGGAAAGGGACTTTCAAAGAAGCAGAGGATGCCTTCCTTAGTATCTGTATGAATGCTGATTATTAACGGCTAAGCATCTTTCACATGAAATCCAAAGGTATTGTAAAGTCTCTAACAGACTTCACAGCAACTGTGAACATCTCTAGAAGATTTAAAATTCTTTTCAATGTCTGTTCTTGTACCGTTTTGCACTTTCTGCAATTCAGCTTGCTGATGACAGGCAAAGTTCAGCCTCCAGTGTAACTTAATATTCTGCACGTCTGTTTTTTATTTTTCTAATGCCTGAAAGATTGTTTATTATATCAAACTTTTGCTTGAATATTCAAAACATACATTCAAAATTAATTTAGAAGTGTGTGGGAATGCGCTATAATTTATCTTAGTGGAACAACAAAATAAAACTCAATCTAAGGAGAGAACTCAACAAATTATTTTCCATATGAAAGCTTATTAAAAATGCATAAAGCACACTTATGGATGAGCAGAATTCAGTGTGTACACAGTATTGTCTAAACATAGTGCTTTAGTTATTTAACTTATTGAATTGCCACTGCTGTAGGAAGTACAGGACCCTGCAGTTTGTATGCTTTATAATTTTTTATTATAAAATCAACTTCAAACAACATGACTGTCTTTCAGCCATTAGCCATGGGATATGATCATACCATGAAAAGATGCTAACACTACTCATCTTTTAATACTAAGGTTTTAGGTGAATCTTCTTAAGAGACATGGCAGAGTAAAGAGAGACCTCTAGGCACTGAGCAGCAGAGCTTGACTTAGAGGTGGGATGAAATGTGTAGTTAGGAACATTGAGGGGAAAGTGAAGCAAGAATTCCTCTGTTTTGTCAGGAGAAGGCCCATTTGACTGGTTCAACTGCATATGGAGCTGGAATCTTAGACACCAAAAGCCTGTGTGGTCTTTCACTCCAACCTGTATTACCTCCACCTGCATTTTAGATCATCCAACAACTTAACTGCAATCCAGCTGCTCTGAGCTCAGATTTAATAGACTTTAATCTCAGGTTATGAGTAAATCCAACTACAGATTTCACTAAACTATAAAATGACTTATGTGTAAGTGCTTCAGGTGGATTCCAGACAGCTCCAAAGATACAGTACTCACGTGGGCCTTGCCATAGAAGCTTGTATATCACATATTCCTCAGAAGTATTTATTCACATTATCTTAAATCTAGAAAGGATCAAATAATCACCTACCCTACACTTTTGTGGAAAACGTGGGGTTTTTTTCTGTTTTCTTTAAACATAACATTTTTATTCTATCACAGTACTCATGACAACACTGACAGTAATGATTTGATGTGCAAAAAATCCTTCATAATTTCTTAGAGACTAGGACACTGTAGTACGGGAAAGACCACCTGAAATGGAGAAACCTGGGAACACATTTTAAACTTTATTCAAAAAACAATGCAGCACAACACAGAGATCACCAGCTTTGTTACCCACCCCCAGTGAAGTAGCATTTGCATAGTGCTTTCACTCCAGCCAGTTGAATTGAAAAGCACAATATTGGCTTAGGCTAACATTATTTTAAACCTATGGCAATATCCATTAAGAACAAGTAGAGAAAAAAATAATGCACAACCTCTCATAAAAATAATTCAGACTACATTTCTCAAACTATAAATAATTCTATACCAGCAAAATCCCAAAGGTTTTAATAAAAAAGAAACAAAATCCAAACACTCATTAATTTATTAAATATGTTCTCGAACTTCAGGATGATCTTAAACATAAAAATGAAAGTTTTGAAATGTCTTTAGAAAAACACTCGTTACAAGATATATATAAAAAAGCTAAAATTGAAATTTAAATTTTATATGTAGACTACATTTTTAATACTGCTGAGCCTATGAAAGTGAAAAATACATTTAACCAAAGTTCCACTCAAGGCAAAGATGGCAGGCTGTTGGGAAATTTCTTAAGGATGGTATTTTTGCATGAAGTGGTCTTAAATATAACAGTGTAACTTGCTTTGATTACAGCTGAGAAATAACACTTAAATCAATACTTGGCCTTGTAGAGGATAAAAATAAAAAATGCACTTGACACAAGAATGCAAAAACAAGCTTAAAATAATTTTGTATGAAGAAGAAATTAGAAAAACAATGCACTTGCTTTTCTCTTTACCTTACTGTACATGCAGAATATATATCCTGTGCTTCTCTGGCAGCTCATGTTAGTTGCACTGTTTTTGTCACTTCTCAGCTTCTTTCCAAGGTTCAATCATCACCGAGTATTTCAATGCCATACAGTTTCACCTAGAAATCCATGCAATGTCTCACGCTATACTTCACTAGAAAAACAGAATATACTTATTTTTAATCAGTCTAAAGTCATCTAACGGGACAAGGCTTTACAATACAAAATAAAAACCCTTCTATAGATGCACGCTTTCAGCAAATGCATTTCTTAAAAACATGAACTGACTTCAAGTAGGCCAGAACAAATATATCTCATATTATCATACCCATTCTTTTCCCATAAATTACTCAGGATAACTGCAAGTAATTTAAACCAGTGTCAGATGCTAAAAGTAGCAACAATGTTACACAAGAAGTCCACAATAAGGACTGAAGGTTTCAGAAAGTTAACTTTGAAACTTTTATATCTTTGTAAGATGTAGAGCCACTGAAAAGGAATTAAAAGTAAAAAAAACCACCATCACATAAACACACCAGAAAATATGGTTTCCTTTTGCAGGGGAAATGCACTAAACATGCTGTCTCGACGTTAGCTACTAAAGGTTCTCGGATTCCCACAGAGCCCAGCCCTGACAAAGATCAGGTCACCGAAGCAAGGTGTAACCATACAAAGTATCCCTCTACAGCCTGACTTGGCCTGTTCCGACACAGCAATACAGAATGAGACATAAGCACAGAAAAGAACTTTTGCCATAAAGCTATTCAGATATGCAGATATTACAGTACCTATAGAAGTTTCAACTGTTTATATTTTGCTAATCATAATTTGTTTTGATAAACTAGAACAGGAACTATTTAGTTATCGATTGAAACAGGAGAAAAGCTGTAATGGGACAAAATAGAAGGTGGAATTCAGGTGAGGGAAATAAAACCCTGAAACTATAGTTCATATAAGGAGGTTCCCCTCACTCCCCAGTTAAAAAAAAAAAAAAAATTGTCATTATTACTAATCTAAAACTTTATTTTGCAGATCTCAGGTGATGATAGTTTGAATGTAATACATTAGGTGTTACTGAACTCAGTCCCTGATAATGATTACCAGTTGCAATTCAAAAAACCTTTGTTTCCTCCTCATTGCTCTACACAAGCTACATTTAGGTGCTACCTAGAACACATTACTTTCAAATTCAGTTTAAAGCCTTATTCTTTGAACATGGTGGATTAATTTCATTTAATTTATTATACCAACACATGAAGCACATGAAAAAATTCAAGCACTTGAACTTTGTTCCTAAAATTTCTAGAATCCAGATAAAGCCTAGTTTTCATACATCCATTTAGCTGTATTTGTTGTGAAGTCTTAAAAATTGATATGGTATGCAGGACTGACAGCTTTAATGGTAATAAATATTGGAAAAAAACGTTCCTGAGATAGCACTATTAATCAAGTTACAGTCTTCTATTTTGTCAAAAATACTAGTCATTGTGTTAATTGCAAGGTTTCAGGTGACAATCAGTCAGCAGGCTCTGCTGATTGAGACGAGTCTTTTAATGACAGTTTAGGTGATTATATTCACGCTATATTTAGAGCTTGTTTGGGCTGCTTGATTGAAAAAATAACAGAAAAAAACCCCTTGTAACTGACATTGTGATTGTTTCCTAGGAACGAGAATGACTGGGGGACACACAAAATCTGCAGCTCTTGCATTCCACTCCTTTAGTGACAGAACTGCAGGCTCAGCCACCAACTGGCAGCAGGCTGCATCTATTCACAATGAGTGAGTCAAGAACCAGCTATACCCAGTGCTAAGAAAGCACATCAACTTTGAAAATCAAGTATACACAACTGAAACTATGTATTTAATATCAAGGGTATCTGAAATTACCTTGCTTTCTGACAGCTGCTAATTTAGAGAGTACTGTACATATCCACTGAAAATATTGTTTCCTAGATATTGCAAATAATAACAGCATTGCAAACAAACAGTAAGGTCAAAAGAAATGACCTTCAATTGTTCTTAATGTCCATTCACATATAATTTTGCCACCATGATACATAAATTATAGTAATAGTAATTTATTCTATAATTTCTTTGCAGGCCAGCCAGATGACCCTAACTCTCTTCTCTGGTACAAAAGCAAGTTTTTGTTGCTTTTGAAATTTCTTTGGGTTGGCTAGAACTATAATTTTTCCAGAAGTTTTGGAAGACTTTATAAAGGTGTGAGTTTGAGGCAGTCAAGACACAGGAAAATATGTACTCAGATTGCAGAAGAAAATAAAACAATTCCCACTTATTCTCTGCAATAAAAATGAATGAATGAATGAATGAATGAATGAATGAATGAATGAATGTAGTTTTTTCAGTTATAAAATATCCTGAAACATAAATTTCATTTGCTTGGCCATATGATCAAGACAGATGGCAGTCACAATCTCTCACCTCAATCAGTGTGCACTTTTCTCTTCAGGCTGTAACACTGCTTTACCAGATCACCCTGAAGCATCATTTCCAAACACATGTTTCCGTAAACCTGTTAAGTAAGGCTAAAGTAAACGTTCTTGATGTAAGAAAGATTTACTGATCATTAATTAATTACTGAGATTACAATGATATCTGCTAAATTGTTCTCCTGTGGACAGGCTGCTAACATTGCCAGAACATCATTACAAATATTGAAATTTGTTAACTGTAAATTCCACACATGGGATGGCAGACCTGACACTGTGACTGCATAAAGAAAAGGGTTTTGCCTAGGCTGGTAGTCTGACATACTTGGTTTGAGAATAAAATTTACTCATTCTATGAGAAAAGAACGCCTATCTTGTAATTCTGAAGCATAACATATGTATGCTGTTAGCCATTCACTATTAAGTCATAACACAATTGGGAACAGACACTTGTTAAAATGAAAATGTCATAAATGGGAGGTTAAAGAACCACACTGACAGCAAATTCTTGCTGTCAGAATTCTACCAGAAAGTTGCCTTAATGTCTTACTAGTGAACTACTCAGGAACTTGGTCCGTTTCCTGAGCTCTGCTGGTATTCAAGGCATGCTTACCAGATGCTTACCACATACTACCTGTTGGGTGGAAAGAGTTAAAACCAGAAGATATGGCGAGGAGGGAATAGTTGTGCTCACAGTGACCTTGCAGCTGGGATTGCTAAAAATGTCAGTGTGAGGAACAAATATGTCCATTTTTTATGTCTAGTGTGGTTTATCCTCTGCCTGTTTAAAGTGGAATTCTTGTAAACATTACACTCTTACAGAGATGCACAAAGCCTTTTATGGTAGTGAGGCAGGCAGAGACCCTCCTGGTGCCCACTAGGATGAGCTAAACCCAAGGAGCCTGTGTCCCTGTGTGTCTCTGCTGCCCTGTGTTGTGAACAAGGTAATTAATCTACTCTGCATATTAGCTGTGGCTTGGTGGTTGCCTTGATTCCCTGTGTTTCACACATTACCTAACCAGCACTGACAGGAACAGACATGGGTCAGGATGTATATCCTTGTGGAATCTTCCATCTTCCTAAAGAAGCAGGTCTTCACGTGCTACCTTGCTCGTCATCTCATTGCTTCTTACTGAAACTGCTCCACCTAGTATAAATTAATTGCTACTTATTAAAGGAAAATGAGGAGAAAAGCATTATTTGGCCTCAGCATTATAGGATAATTAGGCAGGTTATTATTTCAACATGAATTTTCATGTTCCACATGTAATAGCACAATCATTAGAAGAAATGCAACAAGCCACAGATGCACAAACTCCCTGCCTCTGAGCAGCACTCAGTGTGCCAGCAGGTCCATCCAACAAGGCCCTGGGGCTGAGCTTGAGGGCCTGTTACCTTACTAGCAGTGGGAGCTACTGGTTTTATGCAACCCCACTAAAAAAATCACATACAGATGTCAGATACTTACAAAAACAGAAAGCAGCAGCTGCTACAACGTACTGAGATCTTCATAAAGCTGAAAATGTTGGACTCCAGTGTCTAGGTCTATTTTGGAACTTCCCAAGAAAACGTAACTTTTCCCTTTATGAAGCACTCTAAACAAATAGTGAAACTAAAGGCTTCAGCCTTTACAACTGTATTGTTCAGGGATTTTGTTATTTGCTGTGAGAAATACTTGAGGTACTTACATGAGATAGTCTATTGGATGACCATGTTGCCTCAACTTCCAGTATGCATTTGAAGCTCTTCCTAAATGCCAAATCTGGAAAAAACATAGGTACAAGGCAAAGCATAATGGTTAAATTCAACACTCATTGGCATGTTATGAATAGCTGCCTGACCAAAGTGCAAAAATTATAATTACAAATGACAGTTGGAATATTTATCTGACATTAGCACTTATATTTGTCACAGTGAGTCACTACATTATTGTTATAAAAGTACAACTTTATGCAAGATCAAGCTTCTATTCCCAAATCTGAAAGTCTTGATTTTTCAAATTAAGTTACAGGGTTATGGCTCTATTCTTGAGTGTGGCTGCAGATGTTATCTTAGCTCCACTGAGCATATTGGTGATTGTCTCTTCCCTAAAACTCTTTGTGATTCAGTAACCAGACATCCCTTTGACAGAACTCCCCAAGAATCCAATCTCATAGTCTGTCCAAACACAGCGGTGTTAACACAAAGCACATCTCACAGTGACTTTCAATTAAATAGCCAGTCAAGGAGACTGAATTCATAGTGCTCACATTTTCATAAAGCACTGTAGTAGCAGCAGCTGTTCTGAAGTTGTAAAGCCTCCTCAGTCAGCAGAAATTCAAATTCACATTTTAACAAAGAGAAGGTGATCCAAAACCTATATGGGGATTCTGTACTTTCCCATCCTGAAAATGGGAAACCTAAATTAAGTATTTACATGACAGAAGAGAGAATAAGGGAAACATTACAATAGCCTGTTGATAAAAAAAATGAAAGAATAACTGGATGCCAATCCCAGTTTTTCATATCTTTTACTGAATTTTACTGGGGGAAAAACAGTAGATGGGCCTCTAGCCTGAGGGTTGAATCACGAAACCTGCAGAGACAGGCACCTTACCTCAATCTGCAAGAAAATTTAGAAGTCTTCTTTTGCCAAACTAAGAATGTGCTGTCACAGCTGGATAATTTTCCATGCTTCTCAGTTCCCTACTGTGTATCCCTGCATTCTACCTTTTGCTGGTATTAGCAACTGTGTGGCCCTAAAGTAAAACAGAACAGCTTGCTTACATTTTGAAAAAGAAAAAAATTACTTGTTTTTAGCTAGACAGCAAGCTGATCCATTTTGTGGAGCTCCACAATTACCAGAACCAACTGCTTAATTGAAGAGAGAACACATACTTCAGGATGTGGGTAGTAACACCCCTTTTGAGCAAAAGATTCTATCTTCAGCTGAAACCATCCTTTAGACAGACAAAATACAACCTTGTCTTCAGCCTTTCTTTATTAACTGTTATTTATTATTAACACTTAATTGTTCTTTGTCCAGTAAAGTTGCTTTTGGTGGATATTGTTAGCACTGCTGTAAATATGATTCCTGGAGCTGATGTGCTTACAGGAATGATGATGGTATGATATACATACCTGATGAATGCTCCCTCAGCAAGCCCTGCAGCCTTTTCTTGCAGCTCTAGATGGGAAGTTATGAACCCCACAGCAGAGCCCATGGAATGGGGTGCAGGCAACTGCTCTTCTCAGTGCAAAGTGCAGAGGGAGGTCAGAGAGCCTAAACTGTTGGATCTGGAATGAAGTATGCACCAGTCTGCCAGTCCTGGTACAGGAACAGTAACCTCCAGCAAAGAGACACAGCAGGCAGGGAGAAGTAGCACTGCAGGAATCAGTTAAAGGCTGGTAACACCCTTAAGCTCAAGCAGCAAAGTGATGTTGCCCTTAAAGATCCGTTTCTGGGACTAGCACTTTCACTAAGCACTAACAGAAGCTGTCATAACTTTAGCTGAGAAGGGAGATCACAGGACTTTTCATGTTGGCAGATTTTTAAGAATGGGTACAGATGGAATGTCAATAGCTACAGTTCATTAACACTGAAGCTACTCCAATGTAATTTATTTTCTACTCTGTAACATACAAATTTGTCTTTAGTAACAGCCAGATTAGCAAAGCACACTTGACTGCATCTGAATTAAACTTGTTTATAGTATCTTTTACATCCACCCTTTTAAACTATAATATTTTGCTACATCTATTACTGTAAATCCTTCAGAAAAAAACCCCACATAGCTACGGAAATGATTACACAAGGAAAGTAGGAAACTGTCAGTTCTACATTGCAACCCAATGCTCAGGAAAAATGCTGCTGATAAAAACATTAATTTATGTGAAGTTTCAGTTTCTTTGTACTTCTGTATGTATTAGCCTGCCAACCCAACCATAAATCTCACAGATGATCCATGATAATTTGTTTTGGAATTTTTCTTGTAACAATGTCTATCCAGGAGCAGCATTAAGCTAGCAGCATAACCGTTTTTATTTTCAAAAAGCCTGTCTCACTGTATTTAATAAATAACCACATATGCCATCAAGCATCTACTTATGAACAATACACATTCATGATCTCACTAAGTATAATTCTAAACCTGTACTGCTGCAATATTGTAATCTACTGCTTCAGCAATTATGGCACCTTTAAAAGGTCATATCACATAGAACTGAATCCTCCCTGACAAATACTACATGATAAAATTATACTACAACACAGTCTATGTCATGCATGAAGTACACTTCAAGAAGAAAATTAAGCAACAGCTGAACCTAGATGGGTGTAGCCAGAATGTGTCAAAAAAGCTGCTATGACAGGTCTGCTGACAGCAAAGAAAGCAAAATTAATATAAAGAAAACATTTATAAACTGACAGATTACAGATTTGAAGAAAATAAAAAGTACCATTAATGACAGAACAGGAAAAATACTACTGTGATTCTTCTGACATAGGAGAAAAAGCCTTTCTCCTGTTTGGGAGGGTTAGGTCTATAACAATCTTTCTATACTTGTATTGGAAAAATAACAAATTTGGGTCTTCCCATCTTCTATAAGAATACTCAAAAAAACACAAGGCCACAGGATTTCTCTGAAATCCAGTGAATTGAACTGAATAATTCAATTGAATTTCTAATTTGCATTGAATTTCTAAATTGAATGTCTTATTTTTTCAGACATTTAAATAACAAATGTCCAGAAACTAGAAATATAAAGTGCAACCCAACATTCCATCTACATTCAAGTGGCAAAGTCCACTGCTTTCTATATAATTACCCAACACCAGCAATCAAAATCATAACCTAGCAACAAACAGAATTAGGGTCAGAATGTACTTCAGAGTCTGTCTGGCAAGTATGCAAAGGTCACTGTAAAGGTAGGAGCTAACACACCAAGACAGCACTGCACCGCCAGCTGTATTTACTTACATTGATTTCAACTGTTAGGGGAAAAAAGAAAACACAGCTAAGGTTGTTAAATGCACAAACATAAATGTTTGCTTCTGACTCAACAGCTTAAACAATAACAATATTAGTCACAAAATCCTGAGATTCAGTCATTTCTGCTTCATGAACATTTCAGTTTTTGCTGTAAATTTAATGGCATTTATGCAGAGGAATGAACAGACCCTCCAATGAAAACACTTGTACTTCAGTGCTTAATATATAAAATACCTGCTGTATATTAGAGCTAGAGTAAATTTAAATGTATAACTGATGTTTCTTCATGCACACAGACTACAGATAATAGCACAGAAATCCTGCATGTTTCAAAACAGGAATGAACAGCACTGTTAATGGGTTACAATAGTCACATGATAAACTAAACTCAAACAACAAATGCTGATAGATTCATGTTGGTGTATATAGTATTGTACATTCCTTCTAAAAATCAATCTTGAATTCTCTAAATTATTCCTGACTGAGGCAGTTACAACTGATAGAACATGTTTTAGTGGTAACCTACAAATGGTGAAAAGACAGGGAAGCTTTCTTCAGCAAGTGCATAGGAAACATTGCCAGGGTACACACAGATTGCTTTATTAAGGAACAATTTGATGAGATGCAAAAATAGAGCATAGTTCACTTTTAGTCAGACTGTTGAGCAAAGATTCTTTTTCTGTCTTTAGAAACAGAAAAAAAATGGCTAAAAAGAAGCTAATGAACTTAAAAAATCCCCACAGCTTTATAGGCAGATGCATTCAATTGAACCATTAAATCACAAATCCTCATATTCTGTTGTAGAAGTTGGATAGTCAAAGCTGAAATAGAAAACACTAAAATACTTTTTGCAATTCCAGAAGAAATTGTCAGTTTTTGCTAACTTTTGACAAGAGTCTGTACTTGATATTTATCTTTCCTAAAAGAATTTGTGTGTCTGCTAAGCATAACAGAACACCATTAACAACCATTAAAGAAATACTTAAGATATTTACCAAGCACATTAGTTTTCTAATTCTGAATTCCATCCATAATATCAGAATGGTACATTCTTAATATTATGATTTCACATATTGTCAAATTAATGATATATCAAAATAGTTTACACAAACTAACCCTTTTATTTATAACTAATGCAACATCACAAAGCAACCCACATTATCAAACCACATGTATTAGTGCCTATGTCTCATGGAGACAAGTAATTTTCATAGAATAATAGAATCAGCAAGGTTGGAAAAGATCTCCAGGACCACCATGCCAACAAAACCGTATCACAAAGTGCCATATCCAGTCTTTTATGGAACGCTTCCAGAGATAGTGACTCCGCCATCTCCCTGGGCAGCCCATTCCTATGCTTGACTACCCTTCCAGTGAAGAAATTCCTCCTGATATCCAACCTGAACTTCCCTCAGCACAGCTTGAGGCCATTTCCCCTTGTCCTGTCACTGGCAGTCTGGGTAAAGAGGCTGCCTCCCACCTGGCTACACCCTCAGGCAGCCGTAGAGAGCAATAAGGTCTCTCCTGAGCCCCATTTTCTCCAGGCTAAACAACCCCACTCCCTCAGCAGCTCCTAGGATTTACTCTCTAAACCCTTCAACACCTCCACTGTCCTTTCTCTGGACTCACTCCAGCCCCTAAATGTCCCTTGTGTTGTGAGAGGCCCAGAACTGGACACGGCACTCAGTGTGGCCTCACCAGTGCTGAGCACAGAGGGACAATCCCTGCCCTGCTCCTGCTGGCCACACTATTGCTGATACAGGCCAGGATGCCATTGGCCTTCTTGGCCACCTGGGCACAGCTGGCTCATGTTCAGCTGCTGTCGACCAGCACCGGTAACCTGACTATATAGAAAGTTAGCACTGTAACAGTGACTTCAAAGTACACTGTTATAGGGCACTCGTAACCTTTACTGGCATAGACTAGCTAGTACAGAGTGACATAAGCACTCTAGAAAGCAAGCTCTGGGTGTTCCCAAACCTCTCTCAGAAATGAATCTTGGAGGATTCAGCTGCAGCAATTTGAGACATTACCACTCAGCTCCCAGTACTGAACCTTCTACATTCATAAGCCACAATGCAATCTCCAAAGTAGAAATCCCTAGGATTTTATTAATCTATTTGCACTTGACTGCCCAAATTATCTGAAGATAGAGCAGCCATGGCAGAAGGATTGTAGGTAGCACAGGTAGGAAACTCATCTTAAGCCATTACAGATATATTCAGTAGGAGTTTCTCTGACAAAAGCTTTCTGTGGCCTGCAGTGAATACTGCTACAACAGGCTCTGAGGATCCAGTGACAGGAGTCAGTAAATCACTTTGTGAATGAAGCTCAATAGCACACCATTAAAGATAGCCAGTCTAGTTTGAATGCTTTATTTCCAGCTTTTAAAGATACCAATTTGAAACAGAAAGCAGCAATCAATCAAAGGCACAGTACACAAGAATCTAAACAACTTTACTAATACATTAAGGTGTGCTTTTATTACCCAATGATTTTATTTAAGTAGACAGAGAATAATTAAAGTGACAAGACTCTCTTTTTATTCACTCCCCCCTTTTGCCATTTCCTAGCTAAAGTTTAGCAAAGATTCCATCAAATGATCAGTAAGCCACCAATTTAAGAGAATGATCAAACAGATCTTCAAATACCTGTGGAATAATCCTCATGATGCTAAAGTTCTATTACAAATGAATCCTGGTGTTTCTAGACACACAAAGTGACAAAAGCCAGAGCTGTAGGTAACTGTCACACTCTAGGCATTCAACTGCTCCTTTGCAGAGGTTAATGCGCTGTCGGATGGGGTGAGTGCACAGCATATTACTGACAAGGAAATCACTGGGATTATGGTTCATAACTTAACTTCCACTACAAAAAACAGGTGACAGGATGATTTCCAATTGTCTCCATGTCCAGTCAGTCAACCAAAATTCCTTGAAGGTTTGCTAGCATATACTCTCTATTCAAATGTTGTTTGACTCAGCTGTTGTGGAACAAGGTAGAATAGTCCATAAGGACTTCTTACCTCTTCATTAAAGCTTTGAAATAGTCTCCACTACTCCTCAAGCCTCTTTGCATGTCAGCATTTTCATGCAATTTTCTTTTCAAAAGAAAAAACTTGGACTAAATCTTAGAAAGATAATTAAATATTCTCAACATAAATTTTATGTGTAGAGTCATAGTTCCACTTCCAGCCCATTATTCCTGATGTCTGACAAATATATTTTTAACTGTCAAAGCAAAGGGCCTGTTGAATGATTATTCATCACTTCTGGCTACTCAGTTCTTAGGAAAACAAGCTAGAAACAACCATTTTGAGATGTAATAACTGGTGGAACTTGGCAGTGTCCTCTTCTAAGTTGAGATGCTAATGAGAGAAAATAAATTAAATGCAGTCTACTACTTGCTCAGTTGGTTGACTTAACAAAGGGTTTGAAACCATGAAGTGAAACCGAGTGAATCCTGGAATTTTATTACATGCAGCACCTAGGAAAAAAAGAAAAGAAGTTTCTAATTTGCTACATTTGGGATTAGTGTCTCTGACACTGTATTTTATCATCTAAAGATCCAGTTACTAATTCTACTACAGTGGTGTGATTATTCTTTTACAATCTGTTTAACCCAAGACATCTTGAAAGTATTTAATTTTTAAGTTAAAATATAGTACTACTGACTGCTGTAGTGCAATTAATGCCCTTATACTACAATTAAAAACAGTAACACAAGTCAGGAAAATCTCTCTCTCTTTCAATCCTGATTAATTTAATGAGTTCCTTCAACACTAATCTCTTAAACACAGAACTATAGGAAGTAAGAGAACAAAGAATAAGCAAAGCAGTCTAACTAAATAATCCACACTGATTAGCAAATTGTACTTCCTACTGATCTAAGAGTTCATTAATGAGATGCCTGGCACAATGACTACTCTTAGATCACTTTGAAGCTGTGCTTAACATTTATATTCTCACTCCCTTATGCCATATCTAGGGAAGACAAAGTAGTCTGTTTTAAAAACCTTCAAATTAATCATATACAGTCCAGGAAAACAAATGAAGGTTGCAAATATTTTTGGGTTTTGCTAAGACTTCAAAAAATTTTGTGAAAGCCTACGACATCAAAACGCAAAATTAAATTATCTCCAGTCTGCACTAGGACACAGCTGCCCTGCTAACCAGCATTCCATACTGTGAATGGACAGTACCACTGCAGTCTTCAAAGACTAACTCATGACTTCTTTAAAATCTACATTCAGTTTTGTAAATCTGTGACCTAGTTACAGTCAAGCAACTTTGTCTGCAAAAGAAAATACATACCATAACTTCCAGTTGTATTGGCACAAACGATAGCACCAAAGAACTTTGGAGCGTACTTCTGGATTCTGGAAATAACTTTCTGACAGGCTACTGTTGGGTCTGTTCCCATCCTCATGTATTCCACAGCTTGATAACTAAAAAAAACCCAACCCCATACCCAGAAAATTAGCCATACTCAGGTTTTATAACTTAAACAACTACAGAAGAGACCTTGGTTTCTTTGAATAATGGAAACACATGATAAATAATTTTTAGACCAACTTAATATTGGCAATTGTAACTCAACTTTTACATAAAAAGCAATTAAAAGCAAGACTAAAAGGGACTACGAGATGACATCTATATCATGTATCAGTCTATGGCAGGCCAAGCCAAGAGAGAACTCTGATCGTTAGCAGTAGTAGAGGCAAAGCAAAAGATCAGTTAAAAAACTGCAAGGAGCAGTGGCTTAGAAGACTTAGAGGCTTCTATTTGTCATTACACGATTGAATTTGACATTAGAAGTAATTGCTAGTTTTGATAAAGGTTAATGTCAAGATAGTTTTTTGAGGAAAACTCAGTATTACATTACTGATAAATTACTGAGTTCAGTAAGCATTAAAAAAATCTTTCAGAAAAAATTTAAGTTTCTGAAAACATCAAAATTGACACATTTTATTTATTTTAAGAATATGAAGGTATCATGTTTTCATCAAGACTTTGAGCCACTTTCAAAATTTTTGCAAAGTGATTAAAAAAAACCCTTATTCTATGAGTAATCAAAATGAATTTTCTTTATATCGAAAGGAATTGCTTGAGATGAACCAGTTGCATTTCCAAAATATCCTGAGGTAAAAAATTACTTATGTTTCCATTTTCTTTTAGAACCTGAAGATTAAATGGTAACTCATGACAGACAAGCAAACATTTTATCGCTTTGATGAAAGATGCGTATACCAAGACCAACTCGTTACACTAAGGCATCTACACACTGCATTAATTACAGATGTTATCAAAGTACCACAGAGAAGAGTGACTCTTGCATTTTGAGACTCCCTATTATCTTTGATTTATTCTAACAGTCAAACAGGTTCAAATTATCTAAAGAGAACTATCTGAATATAAAGCTGTATTTCACAGGGGTCTCTTCACTAATCAAAAACTCAACAAGAAGTTACTACATCAAGGAAGGCATACAGAAAATATTAGCAATTTTGCCCTTTATTTGACACTTCCTTCACTTCTGGGAGGTTAATTCTTGTCTTTGTTTTCATGTGGGAATATCTAATTATTATGGAATTAGTGAAAATCTTTATCTATATGAACCAGTAATGAATCACCTAGTCTGGTGGTTAACCCACTGATGCCAACATGAAACATTTTAAGCATTACAGACAAACACTTCAGGCTGCTTAACTGCAATCTAAGCTTTTACTGACTAACCTTATAATGGAGATCAACTTACTACTCATCTTGTTATTTTGTATGGCAAGATAGATCATTTATGAAGTTGTCAACTGCCTTGGATTTGAAAGACTGACCCAGAACCGTTTGAAATTCACTGACAATATCTGTAAATATCCATCAGCTAGCAGGCTTTCTTGGCTGCCAGTTTCAGAAAAGTTGTCTGGGCAATATAAAGGCCACTTCTATATTATCCTTTAAGCATCACTGCCCATTATGTTCAGCATGGACTTCCGTAATTGATTCCTGCTGAGACTGACCCACAAGGATGCTCATGAAGAGAGCCACATCTTACACAGTGTATGCAGCCATGGTGACAACACTAAAACACCTCTTTCAGTTTCCAATTACATGCAATTACAAAGGATTGCTGCAATGATACCACCTATGTGAGCTGAGACCCACACCTCATCCTTTCTACAATTTATGATACTTTCCCATACAACAAATTGCTTTGGAGAAGAAAGCTAATCAGTTCTGCTAAAAAGCATACGGGTTGGAAATATTACCCACTGACTGTTTCCTCACAGCTGTCTGTCATCAAGACATTTAAGATCTGTCATCAAGATATTTAAGTCTCTTCTTTTAAGACAGATCATAATAACTTGGATCTCCTACTGTTCTTTCCCCTTTCACTCCTTCCTTTACTCCCAACTTCAGCAGCCACTAAGTCAGACCATATTTTTAATCAATATCTTCATTTGCTGAGTCCACATTTTGCTGCAGAAATCTAGCAAAGTCTGCCCTAAGGACAAACCTGGGTAAGAAGCGCATCATGATGTCACCATCCCCAGTGGCTGCAGCTCCTCCGGCTGTACTATCTGCATAGGATCCCGCTCCAGCTATCGGAGAATCTCCAACACGTCTGCAGTGAACAGCAGAAAACAAAACACAAACTTTGTTAGCCTTATTGCCTCCAGCTGACTTAGCATTAAACCCACAGGAAAACAGAACAGGTAAAGAGGTCAATCCACTGCAAAAAGTCTTGTCTTAAACTACCTGTGAAAGTGATCTGTGATAACCTGACAGACCTGAGGCTTAATCCACCTCCAATGCATAACTGTCTATTATTATACTGACTATAGTTAAGCCAGGGAGCTTTAGCCTGTGGGCAACAGTAAGCAGCTGGGGACATTAATATGTTCAATAACTTGTTGCTAAATCCAGAAGTCGTCTGACTTGGTTGACAGACAATAATCCTAACTGTGTAGAAAAAGTATCTCCAAGACAAAACACAAGCCTGAGGCTCTGATTTTATGTACATTTCTTAGGGGACTGTGAGCGTCTCCAAAATGCTTATTTGTCTCTGGTGCCTTGCCTTACAAGTTGTCTCACAACTGTGCCAGTGGTTTGTGTCTCTATATGGCAAATTAAGCAAGCTGAGAAACAAGCATTCCCTCAAATAAACACATGTAGTCTTTCAACTGAATCAGTTTCTCAATATTAGGATTTATGGCAAGTGCACAAAAAAAAAAAAAAATCAAAGCATTTTGTGATCTAAAGGTTAACATTTTAATCCCCAATGACAAGTTTAACATGGGAAGCAAGGTGGGGAAAAAGGCTTTTTTGTAAAATCAGACATACTAACCCTGGAAGTTTGTGGATTGCACCATTAGTAGATGTCCCAGAAGCAACGGTTCCATTCACACCAATTACAACCATACCTAAGATTTTCAACAGGGAAAAAACATATTCAGGAACACTACTAACATATTTATTTAGTTAGCACTACGCTTATCAAACAGAACCACAATGCCCAGACTATCCAAATTACTGATCTCCTGAAAAACAAGAGTTGTACTCTTTAGGAAAACAAGTTATTTTTAAAAGAGATTTGAAAATTTTTACAATCTATTACAAGTGCTCAAAAAGGAATGTGAAATAGTGAATGAATGCCACACTGTTCAGAGCTATATACTGCTGCTGCTGCATATGCAGCCACTGCCTCCTGATACACACCTTGTTAACCAGTAGAGAACAAGTACCTGGTGTCACCACATTGAGTACCAATACCATCAGAACAATGAAGTTCAGGAATTATAAATGGTACTTGAAGGAAATTAAACAAGTCAGAAGCATGAGCTTAAATTTGGCAGAAGATGACATACTGACTACCAAAGTAACTAGAATAACACGATGGACAACCAAATGTACGCATGAGCCTACCCCTTGCTAATTTTGTGCTGGAAGGAAAGCCACTGCCTCATACTAAAGAAGTTTAGATTGTCACGTGGAAAGATTTGGGATCAGTTGTTTCTCCATAGAGCAAGACTTTACCTCCATAGAGCAGTAGAGGCATGAATTGCTGCTAGCATAAAACTCGAGTACAAAGAGCCAGGAAGCAGAATTTGATGAGCTGAATTCTGTTTCTCTGAAGTCTCTAAGCAGTATCTTCTTCTCTTTCCTGACCAGTAGAAGCTAAAAACACAGAGGCACAGACCCAATAGCCTCTGCAAAAAAAACTGGAAGGGCATCAGCTCCTACCAATGTCCAAAATGTATGCTGAATGAAGACTCCTCTCAAAATGTGCTACTCACAGAGATATTTCATATGTAAAACAATGGGGTGGGAAAACTTGAAATAGTAATACAAAATACCATCATTTACTACATAACAGCTTAGGATTACTTAATGATTGATCAATTCCTGAATTGTATTTAGCAGATTCCTCTCTCCTCACACTCCACAATTTCTAAGTTTTCCACCACTTACCGAATTACCCCAGCAAGTAAGCTAGCTGTCAACTTGAGAATTTGGTAGGTTGCCTGACTTCTGTAGACTATTAATTGATTATTAGTAAGATGAACTAGAAACAAAGAAGAAAGATTCACACTTGAAACAGCTTAATTCTTGGTATTGTAAAGACCATCAGACAAAAAGTTCTGGATTGCTAAACTGAGAAAAATCCAAACTAAACCAAAAAGTGCAGGTTTCAAGACTACAAAGTATAAAGATATGAAAGACATACATCTGTAACTGCCCTAGTCCTTTGTCTGATCTGCTCATTAATCAACTTACAGGCTTAGCAATTAACAGCCCTCCATCAGAAAACTCTTAGAAGTTGCTGGGACTACTACTACTACTACCCTGTTTTAATGTTAGTTTCTGTAGAAATTCACTGATTTAGAAAAGAGACAGAAGAAAATTAAAGCAAACTTTATTTTACAAGATTAAGGAGTGTGACACACACTGCTTTTAGTTGGCAACAGGACTACTGATATACTCCTTTCTTCTACCGCTGCAAGGCCTTTTAAGTTGGTCTGACAGCACACCATAATCAAGATGAGCATAATTATTTTTAACTTAGTCAGTTTTCTAAGCATCCACAGCTGGCCAAGCAATTATGCCAAAGTATCCGTGGGAAAAGCAGCAGGGCAATGATAAAGAGCTAATGGCAAAAAATGAAGTAAATGTCTGTGCAACCAGGCAACCGGAAAAAAACCAAAACAAATCCTACTTTTAGGCACTCCATCCTAACATGTAAGTAACAGAATCTTGAAACCACTATAAAAAGGAAACAATTCCTATATGAAATACTTTCCTTAAATACTTAAATATGACTTAATCGTTAGAGGAATGAGAAAAAAAAAGATCACCATCAGAGTTACCAAAAGCTCTTACCAATAGTATCGTGGTTCTGAACACTTCTTTGTGAGCTGGTCTGTTCTTCTTTGTAAGTTATTTTTTCACGCCGTTTATAGGGTCCACAGGATTTTGAAGAGTCTGGCACCACATTCTGTAATTAGTTTGTTATTTGCATGAATAATATGACATATTCAATACAGATACAGTAAAAAATACTCGAATCAATACCTATAATCTACTATAAAGGAAACAGATGTCCTTAATAGATGTACTTAAACCACAGAGTTCTACTAAGATCCCACAAATCGTTTTGTTTAATGAATAAAGACTGGTTTCTGGTATTATAAAGTAAAAAGGTTTTCCTGGAGAAGTTACATTGTTCAGATTAAAGACTCTCCTTTGCTCAAATGACTGGTCAAAAAAACCCGCAAACCAGTGTACAAACGTAAGAATCTGTAACACCCAAAGTAAAAAAAAATCCCCATTTAAACAACAAGCCAAGCTCACCACAACAGACAAATTTAACGGATATCTGCACTAACCTGATGTATTCATAGGTCTGCATAAAGTCTCTCAACTAATTATTTAAAGATCTTAACTATTACTGTAAGATTTTCTTTCAGAAATTTATACATGCACTGCTTTGTTTATTTTGCTAAGTCCTGTTCCAGTTAAAAACTAAAATAAAACTCTCATATCAAAACACAACAGCAGCAAGGTCAAAAGCAGCAGGATCTAAAAAATAATAACTAGACACATACACTTCCAAGTCTAGCAAGTGCTTAGTAACATCAAGTTTTTTCTGTCTAATAAGCAAAATTTATTTTTCTTCACATGTAAAGTGTAACTTCAATATAAGCTAAAAGGAAGAGGCAATGCTGACTTTCTAAATCCCCCCTTCACTGCCATCACTGCACTGTACCTTCCAGTAGTTTGGCTGACAGCTTTGATTAAGCCACTCTGAAAACAGTGAAAGGGATTTCTGGGTAGTCAAATCTTCATATGGGAACCCCATTCTTACAGCAAACAGGGAGGCTTGAAAAGCAAGAACAAAATAAAAAAGAAACATTGATTTATTCACAGTTTTATGATAATCCATTCATGTTATTTTTTTTTGGAAATCAAGAAATTCTAAATCCTTTCTGGAGACGAGAATCCATCTTCAGGGAGCAGTATCAGCCACTAAAGTGATGTACAATTGTAGGAGCCAACTCTCGATTCACAGGCAGTAACATAAAA
Organism: Poecile atricapillus; assembly: GCF_030490865.1. NCBI lineage: Eukaryota > Metazoa > Chordata > Aves > Passeriformes > Paridae > Poecile > Poecile atricapillus. The sequence goes on from NC_081252.1 coordinate 41,749,628, forward strand.
GTTTTCCCATTGAAAAAGAAACAAATGCAAGTCCGTTAATCAGCTGGACACAACGAGTGTGGAGCAAAAATAGACTAGGCTGTGAGGGTCACAGAAATAAGTAAGTCATACACATATATTTTCCTTAAAAAGCAGGTTTTTATCATAAATAACAGCACAACATTTGCAATTAAAACTGCTACTTAAAGAAAGCAATCCACCAGCTTACATCATGTTACACTTCCTCCTTGCAGCTTTAAAAGTGACAGCTTCCTTGTTTTGAAAATAAATATAGTATTTATATAGCAGAAGAAATACCAACACAAGCAATGAAAGAATGCTACACTTCTAAGAATGACTTATCATTAGGCAAAGGGAAAAGAAAAAAAAGATCAACTGTTCTTTCATCTTTCAGCTGTAGATACCTTTGATATTTCCCAGTAACAGATACTGTTGCTAGGTTCAGAGGCTTGAATTTATGTTATCAATCCTTGATAATAATGTCATTATAATACACAGTACACAGCTGAACAAACTTATCCAGTCCAAAAATTAAGAGAAGCCTTCAATTATTTCTGGACTGCTTTTCTATGTTTTTCTTAAAAACTGAAACAAGTAAGGTATCATAGGAAAAGAAAACTGACAGCTTAAATGAAATATATATTTTCCCACTTACAGAACAAACAGGCAGAATTTGTTTTTTTGTTTTGTTGGTTTTGTTTTTTGTTGTTGTTGTTTTTTGTTTCTTTGTACGATAAAATTGTGCTTGTGCGTGTTTGCCAGCAATTCTTTCACAATTTTTTAAACATTGTTTCTATTCCAGGAAGCATAGTTCCTAATTTTGCATCTTGAATAAAAAAATGCCTGCAGAGATTACATACGTTTATACAAAAAGATTTTACTGTTCTATTTTTCTCTGTAATGTAAGTATTTCTACTTAGAAAATAAACTGTTTGTTCTCTCACATGCCAGTTTGAATGTTCAAATGGATTTTCTTTTTATTCATCTTCACCTGGTGAAGACAATCAATTTCTCTTATCCAAGTTCCAATTTCCACAAAAAATACATTTCTTCAAAAGAAATAGTCTTTCTCAATTTCTCCAGTGCTTTCATTAACATTAAACATCACCTCCAATTTTTACTCAGCTAAAAATTTAGCTTTCATATCTTTCTTTTGCCACTACTGGGAGACATTTTCTTCTGAGCAAGCTATGACTGACAGTAAGAACTCAGCATAACAAACTTGTCCATATACCCCCATTAGGCAAAGAGCTATCTTCACAGACGATATCACTTAATGATACTTAAATCAGCACTTTATTCCTTCTGTTTCTTCATCTTCCTTATCCTTTCTGCTCATTCTCCTGATTAGAATTTAAAAATACTACGATAACTAGCAATGAGGGGCAAATGAGTATTAGAAGTATTTCTCCCTCCAGTACTAAACTCCTGACCAATTTATTTTTCTGCACTACATGTGAAATCTCTCTTAAAAAAGCCACTCATAATCATGGTCAATTGCCTTACATTAAATAGAATCTACAGGTTTCTCTGTTCAGACCTTCAGTCAAATTGTATCCTCACCTCTCAAAATTGTTCCATTTTACTCCATCAAAAAATGGCTCCTGCACTTACTTCAGTACGTGCTAATTCCTTCAAGAATATTTTATTGTCTCATATCAATTTCAAAGCACTTGAATCACCATTAATGCTCAGATGTCATTTTTCACTTATCTCCATATTTCTTTCTGAGCAGGTACAGGCTCAGAACAGGGTTCTTAAAAGCCAAAATCTTGTTCACCACTCACATACCTCTGGGGAATGAACACCTCTTTTTGAAACTGGTACTATTCTACCAACAGCAGCCTGTATTTAAAAAGCTAAACTAAGCCTCCGATTTGCTATTGCTCTTTTGTTGTGTCTGGGAATACAGCCTCTAATGAGCTTTTTTACATTTAAGTTCTCACTAATACTTTTAAACTATGAAATATATTAATCACACTCAATACATACCAAAATATTAGAATTTAACTCTAATGCCTATCATGCCATTCCTTGGAAAAAGTTACTTCATCATTTTAAATGCAACATTTACATCTAACATTTCTATAGTGTCTTTTAATAAATCATCTTTGGTAACTTGGATATCAGTGATATTAGCAAAGCCTTGGGATTACAAGTCAGCATTTGCAGTTAAGCTGATGAAAAAAACCCATAAAACTATTTTTTTCCTTCTAAAAGTAAACCTATTTCATAGACACAGAATGAAACAATGAACTATTTTGAACTATTTTGAGTAGATTGATTTGATTGTCAAGGAATTCTTCCACTAATATTACCAAGATGAAAACTATATTACCAAGATGGCAATTTTATTAGGAAGTGTTTTAAAACGAGGATTTGACTTGGAAACAGTTAAAGGAATAATTACCTGACTCTCCCACTAGTAATGTATGCTTAGTGTATTCAATGACCTTTCGTGCTACACCAATTGCATTTTTCACACGCCTGAGATCCGCAACAGCCCCAACTTCCATAGTGTTGCTGGAAACAAGGAATATTTAAAACTTATTAAAACTACAAGAATAATTACACATTTTTTACTAGACAAAATCTGCTCTCATCTAAATCAAAAAGCTTGCTCCTTTAACATAATGCTTTAATTGTTCTATGGCACAGACAGACATCAGCACACTAGTAGGGAAAGACTTCCTACATATAGCTTCCTTTCACAGGCATGGATATGTCGCCCAAGAAACAATACTTCCATTCACAGTAATATTTTCAGTAGAGTAACTATTTTGTTACATAAGCTCATAACATGAACTTGCAATTACTTTTTAATCAGGACAGCTTTAAATAGCAAATGAATTATTGAAGACAATTTCTCTGAAAGTGAAATATTTATGGACTGAATGTAAAGGGAAAACTAACAATGCTACAAACCATCTGTTTCAACTGTTATACCTAGAACTGGATTAATGCATTAAAAGTGAAGTCATTTCCTACTCTTCCAACAATCAGGTATGTTATTTTCCCTTGTTCCAAGTTAGCTTGTCCCATAGTCAGCCCCAAAGCAACAAGATCCTTTAACAACCCTCAAGTGTGTCAAAAATGGTGTGAGAAACAAGTTAATGGAAGTTGGCTTTCGCTGGTACTATATGAATTGATATGAATATTATTAATTATATTGTTGATTAAATATTATGTCGTCAATACTGAGAGAGTGATACACATTGTGGAGTGGTTGATGTATTAGCAGTCGCCTAGTTTTGAGGTTGGTTTTCATGAGGATGGTTTTGTGTGTTGTGGTGTGAACTTGTGAGTTTACACTGAATGGCTGTTGCTGGCCAAACCTTTGAGACAGGACCTTAAAAGGAGCATAACTTCATCCAATGATAGCCCTGAGGACCACAGTGAAACTGCATCAGCGCTGAGGACAGTGACATGGACAGAGACTATGTAAAATCAAAATAAATATGCATCAAACTGATGCAACACCAGGGGTATAAAAGGCAGAGCTGCCATTTTGTGGACAAGCCTCAGGCATTTGGCCACACTCCCAGTGCTGTCCCTTCTGCTTTTATAAAACTTTTATAACTCATTCCCTCTTGGGGTCTGAGTCATTTATAACAGCAGGGATCATTCTTTTCTCCATACAGTTTCCTTACCCATCCATAATCATTGCATCCAGAGTTGTTTCTCCACTTTCATCTGGGCTTCCTCCATATCCCACGCTCCCATCGCACTGATCGATCTCACACTGACCACAGCCTCTCTCAACCGCGTCAAGCTCTGAGCCTCCCGACTCTAAAACTCTCCAAGCTGTAATAAACACAAATAATTAAATGTCACTAGGGAAAACACTTTCCACTGCTGCTTACAGATGGACATGACTCAGGTGTGGCGCACTACATAAGTGGATAAAAATCAGTAAACTGTAAATTATAAAGTGAAAATATAACCAAAAGAACATAAAGCATCACTTTTCTAAATATTCTTTTTCTTGCATATCTGATCAGTGTTTCTTAAAGAGAAACAGAGCTTTTCTTCTGACTGAGGTATAATTTATTAACAATTACCACAAGCTCTCCATATCAAATACCCTTCTCTGCCCGGAACCAATCATTACTTTATCACTGATTGTTTAAAGCCTTCTGGGAGAATAAAGAAGGAAAAAAAAAATCTTTTGACTCTAAAAAAGAAAAAAAGGCCAAAAAAAAGAGCCACCCTCAAAAGCTTCACATGAGAATATTAAGAAAATATAATATAATATATATTATATATATTCTATATTATATATAGAATATATAGAATATATAACATAATATATATTATATAATATTATAACATATTTATATATATAATTATACATATAATATTAAGAATATATTCCAACTGCAGAACAAAAAGGTATAGACCTACATCAGTAACTACATAAGTACAAAAGCAAAGTGAAAATTATATTTAAGAAATTAAGTCTCCATGTTCTCCTGTTCAACCTTTCGTCTTTTGTTCTTCAGGATCTAGATCATGGTGCAGCTTTTTAAGACATTACAGATGTGTCAGATGACATGACTTGAATACACTGAGCCTGAAGGCATTGCACATACAAGATTTCACAAGGATGGACCTCAGGCAAGATATTCTAAGGTGCTTGAGCTTGCTGTCACTGACAATCACAGTCCTGCTTACTCCTATTTGTGCTGGCTCTGGCGCTCCATCACCTGACAGACCCAGCACAGGGGAGGCAGCACATGCACACAGGCCAGCTCTTTTAGCTGAAGTAAACCACCTCAAGAAGGCTCGTGATCACAGATGCTGCATGCCAACTACTTGAAGTTGCCTGCACCAGGGAAAAAGTAAGACTTAATACCATGCATCCACCTCCATATGTGCTTGCCTTTACTACAAACTTCAGTGTGAGGAGTATTCTCTGACTCATATTACCTTTACTGCTGTGAGTAGGCTTGGCACAGGCTTTCAGAAGCTGCAAAGCAAGCGCCTTGCAATTTTCATGAGTATTTCACTTCTGACTTTATTTGTAACTTATTTCACAAGCAAGCATTCCATAGTATGGGGTTATTTTCAACTCTTCTGTAATAAAAGAATCTGCAAGTCTTTTAAAATTACTGTTCACAGCTAATGTAGGTTGCCATAGGAAAGCCCGCTTTGACTGTCAATAACACATCACAAAACAATAGAGCTTCAAAGAAATAATGTAACTACCTAATTCTTTAGGGGACAAGATGAAATCCCAAAGAACCCCATAAATCACCATTAAAAAACACTGCACAAGAGTGAAAACCACATTATTAGCAAAAGTATGTCTTTGATCTAGCTCTTCCGCAGTTTCTAACTCCGCTCCTTAGTTTTGGTGGGTTTTGGTCGGGTTTTTGTAGCGTTATTTCCCAAAGGGAATAGCGAAACCATTCGCTTGCAGGCTACCGGCGGCAGAGTGAAGGAAGGGCAAGCTCCGGGGCTTGGTCCTTCCCATTAGAAGGGTAACTCTTTCCAAGGCACCTCCCGCCACCTCCCCTCTGGCAGCGGGGCTGCCTTTGAGCCGGACGGGGCAGCGCGGGGAGCAGAGCCCGGGCCCTCCGGACCCAGCGCCGCTTGGCAGCCGGGTCACAGCCCGCTCCTTCTGGCCGCACACCAGCCAGTCACGCCCCAGAGACTCATTTTCCTTAAGCAGCACCAACACCCAGGTCTGCCTGCCGGCCCCTCAGCAGGAGGGCGCTCCCGAAAGGCACCGAGCAGCGCACCACAGCACCGGCCCACCCGCCCCGCTCCAGCCCGGGCCCCCGCCGGGACACCTGTCTCTGCGGCCGTCCTGAACGCCCAGGTATTGATGACTACAGGCAGAGCGGCAGCTGAGGCGGCGCCCGCCGGTGTCAGCACAGAGAGCAACAAGAGCGCGACCGCCATCCCCCGCCAGCCCCCGCCGCGTCCCGCCGCCATCGCCGCCCGGTCCCCTGGGCCGCCTCCAGCCAGGCGGCGCAGGCGCACGGCCCGGCCCAGCCCGGCGTGAGCGCGCTGCCCGAGGGCGGAAACGGTGTCGTGGCGAGGAAAAGGTAAAGCCTCGGCTGAGGCCGTGGCTCACGCCCACAAATATAATTTGCATTTCACAAAATCGTAGAATGGTTTGGGTGAGAAGGGACCTTAAGAATCACCTGGTTCCAAACCACGTGCTGTATGCAAGGACATCTTCCAGTAGAACAAATTGTTCAGAGACTCACCCAATCTGATCTTGACCTTCCAGGAATGAGGCATGCACAGCTTCTCTGAGCAGCCTGTTCCAGTCCCTCACCACCCTCACAGTAATGAATTCTTTCTAATATGTAATCTAAATCTACTCGGTTTCAATTTGAACCCATTCCCTTTGTCTTGTCACTACGTGCACTTCTAAATAGTCTTGCCTCATCTTTCCAGTAAATTCCCTTCAGGTACTGGAAAGCTGCAATTAGGTCACCCTGAAGGCCTGCCTTTTCCACACAGAACTACTCCAGTTATCTCAGCTTTTCCTCATAGGAGAGGTGTTCCATCCTTCTGAGCAACCTGATGTGGCCTTGCTCCAACAGGGCAATCTCCTTCCTATGTTGGGGTCCCAGAGAACTGGATGCAGTACTTGAGCTGGATCTCGCCAGAGCAAATTAGAGGGGCAGAATCAGCTCCCTCAATCTGCTGGCCATGCAGCTTTTGATGCAGCTTTTTTATTGAGTCTGGGTATGTGTTACAGCCAGCCTGCTTGTGCAGGGCCCCCACCTGCCAATGAGATTGCCAGTGGCGCTGGAGTGCAGGAGCTGGGCTGTGGTGGTGTGGGGGACTGTGCAGCAGCAGGGCTGCAGGTGGGAGCAATCTCCCCCTAAGCTCAGGAGATCCGCTTGCAACATCTTCATGTGCTACCTGGTAACATGGATCTCTTTGTCAAAAGTGCCTTATGGCACAGAGATGTTTCTGTGAACAGCATGTTTTGGGACCATTACAGCCAAATAGCTTATGAGAAAATTTGTGAAAAGCCTTGTTTTACAGAAATCATAAAAGGTATAATAAGTAATCTCTTAGTTCTGCCCCAGCCATTCAAGCTTTTCATGATAAACAGTTAGCAATGGTTTAAAGCCATTTGACCCATTGCCATAGCACTCTGACAGTTTCCAGGTCTGAAGGCTTACCTGCTGTAAGCACAATTCACTTGCTTGTTTTCAGGTTTGATTAGGTTCAAGGAGCTGCTGATCATTAACCAGCTATTGTATCTGAGCAACATGAAAAAAAGGTGACTTTTGCTTCCGTGTGCATATAAAATTTGCTTTCCCCGCCCCCCCCCCATACTCTTTTGGCTTATCCTCGTTATTCCTTTTCAATGTATAATGGGGCAAACTCAATTGTTAGCAGCAATATTGTTGGTCTTGTATTTGTACTGAGGGACCTCATGTGTGAAAACCTGAGGTTTGTAGGCATATATAAATTGTGAGTGCATCCAAGCTGGTTTAAGAAGCCTGAAGCAATGTTATTTTTATTGTAACGAAATGTTGCAAAGACCTTGGAATTAAATGATTGACACAAAATAAATGTATTATCCTTTATAACAGAAATTGCAAAATTATAAAGTACAGTATTGGATTTTACTTCAGTTATAGTATGGCCTTAGTTTCAGCCATCTCCCAAAAGCAAAACTACAAGTAATCTGGAGAAACCTTTACTCAGGTAAATACTGTTAGCTGATTTACTTCTGTTATTGTTGTTCTTATTTCTGTCACGTATTTATACTAAATAAATTTAGTAATAAGTAAAAAGAAAAATATAATCCATCACATTCATATAGTGGATACATTAATGATATTTTTCTAATGTAGTTTTCTTTTAGTGAAATAAAATGAACTGTTATGAAAGAAAGCCACTTTAATATGGGTGTCATTCAAGTAAAAGTATTGACTCTGATGGTTTCATCTGCAGGCTGAGGCTGCACAGCTGTGGAGAGACTGTTTTGTATGACTTGAAACAGCATAACATTACGCTTTGAGGCTCATGCAGGAATTCGGTTGGTTTGATTTCTGTGGCATGCTTTCTGACTAGCACTGAAACGTGAATGACTTTCTGCTGGAAGTAAATGCAATCTTGAATCCATGCTTTACTGTATACAATGCTATTTAATATATTTTTATAGCGTGTGTGAACAAACAAAGCAAACACTACTTTCAGATACACTGTATAAAACCAAGAGCAAGGTCAATAAAACTCTCTTTCTACATGCTGAAAGCTAAGGAGAATTTGAGCAATGTCTATCCAAAACAACTCTGCAAGTCTGTTCTGCTACATCCATGGGCTCGTTTTATGTTCCATCTCTCACAAAAAGTATTTTAAAATCAGTCTTGGGATTTAAAAATTCTTTGTTTTTTCTTTAAAAATTATCTTTTGTCTTATATCAATCCTTCCTACATCAGCAGTGTAAATACTCCTTTGTCTTTTTGTCCCCAATACTTACTCTTTAGAGAACATAGCTAAGATAAATGGTGATGCTAATAAGCTTTTGTCTCTGCTACTTAAAAGCAAATCGATGTTTCTACAAGGAGAATTTTTGTTCAAATATGTAATATTGAAAGAATATTCTGGAGAAAGGCTTGTATAGACAAGGAGGACTGAGAGGATCTACAGCAGACAATGCTGTGACTGGATGCCACTGAGTAATTAATGAAAAACACAGGAGGAAATTCACCTCTTTCACTGAGAGGGTCTGTTCCTACAGTGGCCAAATTCTGACCTCAATTATATCTGCGTGACCTAATATAGCACCATCTGTTAAAAAATGCAGCTCCTTTTTGCTGTCTCAAATTTTCTGTAAGTGTGCTTTGAAAGCTAATTAAGTTTTGTAGTTATATAGTTATATAATTTGTTTACATTTTAATCTTCATTTTAGTTACATTTTCTATCACTAACATAAACACATGAAAAGCAAATAAGAGAATAATTTCCTTAATAAAAGTAATCAAGTTTGATTAGCACTTGCTAATTAAAATATATTTTTAAATAACTGTGTGTTGTGGTTTTCTCTTCTGAGTAGATTTGTAGAAGCAGTGTGCTGCTGGGTTTTAAAATTATTTTTTTTTTCTCTTTCAGTCTTTGTTTTGGCTTCTTGTAATACATATGTTCACTCATTCACTGAAAAACACTGGAAAGAATGAACAAATTTATTTATAGTCAATGTCTCCATCAGCTACATCTCAAGTCTACTAGGAAAGACCCTTATGCCTTCTCTCCTGATTGAGAAGAGCTATGTGTAAACATATTCAAAGCTACTTTGTTATACTCACCTGAATCCTCATCATCAGTGTGATGTCAAAATGTATAAGATTTGAAAAAAATCATGTGATTATCCAGACCTCTGCATCCCATACTGTTTTCATGTCTTTCATATCTTTACATGTTCTATTTCACTTCTACTGTCAGGTCTTTTGAGTATGAGTTGTCATTCCATTATAAGTTTGTACAGCATATAGCACTAATGTGTGCTAGTTTAGCATTCTCTCATCCTTGGCAATATGTTAATGAGCATTAATAGTGATAATGAGAAAAAAATACTGCTGCTAATTATTAAAACCAAACAGGCATCAATAATAACTAAAAAATAATAGCAATGCTTCCATTGCTGAATTTCTTTTTGTTGCCACTTCTTTTTTAAAAATCAGATTCTAAGTTATAGTAGTTTCTTTTCTTCCTTTGTAACTTCAAAATAATTATTGTCACATCATATCACAGAATAATATGTTCCTATAGTATCATTTTGGTCTATTGTTGCATTCTGTCTCAAAACAAGTTATGAGCAATATGTTTCCTTTTTGTAATTGCTATACTGGTCCACAGCTGTAATAAAATTGTCATATGGAACATGTAATGGACCACAATACATTTTTGGAATTGTTTGGGGTTTTTTTGTTACATTATTTGTAACTTTCTGATATATTCATAAATTTAATAAATGGCAATTGTAAATGCCTTGGACAAATACAGCCAGTTACTGTTTACGTCACCCAAGTCTGAAAGTTGTCTTGACATTTTTAAATGAGTATATTTAAAATTTTCAGCTTTGGAAGAAAGCTAACCACATCCCCATAATGTTCAGTATAAACTGGAACTTCAATTCGACTACTGTAAAACTTTGAAGACGGGTTTTAAGAATGCATCTGAGAAGTAGTAAAGAGCAAGTTCCTACTCCGTGATGTCTGAACTGGATATACCCACAGCACTTCAGTGTTTCTTAACCACTGAAGAAATATACAAATCAGGTCAAGGTGCTTCTGAGAATCTCTTTCAGCAATGTAGCAACCATTCAATTACTCTTCTTTGGAAATTCCACTGATTCTCATACCAGTCACAGGTATGTGACTATTGACCTTCTTCTGATTGAATCATAAGATATAATATCTAGAGAAAACAGGACAAGCCAATGATTAAGCAGCAGGTGTGAGTATGAATTTACTCACTTTTTGAGGCTTTAGTCTGGTTATATGAGTATAATAATCTCAGTCTTTTCTGGTCACACAAATACATCACCACATCCAGAATGTAAAGGAGACTATGTTGCTTGGAACAAAAGCAGAATTTTGCTTCAGATTTTGTGTTTTCAGTCTATATAAATGTTTCTCAAATTCTAGAAGCTTTTGCTTGAGAGAAAGGAGTTGTTTCGTGCATTTTCTGTCATCTTTGATTTTTACTTTTGGAATAATGTTATGACATAGACTCAAAACATATCCTACATAAATATCAATAAAATATATCCCTTCCTGGTTTTCTTCTCTGCAGGGTTCTGATTTTACAATTACCTTTTAGACTTGAAAGGAGAGGCTACATTGTTTTTGTAGCATAAATAAGAATTCAGATTTGAATAAGTAACAGTTAAATTGACCTTTCAGACCCTTACTGCTATTGGTGGCCCCATCAGCTTCATTGGAAGAGTATTTGGTAAATGACTGCTCCCTCATCAGCAGCTTGTTAAGCTACAAGCCACGTAGGGCACTTGCCTGGAGCTCTGTGCTGTGCAGGGACATGGCCATATGAGTAAAAAGGGATGCATATCTAACCTACTGACCTGCAACTCCCTTGGTCTCTAATAACATGTGTAAAGGTGTATGAGACACCATTTCTGAATTAATGAATTACAATAGTCAGTGGTCATCATTACATCATCTTGACTTTCATGAAAACATTAACATACACCTTCACAGAAAAAAAAAATCTTAAAATATTAAACTGAAATTGCTAAATTTAGTCAAGACCAGCGTCTTTATTGTCTGTTAATTTTCCCAATATTCTGTTTGCTTTATTTAGAAGAAATCTAGATTTGTGCCAAAATTTAACAACCTTGTCAATTCTCTATAGCAATAACATCACTTAGGCTTTGCTTAAAGGGGCTGCAAGACTTGGTTGAGAGGCAGATATATCGTGCTGAAACTATGGTGTTACCATAGACTTCCATTCAAACAGGACTTAGTTTTGACTTAGCTTAGATCACACTTTTAAATAGAATTAATGCTGTTTGGATTTGGGGTGTAAAGAGAATTTGCCAGAATTTTCACTTAAAATATATATCTGCATAAACAGTACACATTTCTTATTAAGGTGAATTATGTTACCAGCTTTCCCTCTATTTATCTAAACATATTTGTTGTATTGTATGTTCTACCATGTGCTCTTTTGTTCATGTGTATGAGGGACAGCTGTGTAGCTTGGGGGAATATCTGTTGAGCTAGCTCTAGCTGACTATTTCACCTGGAGATTCAAATTCATAATCACAATCAATGCAAATATAGGGATGTCTAATATTCTGCTGGAATTACTCTATGAGCTTGTTTACATGAAATCTATGTTAAGACTAGTAGATGTATTTTTGCATGAATTAACCTTTGTACTGATAATTAATTCACCAAAAAATACTCAGGATTTTCATGCTTGTGGTGCTTTCTGTAATAGCACTAATTTATCATGTCTGATTTTCCTGTAAGAATTACCAGAGATGTAGTATGAAAAGACATAGTTTATATTTGCAATTATGTATTTGTACTATATGACATTTCAAATATATAACAGTTTGCAGTACAATCATGGACTAAGCCTAGATCCACAAAATTGTTTTAAGCTCCTGACTCATGCTTTGGTTCCTGAACTACAAGCTATGTGCAAAGTGCAGACCCAATAGGAAGAAGAACCCAAATCCCTTTGTAAGTGTGGCCTGGCCTATGGCTAGTTTCTGAATAACTGGCTTAAATCAAGGATGTGCCTTTGAAATATTATTCCCTGAACAGACAGCAGTGAACTAATTGACATGGTTCTTAGGGACATGGTTTGGTGGAGGACTTGGCAGTGCTGGGTTAATGGCTGGCCTTGGTGATCTTAAGGGTCTTTTCCATCCTAAATAATTCTGTTTCTGTTAGTCTAAACAGTCACCCTGAACTTTAAATAGAGGACATGCTGACACACTGTCTCTAGAGTCGCATCTTCTACAGTTGAGAAATGTGCAGATCTGAAACAATCTGAGCCCACGTATCTTTCACGTCAGTAATATCCATGGATAAGTACATTCAGAGGACTCTATCTCCTGGCATGCACCAGTGCTTGCAGCAGTGCCTGCACAGCTACAGAGCATCTCTAGGGAAGACAAATGAAAACTTAAGATTTAGTGTGGCTGTGAAATTCACTAAGGAAGAGCAGCACACATTAGAGAACAGAGACGATGAAAGACCTATCTAGAATGAGGTATGGAAGACTGAAGTACCTCCACCCTGCTTCCTTAAAACCTAGTATTCTTCATTTCTACCTATCAAAGTCACCTTAAATGAACTTCCTTGAAATATTTTTCTCTTCTATACTGCCTTTCTTTTCTATGTCTACTTTAAAAATTATGATCCCAATGCAAAAAACGTGTCCAAAAATCTTTTGTGTACCATAAAAGAATTACATGCATATAATACTAATACTAGTACTAGTATATATGACAGCTAAAATGTTTTTGAAAATGTACCTAGTTAATGTATTTTCATCAAACCACAAGTTACTGCATATATGACAGCAGGGAGGACAAGTATGGAATCCTGAGGTATTGCCCTTGCCTTGTGTTATAACAAATTGAATAAATTGTGGCTGATTTTTCCATATAATTAATTTTGTTAATTTAAGTTTTGATTTAATCCAGAAGTGGTGCTTTATTTAATTAAATTTTGTCCAGAAGGCTTATCCCAGCAAATTACTTCAGACGAAACTACTTACAGATTTTGAGAGAAAATTTATTTAACAATCTCTTCTAACATTTGTTAATTTCAGTAATCCTTGTATTGGAATCATGATCATGGATAAATGTTGTACTACCTGGTTCCTACTTAAATCAGTAAAACCATTCTGGGGACAAAGATGGTTGTTGTCATACGAGTGCCATCACTTTTCTAACTCAGCTTCTAAAATTGTGTATTATGTTTTATTCATTGTTATTACCAGAGTTTGCTCTGATCAAATATGCATTCTAATAGTGTATCATTCCTTATCAGTATGAATTTTGTTTACACACACAAAAAAGTAGAGGATCAGGGACTGCATTATTTTTTAATACCAGAAATACCGACCAGTGCTTTGTTAAAAATGTGTCCATCAAGGCATGATAGGAATAGGCCATTCTTTCAGATGTTTATTGAAAACAAAGGTTTCACCTTCTTTAAAAAATGACTACTGTAATTTCAATTTATGATGTTTATCATCTCAGCAGTTTCAGTTTTCTTTATTGTACATTTTCAAAGTTAAACTGTTACTATTTTTATCGCTGCATTTTTTCTAAAGATGTGTGGACTGCTGTACTGTTGTATATTCTGTGTTTTCTGATATGTTGTGACACATCCATTAAGTATGTGTGGTAAGGAAGTATGTAAAATACATAGACACTAGGTCTGTACAGTTATTTGATAAAAAATATGGAATATTAATCAGGCAGGAAATGGGTAAAATAATGTGTTGTAAGTCTGTAGTTTTAGAAGTCTGACCTTTTTTTTCCCTGCAATTAATTTTTGTTTGTTAAGAGATCTACCAACAAAAGTGTCATCTTTGACTAGTGTTTTCTCCCAGAACTATACAAGCTTTAGTTATAAGCAATCCTCTGCTTGTGTTTAAAGAACTTAAATTCATTATCTTTGCACATATTTGGCTTTGAAGTAGCAAATATAGAATTCTGCTAGTCTACAGATAGTATGAAATCATCATTCTGTCTACAGTCTGTAAGAGCTAGCAGATGAAAGGGCATTTTATTTCAGTGTCTCACTCATAAAACCAGGTTTCAGTCAAGGAGAAAAACAGATTACAGATCAATCCATGTAATAAATGTAATACCCAGGAGCTGAAAAATGTATCTAAAATTTATAATAAAATAGTCTTGGGAACCAGATGGGACATGGAACTTCCTCTCCATTTAGTGTTTTAAGATTTGTATGAACTTTCAAGCAGCATTTTTTGTTGTTTAACTTGAGAAACAGAAGGACCATCTTGTTCCATACACTGTATGTATTTGATTGTGTTCTGATTATTTTGAAAAAAGAAGAATTAATCCAGATTAGAAGGCATGCCTCTGAAAATGACTCTTGATCAGCAAATTACTTAGTAATTAGTTGCATGGCTGGATCAGCTGCCTTTGGCTCTATTGTCCTCTACTTCTTGAGAGGACAATTAAGATTGTAAATATATACATGCATGCAGACAAACAGGCTTTGAGGACAAAACATTATAAATTGTATCTTAACATTTAATTGCTCCCTGATGCCTGTATATATCCACTTAAAATGGAGGACATAATTGCAAGGAACTTCTTCCATTTCCAGCTGCTAGTGAAGCATGCTTTGCTTTTTTACTACTCCAGTAATGTGAAATCCTAATTTCCTAGTCCTCAGCAGTACTAAGAAAAACATCTGGGCTCACATATATGCCACCAGTAATTTACACTTGTTTCATGTTTATTAGGCATTGTATTTTTGTATGGATGTATCCTTATGTATAGACACAGTTAGAAAATATGCCAACAGCTATTTCTCTGTAACAATGCAGAGTTTCCCAAACAGGCAGTCTCTGTCATGTAAGTAATTTTTTCATCTTTTGCTTAGGAACGGAATGTTTCCTGCTAGAAAAAATAATGACAAACTGGTCCTTGAACTTCTCAAGTCATGACCTTGCCTGCTTGGTGGAGAGTGCTGGTGAGGAAGATGGTTTCTGAAACAACTCTGTTGGCAGTCAGGGTGATTGAGTACATTCAAAAATTTTCAGTACAACACTGCCTTATGCCTTCATAATTTCTGATTAGCACATTTTCATGTAGTCTTCTCTTGTCTGGCATTGCTGTGTCCCAGTGTAAGTCCTGAAACTGCCTTAAGTATGACATAAAAGCTCATATGGTCACTGTCAAGATATCACTTGCAATTTGTCAGTCCAGGAACTTTACCACAGATTTTTTTATCCCTGCAGTCTACCTTAAAAATCATGGAAAATCTTCTGGTAGGCTAGCTTGTTGGCAGCAGAGTCTGAGTAAATGGCACAGTCTGATGAGCACTATGTGTTCAAGCAGAATTTGGACTGCCTCATCACTCTTAAAAAATCAGATTTAATGTTACCTACGCATAGGTGGTTTGATGGCTATCAGGACAGACTGCACCACATAAGGTTTCTCTACTTTCTTGACACTGGTGGCAGTGCACAAATATTTTCCAGGGTAAAACTGATGTCCATCAATTATGCATATGTGCATAGTGATTAGGCAGGGCAATGCACACCTGCACAAACACTCACAGGCGCAAGGATTAACATGGTCAGTGAACACCTGTTTAAATGTCACGTGACTATCACAAAGGAGCTATAGATGGCTATTTTTAAGGCTATCTGTATTATAAAACTGCTGTTGTATACTCTTATTTTTTTAAGCTGAATTTCTGAATTTATTCACTAGGTGGCAATGTAGTATGTAATTTGTCCAAAATTTACAGCAGAGTGGAACTGATCAGAAATAACTGCACTACATATATGTTTTACACTGAACTGCAATAAAGAAGTGTACCTTAATTACTAGTCTATTTTTTTTTTTAAATGTGCTCACAAAAATTTGTACTTTATTTACAACCTAAGTGGAAAATGCATGATGTCGTAGATTGCAAAACCCTAAGAGTCACATGGACCCAGGGGACCCCATAATCTCTGGTATTTAGTTTGGAAGTGCCAGGGCAGGGGTGGAATGCGATGTAAAAAGGAGCACATGTAGCTCAGCTACCTCAGGGGAAAGAGTTAATTTAAGTCAGTGAGAGAAACCTGATTATGGACAGCAATTAGAATTATTTTATAAGAATGAGTTGCTGGAGTATATCTGCTCTGATCATATCGGAGCTCTAAGCATCGATGTGAAAACAAATTCACAGCAGAAGAAAAATGTGTATAGTTTTGTTTATGAGTTCCTTGGGTTTCTCTCTTGTAACACTGATGCTTTAGAAAATGCCCAGAGGAGTCTCAAAGATGTGGGCTTGATGTTGTAGCTGCACCAACCTAGTGACACTAGTCAGAGCTGTCTCCTGGAGACCTGGGGGGCCAGAAAGAGGACACTACAGAGCTGGAAAATGCCGTTAGGATCAATTGCAATCCCTCTTTTAAGACTCCCTGTGCATGGGGTGGATAGGCTGCCTGGGGATAGGATACCCTATGGCACTGCCTGTGCAATGGATAGGCTTCACTTGAATATTACATCTCCTTTTATAGACATAAATGTAAAGAGTTAAAATAAAAACATTCTATTTTATAGAACCAAGCTGTTATTTTTCTCATTTGTCTTGTGAATTAATGAATAGTTTATGTCAGTCAGATTCAATCTTTGCTGGTTTATACAATGTCCTCATCCAGGGCTAACTGTTCACCTAATTTGCTGTAGGCAGCCTTTTGCTTTCTCCAGTTTCATTATGTGACTTGACCAGTTAAGTTTTTGTCTTTTAAGCTGTCTGTACTTTTGACTCCAGTAAAATTGGCAAAGTTTATATTTAGAAGGTTTTGCTGTGATGATGCTTTACAACCCTGATAGTTTAGTCTGTCTGACCCAGAAATCTTTTGTCCTGAGCACTTGTTCCTTAGTAAGATTGTCTCAGTTATACATCCATTCATTTGATAGATTGTATTCCTGCTGTAATTCTCAAATAGACAATAATCATTTAGGACATTTAATTATTTTTGGATTAGGTCTGTCATATATCTCAGAATTTCCAGCGCTTTTGATTCGTCTAATTTATGGGACTAACTAAGAAATTATTAATTGTTAAAATGCATATTGCAAATTTAGTAGAATTTGGAATTTATACTATATTTTAGATTTCTTTTTGCTGTCCATATTAAAAGTAAACAAATTCCCAAAATGTCAGAAGTCTTTTGCAGCCAAAAGTGACTCCCATTTTGGGGATAGTGAGGCTCAACCCCACCAAAACATTATAAACCCTGCTAAAATCTTTCTTTGTCATTCTATTTTAATAGAATGACACTGGCGATGTAATGCAGCAGAAATTTAAGAGTGATTGCTGAATCTTGGACATTCAGGAAGACAAACAAAATAGATTTTAAGCAAAGGAAAAGCATTTAAAAATACTAGCAGGCAAAATTATCCTGTGCATTGTTGATTTCAATGAAGCTGATTTTCCAAGTTGCAGATAAGAAAACGTCTGCTTTTTGGTAATAATAGAATTAGTACCCTGCTTCAACATAATGTATAGCCTTAGGAAAGGCTACCACTCCTAGGATATAGAAGCCAATCGTATTTACATTCTGTGTGCTGGGGAAGGAAACTGATCAGAGGTTTCTTGCAGGATTCACAGGGCCTTTGAGCATTAATAACAGAAATTCTTGATGAAGCGTGTAAATGGTAATAGCAAACAATAGCAACTGCTTAGTTTTTTATCCATTCAAATCCATATTTATTGAGCTGAGCAGAACTGCTGTTACTTTTAACCAGCTTTATAACTTTACAGAATGGATCAATTAGGATGGAAAAAACCCACAACCCTGACTTAAGTCAAAGATGTAGAAGATAAAGGAAAGCTACAAAATTAACAGTTTTGACTTTATTTTTATTAGTTCTGTTACAGGAAAATATGTTATGCTAGATCTGACAGTCCAAGGAAGGTGAAGCTCCTCTAGTGTCCCCAGGTCCAACAAGTAACAAGTCTGAAAATGTTTTCCCAATATGCACAAGCACCTGGAGCACCTGGATACACCACCCACCTCTGTATATACAGGGCCTGCCACTCAGAAGTTTTTGTTTATTTCAGTAGCAAACTGAAAGTGGTATTATGCATATTGGATTTCCTGGTACATACCCTAGTAATGTAGGTACAGAACTCTTGAGCTTTTTGAAACAGCAGAGAGAACTTTCACTCTTCTGAATGCTTATGAAAACATGGCCCACTATGCTTGCAAGAAATTCTAAGGAGAGGTCCAAAGGGGGAAAATCTTGAGGACCCTAATCTGTTTTCATTTGGGCTTGACTCTGATAAAAGTCTTACTTGCTCCTGTGCGGGTTTTGCCTGAGCAAGCATTGTGCAAGACGTACAATGCCAAGACTTAGCCTGCAAAAATTATTAGCTCAGGTCACAGTCTAGGCTTTTGTATATAATTTATCTGTCACTTACTTATGTTATAAAAGTGCAGAGGTGATAAAAAAGTCATCTCTCAGGTCATAAAGCAGTTTAAACTGCTGTGTCTCTGATGAAGCATTGTAGACAAAAGGGGATAATAAGATCCAGGGGAAGATAGAAGAGTAGAAGTAAAAAGCTTGCACAGCTATTGAAAAGAAGACTTACATTATTTTGCTACAGACTCCATAGGAGCATCTGATCCCCATTTCTTATGAAGTGTAGTTCTGACTGCCCCAAAATTGCTTTAAACATGAAAAAGATGAGACCACTGTGCTTAATAATGCTGTTAACACAATGTCTGAAGATTTGTCCCTTCTCTGTACTGCACATAAATACTGCTTGGTCTTCATCTGTGCAAAATGTAGAGGTAAACTTTAATTGAGGGCTTTTCTTTGGGGATCATGTGCATTCAGGGGGAACAAAACTCCTATTATCAACTGAGAAATATAACACATTTGAGAGCGTTGTCACATAGAGATACTGAAACGTTAATTCATGCTTCTGTGACATCGTCTGGATTACTGTAATTCCCTGCCTGCAGGTCTCACTCAGCCCTCCTTTCACAAAATAAGAACTTGTACAATAATGTGACCACTGAGATTTCAGGCATATACAATACCTGGTTATCATATGTCTCTGTACTGAGATCTCAGTGCTGCCTGCCGTTAGGTACTGGATCGATTTGAAGATCCTGGTGATGTGTTTTAAAACACCACATGTATCCAAATGAGTTTTTGGTTCCCTATTGTCCAGGTCCAATTTTGCTGAAGTGTAAAAATGTTGTGCTTTCATTTGTTCAGAGAATTACAAACCACTGTGTCCCTTACCTTCTTCATGCAGCTGTGGAATGCACTTTGTCAGAACAAATTTGGAGTGTCAGTCTTGTCATTGACTTGAGGTCAAGACTGTGGTGAGCTGCTTAACTGTTCTTTCTTTAACCAGCATTTCTTCACCAGCATCTATTCATAGTTAATAGAACATTCTGGGGTTTCCTTCTCTTAAAACTTTTTCAGAATGGGAACATCTTTACTAGAGGACTTTTTAAGTGCCAGTAAGTGTTGACATTTCTGATTTTTTGAGAGGCACAAGAAAATTTTTAATACAAAGAAACTTAAAAAAGTAACTAAAGTGTTTGTAATACAGATGTTCTCTGTCATAAGGATGCACCTACCTTACTTACACTTTTTGTATAAACGAGGTAGGACATGAAAGACTTAAAACCTTTAGAAAGATCTTTAGTTAGGCAGTTGTGCTCTTTCTTCCTTCCTTCCATCTTTTGGAATAGGATAAAAACCAATTTGCTTATATTGATTGTGTACTTCACACAAATGCTTACAAAATTTGCTGGGCAATCAAGACTTTTTATCTAAAACAGCTTATAAAATGAGTTTTCCTTTGAAAATTATTACAGAGATTTACTGGCTGCTATAGTTTCATCTTTGTTCTATGCCTGTATTTTCCTCTTTTGGCCATTACATGTTGCTCATAGTAGACACTGACTACAATTTGAAACATAATGTTTCTAAGCATGATTGCTAAGCAAAAATAGTGGAAAATATCATCCCAGGGGAAGAGAAGGGAAGGGGAGGGAAGGGAATTCCATTTAAATGAGTTAATATTGGCAGATTGACACCTAAATAACCTTATGAATTGACCCCTAAGTACTTTACCATTCCGTCATCCTTGCTCACATCAGGATATATTTTTGTGTAAATGACTTTTTTGTCATTTTATAGCACTTAGCTTTCAATACAAGAGTTCTATTACATGCATGTGTAACATTCCTTTCAAAGCCCAGACAGCCTTTTTTATTTAGCCCAACCTCTAGTTTCTTCTTGTCAGTTGCACTTTTGATGTTTGGGACAGGATAAAAAGTGTTATCCTCCAACGTAGCATATATCATCTACAGTTGATGAAGAAAAGCCAGAGTATTAAACTTCTGCACAAGTTCAATATACTGGTAGCAGACCTGCTAAAGTTTCCAAGTATTACAGCTTCCAAGTGTAAAGCACTTAGTTTCTTAGTTAAGAAGTCTGGGCATTGTAAAGTGCTAGGCCATGTGTTATGTTCCAAAAGACTAACAGACTCATACTTCTGTGGAAGATTTTATGACAAAAAAAATACCCTTATCATCATAATAGACTTAAAGGTTTTCTGTGTTGTGGATTTTTATGCTTTACATCTCCAGTGGTACTAAGCAGGCTTGGATTTCACAAGGTATTAGGTCCTGATGTCATTTGGTGACATTTTACCTGTTCAATCTTAAGTGGTTTGTGAAATGTTCTATTCCACATGAAGTGTACTGGTATTCTTGTTTGACCCTGAGTGTAAGGGAGGATGTATCATCTCCCTTGCTGTGCTTGTTCATTTCTGCACTTTTACATTTTAAGGATCTCCAGCAGTTAAACCTTTCTGTGTTTGCCCCAGTGTCTGTATTCAAGGCCAAGTTCAGACGTGGTGCGTGTTACTCAGAGCAATTCAAAAGGTCCCTTTAGATTCTGCCAGATCTATTTATACCATCTCTATCAAGGTATAACATAATCTGCAATTTACATACCAAGGAATTGCAAGAGCATTTCAATTTAAATAACAGAGACTCTTCTTTCATTTACACCTACTCATGAGCCCTTATTATGAAAGCTGTAGCAAATGGGATTGACATCTGATGAACAAAGGGCAATTGTTTTCAATGGAAAAGAAAAATAGTGCTCCAGTAGTTTTTTGAAGCGTCTTTTTCACTCTTATCATTGTGATTTTCATCTTCCTGGGTTTGGTGAACACTTCCAGTGTTTCATCCAGTGAATTTATATTGATCCCTGCCAGTCAGTATTTTGCAGCTCTGTGGAAGAAAAGAAAATTATCCTTTCTTTTCTTTTTCCTCTTATAGTGTTGCCTGGATATATTTATGTCCAGTTGTTTTATAAATTTTGAAGAGGTTTTTGACTGTCTCTAGTTTAGTTGGTTCCAGTTTTTTCTCCTGCTAGTTTGCTTTGCTTGGTGTAATGCTATGGTGAATGCAGAAATATCCCTGGTTAGGGTAACTCTGGGAGTCTGGGAGTTAAGGTATGTGGACATCCAGCAAGCCTAGTCAGCTTGTTAGAATCATGACCTGGATTTTATTTTGTATTTTAGAGGTAGGATAAAACCTATCAAAATGTCTTTTAAGTAGTTTTGTGCTAAACATCTTTCATACTTCTTTTCAGATAAGATATACTTGCAATGAGAGAGAGTAGTTAAAAAAGCCTTTGCTGGGCTGCATTACCTATTTTTTTTGCCAGTCAGTCTAAGCATATCCCTCCTGAGAGACGAAGTATGAGGCAGTAGGTTTACAGGCTGAGGAAGCTATAGGGTTTGGAGAAAGGAAGAGGAAACTCAGATGATCTTATTTCCCCTAGTCAACAGCTGGAGATCAGTACTAATAGTACATTCTGTCTGTTCCTCACCTCCCAGACTATATATGTGTGTTTGAACAGTTGTTTAAAGGGCAAGACCATCTGGCATTAGATCCTGTCAATTAGGGAGGAAAGGATTTTCTCTCATTTCCCTCAGCTTTGTGGACTTCTGTCCTTCTTGCTGTATGTTATACCACTTCTCATCTGAAGATTAGGTGTGTTAGAAAAATATTAGCGATCACAAATGTTGTCCTACTCAAACTGTATGTTAACTGGAGCTGTTCTTCTGATATTTGACTTAGCAATTTTCAGCTCTGTTCTGCTGACTCTGTTCTCTGACCTGAGAACAGATCTGTATTACAGCTGCTGAGAGTATTAAGGCTTCTCAGTAATGCAGGTAGGCTCTGGCTAACCAAAACATTTTGTTCACATTTGTGGGTTTGAGAGTTTCTATAAAGGAAAGAATTATCTTTTCTTCTAGAATCCTTTACGCAGTTTCAAATTGTCAGTTTGTCTCAAAAATGTTAAAGTCTCATTTTGGTAATTTATCATTTTTTAAATAAGTATCTTGCATTTTTTTTTTTCTTGAAAGAACACTGTCTTTGTATCATATTGATGTTTCATGTCAGAAACTTGCATCTTGGATTTGAATTACATACTTTGGTTTCTCTGCTAGGCCTCTGAGTTTTTAGATAGCTGTTAGCACTCTACATGCCATCTATTATGTAAAACTGAAAGTTAAATGTTCCTGTGAAATACTCTATGAAAAGCCCTAATCATAAAAAAGATCCTCCGGTAAAGCTGGATATTCTTTTCAAACTTTACCCTGGATGCTGAGGTAAAGGCAAAATCTCAAACATCTATATTTCAGATGTTAAAAACAATTGCGTTTTTTTTGCGAGTTCAGGCAAGCTTGTGATACTAATGAGTTTTTCTCCCCACATGTCCTTGTCTTACTAGGTTGATTGAGTAGGCTTGCACTGCGGTTGCCATCCTGCTGCCTTAAACTGTGTATCTTCCTTCTGAGTTTATTAAATATATGGTTTCATATGCCACAAGAAAGGAAGAAAGAAGGTGAATGCCTGATTAGTTCTTTGGTCATGTAGAAATAGATTTCTTGTGCAGAAATAGGATTTGAATGTGACTCAAAACACATACTGTCTTTTTAAATCACTCTGAGCCCAGATTTGCATCCTGTAGGGTGTCTTTTGCAGTATGCCAAACAAACTCACTGCCTGTTAGTTCTGAAAGGAGCTAAAAGCACTTATTACCATGCAGGATCAGGTCCTTTATGTTTAGAAATAATAATAAAAAAATGTGTCTTACCTTCAGGGAATGCCTTAAAAAATGAAAGAGGAAAACTCACCACGAAGCTACTTTTATGGTCCTAATGACTGTGTAAAAAAATTCCACAGGGATAAAAGGAAAATGAAGTAAATACAGCAGTGCCCCACCACATTTCAAAGCCAATATCAAATCATCCATAAAATTCTGTGAAAACAATATCCACCTAATCCACAAATGAAAGAGCTGAGATTGTCTGTTAAAAAAAAAAAGAAAAAAAAGAAAAAAAAGAAAAAAAAAAGAATAGACTTGTGCTTATTTGAATGATAAGCATTAAAGATTTTCTCCAATCATTAAGGGTTGAGGGTTTGCTGTACTCTTGGAACTAAACCTTTTAAATAACTTCCCAGTTTCCAGACTACTGAATCTTTGAAAAGTTAATTTTTTGTTATCTCCAAATACAGGAAGCTTAGCACAACAATGGCAGTTCAAAGTCTCCCAGGTAAAGAGCCTTCAAAGAGTAATTCGCAATACAAATTCATAAAAGTCAACAGTTTAGACTACTCAATTGCTTTTAAGATTTTCATCAAATGCAGCTCAGCAGTTGAAACTTGCCACTGATGCCTCCCAGCTGAGTTAAAGTCAGAAAACACTGACAATGTTACCTTTCTTTTTCTGTGGATTTTAGGCAGTGAAAGATAGCAATTGAACTTTGCCTCAATTTACTTCTTATCTGATCTTTACAGGTCTGACTGAAAATAAATGCGCATTACATTTCATGCTATTATTGAAGTTTTAAAATAATGATTAATAGCAAGTGAATTGCTGAAATCAGAGTATACAAATGTATGCTCTGTGTAATTAAAATTCTTTTAAATATAGATAGATGCTTCCAAGGTTCTTTCTGACTTAATAGAGATACCTATTCTGAGATCAAGTTTATTTTAGGAGACATTTAACACTTTGGGGAACATTCTAGGCTTTCAGAAAAAGGTGAGCAATCTCCTCATCAGTGTGACAATAGCATGATTTTTCCATAAAGTATAGAAGACATTTTCCTTTAAACAGTACAGAATTGCAGCCCAGTTTTACTGCTTCAGTGTGCATTATTCTGACAGAATCAGAAATTAACTGTATTACCAGAGTAGTGAAATTTACTACTGTGTCTGGGCTTCCTTCTCTGTCTGTTGGACAAGACTTTCAAAACAGAGGTTAGTGAGACAACTTTAAGAGATTTTTTTTTTCTTAATTTGAAAACTTAAAAACATTATTATTTAATAATGATGCATATTTCTCATCCTTATGGCAGTGATGTGGTTACTGTGTTAAGAACTTTGTGCTGTGTTAAAAACGATCCAAATACATTTATATGTATATCTGTATCTGTTTGAATGCATGTATACATATGACTGGAGAAACTTGTAGCTTTGTCTGAAATAAAAATAAAAAGTTCTGCATTAATTTAATTTAAGCCCTTCTTTATTATTGTTTCAACATTTTCTGGTACTGTGCTCTCAAACATATCCAAATAGCTCAATAATTTGTACAACAGTGTAATCTGCTGCTGCTGTGAGACGCTTAGACTAACTGAGTAACTTGTACGTCTGTGCCATAGAATATCAATATAATAATATGTATTAATTAAAATACCTGCAGGGTGGTCATGAAATGAAAATAAGATAGCTTTCTTTTCATTTCTGTTTACTAAAGAGGAAAATACGAGTCTTTATCCAAGCCTTTGAATACCTTGGTTATAGAAGACTACAGTATGAGAAGAAATTTTCTCATGAGCTCTAGTTTTCTCTCTCTCTTTCCATCAAAAAAACGATCCACCATAAAATTTTAAAATACTACCTTAAAAAAAGTAACAACTTCTTCTGGGTCAGTCAGATGTAAAATGTTATCATTAACAATTAGTCATGAGGTTCAACATGGGTTCAGGTCATCTTCTGTTTAGGCTTGTAGAGAGAACAAATTTTCTGTGTGCTGTCATAATCCACAGCAAAAGTGATGCAATGATGCAGAGGGCATCATTTACATAGTGCTTTCTTCCACTTGTAGAAATGGCAGTGAAGGTTTCTTTTCAGGTGTGATTCTTCCTAACACATTTCTAAATGACTAATGTTCCAGGGGTACCTTGGAGAATTAACTGGAAAAAGACGATTTCCCCACTGCATAAATATAGATTATAATTACTATTTTTTTGTTGTTGTTGGTTTCTTTGGTTGGTTGTGGGTTTTTTTTGCAGGGGGTGAGTAGTGTATTGATTGAAAGAGTTCTCATTGTTATGCTTTGCTGGCCATCCTGGCATCCACTTTCTGGCTGAACTGAACCTTTCTCTTAGTGGCTCATTGCAATTCCTTTGTCAAGTGAAATCTGTAGCTGGTGCTTCATCTCTAACAATAGTCCAGCCAGATCCTGACGACTTTCATTGCTCAACCATTTCATCACAGGATTTTTACTAGGAAAAAACAAAGCTCCTTGCAGTTATATAATTCAACCAGTCTGCCAGTTAAATAAAAATATCTTTGATATTAGAACCTGAATAATTTACCAACCAAAAGTCCAACCCTGCAAACACAATGAAATGAGTCTTTGCTGCTTGTATAGTTGGACCTGTAAAACTCATCAGAGTATTTGCATTAGTGTGGACAAAGCAAGATCCAGAGCTGGTCAAATAGTCATTAAAAGATAGAAATCATAGTGAAATCACTTGAGGTTTGAGTGAAAGAAAGATTTAGAAAATAAATAAACATAAGATTTCAATTAGGGTTTCAGTAGTCAGGAGTGAAAAGAACAATGTGCTAGGATATACAAGGGATTTGCTCTCGGGGATTCATGCTGAACTTATATAACACTATAGTAATGAAAAGCTGTATGTCAGAACATGAACTGACTTCCTGCCAGTCAAAATATTTCCTTTAGCTATCACTGCAAATAAAAGAGGAATTTGGTCTTCATATATGTTGTATTAAAATTCTTATCAGAAGGTATCTATGCAAAGTCAAAACCAATATTGTTTTAGGATTTTTCTTGTCCTTGTCCTTTTTTTTTTTTTTTTTTTTGGTTGGTTGGGGTTTTTTATTTTGACTGGATTTTTATCCTCTCCCAACCCCATCCCTGTAGTCATAGTATACACCCCACATATCGCAGAGTCACAGTCACAGGGTGGGTCAGGTTGGAAGGGACCAGAGGGGGTCATTGGGTTCAACCTCCCTGCTCAAGCAGGGCCATCCTAGAATACATTGCACAGGGTTGTGTCCAGATGGTTCTTGAAGATCGCCAGTGAGGGAAACGCCACAACATCTCTGGACAACCTGTTCCAGTCGCAATCTGTTCTGGTGACTTACACAATAGAGAAATTCTTCCTCAAGTTCAGGTGGAACTTCCTGTGAATCAATTTCTGGCCATTGCCTCTTGCCTATTGCTCAGCACCACTGAGCAGAGTCTGGCTCCATCTTGGCACCCTCCCTTCAGATACTGACAGACATTGATGAAATTTCCTTTCAGTCATTTCTTCTCAAGGCTGAAGAGACATAGCCTTTTCCTGTAAGAGAGATGCTCCAGACCCCAATCATCTTTGTTGCCCTTGGCAGGATGTGCTCTAGGAGCTCCATGTCTCTCTTCTCCTTGAGGAGTCCAGAACTGGATGCAACATTCTAGATGTGGCCTCAGCAGGGCTGAATAAGGGGTGGGATCACCTCCCCCAGCTCATTTTGACTTGACCTGTGTCTTTATCAGTGTGGTAAAGAGCCAGAGTTTTAATACTCTGAAACAAAAATGGGTATGTACCAGAATTTTTTCAGAATTTCCTTATTATTTTACTGCTTGATGGGATTTTCTTGAAAAACAGAAGTTCCACTGGGCCCTCCTCTGAACCACTGGGTATGCAGATACTTCATAGATGTGCCACTTTCTGAAGCTGATGTCCGAAACTGATTCAGGAATAAATATACCACTGGAAAGTGTTGGCAAAATAAACCAATTGTACTGTAAATGTGGAAGGCAGCGAGACATAATGAGATGCTCTGAATTCAGATAGAAACTGAGAAAAGTTTGGATTAAGCACATGAGAGGAAAAGAAAAATCCAAACCCAAACCCCTTCTTTATGCAATTTCACTGCAGCCCTCCTTGCTTTTGCTATCAATGGTAAAATCCTTCTCTTTCCTAAGGTTATTACTTAGGACAAATCGATCTCTATTATTCCACACAATTACCTCTGAACATACCTGGTCTTTTTGACTCCATTTCTGAGATTCATGTCTCTGAAACAATTGCTCAATTTGTCCTCAATACTTCTTCCCTCCTCATTTCCTCAAAGACTTGTCCCATGCTAGCTCAGCCTCCACTTCAGCTATCTGCCTGTCTTATTTCTCTGGAGAACTGGCTAGCCAAGAAAGGGAGAAAAGAAGCCAATTATATCCTTTTTAGCCACAACTACAAAATAAGCTCTACCTACATAAAAAGATGCTCTCTGGTGTTTCAAATATGATGGCATGTAAGTTCTCTGTGCTGCTTCAAAACAGAAAATAAAATGACTAACATTCAGAATTCAGAATGCTGTTTTGCTATCCCATGGATTTGAAACAATGTGTGCAGTTGGACATTAATTATAAATTGAGATATCATTACAATAAAAGATGTGTACAGGGCTTAGATTTCCAGACTTGCATTAGAAAACCCCAGGTAAAACTTGTGTGCTTAACACACACTCTCATACTTTTAAATGCAAGTGTATACCCCATCTGTGTAGATGCTATTTTTCTTGGAAATCTGTTTTCTAGCTACCACAACTCTGTTGCTATTCTAGACAGTGCAAATAAACAATGCATGTGAAGATACTCAGTGTTCTTGTCCTTGAGAGCGAAACATTTTGCATGTTCTACTCAAATGCATCTTTCTAAGCCTGACAAGGTCATGCACATTGTACAGAGACCAAAAACAACGAATGCAAGATTAACAGTAGACAGTTTTAAATGATAGGAATTTCTTTACCCTGAGTACCATTGTCACTTGTAATTAATTTTAACTCTGAGCTCAGAAGAGTATGTACAGACACTTTGAAAATTAAAAGCTGAATCCAGCAGCAAATAGGAACTGCTTTTTCTACTTTTATATTCTATACTAAATGATATTATGTTATATTGAATTCTGAGTTTTCCAAGTACTATATGCCACAGAAACTAGATAGATTAGAATGCTAGAGGGATCCCTCTAGTAGATGCACTTTAACATTACTGTTCCTTATTACTTTGCTTTCATCATCACAAAAGCTTTGTGTTTGTTCCTGTTAAAAACTCTAGAAAATTTAGTTTGTGTGATTCGTCAGCATTCATTTTTTTTTTTTTTAATAGCTTCTTTTTCTGATTCCTTTGGTTGGAAATTATTTTTCTTGCTACTAAAGGACTGCAGTTTTTTCCTAAATTCTTCCTTTTAAACATCTCTACCTTCCTCAACAATTTTTCTTGTTGAAGAGTCCTCTCAATTGTCAGTTTTCTGAAGGCTAAAAACTAATAAACGAGCCATTTGTATATTTTCAGATGAACTGAAATCCTAAGGTGCATCTGACTCTTCTGTATTCACTTACATCCTTCAGAATATTCTCCATCTATTGCATTAAGGGCAGATGGACACATTTTTCTCTTTTGCCACCTGGCAAGCAAAGGTTAGAGTTCAACTTGTCCCAAATCAGCTTATCCTTCTACAGGGTAGTCAAAGCCCACTTACAAACACTCTAATGCAGTTTTACATTTTTGCCTCCCACTAGCATTCAAACCTGGGTAAATGTCTTTCTCTGTCAAAGCAGCAGTGGGAGGTGAAAATGAAAGTCCTTTTTTTCTTTCCCTGAGAAATTGGACTGTAAAAAGCTGTCAGTTTAAAAATGACATAGTGGCACAGCATTTCTATAAGGTGGCTCCTTTCATTTTTGACTCCTGCTGTCTCTCTGACAGTTGAAGTTGCAGCAGGAGGTAAAAACTAAAATGAGCACTGCTGGCATTTGCCCTCGAGCACAAAATTAATAATGGAAGAAACAGGGCGACATCCAAAACCACCTCATATCAGATGTCAGCCAATGAGGTTTCAACACTTCCATAATACAGTGACCAGAATGATGCCCATTATTCCAAATATGATCTTATTTTCTATTACTTTCCTAGTGCTGGATCTATTTTCTCCATTTTAGATTTAATTCCCTGCTTTGGGGGTTATAGAATAATTTAAATTCTATTAAGCTGTATGCTATGACTTTATAAGTTTTCCCCTCTTCAATGTAACTCTGGTGAAAATTTTATGGGTGTTGTCTTTTCTTGAGCTCTATATCTCTTCAACCTTTCTACATGAATGTTTCACTTCTAAATCACTGTTTAAATTACCCTACTATGTCCTATCCTTAAATAATGAACAAAACTTACAACATATTAAATGGATAGCTTTTAGTCTAAGCAGCCACAGGATAAAAAAGCTGAGATGGTTTTTGTTTTTGTAAACTCAAGAGCACAATGTTTTTCTGACGAAACAAAGAAAAAAATGAGTCACTATTAAGTGGCTGAGAGATGGAGGGCCCAATATTCTTCAAGCAAGGCAGGGGTCTTTTTTATTTCTTGAAAGACTCAGTGGTATGTCCAAGTCTTACCAATAGTAACATCGGTAGGCACAAAAAGTCTGTAAGAAATGGAGTAAATGTGTGGTTCTTTCTTCTGATATATTTCAACCATTTTCTGACTTTAGCACCATTTTGGTGGTATTTAGTATCTTGCTTTTGACTGTTCAGAACAGGTAATATTTCAGTGTTCACATACTGAAGACATTGTGAATACTGCTATTGCAGTGTTACACCACAACATCTCATTCAATTCCTCTGCCAAGCTTACCTTTGGGGGTAACCAATGTATGCAGCATGCCAAACTTTTCTTAACATAAATTTTTACATTCTTCTGTATTATATGCATTTTCTGCTACCTTCTCACTTTCACCTTTGCTATTGCTTTTATTGGCATACACTTTTGTCTTGCAGAGATGAAGGAAAACTCTCAGCAAACCAGTGATGTGGATAATTCTCAAGTGCTGACAAATACACAAAATAGGTGCATTGTAAAAGAAAGCATTTTTTCTTCATGTGCTATTGCTTTCAGGCTTTACACCAGTCATCTAGCCCACAGCTTAAGACATCTTTTATCTTTTATAGGAGAATAAGAATGACTCAAATGCTTCAGCTGAACCCATTGATCTCATTGATTTCGACATGTGTTAGTGACAAAGAGAATTTGGACTGGATAAACACTTGTAGTTTGTTACAATTACATTTAGTTGTGTCTTCCTCAATTTCTAGAAAATCTTTCATTGTATGCTTTAGCCCCTTGTACAATTTAACTTTCATTCTTGTCTTCTGATTTTTTCCTTGAGTCTCGTTTGCAGACTTTATTCTATAACCTTCCTTTAGCAACCTTAATTCTATAATCCTTCTTTAGGATTTTTTTTGATTCTCAGTACTTTTTTTGCTTGCTTGTTCATCAGTTTAGTTTTCTCTAGAAGTTCATTCCTTGTGGGAGGAGCCACACAGTGTTTGGGGATACATTTATTTTGCATTGTCAGTTCTCCCTAGTGTAGCTCTGTACTCCATGGCTCTATCTTATCCACATGTCCTCATGTTTTCCAGGTACCTCCAAGATTTATTCTGATTAGTTATAGTCTATGTCCACCTATATATGTCCACAGTCCTACTTTCAAATATAATTTGTTTATGATTACAATTGCTTAGCTCCTCCTCCACCTTTGCTCTACATCCTTAAGCATGTCTCTGCTTTTCAAAATACAAGAATGCATTTCTCCCTTCTGAATTTCTTCTTTCCTGGTTTGTGTGTGTTGTATTACTATTTTTATATTTTATCCCGGTTAATTTCCCCAGATTTTGCTTTCTGTTTAATGTTGTCCACTCCAGGAACTGGGTAGCTACTTGACATCTTAATTGCCAGTAGGGATTTTCCTTTTTAACAACCCATGTTTTTCAAATGTTGTACATGTTTTAAAAACATGTATTTTATATTGCTCTCTCTTTTTACTTATCTATTGTCTTCCTTTTTCAAAACTGAATTTCAGGCCATAATTTTGCATACATCTTTTTCTCTCTTGTAGCATTGTTCACTTGAATTACTAATTTCAGATCTCAATTTGCATCCATCAGTGGGAAAAAATAGGACTGCCATCTTAGATCAAATTATTGCAGCTTTGTTCATACAGTTTCCTTCATCTTGATGTTGAACTGCGGTAAAAAAAGTCTGATTTGGTTCTCTATCATTATGTGCAATTGCTCCTTGCTTTATTTGCTTTTGTTTAAACTGGTGATTAGCCACAAAATTCTTCTGTCTTTTGTCAAATTTTGAATTAATCCACTACCTAAATATTCCCTTTCCATATGTACATCTATAGTTCAAAATTTTGAGAACGATGCAATTCTTTTGCACACATCTTAAAATGTTCATCTTCTGGACTTATTCCAATGTAGCAGTTTGCTTCTGTAGAAGTAGGAGGTGTTTCCAAAGTTTCTGATGTCAGCTTTTGTAATTTGTAGAAACATGTTATCAGTTTCTAAAGAAAATCATTTCCCTGAATTCAGTGTAAAAGAAACAAGCAAATTAAAAAGACTTATCCTTTTCCTTTTTTCCTCACCTCACTTCTTTTTCTTTATCAATACACCATTTTTGTGTACAGGGCTCTATTGTCTTCTTAACTATTTTTAAGCATTTTAGTATTATTTTATATCATGTCATAGGCATGTGGAATGCAGTGAGGGGGATTATTCCATGTAAGCTCCAATGGATGATAACACATCTGAGTCTTTTTAGACCATGTATTGTCAGGGGTCTGCTGATAACAAATCCACTTTTTTTTCCTTGTTCCACAGGGTTGGCTTCTAGCACAACTTTATTTTTGTTTTCTTTTTTACTGTATGACATAGGGAAGGAAAATAATGTGATGGAAAGGGATCTGGGAGTTGATCTCTTCTCTGTGGTTCAAAGTCTGTGGTCTTTTGAACAGCATCTGTGCCTTTTCCCAACTGGTATGTTGCTGGTAGACACAACAGTTCCTTGTGGATAAGAGACTTGTGGGGATGGTGTTCCTCTCTTCTCACTGTGGCACTTTAAAGGACAGAGAGTGCTGCTGTCCATCAGGAACCTGCCCATCTCCTCAAACTGCAGTGCTCCTTGACCTGTATAATCCTGTTTGGGTGGATGGGCTGCTGGTGCCTTGTTCTCAAGAGGAAATAGAGAGAACGTCAGTGGAAGATGAGACAAACTCCTCCAACAATAAAGAGAGATGTTTAGTTCATAGGTCTGGTAAGTGCAGAACATCTGTGGAGGAAACTGACTCTCCTTCCTCTTGGAAATATCTGTTTCCCTGACAACTCTGCAGAGGTACAGACACAATGAAGCCAGCTGGTTGATTATTTCTCTGGAAAAGCAGCTCAAATTCAATGAGTTATGCTTCAGAGTCTGACAACCCAATAGCCAGTTTACAGGATAGGAAACAGAACTGGTGCTCATCAGCAGTGAAATATACTGATTTAATGTAATTGGATTTTAATGCTCGCCCCACATTACTTTTCCCTATTGTACCTTCTTTGCTTGCCAGTAACTCATGTACACACTTGAAAAATCCCTAATGTACAGTTATGCCAGATCCCTCAGCAGGCCTGAAACACAAACAGCAGGGCACCAACTCCATTTATAGCGCATGATCGATTAGCTGAGGTTTTCCCCAAGTGATTAATAACCCTGGAGTCTGAAATGCCTGGCCAATGAGACTTTAAAAAGAATGTCTCCTCTGAATATCTGGAAAACTGAAGTACCTAGAATAATTTCTGCAGGTATTTCTGAAAAATCCTGCCCGATTCTCATGTTAGGTATACAAAATACATTGTGAATTCCCACTCTGCTTTTAATGAGGAACTGTAACAGAATAAACATCTGTTAGCTGAGAAGACGACTGATAGCAGCAGTTTCTCTGAAACAGTTATATTTATTATAAAGGTTTGATGTGGATAGATAGGGAAAGCCGATCGGAAGATCTCGTGATGTACATGAAGATAGGGTCCCTCTTTCTCCGAAGTTCTATAACCCATAATATCATGGTGATTACATCATCATAACTCAGTCATATAAAACCTTGCACACTGGAAGTAAACACTCTTCATCGTCCACCACATTGGTGTTAGCGCATGATTTGCCCAACAGGCCTGTAAGTTCTGTGTCGTGTCACTCACGAACCGGGTCGCTACGCCTCATCTGAGGCAACAAAGGTTAAATGACTTTTAAATTCTAAGTTTTTGTATAAATGTATCTATGAATACATTTTAATTAATTATTGTATTCTTAAAAAAAAAAAGTAACATATAAGACTTCTTTGGGGAGAATAATGGACTATGGTACATCATAGAAACTGATGCCCTGGAAGTTCTCACTTACATGAGTTGGCTGCCATGTTTCTTGACCTGTCCTGTTGAATAAGGAGCCTGAGTATGTTAGAAGTTAAGTATTACTCATAATACTGAATATACCCAAATGCTGGTACAAAATATTTCTATTGCCAGACTCTTTCAAAGTTACCATCACAAAACCCCAAATACACTGGTAATGTTCCGTTACCAATCCCCTGGTTTCAAATTATTATCATTCCTGGTTGATAACATGTTTTTCAGGGGTGTACTGAAATTATAACCAGTTAAGCATAATTACTATTTGATAAATTTTTTATGGGTATGTGTGTTTTAATAAGGTACTGTATAAAACTAATTGTATTTTCAAGTACAGACCTTCTTACATATGTCATAGGAGATTGCAAAAATTTTCTTTAGTGGAAAATTATAGGATGATAACATCTAAAATAAGTGTGGGATTTTTTACATAGTAGGTTGTTTTTCACTTAGGAAAGGATGAAAGGGTAGTTAGCAGTTTTAAAAAAGGACAAAGATATTTCTGAATTTTAAAAAAGTTTTATTATATTTTCACTTACTGAATCAGCCTCTTTGCTGATTCAGATTCAGGACATTAATGTATTCACACTGAAAGATGTGGACCTTAAGAAGTGGCTGTTACACTTCACCTTAAGAGAGATTCACTTTCTTGTTGGCAACTATAACACATGCATTTAGAAGGCAACTCTTGTACTTCCTAGTGCTGCTAAAAGAATATTTCCAAATAAACCTCACATTGAACTGAACAGCTGTAGTAATCCCATTCTTGAGGACTTTGTAAGAACACTTATTTTTTCCTCTCTTGAATAGTGCTTTTTTTCACCTTTGTTGCAAATGGAAGACAAAGTCTCATTTCTTTGTAGGCTGCATAATTTCATCCCATGGACTTTCTTTTCTTTCTTTCCACTATTTTACTTTGAAGTTTGGAAGCATTTTTTGTTTGCTTTGGTTTTTTTTCGTTTGTTTGTTTATTCATTTTTCATTCAGACTCTACACTGCTGAAGTCTTTGGCGATAATTTAAGCACTCTGTCACTAGTTTAAATTTTGACGCCTTGTCACAAAACCCCACAGATTTCTTAGGCAAGATGGAGCTCATGAGAAGTAGTTACCTGGTGAAGCCACAAGTGTTAGGTGTGACAAAGCTCTGTCAGGTCATCTTTTGTCTTGGTGCCTGAAGGCAGCATAGCCTGGTGCTCAGGCTCTCCCTGTGCTTGACAGACTGCTCTCCTCCATCTCTGAGACCAAAATACGCCTCAGGAAAGGGATGGCCACAGACAAGAAGGAAAGTCTGTATTAAAAAGCCTGTATGAAAGGAGCTGTATTTGACAGATTCTCTAATATGTGTTAAAGTGATATAATTTCAGCCGCTGGTTATTGTTACTGAGAAGAGAGGAGAGAAGGACAAAGTAAAAAAGCAAAAGTATGCTACAAGAAGACTGTGATGAGGTGCTCCACAGTGAGGGCTGACTGTGTCTCCATCCCCTTTTCTCCTGAAATTGCTGAATCTAGATAAAGGCCCAGGACTTGGGAGGGATTCATATCCTGTGATTTCTCGTCCCCTGCCAGCAGCTGGAGAGAGCTGTAGCTATCTGAAAGCTTCACATATCAGGACTCAGCTTCTGAGGTGCATACTTTGAGATCCTGATATCTAGGATTTAAGTTCTGAATAAGCCTTTGAAGACACTCTTCTGTCAAAACCCCACAGTGAAGAACAAAACCTGCAGCAGAGAGGCTGTATTCACCCAGCCAAGCCGTGGCAACAGAAGCTATGAGGGAGCAAGCCAGTATGCACATGGCAGCTGTGTTTGAGGTGGTGAGAGCTAGGATGAAATGAGACACAAAAGTGATCACGCTTTATTTCTAGCTGATGCCTGAAGAAATTGGAAACTTCAGATTTGGTACTGAGCAAGCTGGACAATCAATGACTGCCCAGAGCTGTCCGTCATCCATTCTGCTTAGGTTTAGTTACTTCATTTTGTGATTTCAATAGGTCTTTTTCCCTTCTCACATAAAAGAATTTGGTATAGGCACTACAATGCTGCAGAGCCTTGGTGTCTGGATAGACTGAGACTGCTGTGCCAGTTATCATGGTCTGCAGAATACAAAAATTTAATCACCATTTGCAATTCAGCTGGTGGTAGGTGGATTCTCTGCAGATTCTCTGCAGTAATATTGGAAAAGAGTCTACCTGTTAATATTCCTAGTAGTGGAACTGAAAAAAGTTATTTCAAGAACAATGCCCCAGTAATTACTTTTTTGTTGATGTTGCTAAATGTAGCAAATACCTTAGATCAATGAGTTCTGTCACGACGTAGGAGTTGGTGTAATTCTATGGCTTGTACAAATAAAGGAGGCTGAGGTGGCTAGATGATGATAATAGTCCATTCTGACCTTATAATTTATGCACTTAGGGAACCTCCTTTCCAGTTTGAGAGATAAAAGTCTGTATTTTTAAAAAGAAGTTGCAAGGCTGTGTATGCTGTTCTGAAAGCATCTTGTCATTTTTAATTTTCTCCCTGTTAGACATGCTGATTGTAATTCCATTACAATTTCTACTTTGTTACTATTAATGTTAAGAGTCTGATTTGGTATGTTAGATACATCGGTCTATTATGTTTTATATATAGCTGCATGCCTGTCAAACACTGAGTCTAACAGACGAAGCTACACTCAGAGAAAAGAATAAAAGTAAAGAAAGTGAATTAAAAAAATCATGTCCTTTCTTTTGTTATTCCTGGTAACACTGATGAATGTTTTGGAGACTCAGAAACCTAAAATAGACCTTCTTTAAAGATTGCGCTGCCCAATTTTTTGCATGATTCTCCAGAACCTTGGTTCAGTAGGCTTTCTTCCACTTATATGACTGCCAGATAGTTAAATTTGAGGTACACTCTGGACCAAGAGAACAGTGAAGTGTTCAAATAGGTCTTACAAATGGGCCCAAACAAAGGAAGAAAAACAAAAACTTGCTTCAGAGAATAAGGGTAGTAAGACTGCCTCCCTTTTGGGGGCTAGTTTTCAGGGTTATTAAACCCAGCAGTTTATAAATTCACTTGCATCAGCCAAGTACAGCACAAAATATACTACACAGAAGAGCAGCTATTATGTACAGTAGCCACTTCACTGATTGCAATCAATGTCACAAATTAGAGTGATTTCCTGGCTTCAGATATGTCAGAGCTAAACTTTGTGTGGTGAGTCATGCTGTCTGGACATCCAGCTTTGAGGCACTGTGTCACCTCAGGAATTTTCAATTTTTGTTTTTTGTGTTATTGCCACTGGATCTGTGCTTACTTTTAGTAAGTAAATATGAACTGCTCATAGATTTATTCAAATGGCATTCAATATTAAAAAAAAAAAAAGCTCCCATCATGGCTTCTATAACTTTTATTGAAATATCTCTTTTTTTTTCAGCATCAGAATTTCTGTTTAGAAATGGCAGACTTTGGTCAGTATTATCTAGGATTTTGATTTTAAAATTTAATACTTCCTTGTGCTTTTCTATTGTTGCCTTATTCCTTTTACAAATGCCTTTTTTAAACATCCATTCTGCTGCATCCATATGGTTAAATCCAGTTTCAAAAACAATGTTTTGCATACTGTTTCACATAAAGATTTTTCTGTTTTACCAGGTGGGACTTCAGCATATTCAGGGAAAAACACGTTTCTCTCTGCTACAAAGAGGTATGGTGCAATTAGAAACAGTCTATACAGGGAGATTAGTGGGGAGCTGTTTTCTTGTACCTTGCAGCAGTGCACTGTTTCAGTGGATTAAGAGCATCCATAGCCATAGCATTAATTAAGAGTACCTGGTATACAGTGATTTCATGCTTCAGCCAACCTGATATTCAGTATTTTGTAGAGGAGACACATAACATTGCTTACTGGGGAACAATTAAACAAATGGCAGCTAAACCTTGGCATCCACAGGCAACAAAGAGAAATTAAGCACTATAATTGCTATGAATGAAAGGGTCAGCACTTCAGTGCTGGATTAACTGTTACTGGAGATTGGAGAGATAGATAAATTATATAATTAATTTCCTAATAATTTATGAATTGTTAGGTGTGGGTTTGTCTAAGCTGCAGTTACGTTGAATGCCTGATTACCTTAGCTACTCTCCCAGAGTCACTTCATCCACTTTTAAGGATGTTCAGAGTAGTGCATAAGGAAGTGCATCTTTTACCATCCTTTTTTGTTAGATTAGTTTACCAAGAACTGTAGTCAAACATAATGAGAAGATACAATGTGGCTCCTATGAGGTGGAGTTACCCAGTCATCATCAATATTTCTGTCTTGAATGCTGTGTTAGGAAATCAGAGACCTCACAGGGAAAAATAATTCACAATTGGAGCAGTAGCCAAGCAGAAGCAAGTATTTCAACTAGGAAAAGGTGTGCCCCAATTCAAAGGGAAATCACAGTTTTATACAAAAAGATGGGAAAATGTGGTGAAAAGGAAAAACATTGCTAATTTACTTTCTGATGACAGATGAAAGCAATGTTATATGATATAAGACCATAAAGATAGCATGACTTGATACCCCCAATGGAGTTCACAGACAGTTCTGTGCTTTAAAATATGCAGCCTGGGTCTGCCCATCTTATTTCTGACTGCAGTGGAGTAGCTTTGATTTCTTTTGTATTACCATAAGTTTGCTTTCCCTTTTTGTTTCAGTCACTTGTATTAAAATTATTGCTGAAAGATTCTGGCACAAAATCTCAATTTATTTAGTTTGGACAGGCATAATCATCTCTATAAAATGTCTCAGGAATACAAGTCCCACTTTTATTTTGATCTTTGCCTCATTCTTTCTGCTTAATATTTGTACATATATATATATATATATAGATGATTTTTCTCTGATCCATTTAGTACATAAAGTGAGCATTATCTTGTATCAGAGGAACATTTTTGACTTTTAGAAATGTGAAATTAGAAGAATCTAGGTAAATATAGCATGTAAATATAATGAATAATACTGCAATGAGTTAGTGAATATCTTTAATTTATCTTAATTCCACACTGAGGTCATGACTGAGATGTTCACAAACACAGAATCTGTAGTGCTCATAGATTTTGAAATATCTGCTTCAGATCTCTGCCACGTGTTTGATTCAGACACACAATGGGATTTATTTGAAGGGACAAAATCAACTTGAAAATTACAGTGCTGTCTAAAAAATTCTTTCTGAATGTAATTATAAGTAACAAGTAAGGCTATCATAAATTCAAAAGGTGATGAAATAAATCTCTACTTTTTTGATCGGTTTACTTTCTGTGCTTGACAATTCTGTGTAATAATTCTAATACCTACCTTTTATGCAGTGCTTTTCATCAGTAGGCCACAGCAGTTTTACTAAAATATGGTCCAATTTGCTCTATGTATAGGTAGTTTCACTGCTTCTTCCAACCTCAGTCAATTTTTTCCTGTCTGAAAGCCGTTTATAAACATCAGCTCAGAATCAATAAAAGATCCCAAGTATGTGAAATGACAGATCTACTATTTCAAAAAAGATCACTATCAGCTGGGTTTAATTAGCCACATTATAAAGAAAAGGTTGAAAATAACTTCCAAATTGTAAAATTGGAACAAGAAGTTGATCATTAATATCTTAATAATTTAAAATCTGTCTCAGATTTTAGATGTTCTGAAGTTATTTTCTGAATTCCATTAAACTCATTTAGCCCTGTATTAGGTATTCAAGAAGAGTACGCCACAAAATATTACCAAAATTATCATATGCTTATTAGAAATGAATAGTCTGGGCATCCTTTATGCTCGTAAAGATGACGCCTAGAAGCAAAGTCTTTTCTTTCCTTATTTCATGGAAACCAATGTTTTCTCTCTTCTTTATCATCGTATTTCCTAATTTAGAATCCCGAGTTCTGTTGGCTGTTATTGAGTTCATAACCTTGTGTTTCTAACTGCAGTGAGAAAGTGTCTTGACTCTTGAATGTGAAGTTTGTGAAGAATGTTGCCTTTGTGGAAGAATGTACATTAGGTGCCTCTGAGCTGCTCAAGTGGTGAAATAAATATGTGGAACAATGTTTGGTACGTTTTGCTTTTCAAAAGACCTTAGATCTCATAACTATATTCTCTTAAAAGCTTTTGCCATACACTCAGCAGCATGTTCTGCTTTTTTGTTAGATTCATCTTTTGGCCTACTTTTCAAACTATATTTTAACTGGAACTCAAACTCTTTTCCCTTTCCTACTATTTGCTGAGGCTAGCAATACCATGCTGAGTAAATAATCTATAGTCCATGGTCTACTATCCTATCAGCCTTGTTATCCTGGCTCCAAACCCCAAAATGTTGGATATCTAGCTGGTAAGTATTCCCAGGAAGGCTTCCTAATGACCTTCCCCACTGGTTACTATCATCATTGCTTATACACGGATAGAACTACCTTGTAATACACTGACTATATTTGGAAAAATTAATTGGGAGTTCTTATGGTGTTTTTGTTAGGAAAAGTGACATTTTTGAAGTTTAGAAAAATATCCCAATTCATGTCTTTCATTAGGTATAACAAAACATTGCTAGAGAAAATATATTCCTAGATCTAATGGTACTTCATTCTCTTGCAATAAAAGCAGCTTTGGACCCAAATCAATCAGCAGATGAGATTATTGCAGTAATTTGGCTGCCCTGCTATTTAAAAAATGTTTTTGACTGCATTTATAAAACATTTAATATATACATAAATGTAGTGCAAACATACAATTACTTATTAAATTTTAGAATGTAATAAAAAGAGGTTTATACATACATTAAAAATCTAGATGATGGAAATGACTCTACAATTGATAAAACGTTATTTCATCTCAGCTGGGAAACCTACATATAAACTTTACACCTTAGCAATCTTATTGCAAGGTTTTGTAAGTATATCTTTTCTTGAGAGAAAGAGCCTTTATCTGCACTACCTAGAAGAGTTTATGACTTGGCCACTAAGGGTTTAACAAAATGTCTTTCTTCAAGTACAAGCATGGACAGTGCAATTTTTTTAGTATACTGTGCTGTCTCTAAATAAATGCAAAATCAACAAGACCCTTAATGTGAAGGAGAACATGTAGAAAACCAAATTGTTTTGCATTGCTGACTCTCCACACATGCAAGTGCAGACAATGTCTTTCCATCTGTTTATCTTTGACACTGAGCCTTCCAAAATGAGTGCACACTTATGTCTAGGTCAGTCATAAGGCAGGAGCTGAGGTGTGGCTTTAATAATGCACAGGATTCAAGTGTGATTTCTGGCTTTTATGAAAAGTTCATATTTTTTTAGTCCTCTGAAAATAAGTATTTCAGCAGCTTCTGTTGTCATTTATCA
The DNA here is from genome assembly GCF_030490865.1 of Poecile atricapillus. NCBI lineage: Eukaryota > Metazoa > Chordata > Aves > Passeriformes > Paridae > Poecile > Poecile atricapillus. The sequence goes on from NC_081252.1 coordinate 41,790,765, forward strand.
AGTTGCCCTTTCATGGAGTCAGGAGGATAAAAAACCCTAGAAAAGGTCTTTTATACTCAAATTGTCTAACTAATTACACTGCCAACTCTGCAAGTATGGCAGGTTGATTTTACCTGAGAGTTATGAATTCCATATTTAAAACTAGAAACTGTGATAGATGAAAAACCAGGGAAAAGTAAATGTCTCAGTATAATTTGCTGAAATGAATCTCACAAAGGGCTACCCTGGTGCACTGGTAGGAGTTTCCTGAGTGCCAGAGCTAAGGTTGAAGTGACACACTGAGGTGGCACCTAGCATGCTCCACTTGCAATGTGGATGTGGTGTCCTACAGCAATGAGCTTTTCACGCGTGTGTGATGGATGCTTCAGACCATGAAATGCTGCAAATCTAGTAGTGATGAAAATGCAATGTGCATGTGTGGTTGTAGAATAACCACGTATCTGCAAAAATCTAGCTGTCCTTCTCTCTTTGCACTGCCTTGTTCCATAATTTGAGAATTCCTTGTCTCATGGGGGAGAATGAAAAAAAAATCCTGAGCACAGCAACATTTATCTGTCTTTGGCTCTTTCAGACATGTATCCTTTATGGAAGTACAAGAAAGGAAAAAGAACCGAGCGACTAGTAAAGCTGGAGGGACTTACTTTGTTCAAGACTCTTATGGTAAGAACTCATTAATCCTCATATACAGGAAAGCTGATTAGGATACGACCATAACCTTGACCTTACCTGGGAGAAGTGCAGTGCAGAGGACAATACATGACACTCAGCAATTAGCTCAGTCAGAGCAGACCTATAAAATAAATGTTATAATCAATAGGGAAACATGTCCTTGTGAAATACTTTTTTTGTAATGCTGGACTGAAATGAGCTGCAATTATTTTGGCAGGATGTTCAGAGAAATCCTTTCAAAGAAATCATTTGTTGAATATGATGAGATTTTTTTAAGAGAGCTCTTTAGATTTTTTTTTTTTACATTCCTGAAAAGACATACTGAAGCAAATGAATAATTGGCAGAACATGGAATATGTAACATGCTGTGTGAAAACTGTATTCTTTCAAATCATCACTTGTCAGAAATTAATTCCTGTGCTAGGGGCCTTATCATTGAGAATGTAATGACTTAAATCTAACTGGGTTAACTTGGGTTCTCTGTGCTGCATAGCTGAGGAGAAATGACACATTTTAAGTTAATCAATTGCTCGGATGAGCTTTCATTTGTTCTGATTTAAGTGTTCTTAAGTAGCTGTCGTGTACTGACACTGTAAATATGATTGAAGGTATTGTGTGTTTTCAGGGCTAGTCTCTGAGGTTATCACCTTTTAGACTCTTGTCTTTAAGAATTCAAGGAACTCAGAACGATAGCTTAAAAATTGCTAATCTCTTCTGGAAAACCAACATATGAGATAAGTGAAAATAGTTACATGCCATTAAAATAATTGCTGAATTGTTATCATGCTTAGTGGAATGTTTCCAGACAGTTTGTTCTTAATAGAGATTATGCCTGATCACAGCCTTCTAAGAGCTGCTGCAAAACCTCTTCTTTTAATCCAACAGAACTGATTTCCAAACTAAGTTATCTTATAAAAGAGTTGATGTTGCAGATAAGAAGAAAGCTCAGAGTATGAAGGCTGTATTGCCTTGCAGCTGCCAAACAAAAAAGGCAGATGAAATTCTACAGGTCAGGCTAGTATCAATTCATGGTCTCCTTACATGGGATTTTGTTACTTCACTAGGTTAGAGGCACCAGAAAATCTGCTTTTCTCTTTCTCTCAGAGTCTTCATTCTTTGTTTTTGCTTTGTGAAGGTTTTTATTTTCAGCTCTGAATACAAAGCTCAGATAAGGACCTTTTTTTTCTTTTTCTTTTCCTTTTTCTTTTTCTTTTTCTTTTTTTTTTTTTTTCCTGGGATTGTTTTCATCTGACAGAATACTGATTCAGTTTATGATTTCTGATTCCCAGAAGATGGGTTTACTGCTATCTTTATATGTCTGAAGTGGACAGCATCACCAGATAACAAACTTGGACAAACATATATTTGGAAAACAGAATTTTGAGCATTTTTTTATCCTCAAATACATTGCAAATTGAAGAAAAACTTTTTTTTTTTTTAATGTCTGAGCAATAAGTAAACTGTCTGTTTGATCTCACTGCTTTGTAGAGATATTTTAATAATTAAAATTTGGTGTTAATATGCACTTTTTTGTTCTGCCCTGTACTTACTCTTGCAAAGCCTTTCATAATATTTAATCATTATTTCATGTTGAGATACACTTCTACCATAGATGCTGTCATGACTGCCATTAATACTGACAAGAATTTTAAAAGTAGTTGGAAATAATTGTTCTGTACAAGATTTTCATTGTATTTAGGTAAAAATAAAATAAACTTATATCTGAAAAAATGTAACTACATATTTGATGCAATTCATTTTATAACCACAAAAGCCTAATGTAAGAAAAAAAATATTAATGTTTAATAAGATTCACTAACAATTCCAAATGTGAGACTGCAATTAAATTATATCTTTCATTCAGTAAGATAATTTTGATCCACAAAAAAGGAAAGAAGAATTTAATCTTTTACCTCAAAGTGCCATACTTTCAAATTCACCATTTAGTATTCATGTGTCTAGCTTCAGGGTCATCCATTTAAAAGGGTTTTCCTAGCATATCTTCTGATAGGCAAACCTTTAAATTTTCAAGAGATGACTAGGGGAAGTATTATAGCAGTGATCTACAATACATTTTCCTACTTTATTTTGTTGCTTTCTAGGGTGTAAATTCTTCCAAGATTTTCCTTTATCTTACCGTTCAGAAAATAATGTACCTATATGAAGTATGAGTGATTCTATACAAAGAGAAAGTATGACAACAGGACTGCAGGAAGTGGGGATTGCAAATTTTACTGGTGTTAGAATTAATAATTATTTCAATAGGTTATGAACTTTCCTATGTCTGACCTGGATGTAATGCATGTGAAAGAAAGTTCTGTGGGAGTTCTGTTGGCATCAGTGTGTACAAGCTGTCAATGTTCTCAGAGTTAAAAAAACCAAATCAGTAAAATAAATCAAAAAGCAGTGGCTGCTGAATGGTGACAGTGAGTAAGTAATGTGTGGATATTTTGATTAATAGAATCTCAGTCTATGTACACATGCTCTTACACACATTCATGCACTTTTCAGGCATGAGAAATGTTTTCCCATCTTTGCTCTCAGCCTGAACCATTGTGCATTTGTTATACAGTCATCTATTTTTATGCTCTCAGCTATGGAGTTCATGAATGTTATGAATATGGGTATAAAGTGAGTACTCCTTGTTTTAAGGTAACACTTTATGAAGGGTTTTAGCTGTTACTGATTGCATCCATCATGCAGATGAAGATGTCCATTATAAATGCAGATAATCAGATCTTAGATATCTAAACTGCTTGAATGTGTAGAAGATACACAACTTCTTTTATAAAACTTTTCTTTTAACAGCTGGGATTTATAATAAATATGATGGCTATTTAATAATAATATTTAATAATATTTAATTTTATAATTTAATATTTTGTTGTGACAACCTCTAGTATCAAAACAGGGTGGAGGATGAAGAGATTTAGGGCAGCCCTGCTGAGAAGGACTTTTGGGGTACTGTGGATGAGAAGGTGCACATGAGAGGGAAATTGTATCCTGCTTGAAATGAAATACCATTTGCATTAGTAGAATTCAATTCAGAAGACCTGAATTTCTGTGTTGTGATAAGGTTTTTTGTCTTAGAAGCTTTAAAGCACTATCAGTCATTTGGTAGTAAAAGGATGACTAAACATGACTCAGCTGGCTGACTGTTCCCAATGCAATCTATGCAAGGCAATCAGCAGCCTAAAGAGACAGATGTGAGTTCAGACAATCACTCAGGTCTTTGCAGACAAACCACTTATTGAGGAAATCCACAATGGAATCTGTAATTCTGGTTTTGGGTTTTTTTTCTTCTATTACTTCTATTTATCTCCTTATGCTGCATAAGGTGAAATTCATGTCATGACATAATTTTGTTGTCATGTGATAACTCCACTATCAATTTAGTTGCTCCTTCTAAGTTTCTTGCTTTGTTAGTTTTTGTTAAGGAATTACGATTTTTTTCACTCAGTAAGCAGGGATGAAGCTTACAGAGTCTGTGCCCTCCTCAGGATGAATAGAACTTGTCTGGCAAGAAAGGACGTGTTTCACATTGGCACATGGTAGAGCCATGCAAGTGCAATGTCAGTGAAGTTAAATGCAGATAGCTTGTGGTAGATCGTTCACAACGTCAATTTGGATTCTGTGCATTTCCTCTCTGTTCAGATAAGGCTCACCCTAATCTACAGTTACACCAGATTCTGCTGTATTCATATCTCCCATTCATAGGAGCCTGTTAACTTAATTCACACCAATTTGCACGAGAACAACAGGCTTCATGAATGCCTTCAGAATCACCAGAGCTGTGCTGAATTTTGAGGTAGAGGTTATTCATAGTCCTTGCTCCTACGTGGGAAGGAAAAACTCCCTGCTTCTGGTCAAGGTGCCTTTAAAAACACATTTTGCAAAAATCACGTTTGCTTCTGTCAAGACTTGTTGATGCAGGCATTAAAGGAAGAACACAAGTCAAAACCAACAGAAAGCAAGCTTCAGGTCTGTTCCATACAGTATTCCACTGAAGAATCAGAGGGTCAGGATAAAATTTAAGTCATTCATCAAGAGTGTAGTGTGATGTCATTTTCTATAGAGCTCAGTGCTGTAAAAACAAAGAATAAAAAGCAGAAAGCAAAAGTTGCAGCATAAGCCCCATGAAGTAACTAATTTACTTTGGATATGAACAACAGTAGTGTGAATTTCCACAAATAAATTCTACTGAAAGAGGGAAATACAGCAGTAGGATCTCCTCATCTTGTTAAGAAAGAGAATGAAAGTTCAGCTAAGAGTAGTGATCTAAGACCATTTTTCTCATGATGAAGAAAAAGAAGCTGATTTATTTTGTGGTAAAACCATTTTTTTTGCTGTTTCTAGCCTTGCCTAATTGAAGTCATTAGTATTGATTTCAGTCATAAAGGAAAAATATAAAAAAAATGTCTCCTTAATTTTAGAAAGACAGCAAAATCCAGGATAACTTTATTCCAAAAATAACCTGAAGATGGCAGAATAGGCACATGGTGTTCTCTGGTTTGCTTAAGGTCATACTGTGAAATGAGAGAATTTGTTGCTAAAATATGACTCCTTTGGAGGAGATCTTTAAAAAATAGAAGCAAAAGTGAAATTTAAACCTTTTAAAGCATAGCCTATCAATAAAATTATTTTAAAAGTGGAAAACAGGCTGTTAATTTCATGCTGCCTAAAAGATTAATATAAACAGGTGGGAAGACAGGGACTCATCATGGCTGGGTGTTATTGGCAAAAATAAATGTAATTTGTGTTGTTTAGTTTTTATTGATAAATTTCTTTTGTAATTATAAAACAACTGATAACCTCATCTGTTATCTCCAGCATAATGTATAATCTACACCTAAATGCTAACTTTTATGAGGCCCATTTTGACTTTGGGTGAGACAAGATTACTCGCATAATCTCTATTTTATTAAAATATAAGAAATATTACAGGACATTTTTATTAAAAAATAAAATAGTGTCAAGCTGTATTAGTGAATGAATAAATCTGCATTATGTATGAATTAACCATAAATACACTTTCCACAACACACAGGCACCCTGAAAATCTGGAGTTTATAAAACATAGAAGCAATTTCACAGATGTGCCGTAGCTAAGGGTGATTCAGCTTGCTATATCCAAGTATATATACTATGCCTGGATTTTCAAAACGTGTTTAACAAAGGCCCTGTGCAGAATGCTTGTATGGAATCAAAGCTGTCTCTGTGGCAAGAAGGAGCAGTCCCTTTGTGAATTGCCACCTGAAAGACAGAGAAACAAGAAGGTGGGACTAAATGATCTTCTACAGTGGTAGAACATTATCAGTGGAGACCCACAGAAGCCTTCACCAACACCTTTGCTATTTCACATGTCCAACCACAATGAAGAAGGGAGAAGGGAGTTGATAAAATTTACTGTCAAGACTACAATATGTAAGGCAGTGACAGTGAGCTGCAGAGGGCTCCCCCTGTTTTAAGTGACTGAACAGTACAAGAATAGTTGAAGTCATGTATAGGTAATTATATTCAATGTGATTTACATGGGGAAAACCAAGCGTTACTGTATGTTCACAGTAATGTGGTTTACAATAGCTATTACCAATCAGAAAGGAGGTAGAGTCAGTACTCCAGTTGTTTACCAAAAATGTAAAACACTGATTTTTATCAAAATTTTCATTAGAAGCTGATAACAAGCAAGATTGGGGCTGCATACACAAAGGATGAGCATCTGAAGGAACAGGGACAATCTTGAAAACAAGCTTGTCACATACGAAAAATTTTCTCATCTATCCCCTGCAGCCATTACTGAATTCCTAGGAGGTGAAGTCATATAACTTCAGTAATACAAACATTGGATATCTAGTTTAAATCATTTTATTTTGTCTCATAGACATCCATGCTCTTCCAGGGGGGGATTCATTCCATCTTGAACAGATATCTAAGGCAGATGAATTGAAATGCTCATCTCTCCATAAACTGTGTTGGCATACTGTAACTTATCGCCACAATAGGCATCTAGCAATTATGCAGCTACAAGTGTTGTTGTTGTTGTTCTTGTACTGTGATAATTTAATTGACTGTTTTATAGCTGTCTCAAAGTAACATTGCCCCATACCTGAACGTGTTAGAGGATGAGGGAGGGAAGAGCATGGGAACTTTTTCGGTTGGGTTCCTCTCTGAAGTCAGTGTACTGCAGACTCTTGACAGCAATGAGCAGCGCCTAAGTGCCTTTCTGCTGCTTGCTCCCAAACAGGGCAATCTCAGTGGAGTATCTTTTAATCTCGCCTCTAGGAGCTTTTTCTCTTCATGTAAATATTCATGGAAGCATTGACTGAAATCCAGGTTTCCCAGAAGAACATAGTACCCACAAGAGTCTCAAATCCTTCTCATTCTGCAGGCTCACATATTCTTTTCTGTATTTTAAATGTAGTGAAATGGCTTCAGAAAGGGAAGCTGAGGTATTAACAGGATAGCTTGTCTCAGAAAAAAGAAAATGTGTATCCTCATTCTCACCCATGTTAGTGATCTCCTTGATGATGATGATGATGATGATGATGATGATGATGATGATGATGAAATGAACTTCTAAAAGTTCTTTGAACCCAAACCATTCTATGATTCTATTTCAATATATGCTTTTATGGCCTATATGAATGCCATAACCTCCAGTCATTGGATGGTAGTGCCTGTATTGCACTTGAATCTAAATCTGTGAGAACAATTTCTTAGGACATTTGATCCAAGAATGATTTCTGGAAGTGGAAAGGAAATGGGTGAAAAATTTTTATTCCACTTTTTTTAGAACTTGTCCTCCTTCCCTACCTGTTAGACATATCATGTGAGCTGGTAGGAGCAGCTCTCTTTCCAGTGTAAAAGTTCTAGTAAGCCCTCTCCACAGGGCTAATTCTCTCTTTGCTTTATACTTCTCTGTGCCTGGCTGAGGGCTGTGAACTCTCCCAGACAGTTTTTTTGAAAAAAAATTCACAAGATTCTGTGCGGGCAGGGGGCCCAGGCTGTAGATGTGCCCCTCTGTGTTCCCTTACAACCGTTCTGCAGGCCAGATTTATCCTTGACAAGGATTTTTAGGGCTTTGGGATGGTTATTGGGATGGTTTTTTGATATAAACATGGACATGAGTTGCCATCCCTGAAGGTGGTTAAGAGACATGTAGTTGTAGCACTAAGGGACATGGTTTAGTGGAGGATTTGGAAGTACTAGATTAGTGTTTGGACTCAGTGGTCTTAGAGGTAATTTCCAGCCTAAATGATTCTATGGTTCTATACCAAGAGCAAAGCTCAAGCTCAGGCTCAGGCAAGGTTTTGGCTAAAGTACAGCTCCTGAACAAAGGAGAGAGAGCCAAGATTTTTTTGTTTCCAACAAAAATTTGACTGTTTTTCCTTTTTCTGTTATATTATTTTACCATCTCCACATTTATCTATCCCACTGCCAGGATTTCTTCTGTTCCTCTGAAGGTGACTGAGGTATGGCTGTCTGATTTTCATGGAAACTGACTACAACTGCCCATATGGACAATTAGGGTGCTCCAGCTGTGTGTGGGGTGTAATTTCCAGCTGCAGGGTGGCAGTAAACAGCTGGGGGTGGTAATTTCTCAAACTACTCCAGCTACATTCACAACATATGCCTATGCCCGAAGGATTTTCAGTAAACTAACCATATTTTTTAGCAGTATTTAAAATATTTCTTATTTCAAATGTACAAAGTAAAAGCTAATACTGCAAATTTTGAGGTAACTTAATCTTACTGTAAGGAAAAATGCCAAGTATTTAAGGACAACAGCTGTGGCTACTCTGCTTGAAAGAATTTCTATTACCATCTGGGAAAAGACAAAACAAAATATTATGAAAATTTATACAGACCTATAGTGTGCTTCCTGAATCCACTTAACCTCTGCCACTCAATTTTCCTAATCAATCAAGTCTGTTAATAATGATGTTAAGATTTACAATATAGACTGTATGCAGTGCAAGTCTGGGAGAAGTGAAGCTCCTCTGAAAATTTTCCTGAGACTACTGTGTGCACTTATAAAACTTTCACCATCCAGAATTAATGGATCTACTAGACATATTCAGTTTTAAATCTCTATAGGCCAATTCTGTGGCCTGTTCATTTATGGATATACTTCCTCTGGAAAAAAAGGTAATATACAGAATATAATTGTAATATAATGCATATAACAGCCTGCCTCTTACAGTAATTGTATGTAGGATGCTATGAAGCTGATATCCTGCCACTAAGATATAAATAGCAAGTCCTAGTCAGCTGTGAAAACTGATTGCAGTGCTGTTCTGCACACCTGTGGCTACACAGGATTCAGGGCGCCAGAGGATGAGAATGGCAGCATGCAAATATGTAAGGCATTTAGTGGTGGCACTTCTGCCATGATGAGATTGCTTATGGCATGTAGGGCAACTAGCAATGCTAAGTATCTGTGAAATAAGGCCCCTGAATTACAGTCCTAAATATAGCTTTTGTGATTTGCTTCAGGCTTTTAAATTTTACTATTTTGACTTAGCTGCTTGCAGAACCATAGTTTATAATTTCTGGTGCAGTGTTCAGCCAGCTTATAAGAGTTCATGCAAAAAGAGTTGTTTCAGAAATTCTAATAGACCCAAAACTGTCATACACGTGCACTTTATAATAGACAGTAGTATTATTATCAAGAATTCTCAAGAGAAATCATGGTTATGTTGCCTGCTTTCACCATCTAAAGTTTTTTATATAGTTAAGAAAAAGACTTACTCATGACTTCAGAAAACTCTGGTTCTTTTGAACCAAGCATCAGTTGTAATGATTTTACCCATTGTGTAAATGATAAAATGCATGCATACTGTATGAGAAAACAGATTTGATTGATAATTTCAACAGGGTGGTATTCAAAAGGACATAATAACCAATGCTTTCAAAATACCATCTTTTGCTGGTTCTTTAATTGTTTCAAAATATTTTTGAAATGGAACAGTAATAACAATAATAATAATTTGTGTGTATGTTTCCTTTCAATTCTGAATCTAAGAGTACATGCATTAATAAATTAAGCCTCACAGCAACTCTGTAATTTAAGAATATTTTTATCCATGTTTGACAGATGGAGAAACAGAGGTACTGCGAATTATAAATGCATTTGCAAAAGCATGATTAGGCTGTACAGAAAAGAAAATGAATACAGAATCTAGGGTACTCCAGAACAATGGAGAATTTTCAAGAATAAGAGGTATGTTCTTTTGAAAATATGGTCCTACACAGGATCTGCAGGCTGATGGCCTGAACTGGTATTATCATCATGGCACAGCACTGCTCTTTGAAATATATTGATTTGACTCTGTGCTAGTTAAAGGATCTCACTGCTGCTGCTCTTTCCCTGTTATAGATCAGCATTCTGAAACCCTTGTCAACAGCAGATCGATATTTCGATGCTTCACTATAAAATAGTCCCCATACTTGAATTCATGTAAGGTGGTGTTTTTCAAGGTTATGAATTGTCCACATGGTGCCAATAACACTGCAAACATGCACTGAGCAAGTGACAACTGCTCATCTGCAGCTAGAGACTTTAATACAGAGGGAGCCACTCCTGACTCAGTTTTTTGGGATACCAGCACTGGAAATGGAAGCAGCTTCTGTTTTGTGCCAGGCAACATATGCACACCTGCTGACACTTTGGGCAACACTCAGGTGCAACTCAAAAGCATCTTGAGTACTGCTGAAGATGTGGCTGTGGGAGCACCTGCTCTGTTTAAGGCCAACTAAATATTGACAACCATGATGGCCTGTGAGTTTCCTGGGTCTGTGCAGACTTGCTGTCTGTTCCAATAGACAGAGATTCTATTCAGCTTCATGTTCCAGGTCTGAGACAACTTACTGACTCTTTGAAATTATTTGGAAGAGGTGAATGCATCAACACCAGGGCAGAATTAAGTAGTATGACTGCTTCCTTCTGAAAATCCTGGTATCAGTCTTCAAGGCAGATCAGAAGACAACCTTTTTGGCACCAGAGGTACTCTCCTTGACTGTTTGCAGTTATAATGAAAGCATTCCATTCTTTCTGTTCTTAATACAGAACCAGGACATTATATAAAAACTTGAATAGTAGAACATTCATCATCAACAAATTACTAAAATGGCTCTTTAGTCTTTGATAAAATATTAATTATCACCCAGATGAGATAGATAGATAGATAGATAGATATGTTCAAATTCAACAGAGCTTGTCACTTAGCACTTTTCTTATTCTCAGAGTTTGAACTTCTCATTTTAATGCATATGTAGAAATGAATAAGCTTTGGTTTATCAGAAATACAGAATTATTTCCTGCAATCATTCTGTGAATGACTAGATTAAAGGCATCATTAAAAAAAGTGACTATAAGTGATTTAGGTTTATTTGAATATTCATTTTGTTCTTAAGGTAAGGGATCATTGCAATAAGCAGAAGAAAAAGTGCTGTAAATAAATTCCCCTTCATACTTTACATGCAAATTTCAATCATAACGAGAAGAGTCCTACATTTGTTTTTATATAGGGGTTACATATGTTTTATATAAGGGTATGTATATGATATATGTTAATCAATTATGAATGTCTGTGGTACAAATATAGTTATGGATAGAGATTCTTTATGTTCTTATTAAACATATTTCTGCTCAGGTTTACTATTTTGTTTCTTTTATTTTCTATCACCGGGAATTAGCAATTTCTTGGGAAAAAAGTGATTAAATCTCATTTGTCCAACTGACCTTAATTAGCTAATCTGAAACTAAGAGAAACAACTGTTGTGACATTTCTTAAAATACAAATAATAGCTCAGAAATTTGTGCATAGTATGTTTATTATGTTTTAAAAAAAATACACTTTAATAATTATTCTTGTATAAAGTTATGTGATTTAATTTTTAATCTTACAATGTGCTTTTTTTCCCACTCACGTAATAGAGGAAGTTTTCATTCCTAAGTTTAGACTGTCTTTGGAATGTCTGTGAAAGGTATACACCTGAATCATCTCTGATTGATGGGAAAAGATGTAGATGGTAGAAAGAAAAACATTGTTTTCTATTCACTACCTCCTTACTCAGTTGTGAGGTGTCAGGGCTGTGATTTACAGTGATCTCAGTTCAGCAGGCTGGGCTTTGCCAGGTAAGATACTGCAGCAAGAATAGCACTACAGTCAACCTCCTCCCCCACATTCCTGGAGTTGTTCTTCCCTCTTCATTTTCCACATGCAAGGGTTTAAAGTAGAAAATATAAACTGGTTTTCCTACCTTTATGCTGTTCAAGTACTCCCTGCTCTGAGAAACTTTTAGCTGCTTGTTTAAAGCATTGTTGAGTGCTCATTGTGCTCTGGGAGTCAAAACACATTTAAGTAGTTCTGAGGCTCTTGCCCATTGTTTTAATTTAAAAAATATTTAGGCTATTGATTAGCTGGATTGGCTCTTGTCTATTTTCTTATTTAGAAGATCTCTTTGAGTTTCCCTGATGTGAGGGATTCTTTTCCCTATATAAGTGCTGTAGATAAAAACAATGGCACATCAATTATGTGGGAAGAAGGATTATGAAGAATGCAAATAATATGAAGTCCAACCATGGGAAACACAGTATTTAAAGTGATATTATAGTTAAAATGCATGATGTTTTCAAGGCAATATACTGGAGTAAATTTCTTTGCAATTAAGTGAGAAATATAGTTTCAGGCTACCTTGCTATGTCCGGAGTATGGAGTTACAGAAATGTAACTTTCAATTCCTTTTCCCCTTTGCTTTTCTGCACCATCTGGTTGATCAATATATTAAATCAATGAGCTACTAACCACCTTTTTCCATTGCTTTTCCCAATGCACTCCTTTGTCATTAAGATCCCACACTTGAGAAAAAGCTTTTTCCATTGTTTGACTTTTGAGTCAAAGTTTATTTCTTTGAAATAGAATTACAAATTCTATTTCAATTGAGTTTATGGAAACTGCTTTTGTGTCAGAAAACAGATGAATTTTTCATTTCTGCTTTTGACATGGCACATCCTCATACCTGAGTTTCTTGGAAGGTTTGTCTACCATCATAATTTCATCCTCCCTGAGTGTTCTTAATTTTTTCAGGTTTCCCAGTACCCTTCACCTTACAACTTTAGTAATTTCCAACTAATTTGTCTTTGCTATTCATTCTTCATGTCTGGCTTATCTATGAATTCTTTCTATCCAAAGCAGTGCTGAAGATTCAATAATTTTTTTATTTGCTGATGCAGCTAAAAAATTTCCAAACTTCTTAAATTGTCTTTCTTGCTGTGAACTCTTTGGAAAATTGCATTCTATGTCATCTCATCCTTTCACAAGCCCCTACCTAGTGCTTAATTCAGATCGCTGCTGTTGAAACTTAGCCCACTGCTGTCAGTGTCACTTTTTTAATTCCTATTAATTTCTATTTTCCTATTTTTGCTGTTCTAATGTCTTTTTTTTGGTGTGTCTTTTGTTTCAGTTGTTAAGAATTTAAGAAATTTGGCTCCTGCTCATTTGGCTTTGCATTCCATTGTCATCTGGTTCCATTCTGTTACTTTCTCCCAGTGGTCCTTGCATTTTTTCTATTTCAACTTTTAAATTATTTCCCAATATTCCCTTGGTTTGAAACATTCTTCTTTATCTCAAGTGTAAGGTGTCTAGCTTTCTACTTCAAGTTTCTTTTACGCAGTGTGCTGGTATTTGACTTACATTGCTTTTACTGCGGCTTTTCCACAGATCACAGTCATGAAGTATCTGGTTTAGTACAGGCAGAAATAAATTTCATTCTGTAATGAGCAGACTAATTTCTAGAACACAGACCCTTCTCGAATTTATTTTGTATTCCCTGTATTCTGAACATAGCAGATAGGAATCGTTATACTCATCTCTAATGGGTTTAACACTATGGCAGGTTTGGACAAACACACGACAATAACTTTCATTTCACAAATAATGGATATTGAAAGAACAGGATAAGAGAGGAAAATAATGATCACATGTATCCTTGAATCTAACTATGGTTTATTACTACATGTATTTGTATATTTGTATATGGATTTTATCCTAGACGAAAATGTAGTGTGAAAATAAACTCAGACCCTTAGCACTAGAGGTCACTAAACCAAACAATTTCAAAGGGAGTCTAAACAGTGTTTTTTATTTTTCTTTGTTTGTTTTGGTTTTTTGGTGTTTTTTTGTTTTTTAGTTTGTTTTTTTTTTTTTTTTTAACTGAACATGTAATTTACACTACTACAGTTAAAACCCTCAAGAGACAGCAGTAGGTGAGAAGCCATCTGCTCCTGTGTATAAGAGGGCAAGGTATCTACAGTGAAACTGTTCAGCTGAGACTATTCCTCATGATTCAAGAACCTGTGCCTCACCTCACTGATGAGTGATAAACAGAACAAGGAAAGGATATATTGTCTTATTTCACTCTTACTCCAACTTGCCTTTATAATCCAGGTATAACAAAAGGAAATAAGTCAGTTGTCAGACAAGTAGGTGGTTATATCATTGTGAGACTGGATGAGTTGGGAAACTTAAATTACCTTAGAAAAATAAGCTTGAATTCAGAGACCAAGAAACAGGTTAAATTGCAGAGGAAAGATCAGATATTAATGTAGAATGATTACTTGAATCTTAACAGATGTATCTTTTTCAGAGACCTTCTGTCTTTGAGGAAAATGTTTCATAAGACTTAGCAGTACAAAAAATTCCCAGCTTAACAAAAGGATGAGTGTAATGAAGTTCTCAGCCAAGAAACAAAAAGAAATGAAGAACTTTTGGCTTTCTGGCTTTGGATCCATTGGAAAAACTAATGTATTGTTAGTTATGGTTGATTTAAATAGCTTGCCCTAAACATATTTTAGAACTCTTTGGTGTTATCTTTCATATCTATAATATGACATTCCCTCAAGACAAAATGGATTCAGCACAAGAAGAAAGAGAAGAAAAGATGGAGAAGAGATTGAATAGGGAGAGGTTTGGATCACTCTTTTGGGAGAGGAAGGATACAGACAAAATAGTCATCTTCCACAATGAGCATATTGCCCTGTGCAGTCTGTAGTGGAGCTTAAGACTCCCACTTTATGCCATTACCCTGCTACCAGAAAGAACCTGTGAATTTCACCCAGTGTCCTGGTCCTTCCTGCTGCTAGCCCAAAGAGGAGCTGAAGAATAATTAGTGCTGTCAGCCACTCTTTCAGCTCAAGTAGCATAATTCTATATCATTTATATAATTTATATCATCCTGATATAAATCCTTGTTGCTCTCAGTTTCCTACCATGTGATAGAGCTAGATTTTTTTAACAGAAATTTTATGTAATTTCAATAAAGCTACCTTATAGGGATTTTATAAGATCAAGAAGGAAAACAATTTTATACTCGGGGAATTTCAGGATTTGCTTTACTTTTCTAATCATACTCTTGCCTTCTGCAAATGCACTATGCTGTGGGCTTTAATTGTATAGTATATGTATGTTTTTAATAAAGGGTCTGTGTCATTGTACAAAAGGAAAGAAATATGCACTAAAGGAGACTATTGTCTACAGTTGCTAAATTAGTAGACCTTCTTGACCTTAATTTCTTTGCTCTTCAGTTCTCTATAATCTTGTAGGAGTGTTGTGAACAGTGGTTAATTAATATTTTTAATTGTTTACGTACCGTGGTGATGAGCACGAGAGAAACTTATGAGGAAATTAACAACTCTGTCTTGAGAGAAGTGTTTGACTAGTGTGCAGTAAATAAGGCCTTGGGTCACACATTGAAAAATGAGGAGATAACAAAATATTGAATGGTTACTCATTATGTGAGCATTCTGTGTGCTGAGCAAAGCAGAGGTCCTGTGAAAAAGTGGTCACATAATTAGATTTTGTCAAAGAGCTTATGTGCAAAGAGGATGCAAAAAATAAAGGATGGAGAGGAAAATTAAAGATGGGCATTTCTTAATATTCAAAGCTTTCTTCAATGGTTTTATGCTATGCTTTCAACATAATTTGGATTTTTATATGTGTATTTGCCTTCTGTGTGTAGGCAAAAGAAATTTTTTATGGCTTTGAAATACATAAACTATTAAAAGCTGACATGATAAATCTTGAATGAACATTCAATCTTAATCTTTATTTAAGTCTATTTAAATCTTAATTTATTTATTTAATCTTAATTAAATCTGTTGTACCTGGCCTTTCCAAGGAGAATTTTAACAATAAATAATAAGATGAAAAACACATGGTGTCTTTCAAAGTAGTTTACTCCCTTTTCCTTCAGCTTGTTTCCTTATGATTATTCTGAAAATGCCACTTTAAGAAGAGCAGTTCCCCATCAAAAATTGCTCCTCAAGTAACCTGTTAGGTGTGTACACACACAAAAAAAATTCTGAACAAGCAGGCTTCATTTCTATCACATGGTAAAAGATTTATAATGTGTAATCTCACCTCTATTTGTGATACTAGTTTAAAAAATTTATCTAGATTGCTTTATTTGGACAAAGGTTTTTAAATTCTTTGAAATACTGGCTTCTCTGTCAATAGGTCTAGAGGAGAGGTTATCAGATAACATCTTTGCAAATGTGGTGGAGGAATGTAAGGTTTTGAGCTTTTATTTGACAATGCACATTTTAAAGGGACTTGGAAGATGGGGAGTTGTGAAGTATTTGCTCAGATTTTAAATTGAAACTCAAATTGTGGAATATATGTCTTTGTTAAAGAGATGTGTGCTCAGTTTTTAGATGAAAAGGAAAAGATGCCACTAAGATATGTGATGCCACTAATACACAGGTAAAGAATTGAAGCTAAAGAACAGATTATTTGTATATATTTTTGAAACACCAAGTAAACAATAGAAGATGCTTTATATGTTAGATAAGATGGGATACTTATCATAAGAACTTGTTGGATTTGTGGTAGTTTTAGTGTACATTTTGTCCTTCATTGTCAGAGTTTCCATTTATAAATTTTAAAAACACAGATCACACACACACACACACACACACACACACTTAGTTGGTTACTGCAAAGAAGAACTTGGAACTTGTTGTTGTTGAAGAGTCATGTCCACAGAAAGCAAAAGACTGAGCTGTAGTAAAGAAATTATCTTGTAGTAGTTCCAGACATCAAAATCTATTTTGGAAAATAATGCATTTATAATATTTCTCATTTAGCAATATATTTAAATATCTTCATAATAGTTTTTACCCATGAATATACTCAGAAAAATTACTTAGCAATCTTTCAATTTCAATAAAATTGTCTTCCTAATGTTACCCATGATTTGGCAATTGGCTTCACTGCGTAGTGTTTCATGGATATATAGGGGTTCTTCTTTAGTCACAATGTTTTCTTTGAAAAACAGAAAATAAATTTTTATGCTTTTTGATTTGAAAATATGATCTAAAAAAATGGAGCTATTTTCTTCCCAGGGAATTTAATGGATTATATGGAGCAGAGGACTATATCTTTAGTAATACTTTCCACTGTTTTTCAAGACCAGATCTGAATATGTGGGGACTTCTGTCACATATTATTACTGGGGAACAATTGGATTTTCTAGATTATTTTGGCAGTAACTGTAACAATGGCTATATTTCTTTTGATGTTTTTCCCAGCTAGTTTATTTTTATCTTGACATTTTGCCCATCCTGTGAATCTCATCATGGGAAAGAAACAGCAGTTTGTCTCAGAGCAGTTCAATTTCAATCTCTAGGTGACAAGTTGATATTTCTTTCCTCTTGAAGAAGCTTTTAATATGATGTGTTAAATGTCAAGGAAACTCTTCAATATATATTGAACTTTACTAACCTTATTTCTCTTAATATTAATGACATATTGACAGCATCTTTTGAAAAATGAACACTTCTCACAGATGTCAGGATTCTGCACTCACATTATTCCTACAGGAATCCCACATTCCAGTTATTATTGCTCAGAATTATAGTAACTTTTACTTTACAAAGACTTTTACAGACTTTTAAAAAATGCATTTCATGAGTTTTGCTTCATTATTGGGTGCTGAAATGCTGATCTAATTCATTAGAGATCACAGGTTTGTTAGTAATTTTGTGAGTTAGCTTTGAATGATAATTTTAATTTGGGATGTGAAGTTCCTGAAGCTAGTTCTCCTAAGCTCATTTATTGATTTTATAAATCTAGGTGACTAAGTGAAGTTGTCCTATAAGGGCTATTACCTGTGAGAACAAAATGGAATTTTTGTCCAGGAAAACAGCAAGTATCCATATTGGAGCCAAGGTCTCAATTCATGATGAGCACTGCTGAAGGTCTATAGGAGTAAATAGTTCTATGGATACGTTCAAAAAGGAGAATCAGTAATTTCTCGAACAAATCTCACAAAGTGCACTCTAAAATGGGGGATCATGGAACTGCCTAAACATTGGTACCTGGAGCCATCTGCAGTGCTGCAGGCTGAAACACTTCTATCAGGTGCAAGATCTGGTAGAGGGAGACCTGCAGCTCCATCTGACACGTGGAAAAGGTGCTCATGGATATCTGCAAGAGTATCAGCTGCCTGTGTCTTAGCACCTGAGGTGAATGCCTAAGGACAGCTGTGTGTTTCTCTGGGCCCCAGATGCTGTGTCCTTGGCTGAGGACAATGAGATTTCAATCCCTTAGCTCACATGTTGCTGTCTGTACGTAGACACTTTGTCTTGTATACACCTGAAACTTAGTCCTGATGCTTCCTTCTAAAGCAGATCATATACAGCTGCTTCTAGCTTCTTAAACTCTTTATTTTTGTTGCACACTAATACATGTTAGTGTATTCTTCCAGACATTAAAAAAAAAGCCCCAACCCAATATCATCCTATTTGGACAAAATTCACCCGAGTATGTATTTGGAAGAAATTCTATATTGAGCACATTAAATACAGTTTAAGGATTTTCTTGCAGTGAGAGATTTTGTATTGACTGTCTCTCATTGAAAGAAATGTGTAATTATTGAACTTGAATTCTGCTGAATAGTTTTGTGCACATCTTACTTTCTCTTTAATACCAGATAATATGATGTTAAATGCAGTTTATGTCCAATACAGTGAAACATATCATATGTATTACTAGGAAGTATAACTTAATACAGTTGTGGTGATTTAAATATATTTGTGAGACTCTTAAATTACACTGAAGTACAAACAACTACAAATTATTTGTTATGTTTTTTTCCTTGTAATTAAGAAAATTCTGAGCTACAGACCCACAGATATATTCATTTAGTTTCGGTCATTAGCATGTTTTTTAATAATTTGTTAATATACAAGAAGAAAAATCATTAGAAAGGAAAAGCTTTTTTCATTCCCATAGGAAGTCTGATACATGATATAAATATATTACACCTGTCTATAGAAAAGCAGTGCCTGGTCCCACTTATAGTGTATTGTACTTGCTTAGAGCACTAAAAGCATTTGTTTGGAAGGAAAGGGATTAGAGTTAGCAGCAAACAATATGCAAAACCCATTTGTTTATTTACTTATTTATTGTGAACTATTCAGAAAGATCTATTCTGTCTCTGAGTCTTTATTAATATTTAAAGTTTAACATAAGGATAAATATTCTTAGAAGAAAAAGTCATGATTGCCAAAGGCCACAGCATTCTATCAGAACGGATAGTTGCTTAGATTTTAAACCCCATAGCATGAAAAGTAATGTTGAGTAATCAGATGTCTCAGGTTGCCCTCTGAGAAAGCCCCAATAAACTATTTGTCATTATTATTCACAGTTGTTATTGCAAGAAAGTCAAGGGCAATATAGATTTATGGAAAGTGTACATTCATGCACAAGGAAGGATGTGTCAGGGATGATGACAAGAGCCTTATACCGCAAGGGCTGCACTTTCAGCCTGAAGAATGTTCAGAAAAAGCTGTGAGGTGCCTGTGCTGTATCTGGACTGGAAGAGCTGGAAGCACATCTTGCTCCTTGTGGCTGCTCATCACCATCCTGCCTCTGCTGATCTTGGGACACGTGGCAGAGCACATATGATGAATAAATTGCATGTAGCCTCAGAGACTTGTCTGCGCTGTGTGGGACAGGAAGGAAGCACGGTCATTCAGTGCTGGCTCCTGGAAACTGTCAATGTTGCCACCAGTCCTGCAGCTGGGGATGTCACCTCTCATAGACACTGCTGCTACCTCTATCACTGCTACTACCACTGCCACACCTCTTTGCACATAAAAGTGACAGTTTTAGCTCTCTGAGAATATTTCAGATTTCTGGAGGAGGTTGTATACCTCCAAGGTGAAACAGGATAAAGAAAGATGGGAGAGCCCTGATATCCCACCAGCACAATACAAAGGCAAGCCTGGGGTTCTTCAGCCCTATGCTTGAATTCAATGCTCAAGATCAACAGGAATTGAAGTGTCTGTCTGTTATCAATTCTCAAATTCTCATCTCAGTTACACTAGCTGTAAGCTGTAACACTAGCTGGAGAAACTCTAAAATAATTCAGAAAAGATAGTCTGGATTTATGTGAGTGCATCTGGGGACAGTATTTTGCTCTGTTTTTTCATACAAGCAAATTATTTGCTTCAACTTTCCAGAAAAAAGGCTTCACTTAATGGCAATGCAACATAATTGTTTGTGGTTTTTGCTGAGGTTTTTGTTTGTTTGCTTTGTTTCTATTGCAGAGTGTCCTTTAAGCATTCAGAAAACAATCTGTGACTATTTATAATCTTGCAAACTGGATCAACTGTTCTCTTTCTCAGTACTGCATTTAATGTGAGAATGATGGGGAAGGCAGTATTGTTAATTTTAATAAAATTAACTTTGTAGCATTATTTCAATGCTTTAGAGTAAGTTTCTATGATGCCCCAGGGGCACCTCTGTTTGTACTCAAATGTCTTGATCTCAGTTTTGTTAGAGTAGAATCACTGGGCCTTATTCTCTCTCTCTCTCTCTTTTAGCCTCCCTGTGATACAAATAGATGTGCCATTGGGGCACTGATTAAAACTTGTATGTTTTAGAAATATGTTTCTAGAATCATGTTGCCACAGGAGTAGCTCTGAACTATCAGGATCTGTGCTATTTTCACATCAAAGTACAAGCAGGAAATATTCTGAAGCACAAATAACTTATAGTCTTCTTAAAATACTATTTATGCATACTAATTAGTTGTAACCATGGGAAGTGGTATTAGCAGTATACTTTTCATTTTAAACCATGCTCTCTTGTGCTCCACTTGATTAATTGTCACAGACTGTAATTTTATCATAGTTAAAACTGATTCAAGCCCATTTCCCTGTAGTAATATATATATTTTTTTTGGTTTGGAGAAATTAATATTCCTCGAGATCTAATTAATGATCTCCAAAGAATTATTTGCATGGAGGATGTTAGAGTTTTACAGCAATTATGCATTATATGTAACTCATTAAAAGGTCCATTTTCATTACTGGATTTAGTGATGAGGTGACAGGCGTAACCACTCCAACTGGCCAGGCAAAATAGAAAGTGAGACTGGGAAATCCTTCATTCTAACGCCATCAGTGTAGTCAAGTTATTTCTCCATCATGAAATTTTTAGAAAGAAAGTAGCTCTGAAATTAACAGTAAGGTCTTTTGAAGGTTACCTGTTTGACAATAATTGTGGCATATTCCTTCCATTCAAAGAAGGATGCATCTGATTGTGTTCTGAGGGGCTGGATCCTGCTACGTTTCCTTCTCACTGAGTATCACCATCAGTCATTACTTGATTTGAATCATCCTGAGCCACAAGATACAATGCAGTGTGGGAGAGAGTGGACAGCTTTCACTGGTGGGATGTAGAGCAATGAAATATCAAACACCAGTTCTTCTCCAAACCTGTGTCAGTCATGCCTCTGATAATGGGAGGAATCAGAAGCACCTTTCTTTTTTCTTTTTTTCAAGCGATATTTTGCATTAAAGTTTGGCTCAGGAATTGATCTTTAGTTCTGTTACACTGGAAGTGGCTGTGCATAACAAACTTTAATATGTTTAATTTGTCTGAGGCATCATTAAAGCCCACCAGGCTAGCTGTGCACAAGGTAGCATAATTCATGGCAGACAGGAGATCCATTCATTATTTCTGCCATAATTACAGCAAGAGCATTATTGATAAATCAAACAGAAGTAATAATTCTTTTAAAAAAATGAAGCTTCTGTGGCTTTATAATGAAACAGGAAGATACTGTATGTAAAATCAATCTTCCCAATCGCACATTTGTTGGGACTTCTGAGATGCAGAACAAAAACATTTGCACCTTTTCCCTGTGTTTCATGTATATATTTCATCTCAGGCAATATTAATATATAAAAAGTCACACACTACAGCTCAAAATATGCAAACTGTGTGTTTGGTCTCTTTCATTCCCACCTGCACATTCCCCAATAAATCAGTGATAATAATATCTGAGGTCCTAATACAGAAAAACACTTAAGAACATACTTAACCTTAAACACACAAGTAGTCTCATTATAATCAGCAAGATTCCTCATGCTTTAAATTTAAGCTCATATTTAAGTGCTTTGTTAAATCACAGCCAAAATGAAATAGTACAAACTGAGGTGTTTTCTGCATTGAAATACAAGTGCAAATACAGGGCATTAATATTGTGGCTTACCCTGATGAAAAAAAAAAACCCACTCCTGGAAGTGTGAATTACAAGAACACTATTAATTCAACCTCATGGGGCTTTAGTATAGCAATGCATGCTCTATAGATGGGATTTTCAAGGCTGAACGTATTTAGAAGTGCTAAGCACAGGCAAATAGAAGAATAGTTATCCTGGCAATCACTCATGATTACTGCGTTCACTATGATTGCTAACGTATCCAATTATACCTGTCTATTTTTAGCATGACCTCAGTATTTTCTTTAAAACCCAAAGAGTGTGATTCCACCAGGCAAGTAATATCACACCACTATTTGTACAGTGAGTCTGCAGCAGTGTTTTGGCTTATCGTGACAATAGAAATACTAAATAACAACAATCTTTTATCTCATACTGGAAGGAGATTATCTGGGTGACCTCATCAGGTCTTTGATTTTTTTTGTTCAATACACCTTTACCTTCAGATTCAGAGAGGTATGCAAATTTTCTCCAAATGCTAAGAAGTAAATACAAACATATTTTTTAAAATCCTCAAATAAAATAAGCAATTTTTGCTTTTTATATTTGAAAAGAAGCATCCAACGTACAACCTATTTCTGAATGCAAGTTAGACCAACAGCAGTCTCACTGGAGTTTTAATATTTTACAAGTGTGATCTAAGGCTAATTTGTATCTGCATATAAAATGAAGGCAATTAAAGCAGGAAAGAGGAAGGAGAATCTGATATATTCTCTCTCTTATTATTCTTGATTAATTTGGATAACTTTAAAGGACTAATTATTTTCCTACTAGGATATTTGAGGTAGCATTTCATCCTTCTGGGTATACTCAGTTGTACTTTAATTCTACTTTAAACTGACTAGTAATTTCAGAGTTTGTATACTTCTTACTCATCACCATGCAAAATGTTTTCTCTCAGAATGGCAATGTTTGAGCTATGTTATGGTTATTTTTGAAACAAATAACCTGGTTATTTGTTTCAAAATTTCAAAAAATTACCTAGCTGGTATTGAAACAGAAGTATCAGTACTAAACTAAATAGTTGTCAGCAGTCAAAAGCCTACAGTATGCAAATCTTATTGCCAAAAGTTTAATCCGATTCATTGTTATGTAGAAAATGAACTAAGGTGCTACTAATGTCTGAGTTAATGTAAACTTCATGAACTCCTCATGAGACAGCTCTAGTGCTAGTATTTTGGCATCCCAAAGCTGACAAGCTTTGGGGTTTTTTTTGGTTTTCCTTTTTTCTCATAGCAGAAATGACCACAGCTGCTCTGTGCCCAAACACATGCTAATATAGGATGTGACTTTTGTATCTGAAATTTTTACTTAGAGTTGCCATTTCATTATCTAAGGTCAGAAAATGCCTAAACTTATACACGTACACACACCCGTACCCCCATCGCTAAGCTTCTGCTTAGTTGGTGTGAAGCCAACACAAGGTCATGTGGACCTAAGGGAACCAAAAAAAAAAATAAATATCAAGACTGTAAATAACAAGTCTCATAATACATCTATGGAGAAAGTACAGAAGGTACTGCAGCACTCGTGTATACACCATTTTCCTCTTCACTGGGAGGTATTATAACTAGTCACCCTCTTTATCCATGCATTTAATACTAAACTGAAGTTAGAATGCATGGACAACTTGATGCTGATGATCTAGAAAAGACAACTAGGAAAAAGTCTGGTTGCAGAGCTAGCTTTGCAATAGTTTAAGATGATGCTGAAGATTTTTAAGCAAAAACCTTCTTCATCCATGTTCCCAGAACATGTCTGAAAACAGCTATAAAGGAACCATTATATTCCACTTCATATCTGTGAGCTACAAGGAACAGCTGTTTCAGGGAACAATAATATAATCTGCTTGCTGGCAACATTTTTTAAGAGATTCCAATAGGGAGAAATCTTTGTATGGTTGAAATATAAGGGTTTACTTCTCTCTTGCTTATTTTTAGTAGTTTCTGTCTTATGATTTTTCTTTTCCTGTTCCTATATATTTCTTAATTCATGATTTCAAGCATATTTTGTAGCTCATAGGATATATTTTCTTTTTCCTCCGAATTTTTTTCTCTTATTGTTTACCCCATTTTGTAATCATGAAAATATCCCCTTCCAACTTTTGTCCAGAGTTTTCTGCATATTTCCCATAATTTCCTGCGTTTTCCTTCTGTGAATCCTGTGAATTAGCAGGTCCTGGTCTTCCTGTTCCCTCTTTAGATAAGAATTCTACCAAGACTATAATTATTTTTGTTGGGATCACTAAGGCCTCTGCTGTGCTTCCAGCAGAATTAGTGTAAATGACTGGATTTAAACATCACTTATGTAGTCACAGAAATTGATTGAGAGCCTGTTTAAAATCACTGAAGACATTCCAGCTGACAGCAGTTTGTATGAGACCCTTATAAGATAATGAATATATGAACAAGTCAAAGAGCATTTACTCAAAACAATAATAAAAAATTACTTGAGGGATTTTTTTTTGTTTAGTGTAGCATTTGTTGTCCAGTCATGTATTCTGAAATTTGATTAAGCATTTATTAATTCTTGCCAAGTAGAACATGCTATAAATTTCCATTCTTCAATTGTTTAAAAAATATTCAGTGTTCATTTTATCTATTGTTCAGTCACACTTTGTTGCTGGATGCATATCACACTTTCTTCTCATGGAATGAACACCTAAACATTAGTAATTGGAATATAAATGATGAACAAAGGACAAGGAATGGAAATTCAGTACAAATAAGAGACTCTTGAGACATGCAAATAGGTGTTTGCTTATGAGTGGTAACGCCAGCATTTCTGAGTGACCAATATTATAATGTCATGGAGACAAGACAATTGAAGACTGAATCATGAGGGAAAAATTTTTTTTTAATACTTGACTCTGGGATCTAGATAAATATACATATGTATTTCTTTGTATTATTTCTAGGATATCATAGAATTGTAGAATGGGTTGTATTCAAAGGGATCATGAAGCTCATCTAGTTCCAACCACCCTGCCACTGGCAGGGACACCTTCCAATGGTCCAGATGGCTCAGAGCACCATCCAACCTGGTCCTGAGCACTTCTGCATCCACAGATTCCCTGGGTAACCTGTTCCAGTGCCTCACCACCCTCACAGTGATGAAACGTTACACACGTGTCTGTGTCCTCTGTAGGGAAGAGGTTTAAACAGATATGAATTAGGAATTTTAAGAGTATATTGATTATTAATAATATATCTGACTACGTGTATGTACAGATTTAGCTGAAACCAAGGGAACTTTTTACATCCATTCTAGGGCAGTGCTTCAGCTTTTGTAATGGAAACCCTCTGTTGTGGTATTTCCTCTCTTGAATGGTCTGCTTCATTTCTCTAATTTCCTCTAGGACTCTGGATTGTATGGAATAGGCTATCAGGGTACTTTCAGTGGAAATGATCAACCACTTCAATCTGTTAACTTTCCCAGACAGAAAGACCATACTGAAACTTACAAATATGTTTAGACCTGAATCAAAATGAACACACTGATGTACAAAAGAATATAAGTTTGAAAAGGTCACAGGCTGCGTCCCAAGTCCAAATAACATTATATGCTCCCAGAAATGTTAAGCTGAGCTCTTGTAAAAGGATGAAAGTCAGATTTTAGATCAAGCAGAAGGAAAACTAGAAAACAAATCTTCTAACATCCTTGAATGATTACAAATATAGAAATTCAAGGAAATAATTTATGTAATGTATGAGCCTAGAATATGAATCTGTCATCTTGTAGACAGGGCTGAAGAACATGGTATTTCAATTGGATGTCAAAATAGCAGCCAAGTTTTTAAACCTGTATCAGCAGGAATGTGAAGGATTGAAGGATTGAAATTAATTATTTGAATAATACTAGTCTCTTTTCCCTAAGGAGTAAAGTTTTCTTGCATGTCACTTATGAAACAGTACAGTACATCTAACTGCATTTAGACATTAATTGCTAATGGTTTCCTTTTACAGATTCAAAGTGGTGGATTTGTTGAATCATCCTAAATTTGTTCCTTTGGGGAACGATGTAAGAATAAGCTTGTCTGTCCTTAGGAGTAAATTACAAATCAGCAATTTTAGTGCTGCCTGAGATTGTCTGTTGTGGTGGGTTTTTTTTGGTTTCATCAGGTTTTTAATTTTTTTTTTTTTAATTACTAACATATATCAGCTTTATGTTAATTATATGAAAACATAACAGAGATACTCAGTAGCATTTAAGGAACTTAAAGTAATTAACCTAGTTCTAAACTGCAAAATGCTAGAAGACTCAGCACATTAAAGTAGGTGTAAAAATATAATGGAACACTTGGTTTTACTGGTATTCAGCTTCTCTATGAAAGTAAGTTAATTTTGTTTTCCCAAATATGTTAATGAACTTTCTTCAAATATCGTCTTCTTTTTTCACTTTCTTATGTTTATAGATTTCTTTCCCATCCTTGTGCAATCATCTAAAAAGTGACCTTTACTTAATTGGAAATATCACTTGAAGTTGTTTATGTTTTGTTAGATATACAATATAAAGCATTTATTTTTTCAATCTGACTGATGATGACTTTGTAAATTTTTATTCAGAAAAAAACAATGAGGAGCAAATATATTTTCTGCAAGAGTCAAAATGACCAGGTGGCCAGTTATCCTGAAACAATCAGTGAAAAATGACTAATGGTATGCTTACCATTCACCAACACAATCCAGGAGGATTGACTGAGTATTAGTGATGATTGAGAAAATATTAATTATTAATTTATTATTTAATCAAATGCACTCTAGTTATAGAAGGAGGTGGGTTTCTTTATTTCCGAAGATATCTCAGATTTATAACAGAAATTTACAGTGTGTATGGACTCAATAGATCTAATGAAAGGCTACACAGTTCCACAATTTGACAATGCTGAGATATTCTCATGTTGAGTTATGGAAGAAAAGGCAAATGAATCCACAAAATTATTATAGATGTTGCAGAAATACATGAATCAAATAGTATTTTTCTTTTTCTGAAAACGTATGTGAGCAGTGATTTTTAATGAAAGCATTCTGAAAAAAGATGTATAACTGCCAGCTTAGAAGTCTAGTTAAAGAAAAAAAAAAGCATAGAAAGTTACCATGCAAGCATTTTCTTTTGCGTTTTAAGAAGAGATAGGGAATAAAAAAAGTTTAACACAAACTACAGGCCTACCAGTGAATACTTTAAATAAAAAGTGTGTCTCGCTTCTGCATTGCAAAACTGCTTGAATGAGAATGCAAAAGTCATGACATATCACTTTTTCCAGTAAATGTAAAAGCATTATTTTCTCCTTAACTGGTTCCTTTGAAAAATCTGTGGTTTTGCTTAAAAATATGTTTTTGTTTAGCTTTAATGAGTAGGTGTGTCTCTGGACGGTCCTATACTGACAACTCTGAAGACCTTTTATCTACAGAACCATACACCTGGGCAGCGACATTGCTTGTATCACCAAGGTGCCATGCTTATACCTTCATCTCAAATAATGACAAGTTTGTTCTTTCTCCTTGACTCATCGCTTCCTTCGCTCCCTGTCACGAGAGAGGCGCAGCATATTCCAATTAGTATCAGATGTGGCAGCGATGTTTCTGAGCCAGTGATGTTTGGCCTTTGGGAAGTGAGCTGAGTGCTCCATACTCCTTACTGGAGACACAGTGGCACCTATCTGATAGCAACATGAGTTGCTCACTCTTTCCTGTTTGACCTGGGTGAGATCTGAGCCAGAAATGCGGTATTGAAAGTACTTGTGTCCCACTACATGTCTATCAAGTCTATCGATCCTTTAGGAAAGAGATTGCAAGGCAAATTAAGGAAAATGAAAAGGTGGCATATTTTTTGTTATCTTCATGTAACAACATGAGATTGAATTTTAACAAAAAATGAAAAAGGTTCAAAAAATTTATTTTTGACAGGTAACATTCCTGTCAACAGAAATACAAAATTTATTGCAAAGGTATGTAGCACCTCCTTCCTGGCTTAGGAAACATTTTGAAGCAAATGATTTCCATCTGCTTATTGCATAACTAAACCAAGCATGGTTGCTCTAGGAAGTCCAGAAAGGACACTGTAGTAAGCTCTATTCAGTCATTGGTCAAAATACAAACTTTGCAGTTTTAGCTCTCAGCAGATTTAAAAATGTAATCTTAAAAATTCAAGGCACAGTGTTTGCATCATCCTGGTTACTGTTAGATAGCATGAAAAAAGGTGATTCTGCAAAAATCTTTTAACTTTATTTGCATATAAAGACCTCCAAATACATTTTAACTAACATATTCCTACTTACTGACAAAGTGGTTTTAGTCTGTATGTTTTTTAGGAATTCTGTTGAAATCTAGAGTATACAGTAGAGTTTTGTACCACAGCTCATAAAATTCTTTCTTTTTTTAATAGCAGAAGAGTCAGTGGGGATACCTGTGTCATGTCTTAGAACTGATTACAATTAAGGCATGGAGAATAAAGTCTGGCTTCCCTCTGGCTGCCTTGAACTCTGTGAACACAGAGAAGAAAGAATGTAAAAAGGTCTCATCTAAAGAGCTTGGGAGGAGTAGCCACTGCTTTTACCCCATCTCTGATAACTACTAAATGAGTGTAATGGGGCAGATGGAGAGCGTCAGGAATCTTCTTCTGAGGAAGAAACATAACTCTCAGAAGGCACAACTAATTTTCCACAGTTACCAGTGCCTCCAAATCTTGTCTGTCCTTAAACAAAAATGATCATAACCTGCAGTTTTCCTAAATGTTGATAGTACTGAATATTGGCATAGCAAATTTTATGCTATGATCTCGAGGTCCCTGCTCTCTCATTCTCTGAGATTTTTGAGCTGCTAAAGGGCCTTTCCTGCTTGTGTCCAAAGAGAAAAGAAAAAAAATCATCAAAACAGATGAGTGGGAAAAATGTTTTAGGACTAAATGGTTGTTCCAGGTATAATTTTTTATTTTTTTTCCCCACAGTAACAATGGCAGCTTAAATAGAACCCTACCTACTTTACCTTTAGTCTTTTTATCCTTTTTCTACTCTTTTCTCTCAGCTGTGCAAAATTTTTCATTGGATTGCATTGAGAACAGGATGTAGTAAATGGTCTAGAGTAAAGATACTCTTGCAGGAGAAACAAAAGCAGGTTTCTAAAATCCAGTTCACAAATAGGTGTACAGATTGTACAGTTAATGTCCTAGTGGGAATCAGTTTCCAAGAATGAGCTGGGGAATAAAACTCATGTAAGTGGCTCAGCTACAAAGAAAAGGATTCACAGAATCCATGTGTGTGTACTACTGAAGATGCAAAGACTAGCATGCATTTTCAGTTTTATGAAGCCTAAGCATCTCGTCCATCTCCTAAATTTCAGTTTTAGATTTTCCTTCATGTATTTTCTTTCTTTCCTCCATACTTGACCATGGATTATTCATTCAGGAAGATGAGTATTCAAAAAGGAAATGAAAAAAGATTGAAACTTATTCAGTTGTTCAGATCTCTATTACAAGCTTAAATTTCATGCCTGTGGTGCTTAACTGAAGGCTAGATATCTATCTAGAGGACATGGGCATGCAAGAACGGGTTTATAGCTTTGTTTCTAGTTTAGCAAAGTGCCTTTGAAGTAGATTGACTACAGACTATGTAGACAAAAAAAAATGTAGATCTTGTTTAACTTGTGCTGAATGCGGGCAAAATCTCTCTGTAAAGAGTAGCTGCTAATAGTAATGGAAAATTCTTCTAATCCCAATACTGACAAGGTAAGAAATAAGGATGAGTTCTTGTTTACATAATTTATAACACTTGTGAGCAAGGTTCTTCTCATTAACTATTGTTGAAATGGCCACCAAAAGGTAACCACTGACCTAAAAGTCAAGCTCAATTGTCAGGGTTTCTATCTACTTTCTGTGAAACACCAAATATGCAACAATGATACATATATAGAAACTCTCAATCATGACACTGTATTAAATGTATTCTAAAGCAGATAATGTTAAATGATAGGGGGAGTACTACTCAAATTTTTTTTTTTTTTTTCTCCTTTCTTCTTTGCTTGCTTACAACCTTTGATAGAGTCTGGATAATAAGAGAGAATTGGCACGGAGTCTGCAGCTCCCATAAGACATATGTACATACTATTTTGTATATTTTGTACATGTACATATTATTTTGCATTTATTTAATAAAAAGAAAATATTTCAAGTCACACCACAAAATGCTTAATTTCCAGTTTTCAGAGGGAAACAATTTATTTTGAATCATTTAAAAAATATCTGGAAATTGCCAGTATTCTTAGGAAGGGACAAAGAAGAGCTGAGGAGGAAAAAGAGCAGAGGTTTCATTACTTCATAGGAAAGCTTTTTGATAAAAAATTCTCCATCAGAATGGAAGATTTTAAGGAGCTTATATTTAGTCCTGTGGGGACTCAACTTCTAGGGTTCTGTAGGAATTAATCTCCACCATTCCTTGTATTTCTTAATTGATGTCTTTGCATGGATTTATGCTTTTGATACTATTTAGTTTGGCACTGCTTACACCATGTTGTCCTGAGCTGGAATTTAGAAGAGACTGATGCAGAGTACTGGGATGTGGACAAGACAATTGTCCTTATTTTACAAATTGAATTTGAGAGGAGTGGGTTGCAAATGCTGTAGTCCTGACTCTATATTCCACGATTCAGTTCTTGTATTCTAAATATCATAAATTTCATAGATATCCTCAAATTATTAATATTTTCTATTATGCTATAAGATGACATATATTAAGAAGCAGAGAACTCTGATGGGTTAGAGACATCTGTGCAGATTCCAATACTAGGATGTGTGAGGGCAACTTCTGTATCATTGTTGGTTACCTATTGCCATTACTGCACACACCAGCATTTTTCAGCAGCAGAGACCATGGTGATACACTGGCTGCACATTAAGATGTTGAGCCTCATTGTGGGAGTTCAGTAGATAACTATTTCAATAAGAATAATCCCCTTCCAGGAATGTTTCATAGACATGTGCCCTTAATGATGGGGGTTATCTGCCCTATATCTATTCTGAGTGCTAATTCTGGCACAAATTATTTCTGTAGATCACTAAAGTCATTTCTCTTTCCTAAAGAAAAGTTTCTGCATTGTTCATCCCATTCCATGCTGTCTATGCTATCCTGTCATAAATAATCTTAAGCTCCTCATGGTAGGTCTAATATGTTTAAAGGCTTCCAAAACCCACTGTGATTATCTAATCTAACCTCTTTCATAATGAAACTGTAGGACCTGGCAGCATTCATTCCTGTTGAAGCCTAGATGGCTGCATTTGAACTAGAGGACACCTTTTGAAAAAACAGCGACCCATGTTGAATAAAAGCCTTTCCGCAATTCTTAGAAACGTAATCATTAATTACTTTCAGATGTTATCCGCTTTCTAGGTTGAAATTGTCTGGTTTCAGTTTCTAGCCATTGAAGTGTGTTAACCCACATCTGCTCGAGTGATGTGCTCTGTTCTCTATGTATCCACATACAGGTTGTGATCAACTCGCCTCTTTGCTTCTCTTTGAGATAAATACACTTAGCGCTTGGAGACTTTTGGTCTGTACATATTTTTCATCCTCCAGTGATTCTCTGCTCCTTTGGTAACTCCTTTTCAACATTTTTCTTGATCTGAGGATATAAGACTAGACATGACAGCAATCATACTTGTGTTAGGTAGGTGTGCTCTTATTTGGTATTCACCTACTTTTACATCTAAAGGGTTGTGCTATTCTATTGGACGGAGCATCATATTAAAAGCTCACATGCAGCCTATTAGTCGCTGTAGCCCTTTAATCTTTTAGAGTCACTATCTGACAGAACAGACTATAGTAGCATGGAGGATTTTTGCTGTTACCATGTCTGACTTTACATTTGGCCTTGTTGAAATGAACTAAAAGTTGAAATAAAATTTTCATGCCTCCAGAATATCATCATATCCAGGTCCCTGCCTTCCAGGAGACTGATAATGATGTTAAGTAGCTGAGAACAAAGACTATATACCAAGAAAAGATCTCTAGAAGCACAACTGAAAATAAAGCTGCTTAGCAAAAAATTCCTGCTCTTAATGGCATTTTCAGACAATGAATTCCATGACTGTTTCATAACATTTTCGTTGTCTAATTGAGATCTCCAATAGCATCCAATCCATCACCTCGCTGACCCCTATACTTTGCAATAACATTGCGGTCTTTCACACAGTTGCTACATTGACATTTTGCAGACTGTGTGCCTAGGTGTTTGATGCTGTATCCAAAAGTATATAATTCACTTTCACTTTAGACTTCATTTCTGCTAGCTTGAAACAAGGTTTATTTTGCATGGAAAGGGGTACCAACACAAGTTACAAGAGTGTTAAAACACAAAAATTGAAAATAGCAGAGCTGAGAGGCAGAAGAGGTACCAGTGTGCTGTTCCAGAAGGTTCAGCTGCAGAACTAGACTTACTCCAAGAAAAAAAAGAAATTTTCTCTTGAACAACCCAGTCTTTCTCTTATTTATCTTAATGGTGATCTACAATCACCTGTGTACTTGAAAGCAGAGTACAGATTATGTAGCTAGCATCTGCTAGCTCTGTCTGCTGCATTCATTTTTCAGATAAAGTGTTCAAAGTAATACCTTCATTTCATAATAGATTAGATCCAAGAAACAGTAGTATTTTCCCCCAGTAAACAGTGACTGATGTCAAAGAAGGATCCTACTTTTGGAGTTTTCAGTGTTTTTTGTCCCCATGTTGTGTTCTTAGTTATTATACACTGAGAGAGGAAAAATGCAATATGAGCTATTATCAGAAAGATGCTCCAAGGATAATGTTCAGGTTGAGTGGGGATCATCTGACAAAGGAGATGACACTGACCATTTCTTTCCTCCTGTGCCAATGCTGTCAGGAGCATGGTGTGATTGTTAGGGTTGGTGCTGAGCAGGGCCAGGAGTTGGACTCGATGACACTTGTGGGTCCCTTCTAACTCAAAATATTCTGTGATTCTCTGTTTGATGAGAAAGAAGGCTAAGGAGTGATTCAGAGCAGAAAAGGCAAATGGAGGGAACTCAAAAGTAAAGGAAAATTGCCTGCTGCAGCCTTTAGTCTGCACAAAACAATGATGGCTTAGCTGATGTTTCTCTGAATATAGACACTTTTTTATCCAGTCATGCTGGTAATCATGGCTAGATGACTCTTTCTGCTGATGATAACTATTCATGACGGACTCTATCTGCTGACACAGTCCATTCCTAACATCACCACAAACTTTTATAAAGCTATGTCACACATGGAAAATCAAAATGAAAGCAGAAGGAAGAGAGACAAAGAAATACAGAAGATATTGGACATTAATGGAAAATATGCCTTTTCTGATGCTTTCTAAGCATTAGTTTGTAGAAACAGCAGCTAAAATAGCTTTTTTATCATTGCACTGTATCCAGAGAGAAATGGGAGGTTTTTTGAGCTTTAGAAAACAGCAGTTCTGTCAGGTAAATGAAAAGCCTGTAATTGAGTATATTATCATGTATACAAAATTGTTTAAGACCTGTGTTTTTCTCCGCTCTGTCATTCTTAATACTGTTTTCATGGTGTTTCTGTATCGCAGAATCCATCAAGGTGTATGGTACTGTTGCAGCCTGCAACCTCAGGATCTTGTCCAGGGAAGCAGCAGGGTTCTGGGGACCAGCATGAAACACCAACGAGACGGGCTCCCGTTCATGAAACTATTTATTCAGCATGAGAACAAACTCAGGTTCAGAACAGAGAGCCCCGAACAGAGGCACAGCAGGGGTTTTTGAGGGACAGAACCCCCGAGGGTTTACACCTTTGAGGGTGGAGTTCAGGGTCAGGGACCATTAGAAACACAGCAAGGGAGAACCCCCCAGGGACTCAAACCCAATCAGAACTCCTGGGCCGCCCTTCACAAGGGGTTTGGGGTGGAACAATGTTAACTC
This sequence comes from Poecile atricapillus, assembly GCF_030490865.1. Lineage (NCBI taxonomy): Eukaryota > Metazoa > Chordata > Aves > Passeriformes > Paridae > Poecile > Poecile atricapillus. Next base: position 41,824,924 of record NC_081252.1, read on the forward strand.
TTTGCCTCCCTGAGGCCGCTGCAACATCTGCTCCTTTTTTATTTTTTTTTTTATTTTTTTTTTTTTTTTTTCAAATTTTAATTAGGAGCTTAAAATGTTTCCAAACATACACCTTAAAATCTCACTTCTTCCACAGAGCACCCACTTTGCTTTGTGGGACACCAATAGCTCAATCACAAAACACATTAGGCAAACAGAAAAAAAACAAAATTAAAAAGAAACACTTAAACCTTGGACCACGCCGGGCAAATTAAACGGTGATGGTACTTAATACAAACATAATATTTTTTTTGTTCAGTCTCTTCCAGTTTAGGATTCTTTGTTAGGAAGGGTGCAGCTCTTAGATCTCCTCTCACGAGGGGCAGAATTCTTCGATCTCCAGCTTCGGCTCCGGCTCCCATGTGGGCGTCACCGCTTTAGATGATCTCGGTGTAACACTGGCTTTCGGAGCTCGGTTACAGTTTCGATTTCCCCAGAGGGGGTGTTGCCCACCATGGCAAAGCACAGCCCCCAGGGGTGGAGCACCGAACAAAGGGATGGGGCCAAGCAGGAGTTACTGGGAGGTTCGGGAAGGGAAGGTTTGGGACCGGAAAAGAAGGAGCAAGGCGGGAAACAAGGGATCCCAGACCGCGTGGCCGGCGCCATCTTGGGATGGGGGGGGAGGCCGGGACGGACTTTCCCGGACTGGGAACGGGAATATGGAAAGACAGGGGGTGAAGGAGGACACGGAACGGCGGGCAGACGGCAGCAGACCCGAGCCATCTTAGCTTTTTTCACCCTTTGTCCTGCCCTTAGGAACAGAGGAAAGGGGAAGGTACAGGAAGGTATACACCAAAAAAGGAACTCCACAGAAGACAAAAACAGCCCACCGGAAGATCCATACCGTCCATAATCGTCCATAATGTTGATATAATCGTCCATAATGTTGATATAATCGTCCATAATCGTCCATAGTGTTAATAGAATCGTCCATAATACGTCTCGTTGGGTGATGTTAGGTGCGTGTCCCAGCGTCTGGTCTCGGCTCCCCCACCTCCGTAATCCCTTTTCTTCCCCCATGCCCGAGGCACTCCCAACCCAGTCTCCCTGCCAGGTACTCTCGAGTCCTCCTTTCCAAGGCGGGGGTCTCGCCGGCTCTCAAGCCATCAGCCGGGGACTTACGAGGTGTCCATGGAGCCGCTCCTGCTGTTCTCCTGGATGCCACGCATTCTCTCACCATTTGTTGCAGCCTGCAACCTCAGGATCTTGTCCAGGGAAGCAGCAGGGTTCTGGGGACCAGCATGAAACACCAACGAGACGGGCTCCCGTTCATGAAACTATTTATTCAGCATGAGAACAAACTCAGGTTCAGAACAGAGAGCCCCGAACAGAGGCACAGCAGGGGTTTTTGAGGGACAGAACCCCCGAGGGTTTACACCTTTGAGGGTGGAGTTCAGGGTCAGGGACCATTAGAAACACAGCAAGGGAGAACCCCCCAGGGACTCAAACCCAATCAGAACTCCTGGGCCGCCCTTCACAAGGGGTTTGGGGTGGAACAATGTTAACTCTTTGCCTCCCTGAGGCCGCTGCAACATGGTACCTTTGTGTTTGCAAGGAGCCTGCATGGGGTGCTCTATCCCTTTTGTAGTTAGCTTCTAAGTTTTGTTTCTTTGGGTACTGGTATGTTGAGAAATCTGAGACAGAACTTTCATGTACTGTGTGCCTCACAACCTACTAAATTCCAAGATATTTCATGTTTTCTGGACAAACGGAGCTTCTGGTCATTCTCACCAATATTGACCGGTTGGTATCTGAATCAGAACAAGTGATAAGTAGGATGCTCAGAATAACCAAGGGAAATACTGGGGAGGACAGTAAACTAATAATTTCAAAACACAATATTAGGAAAATAACTGGATATAGTAGATTGAAAGTGAAAATAAAGACAAGTGTTTTGTGGTGCTGCTTACTGTGTGCATGGTATATATAGTATACATTTCAATGTTACATGTGTAGTATGACCAGGATGTCTTCTGTTGGAAACAGATCTGTGATGTGTGCTCATATCCTTTAGTTCCACAACACTCAAATGAAGGAGAAGATCTAAGTCCAGCTGTCGACTGATGCAGCTGTCAGTATGCTGGCTTTGAATTTTCTGGTGCAAGAAACTGGAGTTCTGCAGAGTGGTCATAGCCTGGGGCCTTAGTCTCCAAGGTGTCACTGCCTATGTGACTACAGGAGTGTAGGTACAGTAATGCTGTTAGACCATGACTCCACAGAATCTGTGAGAATGAGATTTCTTTTCTCCAATTATGGCATTAAAGCACAGAGGATTTTCTGTCCTTGAACAAGTCATTATGAGCTGTCCTTATCTCTATGGCTAGTTCGAAGTGTACAAAGGAAATAGGTCTTTTGTGTGGATGTTTTCTTGCTTTCCAGAAATGCCTGAGAGAATTCAATGCTCTGACCTGTTTTGTTGCATACATCCATTAGTTTACTATTGCTTCTTTAAAGACTAATTGTGATTATTGGTCTTTAGTTTTCTTTTCCAGCTGTATATTTTTTTTCCAGGAGGCCAAAAGGCCTCTTTCTGGCAGAAGACAGAACAGACTATTTGTTGCCCTTTTTAAAAATTCATAGTATGGTTTGCTGGACAGGACAAATGTTTCCTCTAATTATGTTGTCATTATTTAATTTTTAAGCATTGGCTTTTTCTGAATTGCTGCTAGTTAGACTGCTGGCCTGCATGCGCTTCAGAATGAATTTCAGATTTCATGAGGTAGAAATCAGTAGTGCAGCATCACTGGAGGCATGGAGAGAATATGCTAAAACCAGACAAGTGTTACTACCATTAGTTTAGAGGGTAACATCAGGATCAAATCCTCTGGAACTAACCTGCAGTAGAAAAAGGGTCAGATTTTGTAACCTTGGGAGGAATGTTGCCTATCCATGGATAGAGCCTCAGTACGATGGCTGAATACACAGCTTGCTGATGAATGGAGAGAAGTAAAGCTGTAGGTTGGGCTGAATAGAGCTTGTTCTTACTGATTGCCTCGAGTTTCTCATTTCTCCAGCATATAATGTTATAATATAAACTCCCCACAGTTTACCTTATGGAAATGATTTAGTGGGATTGGCTGCTTACCAAGCTGCAGTTTCACTTTTTGTTACAGTTTTGTTACTGTTTTCTCTCTGAGCCTGTTGTTTCGTCTTTGGACTGTCAGAATATGGCTTTAAGGGTACTTTCCCAGGTGCCAGATTTTTTTCATCACAGTAGACTCTTTCCAGGGTTATGTGTCTTTCCTCTACACAATGCTTTTTTTTATTATTATTATTTTTATTTTTATTTTTATTTTTTAAGGAAATTTAAAAATGCTGTCTGTACCTTCTGCCTGTTGTGGGAAACATCAAGCTAACCCTTTGAGAGGCTCTCCCATGCACAGCGATTAGCTGTGAGTTGAAGTCTGGGGCTCACATGTCTGAACTCCTTACCAAAGAGGGACAAAGATGAAACATGCCAGGGATTACCATTGCACAGGTATCCTGAAGGTTTTAAACCACCTTGAGGATGTACATTTGGACTTTGCCAGGCTTTCCAATATACTTTTATTCTGCTGCTGCTGAGGAGTGTGTGTTTTCCACAGTTGCATTTGCTGAACTCACATGACAATGGGGCTGTGTTCCTTTGCAAGGTAACAGCGCACTGAGGCAGATCTTTATGCATGGTGAGGCAAGGACCATCCAAATTGTGCTGGCTGAATGGAATGATTATCCAGCTGTCTATGAACCCACAGATGGCCTCCAGTGCGTTGGAGCTCAGAGAATAAGCACTACAAACAGAAAATAGAAACTCGAGCAATTGTAAAATGACACTGGGGAGGAAAATAAATTTAATGTTGTGGTCTCAGCTATACTTCCACTGTAAAAGAAATAGATTAAAAACTGCCTTGAAGAAAAACTTGGCGTGCTCCATACAATCCCTTGAGACATCCTGAGCTCAAAAGCTGTGTAACATGTTTGTAAAAGTTTTGTATGAGGGTGGTAGAGGGATTTTAGGATAGAAGCTGGGTAAGAGGCTAGCTATTAGTGTTACCTGTTAGAATATAGACAGCAAGTATGCAATGCATCCTGGATCTGAAAAGTCAAAGTTCTTTTGTCAGATTAATTCATGTTTTAAGGAAAGATATTTTCACATTAATGTTGAACCCTTCTTTTTAAAATGCTCTTTGAAGAAAACTAAAAAAAATAACATAATGATATAAATTATATCCTTCTAAAGTTCAAATTCAGTAGGAGCATGTTTGGTCCTTTGTTTCAGCGAGAGAGATCAGGGAGACCCTGTGGATCAATATAATCAATGTGAATAATTAATCCATTTAGCATACCAACCATAGGGTCTCTGAACACAAGCTGCTTGTAATTCAGCAGCTACAATGACTTGGCTTGTCTTGGAATGTGTTTAGACGCAGCGGTGTAGACTCTGTAGATTCATTTTGCACAGGAGGGTCTGGAACTGTACATATGTATGAAATAGGGAAACAAGGCTGAACCCTTTTATTCCCTAAAAAAGAATTTGAAACTTAATGGATTTATTCTTCAAACAAGTATTTCTCTGATCCAATAGACCACCCTCCCATTTTATTCAGTGTTTTCCTGGAAATAAATGCTTGATAGCACAAACCGCACAAGATATATGGGGGTGGGGGGCCCTGGAGGGGGATCATATGTTACTGATTTAGAATTCAGTGATGCTGGTGTGGCAATGCTCCCCTTTCCTGCTTAAGCATTAACCACCAGTGATGGCTGTGGTGGGTGCATCTGGCTTACAGATAACAACACCATAGTTAAGGGCCTTGAATCTTGCTCAGCAGCTAAGGGCCATCAGTCTTCTTCAACACCTAAGGGCTAGTAAGCATTCACAATTCCAAAACACAGCTGGTATGCAAATATATCTCTCTTAGTTAATTATCTCACTCCATATATATAGCATAAAGCCAAGGCCCCACTGAGCACTCCAGCATGGCAGCAGGTGCACACCAGGATCTCACCATGAGCAGGGATGACTCTCAAGGTTGCTTCTAAAGTCGGAGAGGTTCTTTGCTACAATAGATTCTCAGTAAGTGATAACGTGCTTAACTTTAAACTCTTAGCTAAGTGAGATAAAGCATTGATTGTACACACACAATCCTTTACACATAAACCATTGACCAAGCCTGGGGCTAAGTCTGAATCCATCAGCACTAGACTCTCTTCTGATAATTTTTAGACCACAAAGAGGTCCTTTCTGAACCTCATGATTCAGCAGGAGGGTCTCCCTGGCAGTTTTGCCTGAACCTGTTCCCTGTGCAGTAATCAAGCGTACCTTATCATTGAATTTTGTTAAGCCACTGTAACATTTACTATCAAACTTTGTTAAATCACTGGTTTATATCAATAAACATAGTGCTACTTCTCTAGTACAAGTGAAGTGCATCAGCCCATCTATGACAACTTTTGTGGACAACTAGTGCACAATGATATATAATTTTAGTGTGATTTACTGTACTTTTCATGGAATGATGTAAATAGAAACATAAAACTATTTTAAAGTAAAGAATTACTAAGTAATTTTGGAGAAGACCATGCTACAGTCCTTTAAATAGTAGTAAAACATGTCTGAACAAGATTTAATAGTACATGCTACTGCATTTGTGTCTGAATAGTCTCTGACTCTGAGGACTCATGTCCTTCCTAGTACAGGACTAATGCTTTATAGCTAAAGCACTTGAAGCCAAGTGTAATAATACTATGTATAAATCACCTGGTATTTGGATTAAAGCAAGTCTTGCCCTAACTCTGTGTCTCACATTTCTATTTGTGGACTGATTTATGTCTTCTTGAATGCCCTCTTTAATGAGTTATTTGTTTTCCTTTCCTCATCTTTCCTTTCCTCTTCAAAATGTCCCTTCCTGCTTTGAAGTATTATGTCATTCTTGTAAGAGCTCTGAGATGACAGAACACATAATCCTACAAAAATAGGGATTTCTATTGATACAGGTGATTGATTAATAAATCTTTTTGTAATTTTCTTACTTGCTTTACCATGTACCTGTCTAAATGATCTGCTGTTCTGAGGACGTATTTGTATAGTTGAAATTAATACTCATAAATAAAGTCTGTTGCTTATGTTCAAAACTATTGCTCCTTGGAATGTCAAATGGTTGTATACATTTTAAGTTTTACTTTTAGAACTCTCGTTATTTCACAAAAAAGTTGAGAACTTCACCTTTTACAGCCATGTTTAGTCTTTTATGCTGCAAAGTAAAGCCTAAGGATGGCTCAGGGGCATCTCAAAAATACTTCACCATCCTTATAGCTTTTTAAAAATTAAAACAATATTCTCTTGATGGTTTTGTGATGTAGGGAGGGAAGAAAGAATTCTTAAGCCATGGGTCCGAACCTTTGGGGCCAGGCAAAGAGGCTTTTTCAGAAACTCTTCTGCCTCTGTTCTGTGTATCTGTAATAAGCTATTTAACATTCCTCTATGTGTTTAAAGGAGAAAGCTTTGTTCTCTCCTCTATCTATTTTAAAGTAAGTCACATAGAGCTTTCAGGAATAGCATCTTTCTGCCTTGTGTCAAAGTCTCTGTGGGATGAAAGTGAAGGCTTTCTAAAGAACGGTTATTACTGAAGCATCTTATAAGGATGTCAGAACAAAAGGCATATTCTTAATTTCCTATTATTAGTTAGGCCTACATTAAAATCTTTTCTGCTTTCTTAGTGCCAGGAGTTTAGACTCACAATCATGCTCATATGTGTCTACAGTGAATGTCTCTCTGTCCCACCACACTCAAAAAATACCATTATCTTTTCCTCCTCAATTAAGAAATGTAACCAAAGAGACCTAAAATTTGAAGTATAAAATGAACATGGGACCTCTTCTCTATCTCTGGCTCATAAGTGTAAAAAATAAATAATCAAAAGATTTCTGCCCTATGACAAAATTTCTTTAAAGTAGGGCAGGCAGATCTGATGTTTCTGTTGTTTTTGTTTGCTTCTGTCACCTGTCTTCCTGGGGCTCCATCAGTCTCTTAAAAAGCAAACTGTTCTACCTGTCAGCTTTCATCAGAAAACACAAACACATCAGAAAATAAGCTTTAAAAAAATGCTTGCCTGTAATTTGTTCATTTTCACACTAGACTTGAGCTACACCTTATTACTTTCTATACATGCTGTTTTCCCATTCAGCTTGGGATTAAAAAAATACATATTTGTTTTGGGTTTGAGTGTCACTATATACCCCATGGTGCTGTAAATATGAAACTTAAGTAAGAGAAACTCAGGTTTCTGCACAAAAATAATGATAGCTGAGCCTCCAAAGTCCCAATTTTTTTGTTTAATATGAACCTCTGCCTCCCTGGTCTCCTGGAGGGAGGGAAGTAGTTTTAAATGCATCAGTTTACATACTTCTAAGTATAGAATTGTTTGCTTACTTTGCTAAAATTATATCAGCACTTCCACTGACAACTTTTTCTTTTCATAGGTATAACATTAGACTCAAGAAGTTATTCTGACTGAACCTTTTAATTTAATGCTGATCCATACACTGCTGTGCTGCACTCTGAAGTTATTATACAGGAGCCAAGAAAGAAGGAAAGGAAGCAGTACCTAATACCATATGCTATCAATTGTTGTTCCTATGATTAAAAGAAACAGAACCCCAAAATCCATTTGCAGAAAGGCAGCTCCTTCTCTGTAGCTGTAGGAGTGCTTAATAGGCTTAACATTTGGAAAGCAGATCCTAAGCATGTCCCAATGCAGGTAATTCTGTCTCCAAAATTACAGCATATAATCTGTGCATCACAGATCATTTTAATCATTCTTCATGCAAGGAAGGTGTTTATCATTCACCTGCATTTACGGCAGCCTTTCCTAAAATTTTTAACCCCAGTAAATTGTATGTCATTTCCTCTGGACCCTCTCTCTGCACTCTCTGACCTTCACTGCTCTGGGCAGCCTTTTGCCAGCCTGCCTTTCCCCAAATGAAATCAGGTGGGGGAAAGTTCAGAAAGTAGTGACAAAATTTTCTCTGTGTAAGGAGCCTGAATCTGGATCTGCACTTGTCCCTGAGACCTGAGAGGGAACACATTAGTCCAGGATACTGAGTATCTCTCTAGAATTTCATGGATGTGGTAGCAGTAGCCCTACTGAGATGGAAACACCATGTGTGTCTGGTGCAGTGTAATAACCTGTGGTGCTTATAGTCCATTTCCATATAGGGGAAAAAAGGAAAGGAAAGGAAAGGAAAGGAAAGGAAAGGAAAGGAAAGGAAAGGAAAGGAAAGGAAAGGAAAGGAAAGGAAAGGAAAGGAAAGGAAAGGAAAGGAAAGGAAAGGAAAGGAAAGGAAAGGAAAGGAAAGGAAAGGAAAGGAAAGGAAAGGAAAGGAAAGGAAAGGAAAGGAAAGGAAAGGAAAGGAAAGGAAAGGAAAGGGAGAAAAGGAAAAGGAAAAGAAAAGGAAAAGAAAAGGAAAAGAAGAAAAGAAAAGAAAAGAAAAGAAAAGAAAAGAAAAGAAAAGAAAAGAAAAGAAAAGAAAAGAAAAGAAAAGAAAAGAAAAGAAAAGAAAAGAAAAGAAAAGAAAAGAAAAGAAAAGAAAAGAAAAGAAAAGAAAAGAAAGAAAAGAAAAGGTTAAAAAAAGCAAATAGCTCAGACCTTTAACCTGTGTTATCATTGGGGTATGAACTTTCTACTGTTTTCACTCTGAATTCCAGACAAGCCTGAACTGCCAAAGAAATACAATATTAAATAACAAATACAAATGGACCAATTAGTTCATGGAAGGGTGATCAAGAGAGGTAATGAATGGGTGTCACAGAGTTTATGTGCCTCCTGTGTGGCTAAATGGACAGGGTTCCAGCTACAGAGAATATAACTTTAGGGCAGGGAGGTAAGTGATTGCAGCTCACAGCTTCTGTCCATTCCAAATAATATCTCTGGTGTTTCATGGCAAAGGTACATTGTGGGCAAGCTGAACAGAATGTTTTGCTGGGATGTGTTTTTCCAAGCTTACAGGTGAGAAAGGGAAAAGCCAGGGATGTTTTGTGGAAGGTAAAAAAAAATTAAATAAATAAATGAAAAGGCAACACTAATAGAGAGAAATTATATTGATCCTTGAGCTAATTAACAAAATGGCTATTTGAATTGAAAGAAAAGGCAGAGAAGAAACAAGTGCTTTAGATTCAAATTGATCCTTCTGTTGATCAGACTGATAGCCCAGTAAGCCAAGGAGTCAGGAAAACAGACTTTAAAACCTCGGGATTTGTCTTAACATAAAAGATAAAGAAGACAAAGAGAATTTCTTGAAATGCTGAAAATTTCAGTGAAAATAAAATATTTGCTTGTTCATCCAGACTAAGTGCCAGGTGTATTTCTAAATTTAAATGTTAAAAAAAAACAAAACAAAACAAAAACCTTTTTATTTGCCTTAGTAATAACTCTTGCCAACTTTTTTACTCAAAATGCCCTTTTTATAAGACTGTAATTATACTGACTTCTGACACTTTGGTTACCAGCAGTGCCAAAGGAGGTGTTTTTTTTATCCATCTTTCTTTAAAAAGGATATATAAGTAATTATTTCCCTTCCCCTGAAAATAAGGCAGGTAACTTTCTTACATACTATAAATTTCTAATATAGCATGTATTTCTAACATAATACAAAATAAGGCCATTCATTAAAACTTAATCTAGGTTTTTACTGTATATCACTATGTATTTACACTGATGAAATTCATACTATATAGGAATTTACAAAGGAATTATCAATGCATTTATAAAGAATCATCATAATTTAAGGATATGAGCCTGGAAATAGGAATCAATTCATAGTATCAACAATGTTACTCATGTTATAGTTTAAATTAAAAAAATCTGTACACTTGGCATTTGTTTATAATTCTGAATGGATCCAATGTTTCTGTTCTTGTAGTTGGCAAAAAAAATCATAAATAAAATCCAGCTGATATAGGCTTTCATACCTAAATTAGAATTTTTAACTGTCTTGCTCTTATAACCTCAATATTAAATTTCTATAAATATGTGTAGTATCAATTGAGCAGCTGCATACAGTTAAACAACAAATTTAGTAACAATATTTACAATAAAACTGAACAGAAAAGAGTTCAGGAGCTCAGTGAATGTGAGTTGTTCTATGTTCCTTTTCAATATCTAAACACAGCAATCCTCACTAAAATATTATTCTAGACCCACATATCCACTAGTGTAGCATGCAGTATATAATGATTAGCAAAGGAATTTTGATAAGGGAAGCATTTCTTGTACTGTCTGTGAAAATGTGAGATAATTTCATTCCACTACAGTTTTGACAGAAAAGATACAAAACCTTTGCAAATCCTTTGTATTAAATACTGTAGGAGTCATATTTGCAAGAAATTGTCAAATATTTATTAAAGAATAGGTGGTTTTCTGTTCATGAGGGATACCTTAATATGACAGCCTGTCAGAGAGCTATTGTGAACAACGATTGCAGTAAGATTGTGTAGGTTTTGGTTAACAATGCTATTGTTTCAAAAAAGGAGATAAGAGGTGTCTGGTCGTATAATTTAACACAGCAAGCTATTATCTTTACTAATTGAACTAAAAAAATATAAATAAAAGGGTGAGAAGTGCTAATGGGCTGAATATCTGTGGTTTAGATATATTTTCATTTTAGACCCAATTAAGTTTGTGAACTTCAACTGTGTGTTGGTGTTCCATTGACTGAAATCGTGGACCAATACTTTTTCACTATATAGTAATTCAGGGATCTGAAAATCTGCAATTTTTATATGATCTTATAAATATGCTAAAATTGCTTACAGATTTCTACTTTCCTGAATATGTAGGAGAAAAAAAAAAAAAGATTAATTGTAGCTGTTTTGTTATTTTAAACTTCCATTCACCCTATGCAGATGATGATGTTTCTTGGGTGTTTTTTAAAGTCTTACTGCAATTCCCTTTATCTGCTTTGTTTAAGCAGAAAACTTACAACTATTTTTTTTTTTTCACTACTGCTTTAGGCTACTAAAGGTCATTATTTTCTTATTAAAAATCCCCAAAGCATTTTAGCTTTTTTTAGCTCCTTCTGAGGAAATTTTGGCATATCCCTTGGTTTTAATGATTTGACTGATTGGTCCCAAGCATCAGTTACTACTTCTGAGTTTAACAATGCACTTGTATTGGAATGCAAAATGTTTTCTATGACATTTCATTTTCCTGTGCTGGTAGCAATTATTTTTTTGCACCTATTGGCTGCTAAAAGAATACTCAATGTGATTCTGGCTGTGATACATTGACATAGATGAAACAGGCATTTAGGGAAAATAACAGAAAGCTTTAGTTACTACCAGCTATTCCTTTGGGATGCCATTAAAATGATTGATGACAAAGCACAGCCAGACCTCAGCAAAGGTTTTTGGTGGATTCTACAAGAGGTCTGTGGTGTATTCAACACACATGCACCAGAGCTTCTTCTTGGCCATACTCACTGCTCCACTAGCAGCTTCCACCTTCCACACTGTGCAGTGGAATCTACTCCCAGCACAGTGCAGCTTGCTGGGATTTCTTTTGCAAAAGTGTGGTGGGGCACAGGCAAGAAAATAGAAGGGATGTATCATGAGGAGGCTCCTGAGGTTTGGTTTAGAGGTAGGTAGGCTGGCTAGCTGTATAGAGTCTGCGCACCCTTGTGCAGGGTGGTGGAAGATACCATTCATCAGGAAAGAATAATTAGAATTAACTGCATTATAAAATAAAGAAGTAGAAGGGAATCATTTTATATGTTGGAACCAGTATGACAGAACTGACATTCATATACATATGTGCACAATCAAAGAGCTGATTATGTATTTTTATTATACTAGTAGCTGTTATATAAACAACACTCAATCATCATACAGCTAATTCAAAGATATAAGCAGAAAAAAATCTCCTGGTCAATTCATGGAGGTGAAAAATCCTAACAATCACAAAAAATCCAGAGGTTGGATAATGAAATATGCAACTGACACTCAATAAAAATATTTCCAGTATCAAAAAAATCCAAAACTTGCAATTGGTCTTATTCATGTGTTTATCTTTAATTCCTCATTTGTTGCTCAGGCAATTAACTACTGTTAACATTGAGTGTTTGAGGATATAATGGGATCTTTCTGCACACAGAAATTATTTCTTTTTTATTCATTTTTATTTTGAAGTTAAGATAAAAGCAATGAATTAAGAAAGGTGAAAGTAACTGGACTCATAAAATGCTTGAGTTTTTACAGTAGTAAGTGAGATTGATTGCATAGATTTTTTAAAAATATGTACTTTGAAGGTGATTGTGTCTTTCAGAATATCAGTTTGTAACTGAAATCTATGGGGAATCTAGCTGAGAAATCTGTGTCATTTATTATTAATTATATGAGTTGAAGATTATAATAAAAATCTGAACTAAAAAGGGAAGTAGGGCTCTTTTCTATGGATTTCAAATAAATTGTTGATTTTGCATTGTGAGTGCAATGAATATAATGCCTTTATTACTTAATAGAGTATGAGGAAGTAGATAGGATTTCAGATAGATCTCAGTAAAGAAAATCATTCCTATTCTGTATTTCATATAATGCCAGTGAACCTTACACATGGTTTATGACATTAAGGTATTGATGCAGATTCATTTAAAGATTTATAGCATAGTACTTATTTTCTGAATTTACTCTCTTCAGTCTTGGGCTCTTCATGTTTCATAAATAGTTATAAGGAGACAAAGTATTATTCCACCATTTAGTGTGCCTTTATTGTAATTCCCTTTGGTTGAAATGCTTTAGAAGACCAGCAAGTATAGCACAGGACAGAGGAACTTGTCAAAAGCAAATGAAAGATTATGAAGTTGGCTCATGATTTCTAGGGGAGACTTTATTTAGAGGTTGAAAGACACATCATCTCTGAGTATTGGTGGTAGCAGGACCCTAAGAAGTTATTTCTTAACACAATAAATTTAGTTAGTTTAACATGAAGGTCCATTTCAGAAGATAGCCTTTGTAAAAAACACCATCTTTGCTTCCCTGTATATTATTCTATGAATCTACATTCAGTATTAAGACCCTTGACACCAAGAATTTCCTGATGTTTTCATTTCTGTCAAGATTCCTCCAGGGCATGTAAATGTATGCTTCTGGGCACACCTGCAAGCATATACATTTTGTCAGCTTTGAGCTGAAGCTTAAACCCTGTTGGGAATCAGTGTGAAATTTTTGTGTCCATTTCATGTTTACGTTCCAGTTGTGTAGGCACACATGGAGCATGTTTACTGCAATAGAAAATGAAAAAGTGCAAGTAAAGGAAGTGATTTTTTTCTTCCTCTATTTTGATAAAGAGAAGTGTCCTTCTTCCCCATCCTGTACTATACCAATTAATATTCTGGTTAAAGATGGGAGAGTCCTGATTTTGCTTTCATCATGAGTCTAAAGAAATAACACAGTGAATTCACCAGAAAACAATATTTTAATATGGGGAAATATTTCAATTTTTCTTTTCAGGACTCATTATGTGTAAAAATGGTAGAACATTCATTGGGCCAAAACAGGAGACAGACACATACATGATATAAGCTACACAAGCAAGAGGATACAACTACTGTCTTGTTCTTCCTTTGTCCCTTACCTATACAGAGCAGTAAGCCTGACTGCTAGGCAGTTGAATAAAATAATTTCTGGTTGAATTCTTTAAGAAAGCAGTTGGATGCATAGCTCCAGGAGGAGAGCTTATGTATGCCTGTCTTTTTCCTTCTACAGCCTGGGACAAAAAGAAGTTCGTCTTTGGCAATTAATCTTGGTTACTATGGGGTTCTCCCTGGCTCTTGAGCTTTCTCTTTTTTGACAAAGATATAACATACACAGGAAGATTTAAAAATCCTAGCAGATCCTGTCTTCACCTTAACATTGCCTTGAAGCGCTCTTTCAGATAGGAGTATTTATTGCTGCTTGTTTTTCCATGCTTTTTCTTTTTTGCATTGTACTGACACGTCATACTCCTAATACCTTGCAAATATACTCACTAGGTAATAGAGAAGCAATGTCAGTCATATGATCTAAGGGTTCAGCACTGTATGTCCCAGTCCAGCCTTGCTGGACACTTTCTTACTCTGGATATTAAAGAGAGTATTTAGATGTGGCAAAACTGGAATTAGTGCTTCTCTGTTGATCCATTTGCCATGGAGTTTTCTATGATGTGATAGATTTATGTCTGAACTACTTGGAGAACAAGTACTGAACTACTTGTCTCATGTTTAGGCAAGTACTTTGTGGGAGCATACACAATATTTGGAAGGATATTAATTTCCAATTTTCTTCAAATGCAGCTCTAAGTGGTTGCCCACATCTCTGCTATTAAAAATAGCTTGCCAGAGTCTCATCTGGTGAAAACAAATAATACAGATTTAATACAGACAGAAACTCGGCAAACTGGATGAATAAGTGGTTGATAAAAGACAGATTTACACTGACTGCAACCAGATTATGTTTTTTTTACTAGGAGATAACTTTTGAAAAAGATACAAGATGACAAGGCAGATGTGCAGTGTTTTTTGAATAATCATTTGTCAGAATTGACCTTTCCTTGGAAATATCTACAATTATTAGTTGGTTCAGGAAAGAATCACATCAGAAAAGAAAAATTGTGCCTGTCAATGATTGTGGTTTTGCTGTAGCAAAGACTTCAGACCTGTGAAGATCCTTCTGACTGTCACATTGTAGTTGGAAATGCACACAGGCCTAAGAATGCCAAGCAACTTTTCTTAGTGCTGTAGTGACGTAAGTGGAGGATTTTTTCCTTCATGCTCCAAGTAAGACACTCAAGTGTGAAATGTCTTGGACACAGTACTGGAAGGGATATGAAGCATTCACAGATGATACAAAACTGGGAGGAGCTGTTGACTCCCTCAAAGCCAGGGAGGCCCTGCAGAGAAGACCTCAACAAATTAGAGGGCTGGATAATCTCCAACTGTATGAATTTTAACAAGGAAAAGTGGTGGATTCTGCACCTGGGATGGGGCAGCCCTGAAGGTACATACAGACTGGGGAATGAGATGCTGGAAGGAAGTGCTAAGGAAAGGAACCTGAGGGTCTTGGTCCATGACAAGCTGAGCATGAGCGAGCCCTGCAGCCCTGGCAGCCAGGAGGGCCAAGAGTGTTCTGGAGGGCATCAGGCACAGCATTGCCAGCCAGCCAAGGGAGGGAATTTTTCTACCCTGCTCTGCACTGGGGTGGCCTCACCTCAGGTGCTGGGGGCAGTTCTGAGTGCCACAATATATGAAAGACATTATACTTTTAGAGAGCCTACAAAGGAGGGAAGACCATTTGAGGAATGGCTGAGACTACTTGGTTTCTCTCCTCTGTGGTGCCCACTGACAGGACCCAAGGGAATGGCCTGAGGTTGTGTCAGGGAAGGGTTAGTTGTGTCTGGTTCATTACCCAGAGGGTGGTTGGGAACTGGAACAGGCTCCCAGGGAAGTGGTCGCAGCACCAAGCATGACAGAGTTCAAAAAGCGTTTGGACAATACGTGGAGTGACTCTTGGGAATGGTTTTGTGCTGGGTTATGAATTTGACTTGATCCTTGTGGATCCCTTACAACTCAGCATATTTTGTTATTCTGAGACAAAGTGGAAGAAAACAGCAAAAAACCCCATTGTTTCCTTTACCCAGGAAGGAAGCCTTTATGGGGAAATCCTTATAGAAGACATCCAAGTCCATTTGGCCGTGAACTAAAGCTCCATGGCAGTATGTGCACAGCACCATGTATTAGGTTATTGCAATTGATCCAGGGAACAGAACCACTGGTGCTGGAGTAAACCTCACTCTTCAATTCCAAAATTCTTCAATTCTACAACAAGGAAGCCCTCTTCCTTAATCCCTTTTTTGCACAGGAGAGGAAGGCTCTAGCTCCCTTTTTTCTGCAACAATATTTTTATGAGTATAGCTTTACCAGATTTGTGCATGTGTATGTGTATGTGTATGTGTATTGTGTATGTGTGCCTGTGTGGTAAAGGTTTTGCACTACAGCACAGTATCTGGATTTTGAAAATCTGTTGTCTGTGACTTTGACCATATGATTTTGGTTCACAGCCATCTCTGTCAGGAATAATTGGTTAGAAGGAGATGAACTTGAAATGGTGGTAATAATATTTCAACAACACAGAGTAAGAGCAAATTTATTAATATGTATAAATAACTGAGTTTACATTAAATAAGATTCTCTCCAAATGCAAAGTTATCTAAATTCAATCAACAAGGATTGATGCAAATTAATAATTAATAATTAAAATAATTAAAAAAGGATCAAGAATGCAAATTATAAAGCTAAGTGAGCACTGGCAAAACAGACAAAAATAAGAGCAATGTTTTAACTAATGAAAAAATCCATAAAGCTAAAAAAGGAAAAAAATACAATTTAAATGAAACCATCTAAGGACCAAAAGTCTATGTGCACATTTAAACCTGCTTTGACTCACTATTATGAAAGCTTTGATACGCAGAAAGTATTGCACTCAGCTTGAGATAATTCTGGAGGTAAATAAATCACCTGAATTTTAGTGATTGCCTAGAGACTATTTTTTATGACCTGATTTCTTACCATGCAAATGAGCAAGGGAAAGTGTTAATCAGTGTACATATGTATATACATAAATATGTATGTTTAAATAGCAAATTGATTCAAAATCAGAAGAGTGTGACTGGCTATGACTAGGAAAAAAAAATAAGAGACAGGGCGAATAGGGATTAAAAGGGGAAATTCTTTTAAAAACTTTATATATATGAACATCTATACAACTACAGTGAAAAGAGGACAGCTTTTGTTATATGCCTATGCTTGTTTCAGGGACCAATAATGACAATTAGAAATAAAGGAAACTCTAGAGAGTTTTAATGTAAAATTAAATAAGACAACAACCTTTATAAATGGAAAGATTCAGAAGGAAAATAAAAACATACAAAAGATGTCAGAATAGAATCCATAGCTGGTATTTCTGATATTAATATTAATCATATTTTATAGTGTATTAGATACAAAATTAATGTGAAGTTTGATGCCGGCAGTTTAATAGGTGAAATGGTAAAATTGTTAGCAGTGATGTAGAAAATGCAGAGGTGAGCAATAAATATTCCTTTATTTACTTGGAAGAATAGAGATAATGCATTCATATAAAATGCTTTCTGGTCCATTATTAACTGGAAAGAATAAAATGATCTACAGGCAAACCTTTTACAATCTCCAGATCCCAGAAGGACACAGTCCAGGTACATCTATGGCCTACTGGTAGAAATTAATAACACAAATTGAAAACTGGCTATAGTGTAGGACGCAAAAGTTTGAGAATTGTGCTACTGTTCAAAAGCAAGTGGAAAAATGGACTGCCTAGTCTAACTGGCAACATGTAAGAGGTGATACAAACTTTGATTTTTAAGTGTAAGAATGAAAGAATGTTTATACAGTAATCAAGAAGGGAAATGATTTTGTGCAAATTGGGACCTATAAAACACATCTAAGTTTTACAGGTATGTGTGTTTTATTGATAAAATTGCCTATAAAAACTGAGGTTTCTGTTGCACAGAAAAAGCTGCTGGAGAGAGCAATGAAACATGTAGCACAAACAAGGCTGAAAGATGAGTAAAGCTATAGATAAAATTAGAAAAAAATATTTTTAGTCGTGGCAACAGTTCACCCCTTGAAAAAGATCAATGAATTATTTATTTTGGTGTGCAACAGAAGCTGTTCTGGAAAGATACCTCACCTAAGCAAGACTCAGACTGAATGGCAATTTAACTAGATGGATTGAATGGCCTCCAGCTCTTAGAAGTCAGAACACCAGTCTATTCTAGTTGTCAACTGTTAAATGTGCCAATACATTACTTACTTTTTCATTTTCCAGCATACTCTTGTTGCAAAAATGAACCTTTAATTTCAAATATTGAATCTCAACCCCAGAAGTTTGTAAAATTTTTAAACAGCAGGAACAGCACTGAAAAAGATATTAGGAAGAGAATTCAAAATAACAATGGTATAAAAATAAGAGAAAGTCAGTACAAGATCAGTTATTTGAAGTACAAAAAAATAGAAAGGGATGTGCTAGAAGAATAAAATCATGCAGTGTGATAGGTCTGAAGCCCACTTTATTGCTAAGAACATCCTTGCAAAAAACTAATGTGCTGTGTAACAGCCATAACTTTATTAACAGCTACAAGGAGAGCTAAAAATATCTCTTATCTTTGAATTGCTTTGCAACATGGGAGATGTCACCTTGGGGGTAGAAAGAAAACAGCTATTTATTACAGAAAAGCAGGAAGAAAGTCTTGGCTGCAGCTATGCCAAGTGGGCATTTCCCGATTAAGCACAGTGCAATTAAGGTAGAAAGGCTTTGAATAGTTTTGCTTCGAGAACTCCTAATGGCCTTGTTCACTTATATTTTTAATGGTTTGCCAAACGGAATATCTGCTCTCAAGTGGGTGGTGTGTGTAACTAATGATGATTATAGGGTCAAGTTCAAGAGCGGCAGTGGAAAGCCAGTACAGTACTATACAAAGCAATCCCTTCTTGCCCTACATTAAGTGCCAACAGCCCTCAGAAAGGTTTTTCTCACTTCAAACATATGTATTCATGTCTCCTGAAGAATTGCTGCTGGCTACCAGTTGCACACCACTTGATTCAAATGGTGATAACTGAGAGGGAACTGCCATTGCTACTGAAAATGGCAGTGGAAATGGTTAGAAATAAATACCAGAGAATCCCCACGCAAGCTTCTTCATCACTGGAGGACAGAACAGTCTATGTATTACAGAAAGTAGAAAAAAGTATCCCTCATATATTGGTCAATTCACTTTGATCTTTATTTGATAGTTTCAATTTTTTTACAGTCACTGTATTTCGTGTTTGTCTATTTTCTGATATTTTAGAGTAACAGGACTGTCTCCTCATTGAAGTGACAGGTAATGAGTTGGACAATGACACTGAAGCTAAAATACTTTTGCAGTACATATACACTTGGCTAGCTGTGGTTGAATTAAGTTTTAATAAAAAGTAAATTTAGAAATAGTTTCCCTTTGGATATTATCACCAGTTGGAATGAGATAATTAAATTAAATTACCATGGACTCCCTTAAGGAAACTGCACTTTCCTTTCAATCAGTCTCTTAGATACCATGACTTTACTTTATAACAAAGCAATTATTACAGCATCTAAAAATTGATTTATTTCTATATAGCATTTTAAATAAAATATTTCAAGTCACATTTAAATTAATAGCAAGAAAATATATCTGAAGATTTTGAATTTAAGAAAGCATATTTCTGTTGTGGCTGTACCTGCTTTTGCAATCTGAGGTTTTACTTAGAGAAATCTTTATGTAAGAAGCAATTTGCTTAAGGTGATGTTTTCTTGCTCAGATACAAGAGGACTTTACTCATTTTCTGAAGGCTTATATTACTCACTACAATGGTCTAATAAACTAACGACCTTGCCATAATCTTCCTCATTGAAAACTGACATTTATATTTGTATGGTTAAATAAAACATGTAATGAGGGAAAACTCAAAATAGGACTGATTATAATTCAAAGAAACATGTCATAGATTTTATCATCTTTACTGACAATGGGAACCCATGTGTAATGATGATGTCAACTACAATCTCAGTTAATTTGATCTCCTTTTATATTAGGCTTGATCATTCAGAACTATTGTAACAAAATGAAATAACAGTGCTACATACTTTAGAGTGTAAGATCAAAAATGTAGCTGCACTTGGTTATATTATCAAACCATCATGTTGACTGTTATAATGATTAGGGAATTTCTCAGTAGTATATAAGTGCCTGAAATAGAATTTAGTCAATAATAATATAATACTGAAGTGATATGGCACCATTGGGCACCAATGTAAACATCTGTTCCTTTCAGTTAACTTGACTTTTTAACATCCTATGTTTTGTAACGTTAAAATGTGTTTTTTAAAAAAAAAAAATATTGATAAGTTTCCAAGTAAGGCTTATTAAAAATACTGGATAAGGTTTTTGAAGCATATTCCATTCAGCTGTTTGTTTTGAAATTAATGTGTGCTGTGCAAACAGCTGGTGAGAGGGTACATGGCACAAAGAGAGGGAATTAGGCAAGCGGAGGGTACTGAACCTGAGAAACTGATCCATCTCTACAAAGTGACAGTGGTTAACAAGATAAGATGTTTTGGCTTTGTCCCACACTGTGGATCAAGCTCAACACATTTTGAAAGGTTCTGACAAATGTTCAGGAAATTTTTGCTTTCTCTTGGGATTTTAGTGTGCAGGGCACTGTACCATGTAAGTATAATTTTGCTATTACTAGTAACAGGTATCAGTCTTTGTAATGACTTTGCAAGCCTTTACAGATGGGTTTGTCAGACTTTGTCAAAATTTTCTTTGCCTTGCTTGGAGATTTGAGGCATGGGTGGTTGAACTGGAGCAGCAGTTTTTCTAATGGCCTAGTGTCTAGGCTTGGTTTGTTTTACTTCAGGTTATTTTTTAAAAATTATTTCGGTAGCAGTAATGACTTCTTATGTTCTGGAGACTGAATTATTTAGGGAAGCAGCCTAATGATAGAGTGTAGGGTAGCAGGAGAACAGGACAGCAGCAAAGGTTGTGAAAGTGAGGTGCACTGCAGGGTGCAGTTTGCAGAAAGGAGGGTAAGGTAGACACTAGCACAGAATATTCTGAATTGGAAGAGACCCACAAGCACCATCAAGTCCAACTCTTAAGTGAATGGCCCATCAAACCTACAACCTTGACATTATTAGCACCATGCTCTAAATAACTGAGATAGTCTCAGAATTTATAATGCCAGGATTCTTTTAACATATCACCAGAAGATTGTTAAAGGATTGTGGGTCTGGAAATTGAGGGAAATTAGTTTTAGGGTAACAAACCAAAAGTATCTAGGTGTGTGGAGTCTCCCTCACTGGGAATATTCAAGAACCACCTCCACCCAGTCCTGTGCCACATGCTCTGGGATGATCCTGATCAAGCAGGGAGGTTGGACCAATGACCCACGGTGGTCCCTTCCCATCTGACCCATTCTGTGACTGTGATTCAGTGACTGATATTCAGTAACTGTGGAAGGACTCAGAGAAGACTCTGCTTCCATACTTACTATGGATAGAGTAGCTATCATTTCAGAGTGCATGTATCAGTGATTATTAAGACAACTTCTGTAACAATGATTTCTTTCTGTGCTTCGATTTGACCTAATTGTTGTTATTGGTTAAGATGTCTATATTTTTTGCCATTACTCTTAAGGTGTGTGTTCTTTTTGCTTATTGCAAGATTTTGAGAATAACTGTATGTGTGCATGGCATGATGCAGAGAATTTTGAGTAGCATTAGGAATTTGTTATATATTTACATAAAAGATCTGAAGCGTAATACCACATTAAAGTCTAATGTTCTTAGATACAAAACTGGTGCTAGAATTAAGTTTGTGCATAGACACATATGTGCTGAACTCTAGCACATGGGTCAGCTAAGTCTATTATTTTTCACTCCAAATGAAAGCATAAAGTTGTTTTAAAATGAGACTGTTTTTCTTTTAAATCTCCTTGCACTCATACATTCTTCCTAACATTTAATGTCAAGAACCATGGGAGTATAAATGAGTGATAAGTGGTGTGGAAAAGCTGAGTCCCACCTGTCTGGAGATGTTTTTATGAAAAGAATCTATTGATAAACAAGATCCTCAGTAAGGGATACCACACATTTTCTACAAGAGGCACTAATGTAAAAAAAAACAAAACAACAAAACAATCAGATTTTGTTGTATGTAACTTAATGATCATATATTTCTCTCCTCTTCTTACGCTTGGCTGAAATCAGTCAGTGGTCTAAAAAATTACTGCAGTGTAACATAAAGATACACACACACACACACACGTATATATGTATGTGTGCAATTAATATCTTCAAACAAGCTTTGTTTCTCTAAGAAAATCATTCTTCCTAAGGAGTAAAACTAGTCAACGTGCCATAAGGAACACTAGTAAAAAAGTTTTAATAAGTCTCTGCTATTTGGTTTATCAGTAAGAAGGCTTTTTTTTGTGCTATCAAATATGCCGTATATTTAGGGAAGAATGGAGCTCAAATGATAGTCACACCCCAAGTGCATCAAGTGTTGAGAGGAATTTATATTTTCAAGCAGTGATATTCAGTCTCTCCTTTTAGTAGAGCTTGTGAAGCCAGTAAGTGATGTAGGACTCTCCTATTATTAGTCACGCAGGAGCACTGTGTGAGTTCATACATGTAACCACATCAAAAAGGTAACATAGAGAAAACTCCATTATTTTCTCTGTTTGGCCACCCTTTTCTAAATTTCTCTTTTTATTGATAATTAGTTTACAACTTCCATATCTTTACTAAGATTTTTTCTCAAGGTTTCATATCTTGGCCATTACCCTTCCTATTTTATTTATATTGGTATATATCATTCTGTCTAGTGTCTGTGCCCAGATTCTTTACTTACAAGTGACAAGTATTTTATTTGTATTGCTTCCCTCAGGGAAGGAATAACTTGATTCTCTTATTGCTGTTTCAGTAAACAATATTTTTCTTTTTCCACAAATTTGCTCAAGCTCAGAAACCTCCTACTAAGTTCAAGCATGTTCTGGTACATGTCCAGAGCTTAAATGTTCCTGTGTGTATTGGAGCAATATGCAATTTTTCAATGTCATTTCTGTTTCAAAATTAAAATTTTCATTCACAAGATCTCATGGCTGTGTGGACAACCTTTGTGGGTGGAATGAACTGTGGCTGTGCCTAAACCTGAAAAGAGGCTGCAAAAGGGACATATTCGTATGTACAGGTTTATTTCTAGTGCCCTGACTTTACATGTATTGAGGAACAGGGAAAAATGAGAGCACCAGGAATCTCCTAAATTCTGGTGGCTCAACTGTCTTAAATCCTCATAGATTTAAAAATTCCCAAAAGGAGACTGATATTGCTCTATTCAGGCTTTTTGAAGTGTGAAGTGAAAAAAAACCCAAAACCTCTCTCATTATCCCAAAGAGAGAATTGAACCTCTGTATAGCAGAGTATATAGCAAGGTATGTGCAGCAAGGTGTGTTGTAAGGTATGCAAACAAATGCTTGTTAAGCTCAGTGGAGGAGGTGCAGACAGCCACAGCTGCTTGCACAGAGCACACCACACAGAGAAAAAGGGTGAGGTGCCACCTCAGGGGTTGTTAAAAGCTAGAAACTCCCAATGAAGCCTTCTGTTCACTTAATCATATAGAGACCTCTATTTCACCCTCCCAAGGCAATGTAAAGGATAAGCTCTTCTGAAGAGCTAGAACAGGAAGGATATTCTTAAAGAACCCTTATAATTTTCTTTCTCCTGAAACTCAGTAGATATCTTTTCTCTGGTGAAGCTGTGGAAGGAAAGCATGACTTCTTTTTCTAAGTATGAGTCTATATTCCTGATTATTGCACAGGCTTGTAAAAACTCCTGTGATAAATATAGTATAAAATATGACATAGATAAATATGACAGTAGATGACTGTCACTGACAGTTCTAAAATAAGATATTTTTAACTGTACTATAAGCAGTAAACTCTTAAAAAAATGCTATCACCTGTTTTTATCAGCAGTTTTAAAAGCTGCTTATATGCAAGGGTATATTTATTGCATAACTGCTCTGTCCACCAGTGACTTGTCATTTATGCAGAGCTCTATGCTGTAGTATGCATCTATATAAATTAAACAAAAGTGGTGTGTAATTCTAAATAGGCACTTTCAGTCTTTTAAAGACTGCCCATAATTACCTCAAAACTTTTTTGTTGGTATGTGTTCTACTTTGTGACTGCTTTTAGTTGAGTCTCTGTGATAATATTCTGTTTCCAGTCTCATCATTACCATATACTTTGTGTAATAAACTGAAACAATTTATCAGTCCATAAACTAAAACTATTAAAAATTAATTAATTTGTTCTGCTTCTTAGTATTTTCTCAGCAGTATTTGCATTAATTTTACACAGCTTTTAAATCACACAAGAACCCATGCTTAAATTTGCAATGCATACAAAAGCAATGAATGAGTGTCACATTTCTTCAATCTCTGTTACATAGTTTAATCAGACTTGGAAGCAGTTTTGTATCAAGGTCCTGAACCTTCTCCTTCCAAAAAAATTATACTTTTTGGAAGCATCATTTGGTTTCAGTGCCCTGAATCCAGTATTCCCTGATATTTAAGCTGATGATCTCCATTCAGTCTGTGGCTGTGCAATCTTTTATGCATAATCTGTAAAGTTTAAGAACTCCTGCCTACATTGTGGTGGAACCAAAGAGCCCTGAGCTGGGGTGGGGGGGCACACGATCCAGGTACACCCATTGATTGCTCTTTCTAGAAAACAGCAATCAAAAACCAAGGGCTTGGCCCATGGCCTTACCCACTGCACTTATGCTTTAGACAAAAGCAGTAAGCAAAAAAATGAATTATTATTTTGGTTTAGGTGACAGAAATTAAACAAAGAAAATTGCACTCTGTTTCAATAAAGTGCTAAGTTAGGCAGACATTTAAATAATCACTTGGTCTAATTCCTACTCAGTAAACTTATATAAGTGTGTTTTTGACATCTAAATGAATGAAGTAATTCACAAGCTCTAATGTTTTCAGAATTCTCTTCTTTTAAGTAGTAAACCCTTCTATACATAAAAAAATAAATATGTGAGTTTAGTGTATAATTACATCTGCACAGCTAAGCTTGGCCTCAAGTGGTTTGTTTATAATCCATACTTGAGATATGAAATGAATTAGATTTTTGTGATTGTTAATCTAGCTTTACCATAAAAAAATTAATGATGAATTTACATATGTGAAAACTCATAATATAGTGAAAATCATGTGTGAAAATTCTCTTTTTTGTACTTAAAAGTAATATTGTAAAAAGAAAGGGTCCTGTAGAAACTGAGATCATAGCCTAAAGTGTGTCTGTAATTTACTCTCTTCTGAGGCACAAAAATATTTTTTATTTAACATGGAGGCATCATATTTACTATTTTACCTTTGTTTATGAATCCAGCTATGATTTTTAGTATATGAAACCATTTTGATTGCCCTTGAATGACTTGCATCTTATTAGTTTAACAAGTGCAGCTCTTTTGGGTTTTCAGGTGCCCTCACATCTATGGTATTTCTTCAATTATGATTTTTGCATGTCCTCTTCATTCCATTCCTCAACACTAGGGTGGCATTATGCACCCTCCATTACTCTTTACTCTTAGTGTGCTATTGAATTTGGTCAATATTTTTCCCCTCTTTCTGCCTACCTTCTGCAAAATTCTAAAAAAACATAATTCCCCTGAGCCTGGAGCTCTCAACTGCTTTGTATAGCTCTAATTGTCTAATTACCTGTTCAGTGCACAATGGGGAAGGATTTTAATATTTTCCTTTCTCCACTTGGTTTCTATCCCCTTTTCACCTTTTTTTTTTCTTTTTTCTTTTTTTTTTTCCTAGTCACATTAACCATCTCAGTTTCAAACTCTAGAATGTCCCATTAATTCCCTTTTTTTGTTTGCTTTCCATAACTGAGTAAGTAGAAGAACCTTTTATGATATATGTTTTATTTATATTGTTTATATTACTAACTGATTTGCCACAACCATCCTTATTAGTTTTCTAGAGTCTTTAATGTTTTTTTATACACTAATCATTATTGTCTTTTCCTGGGATTTTAAGTGTTCAATAAAACTATCTTTTTTTCTAAACACTCTTTGCTTTATGTTATTTATGCCCATACTCTGCCTTATACCTGATATATTTTTACCAAGTAGCACTATTATGCATGCATCATTTTTCTTTACCAAATGTATCTTGCAGCTATCAAGTTGTCTTAAGGAAGTTTTATTTTTATTTTATTTTTATTTTGAGTACAAGCACAGCAATATTGCCTTCTTTGGCAGATTATCTTTTACCTTTCTGTCTTCAAGAATATCCACTGTGCCATATCAAAAGAACTGCTGTGTTATTTGTATGCAGAGTTGAATGTGAACACTGGTGTTACACCTGTGCATCTGCCTGTTCTTCCAATCTCATTACTACACTTAGTGCACTCCAGTTCTTCCCTAGGAAATAAAACTCACCCTTTTCTTACTAGCATTTTGTCTTTTATATACTTTTATTTACTCAGTTGGTTTATAGTGTGCTTGCCCTTTCTTTTTAGAGGAATTATAGTAGGCTTCTGTAGTTACGATAGCTTGCAGTTTGAAGCATCTACAATCTTAGTCCATCAAAAATTAAATTAATGTAGGTTTCATCTGATCCCAATAACCAATAGTGGTAAGTAGAACTAATAAAAATACATACAGTTAGCAAAATATATGACTTCTACTGTTTGCATTACACATTTATGCCAGATGATATTTAGTAATATAAATGATAACCTTAGATAAAGTTGCTTCACAATTAACTGAAACTTGACAATTTCCATATTGCAAAACACCTTGATGCCAAGGAGAGAATTACTGACTGACCTGCTCTCTTCTGTTCTTTTGGGAAATGCAGTTCTAATGTCTGCAACCTGCTCAAGGTGAACTGGGAAGCAGGGAGGCTGGACAAGGTGATCTGTAGAGGTATCTTCCAAACCCAAACATTCTGTGACTTTCTATGAATCTGTGAAGATAATTTATGTTGTGTTTGATATGAAGTCTCATCGAACAAGAAAAGATAAAAGCTATCTAAAGAAGCGGTAGTTCTGTGTTTGAAAGGCGGTGGTATTTCAAAGAGCATTAAAAACATATGCAGATATTAAGTATCATTCTTTGGTACTATGTAACTGAAGATATGAGTCTCTCATGTGAGCATTATTATTAATTCCAATACATGTTCAGTATTTCTGTTTCATATTTCTGCTGAATATATACTGTCTCTAGGAGAAGTATTAGATTGTTTTTTTTGTGTTAACTTGCCTGGAGAAAATATGCTGCTATGAGATATACTGATTTCTAGATTTTAAGGTTTTCTGCAGTATTACCTAAAAATAACTGAAAATTTTGCTGAAAATTCAAAGCACTGAGTTTCAATAGTATTTTCCCTTTTTCTTTTCTTTTTGCAGATGTAGTTGCACAAAATGTGAAACAAATGCTATAAAAATATTTAATAAAAGCACACATAATTTTACATTTTCTGAAAAGCAATTTAAGAAAAATATTAATGTAAGAAATCACCAGGCCCATTTTTCTCAAAATGCAGGAGATACAGAGGGTTTTCTTTTCTTCTCTGTGTAAGAATGTACCTTAGGCAATAGTTAATTGTCTATTCTCTCTTTTCAGCATTACTTCTTAGGCTAACCCGTAGTGGCAATCATTACTTGCTGCTTTTCAAATGAAGCATAAATCTCTGTCACTTTAGAGACATAGATTCAGTGTTTTGACTCTGAAACTGTATTGTTTCCATTTTACCCCTTGCAAAGCTTATAAACCTGCACTGCTGATGCTCTCTTTGCTGTTCATTGCTGCTCACACATCACTATTTTATGTCTCTAATATATTCCTAGCAGAAGTATTTTCCTCCCTTTCCCCTACCCCTGCCTTTCTCTCCCTTTTTTTAAAAAGGGATAATCTAAATATGCTGACAATCCTGGTTCTAACACCCTGTGTAAAATAAAATTTCTCTTAAGGATGTCAGTTTTGTGCCGTGTTTTGACATCTCACTGTCTGATTTAAAGCTAGTTGATGATTTTAATTCCTCTTCTATGAAGTCTATGGAATGTTATTTAATCTACTTTATATTCTTTTTTTCTTTTTTTACTTTTGGACATATTTGCTAATCTTTAAACAATGGGATAATTAATTCTGTTACTTCTTAGATTTTATGTGCCCCTACTTTCGGTAAACTAAGAAAAACTAAAGAACTTTTAAGATGTTAATTGCTATTTCAAAGATGTTCCTTTTGGTATTAGTTGAGCTCATAATGGTAGGACTCACCTTGCTTGCTGAAATATTCCCTAATGTAGCAGACCATGCACAGCGCAGATGGTGGAATGAGGGGAACAGAGAGTAATCTCAAGAGACACTAGAGATGTCCATAAAGTGCAATGCACTGCTGTGAAGAAATCCCAGAGCTCTGAATTAGAT
Organism: Poecile atricapillus; assembly: GCF_030490865.1. Classification (NCBI taxonomy): domain Eukaryota; kingdom Metazoa; phylum Chordata; class Aves; order Passeriformes; family Paridae; genus Poecile; species Poecile atricapillus. The sequence goes on from NC_081252.1 coordinate 41,853,047, forward strand.
GGTTTTGGATCTGGAAACATAATGTCATGTATAAGGTAATTGAGAGCCCAGGCTTAGCAATATTGGGTATCCTGTGGATTTATTAGTTCTCTTGGCACTAATTCAGTCATCATTAGCACAGCACTGCTATGAAACATCTGTTCTTAATTTCCTATCCCTTTCTAATCTGTGGGATTAATGCTGTATGCTTGAAGAACTGCTGCGCAGGCTATATTCCATATTAATTGGGAGGGTAATCTAGGTATGTGCAAGTGGATGTTTTTTTTAAAAGAGTTCAAATGAAACTTATGGGAAACACATTTTCCTCCATGAAAAGCTGCCAGCTGTAGCTGACATGCCACTGTCCCACTGCAGCATCTTCTTGAAGCTGCTGGACAAGCCAAAAGCCAAACCCTCACCTGCAGGAGTCGTTCTTTGAATTGCTGGAACTTGGCACAGCATCCAAGGCTGCAGTCCAAAATTTCCTTCTAGATGCCAGTCATGCCGACTCAACCACACTTGTTCAAACAAACTTTTTTTTTTGTTTGCTTTTATGCAATCACCGTTACTAAATTCCTGGAGCTGGAGAGCAGCTGGCACCGCTGCTGTATAGCAGGGGGCAATGGAGTAAATAGAAATGCATTGCCCAAGTAATTCTCTACTTCTTCTTTCCACAAACTGAGGAATCAATTGCAGTGTCTCTGAGTGTAAATGATTATTAGTTAAGCAGTTGCCAGATGATTTGTGTAAGTAAATATGTTTTAGCCTGTGGCACTGCAGAAAACATACTAAACCCTTTTCTCGTACTCTGTGTAATCAATTAAATAAGCCAATAATGTGGATTTGTGTTCAAATAGTTTAAAAACAATGGGCTAATCATTTGTACAAGCATATAATGACATTTTGATTATACCTGGTAATATTTTGACTAGAATTTATTTCCAGTTAATATGGTTCATATGAGTTAGATATCAGAAATAAAGTGAAGTAAGCATTCTTTTCACTATACTTACAGCTAATGATTCCTGCATCTATATTTTCTGAAATCATAATTTTCTGTATTGGAAAGTGAAGTGTCTTCATTGTGTGCTAGAGGAGGCCCTATCCTATAAACTCTTTATTCAGTTGCTTGCTTTGAGATAATCCATCTGCTTCAGACAGAAGGTGTCAGAAACAGTTACTATGCTGCAGCAAAATGTTTTCTTTACTACTCCAGATTTATATTTGTTACAGCTGATCATAAAAAGAAATGTGCAGGAGGTAAATCAAATAAAGAGGGATTCAGAGGAAATAAGTATTTTAAATTGTGGGATAATATTGTGAAGATGACATTTAGCTTGTGTCTGTTTGTGGGTGCCCAAGTATTGTAAGCCATTACAATTTATACACACACTAACTGGACAGGTTATAAAAGCATAACAATATTTTTCTTTCATGGTTGTACTGACATGAGAAAACCACTTCATATTCACTGTCAAAGCCTGTAGTGTCATCCACCATTGCTTTTATAAAACACGTTTCTGTGCTGAGCAAAGGAAGGTAATTTAGTTTATGCTCTGTTTTACACTGGGTTTGATTTTCATTATATGAAGAAGTAGAGGTTCTTAAGTCATAGGTAAGCAAAAGAAATTACATATCTTAACACATCCTTGGCTTCAGATTCAGTGGCACAAATGCTGCCATTTGTAGAGTATTGTCTTAGGCTCAGTTGGTGACTGAATGGGCAAAAGACAGAATTTTCTGGATGCTGTTATATTATAGGAACATAAAATCTTCCTATGTTATGTTATATAGAACAAACCAAAGGGAGAATTTTTCTTTACATACTTTTATCCCCCTCAAGTATTCACCTTTTAAAACACAAACAAGATGAAAATGTGCCATGAATATTAGTCTCTGAAATTTTAGCTGTTTGTACCACTCAAAGTAACAGGTTAAAAATGAGTGTATCTAACTGTCTGTTTTGATTAAATAGGATAAATTACTGACCAATAACTTAGTAACAAAAGCTGTGCTCTTGGTAACAGCAAGCTCCAATATTTCATTAATTATATGTATATATAATTTTCATTCTAACACATTAGCATTGCTCAAAATTATATTTAATACAAGAAAATGTAAGGCTGAGTTGTTTTATATGATTCACAGGAAAATGATGCAGTTTTCTAACAATGTTCAGTTCTTCAGACTGGTTTGGTATAGTTCTTTATGTCATCAAAGTCTCATTTCTCAGAATATTACTTTTCCTGAGTGATTTGTTTACTTGCCCTTTCTGTCTCCTTCCTTCTCTTTCCATCTTTTATTGAGTTTATATCTGAAACCAATTGTAGTTCCTGATAGCATAAATCATCACAGAATTTTTAAAGGTAGTCTCCCTTTCAGGATGATTCCTTTAGAAAAAGTCATATTTTAATTTTTTTTTTTTTTCCTTCATGTAACCTCAAGTAAATCATCAAGGTCTAATAGAAATAGATGACTAGCTGACAGGTGAAAAGATCAATCTGATCAGCAGTCACTGGTTCTCAAATATTTTAAGCATGGCTTCTGCATCTGTTTGGTCAAATTCCAGATTTGCTTCAGTAAATTCGGAAGAAGTCAGTTGTACCTTACTTATCTATCTCAGAAGTATTTTGGAGCTCTCTGCCAAAGCAGTACATACTGAACTTTAAGGTTGTTTTTTTCTGAGTGTATTTGTTTGCCTCTTCAATCATTTGGTCTTCTTAGATGTCTAGAGATCTATTCTGAGACTCCATTTTCAAGATGGATGTTGTTATCTGGGAAATACATCATTTGTTCATTTAGGAGACAGCTAAATAGCATCCATAGTTCAGTCTATATGCACAAAAGTCCAGGGATTCCTAGCATGGTTGAAATTCAGGTGTAGTATCCTTCTCTTTCCCCTGATGCCTATATTAATTCCTGAACAACTTCTATCATGACAATGTAAGCATTTCAAGATGCTGTTAGGTTTCCATTATTGCCGTCTCTAAGGAAAGTAAGGCATGCTTTGAGTCTATGTGAGTTTCATGAAAATGAGTAATTATAAAAGACTGCATCAAAATTACCTTGGCAGATGTCAACACCAGCATTGTTGATACATTAAAAAGCCTTTTCTAAGTGGGATGCAATTATCCAGTAGTCAAGGAAGACATTTTTTTTCAAGTTAAGTAAATGATTTAGGACTTGAAGAGCTTGTTTGTGTAGTTACAAGGATATCTTGCCATTACTTCTCAGACGGACCTCTGATACAAAATTCTGCATGAGGTGTTTTTTTGCAAAAGTTGATTTTTGAATTTTTATTAATATTAAAGAAAAGGCAAAAGATAAGAATTCTGTCACCCTGTCACTAATATTTAGAAATACAGCGGAAAGACCATATAGAAGGAACAAAACTTTATAACTTGAGCATTTATTTTGATGGAACATGCAGTAAAGAAAATTTTGAAGATGGATTCAGTATTCTTCTGTCTTGTTTGGTGCTTCCCATTTATCTCAAGAAAGAAAAATCTTTTTTTTATTCCCAGTTAGAGATGCAATAACTTAAAATACTTTGACGTTGAGCTTCATAGGACAAAGTGTGAAAAATTGTGCATTCATCCTAATACATCCAGGCTGATTTAGTTCATAAATCATGATTAGAATTCTTGCAGGACTTGAGGTTTGCTTAGGCTTACAGTACATCTTGATTCTTCTATGATGAAGTTATTTTATGACTTTTCACACCCTTGACTGAGACCCTACATATGTAAAGTATCAAAGCCGGAAATCTGATTTTTTTTTTAAATCCAAATTTAAGAAGCAGAGTTCAAACAGTTATTACTTAATATTACTTAATTACTTAATTTTTAATATGTATATGATTTACTTAAATCATGCATGTTGTCCATTATTAACATTACCACAGGACTATAATGTCAGACAGGTCTGACATTGTTCATTCTTATAAACAGAGCAGTCAGTGAGAATAATCTGCTCTTAGCCTTTTTTTGGTCACAGTGTTCTAAAATGAACATTGTAGCTGTAGCATAATTTCAGCTACCGGAGATATCTCTTGCACAGATCAGCACAGTTTGTCACAAATCTTTTGGTGCCAAGACGGGAACAGACATGGGTCATGAGTCAGGTGAATTGGCAAGCCTGTGTGGAATCCCACTCAGCATGTGTCTGCAGTAAAAAGTAGCTTCCTCTCATGAACAGGAACATCAGTTAATTAGATATACTATCAGAAAATCACACCCCCCCCCCCCCCCCAATGGCATTTCTGGATGTCTTAATATCCCAGTGTCATCATGTCAGAAGCCATGGCAACAACATCACTAGACATATGGGAGGCTTATCAGTGGTGTTCAGTGAAATTTAGGAGCTTTTAAGGAGCTGACTAAAAATAATTGCTTGTAGTCTAAACACTTACTTAAAATGCTGTGCTTGATGTCTGCCACGATAAAGGGACAGACTGCATATGTTGTTTCTGGCCAGTATATGCATGAACTAGATGTGGATTGCAGATGAACCACAAGCAAGTACAAAATACTGCTATTCTTTCATTTCAGAGGGGAAAATTCTTCTTGAAAAGAGAATGCTGATAACTTTTCTGTCCTTGTCATTCAAAGCATTTGTATCTAAAGTACCAAAACATTTTTTACACTCAAATTTGCATGTTATGGTTATGTGGTTATTATAATATTGGTTAGATAATTATTATAGTTATGGTTAAAAAATACAATGTGAATTACTTAGTGCTACTTTAGTCAGTAGTTTTCAAAAGACAAATTTAAGGATATAAAATGAAAGAAGTCAGACAGATCATATTAGACTGATCTTCTAATTTTAGATTCAATCAACTGCAGTCAGAGATAGAGGTGAACAAATGTCTTTGATGTCTAAAGTAAGATTAAATTGAATTGCACACATTATATTCAGCATTGAAAAGTCCCTGAATAACTCAAAGAAAATTATCAGAATCAATTAAAAGAAGTACAAATTTAGTAGAACAAATTTAGTAGACATGTATGTACAATTACATAAATCAATATAACCTACCTGAAGTGAGTCAATGTGAATAAGAAACTTGCTTATTGCAGGTTTTGAAGGTGTTGAAAAAAATGTCCATAAAAGTGATCTTGCTGATATAGCATGCCAGACTTCTCCTATGCTTCTAGAAACATCTCTCAACAAAAACTTCCTACTAATTTAGGCAGTGATTTAAGGAGTTTACACAGGTAGGTTAGCCATAATTTAAACTGACTACTCAAATAGTTTTAAAAATTGTCCAGGTGATAGGAATATATTCTGGCAAGGAAGGAGATCACGGTAAAGTTTTGCAAGGGGTCAGTATTGGAACTTGTGTTGTTCAAAACAGTCACAGTAACCTGGGAAAGCAAGATGAGCAGTGAGATGGGAATATTTGTTGATGATATGAACTTATTCACAGCAGTGACAGAGAACACAATGATTAAGGAGAACGCCATGAAAATGAGTGACTGGTTAACAAAATGGCATATAAAAATCTATTGCAGGTAAATAGAAAGTGATGATCTTGAAAAAAGGTACGTTAATTTCACATGAAAAATTATTAACTTTTAGATGACTATTATCACTCAGTATTGAGATCTTGTGGAAATACTAGAAAGTCTCATGGTAATACCAGTTCTATACTCAATAGGAGTAAAAAATGCATACCATATTAATTATTGAAAAAGAAATAGAAAAAGAAATGAAAGATCCTTATTGACCTCCTGCCCATATGATGAATATTGCAGTTTATAATGGTCTCTACTTTTCAGGTTATCATAATCAAGCATCATGAAACACAGATTATGAAAAGTCATATGTATAGAGCAAAAATTCTGAGATGCACTCCACCAGAGTAACAAGCAATGTCTTCTGCCTTATTCCATTGATCAAATTCCTCTCAACTCTTCTAATACTATAAAATATAATACAATATAAACAGTGACTTATTTCTACATGGTAGTATGCTAACTGTTGATATATCAATTCAATGTCTTCTTTTCAGTTATGAAGAGCTTTGTCATAGCTCCTAAGTTAAAGAATTTGATTCCGCATTTAAATCAGGTATTGAACATATTTGCTTTTTCTGACCAAGACTCTATGTTCTTCACAAAATTGCAACATTTATTTTTTTGGTCAAAGAGCAGATATCAGTAATTAACTTATATTAATTACGCACTGTCTCCTGTAGGAAGTTTAACATCTGTGTTCATCCTTTTTGTGTCACTATAGATAAGAGTAAAGCAATAAAGCCTTTCTCTGTGTCTATAGAGTTTAAATGGATTGAAACCTCATCCAGATTCTGCCTACATGGTAATCAAATTTGCTTACTGAATGTTATTGTGTTTGCAATAATTGTAGAGGCCACAGATATTCTGAACAACGACTCAGCAAATAGTTGAAGAGAGCTATCAGAAGCAGAAGCAGGGTGAGCAGTCACCTGAGAGCTCCACAGAAAGCAGACTGGCTCCCGAGGTGAGGGATGGATTAACCACCCCAGCCCTGTGCGGGCTCTGTGCGGCTCTGGTGCCCTGCATCACTGGCTGGTTACAGCAGTGCAGGGACGGACGTGGAAACAGAGCCCAGCATGCCCAGGCTCGGGTTCTTCCTGCTTGCAGCTTTAAATGGGGAAACACAGCCTGAGGATATAGCTCCCAGATAAAATATATATTAAGATGCTACATGCAATAACCTTATCTCAGCTTTATAGTGACATGAGGCAATACTGACTTTCCTGCTCTGGTTCAGCAGCACAATTTGTGGGTCAGAACAGCCTAGTTGCTTTTCACTGGCCAGATGCATCTGAAAATCTGCTCTTCAAGCAAACAGTAATAAAAAATACCCCAAAAACCACTGATTTCTAAAAACTGTCATTTTCACCCAGCTAGGGATAGCATATACTAGCATGAATTCTCAACTACTTTTTAATTCTGTAAGGAGACAATAAGAGTCCTAAAGCAGGAAATGTATCAATGATATAAAGAAGTAAAACTTTACAAGAAGTTTACAATTACTTCCATTGTAAGGATTCGAAGCTTCCAAATTAACTTAAATTACCCTTAAAAGAGTTCTAATAATTTTAAAATCAGAAGTGTGAGATTAAAGTCACCACACAGCCTTAATTTGGCCTAAAAGTAATACCTAGTGGGAAAAAAAATTATCTGTATAATAAAAAAAATATGCCATTAAAACCAAGATAAATCTAATCTGGAGTTTCAAACTTCAAAATGTATTTTTCATAATCATATGGTTATTGCCTCATGTCACTATAAAGCTGAGATAAGGTTATTGCATGTAGCATCTTAATATATATTTTATCTGGGAGTTATATGCATAATTCATATTTATTAAAATAGTTTATTAATATGACCAAGGTGAGTCAGTTGACCCTGCAAATCACCGTTTTAGGCTTTCTAACTGAAGCTAATAGGACAGTTCATCTAGTGCCCTTAATGCAGGCAGTGTTGCATAGATCAGAGTTAGTACATCAAGTATGCGATTTTCTCTCTCCCTTTTCCTTTTCCAATCTGTCTTTCTCTAGAATTCCAGACCTGGTGCAGATAGTAAGGCTGAGACAGAAAAGTGAAGCCTTCCATGGCAAGACATAACTTACTGTTCAGAAATATAATCAGCTTCTGTAATTTTCTATGTTTATATTTGTTACTTGTAAATAAATTTGGAAAACTGCCTGATTGTTCATTGAAGTTCAGAGTTTTCTACTGGAAGTCTATTGATATGGATAAACGACATTTTATATTACATTAAAAGAACAAGATTACATATTCTTGAATATAGTACTGTAGATCTGTGACCAGATTTTTTGTCTACTGGTAAAAGAAAACCTATGGAGCAAAAAAATTAGGCCAGGAAGTCACAAAATAGATACTCATTTAATGAATATTCAGTGTTTCTCCCATATGAACCAGTGCAGCTTATTCAGTGTGAGAGCACATTTTGAGACAGATGAAGTTCTGAAAAACCTGTCATCATCCACCTTAGGCCAACTCAGAGAGAAAAGTCTCCTTTCCATTAAAACTTCTTGTTTCTTACTTGCTCTTTTGTTTCTGAACTTTGGAGGGCATCCTAGAGTTCAGAGTTGATATTAATCTAATCTTGGCATTATTATGAGGATAGAAATTTGACTGCTCTCATTCATAATTAATGACAAAGGTGTCCAAGAGGGCACTATGCTTAATTAATGATTCCTGTACTTTGAAGGCAAAGAAACTGCCTTCGAAAGGAAATGAGGCATCAAAACTTCTAAAACCTGCTGTTGATAAGCCAGTATGAATAGCTGGAAAATTGTTAAGTTCTGAGTGCACAGCTAAGTGGGGGATGCTATGGATAGGCTCTGGCTTGTGGCATCCACTGACCAGATCTGATAATGGCAATACTCCTGACTCCATGCTGTAGCTGGCTTTGCGAGACTGCTCAGCTACCCTTTTCCCTTTTCTAACATGAATCCAGACTTGCAGTCTGGAGTCCCAATAAGAAATACTGTTGGAAGAGTGGAAAACTTTACTGACTTTATGAAAAATAAGAAGGATGTTGGAGTCCAGAGGAGTACATGAAGATGAGGACTGGAGCGCATCTCCAATGCAAACAGGATGAGAGAGTTGGGCCTGTTCACCTTGGAGAAGAGAAAGTGCCAGAGAGACCTTATAGCAGCCCTGCAGTAGCTGAAGGGGTCCAACAAGAGAGCTGGAGTGGAACTTTAGATGAGGGTGGGCGGGGATAGGACAAGGGGGAATACCTTTAAAATGGAGGAGAATAGGTTTAGATTAGATATTAGACAGAAATTCTTTACTGTAGGGCTGTGAAGTACTGGAACAGATTGCCTGGAGAAATTGTGCATGCCCTAGTCTTGGAAGTGTTCAAGGCTGGGTTGGACGGGGCTTTGAGCAACCTGGTCCAGTGGATGGCATTCCTAGGAATGTCTGATCTAGCTGGAAATAGCTGATATTTAAGGTCCCTTCTAACCCATAACCCATTCTATGGTTCTGTGATTCCATGAAAATGAGCAACAAGATCTCATTGTTCTCCCAACTGGTGAACGATGCACCTGCTCATAAAAGATGAAAATCCAGAAAAGGTAATGGAGAAGATGATTAGGATTAGTTACCAGCAACTATATAAACTAAAAAGAAGACATATTAGATCTTCCCTAATGGCTTTTGCTTTCTCAGCTACTTTGGTTATTTTCCAGGTACTTTACGATGCAGTGAGGCCAATAAAGCCCTAGCAGAGTTGTACATATACCAAGTCTTGACACTTTAGCATATATTGCTCTTTGAAATAGGAGATACTGGCAAAAGCACTTTTTTGCAAATATAGTAAAAATCAGTAAGGGAGTTTTAGTGGCAGAGCTCTGGCAGTAAAATTAAATCAACTAAACACTTTAATGCCAACAAGTTTAGGTGCAGAGAATCCACCAGAAAAAATATACAGACAAGAAGTTAGGGTTTGGGGAAGATGCAAGAGAATCAGGAAAGTAGTATAGATTGTTGCAAATAGTATTTTTGCAAATTTTGCAAATTTTGCCATTTTTTGCAAATGGTCTTTCAAATGTGGGTTTATTCTTTTGTTTTGGTTTGTTTTTTTATTCACAGTAGCTCTTTCTTCTTCGAATGGTATGTAGCACTGGAACTGATAGAAGAACTATATATTTAAAGACTAGAACATAAAATGTCTACCATATGTGAAGTGATAAAGTAAACTTCACTTTAGAAGCTAAAAGACCTGGGGAATTAGCTTTTGAGAAGAACAGAAAACTTTGCTTTTGTGCTGTGAATACCATAAAGGTTGGGAGCAAGAGGTTGGGAGGTTATAGGTATAGCAGTCTTTTCTGCATGTCTATTCTGTATAAATCTACCTTCTGAGTTGACATTGTGCATCCCATTTAAAATTCTTACCTGAAAAAAGTGTTACTATTTAATGCTAAGCAGTCAATGACTTTTCATCAAAATCAGCATTTTCACTTAAAAAAAATCTTGAAATCAAAACAAACGTAAGCAGTGTGACCCTTAGTAATAAAATAAGGTCCTCTGTAATTTCTCCCATGAATTAAATATGTCCTAATTTTTTAATGTGAAGTAATTTTGTCTGGGACCCACTCAACATGAATCTCATGAATTTGCATGGGCAGCCACCATGCTTAAAACCAGAAACAGGGAAAGGAGGCTGAGGGGCTGTCAGAAAGGCAGACATATGGCCCTGGAAAAAACTGAGTGACGAAAGAAGGTTGTGAAGCAAGTCTGAGATGGTATGTGAAGAGTATGTGCATCCTGTATGCTTCAGCTGTTCCAGTTCTAAAGAGTGCTGAAAGGCATGTTACAGGTCAGAGTTACATCATTGTGTAAGGTGGATATTAGCTGATGCAACTTGGTAACTTGATCAGATTCCTCTTCAGTCCTTCTGTCCATGTGAGATAGGGCTGTTGCTCACTGATCTCAGTAATAAGGATAGGGCGGGCAATCAGGATTTGCAGGTTGAAAACTCATTTGTTTTCCTTTCAAAAAGCTGCTTTTATCTCTCCCAATCCAGAAAACCTGTACACAGCATTCGTTATAGTAGTCTTGTCTTTCATATCTCTCCAGGAACAGCAAACAAGATAACATGAGAACATCAGACCACTTGCTGCCTGGAAAAAAATGAATCTTTGTAGGAGAAATTTACAGAAAATTCTCTTTATAGAGCCACTCCATACAAAACATGTCATATGAATTGAACAAGAGTTCCCTGCAGGTAAGATAGCTCTGGATAATTGAGATCTGACACATACTGCATATCTCTAAAAATAATTTAATCACAGTCTGATCAAAGTTTCATAAATCAGATAGTGCTTTACAATTGCTTAAGGCTTATGACAGTTAATTATAATTTTGATTATACCTCCATGCTTTAGGCTTCTTTATATGTCAGAAGGATTGCTCCTCTTATTAGAAAGAAGTATACTGTAGTTCACTTTTATTTTGCTTTGATGAATTGCCCCTAGAGGACAGGTACCTGATGCCTACTCGTTTGGGGGCATATGTTCAGTAATGACATTCTGTGAGTAATTATTTTTTTTTTTTTAATTTTAACTGTGCCACATCATTTATAGACTGATTATGTGTGCTTAGTCAAAATATACACAAATAAGACAGCTGTGCTCTACTTTTGTTTTACCAAACCTAGCAAGTATTTTATTTGCAATAAAGAAACTGAAGGGCCATCAAAGTTGTATCCGACCATCTGCTTCTGGAATTATTTTCATAAAAGGGATTTAAGTCTTGGTGAGGTTCTTCTGTGCAGGAAATGGAAAATATTTTTCTGCATTTTTTTTTTTCTTTTCCTTTTTAAAATATGTTGCTGAGTATTAAATGTATTGTTAACAAGACATGGCTTAGTCCCTTCTATCCTCATCTCAATTTGTGAGCACTGCTCTTCTCTATGACAAAGGCATACTAACAAGTTGAAAATTTTGCACGAGAAATAAGTTGTTCCACTAGTGCTTAGAAAAGTGCTGACTTCCCAGTTTCATAAAAAGCTCACTGCTGAATACGACACCTAACATGCGATAACAATAACAAAACATAATGTTGTTAGAGGCTGGTAAATGAGAGATCAGGTGTTAGTAAAAGCCAATGGAACCAACTGTGATATCTGCTATACGGAAATATTAGTGCTGTGATACTAGCTCCAGCTTGTTAGACTAGCAGGAAAATTCATTAAAGTTCCATATATTAAAACATTTAAAACAGTCTTACGGGGGATAGTAAAATGGGAGTTACCACAGGGCTGTTGATTTTATTGCGAACAACAAGGTATTAGGTGAAGGTTCACTACAGAGACTTAGATTCTTAAAGAGGCAATTAGGTTACTAACTCCAGATTAAGAATCACTGGCATGCAAAAAATCCCCTTTCAGCTGCTGCATTTCCTTTGTGATGTCCAAAGTCCCTCAGGAATGAATTTTCTTCCAGGACATGTATAAAGCTGCCTAAATCTTTAATTACCTGGCTTTTGCTGTATCCTTAGTCTGCAGGGGATGTAAAAATAAGGCATTTTCTCATTTTATCTCTTTTGGACTGCCTGAGTCAGGAGTGTGATAAGAGTACACTGTGTATGCACTTGTGATTTCATGTCTTAGAAGTCAATGACTAAGAAATAGAAAAAGAGCTGGGAAATCCTGTGAGGGAAAAGGAAGAATTGGATGAGGACAGATATGCTTCTCTTCAAAGGCCATAATTAGATGAGTTGTCTGCACCACAAGAGAGCCAAACCCCTGCTTTGAAGAAAAGGCTTGAGCTTTATTGTACCACCTTCTAGAATACCCTAAAATCAGTCAAATGGGTATCCTGCCAAAAACCTCTTTCAACATTTTTATCAATGTTGCTTTATATTGTATAAAGTGCATAAAAATTTTTTTTGCTGGGCTTTGAAAAACTATTATAATTCATTAGCCAGAGGAGTGAGACAATGCTGCAAAACAAGCTAATTAGGTGTTAGCTGAGGTATTGAATGAATTATTATAAATTCAAGTCCTTTTTTCAGTGACTGCAAAAAATAAACAGCAACAGCTTCAACAGAAAGGACTCAGTATGACACTGCTATTACGGTATGACATACCCAAGGATGATCAGGCCTTTGGAAGGGGAAAGAAAAGACTTTGTCCTGCCTCTGTTCCAAAATAAATGGGAGTATTTCACATAATTTTGCAAATATTCTTGTTGGTCAAGACATTTTTCATTTTGTGTTATTGTTGCAACCCTTTTTGACATCTCAGGTTTGGGATTGTTCTGGGCATTCTAATCCAACCAGATATAAGGATCTGCTTGTCTCTCCAACTGCTCTATTTTAGCTCATAGGAACCCACTTGTGAATCTCACTGTTGCAGTGTTTCTAAAACTCCTAATTATTGGCTTAGATTACTTTTATTTTAATAAAATGACAACTTATGCTGTATAGGTTTCTTTGTCGGTAAATCCAATTACAGTAAGACTAATTGTCCCCAGGGCTTGGCCTATATATATCCTGCACTCTGGACTGACAACTTTCCTACCATCTATAGCAATATGTTCTATCACAGTATCTTTTTTTCTGCACAGCCATAAAACTCAGTTTCTCTTCTCAGTCCTCTGGTGACAGTCCTTTTATAATTAGATATAATGTCTCTGTAATTTTTTCCACAATCCGATGCAGGTCTTTTATCCATGAGTTTCTGTCTGTGTACATCTTCTTGCTATGTGTCTAATGAGTGCTCGCAGTAGGATTAAATTCTTCCTTTAATTTTGGAACCAGGTCCATGTTCTATCTGATATGCTTTTCTACAATTAAATACTTTTGTTCTAGAGTACCCTTATTAGTTATCAGGCCTCTTCCTTAGATGACACTTTTTCCTGGCCTGCTTTCTCTAAAATGTACTGTGAACAATGGAATTGGATGGGATAGTAGGAAACTGAGTTCAAACATACATTGATTGACTGAAATGTATTTTTCTAGCTTGTCTTTGCTTCCAACAGACTCTATAAATCCTCAAGCAACCTTTCTGAAGTCTTTACATTTTATTTTCTGTAGTCTGGAAGCCTTTTCTTTCTCTCTAAAAGCTTTCAGTTCCCAAATTGATGCTCTACTACACCTTTTTGTACTTTTACTACATTAAATTTTCTACAGTTTCTCTGACCATGACAAGATAAGCACATGGCTTAATCTGAAGTTTACTCTTTTCTCTTTCAAAAGTAGATAAAAATTTGATTATTGAATTAACATACATTTCACTGTGGCATCATAATCTCTGTCCATCTCTGCAGAAAATAGTGGCATAAGTTTCCCACTTAGCAGTCATTAGGATAGCTTTCCTTTGGATGCCTCAAAACACCTGAAAGAGAGAGGGGAAAGAAAGAACTAGAATGACAGGGAACATCTTGGGAAATTCATATCTTTATCTTCCTTCATCTGGCATTTTGCTGTTATCCTTAAAGCAAAGCTATATCTTAGCTATTGCATATAAATACCACAAACACTCCATAAATCTTCATCATTTCAGGCACTCTTAAAATTCAGTCATGACACACTAATATATAGCTTCATATAATCTACCCAACATACATGAAAGCTTTTTCACATTCTTCAATACATCTTTGTCACCATAAAATAATTCTTCACTGTTTCCCACTCTCTGACAACCTTCAACCATTCTTCTCATAATTTCAGTACTGAATAAACACCATTATATCAAAAAAACCTGACTGATGAATATCAGAAATTTCTTACAGATCATACACAAACAATTTATGGGTTTTAAGCCTCTAGCTTTCATCATGTGCCTTTTTGTGTTCCTTCTAAGGTGCATTCCTTCTTTCTTGGTCTCTTCCTGAAGCAGATAGAAGCTCTACTTTTACTTTAGAATTATATATTTAAAAAAAAAATAAAAAGAAAAGAAAAAATTAGTCATCATATTTCCAGTCTATAAAACGAGCAGAAAAATATCCAAAGATAATTTCCAAATATTGCTGATTCTCTGTCTTTATCTTTGCTGATTATCTCAATAGCTCAGTTTCTAACTATCACAGTAGGAATGTGATAGATTTCAATTCTTTATTTGTTCAGATATATTATTACTGACTTGCCACTTTCTCCTTTATTCTCTGTTTTGTTTTGTTTTGTTTTGTTTTTTTTTACTTTGTTTTTTTTTTTCAGCCACTGGATCTTCCTGCTGATGTCTTTCTGATGGCTGATTTATTTATTTCTCACAACATTCTTTAATACTGCTTTATAGTAATGACTGCACCCTCAGGTGAATCTTGCTAAATTATTACTTCTTAGCAGTCATCCTTTCAGGTAATACATTAACAGTTTAACAGCCTAAGTACTTCACAACACACAAAATATCCTTCTGTTATTTTGCTTAGTACAGAAATATTTTAAAAAATAAACCTGAAATATTTGTGTAACAGCTTTCCTGCTATAGGAGCTTTTCATGTTGTGCATCTTCAAAACAGAACCAGATAATCATTAAACTTGAATGTGTTTGCTTTTGCACCATCACTTTTTCTTTTCATAAGTTATAAAAAATTTCTTCTTTCCTTTTTCTGTTCTGTGAGTTATCATAGTCTATGTCTGACACTTTTAATGATAGGACTGATTGTAAAATGACCAAGTTATAACAACATGGAGCAGCTGTGACTGCATCTGTTGAAAAAGGTGACTCACAGCCAGATATTTACAGAAGAGAGTGTTGGTCAATAAATGTGTTTTTTATCTCAAAACTATGTGGGATGTCATTAAAATTTCTTGTCAGTTGACACAGTCAAGAATGAGATAGCAAGATCAGATATTTTCAGAGCTAGATTTTAAAACATTTATTCTTTGGCTACAGTAGATTAAAATTGAAAGTTTACAAACATTAGAAAAGGCAACAGAAAAAAGGAAGTTTTTCCTTTTTCCTAGGGGTTTTTTCCCTAAGTTTTTTTTTTCCTAGGGTTGTGATAATTATGTTTATTGCAAAACTACAAATATTATCTGGATGTTTGCATTCTGTGAGAAGTTGTTGGAGAGTTAGTTTTTAAAATCCATGTCACAATCCTCTTTTTAACATGTATATTTTAAAAAGAAATGATGTTATTTCTGGGACACAGTGTTTTTCAGAATGATCTGTAATTGTTTTAAGGAAAAAAAATAGATTTTGTAAATACAGGAATCTACTGTTAGAACCCTCTTATACATACTGTCTTCCATATGCAGTCTTTCAGCTATCAAAATATTGAAGCAATTCTTCCTCCTCCACTTGTTGAAAACTAGCTATAATCCACATCCAGAAGAATATCCAAATCATAACCTAAAGATTCCACCTTAGTTGAACCGTAATGAATTTTCATTTCAATTATTATACTGGTGGTGGGTGAGTCTCTAAATGAGCCTTAGCACCAGGTTAATAGTTAATTAGGTGAATTGATTGTTCCACAAAAGAAACAGCATTTCTTGAAGGAAAATTATGATAAACGAATAGGTAAATGTAGACAATTTGAACAAATTGTAATTATCTACTGCTATGTACCTCTGTGTATAAGGGAATGATTATTTTTAATGACTTTTCTACTTTTCAGTGATTATTTAGATCTTATTTAGTCATGTTTCTTCATAGCATACTGCAAATTATATCCTTCCACAATGATGGCATTATAATTAAGAAAAGAAGTCACATTCATATTATCCTTTGTATATTTTGACAAAGCACAATTAAAAAAATTTCTGTGGGGAACAATAAAATAAATGAAAGAAAATGCCCTAGCAAATATTTCCCTTTTGGCATCCCCTGTTAATATTTTTATGAGTCTCTTAAGCTTATCTAAGAGATTTTTAATGCAGCAGGGTATGTTATTAGGTTTGTATTTTTTTCCACACTATCATACATTTCAGTCTTTATCACAGTGGGAACAATAAAATAACAGACCGCAATGCATTAGCATCATAAAGAAAATGTAATAAATGGCTTTATAACTGTAGTAAAAGTTGCATGAGCGCCAGCAGCTGTAACAGAGATGTTGCTACAGCAGCATTTTATGACCTAATAGCACTCAGTGGGCTGATAATATTATGTGTGTGTGTGTAATGCCAGCAGTTTCCCAGGCCTAGATTTCAATTCAGATAAATAATTGAAAGCACTTTTAGACTTTTCCATAAAATGTTTAATAAGAGATCAAATCCTCCCTCCCTGTAGTGGAAAATTAAATAGTTTTTACAAGGATGTTTTATGATGAAACTCTATTATTAGGAATAGAGGGTACTTGTTTTGTTTTGTTTTTTTTTTTAAATGTGGTTGTTAGAACTAAAATATGTTTGAAGGAACTCTTATGTTTTGTTGGGTTGTTTTTTTTTTTTTTGTTTGTTTGTTTTTTTTCATATTACTAGCAGTAGAGAATGATACTTGTTTACTTGTTTGTACACTTGTTTACCATTTCCTGATATTTGGAGACAAGGACCATGATAATATTTACTGAATTACTTTGAATATGATAATAATCATGAAAATGTGTCTGCATTTCTAGAATGAGAAAAAAAATCCCAGAAGGGCTGCAGAAGAGTCAGTTTTAGAAAATGGTGGGACTGATAATCATATGGTACAAACATTGAATTCACCTAGGGTTGTGTAACAAAAAAAGTGGTGACTATTTCTCTATCTCCTCAATAGAGATTAAATACAAAATGTGTTCTGGATGAGTGAATGAAAAGATCATCCAACAGACAGTCTGCAAGATCATGTTACCATTTAAAATACACAAAGTACATAATATTCTGTGAGGTTTTATTTTTGTTGTTTGTTTGTTTTAAGGGGTTTTTGGAATTGCTTAATTTTTTTCTGTTTCATATGGGCATTGCTTGTTTTATAAAAGGTGAAAGAAGGAGTGTGAGGTATGTATATTAAATTAACTACTGTATTGAATACTTCTGTTTGGCAGAATAACCTGTCTTTCTCTCTCACTGTTCTGAATTCTTACATAACAGAAAATACAAGATTACTTGTTTGTCAAAGTGCTCCTTCTTGGACTTTCTTGCTTCCTTTCCATGATCTTAAATAAGCTTTCAAAATGACAAAACTGAAGCAATTTTGTGGATATTCTGAGGTCTTCTCATTTCTCACTTGGAAACTTCCTTTTTCTTTTGTATTTTGCAAAAGTTAAAAGAGAGTGGTAAAACATAAATTCTCTAAATATTATTACTTTTCTTTGTGTTCTATCTTCATCAAAAGAAAAATAATCTTAAGGTTTATAACAATGAATTTAATCAGAATAAAATTAAGTAACTTTAAAACAACTTTGTATTTGGACTCTGGGAAGGCTGAAAATAGTTGAGATAATGTCTCGTGAAGCAGGGAGTAGAGAGAAAGAAGGACAAGAGGACATACAGAGGTAAAAGAGAAGGGAGTTGAAACGTATGCATGGAATTATTTTTGAAAGTATTGCTTTAATGTATTTCTGAATTTTCATATTATGAATGTTATAATAGATCATCTAGATCCTCTGAAAGGGCTTCTTTATTATTTTAAATCTAAATGAATTAATACAGTAATAAAAAAGGATGGAAATATAAGTTTTAAAAAATTATCTCTGTGTAATGAAAAATCCACAGAATAATTTTTAGAGGGGTCTAATACAGTGTTTGGTAGGGCAAAGTAATTCCCTTGTCTTAATCAAATATAAGTAGGTAGGAGCAGATATCATCACAGGCAAGTCAGCTGAAAAATTTTTTAGTGAGGTATTCAACCTTCAAACTGAGACAAAATTTAAGCTACATATTCACTTTTACTGTTTTCTCTTTTCAAAATTGTGAATCTAATTTGGTGAGAAAAAAAATGGATACTCTGGCAACTTGTTATTGTGTTTAATAGCAACATTAAATGAAGAGTCAAGCCTTGATTTAGTTGAGTTACTTTTAATAGAAAAGCATCTTCAGTTGCTGACAGGCTCTATGAACCACACTTGACGAGAAGAAAGAACCTTATTTATTTAGAGTTAAATTTTGCTTCTCTTGCAAGTTTATTTCAGCTACATCTGTGCAACAGTACAAACTACAACTTGTTTAGGACTACTTGTTTTGGAACCAGGTCCATGTTCTATCTGATATGCTTTTCTACAATGAAATACTTTTGTTCTAGAGTACCCTTATTAGTTATCAGGCCTCTTCCTTAGATGACACTTTTTCCTGGCCTGCTTTCTCTAAAATGTACTGTGAACAATGGAATTGGATGGGATAGTAGGAAACTGGGTTCAAACATACATTGATTGACTGAAATGTATTTTTCTAGCTTGTCTTTGCTTCCAACAGACTCTATAAATCCTCAAGCAACCTTTCTGAAGTCTTTACATTTTATTTTCAATCAAAGAGTCAAAGATACCTCTACACTTCAAAGGCCTTCCAGCATTTAACTACGTCCAAGATCACCTGTTACTTACATTAAATGGAAACTAAGACAAATGACCAGCTTGCTCTGACCCTGTCACACTCTCCTGAGACAAAAAAACTCTGTTTCTTTTTAAAATAATCTATATGCTACTTTATAGGTAAATACAATAAAAAATATTCGCCTTTTACATCAAAAAGTGGGAGGTCTTGCTACATAACAAAGGTAATATAATGGGAAAACCTGGAACATGCAAAAGATTTCTAATGATAAGGGAACACAAACTTGTAATTTCTGTTGATTGAACTGTAAAACCTGAGCACTAAATATTCATATTTCTCCAGCTAATTAAATTGGATGAACATAGGTTTCACAATTGAAACCAGGTATTTTAATTAAATTTTAGAACATTTTAATTATAATGGTTGAAAGGATTTACAAAGGACGTGGTTAGAGGTCTGTTTTCCAGATTAGAGCTCTCAAGTTTTGTAATAAAGACTATATCCTCAAAAGAAGTTTATCTTATTTTAATGGTTACATATGTAAATATTACCAATTCAGTTTACTTACATGTCATTAAATAAATATTCTTGTTTCTTCTTGGACAGCTAAAAGATCAAACCTAGCTAAAGGCATAAACTGAAAAATACATAATGACCTTCAGAAAATCCCATAATTAGTGTCTTACTCACACCCATTTTTTTTCCTCCACTTCCTGGCTTATTTTCAGCCTTATCCTGAGCACAATCTATGAAGGCAATTCTGTCAGGCTCTTTCCTTTTTTTATAAAATTGCTGTTAAGGTTAAATTTTCTTGAGCTGTACACAGCATTTCATATTGTTAACCATTGCTAGCTTTATATAGGTAATTTCCTTGTAAGCATAATCTTAATGAAGTAGAAATTAATGGTCTTCTTTGAACTTCCTTTGCAAGCTATCAGATAAGTTATCTTTTTGTCCTTTGAGAACTTCTGTACCATGAGCATGAATTTGATACTTGGCTTCACCTATATTCCTTCTGAAACTTGATTTCTTTCATTTTTTTCAGAGCTTGGCTGTAAACCAAGGTGTTCCTGCAGCAGCTCACATCTTGTGGATTTGGAGACAGAGAAAGTGTTTGGGAAGTCTCAGGAGAGAATCTTTTAAAGATAGTTGACTGTACAAGAAAGAATAAGCAGATCCTAAGAAGAGAATGTAGTGTCCATAGAAAATATTTTACACCCCCAGAAAAGTACTTAATACACATCTCTCTCTCAGCCTTAGTCTCTACTAACAGAGACAAATGAAACTATGAATTTCAACAAGATATGAATGAATACATACACTCATTATTTCACTCAGTTATGCTTCAAACCCTAGTTTTCCTATCAGCTGCAGTTTTTGATTTACAGAGACCTTTATGGTTACTATCTTGGTTTCCGTAGAAACCACCTTAGACTTACTCTCCATGTTTTAAAAGAAAAAAGCCAAATCACCTGAGTTTTTTTTTGGAGCCTGGATGTGGTCTCTGAAGGTACTGGTGGCAGAGCTGTTTTGATGGACAGCCTTTGCATCAGGTAATTTTTTATATTTTTTTTCTAGATGGATTCATTTTAATGATGGTTCAAGCATGCTTTTCCATAAATCTCTCTCTGTAATTGGGAGATTAACCTAACCAGGCTGTTCATAGAGCTAATGAAGTTCAATTTGTTTGACAACGGCTGGTACATTATATATATTTATATTGGTCCATTTGCCCCAGAGTAACCAATGTATTTAACAATTAATATATTTTTGTTTATATCTTGGTGTGTCTTTATATTTTATTTTGGTGTTGTTGATTCTTTTAATTTAAAAAAAGGATATTTGACATGGCAGGGTTCAAGTGTCAAGGCCTACAATGTTTGGCATATTTGTAAATAATCTGGAAAAAAAGAAAAGTGACTGTGCCAATGCTAATAAACTGCAACATAAGACTGTAGAATTGCTGGTGTATTCATGATACTGAGAAAATAAAATGACAGATGACATTCAGTGTCCAGAGACAAAACTGAAATCTGTGGAAATCCCTGTTTTAGGGAAGGGCTCTGCACTCAGGAAAGATATTTGTCAGTTTCATTTTTCTGTTCTGTAACAAGATCAATTTGTTTCTGGGTGATATTTAACAAAGCAAAAGGTAGCATTTACAAGGAGTGAGATAGAAAATGTTATTATAGCTGAAATACTCTGCATTTCTTTGCCATTACTGCCCATCTCAGACCTATAAGCATACTGCTTGTGGAATGATAGAGCTAGAAAAGATATAGAGGGAGATGATGGAGGGGAATGAAAGATGCAGAGAAATTACATACTGGTGTGAAATGTGTGGTGAAATATTCAGGCATCTTCAGTCTGGAAAATAAATTACTAAATGAGGTATGGTAGAAATCTATTCATCATGAGCAATATAGAGAGAATGATTAGAAACAATTGTTTAGGTTTTTTTTTTTATTTGAGAGAGAAGCCTACAAATTGAAATTATCAGACAGCAAAATCAAAGCAACATAAGGAAGTACTCCACGCTGAGCACAGATAAGATGCAGTGATAGCCAGCTGCAAAGTGCTGCAACTCTGACATGAGATACTGAAGATGCTAAATAAATATGTGCTCAAAACACCAGTAAGGCCAAGTCATTTAAGACTTTAAAAACACAAGAAGGCCACATCCACCCCAGGAAATATGGACTGATCAGAGCTGGGAGGACACAGTGAGAAGTATCTCTGGATGTGTTCCTGGTTTATATATTTTCTTTAGGTGTCTCTATTATATAGCATCAAAGAAAGGATTCAGAATGTCCTGAACCTTTCATCTAAACACAATGTCCAAACTGATCATCACACGCTCATATTAATGTTATGCTCTATTGTGTGTGACCTTAAGGCTGTGTATTGTTCCTTCCTTCCCTCTTTAAAAAGTAAACAATCTGTGTGAAATTCCATAACATATTTTTAAAGAGAATGGGGGAGCTTCAATTTGTTTTGTCTTGTGTGTTTTTCTTTCTTACAACAAAGATTTTGGTTTTACTCAAAAATTACATTTTTCTCTATGATTACTATTCAGACAGATGCTAGTTTACTCTGTCAGGAAAAATAAAAGGACACATTAATGTGTCATCTATTTTGTCTAAAACCTGCTAAATTAATTGAGAACTACCATCACTGAAGCAGAAAATAAGGTTGGATTTGAGTAATGAATGATGCCTGGCTAATGATACTAAACACCATTAGGGTAAAAGACACACTTTTTTCTCAACATAGGCTGATTGGGGAGGGGGTTGGAGTTGGCAGGAGGATGCAAGTCTAAGTGAGAAGAATGTGTTATTCACTGCAGAGAGCAAACACTGAAATTTGAGATAGAAGTTAAAAAGCAAGAGAATCAAAGGAGGTCAGAGATAGAAAATAAAGAACAAAACTAGGTGAAAATTGAGAATTTGACATAAATCAATGGCGATGTTAAAAAAAAAACATTATGCCAGCTATGTTTTCTGTCTCTCAATTTTCATGTGTTTAGGATGTATGCTGACTACAGGATCCTGGTCAAAATTCCAGTCTACAGTGGGACAATGTCGGAAAGTCACTGCTAAGAATCCTTGTTTTTCCTTATCATTCACTGGATGGTGGGAAAATCTTGCATATAGTTCTCACTGAAAGTTTTGGAATAAATGTAAAATAACAGGACTGACTTTTTCAAGTGTCTTGTTTACCTACAGTACGTGTTTCAGTTGGACAAAATTTTTCATTGCTGTGATGAGATACAACCTTTTTCAGTTGTTCTATATGGTGTGACTAAGATGAAATATTCCAGTCTGCTTAACTTCTGTACACCATCCTTTCAATTTTTAAACTTTAAAGTCACTCATTTCAATGCTCTTATGAATCTGAAAGGCTGATGAAAAATCAACTGCATGTTTGACAAATTAAGTCCCTTTATGACATTATTTTTCTTGGTTTTTTTTGCCTGATGAGTCTTATATCTTTAAAAGCAGACTTGAATATCCAGAATGAAGTGATCTAGAATCTGATGTGAAATAAAAGTTTTCTTCCTAATTAGTGTCAGAAAAATGAGCCAAACTTTAAAAAGTACTGTCTGCTACTCCGTTCCTCCTGACCTCCTCCCCTCAAGGAGACACTGAAAACTCTGTGGGCTTTTATCACGTAGTACCAATATTGTTTCCAGTACCTTGTGCACATAACGAGTTAGCACCACAGATGTCTTTAGTTTCAAACCTGATGCAGTCACAGCATAGAAATATTTGAGAACTTGCTGCCTCTTTGGCTTAAGATTAGGTGGTTATTTTTCAGTCTCATTAGCTTAGCCCTGCAGAGACTGACAAGACTGCAAAATGCTGCTTGGGTGATTGTAACTGAGCTGACCCTGCTCTCACTCGTGTGTAGCACTGCATGTTCTGCAGACAGAACGGTCTTTCACCCTGCAGCACAGACAGCCTCACAGGACTCTTTCCCTGTGATCTCTTGATTAACTTGTCTGTACATTTGGGTGCAAGATGGAGATTGTGGAATGGGGTAGGTAGAATGCAGATTTGCTAAGACAGCCATCCATGACTTGTGTTATTTGATTTATATCCTGTTCACACTAATGGGCTGGGTAGCTGCAGCACCATTACACTAAGTTTATAACTGATGTTATATTTGTGCATAGGACCTGACTAAATACCCTAATTCTTCTTAGCTTCTGAGTATTCTTGCTTTCAGTTACCTAAATGTTTTAAATAATAAAAACATCCAAAGAATGTAAATAATTGCTTTAATATTAGAGATATTTTTTCTCCCTTCCATGTATTTTATTCCAGAATCACTATAGAAATCACTATAGAAATTACTTCTATTTTATATCTGTAAGAATAGTGAGATTAAGACAACTACTACAGCTTTGATTGACATAAGGTCTAAGTGCTTGACCCTCACGTCACATAATTTTCCTCCCTTATTTATAGAACAAAAAAATATTATGTAAGTGCCTCATAACTAATATACTGCTTTATAAACCTCCTAGAGAACAAATAAAAGGAATTCACATTTGGTATTTTGCTGAAGCAAACAGCACCAATGCGAAAATGATGTAAAGTTTGGGAATTATTAGGCTCATACATAAGGATTAATAGGAATTTAACTGTCCAAAAGAAGGGAAACATGACTTAAAATGCATAACCTACCTTGACTTTCCAGGGTAACAAATCTAATTATTTTTTCCTGTGGATGTTTTCACTTTAGGACAACCTTCCAGCTTTCTTTCTTTTCCCTTGCTAGACAGTATCACAAAAAATTTAGGTATGCTTTTATCGCATAGCACCTTACTAATTTCATTCAGCACTAGAGAATGGGAAAACATCCTTGTGTATTTCTCACTTTAATTCTTCATATTTTATTGTGAACAGGGCAGGAGGTGTTGAAAAACACTGTTATGACACTGAGTTATCATTCAAAACAGGAGTGTATTATTGGCTTGGGAAAGTAGTCTTGGATGACAGGATGTCTGTTCTCTTTAGGTCCAAAATTAAACTGTTGTCCAAAAGTTAATAAAGCACACAAGAATTTTTGAAGCAGAATTGTTTATGCTTTGTAAAGTCCTTTATATACCAAATGTTCATTAAGATAAAATTATAGCACCTGCAACTCAGTGAACATAATTTACATTTTTACTTCATATATTTCTTGTTTTGCTTCAGTTTTATCCTAATTAAAATGTGGGCCAATATCCATGAGTATGGGCTAGAAGGGCAGTGATGCAGAGCAATGAGCTGGAGGCCACTGATGCATGGCATGAAGCTGGGGGCACCGATGTGAGACATAAGTAAGACAGTTTTATGGAGTAGCCTAGAGAGGCTCCAGGGAGAAATGATATGCTAGAAAATGTTACTGAAGTCCTGTAGTCTGAAAATTACTATAGGAAGACAGATGGATGGGATGACCGATAAAGGACAGAAATCTGTAAAATGGCTGATTTGAGAGAACTGGTAGGCTGAGTGTATCAGAAAAAAAAAAAACAAAAAACTAAAAAAAACGAAAAAAAAAACCCCAAGCATTACACGGAAGCCCAGTGGAACAAAAGGCAAGTGCTAGGAATCTCTGAAGTATGGAACAGGCAAGCTTTCCAAAAGCTTCATTAGCAGAGCACAGTTACTCCTTTGACTTTGGATCAGCCAAAGCAAGCTTTGAAACTTAAATATCACCCACGGTAGCTAAGAAGTCGAAATACGAGTCCTGTGTCAGGTCAGAAATGATAGACCATGGAGGAAGAATTGCACCCTTGTTTCTATAAGCAGCTGTAGTGTGCTCAGCCATGGTTCTCCTGGTGGTGCAAGTGGCAGACCTCACTCTGTTGCACACAGGTGAGACCAGGTGGCCTCAGAAAGCACTTGGTGGCTCCAGAGGGAGGCTCACAGCGGGAGCAGATCCGTGTGCTGTGCGGCGGTGCCCCACCCTTTTGGAGGTCGTGGTGCTGCAGAGCACACTGTGCCAAGTACCCGTCTGCATTCAGCTCAGCATCTGTGCCAAGAAACTGGATAAATTAGCTTGTAAGGAGCTGCATGCTGCTGCAGCTACTCTGCAGTGAGTGCCTGAACTATTTAATTTGCATATAGCTTCACTTACATGTAGTTCAGGTACGGTAACTTGCACTGAAAGCTATTGCATATATTTACTTAAAAAAGAATAATAGTGGCATTTTAGTTACATCTTGTATTTTTTTATTTTTATTATTTTTTTTTCAGCCAAAACTATATTTGGAACTCAGAAAACTGATAAGAAGTTAATATTCACTACACCATATTGGTACAGGCAGATTCTTAACTGAGTAACCGCATGAGCTTTTTCTATTATCATACCAATTTTCCTGTGCTTGTCTCATTATTAGAGTTTATGCTTGAAATTAGATTGTTATGCCTTGGGAAAATAGTACTCTGTATTTTTAAAATATTTATCAGTTCTGAGGATGTTTCCCTGATGTTAATTTTTAAATCCTGTAATGTCAGAAAATAATCATGGGAAAAATCCCCACAAAACCCAGACTAAATAATTGTGAAAATTATTTGGAACATATACTCTAAATCAGTATTTGTCTGTCATTTCCTGCTTCTGTTCTCATAACCATATCCATTTGTATATTTTATAAAATTTACTTTGTGTCAGATTTTAAGTTTTGGCTTTGGATTATGGTATATATTAAAATTTTCTAGTTAGGCACATAGAATTCCTAAAACCCAAAGGTTCCTGGTCTGTAAAAGAATGAATGAAATTTAGTGAGGAGCTTACTATTTTATATTATATGTGACTTCTCTTTTCCTCTAATGTGCATATGCATATGCATGTTTTCTTTAATACTTGTATTTATGGTATGTTGGGAAATAAACCAGAGACCAGAGCTTTTCCTTGATTAACAGTGTTCTGGAAAGGGCTTTGAGAGAGGTTGAAATTGAATTAGGATCCAAACTTATAATTCAATGCTATGATAATCTATAAAATAAGAAACACTCTTAAATCAACAGGAAATGAAAAAGGCTGCAGTTAGCCAAGCTACCATCACTCAGCACAGAAGCTAAGTGATCCTTGAACCGGATGAATCAATCCAGACTGCCAAGGTCAATGGTTGCCATACTCGAGGAAATATGAACACATGTAGTAGGAGCCTTGCAATAAAATGAGCCTTGCTGCCATCTTTTGTTAATAGCAGCTTTATCTGATTAAAGAGCTGAAGGCAGCCCTTGTATCAGCAAATTTGCACTAGCATTTGGAGCAAATTGACTGACAAGAGATGATCCAGGGAAGAGTTATGAAGTAGCAACGCTGCAGTACAGTCATACACTATTAAGCTGAGCAGAGGTACTGCAGACACTAGATTTTAGTATCTCCCTACAGCTGAAAGGGGTTTAAATGGCTGTGTTTACTATAAAAGGGTTTTGTATGCTACTTTATTTTCTGATGAGTAAGGCACAAAGCTGAGAAACAAAAACATGAACTTGGACTTTTAAATACTTTTCCAGCAGCACCTGAATAGAAATATTCTTCTTTTCACTCTAGTGCACTATCTCTCATAACTTATAGCCTCTTTTGCCTTTCAGCCTCAATCAGTTCTGTCACTCTCACATCTATTTCACAAAATAGGATTTGCATAATGAACAATTTTGCAGAGATTCAAAACATAAATTAGGTTTTTCTGACACTGCAGTGAAAGAAATTTGAAAAGATTTGATCTTTGTGACTGTCAGAGTCAGCAGGGGTAAAAGTTAAGTTGTGTAGAAAGCATAGCAATCATACTTTTCATTAGGACCTGCATATTTTCTCATTGATCATTCTCAGTGCATCATGCAGATGGAGGACCAATCTCAAACATGACCCTTTATAATAATTCCCTTACATGAGCATAATAATTCACTGCCTTTTCAGTTAAAGATCTTAACACTGTCTTCACTCATTTCTGTAGTCAAAGAAAGTTACTGAAACACCTAGTAGTGATAATAAGCACTGACATGAGTTACATTAGTGCCTTTAGCCATTAAGAGCTCTCCTTCTTGACTGAAATTTCAGATTCTGGCACAGTTATATGAAAGAGGATGGAAGAGACACTGCTTTAAGGATAGTGATAAGAAATTGCAAGGTCTGCTGTAATGCAGAGAAGCAAATGAAATGAAAATTGTTTCATCCTGAATGCTAGCACCTGCTGTTGGCAAAAAACGAAAGCACTTCTAGCACACTTCAGAGTGCTTTTTCAGGAGCGTTCTCATATGTGAATGTGTGCATCTCTGAAGGTGAGGACAAGGAGACAAGACTTGCAAGAGATACCAGTGAGTTAGTGAAGATTGTAGGGTGGTTCTGAGAGAGAACTTTTGATCTTAATGCTAGATAAAAGGGGGTTGAAGTTTCTGAAGAAAAATTCCTCTCCTATTGGATTCCTTTTACAATTAGGAAATTGTTTCAGGTTCTCTACAAGTAAATAGGAACGTGAAACAAATATACTGAATATATTTTTCTCTGTGCAAAGTTACAGCTTGCAAGGCTCAGTACCTTGGATAATAGGTGAAAAAGGGATATGTTAATTGTGGAACTTTACACTGATGTGCACTGATGAGGAAGTTCTCCTAACAAAACCAAAAGAATGTGAAACCGTAATATCTTGTTTGAAGGATATATAGTGATCCTAAATATCATGAGACCTGTGGTCCAGAGAAGCTTGTACAACCTCTGAATTACTGCTTTATAAAGTAGAATAATACAGTTTTATAGGCAGGAGGGTAAACATCCCCATGGGACTCAGTCACCGACGCCGAGTAAGTAGTAGGTTAGCCTTGCTGTAGTAGGTTAGGTGATTTGCTGGTCCAGATAGTAGGAATACTGGGCAGCCTTTCAAATGGAAACTCATGGCTGCATGTGCAAAAAAAATGGCAAACTTGTTGGGTTTTTCAGGTTTCTTTTGAGATTATTAGAAAAATGTAAGCTTTAGATGCCTTGAGAGATTAAACACTACCTGTTTAGCAATGACTGAGAGAATCTGGGAAACCACTTATCCCAAGAGAAAAATTACTCACCACAAGATTTTTTACCAGCCCTAAATAAGACAAGGAGCAAATCTGTACTTCAACCAAAGGTGAAACTACATTATAAGTAGAGCCAAACATTAATCTACTTTGCATGAACAGTAATATAAATGAAGATAAGATACATGTACCCTGGATGGGGCTGCCGCAGGATAGAAGTTTATCAGCCTGTCAGGTGACTGTCAGTGCTAGTGTACAGATGCTGTGTGTCACCTGGGTAAGCCAAGTGACTGCAGTAAAGGCATGCAGAGAATGCTTTTTCCAAGTGCTTTAGCTTGGTATGCTGAGATTAGGAAGCCTTGGTAGAAAAAACTATGCCTCCTTACCTCTTATGAAAACAGAAAAGTGATTCCTAAGGTATCATTTTAACTGCATTAGTAGCTTTGACAGAGGGTGTTTCTTACGTTTGTTGGGTTGAAATCTTTCTAGTTGTTGACTGATTTCTGGGCAAAATAAATGACTGTGTATGTCTTTAACTACCCTGTGTCTTTATGTTTTAAGATCTTTCTCTAGCCTGTGGTCCTCAAGAGGGACTTTTAAATATTCCTTCAGACTAATACTGGTGTAGCTGCTTTGGATCTACAGGACTTCTTGACAACATGCAGATGTGTCGTGGTTTTGAACTAGTAATTAACAAACAAGGGGGAAAGAAGAATTATTATTTTTCTGCTGTGAGATATGGATTAAAATAAGAGCAAACTAGGCATAAAACTTAAAAGGAATAAAGAGAAGTTTATTGACAAACTACAAGAATAAGAACACCAGAATAAACTTTTAGAAAAACCTTTTCATTTCTTACTGCTCACTATTCTTTTGTTCACATGACAACAGAGACAAAAACTTTATAATTTTGATGGTTTAAACAGTTCTACTTCTTTTTATAGTCTTTTCCTCAGTTTCTGTAGAGAAACAGAAGTTCCTTTCTGTTAATTTATGGAGTTTTTCACAAGAAAACTATTTTGTTATAGTTTCTCGTTCTTCTGATATCAGCTGCTCAGAGCTGTTATTATCAGAGCCCACCCCTCCTATTCCACATCACTCTGAAATGTTATAGGTCATTAGTTTGGGGATAGTATTTTTAAGGATAAGTGAGTCAAAGGCAAAAAGGTATTCTTCATCTGCTCCTGTGAGCTTCACTAGAAAAACAGTTTTCTCATTGCCTCTCAAGGCTTCAAATCTCCCAGCACTTCACTATACCACAATTACTCCACTTTTTACTCAAATTTACACTTTGAACACTTTATTCTTC
The DNA here is from genome assembly GCF_030490865.1 of Poecile atricapillus. NCBI lineage: Eukaryota > Metazoa > Chordata > Aves > Passeriformes > Paridae > Poecile > Poecile atricapillus. Next base: position 41,882,734 of record NC_081252.1, read on the forward strand.
CCCATACTCTATTATGAATTAAAGGAGTTCTTTTCAGGACTTCATTGTCTATTTCCATAGTTTTAACAGAAAGATATTTCAGCTTAATTAAAGCATCTTCTTAATTCTCTACCTTTCTTGAAGTTTTCTTTTCTTTCTTACCACTAGTAGTTTATAAAGTTTCTTTTCATGTGGATCACTTTCCTTTTCTCTTTCTGGACGAAAAGATTAATCCGCAAGTTTCATCTGGATAAGAAAGAGTTAAAATCTTGTCCAGGCTTTTGTAGATGGTTCTGTGATTTCTGCCGGAGCAGCAGCTAGAGCTGTCTTTGATAGAAGATTCTTCATGGCTGCTCTGCAGTGTGGTTGCTGTCTCAGCCTGCCGCAGGTCTAAAGCTTTTCTTCTTTACTCGGCAGTTTTCTGGTAAATTCTATCACAGCAAAACCTGCTGCTAAGCCAGGAACCGGCCTGGCCCGGCTCAGCCCGGGGCAAGCCCCCGCCGGCCCCCATCTCCCGGCCGGGAGAACGGCAGGCTCAGCCCAGCTCCCCACCCAGGCCGCATGGCCTGGGCAGAGAACGGGAGGCCAGCCGGAGCTCCGCCACTCTTCACCGCCAGGAAACAAAAAAAAAACTACAGACTTCTGGGTGTACACTTTAAGGTGGGGTTCACAAGTTGATTTTACTTTTCAATGGCTAAAACTGCTGTCAATTCTCAGCAATGACCGATAATTGGTCAAGAGAAAAGACTCCCAGGAAACTTCAGCAACTTTAACTTTCTTAAAGGTAAAGGAACTCTATGACAAGATGGTTCTCAGAATAATTAACATATCTATGTTGACTCTGTAGCGCAAGTAGCAAGCAGCAACTTTTGCTGAGAATATTGGCTTCAAAGATTGGTGGTGACCTTTTTCTGGAGAAGTTTTCTTTGTAATGAGAATGCAGAATGAACAAAATTGGCTCCTCCACATTTATCATTGAATACATATTTGATAGTGGTAGCTTACTTTTTTATTGTCTGAGAATTGTCTTTACCTTTTATCTGAAAATGTGTAGCTAAGCAGCCATGTTTCTGCTTCAGTGAAAACCTTCACATTTAATCTATTTCACCACCAACATAAAGAGATTACCTTTTGAAGGTTTTGTGGAACCAGAAGCTAACTAACTCAGTCAGCTACCTTCATGTCTCTGAAAGTCCTGGAGCTTCTGCCACCCCACCTGTCAAGCCCCCGGTAGCCAGCACACAGCACAAGTTTTAGACATAGCTTTTCTACAATGATTTATTTGAGGAAATATAATCTCTACTGACATGTTGCACAAAAGGACTAAAAAAACTCAGCAAAAGACAGAAAGGTGCTGAATTAACCACAAAGAAATCCCCAAAACAGGCTATGTACATCACATGGGAAATTTTGTTTAGGACTGTAGACACTGAACAAGATGTGGATAGGTAAATTGAAATAGATTTATCAAGAAATTATTTCTGTTGTGCACCGTTAATTTTTTTCTCTTGCTAACAATTTCAGAACTGAAGTCTTCATTGTATATGCAACGAAGTGGTAGATTTGTGATGCTAGTCAAGATCTTCTCCCATTTTTCTGCCAGTGTCTTGAGTTTTTTGCATATTAGTTATTAAAAACAATGTGAAAGTATAAGAAAAACATTTACATATTAAATTTATGGATTGGGTTTAAAATTGTAGTTTGTTCAAAATAGCCTTATCATAAAGTCCTTTGAAAGTGATCAGCATTGAGAGATTTTAGGAAAAATTATTGACAATTTAATCAAAGAAGGAAATACAAGGCTGGAAAAACAATTGTGGAGAGGATGGAAGTCACTGTGACCTTGACTGAAAAGTGAAATTTGTAAGCAGTAGATGTTTCATGTGAAAGAAGACCCAGTTACCACTTTAAAATGTACTTACCACTTTAAAATCTACAAATCATCCCTATTCCTGGAAAGAATTGAGCCAACCTACTGACTATTTTCTGTTATTTAAATAAATGTCAGATAAATTATATCCAAGTAAAAATATTTGTCTTCAGGCATAAAAATTGCCTTTTCACCATGAAAAGATGAATATGTTTGATTATGGATGGGTATGGCTAATTAATGTAGTTATACTGTCCAAAGCAGTAGTATTTTAAGTACTTTATTAAAGTCTGAAATTTTAAATACTACACAAAGTTGTTTGGAATGCAAATACCTTTACATCATTTTTTAACAGCTGATGTTTAAGAAAAGGTTATTAAAATGACATGTAAGTGATAATTAATCAGACAGACACAATGCATTGGAATTCTTTATGCTCTCCTGGAAGATATATATGTTCATCATTGCTCTTTTTATTAATAGAAACAGGAACAAAAATAGAAAGTTACACTGACAATTTTTTTTGAACACAGTCCAAGAAAACTTAAAATTACCCTAGAGAAAACAAAGCTGAACACAAATAAAATAGTTAAGCATGCTCATTACTGATGTAGAGCCCATAATTAAGCTTATTTATATCTAACTTAAGACTTGTAGTTAAGCATACCCATAGCTGGCTTTTATCTCTCAGTGAAAATTGGATCAGGCTCTTAGAGAACATTAATGGTTCTGTTCCACCAAGGTGCTTAATAACTGGCTACTAATTTGAAATTACCTTTTTTTTTTAAGAGGGGTGGAGCTGTCTTCAGCCCTACTCACCTGTAGGGATGGGGTTGTGAGAAAGCTCTCTGTGCATGGCTGGGGATTGCTGGGCTAGGATGGATCCCACTGCAGGACAGCCCAGGGGCAGGAGCTGCCATCCTGACTTCCCTCTGCATCCTCCCTCCCGCCAGCCTCAGGTTTCTCACGCCACTTCAGACAGAACCTGGAAAGCTGGAACAAATCACAGTTTCAGGCATGAATCTGCCCCCAAAAATAAACCAAGATCAAAAATTTCCAAAGAGACTATCCAAGAGAGCTACATAGATGGCCTAATTCCTCAAAAGACTGAAACATTCAACCTTTAGGTACTTGGCTGAATACCCAAACTGCTTGAAAATGGGCTATATGCTGTTTGAGAATCAGCACTACCAACTGTCATCTCAGTTTCACAAAGAATACATTTCAAATATCTGGCACTCAGGTGCCCGTAACTATCACAGCAGTGAGTGTCCTGTAAACATAATTACAAAAAAAGCTATTAATTCTATATCTGCCTATACCTCCTGTATTCTCAGTTCTTCTACTTTTTTGACATAAATTTTTATAGCTATTTTAATGAATATAGAAAAGAAACTCCTATAACTGTTACTACTTTTGTCCTATACATAGAATAATAGTTATTTGTCTAGCAAAAAAAACCTGCCATATTTTAGAGAACCTTCCTGAGCATATTTGTGCCAAATATTTATTTATTAAAATTGTAAATATGTCATCTATTCTCTGATGTTTTTTCCGACACTGCAGTGAAAGAAATTTGAAAAGACTTGATTTTTGTGACTGTCAGTCAGCAGGGGTAAAAGTTAAGTTGTGTAGAAAGCATAGCAATCATACTTTTCATCAGGACCTGCATTAGGACTTGTATAGTCTTGTAACTTTACAGCCTGTTTCAATTTATATCCCCACTGATCATTCCTACTACATCTACTTTAGTGAACTGTATTTGTTTTGATTTAGGGTAAATTTGGGGAGAAATTTTTGAATAGGATTTTTTTAGAAAAGCAAATTTAAATGTTTTTGGGTTTTTTGATTGGTTTGGGAAAAACATTTTTTTGGAGAAAAGTGGAAAAATTTGTTTATTTAATAAGTTTACTTTAATAAGTATAATTCACCATAAGTCCAATAAGTATAATAAGTATATAAGTTGAATAATATTAAATAATAAAACCTCTCTTTGTTCTGAATAGATGGCAAAATTTAGACAGTCTTTTTTGTGGGGTGTAATTCAGCTCACTCAGTGTCTTATCAGTCCCTCTAGAGCTGGAATGCAGTGTTCCAGGCCCTAGCAGGCCACAGGTGTGAGCTCCTGTTATTTTTCTGGGTTTCTAGTCTAGTTCTAAGAAAAAGAAAAAAACCCACAGCCTGGGAATCTTCTCTACTTCTCTGCTTCAGCTAGCTAAAAACTAACTAAAAGCAAAGGAGAGCTCTGTCCCGCTGTCTGTCCGTGCTGCAGACAGCACAGTCCAGGAGCAGGAATGCAGAGGAGTGAGTGCCATTTCTTAACACAAACTGCAGCTTCTTCTTCCCTTCACTCTCAGAGCCAGTCTCAAAGGTGCAGAACTTAACATCCAGCATAAACACAACAGACAACTGGGGATACAAACATCATAAAGTCACCCCAGAATGAATTAATATAATAATAAATATTATCCAAACTATTCATCTGGTCTTCTTTTCTTTGTTCCTTCCTTCTTCAGTAGGATTGATAGCTCTAACCAGTAAATTCAAATGTACATTTTGTGGCTTATTGCTGTGAGAACAGTGATTCTATTGAAAATACTCCAAAGTGTTTAACATGTATTTTGGAATTAAGTTTGCAATCACTGAAGGAGTGTACAAGGAGAACAGATTTATAAAATGTTAGAGGACTAATTAGATAGAAGTGTATTGTGAAACTTCTTTTCCTATGGATTAAAGCATTAGGTGATTTTCCCTGATATTTGATAGAGTGACTTTTATATTGCATCTTTTGTGAAATGGCAAATCCCATTCTCCTTGGCTACACACTGAATCTTCGAATATTCCTGGGGGTAAGACATTCCTTGGCGTGAGAAATAAGTGTAAATTCTGAAGTGCAAGTGTTAAGAGGTAGGATCACCCAGGATTGCACTGGGGAGGGCCTTTTCATCACCACACACCAAACTTGCCTTTCTGCTTTGTATCCTCAGAGTAAATGTGAAGTTCTGCTTTTTTCCCCCTCCACCCCTTTTCAGGAGGATACTTTGAAATCTCTGTATGAACAGCAGAGCAAAAATAGGCCTTATCTTAGAGGGGAGAAAAATTTTATTGACTTTGAAAATGGAAAGGAGCACAGAGTCCAGAGGAGCAAACAGCAGACTTGAGAAAATTGCAAATGCTTTCTCCCCTAATGCATATACAGATACAAAGCAATCAGACAAAAATGAGATTGTGCAGCTAATAAAATCAATCAGGCCAGGCTGGCTAGAGCCATTTCCAGATGGCTGTGGAGAGTTCCTTATCACTTCTGAATGGTTATTGACGAATATGTACCAACACTTGATCTCTCTTGGGAAGCTATTTAATTTATCTCTAAATTGTCTGTCTAACTCCCGGGTGGCTGTTTATCTTGTATCAGTATTTTTCCAGTTGTTAAAGGATTCCTTCCTTGTTTGCCTAGATTTTCCTATGTTTCCTCCTTCTTTGCAGATTGTTTATCTCCAGTTTTCTCAGTCTAGGGGAGCCTGTGCATAATTTGTTTGTCAATAATAAATAATGAACACATTTTATTACATGTTTCTAATGTTTTGGTGTAGAATAGAAGTAAAAACCTTATAAAACTGCAAATTTACAAAATGGGTACCTGGCATATATATTTGTATTTGCCTTTTATTTTCTTATTTTGTACATCAATATACACTTATATTTTTCTCTTCCTTTAATTAAAAGCAAATTGTGTATATATATATAGTATATATATATAGTGTATATATATACACTATATACATATATATATAGTGTATATATATATAGTTCAGTACATTAATTTCATGTTGGGTATGTTTGAACTTTTTCTAGGTAGAGACAAGACACATCTGGTTATTTCACAAAATCAAGGACTGGCTAAAACTTTTGCCTTTAACATCAGATGCCAGTTATTTTATATCCTCTAACATTTTACTGTGTCCCTGACTCTCAGCCTGAAAAAAATAATCTTAGTCCTCTATTCATAGGTGCACTGAATACCTTCTGATTTCTTCCATTTAAAATCTGTCTTCAGTGATGGCTTGAACTTACCTATCTGTCTCTGTTGAGTGTCTTTCGGGATCAACCCCTTTTGTTCACTTACTTTTGTTCACTTATGACAGTGCCTTGCTTTCACCTAAGATTTCCTTGAGGTAGTTGTACAGATTATACTGTAACCCGGTGAGTAAGCTGCAGGTCTCTTTCTGCCCAGGTCCTGTGACACAAACAGATTGAACAGGAGTATGTGGGGGCTTCTTCAGGTCAGTCAGGGAACAGTGCAGCAAAATTTGTAACAGAAGCGAGACTGATAAATTGTCAAACATAAGCAAAGATACCAGAAACTGTCCCATGGGGTTTAGCATGAAGGCTGGAATGGTGCAAAATACCAGCGTCATCAATTATGTGATTCTGTATTAGGGACAGGAGAATCCTTCTGAAATCATGCCAAGCACTTTCTCTTGATGTCTTACTCTTTGACCCCCCAGTTGCTTTGTAGGTTAAAATTTTTTTTCTGATTTGTGATATATGTATGCACAGGATTTTTATCTCCATTTGTCCTTGTTTCAGCACTGTCCTTGTCTTTAATGTTAGTGCTTGACATCCTCTTCTTGATGCACAAAGACAAATCAGTCTTCTCGCTTTTGTTGTACATTTTGGGCTGCTGGACAAACCCAGTCTCCTAGTGTGCCTTAGTAAGACAGACCATACAGTCCCTTAATCATTCTTATGTGTCTGTACCAATTCCAATCTAAATCCCTCTTTTGTGGTAATGGCTCTGCACAGTGTTCACTGAACTCTTACTGGCTTTCTGCACAATAGGCTGAAGATTTCCTAGGCTTACTTGAAAACAGCTTGATGGCTGCATTTTAAACTTTCACTTTTCACAGGCACTGCATTGATGAATTATACACATAATGAGATCAAAACAAGGACCAATTTATTTTATTCAGTCATCACAGTCCATTATCTCCAGGCTCATTTCAGAAATCAACATTATTTTATTCTCCCAGTGTGAGGCTTTGCATTCTGACTCTTTCTGTACTATTCTATTCTCATATTCTATACCTTTCACCCCATTTTTATTTCAGCCTTAAGGTGATGCTTATGTTCTTCCTGTACAGTCTATCCTCTGTTCATAATACCTCTCTGCTCCATTCTGTCAACAGATTTTGTTAGGACACATCTATATTTTTCAGGAAAAATGTCTCCCAACCCTGTGATTTCAGTAGGGTATTTCAGATTACTTCCTTACATATTTTGCCTCACCTCTGAATAGAAATTCATTGCTTGTCAATAACCTGTCTGGCAGAAAATTGTTGTTCTACTCAAAAGGGAACATTGCATTGGAGGGCTCCCTTAATGACACCCCACAGGCAATTACAACCCAAGTCTTCCATATCAGGTTTGGTTGGGAGCCTCCTTAGGGCCAAGTTAGACAGCAGGTGTTTGCTTCATCCAGCACCTACTTTCCAAGTCATTCCTTACATGAGACAATGCCAATATAGCAGCTCGGTCTGGCTGGCTTTTAAGCACCTCTCCAAGGGACAGCTCTCCGTGATACACCAACAGCCATTGCCTCATGTGACCTTAGCATTTAAACCAGCAGCTAGGGCTCATTTGTGTGGGTGGAGAAGTAAGATCTGATTCACTCATTTCCTTCTGTCACATGGAAACTTCTGGCCAGGATATTGCCTCTCCAGGTCTCACATTTATCTGCTTGTGTTTCTCCATATCAGTACTAGAGTGGAAAAAAGTTATTTTGGATCAACTGTTTATTTTTATCTTTGATGATCTTAGGCAGGCTTTCAACTGAAATAAAATAATTTTATTTTGTGCATCAGAGATAGTGTAATAACCACACTCCTGTGCACATGCAGAAGTAGGAGAAAATAAACTGTCACATATTCTATCACTTTTAATCTTTAGTCTTTGTGCAGTCATATACTGTAGAAGTATATTTTGATTGGTTGTTGCAAGCCAGAATTCTATAGGGCGCCAAGAATTCTGGGGTGGGCAGAAACCTGGATTAGCTGTGTATGGATGTTGTCATGACTGATAACCAAAGAATGACATAAAGAGGCTGCAGTAAAGCATTTTTAAAGTAGAACAGTATGTCCAAATTATTTTCTTCTGTTTTCTTGAGAGAAGGATTATATTCAGTGAAATATCCCTTGGGCAAGTGCTGGCACCTGCCTCCTCATGACATGTGATACTAAAAAGCTAAGCTCATTAATTAATTTTCATTCCTTTGGAATCTTTCTAAACCAGGACTGCTTTTGGCTGTAAGAATGTGTAATGGGGTTAGCTGCCTTTAACAACACTGGTATTTGGAAACCAAACTCTTATTTCTGAGTTGCTCGGTTTCTGTTTACATCTTTATCATACTTTTTAGAAACAAAAAATAAATAAGAAATTAATCTTAGAAATCAATCCATATATTGACCCAAAACCATTATCAAAGGTCAAACTAAGACCTTAAATATGAACACCAGAGAGCCTTAACAAGGTGCTTAACAAGGTGTGACAGCTATCAGATTTGTAACAAGCAACAGATGTGCAATGGAACTAACAGGAATCTGACAGTCTTTCACAAATTAAAGTATGGCTCCTCCTCAGGTGTTTTTGAGGGTTTACTTTAGATATTCCTGTTTTCTGGTGCACTAAGTTAACCCTGAGCTAATTCACAGGTATTAGTACCTTCCAGCTTCCCTTTATCAGGTTGTTTTCACTGGTTAGAGACAAGAGGAGAATTACAATATCACTGGACATCATGCACAATACTAGCCACATCATGGCCACAAACTCTACATTTGTTAAACATTGCATATCCAGCTGCTGGACTGAAAATGCATCTCCAGGCATGAATTGTTCTTTGCTCAAAATCCAACACATTACAGCTTCTCAGTAGTGGTTTGTTTTCCTGTTCTGACAGCACAAGCTCTATTAATAATCTGTGTTCATACAGCTACTGGCAAACCAGGAAAGTAAGTGATGTTGTGGCTCAGTAGAAATAAGAGCTTTTAATCACACCAGCAGTGTTGTCTGGAGGGAAAAAGAGAAAGCCAGTGCTAGATGTGCAAAGGAAGTAGAGAGAGACTGGAGCTAGCTCATGGAGAGTTTTATAATCAAGACTTTTCTTTTGCGCTGGGTTCTAGAATTAATGAGCAGCCACTGGAATTGCCTGACAATGGGGGTGATATGACTTAGTGTCCAGGGATCACAGAAGTTATTCTGAGCCAGACATATTGAATTGTTCATTGTTTTCTCCCACTGAACAGTCTTATAATTCAAGTACTTAATCATAAAGAATAATCAAGTTCTTTCTTACTGACTTCAGCTTTTCTATGTTTCTCAGCTGGCTGATCACGTCTCAGATAATCAGACCCATCTCATCTCAGATGTATATACCTGATGGCTCCCCTCTTCCTCTGTGCCTGCCTTCTCCTTGGTACTCTAATTCTATCGTCTCCTTCATATTCCGTAGCTGTTATTTGCTGACTTCTTTCAGAGTTTTCTTGCAGTGATGGCATTGCTTACAAAAATAAAAGCAGGAAAACCCTTTTTCTGCCCCCTCCCATGCTATTTCTGCATTACACTGTTCTGTCCTCATTCCTCCTTTGCACTTTGGCATGGTTTTTCATTTGTGACTTGTTAGCTAGAGATGACCATTTGAAGCTCAAATATCAGGACATTACAGATTTCACTGATCGCATTTCTGTTCATGGTCTTGGGTGTTTTTCAGATTTCATTTCCCAGCCACATCCCTTGTTGTGACAGCACTATCGATCTGACTGAAATTCTGCCTTATGCAATCAAATGAGATTTCCTCGCAGGGTAATAATGAGAGTTTTGGTCTCAGATTAGTCTGAGTTGCAACATGAACAATTGAATATGTAACAATTAAAGGATTGTACTTATCAGCAGGTAGTGAGGCCTGATTACTAGACTCAGATACGTAAAAGCATTTAAAACGGAGTGATGCAAAGTGAGGTGATAGTCATGACGGAGAAGTAAAAATATCTTGAAAAAAGAAACTTCAAGTTTTACTTTTTCAAGGTTAACTATTTTTACAATAACCAATCAGATTCAAGATACTGAGATATTAAAATAATTTTTTTGTTTTCTTAAAGATTAAAGAAAAATTAGATAAAAAAAATTCTGAAGGCTTAGTAACACACAAGCCACCTGGACTTACCAACAAAACAAAAGTACATCTCTTTAGGTTTAAGGACAAAAAACTATTCTGGCCCCACTGGGAACTAAAATTGATACATCTTTGGCATAGGGAAGGGATTTTAAAATAAATTTTCTTTTCAACCTAAGGCTTTTTGATTTATACTATCTAGCCCCAAGCAAGGGTCTTAATTATTTTTGATTTATTTCCTTCATCCCTGAGAAAGGTCTTTCATCTTTTCTTTATTATTATTATTTCAGTTCTTCTTCTGTAGGCATATCTATGTTTTCTAGCCCTTATTTTTGCTGCTAGTTTTCATGTTTTCTTTCCCTCTTAGGTGAAATACTCTGGTAAAAGCCTTCAGGTCTTAAGCTAAACTCATCTTGCTTTCACAAATGTAATGTAAGGTTGGACTCTTTAGATTTTAATTTCAATTTGTTAATTTGTTTCCCCATAACTTCTGCTATGTTACTATAAATCAGATATCCTCTCCCACCCTATAAAGTTATGTTTCCTGAGCATCAATATGGCTTTTTTTTCCCTCTCAGACAATATTTTTAGGTAAAATATTCTATACAAGCTTATGGACTTTAACCCTAGTGATAAAATGGTGTTTAGTCATATGCTTTCTCTTTATGAGAAAGAGTTCTGTTTTCCACTTACTATGTGTATAAATGGAAAAAAATGTCCTGGCACACTTTCAGCATAATGATAGGAAAATGTCCATGCCCAGCACAGCTCAATAATTAAAGCATTCTCCAGGACTGAAAAATTCTCAGTTATAGAAACAAGTTGAACCTTTCTCTGTTCAGATTCATTAGGCTGTGGCTGTTGCTATACAACAGGGAAAGGCTGATTTTTGCAAGGTCTGTAGGTGCTTTCTGAGCCCTGCCAGGGTGGAGATTCTCTGCCTGGCAAGAGGATCCTCTTGGGCTGATGTGTGAGCAGTACCTGAGGCTGCTCTACCCAAGCTTGACCAGGCAGTTCTGCCAAAATGGAGAAGTGTGATGCTGAGTACCTTACTGGGAAAAAAGAAAACACTGAGAGAATTTAGAGATTTCTCAGAGTTTACTGAGTGTGAGTTTGCTCTTTGATATAATATCAGGTGTTTGACTTGCCATGGTACCCTCCATGCTGATTGCAGCTGATGTTCAAATACTCACCAGTTACTTTCCATCCAGTCCTCAGAAACAGGAGTTTGCCTGCAACAGAGTTTGAGAAAGTCAGATTTTATATGACAGGGGTTTAGAGTCTGTAAAGTCCACAGGCCAAAAGCAACCACAGAATTCAATGCAGCACACTTAATGAATTTTTTTTTGTTTCAACAAAAACCCATTCACTGTATATACAGAAACCTGTGGCCATAGCCAGTTGAGTATTTTGTGTGTATCAAACACTATAAGTGATTTTCTTTCCATGCAAAATTCAATGGTGACAATTTTTTGATTGACACAAATGTGGAATGGGAACTAATGGTATTGCTATATGCCCTTGCAGAATCAAGAGAAGCCTTTTCTTTTATTCAACTGAGTATTTGGTTTCTATTATAATACGTTAAATGCTGTAAGATGTGTTTTAACATAAAATATCAATTTAATATGGAAAAACTGCACAGAAAGGAAAACACAATTCCTTTCATGTATTTTGGTATTATAAAATAAATGCTAACAGTAAAATCTATGTTTTTCCTACAGAAGTTAGTCCAAATTTGCTTGTTTTAAAGTCAAAATATAAATCTAAGATCTAAAATTATTCAAATCTATGTGATCATTGTATAGTTAATGATTAGGAGCATCATTTTTGGAAGCAAAAGTCTGGTAAAATATTGCTACACATTTTGATTCCCATTGCATATCCAAGACCTCAGTTAATGGAAAACATCCATTGCCTTTGCTGAAAACAGCTGTAATCTAGAAGAAGGGTTATGCAGAAGATTAATCCACTTGCAGACCTAATGTGGGAAAAGTATCCAGCTGCTGGCTTTCACAGGAAATCAGACAGCATTTTGCAGCACTGTAAATGCCAAAAATTGCAAAGCAGTAAAAGAAGAAAAAATTAAATGCAGGAGAACTGCCTTTTGCATGTTTTCAAAATCCCTGAAAATAGATTTGAAAATTTCATACCCATGGCCTGAAGTTACCTTCAAGTCTTACAAAATTGTGTTTAAGAACGTTTTGATGAATATTGTTCAAGACATGTATTGCTCAAGATATGTATGCTGTTATACTTCTGCAACACTAGTGAGGAGTAAAGACACCAAAATTACATCAAGGTGGGATCTGGAGTTTCAGTTTTGGTACATGATTTTTTCGTTTGTGTTTTTTTTTTTTGTTGTTGTTTGCTTTTTTTATTCTTTCTCAGGAAAAAAAAAAAAAGTTTTAAAAAATGGGCTTTGTACTATGGGAATTACAGGGGACCTATCTATTCTAATGTGAAGCAAGGAATAGCCAGGGAGGACTATGTAATCTTCTGTGTAGGACATGTAGACCACTAATTCCAGCAGTCAATGTCCATTCTCACCTCCATAACCAAGGTAACAAGTTCACCAATTATCAATTCACTCCTTTCCAGTGAAGCTGAATTGTCAAAGTTCATTTGCATTGTGGAATAGATGCAGTTCTGGGATAAATTTAGAAAAAAGCCAAAAGCTGAAAAAGTATAGATGTTCTACAAGCCAAAGCAAAGCCAGTGTGATGGTTCCTTTGTGTGAAGACAGGGTTAATTCAGGAAATACTTTTGACAGTTATATAGACAATTTTTTCACTCTGATAAATTAATTTTTAGTGATCCAGGGAGGAAGCAGAGAAATGCATTGCCAGGATGTAATTTCTTCCCTTCTGTTCACCCTTCTGCACTTTTCAATGTAGTCCTTTGAATTTCCACATTGAAGAAGGACTAAAATCAGAATTCAAGGCTAGTGGGTCATGCTTCTGCTTGGAAAAAAAGAGTGTAGATAGGCAAGGGTTGTAATATCTGTACATGAAAATAAATGAGCACAAGGCACTGAAGTTTAGTAGGGAAAGACTGTTTTTACATAAGTAAAAGCCTTTATGTTAATGTGACAGGTATCTACAGCCATTCTAAATTCCCTATCCATCCAACAGTCCAGAGTTGGTTCAGTTTGATCTTAGGATCCAGTTTCAAAAAGAATATAAGAATTGCTGCTATTTGTCAAAACCAGATGTAAAAATGGATGATAATAAATAAGAGAAGAGTGCTTTGAGTGGTTTAAATTCTGTTGTCCCCATTTCATCTCAGAACATCCTAGTGTAAACAGCACTCAGAACTGTTTTGTATCAGGCAACAAATAACATAGTAAAATTGCTTTAAAAATGAGATTTTTAGAGGGAGGGAATTATACACAGGAACTAAACCTTACATCTTTGCAGATGCTAGAACAAGACCTTTATGCAGCACTGGGTGGAATCCAGGTGGACAGCTACAGCCTGGCTGTGGGAAGCCTCACCATCCCTCCCTTATGTCCGCTTTTTAATGTAGCAAACACAACTATACATCTTGTCTGGGGACGTAGGTGGGGATTTTATCTCCCAATGCCCACCAGAGCGTATCTGTCTACATGCATCTAGCAACTGTATCCAGGAATGGCACATATCTAATGTATTTCAGCAAATTCCACCACATTTTTTATACTTATATACATATGGGATTTTACTGTGGTCACCCATACTAACATATGGGCTTGTCAAGTGCTAAGTACAGGGTCTAGTAAAGCTGACATGGTTTGCTCAAGACCACAGACTCCTTGAATGTAACGTCTTCTGCCAGACTTCCATTAGAGAGGTTCAGATGTATGAAATAGAAAAATTCATAGGCAAATCAAATACAGCTGACAGCTGGGTAAGCTCTTGTTATGACAGCTGGGTATTGATCAACATGGCAGGGGAAAAGCTTCTCAGAAGTTAGAAAAATACCAGGGTAATCAAAAGGTAGATATTTAGAGGACTCTGAGCTCACCCTTAGGTTATGCACCCAAGAATTTATAATTCATCCCATGTTCTTAAAGTAAGAGTCTATCAGAGTGAGACATTAAGGCTAGTGGCTAAAGAAGTTTAGTGCTACAGGTAAGCAAATTCATGTTTTATAAGAAAATGCATAAACAAAACCCCTTACACATTTCAGCATTTTTACTACAACCACATGCACATTTCTATTGAACATGATGAGCTATCAGTGTTGAATTACCTTTGGCCTCATCTATTACCACTCAAAATGCCAAATCTTGCCTTAATATACCTGGCAATTGGAATATGAAAATAATTTTTTCTCAAACCAAAACTGTAGTATTGGTTCCTGAGAATGTTTTGTATGTCTTGACCTTGTCAAGGTTGGCAAGATGATACTTTCCTAATTCAGGAGAACTAAAGGGACCCAGAAAGGTCAAACGTATTAACACAACTTTTTCACTATGTTTTATTAAGAAGTTGAACATGGTTCAAGATTTTAGTTTGCAACTTCTTTACTCACATAAGCAAAAGAAGCCCAAGCCAAAAATTGAGAAAAGTAATGTGCAGCATGAAAAGAAGAGAAAAAAATGAATTGTAGGAATTATGAAAAGCAAAGATAATTCAAGCCTGTTTGCCACAAAGAGGCAGTAACAAGAGGTTACTTGATAAAGTTCTATCTTTCCTACGCAATCAATATAAGCATGAAAGAACAGGTTAGTTTTAACCCTGAAACAACCATGAGCACAGCAGTTACTTGTCTAATTTTGACAAAATTCACAGCCAGAAAGAGAAGTGTAGGTAGTATAATAAGGAAAACTTATCTCTAAATATCAGATTTTAAGATGGTTTATCAGTCACAGGTAGATAATTAGAACTGACAAGTTGCCTCTCACTGCTATTCCCCTAGGAACTGATGCAGTTCTGTCTAAGGCATTTTTTGGCTGGTCTGGTTGACCCCTTTTCAACTCATCATTCTCAGGCATTAAACAGGTAGACAGTTTATCTGCTCATATGCAGGAATAATTTTGAAAACAAGAGTGAAAAATGACACAAGAAGGCAAATATGTAAAGAGGAAAGTCAAAGAAAAGGGGATCAAGGGGGAGGGAATCCTTGCTGGTTTGGTAACAAAGGTCAAAAGCATTCTGTTGCTCTGCATGTTAATAACCAAACATCACCAATACAGGGCAGCCTGTATTTAGCAAACTAAATTTCTCCATGAGATTGTCCAGGAGTGATTTCACTTGATTTGGACTCAAAAGGATAGATGGGTAGAATGGACAGTTTTCTCACTCTCTGCTCACTAAGCTTACATTTTAAAATGGGGTTCCAATCTATCCCTTTCTACTGTACCTGAGATGATCTCAGTCTACATGGTAGCAATAAGTCACTCAATTTGCATCCAATTGTCTTCTACTTTTTATATTTTTGGTGATATTAATTTCTTTGCAAACTACTGCGACGCTTATGAAAGTTTCACCTGCTTCCTACAGGCAGGATGAGCACCAGTAAGTTTTTAAGAAAAGCAGTAGAATGTTACAGTATAATTACTTGAATAGGTATGTTTGACTGGGCAGGTTGTGATCTGACTGTACCAAAGCTTCCGGAAGGAAATGAGGTCACACTTGCCCTGATGACTTACATTCAGAATTCTGAATTACATACCTTCTCGTAGAGAAGAAGAAAAAAGGTAGAAAACAATTCTGCCAACTGAATTTTTTTTCATATAGTCATCTTTCCTTAGAGCCACATTGGGAATCAAGCTAAAAATCTCTAGAGAGCCAAGAAAAGTGTTATTCATCCTCTTGTTCAAGCTCAGAAATTTCTTGACCTAGTGCATGACATATTATCCAAGTTAAAATTAGCATAATGTGTAAATGAATAGATTTTTCTCCCCTAATTACAGCATTTTCTGAAAGAAAAGAAAAAAAAATTGATATCTGCTTCAGGTGTTAGTGTCTCTGTCCTTTCAGAAGCCATTTTGGTGGCCTACCAGACTTTTTTTCTCCTGAAGACACAGATTTTTCCTAAGTTAGAGTTTTGTGTGTTCTTCAGTGAAAAGTAATTTGAAACTATTGAATACTTTATGTATTAAAGCAAGAGAATATATTTTGTCTTATCAAAAGGATAAAAAAAATAGTTCTAGGGTAATTACTTAATTTTAACTTTGGAGATATTCATTCTGCTTCTATGAAACAAAGGAAGGAATGCAAAAGTTTTATGTTTTGTTCTTTTAACATTTAGATATTGCATGATTCTTATCAATATTTATCTCTTTTTGCTTAAAGCAGATTGAAAATCTAATTTCTTTGTCTGTCTTTTTCGGTCTTTTTTTTTTAAACCTATAGCCATGAGAATTACTCAGCTATCAGGTTGTGGTAGCACATTTTCTTCTATTAATGTTATAATTAGCTCTGTAACTAGTAGCCTAATTTATGACCTATTTATTCTGTTTAAAATCTGCAAGGCAAAACCTTTCTGGCCATGGCTTTTACCCAGGGAAATCCTTCAGGAGACAAAAGTTAGTTGGGCTAAACTTTTTTGGATGAAGAAAAGAAAGGGGAAAGGAGAATAAAAAATCAACAAGCATATTCTGAAAAGTTTTATTTTTTATTGTATTTATTCTTTGACATTTGTATGAAAGTTTGAGGGCAGACTTCTAACTGCTGAAAAATCCCAGCACCCGGAATTCCAAACAGGCATAGTTTTGGAGACCATTTCCCCAACTAACAGACAGGGAGCTATGAGGGTATTGGGAATATGGTAGATTTT
Source organism: Poecile atricapillus (assembly GCF_030490865.1). Classification (NCBI taxonomy): domain Eukaryota; kingdom Metazoa; phylum Chordata; class Aves; order Passeriformes; family Paridae; genus Poecile; species Poecile atricapillus. The sequence continues at coordinate 41,899,515 of NC_081252.1, forward strand.
AAACTAACATAAATATTTAATTGAGACTAAATATCTATATGTAAAAGGAGCATAATATTTTCTCTGTAATAACAATAAATTTTAACAATGTTAAAGGCAGAATAACATCTGAGGTTGTAAACATTGGTAATCTCATGTATTACTCCAAAAGTCTTACAAAAATTCATCCTTGTTTCACACAAAGCAATAAAAAATTTATTTGAAAAAAAAATAATAATGATGGTTGAAAAACTGAGAATTCTTCATTCCTCAAATAAGTTAATGCTAACCTCAACTCAATACGTTTCTTTTAATTATTGATCAACTAGCCTTTTACACTTAGCTGGCATAATGCCTCTCACTGTCTGCTATCTCTACAAAATCCCAGTTCTCCAAAAATCCATATTTATTATCTGCTAGGCTCTAATTTGACATGGAATAGCAATAGAAGATCTCTCTTAACAACTGCACATCAATCTGCCAAATATGAATCACTGGAAAATTACTGACATCTCTTTTGTTTTTCTTTCTTTCACCTTCCAGACCCAGCCCTGACTCTGTTCCACCATTTAGCCCATTTTCTCATTCATTCTTCAGTGTTTACAATGCCCAGCAATACTAACCTAATTCCCCTGAACCATTTGACATGGCTCAGACAGCTTACCAAAGAATTCAGCCTATGGCTGCCTGAACTCGTGAAGGAATCAGAAACGATACTATATAGATAAGCATTATATACAAGTACTTGTTGTCATGGTTACACAGATAGGCTCACTTCTGACTTTTCCCTGCTCCTTCTGAATAAGAAATAGAGATCCAGGGAGACTTTCAAGCCCCACTCAACAGACATTCGCGCAATTTTAAATGTGTGCATGTCTGAGGAAAAAAAAAAAGGAGTGGGTGGGCTGTAATCCACCTACTTCCTCTTCTAAAATATTTATAGATAGTACAGTGTAAGTCAACATAAATAAAAGGAGCCTGCACAGGTTGCACTGCATTTTTCAGAGCCAAAATAGTGTTTTGCTGTCAGGGAAATCAAAATAAGGTAGTTAAACAAAGTATTGTAAAGAGAAAATAGACCTGAGAACCTGTCAATGCATTATTTCAGTAGACATTTTAAGTAGCCAGATATTTTTGAGAAATCCATGAGAAAAAAATGTATATATGGCTCTAAGCAGAAAATAATAAAGGATAAAGAAAATATATATGTTGTTCTTGACAAACATGTGCCCTGCACATGTGTATAACTCAACAGAATTATTAAGTACTTTAAGCCTTAAGGTGTGTGATAACAGTTTAAAAACAGATAATACAACTTTTGCGTGACAAATTATACTCTATTGATTGAGATGGGAAGCGGGCATTTAATGCATGGTTATCTCCTTGCCAGACCACCAAGCTGTGGTTAAATTATTTGCTTGGCTTCCTAGCTGCTGACATAAATATTTAAATGATTTCACTGTTTTTGTGTTTGCAGGTTATTGACCTTTAGCCTCCAAACACACCTGACTGTCTGGGCCAAGAATATTTATAAAGTCTGGTATCTAGTCAGCAGGCAACTATGACTCACTATTTATGGGGTGGATTCAGGCATTTCTCTTAAAATAGAGTAGTTATTGTATCCCCTCTGTTGACCAGATGTTCTCATCAGGGACTCACTGGTTCACATATGTACTACTTTTATCTTGAGGACGAGTAGCTGAAGGTGAAGATAACAACTGAGAAACCTAGACCTGCTCCAGCAAAACACCGAAGCATGCAATGAAGTGACAGTAAATGAGGAGTCCTCTTTAATCACAAAGGTCTCTATTATGCAGAAATACCCAATCAAAATTAAAATTATCTGGTGACTTGTTGCATTATTTGACATATATAATATCTTCACATTTTATCAAGCGTTATGGTAATATGTTTTCCTACTGTTTAGTGAAATTATACTTTTTTAAAATGCTTTTCAATGAAACAAATATGCAAATTACTTTTTCTTATTCATATTAATATAATCTGAATTTCTTGATGTAATTTTGTTTCCAAGGAAACTACCTGGTAATTTATCCCACGGTTTTACATTTATTTTAATTAATTTTCTTGTCCCTTATTTGGGACAAAAGTTTATATATATATTTTCAACAGAATTTTTTTTTTTTCCCCAAATAAAGTTGTTATAAAGTTTCAGCTGCCTGGTTATCCCTCCATAACATTATTTCTTTGTTTTTTTGGTTTTTTTTTTTACCATTCATACTAGTTTGATATTTATATTTTTTACTCCTTTTTAGCTTTATTGGTTTGTGATAATTTAGCCAGTTCTTTCTGGTCTCATTCCTTTTAGTTCTGCATGTTCTGAGGTAACTTCTGTTGTTACAGAAAAGTCTGTTAAAAATACAAAACCAAGGGAAAACACCTAGAGTGTAAACTCCAAAAAGCCAGCCAAACAGATTTTTTGAGAGGGAGGCAATGAGAAATCACTTAGCTATCCATGCCAGCACAGATCAAGTAATCACATTGAGTAATTTGAGCACTACACAGGTTCACTATGAGGATGCTCTGGGTTAAAACATTAGTAGGAATGTGATGCTATCTGGTGAACTGAAGTGGGAGTGTTTTGCTTTTACCCACATCCTCCAGGCTTTGGGCAGCAGATTATTACGGGTATGACAGCCAAGAAAAAGTTGAACATTGGATAATAAAAAGTCACAGGGGCACAGGGAACTCCAGAGCTGTGCTTTCAAACTCAACTTCTTTTTGTGAAATATGCCTTTTAGTTTGTTTTGAATGCTTATAGTGCCTTTTATGCACTGTCTGCAGGCTATTTTAAAATACGTTATTGTGACCTTGGTGACCCTCTAGATGATTATTCTGCTTTGGTTTGCACACTTTTTCCTCTGTCTTTTTGAACTTTTCCCTTGCCTGTTCTTTTCTATTTTTGATCTACATCCTGAAATACTTTTCTCGTTTTATAAACAAAAGGTTTCCATCTGATGCCTCCTGCTTCACCATGCACTCAACAATTGTAATCTCTTGCCTATAGTCTGGGAGATGGGAGTTATTTTAAAATTTGTTAGATATTTGTAATTGTTTTTTTTTTCTTTTGCTGAAGAATATGCTTTCTTCATAATGAAAAATAAAATACACACTAATTCCTCAGCTAAACACATTCTAAAATTATATAATTTATGAAATTTATCTTATTTTCTTAACTGGAGCTAGAAAAACCAAAAAGGCTTGCAGAGTCAGAAATCAGAGTTGGGTTTTTTTTTTTTCATTCAAAATAAAAAAATCAGAAGGAAAATGTGTGAAAGTTCTCTTTGTTGCTCTTCAAGAATGATGTCCTGTTGGTAGAGCAATGTGGTAGGTTGACCTTGGCTGGATGCCAGGTGCCCACCAAGCTGTCCTATCTCTCCCCATCCCTGCTGGACAGGGGAGAGAAAATAAGATGGAAAAGTGACTCATTGGTTGAGATAATGCAGTTTACTACAGTTTGCAGAAGAAAAAGTTTGGGTACAGGCACAAAAACAAATAGGTTTATTCTCAACTTCCCATCAGCAAGCAATGTTCAGCTTCTTCTTGGGAAGCAGGGCTATAGCACACGTAGACATTGCTCTGGAATGTCTTAGATTCTCAGTCAATCTGAGTCAAAGGAATTGTCAAAGGAATTGCCTTTCTGTTTCATGAAACTCCAGCCTACCTGCTTATTTCTGTATCTCTGAGACATGTCAGTTCAGTGCTCCACTAAGAGACCACTCCAAAGCACCACAGTTTTTTAGCACCATGCTTCTCACACACTAATACAGGCCACACTTGAGCAAGGTCAGGAAAAGGAAAAGGGGAATTTAAGAGAGCTCTCAGTACCCACTTAAAGTCAGCTCCCATACCCCTCTATTGAAATGCAGTTGGTGTAGGCATATCACTGTGTTATGCCCACAACATTGAGTTCATTTGTGGATATCATTTTACCAGAAAGCTGTTGACAAATTAGATGAAAGGACAGCTGCATTAATTGAGGTTGCACAAATTGAGTGTCATGGGGTGACTTTACCTTTAAGATAGTTTTGAGAGCTAAGGAAGTTGAAGCTGCTGGTGGCTGATGGGAGTCTTTTCTCCTGACCAATTATCGTTCGTTTCTAAGAATTGACAGCAGTTTTGACTATTGAAAAGTGAGATAAGCTTGTGAACACTTCCTTAAGATGTAAAGTCAGAGTTCTCTTGCTCCCTTTGGTTTCCAGCTTCTGAAAAATAACAAGGCTCTGTCTCGGCCCCCTCCCCCCGCTGCCCCCTCCAGGCCGGACAAGGCCGCAGAGGGCGGGGGGGCGGGGGGAGAAAGGGAGCCGGCCGGCCTGGCTTGGTTTGTAGTTTCTGCTGCTGGACTGAAACCTGACACCATGAACATCTGCAGCTTTCCAAGACTTTAATGTTTTTACTACTTAGATAAAATGTACAGATTACTCTTTTTTTCCCAGAGAGACAGAGAGAGACAATCAACATGAAGAAGACATCATAAAACCATCAAAGACAGTGAAGAAAAGAGTTAAGTTTTAGATGGGAAGAGAGAACAAAGAGATGCTTTAATAAGCATCATAATTTTTCTGTTAAAGCTATGGAGATGGACAATAGTGTTCTGGAAAAAAACTAATTCATGACAGAGTATATTGGGAGGAATGGAGTGTTCAAAGTGTGGATTTTGAGCAAAAGGGAGAGTAATTGTGATATAGTGAGGTGCTGGAACAGAGTGAGGCGAAGATTTGAGGCCACTTGAGGCAATGAGAAAACTGTTTCCAGAGAAGCTCACAGAGACAGATGAAGAGAATTTTTGCCTTTGAATAACTCATCCTTAAAAATAACATCCCTAGACTCATGGCCCATACACACCTCAGAGTGATGTGAAATGGGAGGAGTGAGCTGATGGCAGGATTTCCAGGCAGCTGGCATCAGAGAAATAGAAAACTATAACAGAAATAGTTTTCTTGTGAGAAACTCCATAGATTAGCAGAAGAAGACTTCTGTTTCTCTACAAAGGCTGATGAAAAGACTCTAGCAGGAATTGGGACTGTTTTAAACACCAAAGTTCCAAAGTTTTTTGTCTCTATGTTGTCATGTGAACAAGGGAATAGTGGATAGTGGGGGATAAAAGGGTTTTCTGGAGGTTTATTCTGGTGTTCTTATTCCTGTAGTTTTGTTAATAAACTTTCTTTATTCCTTTTAAGTTTTAAGCCTGTTTTGCTCTTGTTCTAATCCATATCTGACAGCAAGAAATAAGGAAGTTTTCTAGTAATTTTTTAGTTACTGCTTTAAAATCATGACATTTATTTGGTGCATTAGCCGAGAAAATGAAATTAGCAAATCTAAACCACTACATTGAGAGAAAGTAATTATTTATAGTAGTAAATTATGTAAAAATTATGAAAAATTGAATGAAATTAAGATTAAAAATATTTAAACAGAGTATTAGAAAGTGTTCTCTGACAGTGAGATATATGAAGCTGCAGTTTCTGAGAAGAGGTGGTGGGACTCTCATTGCCTGAAGTACTTGAAACTATACAGGAAGAGAAATGTTGAAAATCCTGGAAAGTGTCTGTGCCTGAACTGGCATGAGAACTGAGTGACCTTTTTCTTCTTTTATTCTGTGAATATTAAAAATGACACTTTAAAGAGATCTAAATATCCATGTCAAAAATTATACCTACCTTTTCTGATATTTTCAAGTATTTTCTTTCTTTTTTCTTTCCTTAAGCAGTATGGAAATGTCACTGAATACATTAACTGACACACTCTTTATCTCACTAAATTCCTTCTTCTCCTTGTTAATATTACATCTAGCTTATAGTGACTGTTAATTGATTTTTCTTTATCTTTCATTATTTTCCTTTCACATGCATTGCCAATGGCTCTTCCATCTCAGAATATTTTCAGTTTTGATGGTTATTTAATTTTCCATCTAATGAAGATTACTCTGAGAACTTCATTACTGTGCATAACACTGTTGAGGTAACTGGACTGGTAAATAAGTTATATCACAAGGATTTAATTGTTTAGTTCTAGAACTGTACCTGATTCCACCTAAATTTTGTCAAAGTTTTGGTTTATTCTCTTGTTTTGGTTTGTTTCCCTCACACCAAAATGCAGGCTATGTAGACTTTTGTATTCTGCACTATATAATATGAAAATATTTTTTCTCAACTATATCTTTCATGCTGCTCAAAATTAAAATTGCCTGTAGAAACAGCATTTCCAAAGCAGACTTGGAAACAAAACCTGCAGATGTGTTACTGCTTATCAGAACCTTAATGACAGATCCAGCATTATTGGCATTAAACCCTTTTCTAGAAAGACATCCCTGTTACAAATACCCAGTTCAATCCTTTGGATCTGCAGGTACAGTTTTCTTGTTCTACATTACTCCATCTTACTTCTCGGCTTTTAAATGAGCAGTGAGCATCCCTCCTGTTTCCTGTGATGACTCTGCCAAAGCACATGCTCTTTCAGCTCCTCCTCAGCCTTTGCAGGCTGTATTTTTTTCTTAGGAGCTGTCTGAAGCAGTTGGGCCTGTGCTTGTAAATTCAATGTCAGGTTTTCTGTAATTTTTCATGGTTACTGTCTTTTAACAAGTTCGGTGACTTTTTAACTAAAAAGAAAATGGATTTCATTTTTTTTTTCCATCCACTGCTACAAATGGTATCCTTTCCAAAACCAAAATTTTCTACACACTTGTATTTGACTGACATACTCCATGAGATGGGCTAAACCCATCTTTGCAAGACATCAGTTTCACCTTAGCCATCCGCCTGTTGCTGACTTACCTAGCAGAGACAGCATCCTCAGGACTGTCGTGTCTTTAAAAGGTGTGTGAGATGCTAAAAGGAAAAGCTGCCCCATTTGCAGCCTGACAGTCTTGTATTGCCAAGCATTGCTTTTTGAATATTTTCCCTTAGCAAGCAGCATAGGACACTTTGTCCTTTCTAAACACTTTTCTTTGTATCTTGCCATGGATACAGGTCAGTGTAGTCCTTTCTATCTCATACTCCCTCAAAAATTCTGGCTTTTACCACAAAATATGCTGACTTTTTGGGAAATAAATACTGAGGTCATTGTCTTTTTAACAAGAAGTCCTTTTTAGAATGAGTTTGGTTTCTTTTGTGTTGGCCATGGTGAGTCTTTCTTCATATTGCACAGTCGTGGTGATAGCTCATGCTGGACTTCTAAGGACTCGTCCTGAGTCTCTCACATCACCACTTCTCCAGGCTTTTTCTTTATTAAAAAAAAACAAAACAAAAAAACCTGATTTTCTAATGAAGCATCCATAACTCCTTCATTCCTCCATTGTGCCACTTCATCATTATCATTGATGTTCTTCTGTGGTCATCTTTTTCCAAAGTACCACTGAAAAAGAAATCAAATCACCTTTACACTTCATTTTCACAGGAAGCACAGCGTTTTCCAGACCATTAACCCAGAAGTCCATTGTTAATTTCCTCTGCCTGGTTTAACTGAAAACTACTAAAACATTAAGTTGCTTCAGAAGCAGCTTCTTTCAGAAATATATTGCTTGTTTTTGGCACTCCATTCATGGAAATTGCAGAATAAAGCAGAATTAAACTTTCTTCCATTGTACTCAACATTCCCCTGAAGCTCATAGTAAAACACAACTGATCAGACCTTTCTTTTGTATCCTCTCCTTAACTCCTCTGTGTGGTAGTTTTCCCTAATCTACATTCCTTCTCCTTGGGCCCTGTCCTATTTAACACAGTTTGGATTGACGTGCTGTGGATGAGAGGAGACAGTTTTTCTGACATTACTGCCACACTGATGATGATGTAATGAATGATTTTCACCTCCTCTGATGAGCAGATCATAAAAATACTTATGTTGCTACTTCAGACTGGTATCTAGTGAGACAGAAGACCAAAGAATCTGTTTGCAGGAATAAATACAGTCATGAATTTGCCTGGAGGTGCTAAAGTCAATGAGAGGAGGAAGGTTCTGAGATTAAGATATTTATTTGGAAGATCCAAGAGTCCTAGGAAAGGAACAAGGTGACATTGTTTAAATAATGTAACTGACCCCAGTGGATGGGAAGACTAAGTGAAGCCCATCCCATCCTATCACTCCACTGCACTTAAAATGAATCACAATCATAGAATGACTTGGGATGGAGGGGACCTTTAAAGGTCATTGAATCCAATCCCCAAAGGACCAGCCTGACCTTGCAAATTTGCAGGAATGTAGCATCTACAACCTCTGAGCTTGTTGTTCCAGTGTTTCACCAACATTTGCAGAGTATCAGTTTTCCAATTTAATCTGATTATTTCTATTTCTTTTCATATTTTTTGAAACAAAATTTATGCTAATGCTTAAGCAAAAATAATTTGAGCCATAACATAATATTCAGGTGTGATTTCTGCAAAATATTGAGTATTACCCAGCAGAAATTATATAATTATTGATCTTGTAAGAAAATCCTTTCAGACTTTCTTAGGACAGGAAGTTTTGTATCTTGTGGAATTATATAAATATTCAATTGACTGCACTGCAAATGCTAGACAAATGCATCTTTATGGTAAAGGGGAATACTTCTTAAGTTCAGCTCATTTTTAACTTAGTTTTCCAGAGCAGATGTTTAACTCCACCCCTGTTTAGCCAACAATATATAAAAGTGTCTTGGCTGGGGACTTTTTAAGTGCCTCATACAACATCCTTTGCTATATAAGGAGAACATATATGATACCTTTGATGATAGTACTCATTATACCTTTTATCAGATACACAAGATTAAGCAAAGAAAGGAGGTCAGATTTTTCCTGGCTGTTTTTCACATCTTACATTAGCTGCAGTCATTTCCTAACAGATTAAGTGGATGTGGATTCTAAAATCCTTCTAGACAGCTATAGTAGGTATTGTCAAGCTGCAATCCAGAAAAAAATATTGTGCTACTTAAAGCCATGACACTGTTCCAACTGACCAGTTTAACCTAAAATTCATGCTGTTGCACAAAGCAAAGTAAAATATCTGCGCTGGATCTGGAGTAAAAAGGAATCTGACTCCATCAATTTGGGTTCACACATGATACATCCCCTACCCTAACCAAATACTTCTTCAAGAATCTTTGAAACATAATGGAATCTAATTTGATAAAAAGAGTTTTATCCTTCTGAGAAGCTGAACATGAGCTACTTTTTTTTTCTTTGCTCTGACTTCAATAAGAGACTTGTTATGTATGCTACAGGGCATTTACCTTGTATGTAATCCAAAACCCATAGGAATCAGTATAGGCAAAACTTTCCTCTTTTTCAGAAGTTAATGATTTTGTTTCCAGGCTTTTGGATTCCGGAGGAAGCCTTGTTTCAGAGACATAATACTGTAAGGCCTAGAAAAATAATCTGAGAATTCTCAGGGTATAGCAGGGATAAGGGGAGAGCTATTTTTCATTGAAAAGTTGAGAAAAGCACAGGTTGAATAAAGCAACAAGATCTGAAGCAGGCACTACTTTCCCAATTCTGTAGTGCAGTAAATAGTATGCTGTTCCTTTTGTCTTTCCTGCTCTTTTTTATGACATTATACTTCCTAGAATGGTGTTAGGTCCTTTTTTTTAAGATGTTGTAACATTTTCATCAGGCAGCTACATGATTCTTAGGTGACCTAAGATATAGTACTACTTTCAACCTGGAGAGGTAGTTCTATTTTCCTCTGTTGAGGGGAAAACTGGTCCAAAGTGCATTTGACATGGTGGCTGAGAAGTATGAGTAGCAGTGGTCACTTATAAAAGGTACAGTAAGAAATCTGTATTACAAATGGTGCAAAAAATGAACTAGTACTGAAAAGAAGTACGGAATGAACACTGCTTCCCATAAATTTGCTGATTGTATATATGACAACTCAGTATGGCTTTTTTATATTAAGCAGCAACTTGTTTTTGCTATTGTTTGACATTTCTTGTACTTCATCCTGAACTAATTATTGTAAAAGTTTCATCAGAGTGAAAAAAAGTCCACCATCTCTCTCTTTGGCACAGCACTACCAGCAGTCAGTCAGGTATACAAGAAACTAGGCTCAAATATATTGTTACCTAAGCTGCCTATGGAAAAAATGACAAGAGAGGACATTAGTACACAACCACATTATAAATCTTTTGACTTACAAGCATCTGCTATTCTTGTTTGTGAGTGCTTTACCATGCATCTGGACCTTGACATCTAGGAGCTTATTGAATAACTTGAATTTTCATCTCTTATAACCTTTATTGTGGAGAACTACACAGGGTAGCCCTTCTAATTCTTAAAATGAAACCCTTCCAACAGAAGAAATGCCTGGTGTTTTGGAAGCCAGAAATCATCAACCTAGAAAAGAGTCCTTTAAAATGTTCAGCATAGGAGAATGTTCTACTTAAAGTGTGCGGCTGATAAAAGAACTCTCTATCTCTAGAGATACAAAGCAGAAAAAAATGATGTTGTACATCAGAGAGATAAAAGATCACTGTGCTGAAAGTAATCATCAAACTATGACTTTTTAAAGCTTGAAACTGCATTTTTCTAAAGTTTCCACTGTTTCTTCATTCTTTCTACATGTTTTCACAAAATAATACCATTTCTTTAGAAACTATCAAAAATATCTGGAGAATATAAAAATATAAGTTTTTAAGAGACACTTAAGAAACTCCATCTGAAAGGTTTGTTCATTTAAAGTAAAATTCTCTAAACAATCAGTCCATTAAACCAACAATATTTTCCACTTACCAGAGATAAAAAGATATTGGTTTTAATATAATGACTGTACAAAAAGACAGGCTTAAAGACTGCAGAACAGTCTCCCAGGCATACAATTAATCTGAGTGAAAATTCAAGTTAGTATCTTGATATAAATAAAAGATACTGTTAATTTGTTGTTCAAATTACTGAAAGCGTCCCTGCCAGGAGCAGTCTGAATAAATTCAGGTTTGACTGATAGGACATTAATAGCAAGCAATCAGACATTTAAATCAAAGGCTTATTATTCTTTGTAATACTCTTCCTGAACCCAGCTTACTTTCACATTCAGATCCTGACCAAGATTTTCCTTTATTGGCCAACTTTATATTGATAGAAAGTATTTAGCATAATCATATCTTTTTGGCTTAAATGATTTATATAATAGGCTCTTTCAAGGAAAAACAGCAGACAAAGTTACTACTCCTAAGAGATAATACTGATAATTGTGTCAGTATTAATTAAAACACTAACACTCATTCTGTAAAGTGAATTAGTGGTCAGCGTGGCTTTGTTTTCGCTGAGGAATCCACTAACAAACATTTCAAGATACTGGATAACTCTGGTGGGTTCTGCTGTTCCCTCAGGATGTGCTCAAGAAGACTGTGCTGTGAAACATCCTCCTCCTCTCCCTATGGTATGCATTGATTGCAAGGAAACACACCTTACTCCTGTTTTCTGCTGAGTGGAACTTCTCACAGCCGCACAGCCCCCTGCAAGTTTTCACATGGTAGAAGACTGAGCTAGCAAGCACCTAAATAAAACCTGCTGATATTGGCTCTGCTAAATCCACATGGATAGAGGCTGGGCTGTCACATGTTCTATGCACAAATGTCTGGGTCTACAATGAATTCATCAGCAGCAAATCTTAGTCTTGGAATCTGAAACCCCTTTAAAAAGAGCCTTGAGTCATTTCCCCAAGTTTCACAACAAATCCTGTTTTGTTTTCAATGGGGATGAATAATACAAACAGTGAAATCAGACTGTAAAGTACTCAATCTGAATTTACTGTATAGAAGTAATATAGACCACTGTTACCTTGAGTAATACAGTGACTGCCTTCTGCAAATTATGTTGCAGAAATAGAAATTTCTGTGCTGAGGACTAAAGTATGAAAGCAGCAATAGAATTCAGAAGGTATATGATTTATTTTTCAAGAGTTTATGACAGCATTATATCACACTTGTTATTTTTTGGCACAGACTGCATTGTGCTGCTGTACTGCTGGTCTGAGATTGAGTTGCACCCCTTTCTGTCTGTTTAGCTCAGAATCTTAGTAATATGAGTTATAAGTGCAAAAGATTTTCTGAAGAAACTGCATCTCTGATTCTTATCTGTACTTGTAGAGCACTTTTATTCCTTATTTCTCACAAACTCATTCCAAGCACATCAGTGAAGCATAGCGGCAGCACTTGAGTTTACAAGAAACCGTTTACCTGAAAGGAGAGAACAAAAATTCACATCCAAGATTTACCGCTCATCCCAGAACACTGAACTGGTTCTTAATACAAAGTGAAACTAGGCGTGTCCTTAGCATTGATGGTGCATTAACAAAAATCTCTTCATCCTTGCAACCAAGCCTGGAAAAACCATATAAAAATACTATGCAGGCATTGAATTTTCAGTACAATTAACTGCTTTGAAAAATGCTGAGACTGCTAAGGAGATAAAGAGGACTCTCAGTGCTAGATAGAGCTATTTAAATAACATGTTGGGAAATGTTAAATTTCATCTTTCTTGTTGTTTACAAATAATCAGTAAATAGATGCAAATTGTAGTTTGTCTTGCTGAGTATTTTAAGAGAACATTTTTTACCCTACGGTTTCTTTCGATCAAGAGCTGATACTACAAAGAAAGATGTATTATGGAATCATGGAGAAAGTAAGTAGCTGGCTGCCTGACTATTTTTTATAGCCAGTAGAGTCAAGAATTCATTATGTGTTTTGTGCAATTAGTCACACAATATTGGTTCTGTACCTAAACATTATGTAAATACATGTGAGGGCTGCAGGAAAAAGTCTCTGATATCTGTACACCCTAATGGCTAGGAGCAGTTCAGTGTTTCAGAGAGAGAGCAGAAGTGAATTACACTGCACACTTTTAACCTTTCCTTATTTTCTTTATTTTTGTTTTGTTTGCTTGTTTATTTTTCTCCCTAAGGAAATATATAGGGTATACATGATGACTTGGAATGTAAAAACCTAATTCCCGTTCCATACTAGGAATAAAAATATATAAACTATCTTGTCTGAGCTGGCTGTTTACAAAATATATACCCCTTTTTCTCTTGTCACAATCACATAGAGTAATTGCATTTACATGAACACAGCACTAATTTCCAAGGACTTGCTCACTGGTCTTTGTCTCTGTTATAAGATAAATTGCCTGAATGCCAGGGTTCCTGCTGGAGTGTTTAGAGAGCTGCTGTGTCTATATGCTGAGCATGGCTTCATCTGCTTCCCTAACATAAAAACTGGAGCTGTTGCTGTCTTTAATATCATTCTGATTAGGTTACTTTTACCATTCATTCCCTTGATAAGCATGGTGGAGTGAATGCTCTGATATATTACAATACAGCATTCAGAATTATTTTTGCTCATGTGCCATTTGCCTTATTGTATTTTTCTGTGTAAGTGGTAAGAGAAGTATTTCTCCAAACACAATGCAACTTTTGGACCTTCCTACAATTTATTGCAGATAATCAACAGGTGATAAATTTGAGGATAACCTAAGTTCTTGATGAAGGATTTTGACATCTGGTAAAAAAAAAGCTTTAAAATTGAAATTGTCTCTGAAGGAGATAGAATTCTAGAAAATAGGAGTCTGTATACTCAAAAGGAACTTTAAATAGAACTGCAGATCAATGAAGGTAGACAGGTATTCCTAGGTGTGCTCTGGAGCTCCTCCTACTAGAACAAAACACCAACTTCACATGGCTTCACCTCTTTACATTCAATGAATAAGAGTATTAGAGTGTTTTTTCAGCCTGTATCAGCAATGATTATTTCAAGTGTAGCTGAAACAGGAGATGCTGGACACGACTTTCCTTTTTAAAGGGACCAAGATAGATCAGCACCAAATTGTTCACATAATAGAAATTCAGTCATGGATTCTTTGGCTTTGAAATTGTATTTTAGATCAGAGTATTCTCCAAAATTCTCCAAAATCAGAGTATTCTCCAGTATTCTCCAAAATTAAACTATCTGGGTCAATTGTCAGCATGTTCTGTGCTTCTCACATTGCAGAGATTACCTGGAATTGAAGTTTATAGGTAGTTTCTGATAGAAGAAAACCTGATTGTGACAGTATGCCCAATACAAACCCTGGCCCAACCAGGATGGTTGCTGCCCAACAGGATGTCCTGTTATCTATAACACAGGAGGCATTCAGCAGCAAGGAATAGTTAACCTGCATACAGCTCCAGAACTCCCCTTCCTCAGTGCTCCATCCAAAATAAATACTTGCCATAAGTCTTTCTGTTAATACTGCTATTCTGTAAATTGAAACCTATGCCATTCTAAACTCAGGCATTTTTATATATCTTAGCATGATTTAAAAAAAGCACTGGGTATCTTTCTTCTCTTGACTTAATGACAGTCTGTGTCTAAACACTTTGGAAAACTGGGCTTTTAAACTTCACAAGGATGTAGACTTCTGAAAGTCATTATCATGCCTTACCAAGTCATTTCTTAGAAGCATTATAAATCATTTCTGTGAGTTCTATTATGGACATTTATGACAAATATTTCCTCCCACAGACTGGGACTGAGTCACACACTCACCAAATATACTACACTCCTGACATCTGTCTCTGTATGATATGGTCTCCACTATTATTAATTGTATGACTGAATGTTTTCCATTTGTCAACATTCTCTTAGAAGTACAAACTTCCAAAGAAATGACCATGGTGTTCCAGTGGTCACAAGCTGCTGAAGCAAGAGGAGCTCTACTGAGAATTAGTCCTACTGAAGACACTCCTTTTTTGATTTAAAATTTGTGTAAATCTGGCAATTCAGTAGTATCCTTGAGTCTTTGTCATAATCAGCAATCTGAACATGGAAACCCCTTCTATTTTCATTCTTTGTTCATTCATGAACAATTGTATTGTTGGTCATATCAAAATTCAAGTTATTTTCTTGACTTTTGAGTAATTTGTATTTAATAATAATATCAATATTATACATATGTATTATACATACTGAGTATCTTTCCCAAATGCATAACAAGTATTTAATGAATATTTGTTTTAGTCTCCATTTTCATTGAAATAAATGACATTTTTATCTAGCTGCGGGGCAATTTCATGGCTAGGATTCTTTTTGATCCATATTTTCCTTGAAAAAAAGCCTTTATTTTCAGTCTGATAATGATAGATTTTTCCACATGTAGTATTTTCCTTTCCATATTCCTTGTGAATTTTCCATGATTTATAACATCATGTGTGTATTTATTGTTATTAGCTTAGCTATTGACTAAAAGCTTACCTTTTATTTATCCTCTAGTTAATAGATACTTTTTAAAATCAGACATCACCTTTCCTTATTATTTCAGTGTTACTTTTTTTTACTAATATACAATATTTTTTTTCTTAAAATTTGTCTTAGAGAAATTTTTAGTGTTGTATTTTTACTAATTTCCCATTTTTTTTGCTTAAAATTTTCTCTTCCCCTGATGAATGTAAGTATTTGGAGGGGTTGTATAGTATGCATGTAGTAGTTTATAGTAATGCAATCTTTAACCCTACTTATCAAACAGACATTACCGAATCATCATCATGTGTCACTGTAGAGGTCATAACCAGGTAGTATTTAGTTTGGTAAGTTTGGAAATATATTTGTCTTTATGTCATAAGGTTCCTGATGTGTGTTAAATCTCGTTTCTGTGTTTCAGTGTTTTCCTCCCCTTCTACTCATACTTCATCTATAAACAATAATATATACAGGCAGAAACCAATCTTCTGGGCTTACAAGACCTAAATCTATGAGTCAGTGAATGATGGTAGTTATTGATCTAACCAGAAGCACAAGACAGAGAAATAATCTATACGATTCAAAATCAATGGCACCAACCTATCAATGATTTAAAAATTCAAAAAAGGACCATTTTGGACAAGGAATGTCTCTTATGTCTTCCCTATATTATCCTTGTAATGGCATATAACCACTGATTTTAATATTTTCATCATTAATCCTCCAGCTTTCTCTAATTCTGATTGAGACAAATGTATACTGACAAATGTGCAATTCCAAGTCTTCTTATTTACTATTTATTCTCAGCAGTGGCATATAAATAGTTAATAAGTATCATTCCCTTGTCTTCCCTTAGTGCTTTGGCTAATTTTGTAATCAATATCTTGCTTTGGAGCTAATTGCTTGATTTGTATTCCTCTGTGCCCATCCAGCCTGTTAGTGCTCTGCAGACTGCTGTCCTACTGCAATGCTTCCTTTTTTTATCACATAAAGGCAACTCAAACAATTGGTCTCACTCCTCAGCAAAGATTCCACAAGTTTCCTGATTCCTACACCACTTATTAATCCGTGCTTCATTTCCATATTTTTTACCATGTTTCCTACTTTTTTGGACAATCCTTAATGGTTTAATGGAAAAATTGCACATCAACCTCAGAGTAATGGCATGTGTGTAAAATATGATAAAAATGTTCTTAATATAAGCCACCCATTGTAGAAACATGTCTTGTGGTCTGGTTCAGGAAAATGAATTGCAGCTTTAAAGGAAAGAATAGATATTCAGTGTTTGTGTTAGTTAAGCTGGTGAAAAATGTAATTTTTAATTCTTTTCTCTTAAAGTTGTTTTGTGGTCTAACATTTATTTTTGTTCTGCTCATAAATATAGTGAAATTTGGGGCCAGGTTCTGTGTTTCTGTCTTTCAGGGCTTCATTTCAGAAAAGTCACATTTCAGAACTAGAAAATCAAAAAAGAAAGAGCAAGGTGAAAAAGAAAATCCAAGCACTTAGATGAATGCTTTTTCTTTTCTCTATAAGTGATGTCCCAATCCAACTTTCAGTACCTTGTGGTTGTATCATTTTCATGCATACATTTTCAAAGTTTTATATTCCATGATTGTCATATTTTCTCTCATAAAGGACCATGAACGTGGCATTTGGGATAAAGCAATTCTGTTTACAAATAAATGTGAGTTTGTTTACAAAGATTTACTTTAGACTTAGTCAAAACCACATAAAGAATTGGAGCTGCTGGTTAATTTCTTATGAACCATCACAATTAATCATTTCTGCTAATCCCTGGAGTGAATGAAGAGATCTATACAATTAATTGCATTTCATCAGATACCAATGTCTTTATTTCAGTGTAGTCTACATGAAAACAGGAATACTGTCATTTCACAGGTGGTTTGATGCTTTGCCTCATTCGGGAGATAAACCAGACTATCTTCATGGTTCATTAATTTACAGCCTAACATGTAACACCATCCAGCAGCTCTCCAGTCCAACGGCAGAGCCAGGCACTGCTGTACTCTGATGATGTGCTAATCCTGCAGAGCCTCCTATTTGACTGATACTTTGAATGGCTGCTGTGGCCTCCTGTCAAATTACCGTAGGTTATAGACCCAAAAATTGCCTTCCCATCAAGGGTTAAGCTATATAATGTAATTGAGGCTTATTCTAAAAAATCTGCTTGCCCTGAGGTCAGGCAGAGCACTGAGCTGCAATCATTAATAAGCCATTTTGTGTTTGCCTCTGTGATCAAAGAATTCTTGTCCAGAGCGCAGTAGCTTGTTTCCTTTGCATTTCAGCTTCAAATTTAGTTTCCAGAGAGAAGAGAGAATAAATTCTGACAATAACAATGGTGAATCTTTAATGGCACTTATTAAAGTCAATGTTTGATTTTTCAACTGTGCTACCTGAAATTCAATTTTTAGACTAAAAATGCATTTAAAAGCTTTGGGGCCTTTTGTAACAAACACCCTTTTTCACAAGTTATATGATCTGCTATGTTCGATGGAAGACTATTTTATGTTATTTGTTCCATTAGTTCCTTTAATTTCCTTTATAATAGCTGAACCTTTACAGCAGTTAAAAAAAATCTAATAGCAGCTTTGATCTTCAGATATCAGCTAGAGGGTACTCCACACTTAGATTTTAAATAATGTACTGTAGAAAGCTACCATCCAATGAAAAATCCTCAATTACTTTAAAAGCTACCCTTCACCATGCTTTTACATTTACCGGCTTTTCTCCTTTTTTTTTTTTAAATTTCAACCTCCATATTACTGAGGTGCTTTAAGCAATTATTTATGATAGCATTACCTCATACTAATTTTCTGCTCAGTGCATAAACCAGAGTTGCATCTGCTTTTTTAGAAGAGGGAACATGATCTAGCTGATACATGTTTTTCCTCTTCTCTGGCGTAATCAATGGAAACCTCTCCCCAGAGACAGCAGCACCTTTCTCTCCTTGCACAGAATGCAGTGTTGATTTAACTATTGTTTGGTAAACACATTAAAACAAACGAGAAAAAAAGTCCCAAAGTAGAACCCTGCATTACAAAATATTACAATACATTTACTTTTGCACCACTAGGACCAAAAAATCTGACAGATAAAGCTCTGAGCTTCATATGCTCTATGAGTTAATGTACCTTGCTGTCTGTAACTAACACTGGCGCTATTCGATATGCGTATGTTTAACTATGGATATGCATGGCTGGCTTCATCTACATTTACTGTGGGCATGACTGAACACAGACTGCTCCACACAATACACTGCACATAAGCAAAGATGCTTTTGCCCTCTAGAGAGTAACTGGTTGGGAAACGTACATGTTTCTAGAGGAAATTTTGGTTTTGCAGGAAAAAAAGTGATTTGCTTGCAAACAAATCAGAAGGAAGTCTTTCAGGCTGCAAAGCCTGCCAGTTTCACTTGATTGCAGGTTATTAAAGACTGGAGGTGCTAAAACAGGCACCTACACATGATGCAAGTGCAGCCACCTGCTGTGCATAAAGTGCATGGGGAATTGGATTAGATTCAGAATGGGAGCCTCAATAATGTGCTCAGCACCAGTGAAATGCAGAGGAGAGGTCTCAGTGATGACTAAATGAATGCTATTCCTTTGTGTTATGAAATGCCTTCTGCCATTCAGTATCTATACCTACTTACAAACAGAGAAACAGCTTTTGCATTAAATATGGATTTTTATTATTGTCCTGGTATAGGGGATACAGATTTAAATTTGTGTCCTGTGTGATGAAAAATGAGGCTTGATTATTGAAACCACCAAACTGCTGGGTGGTTTCTCACTCACTTGCTGAAACCTTTCTCTCTTGTATTAATAATTGAATAGGCTTGAAACTATCTTGCCACAGCCTTGCTATTAACAGTGTCAACTAATCCAGTTCTTAATTCCTCCATCCCTCAGAATATTTAATTTCCGTCATACGGTGCTGTACTCAGTCTCCCCCATCTGAGGTGACTGCTCGAACCCCCTTGACCCTTGGATACACATAACTTCTGCTCTCCTCAAAATACCACCTCCCTTCACATTTCAGCTCTGCTACCAATGTGCTAGGGTGCTTCTTATCTTGATTCCTGAGATCAGAGTACTTCTGAACCTGCCAGTCCCTGCTGATCTCTGTTAGGCAATTAGGTTAGAGGCATGTCATGGCTGAGAGATGTATAAAAGGCATTTGCTGACATTACTTATCACATTCTGAAGTCTGCTTCCAAGAAATGGGAGAGACATGATCTCAGCCAGATCTGAAGTTGCCCTTCTCCACTCAATTGCTTAGGTGGGATTCAGGTCCAGCTGAAAGGTGAGCCAGGTGAATGGTGACAGGACCATCAGTCTTTTGTTTTAATTCTGAATTACATTGTTTTTAGCTTTCATGAAATAATAGGATTTTTTGAATACCTGATATTAAAAAGCATAACAGCAGCTAGGTAGTTAAATAACAGTTACAAGAAGAAAAATATTAGCCCTAATTTTTCTTCAAGTTGTAACTGTGAGGGCAAAGCTTTTTAAATCTGCACTGCAAATCTTCAAAATATTTTAAGAAATTATTTCTAAGAACTAGATAAATGTAACGAAAGAAAGAGACAGAGGTAACAATTCTTATAATTGTGATTTACTAAACATAGGTTTATCCTTTAAGATTATCTGGAAGACAGAACTGTGCAGACACAGTTGTCCATCTGTTTTCTGTCTTAAACTGAAATATGTATGTAAACACATATCTTTATACATTTAAATGTGAAATGGGCTGTAAAGCTTATATATCCTGATCTGGGGAGGAGCAGAAATCAGAGAACTTACTCTTTCTTTATGGAAATATGACAAAACTCTTAAGGATTTCCAAAACTCAAACTCACAGTAAATCTAGAGAAACATATAACAAATATAAAATATCCTTCCCTCAGGACATTAATTTCTGCACATTGTTCCTCAAATCCTTGGACTGAAGAAAAAAGAGATTTGTACAGTGAGATTTAAAATGTGGTCATGTGAGATTTGCAATTCCTTCATCAAGTATTGTGGAACTGATAGTGCTCAACAGATTTGTGCTGCTTCCCACCCCCCCCCCCCCCCCCCTTCAATTTCAACTAAAGAGTAAACAAAATTACCAAAAGTAGATCAATACAAAAAGTTTCAATTTCTTCACAAGAGAATAATGTTGTTTTATGTTTGGTATTCCCATCCAAGACCTAGATTTTCCTCTTCTCTGCTTCCTCTGAAACACGGTGAGTAATGGATGCCCAACACTGAAAAAAGTATGAGGAAAAACTGTGTTTACTCTTGGTACTGTAACTGTTTACAGTGATATTTTGGGGCCACATTTGGGATCAAGGTCTCTTTTACCAATTTAGATTTTATAGTAGAAAATAATCCTCACTTCAAAGCAGTTATAATCTCATTGGAAATGAATGACAAATGGAAGGTAGAGGGCAGACACATGACTTCTCCTTCAAGTATTAGTATTACCAATTTGGGTGTCTTGGTAGCTGGTGTAGCACCACAATATTATTTAATGTTAATTCATGGGTTTTGTATCACACCCCTTGATTGACATGGTATTTTAGCAGTGCTCACCAGTGCTGCTATGAAGAATTCCATTGGGCTGATGCTGTTCCATTTTTATGCAATATGTGAATCTCTCGGTTTTAGCTGCACAATTCATTATAGTTCTTTCTCCATTTCCGCAAATTAGGCACAGTCTGAATTACCTAGTTTGTCACAGGGCTCTAATTCACATTGACCAAGAAAGCAGCTGTGGTATTCAACTTCTTGCAAAATTTTCAATTTTCATAGAAGTTTTAAGATAAATTGCTGTGTTGCTGGACATTACGTGCTCCCATTTTGAATCTGATTTATTAATACAGGGGTGTTGAAGGATTTGGTTCTTTTTCTGACAGTAGCACCTACTTTATTCTATACTTCATGGTTTGAGACTTCTGGCAAAATATTAGATCAGCCTCCACTCAATATTTCATATGCTGGCTGTGAGACCTTTCACTGCCTGCAGCTTTTCTGTCCACCAATTTTGGGGGAACTCTGCCTGCAGAAGGCTCGGTACTCCTTTCTGTAGAGAACTCGAACACTCATCTCTCTGCTGGGGATATTTTGAGTTCTCTAATACATCTCCATGTATGAAACTAACCACTCTGTTCAGCTTCATCTAGTGACTTCTGTGCTCAGCTAATAGTAATTATCACTGTACGGAAAATCAGGCTATGAAAAGCCAGTGTCCAAAAAGGAGACAGAGGAGTCCTACATCTTTGAGTACAGGGAGAGAGCCCACCAGGACACGCCGCGGGGTTTTCTCGGCGTTTCAGAGGGTGCAGCCTCCTTTCATCCCAAACTCCCGGCCCCACGGTGCCCTCTTCCCTTCCCCACCGGCTGAGGTACTGGGAAGGTGCCACCTATCACATATCTCCCCTTGACCCTGCCATTTTACCCCAAAGCTCAGAAACTCAGGCTTGTAGAGACCCACTGTTCTGTTTCAGGAGTCAAGCTGTCGGGGCTCGGTAACAAACCTGCTGCTTGGAGCCAGTAGAGACATTAAAACCCATTTCAACAATGTCAACACCCATACCTTCACCCATGGAATTGTTTATAAAGACTTAAGCACACATCTTCCTTATCAGCACAATAATTATGACAACAATTTCATGCTCTTTTAAAATTGTTTTATTGAAGCTTATGTTGACATTCAAACTCCCCAAATTCTTGTTTGCTCTTCAAAGCCTTTGACTAAAAAAAAAAAAAAAAATAGATAGAAGAAAAAAAGAGGAAGGAAGGTGGGAAGGTGGGAAGGTGGGGAGGGAGGGAAGGTGGGAAGGTGGGGAGGGAGGGAGGGAGGGAGGGAGGGAGGGAGGGAGGGAGGGAGGGAGGGAGGGAGGGAGGGAGGGAGGGAGGGAGGGAGGGAGGGAGGGAGGGAGGGAGGGAGGGAGGGAGGGAGGGAAAGGAAGGAAGGAAGGAAGTAAAGGAAGGAAAGGAAGCAAGGAAGGCCTAAAGTTTAATTTTTATTAGGTGCATGACTCTTCAAATTTCAGAGATAGAATTTCATAGTTAACTTCCTCAGCCCTGAATTAACTGAAAAGTGTTGAAACATCAAAGCTTCAAAGCCAGCCACCTATTGTTCGGAATAGCTCCCCGTCTTCCTTTTCTCTAGCACCTATTGCTAAATTGCCTTCCTTTTATTACCTTTTCAGCTGTTGCGAGGCTTTTAATGTCTTCATTCTTCAAGGTCTTTGCCTAATTTGCTGCAGTTCTGACTCAATTATCACTCAGAGCCATGAGGTCTTCATCTCAGAGTACACAAATTTTGGCTGGTGGATCAGCAGTCTGGGTCTCTGCCCAACCACCAAATCCCACTGCCTCTGGAGTCAGAGATGGATCAGACGAATACCTCCAGATAAAGTCATTGTACTGGTAGGCAGCACGTTTGCAAGGGGTGGATTACTAAGACCAAATGTTACCTCTGCTTCTGGAAGGACATTTAAGTAAATGTTAATCCTCAGTGTCTCCAGAGATCCTTTTGTTTTTTGAAATGAAGATCAAGCAACTAATCACACATAACAGAAAACCACTATGCATTTTCATTACTCAGAAAATATTGTCAAAGGCAAACTCTCTCCAATCACTATATATAATATACATGAAAGAAATTGGTGATTAATCATGGTATGGGACCTGAGTGGAGGTGAGAGACCTATCAAGGAAGTAAAGAGGAAAATCAGAAGCAGGAATTTCAGGATATTTGTGCCAGTCTATTTTCTGGGAGGTTTTGCTAGTTTAAATCACAGACTTAGTCTTTTCTCAAGATTGATTTGGATGACAGTTTCAATGTAAAATATATTCTCACCAGTTCCTATTGAAAGCCCAATTTCAGACTAATTTACACTGAAATCTATTCAACTTAAGCTGGTGCTTTTGGAGTTCTTTGAATTACTCTTGCTGCCTGCAATCAAGTCCACTATTCTACTTCTGTTAAAGGAAACAAATTGTAGCAGCCACAGTATAGGCAAACACAGGAAAAAAAAACTCCACAAACAAACTAAATATAAAAAAAATAAAAATTGCTTTGAATTCCAAAAAGGTGAAATAAAAATGATTTGTATTAAAGGTTAAATATACTCTAAACTACAATGTTACAAGTTTCATAGTAATGATGTCTTTATATCTTTGTGAAATACATCATCAATCCACAGCCAAATACCACTGACACTGTACTTATTTTATTTTAATAGGAAAATATTTAGATACCACTTACCTCTGAGGCAATTCTGGAAATTTTAAATATACTTCTTTCTTGGGGAAAAAGGAAAGAACATCAAAATGAACGATTAAACCTACAAAATGAATTTTCAGCTATTTTATGTAAACAGGTAGAAAGCATAAAATTTCTTGTTCTATTTCACTCCACACAGAGTTCTGATGATAGCAATCTGGAAAGGTTACATTTACAGTATTACCTAACAGTAAGAATTATCTAGTTGTTACTTAGGACTGTAAAATATCACAGTCTTTCTTCCTGGTATGAGGAGGAACTATGATGCAAGCTTAAAGTAACTCTGTGCAGATCTGTGGAACTAAGTCCAGATGGACTGGTGAAACACAACAGTTTAAAAAAAAAAATGTTACTGAAACAAGAGTTCATATTTAGTTGCAAATTTGCAGTAATTCCTTTTTGTCCTGAACTAGAGGTATTTTATTCTTCCTTCTGGTGAACCAGAACACTGTCTAGAAAGCTGATAGAAGGTTATCACAAGCTTGCATACTACCCCTCTTTATGAACCTCCTGGCTTTAGTAAGGAAGATAATCATGATCAGAAGAACTCCCTACTAGATGCTGGAGAAATCTATGTACAGAAATCAGTGGTAAAAAATTACTGTAAATATTTTTAAAGCTGAGTATAAACAGGTAAGCAATGTTTACTGCAATCAACTACAAACTGAATCCAGCAGGAAAGCAATGCTCTCTGCTCTATTCTATGCAACTGTAACATCTCTTTTCAATCTTCTTGTGACCTAATTTTCTCAATTCTAGTATGTGCTTTATGCTTTCATGATACTAACAGAGTTTTATGAGGGAAATGCTGTCCTTGTGGGTATGGTCTGGTTGAAAGGTTAGGCCTAGACAATGGTCTCCTACAGCTAATTTGTAATACTGCCATCACTGTACTATTGTGTGTATATGATGACTGTCAGTTCATTAGACCTTAAATCCGCTTATAAATATTTGATGTTAAGTTCTTTGTGAAAGAAACTTTAAGCCTTGTCTAGTGTAGTGATGTGTTTATTGTTTAAATTAAACCTTAATATTTTACTTGCTGTAATGTTTTATATGCCAATAGAATTTTACAAGGGCTTAATAAGAGTAGGCTAAACTTGCTCTATTTGTCATGAAAAAGTTTTCCTTCTTGCACACTTTCTTCTCTTGTTCCAGTCCCTCTCACCAATTCTGGGATTTAGTGGCTCGTGTGTTCTCTTAGTCACAGTCATCTATATACTATGTTGCTGTGACTATTCCATTATTCTCTTTCTTGACTTCATGCCCATGTCATGAATTCAGCAATTGGTTATTCAGTTTGTTAATGAGGGAAAAGTGCAATGACCATTCAGACAAATTACAGAATATAGAAAAGGTCAAGGTACTAGAGTACATTATTCTAATTCATGGAATATTGTACATAAAATGATATATTTTCCATTCCCCGATACTTCATTTCATGGGAAAATTATTACAAGAACATAATACGGCATAAAATTAATCCACACTAAGAACAAAGCCTGCAATTAAAATGCTAAATGGCATAACTTGAATCCTTTATTTTGACAATTGCTGGAGTAAGAGTTAGGATTTCATCTTATACCACATGAAATCATAATTTTATAGTTATCATTTGCCACAGGATACTAAGTACATTTTAAATCTACAGCAAGACACAGGTGCCAAAGTGCTCCCTAACCTCTCCTCCCCATAGGTAACTCAGTACAAATCAAAATTCTGCTGAGTTGCATCTAATCCTAGAGACGTGTGAAAAAATAACAAAGTTTTTCATCAAGGAAAAGACAGAGATAAAGAATACAGCCAGGATTTTGTAGGCTCACAGTTTCTAAAATCATCCATGATAGTCAAGATCACATTGACAGTCCTTGCTGGGCAACTATGCAAATATTCACTGTAAAAACTGCTTTAAAACCACAAGTTCTTCTTGGAGCAGAATTTAAAATTTCATCCCCATTCTTATAGACAGCAGTCAAGGACAGGGGAATTCTGGTCATTTGCTCTGGTTTGGTCTGATAAATCTTCTGCTTTATTTTGTGCAAAATGGAAAAGTCTTGAAAAAAACTTTTAGAAATACCTTTCCTCTTAGTTCAACCTTGGATGAGAGGGCACTTCCAGGAGGTTCCAGATATAATCTTTCATTTAGAAGATAAATTAATTCCACCTCTTATCTTTCAGCAACTATTTTAACTGCTACATTTTCAGATAAAAATAAAAAGGAAGGGTAGATTTTAAATTAAATAACGTTCTCTTTTCTTTTAGTCCTCATTCTCCCTTTTCTGGGTATTTTCTTTTTTGTCAGAAAATACATAGTTAGGTAATTCAAGAGACCACACATCAGTGAAGGCAAGAACATCAGTCCAGAAGAGACAGAGTTTAAAATACATTTTCCAATTTCCTATTGGATAGCATGTTATTTTACTTATAATTGCAAAGCTTGTGAGACATTTTGCAACACCTAAGGTTAATTTCACTTGGTATAGTTTTAAAGTCATGTCTAAGTGTAGAACTTCTAATTGGCATTTTTTTCTGAATTTTTGCTCTATATGTTAACCCTGCATGTCTACCTTCCTGTTCCTTCCATTATCCAGAACAGTTATTATTTTGATTCACACAAATATTAGACTCTCATGATGGTCATATGAATTCACATATTTCTGAAGCCTGTAATTTCCCTCTATTCTGCTTTACTAAATGGACTTGCTGATATTGTGATGAATTGAGTTACTGTACTGTGTCTCAGTTTTTTCTTGCTATTAATTATACTCCATCCATTAATATGACAAATTACAAAGTTTCCGATTTTGTTATTCTTTTCTTCAGTATTCTGGAAAATCATTTTAATCAATGAAAATTAGAGCCTCATAGCAGATAAAATGTGAGAAGTTATAGTCAAATGACATGTTGGATGAGGCTGAAATCCACATCTGACCTGTGCTCACAATACTTTAAATTATGACTCAAGATGCTTTTAGTCAGCTAAGGGCTTGTTTTACATTCATTTTGTTTTACTTTCTCTGTTGTAAGTAGAATAGGATTGCTTATATGACCCATTAGTCTCTCTAAAATTCCATTTTACAGGCAAACAACAATTGCTTTGAGACTTTTAGCAGCTTTTCACCTGTTTCAGTAGTTCTTTTTTGTCAGTTATTTGGGAAAATAAATATTTTTGGGTAAAAATAATATATAATTGCCATTTATTTCATATATCTTTAAGAAAAATTTCAGAACACAGTGTTTAATCTATATTTAAAGTTATGTGTTGAGAAGGAAAGAAGAACACGTACTTCAACATATAGTAAAAGATTATTTTGTCTGGCACATATGCTACTTGAGCAATAGTTGCATCTGAAAACCATCTCATTTGATTGCCAAATCCACTATTACAGACTTGAAAATCTGAAGGACATAATTCAGATGTACTTTGGAATTTGTCAAAGGAAACATATTTTCATTGACACTTCTAGCTGTCGTTTTTTTCAGCAGGGGATTTAATAATGGTGAACTACAAAGGAGAAAAGGTTATGAAGACCTTTACAAAGAAAACAGATACAAATATAGGATCATTACTTCAATACTGGGAGACATTTGAATGAGGACTTTCAACATTTCTAAAAACCTTCCACTTCTGTCTTTTTTGCCTTACTGGTATTCTTTCATTCTGTCTTTATGGTGTTTTGACGATTTTTTACATAATCCATTTTTTGTCCTTTTTTTAAAGGAAAATAATTATGGATCATGACATAGTCACCTAAAAAATTTGTAACAGAAGCTTCATATATAAGCATAAAATACAATTATTATCCAAATATATTAATCAAAGGATTGAAGGAGTGTAGAGGACATGATCTCCATTAAACCAGAAACATTTTAGAGCTTTAGAAAATGTGACTTTTCTTACCTTTTCTGCTGTGAAGAAAAGGTTGATGATTCTCTGGAGATTCTGTGATAGCTCAAGACATGTCAATGACTCATCTGTAAATATCTATTCCCCTGAAGCTACCAAGGAAAACTCCACAGAATGTGCTTGATAATATAAATCTCATCATGAAGCGATATACATCTTGTAATTGCCACTTCAGGGGTGAAGGCCAGATTTCCTGGCAGGTGTGAATTGGCATATCTCTGCTGAAATCACAGAACTGCTGTGTTACATCAGAGCCTAGACCTATTTCCTGAGCTATTTTTGTCATGCTGCTAAAATCAATTCCTTGAAGGCTAAGATGTTGAAGAAAGGAAGTAACTCTGTTCTTGGGACATTGCCTACTTCATAGATTCTTGCCCTAAGACATTTGGGTTTTATTCTGTTATAAATGATAAAATGTAAAAATCTATGTAATTTGAAAAAGGTAGGGCAAAGGAAAGAGAAAAATACAAAAATAATACAAGACTTGAAATCACAGTTTAGTGAATTTTCCTCTTTAGTTTGGCTTATTTCAAATAATCTGCCAGTATGTTAATATAAAATAAAATCTATGAAGGAAATGTTTGCTTCTCACTTTTTCTATATTTCACAGTAAAGTCAGAATTAGATTAATAGGATTCCACATAAAGGAACTTTTAAAGATTGTTGAATAACCAGACTTTTTTTAATAATCAGTTATTTTTGGTTTGATATTCTGTAGATATGTGTTTATAGATTGTCTTTTTTATTTAATCGCACAAATGACATCATATTTTCTCTAATGTCTGAAAAAATCACAGCAACCCATTTAATTTTCCATGTTTCCTGCCAAACTACTTAGTCCATGTCTCATCTAGATATCCTTTCTCTTCATTGTCAGTGATATGAACCAGAATGCCTATTTATGACACCTTATACCCTCTAATTGCAGTCAGCTCATCCAGTCACAATTTCATTACTTCAGGATAAGACTTTAGTGTCACAGTCCTTTACACAAGACATATTCACATTGGAAATGGTCTGTTTCTAACCAGTGAAAAATTAAATTTACTGGTAAGAAATGTGTGTGCTGAGAACAGATTACTTTGTGAGTCGGAGCAAAGGACTGGAAACCTGTGGGCATAAAATATGCATGGGATTTTCAGCCTCTTGGAGGGTGTATTTGCACAGATACTTACCAAATTTTTGAAGTTGAAAACTTCAGCCTTAGCCAGAAGTGGGTGCAGCTTGAAGTAGGTCCAGCTGCTTTAAGGAATATATCTACCTGGCACAACACAGAAATCCTGATCTACGTGCTTTGCTTCTGTATTGGCTTTAAATGTCCAAGGTGCTGGCAGCAGAAGGGCTGCAGAAGTGGCCTCTGTGTGAAGAGGCCAGGGGCAGTGCAAACAGACCCATTGCAGCAGGAGGAGCAGGAGCAGGGGGCAAAGGCAAATGTCACCCTGAGAATTAAACCTTCTGATCTTGTTTCCATAATTTCTAGCCACTTTCCCAGGAGAGTAACTATCAACATAGATGTTTATACATTCCATTAAAGAAATGTCTTTTGATGGATGTTTCTCATGACCAGTGTGGTTAAGAAGGTGGTAACCTGACTATCCAATCCTTGGTCGTTGTCGAGAATCTATAAATACTGAAACCACAGAATAAATAGCTCTTCTTTTCCCTATCACACATTGAGCTGTGTCTGTGTGAATCATTTTGTGTCCAACAGTGACAGGCAGAGGCAAGGGCAAAGGAGGCACTTAGGCACCACTGCAGGGATCTCTGCGGCAGCCCATGGAGGATCTCATGCTGGAGCAGGATGGTATTTCATTAAAGAACTGCAGCCCATGGAAAGCCTGCGCTGGAGCAGGGGAAAAATATGTGTACAAAGGATCTGCAGAGAGAAACCATAGCCCACTCCACCCTCTATCCCCTCTGTGCCACTTAGGGCAAAGGGGAAAAGTCAGGAATAGAAGGGTGAAGTTGGGATTGAGGAAGGAGAGGAAAGGTGTTGTTTTAATAGGTGTCTTAATTTTTAACCAGCCAAATCTATTTTAATTACCAATAAATTAAATTATTTTTTACCCAAATTAGTCTGTTTTGTCTGTTGCAGTAATTTATAAGCAATTTCCCTGTCTTTATCTGAATCAATAAGTTTTCTGTTTCTATTCATCTCCACCCCTTGCACCCTTCATGGGGTCATGAGAAGCTGGATGGGCATTTGGAACTTAGCCAGGGCATGGGGTTTTAGAAAGCAGCTAGTTTTATGTACAACATACTTGATCTGTGATGAGTTGTGCTATATTCACCTGTGTTGACTTCTATGCTCTTTTGCTTTCTGTATCTGTTGCAGGGATTTTTGGGGTATGCCTGCCAGGCACTGATTACCACAGGCATGACTGAAGTTCCAGTTTCCTCACAGGTATCTTTGAGTTGCGTGGACCTATTCTTCATAAAATCCTTTGAGATCTACCTATGAAACCCAGTATGTTTGAGCAGAGTTATTAATATTTTTTTTGCTGTATGAGCATAGATCATATTAGAAGACGTCAGAAACTGACATGATGGTTGGGAATTTAATGGAGTATATTTTCTTCTTGATAGGCACATATATTTCCCATTAATGCTAATGGGAACTATATGTGTGCAGCAGGAGAACACACCACTTTGCATGTAAATTTCACATTTTATTTTACAGAGGGTATGTAACCCTATTATCACCAGTTCTGGCACAAAAATTTTTATCCCAGTTCAGTGGGTTATAATCAAACATTAAAATGATCTAGCTGAACCTAATTTTATTTTACCTTTCCAACTCTTTTGTAATGAAAGTACTTTAATCCAAAGCATTTTCTGTGTCATGTGTGTGAATAAATAACCCTTTTCTTGCAGTTAAGTTGTTTTTAAATTCAAGCTAATAAAACTACTTATTTCCATTTCCATCAGAATTACAAGTACAGTTAAAAGGCTTACACAATTTATAGTTGAAACATTCTTCAGGAAAAGACTGGTAAAAGATCACATCCTTGACTTTTGAAGGTGTCTTCTAAAGCTGATAGAGAATACCAGCTTTTATGAATCCTGTATTTGATCTAGAAAGTATGTCAGGTTTTTGCCATACAGTGATTTTTCAAGTAAAGAATATGCAGGCTGTACATAGCACAAACTCTTGTGTAAAGTCTTTTGACTCTACTTAGAGTAGCATTGACCATGATTCATAAATTGTATTAGAATTAGAAATCTCTCCTAGAGAAAAAAGAAGAAATGTTTCTTTTCACCTTATGATTTTCATCTTATATGTATGAATTTCTTTTTTCCCTTACTAACCTGTCCAGTCATACCACAAGCAGCTACCTTTTTCCTGGCACATTCAAAAGGTGTCCCTCATTCAGGAACATTCAAGTTCAGGACTCTTGTCTGAAATTAATAATAATTAAAAAAAAAGTCAATGCAGTTAGAAACAAAATGTCCTTTTATTAAATTTTCAGAAGAGAAATATTCCCAGAAAGGAAAAATATTTTTTTCCAAATGACCTATATATTTAGCTGGAAAATATAAATTCAGCTGAAGTGTTTTGCCTTGTTGAAAGCAGATTAGTCTAATAAAATGAGCTTTACATCTAGCATCATGAATTCCAGGATATCATATTCATGGCAAAGATCTAGCTGGAGACTTCTGGCATGAGCCAAGATTTTCGCTGTTATCAGGCTCCATTTTCACAGCAGAAAGCCTCTGGGAGATGCTTAAATCAAAACAAACTGAGTTTTTGCAATAAGACTTTGGTTCTTAAGTAAATTCCATCCAGCTGAAACCCAAATAGAAATCATGCTGGAGTAAAAAGCAATTAAAAATCATAATTTATTTCAACTGCTGGCAAGACTCAAGTTCTTTTATTTGATCAAAATAAATCAAATAAATCAAATTTATTTGCTAATCAAATAAGAGGCATTGTAGAGGTAAGATTGGAGACAATAGCAATTTGGACAATATCTAGAGAAGATCTGAGATCCTTGCTACTTTACAAAAGTAAGAACTGATACTTTAGATTTCATGTACAGGTGGAAAAAAAAAAAAAACATAAAAGATAATTTAAAATCACTGGGACAAACATTTCATCCTCAAATCAGAAACCTGGTGCCAAAGAGAGATTTACCATTGACTAGGAACATAGCCTAGGAACAAAGCAGGTTTTCTTTGACAAAAGGTAGTTACTTCGTAATTTTGATTTTTGATTATTTCTTCTGCTGTCTGAGCTCCTATTTTCTGTGCAACTCCCTAATTCTGTTTTTCTTCCTCCTGCCTTATACTGATTCTACTTCTGAGTGCTCGATCAGATCCTTGTAAATCAATGTAGCTGGAGTTATTCCAGGAGAGAAGTTGCTTTCATTATAGTATCAGTGCAAAATTACCATTCTTAAGGAAGAAGCACTAAACTTCTCCTCTCCTTTAAGTGTTTGTGTACTGAACACTCGATGCAAAAGTACAGGAACACAGGTTTCTTCTACTAATATTGATAAGATTTAAAAATGAATAGTAATAAGAAACATCATCATCCTCATTATCCTCAAAATCATCAGTATAACTTAATTTTAGCCAGATTTTCTTACAATTTATCTTAGATACTTTTTTTATATTTATGTTTCTTCATTCTGAATTTTGAAAACTACATGTATAAAATTCACCAGAGAGTTTTTCATCCTTAGAAGCTACAATAGTACTTTAGTTTAAGAATTACCATCACTGTTCCCCCAAAGCAACCCTCACACCTCTTATATAAGTAAAGTATATGAAGTACA
Source organism: Poecile atricapillus (assembly GCF_030490865.1). NCBI lineage: Eukaryota > Metazoa > Chordata > Aves > Passeriformes > Paridae > Poecile > Poecile atricapillus. Next base: position 41,931,682 of record NC_081252.1, read on the forward strand.
ATGGTTACAACATTAACTGGTAAAAAAAGCCAAAATTAGTCAGATTCTAAGCCCTCTTTTCTCAAAAAGATATAAATACATAGGGAGGAATGACAGCCTTTCTGCAAATATGTTAAAACTTAAAATTTTGTGATGGGTATCCAACAGCAATAAATAATTCAGCTTGCTTTTAAAATAAAAAAGTAGACAATGTGAAATTCTGTGATAAATTCTATCAGTTTTTGCAGATAATCCTGTAGGCCTTTGTGCAAAGGTCATTCACATGAAAAAAATTCATTACAAGCATAGACAAAACTCACGTTTCATGCAGCTAAACTTATGCATATATTTTGGAATAGTCTTGACTTTAGTTTCTGTAAAGTACCATGACTTTCCATCCTAGAAAATCTTTCAGATGCTTGACTCAAATTGCTGAACCCCATATAGAAAAAAAAAGGCATTGAACTGATTACCAAGGGATTCCTGTAAGCTGTATCTTCTGTCTTCTCTCAGAATCCTATTGTACATAAATTTAATGAAATTTGTCAGGTAGCATTTTTGACAGAGACTAGGATGTCTAATATAGATCAGTTAGGTCTGGCAGAGGCAGCCAGCACTACTGCTAGGAAGTTATATTCAGGTAAGTGACGTTTAGAGCTACAGTCAGTAAGGCTGGACATTTGAAAAATGGTGTCAAAGAGATCCTTATGGAAAGACACACAGAATGTCCTCACAGGGTTCAGCAAACTTTAGGACTGCAGAGGAAAATGGTAAATACCTTTTAGTGGAAGAGTAAAAAATGCATTTATTTTCTATTTTTTCCTATTGTATTATTGTATTAGAAACATTAAACATTTTCTATGTAAATCCATTCCTTAAGTTTTCACTAAAGACAAAATTAATCCAAATTGTTATCAACTTCATAGAAATTCTTACTTCAAAAGTATGTTTTAAAATTAGTCTGGAAAATTTTGGTCATGCCACTCACTAACTCTCATTTAGGTCATGGCTGTTCACATGGCAGGGACAGAGATAGAATATAAAATAGGTACCCTAATCAGAGCAAAAATTAGCCCAGATTAATTTAATTCATTAGAGCACGGTGGTGATAACACCAAGGCTGTGAGTTCCACCCCTGTATGAGCCATTCACTTAAGAGCTGGACTAAATCATCCCTCTGGGTTACCTACAACTCAGATTATTCTGTGATTCTGCAAATTTTAAAAAAAGGAAAAGTAACTTTCAAGATGGTATCTGTTGTTTCACTCTTAATTGTGGGTTAGATAATTTGGGGACATAAGAAAATATATAAATTGAAAACTCTGAGAATTATGTCACATTCTTGAGCCTGGACTCACCTGGTGACCAGCTTTGACTGTCCTGATTTCTGTTGAAATGAAATTAAGATACTTGGGCCAGACTTACCGTCCTGGCAGCTGGGACAGTCAAACTCAGGAATACTGTGGGAGCGTAATTTTTGACACAGTTTGGACAACCAGACTTAGACGTGTTCAGAATTATTTGAATTAAAAATTGTACTCAACAAACTCTTAATCTCAAGAAATTTTTGTACCACCATCAGGGGTGGCAGCAGGGGATTTATGAAAGTGGCTGAGGATCTGCCAAGCTCTATTTCATCCTTGCAAAATGCAAGTTTCCACCAGTCAACAGTGTCTGTTGCTGAACTAGAACAATTAAAGCCAGAATGGGGAAAAGGATTTATCCACATACTCAAGAGATATTAAGTAATATTTAGGGGAATGTGTAACTATTCAGCATGGCTAGAATTGCTGCAAGCCAAATCCTCTGTCTGATTAGGCAACAGAACCAAATCTGAACTTTCATGACAATAGGAAAGTAGCTTCACAAACCTACTTATTCCCATGGCTTTTTCATCTTCTTGTTCTAGCTAACACATTTCTTCAGCTGTGGTCTAGACCCACAGCTGGGATAAGAACTTTTAGATAGTATTTGGTAAATGCAAAAACTCTGTGAACATAATTTTCTAGCAGTGATTCAATTTGATAGAACCTGTCCATCTCTCTACTTGTTAAAAATAACCCTTTTCAGAACCTGGAAATTTAACAGATTGATCCAAAAGGACTAAGTGCAAACAAAATCTTGAGTGTCTTTTCAAAATGAAGCCTTGAATATTTTCCGTGTCTCTCCTTGGATTTGTTGTGTAAGCATTTTAATCTGATTCCTCAACACCATTCTGTTTTACTTTTACTGAAGAGTTTTAGCCTAAAGACCCATGGATTTTGTGTGGGAATTTAAATGGTCTATTTGGAGCTGTTGCCCTAGGAAACGGGGCATTTCTATCCATATTAATGGCAGTAAATATTAGCTGAGGTCAAGCCTTTTGTTTTGAAATATTTGCATCTCCTATGTTGAAGACTTTCTTTTAGCTACTGGAGGAAACTTCATGTTAAATTCTTGGCACTCATAAGAATGTGTGGTCTTTTTAATGTTAATTTTCTTGAAATTACAGAGAGTTCTTAGGCCTAGTTCTTCTGTCAGATGAGCATTAGTAGAGAAAATATTTTAAAATGACAAGTAATATGACAAGAGGCTCTGCTATATCTCTCATGGTCACTCTGTGAGTGTTTCAGAATGTTCCAGTCCTTCTCCACAATGAACTTTTAAGCCATTTGATATATATCTAAAATACCATTTTTTTCTTTTTAATAATAGCATCTAAAATAGCCCTAGCACATTTACTGTGACACTAATATACCTCAGGGCTACCTTCTTACTGCACAATTTACCTACAGCATTCATTAATGGCTGAGAAAAACACACCCTGTCATGGCTTACTGCAACCTAAAAGACTTAAATTGCATCCAGAAAGCTGACAGGCCACTGCATTATTAACTGAGCCACTGAGACCCTTTAAACTGTATTGTATATAAGTTTATAGCACAGGGAGTACAGAATTTTAAGCTTGCACATTTTAATGTATTTAATTTGCCGCACTCGGCAGTTTGCTTTGTGAACTGTTAATCTTTTCAACCGATACAGCAAAATGTCACTGTATTCATTTGCAGAGTATAATAGGCTTATATCCTGAAACAATAAAGTCATAATAGCCTGCCTGCTGCCTGGAGAAGTTATTCAGCATGTACAAGGTGTTGTGTGTCCTACTTACCCTCTAGTTTTTAAAACTCATCTTCTCATATCAGTGCCTTGAAAATCAGTCGTGCACATTACTTTGGTGAGATAAAGGAAAGTAAGTGTCATAGATCAAGCTCTGCTGAACTCTCTCTCTCTCTCTTCCTCATCTTCACTCTCTCTGGAGTTGCTTGCAGTACTTTGATACTTAATTCATTCTTGTCATCTCCAGCCATTGCAGCTGCAAGCTGAAGTTGAATATCTCTATGTTCAAGTTTGTTCTGCACCCTCTGTACACACTCCAGTCTGGCGATGATGGGTGATTCCTTCACTTGTTCTAGTGGTAGGAACCAGCAGCCAGGTAATCACAGATTTTAGGAAAAAAAACCCTGCTACTAATCTAACCAACCTCCAGGAAAGAAGTTCTACATATTTGCTCAAACTTTACTGATATTCTTTGTATTTGCCCTCCACTCTTTCTTCAGACCACTTCTGCCCAAATTGTCATCTCTCTTTTTATATGAGTGTTATGAAAAGGATTTTGTGATCATGGTGGTATTGTGGGTGTGAGGGTAAAGATGATAACAGTAAAGGGAATTATGATGCTATCAGTGCCAGCATAGTAAGACCTGACTTATTTTTTTTAATGTGTTTTCTGTATTTTTTGAATGAAACTTATTGGAGAAGGAATGGATTGATTATTTCTATAATAGGATATCCATTCTAGGATGGAAGTTTGGAGGAGGAGGAGGAAGTGGAAATGTGGAAATTTGGAGGAAGTGGAGGAGTGGAAATCTAGCATCTCACAATGAATTTCTGTCAGGTGACTAAATGACACTGCATTTGTTTTTAGGCAACTTTAGGTTCACCTTGTGAAGTGCTTAGTTGACTTGCATGATATATTACAAAGCTTGTCTTTTTAAAAAATATTGTCTTTCTGTCTGAGGGGAAGCTTTGTGGAGACTCTTTGTCCATAACAGGAATTTCATGGAGGTTAGTTGAGCTTGCACATTTAGATATTGTTAAATATTCTTTAAAAAAAAAGATCAGAAAACAAATAAATGGAAATGTAATGGAGGAAAACCACTTGTCTAATGAAGTCTTTGTTTTCTGGATTATTTCTACTCATAGTGATTAATTAAAGGTAGCCTGAAGCAGAAGAAGGTCATTTATCACGGTCCACAAAAATCTTTAAATCTTTAATTTAAAAGATTTTAAAAATCCCAAGTCTTTAGTGAAAAATCAATAAAGAAATCCCTGTGTGATTGTAGTAAAAAATATAACGTAAAGAAAAATAAAATTTTCTAAACAAATTCAATACATTAAAAAAAAAAATTAAAAGAAAAATAAAATAATAGAAAGAAATCAAAAAAAGAAAGAAAACAACGAAGAAAAAAAAAGTGCCAGTGATAGAACATAATTTTCTGGATATCCTGGACTTCAGCAATTTTAAAGGGGAGAATGGATCTTAAAAGGTAAGATGACAGGAAGGCAGTAAGAAAGTTACAAACCTATTTTTTGTATTGAAGAAAACCCTTAAAATGAAACTGCACTTCAGTAGAATTCTATTTCTAGTGTTTGTATTGTCTGAAAGCATTAACAAAAGTAGGCAACATCTTGATGAAAACTATTTCTTTCAGCAAAAGAAAACTTAACTTTTTAAACTGTGCCCTGGCTGCAAGGTTGATTTGACACAGAGAATTAAAGGAAAGATTAAAACCAGAGTTGTTGAATAAGGTTGTGATGAGATTTTCTGTCTCTTTTTAATGAGGAAATTATAGAAATGGTTTAAAAATTTTCTATTAGTAATAGTATTTATATTGGATTGTTTTAGACCATTACTCCAGGTTGCATTCTGGTTTTGTTTTTGTTGTTGTTGGGTTATTTTTTGATTTATTTGTTTTGTTGGTTTTTTTGGTTTAGTTTTTTGTTTGTTTTTTTTTTTTTAATAGGTAAAAACCTCATAGATTCTCTCTGTGGCTGGAAATGTAAAATAATGAATGAAAGCATGGATCTGGTTCTTTTAACTGTGCTGCTTATATAGTATTTAAGTCTCTTTGTTTGCCTGTAAAGTTTGGAGATTTCTGTGGCAAAGTATGGTGGACATGAAGTCAATTAAGCCTCTATCCACTGCCAGTGAATTAAATACTATCTGGCACAGGACTGTACATGCTCCATTTTGACCTAGCACACCATGGCACACTGAGTAACAAAACTTCTCAAGCTACCAGTTTTGATTCATGGGAACATGGTCATATATCTTTAAGGTCTCAGACAGTGTAATCTTGGAAACACTCATTATTAAAAACTCATTGCTACATCTTGTATTTTTATGTCTGCTGTAACTTCTTGATTTATTCCTTTGATATTATTTCAGATTAATCAATCAATGCTGGTTTTGAGGTCCTGATCATCTGAATGAATTTAGCAAACTACAAGACATGAAATTATTGTAAGTAAAATCTTTTCAAATTTTTACTGTGGTTGGGGTCAGGGAGAGTTCTTAAATAAAATATTTAAGAAACATCTGACTATAACCCAATGAGTTTGTGGGAAAATTATGTTATTTTTTAGACTATTTTAACATCAAAGGTAGCACTGGTGAGACAGATAATCAGTTAAAGCTGAATTGCTGGAAGTGTCTCAATAGTGCACTTAAATACATTTCAGTCAAGTGAAATAACTCAAAATCTAAAGTGTGATCCAGAATCACATATGTCAATTATCATGTTGCCTGTGATATTAAAAATGTATGCAGCTGGAAGCTAAATTATCTGAGATCCCTAAGACTTAAAAACACTTCATCCTTTCCTTTTTTTTTTTTTTTTTTTTTGAGTGAGTTCATTTTAGATACTAAATGCAAATAATCCAGAGAATGAAGAGGATGGTTTTTCTATATTTTGATGTTCTTGAAAGCCAGGACAACATGAGAGATTTGCAAAAACTAACTTTAAAATATTATTGTGCTGAATGAATTTGATTACCTGCTGCTAATGTTGCTTGACTGAATATAATAGATTTTTCAAATGGAAAAAAGCCTTTTCCATGAAGAACTATTTAAAACTGTGACACATTTGCATTAGCATTTCTGCTTGACTATCAAATTTTCCTATCACAGTGACCAACACAAAATTTTGTCATCTTCATTTTTCCATAAAAGTGATGCATTTTTTTCTTTCACTATCCTGTCACAGAAACCCCCTCCTTGAACATAATGCTACTGAAATTAATTTGCTCTTCATTGGTCGATTGTCTCAGTTTTTTGTTCTCCATATCAACATTAGTAAGGGTAGGATTGATCACTACAAAGTGTAACAATTTCATAATAACAAGACACATTTTTTCCTTGTGTCATGACAAAAGCTGAGGTCAAAAGAGATACCTTTCCTACTTGCCAGTAAGTTGGGATCATAGGAAACTCTTGATGTTTTGAAGACTAAGGTGCAGTTCATAGAATCATAAAGTGTCATGAGTTTGAAGGGATCCACGAGGAACACCAAAATCCAGCTCCTGGCCCTGCACAAGACACTTCCAAGAGTGACACCATGAGAGCATTGTCCAAATGCCTATTGAACTCTGCCAGGTTTGGTGCTGTGACCACTGTCCTGGGGAGCCTGTTCCAGTGCCCGAATACCCTCTGGGTGAACAGGTTTTTTTCTAATATCCATCCTAAACTTCTGCTGAGGCAACTTCAGGGCATTCTCTCGGGTCTTGTCGCTGGTCACTACAGAGAAGAGATCAGAGCCTGCCCCTCCTCTTCCTCTCACAAGGAAGTTGCAGACCACAATGAGGTCTCCCCTCAGTCTCCTCTTCTCCAGGCTGAGCAGACCAAGTGACCTCAGCTGCTCTTCACACAGCTTGTCCTCAAGGCCCTTCACCGTCTCTGTTGCCCTCCTTTGGATGCTCTCCTACAGTTTAATATGTTTCTTAAGTTGTGGTCCCCAAAACTACACACAGTTGAGGGGATTCTTGCAGAATGCACCTCAATCACAAAGCTTAGCTGTTTGGGAGGTAAATACACAAGTATGAAGAGGGAAATCTTGTCTTCTAATAGTCCTCAAGAATTAATCCTCAGAAATACCCAAGACCTTTTTTAAGAAAAATTTTCTTTTTTTTTTTTAATGGGCAGTTACATTTGAGTCTTGGCCTTTGGTTATTTGCTGTAAGATTTTCCAAAGGAGACATCAGAGAGTCAGACAAAAGTCTAGGATATGTGGTTTGAAATTAGAAGAAATTTCTTATCAGAGAATCAACATTTCTGCTGGCAAGCAGCCTGTTCAAAGTTTTATCTGCCATATTACATTGTGAGGAAAGTTAAAGTTTCATGGAAATATTTATAGATATTGGTTAATGATATTTCAGTATTCAACACCTGAAATTCACTTTTCAGGAGTCCATTATGGTCAACCAAAAGCACTTCATCACCCATCCTGTTAATAGACTTAACCAGGAACACTGCTTTCAATTTGCTTTTAAAAGTAGACTATTTTAAATGTATCAACACAAGTCAAAGAGTGAAAGAGTGAGACATTCCAACCCAAAATATTCTGTGATTCTGTGGCTTCTTGTTTGTTTTTTTTTTTTAATTTTATTTATTTATTTTTTAATTTAAAAGAAGCATCTGGACTGGCCAGTAACTGTGGACTCATGCTCCCGATTCTTGTTTTGTGACTTACAGGATGACATTGCTTCAGAAGCTACTGGAAATTCATTGATGGTTAGGGGATTGAATGTCATCTGAAAATGACAGCTGCCTTTTGTGACCTTGTTTTATTTAAACAACCAAGCTGGTTTTATTATTTTTAAAATTATTTTTGCATTAAAAGTCCCTTGATTGACTAAAGCTATAACAATTGAGAAAATTTAGATAATTTCAAACTGAAACAGTTTGTTCATTTGCTTTAGTTCCTGTATTTTAAAGCAAAGTTTGGAAGGCATGTCTTTTTTGAAATTGCATGGTACAGTAATTAAAATGGAAACTGTAGTTGATACATCAACACGAGTTGTGAATTTGCTTGTAAAAACACTTGTGATAGGTTACATGTACCATACCACTACTGTTGTGATTGCTTTTTCTTTTATTATTCTTCTGGAAAAGGATATGCTATCAATGCTGAACAGTCAGACATGTTTCTGGCTCAGTTTACAACACTGTGGGAAATCTGTTCGTATGGTCCTCCTTGCAAGTGTTGTGGAAAGAGTTTATCCAGGGTTAAGAAAAGTTTTCATTCAAGACCTTAAGTACTTCTCCATCCTTTTCAAAGTTTGAACTTCACCAACATCTCTCCTGGGTCATAAATCTGTGTAAGGAGATTTCATATGGAGAATATGTGCTGATTTTTTACCTTATTACTGCAACTGTGTGTATGTTGTATTATTTATGTTTATCCCAGGTAAAGGTTAGCTGAAATAGGTGATGGTTATTTTATTTGAAATTGATATTCTAGGTGGACCAAAAGGCAAAGTACTGTGTTAGGCACTTTACAAATAGAAAGCCAATGACAGCTCCTGTCCTAAATAATTTTAAATTTGCCTATGATTTGTGACAATTTAGAGAACTGCCTGTAAAATAGCAAAATGAAAGAGCAATTAATAATGACAGCCCTTTTCCAACAGAATGCAAAAGCAATTCAACAAAATCCTCCAACAACTCTAACCATAAATACGGATTTTTGAGCTCCAGAGTGTCAGAATGTGCATGACTACAAAACGTGCATCTCTGACCACGTTATTTCACTGTCCACTGAACTGCACTGAATTGCATGGCCCACAGAACTTGGTAAATACCTCTGTGCTACTAATCTGAACTTATTTTGGAAGAGACAAGGACTCTGACACTCTGCAGCTGAAGACAATTTCCGAATCCACAGAGAGATCTCTTAAAATACGTTCATCCTCTTCCTAAAACCAGCAGTCACTGTTATGATGACAGGTGACCCAAGAAACCTGAACTTCTGCCAGCACATTCTTGAGTCCCATTATAGCACCATACAGGTATTTTTCACCTGATATAGGATCTTTGGTATGACCTTCTCTGAAATTTACTGACTTTATTGTAAGTGGTATCTTTCTAATACTGGCAACACCTTCATACATTTTAATGAGCTGCCCTGAAAATAATAGACTTTTGTCATCGTGTTCAAAATAACTCTGAAAGGAGTATTTTGCATCGGCATCAATTCTTAGACTCATATTCCCAGCACCTATTCCGTTACATCCTGTAGGGAAAAGACAGCTTGTTATCTTTATAATGTGGCAAGGGACATTGTTTGGTTGAAGGTCTGGTCTGTTAATCCACATCTTGTAATTTCTTTGTCTATTAAACTAACTCATTCGCTTTTTGGTTTGGGTTTTTTTTTTTTTTTTATTTATTTATTGTGTGCTGCAGCTATAGTCTACATTACTATGCTTCTACCTCTGGCTCTGTTTCAAGTAAGCCTGTAAAACTAATGCAGCCCCATGATGGTCTGGTGAAGTGCTAGTACTTGCTTAGCAGTAGCATCCCAGATTTTAGTGGGTTAAAACACAAGCTTTAAAAAACCAAAAAAGCCCACAAAAACATTGGCCTCAGCAGCTATTCCTGTACATTGATTGCTACCTCAACATTTGTATAAATGAAAATGAGACATCTGGTGCTCTAAAGAGTGGCAAGGAGCTGTGTAACAAAGCTTGATTAGGGGAACACCATGTTTAATATCATCTTTTATTTTCTTTTTTGAAACATATAGTTTGTAACTAATAGCAGGACTTATTAAAGTATGGTAGGCACTAAACAATACATTATGTGACATTTTTAGTTTGGTTTCCCAAGTTCTACTCAAGTCAAGCAGGCCTAGAAAAACTCATCTTACCCTTCTACTGATCCACAGTAACACAATCAGTTAAAAAACCTGAACTTGTCATGAACTGCAACAACTACCCAAAGAAACCTTTAAAGACTGGAATTACTGTTCATTTCAAGGCAAGATCATTGAATACATGAACTGATTTCCTTAAACAATGTTAATGTAGTAACAGAATTATATCTTCATTATTAAATATAACATTATTATATTTGTTTATATTTTATTTCTTTATATTTATATTATTTATATGTTATAAATATTATATGCTATACTAAATTAAAGGAATATATATGGAAAAAATCTTATTTAGATGTACAATGGCTCTAATTTAGCAAGACTTATCATTAACTTAAGGTTAACGATACAGTAAAGCACTCTCAAAATCTTCAAGTAAACTACTTGTTCACTTAAAATATCTCAGTATCTTCAAGTAAACTAAATATTCATGAAGTTAGGCATTTATTTAGATAGCCTCCAATTGAGAAATTAATTATTTGTAGTTTTTGAGACCCCACTGAAAAACTGACTTTAGTGGAGAGTAAGCTGTTACTGAAAGAAACACTGAAACATCCTCTAGAACACTGCAGTAGGAATATGTTTTCTATTAAACTGCCTGGGACCTTTCCAGAGATGAAAAGTTGAGTTTATATAATTCCATCTGGGGAAAAAAATAATCCAATAAAGGAGCAAGCCTGCAGCTAGGGGATGCTAAAGTCGATAGCAATGGCATTTTTAGAAACTTTGCACATGCTGATGACACACTTCTTTATAGGATTTTAATGCAACACTCAATATTACCAGCATTAGACAAAGTGTCTGAGACAGCATTATCAGCACCAGAAAATGTCTCATATGCACATATATTGACATAACTGAATTTTTGTGGTTTTTTTTTTTCTGTCTCCTGTTTTGAAAATATTTCTCCATGCTTTCAATGACTTTGTAATATATAAGAAATATTATGCTTTGAAAAAAACCCCACAAAAGAACACCTGACAAAAGCATTTGAAACTTTTGTTCCAAGTATTTTCATGTACATAAGTTTTGTTCTAGCAAGAAATGCAGTGTCTGGTTTTAGTTAATATAACTATTTTTCAATAAGACACACATAGGCCGTCTCACAGTACATAACACTCAGATGTGCTAAAGAGGATCACAACAGCTGCTTTAGTCTCTAGGGCAGACAGCTGAACCGAAAATTCAGGGAAGGAGATAGAAATGAGAAGGTCTCCTAAGGTGAAACTAAATGGCTGCTGCCTTTCCTGTTCCTCCTGCTGTGTTTTCGTGCTGTGCAGTTGTGGTGCAGAAGAAAGGCTTCATGACCCAGCCAGAAGCCCCTGTCCACTGTAGCCCTGTACTCAGGATGCTCACAGCACAGTGACACCAACTTTCAGTTCCAGGCGCCCAAAACAAATTAAAGATTTTATTTGAAATTTTCTGCTGGTATAAACTAATGCAGCTCTACCAGAGTCAGTAAAGCTTTGCCTGTTTACACCAGTGGAGAAATTATTCCTCTCTATAGAGAGATCTTGCAGTTCAGCTATCATGGAAGACTGATTTCCTGTCAATAATAAATGTCCTCAGTATCCTACACAAGTCTTCAGTTTATTGCCTCTGGACATTTTTTAATAGCTGCAAGTCTCAAGATGGAAGCAGATTTTTGTGCTTTATTTTGAAGGGTAAGGATTGTTCAGAAAAGATACTTCCTGAGCTGCCCAGGGAACAGACTATTATAACACTAGCGTGGTTCAACCTATCAGCCTAACTTGCGTAAGAAAAGAAACTTATTTCTTTATAACTTGTCTTTCATTTTCACATCCATTTGTTCAAAGACATCTGAAAGTCCCTGAGCACTGACCTGAATAAAATGAAGAAGGAGGCTAATAGAGTGTTCACCTACAGTACTGTTTCCTCTCTTGTTATTAGATGGATATGACCCTGTCTTTGATCTTCCTACAGATGGTACAGCCAAGGGTGCCTAGAATAAAGAGTGTCACACTCCTCCTAGGAGGAAAGAAAGAAAGAGGAGTAGAGCAGGAATATGCACAAGCAAGGAAATGGCCACTCTGGTAATTACAAGTGACAAAGATAAATGAGTAAGAATGTGTGAACATGGTCCTCAGTGGGTCCTTAAATAGGTAGAAAATATAAAAATGCAGTATGGGAGTTGATGAAAGCAAGGTGAAATGATACTGAAATAAAACTAGGGATCTCTCTTTGATTCAGTAACCCTGTAAGGGAAATGATTAAAGAAATGAAATATTTTAAGGGCTTTTCTCTCTCAGTGATTCCTCATGTACTAGCACACTGTTTATTTTTCAAGGGTATAGTTCCTTATTTCTGACTGCTTGTCAAACACTGAGCTTATGTCTATTGTCAAATTACAGTGAAATGGTTGTTGTTTATAGAGACATAACAAGGAATAAGGTAGCTGGCTGTGATGTCTAAGTAAGAGCTTCTCAGGGAAGGACAAGCTACTTGTTTGATTGAAGAAATACGTTGTTTTATGTATTTATCCCAGTGCCTTGTTTGTTCGTTGCTCGGGTATTTAGCTTTTGGACATGCAATTAAGAATTTGAAGGAAACAATATTGTCACCTCTCTTTGATATTAGAGAGGAGAAATATTACTATGGATCCTTTCTCCCTGCCCCCTGCCTAAAGATTTTTTAACTAAAATTACTGGTCAAATCTGTATTCCAAAACGTGCATTTCTGCTTTGGTTCACGGATGGCTTCAAATCATGTTGGTACTGCAGACTCATCATATCTATATCTAAGCATAGGTTTTTCTGAATCTGATTGGAAAAAAAATCCAAAGAACAAAACAGAACAAAACCAAACCAAAACAAAACAAAACCAATCAAACAAAAAAAAAAATCCCCCCCAAAAAAGAAAAGAATGTTTACCATTTTTTTTTAATGTGATTCAAGAGAATAAAGAAAGCAAGCACTAATTTGCTCTTACTGACACTTTCTGTAGCTTCCACTGTTGCTGTGTATAAGCACTGAAGAGGTACATTGGCACTTTAGGCTGATAGCCACGGGTCATTCTGTCCCATGGCTCAGACAGCCCTAGGTGCAGGACTGTTTCTCTTCCCAAATACTTTTGATGCCAGGCTGTAACTGACACTGGAAGAAGAGAGTGCAAAAGGTTTCATATTTTGTTTAAAATACATTCTTAAGAACCAAAATGAAATACTGGATCCAGGTACTGTCCTTAGCTCTGCTACTGGCTTAGTTTGTGACATCGGTTGTATCACTTAAGCTCTATCTGTATGGTTCAAGTAGCCTTTTACTGTCTCCGTTTCAAGAACAAAAGATTAATATTTCTACACACCACAGAGCATACAGAAGCTCTGCGATGTTCAAAATTTTTTAAGGTCTTCAGGTAAAAATCACTTCCCACAAAATTCAGGAAAGTATTTCTACACATCTTCAACCAAACATATTTAGGATGGCATTTTCTTTGGCATCATTTATAATTTACAGTATTTCTTCATTGTTTTTAAGGTAAATATATCAAAATCATATGGACACAAATAAGACCTCTGGTGGTGAGTGCGATTAAAAACTGAAATATGAGCCTATTCACTCATACCATCTGTTTGGTTAACCCTCCAGAAGGGAGAAAGAGTTCTACATAGTGATTAAAGTGTATGACAGATAATTTTATCTGCACATTTCCTGATTGATTGAAAAGCAGGGAAATATATAATCAACTAGTTAGGAAGTATATTTGCCTCTAAAAATAAACTGTCAGGATTATCAGAATGATTTTGAAATAGTTTTTGAAAACTGAAATGTCTTGATTATCCCCCAGCATGGTGATTCTTCCACTTGGAGAACATAAAGGTATACATTATAAACGTGCACCTCTCATAAGAGACTCTTAAAAGCCTGTCTTCCATATGGCAGGGACTAAGGGGGAAAATGTCAATGTTTTTTCTTTAAGCAACAAATAATTATGGCACTAAATGAAACAAAGGTAACTTAGCAACAAGGTATTCCCTTTCTCATTTAGCATTTTCTAAAGAATTCCTACAGAGGCCAACCCATGAGCCTTATGCTATTTATCTGCTTACTTGCATTTGAAGCATTCCACTTTTCAGTGATGCCGTCTGTGAAAAGCCAACAAAATATGAACAGTGATTATAAACTTGAAGTGCAAAGGGAAGACCTTGAAATAGTGTTAACTCCAGTATTTCAGTCCTCTATAGATACAGCTTCTCTAAAGCTGGATGAATCACTTGTAGCAAGTAAGCTTTTCACTAAATATAGTTTTTAAAGTGTCACTGAACAGACTCCCTTTGAAATTAATGTGTAAATTTTAAAGTGTTTGAGAATGGCCTTATCCAAACACTAAAGAATAGATGGAAACCCTCCTACTGACTTCTCGACAGAGGCCAAATACAGTGTGCAAACATGTTTTATTTGATGGATTGTCCACTAGCTGTTTATTGCAAGTATTGTTTAGGAATATAATTAATGCCATTCAGTGTGGGTTTATAGCAAGTAAGTCTTGTCAAATCAACCTTTTACAAATTTCTCTTGAAACAGTAACTATATCTTTGAGTTATTAGTGAGGCATTTAGCATGTATGAATGAGGCATTAATATATGAATGTATAATTTTAATATATTTAATAATGAAAAATGTGACAAAAAGATTAATACTGTAAGATATCAAAGAGAAATATGTAGCTAAATCAAAACTTAATTAACATGCTGATGAAAAAATAACCCATAAATGGAAAATTGTTTTTAAAGGGGTTTGCTTGGGGAGTTGCTGCAAGCTTTTAGTATTGAATCTAAAGTTATTTAAAGTTAAATGATAGGTGGATAGATGGATAGATGGATGGATGGATGGATAGATAGATAGATAGATAGATAGATAGATACATACATACATACATACATACATACATACATACATGATAGATTTGGTAGAATTTATGTAGGACATAAAGTGTGACAGTGAGTTTAAAAGATGAATAATAATTTTAATTATTTTAAATCTTGGTCTCTCCTAAAATGACAAAGCAGTTCAAAAATATATTTTAAATAACATAGACAAAATTTTGCATAAACAATAAAACCCAACAGAACAGAGTGAAAGCTAGATCTTTACTGAAAACAACTGTGGGAGTCAGTGGACACATAAGTGAAGACAAGTAGGGAAGGCAGGGAGTTTGCCTGTATGTTCAGTGCTGCTGGAATCAAGCTATATTTCTCCACACAGGTCTGGGGTTCACTTGTAAAAATGAAGAAAGTACAAAGCAGAGCCACAAATATTGTCCAGTGAACAAAAATGGCTTGCTATGCAATACTTCAGAAGTGGCACCTGTTTAGAATGGCAGAAGTAAGATTGACAGGTGACCTGAACGAAGTGTGGTGGCAGTGCCATTGGATATTGGCTTATTTTCTTTAGAGGTAAGTCATAAGAAGAACCAGAGACAGGAAACTGAAGGAAGATAAATTCAAACAAGAACCTGATCACCTTTTACAATATTTTACTTCTATTTTCAACTACAAATTTCAGCAAATTATGAGCCACTGGAACAAAGCCACCAGTGGAAACAATGAGTACACCAGGGTGGGTACTGGCCAAACCCATCTGTTGTCTGTGGCAGGAAAGAAAAAAAGCAAAAGGTTTAATTAGGCAGTGGCTTCATTAACTTAACTCAGCTGGGATCTATATCAGCAACAAATCACACAGTGAAGCTCTTGAGCCTATTTTGAGTTGTTTCTGCTTGTCAAAGCTTCTGTTTGCGTTTGATCATCAAGGCAGTACTGATGCCAGACTGAACTTCTGCCAGAATGAGGAGGAAGCTGGAAGAAGGAGTGCTGTTTTCTCTCTGCTCTGAGCAGTAAATCTCCCTGAAGCTTGTTTCATAGGACACAGAACTAATTCCATGAAGTATAGGATAACCTTCATGGGAGGTACTAGCAATTAGTTTGGTCAACTTGCCCCTGCCTCCAGTCAGTAGCCAAAGAGATAACATTACCATTTTTAGTGAAAAGCTGAGGCATTTTCACTCTGGTCTATATGAGATATAATGACTTGTCATATATTGGAGCTCAGATTAGATGATCTGATGATTCCTTCTGGCCCCAGGTTTTATGAGTCCTTCGCAATCCACTTTTTGTGCTGCCTCATTGGTCCTGTGAATCACATGCCACTGCTCTCATTCCCTGGTTTTTATGACTGTGACCTTTATGAAGAGGAGTTCTTGAATAATTTAATGGAAAGAGGGGAAAGTGTGAAAGCAATCTAAAGAAAGGTAAATGAACAAGAGATAAGAAGGCCTCAGAAATGTTAGGACATTTTAAACCTATTTACAGAGCATAATAGTCTGCCTGCATATAGAGACACCAGATTTTAAACATGTTTTCTTTACTGAAGGAAAGGTATCACTGGAATGGAGTCGTATCACTTATAATGCAGCACCTTTTAGGACGTTTTTAGTCTTGCTTTAATATTCTTGTTTCCTTAAATTCCTGGCCCATAGATATGATTTCACACAGCTCTAGGAATTTTTAAATTATGTTCAGTAGTTAATGCCTTTGACTAAACAGTATCTTTCAGGCTTTTTCTGTTATATGAAATGATAGTATACTCTCAGAACACTTCCTAGATATTCCTTGTTGTTCTGAAAACTATTTGCTTTAACGGGTGTGTCACTTTTCCCCAGGTACAATAAATTAACTCTGATGATACGAGTGGTTGTAAGAGTTTCTGTTCGGTTTGCTGTTTCCAGGGAGTTTACCCTGGATGGGAATGTCACTGGAGAAATCCCTGTGCACATCTATACTACAACTAAGTTGTTATGTATTGCTTATGTTACTGTGCAAAAGGAGAGGCCTCCTCTTGTGCTTCAAGTGGCTCTGGAAGTGCCATCCGTGAGATAGCCTTCAACTTGACTGGTTTTATACTTTTTAAAATTTCTTTAATTTTCTTTTTCTTCACCAAGGAATGTTAGCATTGGAAAAGTTCAGATTCGTAGTAGGTACCTTTATTTTATTTTCTAGAGTTACCAGAGAACTCACATTCTTTTTTCGCTCTGACCAGAATATTTTGAATCAGTGCGGTCTCTGAGTAGCTACACTATCTGATAGTTTTTAATTTTTTCTGAAAGTGGAAATGATTTATTTCCATGGAGAAACCTTGTGTATCTTAATGAATCTCAAAATCAGTTTCTTTCCCAGATGAATATACTAATTACATTGTTCTACTTTTTACATTTTGGTCAATTACAGCCATACAATTTTATTTTGTGAACACAGCAAATTAAGGACTGTGAACAAAAGTGAAATGGCAGCTTTTCCAAAGAATTGTGTCACAGTGCAAATGCCTCTATGGTAATAAGTCAAAAGGTATCTAAACACAAATCTTTAGAAAAATCTAAGTGCTTAAGTCTGATTTCATTGACACACAGATGCCTTAACGATTTTGAAAGTCTTGATATTACAACTTTGATTTTGCCATTAAAGAAAATAACAGATCAAGAATAATTTCTCCTTGTCTGAATAAAAAAATACATCAAAAATAATCCATGATAGATAGTCATTGGTTTTCTGATCTATAGACACCAAGGGTGATTAAATCTTTACAATGCATTTTATTCATTTTGGTTAGAATGTAATAATATACATAAATAAATGTAATAATAATATAACATGACATTTATTTAGATAAAAAAGTGAACTTATGAGGAGGCTATAATTGTTTGCTTTTTACATATCTGCACTGTAAATCTGAGAAATCTGTAAATACAGTTAAGCATCTTAAATGCAAACATGTATACCCTTGTAGGTACACTATGGAAGGGAATAGGCACACTTTTAATGTAGTTTGGCTGCACAGTATTGAAAATATCTTTATAAAACTATTTATAAGAAGCTTGGATACATTTTCATATCACATGGGCTTTACACTGACTCAAGATTTAAGTTTAGCAAGATGCACTACAGCCATTGTGTCATGCCCTGTTAGCCGTGTTAGCAAATACTTAACTTTCAATGAAGGTAAAGTGGGTTAGATGATGAATCAATATTTGTGCTTCCTCTGTTCTTGCAAACCTAATTATTTAATTTCTAAATACGTGCAATTTCTGTCATGCCAAGATTAGATATCAAGTGAAATAGAGGGCTGCTGAATCAATTGTATTTTTAAAAACCCAGAAACTTTTAATGAGATTTTAAAAAAGCAATTTGATTAAAATTCAATATGTAAAACTCGACCAAAATGAGAGATTTTCTTAATCAATGTGAGACTGATAATTGGCTCTGTTCAGGTTTTTCTATCATATAACAATGAATGTCTTCATCAAAAAAATAATAATCAAAAGAAATTGAGTTGAACATTCAGCTTCTCCCCTACTACATGGGGGTAGAGAAAAAGAGGCTAGATAAGGAGTTTTTAAAATGAAGAGTGGAAACAACTAAGGGGTAACAAAAAGTTAAAAAAACAAATCAGTTCCACACGACCAATTAACAGCTTCTATTTTTTTTTTTATCATTTGGTAACAAATTAATTTAAAACAAAATTCTATTAACTTCTTTGAACCACAGAGAAGGAAGGTTTATTTTCCAAGCAAGCTGCTATTCTCTCTTTTAGAAAAGATGGTAGAATCAAGTCTCAGGGCTACCTTTGAAGAGTAGAGAATACCTATAGGAAAATCGTTGAATTAAAGAGTAGATCTGCCATTTTGACAATGTTCTCCTACACACTTTTTAAACATCCTGTCAAATCCCATTCTGCTTATCTTTCCATCTGGTGACAAAATGATATCTCTCCCTCTTTCGTTTCCACTTTAGCATTACAGTAGACTGCAGTGTGGCTTCAGACACTAAGATGTCAAACTGCAGTATATCAGGCTGGGCTGTGAATGAAGATGAATGCATGTCTCAGCAGAAGGGTCAGGCATAAGAGACAAATTAGAGATTGTTTTCCCTTTTCCTGGCAGTAGAATCTGCCCTCTGTTTTCACGAGGGACCTTAGAGATGGAATTTAGTCACAAAAAAATAGAGAAATATGGTAAATCAAGCCCATGGAGTACCATCTCCCTTTTCCTCACGTTGAGGGTCACTTGTACAGGGTAACTTTAATGAACTCGGTAAGGAGGGAACATTCTGGTCTTTAATATATATGAACACTTGCTGTAGACATAGGAATCCATATGTGACATGGACTGGACGTTAGGAAGGAGATCAGAATAACAGACAAATGGAACTCTCGTGAATTAATAACTCAGTATGCTTGAACAAATTGCTATAGCAAAATAATCTGTACCTTCAGGGGGTGGGGGGGGGGGGGGGGGGTGGGAAGTAAACTGAATATAGATTTTCCTAATTAGTGAAGCATGACATTTTTCACAAAATGATTTAGAAACTTCAGAGTAGATTTTGACACCTATCCTTTTATTTTGCAGTAAAGTGGTGAATGGAGAAGACAGTAAATATGCACGTAGATTTCTTTCTGCTTAAAAAACTTGGGGTTTTTCACTAATGCACCATTGTTACAGAGAACTTTGTACATGTTTTGAACTGCTTCTGCTATGGAAGAAAATTTACTTAATGTTTGAAAAAATGAAATAAAAAGGATACAAGAGGAGAATTTTGCCTTGCTTTTGTTAAGATGAGAGGTAATTTACATTTGGCTTAAGTCACAAAATTTTACTTTACTCAACTTAAAGAGTGATTGAAGAACAGACATCTTTGTAAATGATCCCTGAAGTTCCTTCATCTGATGCTGTTTCATCCCTTGGAAGCCTTTGAGAGTACTTCCAATTGTGACTTGAAGTTGTGCCATCTATTTTACATAACAATTTTTTTTTCTCATTCAGTACTAGTGATGATGTCTAGGTTTTAGAATCAATTCAGAGCAAATATTTAGGAGAACTTGAGAGACAGGATATAAATTCATGACAACAACTATTTAACTACTTTTAGTGATAAATCTGTATTTTTCTCTCTTCTCATAATCTATTCTCTTTTCTCTTTTAATCTATGTGTATTTCTTTCCCTTAGACAGTTTTGCCTTACAGATGCATTTATATGACCTAATCAATTTCTAAACCTATGTTTACTATTTCAAAAGATGTGAGTGTTTTTACTGTCTCCCTTAAAAGTAGGTCTGCAGATAACCCTTACTAATAAAAGTAAAATTCTATCTTTCAATATATTAAGCAAAATAATTACACAACATGACTGAAATGCAGAATTATTTTCTCTCTTGTTACATTTTGTCCATTTTAGTAAACATTCTAACCTTGTGATTTAGTCTTGCAATTTAATAATTTTCCTTTATCTAGTTACATATATGAAATATGTCCTGCACTGATGATGATGATAAATTGACCAGATTTCCATATTTTCTTAATTGCTTATAAATTTAATGTGAAGTGGGAAGATGCATTGTTGTAACCAAGGGAACAAACTCTTTTTTTGGTGTACTCTGACAGCACCAGGAAGGTAAAAGAGGACAATATTTCTGTGTCAGAAAAGTATTCATACTGATCAGTATAACTTCCAAGTACTGTCCTGTATTTCTGCATTTGCCCATTGTTTTTTGGGTTAAGTTATAATGAATGGTTTTTAGAGTATTTTGTACACAGAAAGAAAACAAATTATTTTATGGATGAGTTAGAAGTACATTATTGCATGATGTTCTAGTTTTGAATGAATAACTATTTATATATTAAAATAGTATAACACTTGGTATTTCATTGGCTGTTGGCCAGATATTAAGCCACTTAATTTTGACATCTGGCCTTTATTGTAAAAGATTATGGTTGGATAAAATTTCTTTGTTTTGAGGTACATGTACTTGGATAGCTGAATGTGGATGAGGTAGAAATAGTAGGGTTTGAAGATTGTTTTATGTATCATAACCCAAACTCCTATATTTTTTATGCTACTGAGGTCTCGCTTGTTTTATAATAATGTTAATGATGAATATCTAGAGAACAAACTAGTGAATTATTTATAGTACCAAGATATGCACAGGGTTTTTTGGTTGTTTCAGGTCAGGGCTTTATTTTGTTTGTGGGGTATTTTTTGGTTTTTTTTTTTTAATGTTGAACAATTGAGAAGACAATGACATGTCTTAATGACATGTCTTTAATTCACAGGTTAGGTGAGCTGGGAAGTTTTCTAGTTTGCTTGGACTATACCTTGCAGTGTACCTATTTGGTGGTGACCAGGCAGAATATTGGGTACACAGGACAGCTTCTTAGCCAGAGCCTGTAACAGGCTTATAAATCTCTGTAAAAAGACAGACCACCAAGGACAGGCAGAGTCTTGCTCCTTACTCATATAGCTCATCAATATATACAATAGAGATGGAAAACATGAGCTAGCATAAATAGCTAGAATAAAGACTTTTAGTGGAGATTGAGAAGTTATCAAGGTCAACACACACATGGTTATAGCTTAGAACCTCAAGGGACTATGTAGGGACTATGTGGGAATAATATGCAGATATAAGAAACAATTGAGCCTATGTAGAGTGAAACTGAAACAAACTGGGAAAGACAAAATGGATTTCAAAATAACTGGTTTTCATTCAAAACAGAACAAAACAAGAAATGGGTGATATTGCACTAGAAAATTGGTTCGACCACTTAAGGTCTAAACCTGGAATATGTCTCATTGGTTATGAGCAGAAGAGGTTTAAGACAAAGAGTGAATTAAATATTATGAAGTAACAAAATAAAAACCATCCATTATTTGTTTCAGCACTGATGTTCCAGTTCACCATCTAGTTTATACAATGAAGTTTAGAATGGGGGGGGGTCATAGAAGGTGGTCTAAGTATTTTTTCCTTCTTCTTTCCTTTTCCCCTCTTGTGATTGTCCTTTTTGTTTATATATGTTCTTGATGTAAGACATATCTCCTGGGCAATTCCATCTTTTACTTGTGGTGACAGAATGGACCAGATATGCCTGGAGGAATTGGGTTCCTCAGAAGAAAAATATGCGGCTAAGGATAATAATATTGAGAAAGAAATCAATAATTATGATTTTCACAACATGTGAGATCAGCCAGGACAAGGAACATAGTCAGCTAGTTAACGTCCTCTTCAGTTCATATCACTCCACTACAGTGGGACTCTGGATTGGCACAACACACCTGCGATCACCTTAAATAGCCACTGGATGTCACTGATGATCCATGCAAAATCAGCTTAACCCTTCAAGCATTAGCTTGTAATGCATGGACGAGTCAGGAAAAGTCACTTACTCCCTTAACCTTGGGGGTGTGAATTGTCTATCACCAGCATCTGCAATGACAGATAAATAAGAAAAACTCTAAAGAAATAGAGATATGATCAACTGCAAGGCACACCATGAGTTAAGACACTTCTAAGTACTATTTGACTGTGAGATGATGGCTACTTATGACTCTTGAACACATGGTATAAAGCCTTCCTGTATGTTCCAATACATAACAACCTAGGTGGGAGAACGTCCTTTTTAGTATTGGACTGTGTTCTTTTTACAACACATATAGGCTGACTGGAAATTTGGTTTTCTTATTTAAATGTTTCAACAACTCTGGGATCTTTCTGGAAGGACTGCAGGAATTCCTTCCCTTATCTGGGGATTCTAAATTGCCTTAGCTGTTTGATGAGAAATAAATCATTTTCCAGCATGTTCCTGCTCTCGGAAAGATAAAATTCCCAATGGCAATCCATAGGAGAGAAGTAGATAGTTACCTGCCCATACCAAGAAAATAGAGGAATAAAAACATCAAAAACACAAAGCATTTATATTCACTAACATGTTTTTCTTATAATTGGCAAATTCATGATAGTGATGAACCAGTTCTTTCTGTACTTTACTACTGAGTATATTAAGTGAAGAGCAGTGAGAAGTGTACTTGTCTATTATAGAAATGATGTTCAAAAGAAGAGTTTTCAATATTCTGGGACCATTGCATTCTATCTGGATTTAAATGGCCTTTTTTTATCCTCATGAAGATTTCTTTTCCTTCAAGCAGAAACTATCATCTTGAGAAATCCATGTATCAATTAACTAGCTTTTTTCCTCTAACATTTCAACTTAATACTTTGCTTGCTGCTTGATGCCAGTGTATCCTTTTGTTCAAAGATGGTATGGAGATAGTGATCAGAGCTTTTAAAGACTCATTTTCAGATAGGATAAGACACAGCACAATGGGCTCTTTTCGCTGATACACTTTTAGATAGCTCATTAACTATATACTGTGAAGCCAATTGAATCTTTAAAGAAAACAATAGTATATTCTCCAGTTAAAACTCTATTTAGTTGCCCCATTGAAACTGAAAAATTATGTAAAACGTTGCAAGATTATAGTAATTTTCTGTAGAAGCAACTCAGAACCAGCCAGATAATGCTCTGTGAACCAGAATCTTGGCTGGGAGGTGAATAAAAATTATTTTGTTTTAAGTCTTCTTTCTTTTCACATTGTGTTTCTCAGTCAACTTCATCACCCTATCTCTGACTTTAGACATCTATGGAATAAGAAAAGCCAACTTCCAACCTTGCTCCAGTACAGATTGTAACAAGGAGCCCAAGAGGCATGTTTCAGTCCAGACTGATGTATTCTGGCCTTCATGGAGAAAACTTACTGTCCAAAATATATGATTCCACAATATTAACATTGTTTAACTAATAAAACAAATTACAGCTATTGATTATAAAATTAGCTTGCCTTAAAAAAAAAAAAAAAAAAAAAAAGTCATCAGGAGTCTTTCCAGAAGGAGCTTTCCCTTCAGTGTATTCTTCCGGATAACTACATACAGTATGACAAGAAGTGAAACTTCCATTTATGTTGAGATGAATTTAATTATTTGTTCATGAGTGTAATAATGTAGATTCATCTGTTTTTAGAGGATTTATTTTGTCAGGTCTTGTATCTGAACACCACTTTGCCATCTATTGCTGTAAACCTGTTTAGTATGAGTGGGACATGACAATGATTGGACATACTCTTGCTTCAACAATTCTCCTGTATTTGAGTTAGTTGTCTCAGCTGGCTCATTAATTTCCCTTCAGAGGAGAAAGAAGGGCTCTCCTGGAGGAGAGTCAGGGATTCATAATGGCATGTCCCTCTGTAAAGCACTGCAGCACAGTAAGGGTGTTAAAACAGTAAGTGGGGCAGACCTGGTGTTCACAATTTTGCTTAGGTGAGGTTTTGCTTCACACCTGCTCTAGCCTTTGGTCCTGCTGAGTGGGTGTCCATTAATAACTGAAACACGCAGTTTATTTTCTTTGGTACATCCTATCACTTAACTTCCTTTAAAAGGAATTGAGTTCAGGTGCTCAGAGGCAACTCCATGAAGGCTACACACTTGATTATGTGCTCATTACCAAACTAAAAGTTAATGGGGATCCACTGTAAGGGTACAGTAAACCTTTAAAGAGATTGTCCACTTAGTGGAGTAGCTTATGTATATGCTTTATTATCCCTATTTTAATTTATCAAAGATAAATATTGCTACATATCTTTAGAATACACTAAAAAGGTATATTCTGTTATATATGCTGTATTTTTATTTTTTTTCTTGTTTGTTTGTTTGATTATTTGTTTGTTTTTCAGATTCAGTAGCTAGATCTACAGGATCTCATTTACATCCTGACACTGACTCATTTAATGATGGCAGGTAGGAAATTTAGAGCAGCAGACAGTGGATATGAGAATTTTGTTTTGTCTTCTGGGAAGCACTCCAAGAAGGCAAATCCTTTTCCCCTGTAACCTGCTTTGTAGGCTCTGATGTTGCAAGATACAATCAAACTGATGACATTATATTGGAAAGCAAATAGGATTTTGAAAAACTGTGAAAAAGATCCCTGTACATACCTAAAGAAAAAAAAAACAAGAAAAAACCCTTCTGAAGGGAAACAGAAATTCTTAATAAATTTTTTCCTGGAGAAAATATTTGTAGATTAACAGCCAGTGTGTGTGTGTCAAGAGATTACTATACATATGTGAAAAAGAGCATGAATAGAGGGAATGAAACTACAGAAATAGAATGAGCATTTACAAACTGTGGTGACAGATTTATTAAATGGAGACCAGAGAAAGAAAAATGAGTACATTTAAAAACATCTGTGTGATTGGTGATTCTTTTCAGACACTATTTAGTGCAGAATGGACAATGTACAAACCCAGAAAATGTAAATGCAGCCAGGAGTATACCTTGGAACTTTGCTTCTCAGAAACGTCTTTGTGCAGACAGTGGCACTTGCTTTGTGCTTATGTAACACTAGCCTGTTTCAAACTAGCAGAAGATATTCATGTATTCCTCCAGACTGAACCAAAATTATCCGAAGGTGTCTCCTTCACACCAGGATAGCCTGTGCAGTGGTGAAATGAGGTCTTAGTTTTCTCAGTGTAAGAGTCTGATTTCAGTAGTCCCTGACTTCACACGCTAGCCACTGAACTACCACTTGTCAGGGAAGAACGCTGCACTGTCACCACCTTGTTAGAAGAAGGAACCACTTTCTCTAAGTTTGGTGCTAGCCTTCAAAAGAAGATGTAAGACTGTCTAGAAAGGGCTTGTAATAAAGGAAGCAAGCCCCAGAAATTGGTAGGATTTAAGATGTGTCCTTCTGAGTTCCCTTCTTTTTAACCTGAATGTCTACACACCTGTGCCAGTGGTTGTAGACATAATTTTGAGGGATTTAGCTGCCTCAGTGCAATGTTTGGGGAACAGAGTTTTCTAAACCAGTGCAGTGAGCTCTATTATTGGTGGTCAGCTATCTTACCTGCTGTATAGGTTCACTCTATTACATTAAATGTAGAAATAAGGACTAAATTGTATTTTATTTGGAAAAGTTAATGCATTTGTCTGTCAGTTCGGCTTTTTGATTATATTCATATTTGTTGCTTGTTGTTCAAAATGCAGCATTTTATAGAATACTTAATTTTGTATGGGGTTTGAATTTGTTATATTAAGAGGCAAGAAGTCAGAATTTGTAAAAGCTATCTGCTGTGATTTTAGTGGTAAAATTTCTAGTGAATTCATCTGTTGAAGAATTAGCAGGACACTGAGACCCTTTCTAAAATCTCACCCTGATGGTGAAGCAAGGCTCAGCTTTAATACTGAACAGTGGGTTCTGTTGGATTGTGTTGGATTGTCCAGCACCAGAAGTTTGAACCAACTCAGAAGTGAACTTAGAATTGTTTCAACAGATAACTCAAAGGACATGAAACTCAGTGTTTTCCATTTTTATGCTTTTATATCAGTTTTATTGTTGCTGTGGGAAGGCAGAAATCTTATGATCCAGCAAAAAGCCTGCCAAGTGTTTTGAACTACGAGATGACAAAGTGAGTTTATACTCACACAGCTGACAGAGTGAGGGAGAAGTATCTTCTGTCATGTTACTGCAGCATTTTTTATCTAGTATTAGCTACCTGAGAAATGAACTGGCTACATCATTCCATTGCTGTCTGAGTATCTCAGGCTCTGCCAACATGGTGTTTGTGAGGCAGATACAGGCTTTGACTGTGTGAGCTCTGTGTGGATCAAATGGGTGCCAGCTGTAACCTCGCAATTGCACAGATCCTGCTGGCCTAGTGTTGGTTGTGAACTATCAGATCCTGTTAGGAATTTATGTTTGTTTAGGCTCAGGCCCATGTGAACAGGCTGCATGTTGTCTGGCCAGATTGTAATATTGCAGAATGAGCTTATATATGCTTGGAGGGGAAAAAAAAAAAAAGGATAAGCTTGCATATCATTGTGAAATACTGCCCAGACACATATTTAGACAAAATCCAAAATGTACTCAAAAATATATTTTTATGAGTCATCTGTCTGAGAGAAGGGCAAAACCCTGAGCCCCAGATATAGATGGATAGATGGATAGATAGATAGATAGATAGATAGATAGATAGATAGATAGATAGATAGATAGATAGATAGATAGATGATAGATAGATATGTGCCAAAGTCCACTTGGGTGATCAAAAACTACTTTATCTATCTATTTGCATGTGACATTTTGCACTTGCACTCAAAGGAAAACAGGACTGAGTCCTCTTTGAAGGAGTAACTCTTTGTGGTTGCAAACCAGGGCTAAAATGAGTGCTAAAGTGAGTGTAAATCAATAGCCATAGTATGTTAACTTATGAATGCAACAAAGGTGGCTTTCCTTGGTTTACAATCAGAACCCCAGGTATCTCTGTTGTGGGCTACTGTATTCCCTGCTTGTTCTGACTCTGTTCACAGCTCCAGTATATGTACCCCTGACAGAGATCAACCTCCTCCTAGTGACAGTGGTTCCCTTCTGCACAATCCAAAAGCAAGTGCTTTATAGATGAGAAGCTAAGAGTGGAATATTGGAAAGAATGGTAGAATCTGAATTTCTCCTTCAAATGATACTCACTCGTATGTTTGATCTTGAGTTTTTAAAGGTGTTTGAGGATGTTGGACTATCCTGGGCTTACTGAAAGTCATGTGCCTTGGGCAGTTTTTGGAAGTCCTAGCTGTAGCAAATATGTCACACTATATTTGTATTTCAGTACAAACAAACTGTGCATGTGTGCATGACAGTGAGATACTTTAAGTCTCTCCTTCTCCTGTTATTATTGTCTCTCTTTCTCAAATTTAGAACAATATTTTCCAATAAGTCATTCTAGTAAAGACATAACTTCTCTGCTCAAAAATAATCTCGCCAGGGAAAGATAAATCTTCTGAGCAAAGCATATCTCTACTGATAGATTCCTTTCATCAGGTATTGCTAATTATAAAGAGAAGTGAAACTTCCTACTAGCTAACATGTGATACTAAGCCTTACAATTTTCTTAAATGGTAGCTGACAGATGCCTTTGAACCCATGTGCAGTTTCACTGACTTTAGTGTGAAGGTCTTCAGTTTTGAGAACTGGCATGTAGAACCCACTGTCTGTATAAGTGGGGTCTTCTGAGTGATCTGTTGTCCCCTGAAAAAGCAAATAAATGTAGATTCTCTAGGCTGTGATTCCTAATTTATCCATATAATTAAACTCATTAGGCTTAACTCTGTGAATTTCTTCCATATATCTTCATGTGTTTTTAACCCTGCCTAATGTAACTATCCTGATCATAATTAAGATTTCTGAAATTCTAAAAGTAATAATGAGGAATCAGTAATATCTCTGTTTATCAGTCATAACACCTTCTTTTTCAAAACAAGTTTGTTGCTGTCATGGAAAGCAACACCTTAGAGGTGAAATCATTCCCTGCCACCCAGTAGATCTCTCTCCATATTCTTTTATCTCACTTCAAGCTACTGTTTTATAAATAACAGTTTAGAAATCAAGTGTATCTCAGCACAGGGGTTTTTGGTGTTACTCTTTGGAAGTTTTCTGCATCCATCCATGTGTGGTGCACAGATGCAAGGAACCTTTAATGAGGACATGCAGGTGAAAGACCAACAGCGTTACAGAATACATTTAAATTTGACAACATCATGGGGGGAAGCATTCAAAAGCCTAGGCATTTTAAGATGTAGTTACAGATGCCATATGATCAAACTTGATGAAATACTAGAGAGAGATCTTCTAAAATCTCCCATGGTTAGGGAATATAACTATAGGAACTGTTAAGCTTGGGATGCTTATCCTTCAAGATTTAAGGTCCTTCTTTTCCTAAATGAAAGTTTCTAACAGTTTTGACAAGATTTAGAAAAATTTTCAAGAATAATTAAATTCTAGTATTTTTAAAATAAAATATTAATGAAGAAAAAGAGGTGAAATATTGAGGATGACACAAAACTATTTGGTTCTACATTTATTTTTCTTGTTAGGCAAATAAAAATGTCTTCTTTTTTTTTTTCTGAAAAATTTTAATTTTTCTTTACAGAAATAATGTGCTTGCATGACTGGAAAAATGAAAATTACTTATTCTCGGAATTATAATCTTAGTAGTTCCATTTAATTTGAGGCAATTGCCATTTCCAAGATCATTTTCACAGCATGAGTAATTTACTTACTATGCCTTTATCATTAATAAGCACAGATGGACAATAAACTGGTCCATAATGTGTCCCCATCCATCACAGCTTTGAACCAAAATGGCTTCAGACAAGGCAGGCTAATCTGGTTTACCTGAGCAGCCCGTTGCATAAACAAGAACTGGAAGAACTCCACCTGATTTTATTTTTTGTGCTTTCCGTAATCGTAAGTAATTGTGATTAGTTGTGAATCCATATTGTATGTCAGTGGTAAAACTGATTTTGGAAGTTTTACAGTTTTGCAGTCCTGAGGAATGTTGAATCTTTCATGATGTGCAGTTGCCAGGAAGACTTCAAGCATCACCATATTTCTAATAAGAGGATAGTACCTTGGAAATACAATGGGAAACTTCATGAATTTTTTTCTGCCTTTTTATAACAAAATTTTTACTTCTTGTCAGTAACAATTTCAGGTGATCTTGTCTGTAGACAGATAGTACTGGCATGCCTCTCTAACTCTATAAATAATTCCAATAATTATAAAAGATTGAGAAACTGGATAGCTCGTAAACATTCTACTGGATTAACATGGATATGCTATTCTAAATCTTCTGCTAACTTTTATATGTTTCTTTTTTACCTGATAACTTTTACACCTAATATTTGTGATAACTTTTGCACATTTTTTACATGTTTTATGCTTCTTTTTAGTATACTTCTAACAATTACAATTGTAGAAATTACCCACTTTTTGATGATTTTTGTTTCTTGAAAACTCTTGCTTCCTTCTTATTTCACAATTTCTTCACTTCTACTCTTGATTGATATCAAGAAAAAGTAACTTGGCTTTTCTTGTTTCTCTTATGTTTGTAAAATACTATGAGTAAAATGTTCTGAAGGGAAATCTTAATTATATATATATGATTTTAAAATAAATAAGCACAATTCAGAACTCAGGGAAGGTGCAGGGAAGGTGCAGGAAAAGTGCTAAGCTGAGTGCCCTTCAGACGCCAGCCCTGCCTACATTTACAGGACAGCAACAGTAGTGGAGAATTTCCCCCTCTAATTTCTTGAAAAGAGTGTTTTATCCTACTCTCAGAGTAACTTTCCCCACATTTGTTAAATCTTTTTCATCTCATGTAGGGTTTGTAACAGAGTTGCTGGTGATGGTGGTGTTATTTAAGTGGAAACTCATCTATCAGCAACTTGACTGAGACCACCGACTTCTTGGCATAGTACCCCTATACTTTTATTAATTTGTTGCATTATGCTTTCTTCAAGAGTTAATAGTTTAATGTGCAGGTCTTGTATTGGCTTTAATTCCATGAATACTGTGCTGCAAATAACAGGCTGGAATTATTATGGTAAAGTATCATTGGCTGGGTAAAACACTAGGGTAGGAAATGCTATCATGGAACAGTATTTTACTGCTGAAACAAAAGCTCTCTGCATTTGTCACACTCAGTAAGGGAGTTGATATCCACACTTACCTTAAATTTTCAGGAATATACCCACATCTTTTATAATCACAACAGAATAATAATGTAATAAATCAGTTTTATGCGTCCTGTCTCTATTAAATCATGTGAATAGTAATTAAATTGTGCAATGAAGGAGACACTGAATTCAATTTCAGCAAAAATCATCTTCCTGTCCTATTTTGGGAAAAAGATTAAGTTTAGAGGTGGGAAGTAAATGGAGTGAGATAAAAAGGAAGGGTGTTCCTCACATTGTTTTCAACTGTGTTTTTCACCATTTGGCACAGAAGTATATTTACAGTGCTGAAAGGAGAATATGCATGGGTAAATAAAAAGCGGTGTTTGTAATCTAGAACCTGAAAAAGTAGAAATCTAAGCTTTGGTAATTAGCTGTAGGATGGTAACAACCATGACAGGTGCTTATCATGAACACCCATGTGGGTCAACGCTAGCTGAGCTGATGACATTTAAAAGAAGGCACTTGCATTCCATTCAGCTTCTCCCTCTATCCCATTAAACCCATTTCTTCCATCTTAGCCCCAAGACACAAGTTCTCCTAGAGAAGTGTGCAAGTCACATGAAAGCACTGACAAAAAGGCGCTAATTGGTGCCCCAACTGGCACTCTCAGAAGTCAAGCCAAGGAAGGAGACTAAAATACTCTCCAGTTCGGCTCAAAAGCATTTTGGGGTAAATGTGGAAAATTCACAAAACTTCTGCCTGTGTTTGCCTCTTTTCCAGCACAGCCAGACAAATGCTTTTAATAAGTTCCAATTATTCCCTTCTAAATAATGGTTTCAACAAAGAACACCAAGTTTCTTTACCATGTGAGCTGTAGTTCTCAATGGAACTAGATTTTTTGCACGTATTTACATGTATATGTCTATCTGCTGCTCTGTCTTGTGTGCAGGTCAAGTAGACTTTCATAGCAATAGAACGTAAATTTAAATCTAAAAGTGTTTGTCAGCAAACCTGGCCTAGGAGTAGGCAGCAATCCTGCTACTTGTGAAAGTTTGAAAAGATGAAATCTTTATTCTTCAGAGCTGACTTTTCAGTTCCAAAACCAATTATTTTTCTAGAAATAGATATTTTGAATAAATATTTCTCAAGTGCTTTTGTTTCATTTGATGGGTATATGTTTCTTTATTATTGTATTGCCACTTCTTCACCTATACCTACATGATTTAGTTCATTCCAGCACAAGGACATTAAGCAGAAGTCTGACCACTTATCAGCTGGAATTAGGAATTTTCTTTAGTCTGGAGGCAATAAACAACAGCTCTCTTGACCTAATACCACTGGTTTATGTCAGTTGCATTTGCTTCTGAAATAAATTTTACTCATTTGTCAGATTGACTTCTGACATTCATTGTGGTCTGTATAAGCAATAGGGAATAACTGTTTACACAGAAATTTTTTAATACTTCAACCTTCTGATACAGTTTCATTGAAATGACTTTAAAAAAGCCAAAAATCTCAATTGTTATTTTATTGTAACTCTATCAGAAAAGCTATTTATTCCGGGTTGTTTTTCCATGCATATGTGTGTGTGTGCGTGTGTATGTGGTTCTTTAACCCTGGTTTTGGGGATTTTTCAGTATTAGAATTTTTTGCCACACAATGATCCTCCTGAATCAGTGTATTGATTCTGGCTGAAACTGAATTTATTTTCCCCGTAGCAACCCTCACAGTGCTATTCTTTGCTAGGAAAGTACTGATAACACACCATTGTTTTGGGCACAGCATGGGCCCTGTCTCTCCAACACTCCTCCCCTATCAGCAGCTGAGGCTTGGCAAGATCTTGAGAAGGGACATAGCCTGGAGAGCTGACCTAACCTGACCAAAAGGATAGTCCATACCATACAACATCTGGTCAGCAATAAAAGCTAAGAAAGAGAGAAGGAGAGTGTCATGGTTCTGGCTCAGATCAGCAGGAGGGGAATGGCCAAGACAGGCCAATGTGATGCCACATTACATCATTGCCAGGGAAAAGGGATTTTGTCTTCCAGGAAGGAGAGACATCTCCTTTTGGTGGAGCAAAGCGTGGCAAGGTGAGGAACCTGCCAACTGTTCATTGTCTTGGAGACTCCTGTGAGCATTTTTGAATGTGAATCATTCTCATTTTTTTGCATACTTTTACTAGTGCTTGAGATCCCAAATTTCTTAGATATTTTCACCAGCATACTGATTTGAATTGAACAGCTGTATAGAGGCTTGTCCAAAAATTTGTTGTAACAGACACAAGCTCTGAAGCTCTCTTTCATTGCAGGCAGGCACTTGGTGGGAATGCATTCACAGGCCTCAATTCACTCTTTCTGAAGTGTGTGATTGTGAAGCTGCCTAAATTGACCTACAAACGTTAAAGTAGCTGAGTGCTCGTATGCTAAAACAGCAGCGTAAAGCATTCACTGGGTGAACTTCTGCAGACCTTACAACACTGGCATTTATGAAGGGGAGATGCAGAACTACATTTGAGACCATCAGAATACTCTTCTAATATGGAGGTTCCAAATCAAAGGGTTGTTACCTCAGCTAGCTCATCTTAGAAGATGAAACTAATGCAAGCACAGCTGCAGAGATGAAGCTCCCAACTGGTAGTGAGTGAGTCATGAGCCCAGGATGTGAAATAAAGAGAACATTGCATTAGTAAGGACACAAAAAACTCATGCTGTAATTGAAAAGAAAGCTAGATTTTACTTTGATTGCTACAAAAATATTTGGACAATACTGTAGAACAGGGTCTGAAGTGACAACTTTATCTCTGTATCTTCCTCTGGGTTTTTTTTTTTTACAGGACTGAAGTGGGGAGAGTGAGCTGATAACATTGCAGCATTTTAAATGGAAATCGTACTGCAAATGTGGGATCAGAGAGCTAAAGCTCTTAGGCATTTTTAGAAAGGTATCAGTAGATGTTTGTGCTAAAAGAGTGTTGAGCTTACTATGATTTTAGCACAAAATAGAATAGTACGATTGCGTCATTGTGGAGATTTTGTTATAGTTTAGACAAAACCAGTTCAGTCTAGAACTGGATAATTCCACTTTTTTCCTATTTAAGTTCACTGAAGAAAACCCTCTTTATTAGGTATTTTGCTGAGGCAGACAATCTATTATTTGTCACTTGAAACCTGTGTATGGGTGTTCTTAAGGAAACTGTGTTTATTGGAAATATTGCTCTGCATCATGAGTTTCAAAAGTGTTTTGATCACCTTTGAGATAACAGCCAAAAAAGAATGAGACAAAAAGTTAACAATAACGAGTCCCCTAAAGTGAAGAGTAGTGATAATCATTGTTATCTTTCAAGAACTCTGTAGTAATATGATTTTTGAAGGCCTTATGCCAGTGTCTATTATGAAACTACAGCTGTTATGAAGTAGACTATGTTATTATCTCATAAAAAGTTCTATAAATAAATCTATTATATAGAGGTACACAATGGATGAAATTGTATCTCTTCAGTATAGCTTACTCTTCTGTTGATAAAATTGCAAGCCTTTTGGGTACAACTTAAACCTGAAACGACTTTCCTGGAAAAGTAAAAAAAGAAAGAGGAATTTTTAATGTTTGAACTCATTGTTAATTTATTTTTGTTGGAAATCTTTTTTGATGTATTTTTGTTTTACAATTGTCAAACACTTGTAAGATGTTTTAGCAGAAGGAGGCAATTTGAAGTTTAAGCTTTTGTTTTTTTTGTTTTGAGTTCTACTTAAGGATTTTTTTCCAACAGAAGAGAAAAAAGTCTTATTCTTGGTCTAATGAAAGCAGTAGGGCTATTCAAATTTTCTCCCTTCAGTACGCTTGCCATCAGTGCAGTGTTAAGGATCCATTTTCATTCCAACAGGGGCAAGGAATGAGAATGAATCTTCTTTTCTCCCAGTACAGGGTAAACCTCTGTGTCCTCTGGTTCCAGATTTCCAGCTTTTCACTTAAAATGTATGACCAAGGGAGAAAGAACAGAATGGATTGTTAACCATGGTAATTATGGGACTCATTCATTCCTGATTACTTCAGTTCTGTCTCTCATTTATCCCAAGTGTTGGTTACAGTTTTCCTCATCACTTGTCTTTCAGGGGTTGATGTAAAGTATGTCTCAATTTTTGCTTTGTTGTATAGGCTACCCTGCTGCTCCTTTCTGGTTGAGCACTTACTTTGAACATGCCAATTTCCACCTCCTGTTTAGGGTGAGTGACAAAAGAGAAGTGCTTTATTTACTCAACACCTTTGTTATTCTCCTGCTTCAAACCTTCTAATTCCTCATTCATTGAAAAGAAACAATGCATTTGACAAGTCACACAATACAAATAAGAAATAGTGAATGATGAACGGCAAATAGAGGTAGCACTTTTTTGTCATTTACCTTAAGGCCTCTATTCACCACTCTGGCATAACAAAAGGATCTCAGTCACAAAAAGCACTTATTTTGAGGTTCCTTTCAGGTGACAGATGGATGGAAGGGAATTCATTATAAATAAGTGTAAACAAACAAATAACCTCAGAAGAAAAATAATTCAATCCATTTACAAATATGTATGAATAATATCTGAGCAACTTGAGCTCACTTTTGAAAAACAGATTAAACAATTATATTACATGTCACATTTGTCACTAGTAATTTCTCCCACACAAAATGATCTAATTTATGACAAAGTTTGAAGGTAAAAATTACAAGACTTATTGTGAATAAGCTGCATATCATTTGGAGACGGCACTTTTATAATTACTATAGACACTGATATCTGTGAAGTGATTTGATGGGAACTGTATACATAGAAAAATAATCCATCTAGTACATTCCTTATACTGGTTCTGAGGTCAAAGACTGTGATGTGTCGAGTTTCTATTTAGTCAGAGACTTAGCGCAGGTGCAGGCTTAAGGAAATTATGGGAAATGTCATATAGACCTAGGGTTCAATAACAGAGTTGGTTGTTTCCTTAATGTGGGATCAGTGAAAATGAACCCCAAGAACTACCTCTTGGCTGAAGACTGCCATAGCATGGCAGACTGCACTCTCAACTTACAGCTCCCATATCTGAAAAGGCAAAATCACCTTCAACTCTGCTGCTTTTAAAGCTGTGGGAGAACAATGCCTGCTTCCAATCTTCAAAATGGAATCACTTTCATTACCTAGAATTTTCTTATAAAACACATCTGATAGTTTGGTTGTTTCATGTGCTCTGGGTAAAACACCCCACAATCCTTCTCTCTGCTCCCCTTTGTGACTGTTTTGTGATTCCAGCCTGTTGGATGGAAAACACAGCAAGCATGTAAAAAAGAGCCTGTTCTCCTGAGTCAAGGGCCACTTACACACCAACTTGTTCAAAATGCACATTTCCTTCATTCATTAACTCTTTGCATAAGTTAGTAGCCACTAAATATTATAAAGGACTTTGTCAATCTTAGTATATTTCCATTAGACAGTAATAAAACCAGAGGAAAAGGAGTGAAAACCCTAGTTTGTCTTTTCAGGACAGGGCTACCCATCTGTTAGCTCTACTCAGTGTGGGGGAAGAGGAGGGAAGAATGGAGGTGGGTGCAGGAGCAGCATGACCCATCACCCAGAACAACTGACACAAGCAAAAATGCCCATGGCAAATGAAATCTCTTTGTGGCTTCCATCAGGATGCAGCAAGGAGCATCTGAGAGAAATATATCTTGAGTGAGAATTGGAAACAAAAAAGAAGAGATTCCCTTTTTGAATGGCTTTAATATAACAGAAATGACAGCTCTAATATTCTCTAACATGGAGAAACAAGTTTGAATTTGCTTACTGTTTGAATTATAAAGACTCAAAACATTTAATCTCATCCATCATATTCCATCCCAATGACCACGTTAGCAGCTAGCTCAGAGATTTTAAGAAGTGATATATATTACCACATGAAACACAGTTGCAACTGTACAATTTGAATTCCTTTTTCACAGTGGGCTCTATCAGTTAATAACCCAGACAAGTTTTTCTCCTCATGCTAAATCAATGGATTCTATTAAAAGATTATTTGTATGTGTATATGTGTGTGTGTGTTTGTGTGAGAGTGTGTGAGTGTGTGTGTGTGTATGTGGTTCCTACTTTATGAAGTTTCAAAAGGGATATTTGAAATTTCTGTTATAATGTACCTGCCATTAACAGTCCTGGAAAAGACAAGGAGCACCTAGCAAGCCACAGCTATTTGTGTGAATGGAAGCACTGTCTTCACTGGGCAGAGTTCAGTCTAGCCCTTAAGCACCAGAGCACAGTCTTACTGTCACTGGTGTCACTTAAAGAAACTATTGTAAGACTGTGCCAGCAGCACAGTGTGTTTGAAGAGAAAATTATTACAATGATCTGGTGGTTTTAATGACTCCTGCAGTAAGAGAGTTGATTCTCAAATAGCAGTTTTTCCTCAGACATACCTCAGATGTAAACGGAATAATATCTAGCATATGAATGTAACAGCATTATGAGATATTTCTGATGTTTTAGCTTTGAGTTCACTCTTTGTGTTTTCTGGATCAAGTTGTGAAGGAAAATGGTAATAAGAGTTCTGGTTGAGCAGTTTAATTACTTTTTAGACGAGTCCCCTGTAGTGATAACACTCCAGTTTCCTCTGTCATGAGACTTTCTTCTTGACACGAGACTCATCTGGGCACTGAAGGAGGCTGGAGGAGGAGGGGGGAGAGATGAAAACGAATCCTCCCAAGTAATCCTAAACCGAATAAGAACTACAGTGTGTCTGCTTTCTCTCCTAGTTTGTGTCACAGAAAACTTTCCTTTGTTTCGATAGTGAAACATGCCAATTCAAATTGCTACTTATCATCTCTCTTGGCAAGTTGAGCACCATCAGTAGTAATGTTTTTAATTGAAACTGATTCATACCATCCCAGCAGAGTTCCTGTGGAAGTCAGTCTTGCTCAAGGGAGTGAGAAGGACGAGCTCAATGAAACAAGGAACAAACCAACTACAGAGGTCAAACTGAACAATAAATCCACTGTAAACTAAATTCTTCTAAGTTAAAATATTTATTGCTCAGACTGTCAGTGCAACATATTCTGCTTTTTATATTATAGATTCACCTCCTGCTGGCCAGTGCCAGGGATAGCACCATGGTCTTTTGTTCTGACCTGGTATCACAGCTCTTGTCTTTTTAAAGACTGACCACTAGCAGAGCTTCATTGTTCTAATATCCTAGGTCAGACAAGACTAAATTAGTTCTTCACTACTTAAAAAAATTCCCTTTGTTTTGTTTTGTAGTACTGTGAAGCAAAAACATCAAACTATTGCTTAAAAAAAAAAAAAAAATCAAACGAGACCTGCAGCTGAGGCAAGGACAAATTATTTCAATAGGCAAGGGATTGTTTGAGTCTGTATTTCTGTTTTGAAATCTCAGTCCTTTTGCTTTAGATCTTGACAAGCAGCCACACTATTTTCCAAAGGATTTGAACAGTCATACAATTACACACACAGCCTGCATGTGTGCACATATCAGCCCCCCAGTGGTGATTTTCAGTTGGACATTTTATTCTTTGTACTTGTATTTTTTGAGTATGAATTAAAACAAATTCTTATTTTGTGCTTTGTTTTCAAAAGCTTGCCTACAGTTTTTCTTGGCTTTTGTCTTCTCCTTTTATCATTTGAGCAATGGGACATAAAATGAAGAAAAGCGAGATCAAGAAAATGATAGAAGGTTTGGAAAGAAAGATCCGTGAGGGGAGAAAAAGGTTAATAAGATAAGTTGG
The DNA here is from genome assembly GCF_030490865.1 of Poecile atricapillus. NCBI lineage: Eukaryota > Metazoa > Chordata > Aves > Passeriformes > Paridae > Poecile > Poecile atricapillus. Next base: position 41,969,721 of record NC_081252.1, read on the forward strand.
CTGTTCAGTCTAAAGAAAAGCCGACTTAAGAAAAGTGTGATAGCTCTCTACAGATATGTGAAGGGACAAGGGAAATTATTCTCATTAGTCACCCAAGACAGAGTAATAAATTTGAGCTGTTGCAAGGAAAATGTAGGTTAAAAAGTATAAAAATCTTTGAAACTATCAAAACAGATAGACAATGAAACAAAGTGCCAAAGGATTTTAGGGAGTCACTGCCTCCAGAGGCATTCAAGGTGAAATAGCTACTCATCTATTGGAGATTATTTTGGACCAAGCAAATTAAAAGAAGTAGCATGACACAGGAAAGATGAAATGGATAGAGGACAGCAAAAGTCCTTTCAGACTCAACTTATCCTGGGGATGAAAAACAATGTTTGAAAGAATGTTAAGCACAATAAGGCATGAAGAAGAGTGTGTAAAAAGTGGCAAAAAGAAAAATTGAGAGAAGACTTTTAAAAGGTTATAGTGTCTCATAGCACAAGAATTTAAAAGCTTAAGTTTTAGGTACTGAAAAAGGCAAAAGAAATAGCTCATTGCTGCCATTAAGCCTAGCTCTTACCAACAGCTTCAAATACTTGAAAATTACATACCTGGGTGATCTTTCTACAGTCATCTATGGAGGAACGTGCAAACACTCTGAATGTAATCCAGACCTTGTATAACCTTGCATTTCCATCTTTTGATATGTGCATCCAGGTTGTTGATGGAGAGGAGAGAGTGTTACCAGATTATAATAGGAGATACTATGATTATTGTCCAAAACCCAAATGAAATATTTTTTATTCTTCTTCATTTTAAGCCATAACTTGTTCTCCATATAGCAATAATAATTTCCGTACGGCCACTTGAAAATGAAGATACCATGCATTATGAGGAAGAATGGTGCAATCTGGACTCCTATAATGTGTAATAACTATAACTATTTATTAAGAATGAGGATCATTTATGACTTCATATTTCACATTCCACTGAGAGAAAAGATTAACATACATTTCCTATACACTTCGGCTTGATAATGAAATTCCAGTCAGAATTCATTACGAATAGTGACATTCATCCAATGAGAAATACCAAATGAGCATTCATTGCTTACACCTGGTGTCTTCTTTACTTTCATTTATATAAAAAACTTCAGTATGGTTGTCTTTGGGGACACATGCAACGTCACTGCATCCTACTTCCATGCTGGTCAGGATGAAGAGTGAGAGAGGTGCTAGACTGCTATTTTTCGGACTTGTGTGTGTGTCAGCTCTGCAGCCTTTGCTGCACCTTATTCATTGAGAAAAACAAATGAGTGTTTTTTTGTTGTAGGATCACAGGTCAGAAGATGATTTTCTTCAGGATATGTATTTGCACATTTAAAAGAAGCCCAGAATCCATATAGCAGCTGCATGGCAAAGCTACGCTCAAGTAGCTGGTAATTTTCTGCACATTTAAGACCTGATAAATTGTAGGGTTTACTTCTTTCTTCAATAATTTTAATTTATTTATTTTCATGATTTCTTTGGGTTAATGGCAATTTGCTCTATGGTTTTCAGTTAATCACAACACCTTTCTAGTATATAGGTTTTCTAGTGGACTGTTCACAGGCCAGTAGTTATGGTTGCATGCCACAAAATTCATCTGCCTCCAGCCTGGGCTTTACCTAATAATGTGGTGAACGAATTTAAGTCTTTGTCCGACATAATTCTTAGCTAAATAGGCTTATATTTATGAAAAGGATTGAAGAACAAGCAAACCAAACTATAGACTCTAGTTAGCTCCTAACATCAATACTTGCATAATATCTCAGACTATTGTATATTATTTCAGCTATTTTATATATTGTATCAACCATACTTCCTAACTAACTCTTTCTTTCTTTGACTCACTGCATAACCTGTTGTGTCTCTTGATTCTTTCAGTGAAGGATCATGTTAATGTACTTGTACCATAAAAATCTTCAAATGCTGGTAACTGTGATGCAATTAACATTTGCATATTGGATATATGGATATTATTGAAACATTAATGAAGAAAAATCCAACCAAACTGTTATCTGCCATTTCTGTTCAGCCACGTACATCCACCTAAACATAAATTCAGAATATAGACAGTTCCTCTGGGTAATCCTTTATGATTATTTTCTGTTTGGTTAATCATATATTTTCCATATATGTGAGGACAGAAGAAGCTGTCAGTAAACCACAATTATTCAAAGTACCATCACAATCTTAGACTGTCTTCTGTCTAAAATGTTCTGTGCTAGTATTGATGTGGAATTAAGTAACACAAAAATTATTTTTGGTTGCTGTGACTATGTGTAAAGTATTTCTTTATTTCTTGTTGCTTGATTAACCCAAGACTTAAAATTTCAGGAAGTGAAATAAAACTAAGGCTTTTTAAGGAGTCTAAAGATTGTGATGTAGAAAGGTAACATGCATTTTAAAGAATGTTGTTTGTTATCAATTTGGCATCTGATTTTTTTCTTTTTTTTCTTTCTCTTTGGTCTGTCTCTTGTTCAGTCAGAGATTTCGCATAATAAATTTCAGTGCTTTAAAATGGAAATTCTTCTGCAACAAGGTTACTGCAATATTATTGCTTGATACTCAAAGGAGATAATACATTAATTTTTGACTGTTAGATCATTAATAATAAATGTAATTTATATTTTTTTTTCCTAGAAAATTGTCATTGAAATATTTAAACCACTTTATGCCATTAGAATTCAATCTTGTAAAAAAATTGCAACCAATTCCCACTTTCCACTGAAATAATGAAAATAAGACTTGAGGAGAGCCCTATTAGAAGATCACTATGGCATCCTTTCCAGCCAAGTGTATTTATGACCAAATATGCTTTATTGGTTCTTATTATATGCATGTTCTTTTGTATGTCTATCTAACTCTTAATGCTTTTGCTCTGGGGCTTCTGAGTACATCCATTACCACAAAAGATTGTGAAAATTCAATTATTTGTGCTGAGTTAACTGAGTCCATAGTAATTATTTTCCTTTCTTTTTTCTGTTTATGTAAACTGTTACTCTAGACTCTAAATAACAGGCACGTTTAATTTTTAGATTTCATTTCAAAGCTAATTTAATAACTCTTTAATAACTTTAGTTATATTTTATCTAATCCTATGTATCTGAAAATATAGATAGTCTTCTCAAAGAGTGAAGGTGATACAAAACCCCAAAGACAGGTATAATGAACCAAGGACCTTCTAGACCTCAATTTACATAGCCAAATCCTTTCCTCTCAACCTTAAATCCTTAAAACACAATTTATTTAATCCCTGCTGTAGTCAAACACACTGAGCGTGTGTAACAATACATCAAAATCATTAGCACAAAACCTTAAAATAGTGTATTGAATTTGTATAAAACAGCCAAATCCTTTGAGAACTTAGGTGTCACATCTAGATTTTCTAAGGAAACACTGTTTTAAAAGTTGGTACGAAAATGGTATTGCTGGTTTTGTTGTCCAAGCACTATAACATAATGTGCTTTCAGCAGTAATTTTTCAATAATAAGGGGATGCTAGAAAACCCCCAGAGGTGATACTAGAGAATATATTGCTTTTCATCTCTAAGATGCTGGCCATGCTGTAGTTGTAAGTGTGAATATTACACTTCTATATTCAAGATAATGAATACTTCATAGTGTATTTAAACTACCCCTGCATATCCAGCAGTGCCCAGGGTCTGGGGTGGTTTACTGCACCCCTCCAGACCTATTAAAATACTAGCTTCACCTTGGTGAGACAACAGGCACGCTTCTGTTTTTAACTGGTGGAAGTCAGCTTGTGTATGAATGCTTAGTCTGCAATGTAAAAATAGCAAAGGTCATTATGTCAAATTTAGCTGAAAGGTCTGCTGATGGTTTAATTGCCTGAATGAAAGGAGGGAAATGAAATGGAATTAAATTCTTCAAATCCAAATCTAGAGGAAGATTGTCCCTTTACAACCCCGTATTCACAGGAATCACTTAATTGTGGGGTGGGATAATACAACATGCTTTGTATGCTGATCTCTGAAGCTAATTTATTCATGTTACAAATTGGAGGTTCCTGCTGTCCTACTGGGCCTATGCTCTGAGTTTCTGTCTCTAGGACAGTAACTTTTTTGCTACAGTAAAATTTTCCAAAAAACTCTATTATCTCTATCAGATAACACTCTAGCACAGAAGACCCTAAACCCCAAAGCTTTAGGCTTTTGAATAGTTTTTCCATCATCTTTGAAAATGGATTTAGAAGTCTAATTTTTACTGAGCTTCTTTGGTAAATGTTTCTTCTGAGTGCCATCCAGTTTGTTCATTTGGAATAGTGAGTTTTTAAAGTTATCTCTAAATTTAACATTTTGGCCAAAAAAGGATCTGAGAGTAGTTTTATTGTAGTATTTACTGTAATTCAGCCTCAGTGAAAGGGGTACCATGTAGTAAATGTCTACACTCCATAATGATTCAGTAACAATGAATCTACATTTAAACAGAATTGGAAACCCAGACAATCTAAAGAAATTTGCAGAGGAATTTTGTGCTGGGAAAGTTTACAGCTTGTTCCTTTACCTATTACTTCTTTGTTACCTTTACCTATTTTTTTTTTTTCTGAAAGCTGAGGCTGTTTCATCACTGTGTTATTCTAATTTTATGCTGGCATAAGCTCATTTTCTGTAATAGAATTTCTCTGATATAAAGCAGGAGTGATACAGTAGTGAAACGAAGGCTACATTTTTAAACTGGCACAGTCAAAACCACCAAGCCTGATATATTTTTTCAGTGATAAATTGTAGCTACTAATTCTAGTCAAAAGGAGGTATGTGCTGGTGCACTAAGCATTATGTTTGCCATACTATTAGGGAGAGATATTTTTCTCCCCTGGTTGAATCTGAGCTGTTATGTGACAGTAATGCAAGATTCAGTGCAGCAGAAGGGGTGATAGCTACTGCAACTGTGACTACAGCTACTCCTTGTGATTCTGCGTTGTGTGAGAAGGAACCCGTTTTGTTTTCAATCAAATGACAGCTGCATGTGAATTGAATAAAGAGCCTTGGGGAAAAAGAAAAAGCTGATAGCTCATAAGTTCTATTTCCTTTTTTAAGATGGATTTCCTTTTGGCACAATGGATTGTTCCACCTCCCACTGCACCAATCTTCTCTATCAAGAGTAATTTAACGTATAGCTTAGACAGTGAAGAGATTGAAATGACTGCTTCCCAGGAGCATATTGCAACCAGCAGGTTAGCACTTAGTGCGTACCTACTTAGTAAGTGGGCAACTGTATGATTTGCAAGAGATTTGTGCAAAACCAAGGCACTTTGCGTTTGAAATTGCAAATGCTAAGAAGTCTTTCATAAGAACTAGGAATACACCCCATGAATTTAAGTTGTTGCTGAAGTTGTTGGATCACAACTTTTGATTTGACAACTTCAAGACAGTCCAAAGCTCTTATTTCAGAATATGCTTCTACCTTTACCCCTTCTATATGGTAGCTGGAGTTGGCTAACAGCTTAATCCTGTGAGAGAGTATTCCTTGCTTATAGATGTGTCTTTTTTCTGGTTGCAGATTTCTGGAGAAAAAGGAAAAGTTTAACAGAGAGGAAATGTGGTCTGATCTGCTTTTAACAAGTGCAGTGACCAAGACATTTTTCATTTTCCTATCTCTAAAAATAATTAAGTGAACACAGAGATACCACTTCATAGGACCCAGCACTAAGGTTACTGATGCTGAGATTGAAAAAACAAAAAACAAAAAATCTTGCTTTTTGAAAAGTTTATAAACATTTTCATCTTGCATCACATGGAATAATTAGAAAATTATATATGCAGGTTCTATTCAGATAGACTGGCATTCCCTCTTTTATGGAAAGGTAAGTGAATTCTGCTTTTAAGAAAACACAGTATTTTCCTAGTTTCATGTGGCAGCCACTCAACTCACTTCATTTCTTTGCAAAATACAAACTTCAGCATTTCATTTTTTATCTTTTATCATTAAACTCCTACAGCTTGAAAATGATTTTCCCCCTAGAAAATGCAAATCTATTCCTTTGTAGTGAAAACCATATTATACATGCAGCATGTAACTTTCAAAACTTTAGTTAGAAGCAGCAAAGCAAGCTGTCAGACATTTCAGTAATTGAATTTCCTTGAGAACTGCCTTGGTTTGTCAGCTCTGACTTTGCTGTCAAAAGAAAAGAAAATAGCTAGGGAATTAATCTAAGATAACACAGGGGGTATTTTGATAATACCAAGACGCAAACATTAAGTGTTTTCTCTGGCAATGTTTTGAGGTAGGGCTCCCCACCCTAATCCAGACAGGTTCAATCTAGCCTTGAGCCATTATTATCTTGTGCAGAGTTCTGAGAATTAACTAATGACCTATCAAACTGCAGTAACAGGGATCTTTTCTTCCTGTATTAAGATGCACAATATCATTGCTTAAAAGGTCCAATATACTCTTTGTCAATTACTTCATAAGTGCAATTCATCTTTTACTGCTTCCGCACTTGGATTGCTTGTAAAATGTTTAGTGGTTAATTAGCCTGGAAGGAAGTCCAACTTATGAAAAACCAAGCAGTGGGAAAAAATAGCCATAAAATTTATGGCTTACTCTCTGGTCCTTATTTTATGAGAGAGTGTTAATCAGACTCTGTTGGAACTGTACCTTTGACTAGCACTCAGCCTCCTTTATAATCAGCTTCAGAAGTATTCCTTTCTGGGTTTTCCCCTTTGGCCTGTGCTTTCCTCCAAAGGACTTGAATGCATTAGGAAGAGATTGACAGCTCTCCTAACAATTGCAACCATTGCTCTAGCTGAATGGAAACGTGGGGCTAGTCACTTTTACTCTATGGGAACCCACCTGGAGTTATATTTAAGGTATAAATCTGTTATCCAAAAAATGAAACTAATAAAATACATACTGCTGTAGATAAAAGAAAATAGCCAATATTAGGGCTGTGAGACCTTCATTAGATAATGGATAAAACTGGAAAATGAGAGAATTGTATAGGGAGCAAATGACTGTATTTACAGCTAGCTCTTTATACCTGTAGAGAAGATTCCAAAATAATCAGCTCCCAGGGACAACTTAACCATTGAACATTTTGGGTCGGTCATAAGGATCTTTAGTAGTAGAAAAACAAAGTTATTTTAGTAGTGAAAGGGATAGAATATTTATGCAATTTTTGCAAATAATAGAGCAATTGGTCTGTAATTCTTGCATTGAAAAACATAGGGCTTTGCTATGTTTTGTTTTGTTTTGTTTTTTTTTCAAACAATTTGCCTTTCATTTTAGAGCAGGTTACAAACAGAGCATCACTTTTTAATATGTTGTAAATACTGTATATCATGGCACTGTTAGTTAACCCTGAGTGTTGGGTCTTATACAGCCCTGCTAGTAAGTAGACCTAGCAGTGAAGTGTTGTAACTTAATTTAATCAAAAGCTTAAACATTCTACCTATAATATTAAGCCTATCTAAGTTCTGTTGTTTTTTTGTTCAGAGACCTGTAGTGGCAATGGTTTTCCTTTCAGAAAATAAGTGTGATTTTATAACTTTTCACATGGAGTTGATTTATAATCATAATTCTGGGTGGTATTCTTTGAGTATGTAACAGAAAAATATTTCATTCTGAACACTGATGCATGTGTCTTTGATAAAATATCCAGGTCCTCATGAGACTCATGCAACAATATCTATAACAGCTTACCAGCTTCTCAGTTTCTCTTAGAAAAGTAACTGCATGTAGTTGAGGATACCATCAGTTTTACATTCAGAAAACATCCAGTGCTCTGGGTGTTGTAAATATCCTTGAAAGAGAAGTTTCTCTTCAAGAATTTGGTCCTCATTAGGTTTTCTATGTAAGGACATCCAAGTTCCCCAGTGGTACCCCAGAGCACTCCATGTGGGCTCCAGCTGTACCTCCCTGATGACACAAGTCTCATGTTGGTCCTCTGTTGTATCAGTCACACACACAGCAAATCAGGGTGTCCTAAATGACACCAGAACAAATGTGAGGTTCAGGCAACTCACCTTATGTGTCAGAGAAGTCAGCCCAATGTCTTTAATAACACATTTCCCCTGCCAATAGGTGACATAAGGTAACATTGATACACCACACAATGTACTGTGCTCAGAAGTTGTCCAGCAGCTCAGCTGGTGGTCAGATAGCTCTTGGAAGGTTTTTCCTCAGATACGCAGAGGTTTCCTGATGTGCTGGCACTATCACCATAATATCACTACAAGAATGCATTTGTTCTGCTTGTCCCTGCCTGTGGGCTTCTCTGTCTCAATGTTTGGATCTTGTTAAACTGGATCATCTTTCTCAATCCTTTCTCTGTGATGTCTGTATCAGGTGAAAAATTCATATGAGAACTTGCAACATGACTGCTGTTTATGGCCATCATTTTTTATCTAATGGCTTCAACACTAATTTTTTTATAGTGGTGGTAGCTCCCAAAAACTTATGGTTTTGCTTTTCTTATATAAAAATTGATACATTAGAAAGATCAAGTGATTCTGATGGTAGTCTTATGTCGGCAGAATCTTTTTCCATTTCTCCATTTAATAAAATGCTTGCAGGTGCAAAATCATGTCCAGGTGATACTCTCTGTGTATGTAACAACAATAGAGAGGTATCAGACAAAGGTTGTCCAGCTCTTTTTTTAGAGACAGTGCTATTTTTACACTATTTCTTTCCAAGCTGTTGAACAGAGATGATGGGAACTAGCTGTTCCATGCCTAAACTATACTTAACTGTAAATGACTTAAGCTCATTCCCTTAAGGACTTACTGTCATATATTACTCTGTAAATTATAATGTCTAGTAAAAATAGGATATATGCATCATCAATTTAGTTCTTATCTGTTCCTGTAAAAACTGTCTGCAGAAACTGAGACAAAAGGGCTGGAACAGGATGCGACTTTGAAAAAAAAAGTATAAACTAAACTACACTTTCAAATAGTGCTTTTTACTCTGATATCAGCAGGAGATTTTTCTTGATGTGGCCTATATTTTTGCATATGTGACAACTTCTAAAATCTTTCCTCATGCAACTTTTCACTCAGAGTAACATAACACATAAATTAATCTTACCGTTATTTATTTATTTATTTACAGTCCTAAAACCCCTTCACATATCTTTTTTTCCTTAACTCCTCATGCCAGAATACATAAAGAGTCATCATCCTTGGTTTTTATATCTGATTTCATACTTAATTTTTCTCATGTAATCATAAGCAGTGCTAGGGAGTATAGTGTCAGAGATACCTGTGCTTAATTACTGTCTGCAGGGTCTCAATTTCAGAAACAGTTCTGTCAGCCAAAGTTTATTCCTGTTTCTTCCAACTCCAAACAGAATTATTAGATTTATTAGGGGTTTTGGATGGTTTGTTTTTTTTTTTTTTTTCTGTTTTGGTTTGAGTGGGGTATTTTTTTTATGTTAATACATATATTTCAAGACAGAGTTGATTTTTCTATGTTTTTTCTTTAACATCTTAGATATCAGTGTTTGGGAATCCAGTGCTGATTTGGAAATAATATTTTTTTAGCGAAAAGAATCCCACTTTACTGCTTAGAGAGAGTTTGTCAGGCCACTTTTGAAAATGACAGTAAATGGCTTACATTCAGATTTTTCTATTGCTGACTTTTAAAGATATGCGGTTTTTTTTCTTTTTTATGTGTAAAATGTTTGCATTAAATTTACATTGTTAGCATCCTACAATCAAATTTGAGGAGAAACCAGAGCTGTGCATTGCCAAAAATTTCTCTCTTTCTTAGAGCCCTTTATTTTCTGCTATGCAGTGAAGTGCTGCTGGAACTTGCATGAGTTGTCTTCCACAATTTGGTGAAGCTTTCAACTCCCCGTTTTCTCTGAGGCATGATCTTAGAGGGTGTTTAAATGACAGCCAAAGGTTTGACAACAGCTCAGGTAGCCGTCCCTAATCAGCTGTGCTGCTAACAGGGCAGCTGCCGCAGCATGGAGCTCCGCGTGGCCGGCTGCCAGGCTACCTGCTCGGCTTCTCGGAATAATCTGAGCCCTATTTAGGTTTCACAGAGCACTGTATCACCCAGAGTGAAAATGTCAGCTGACAGACCTTGCTATAATTAATGGAAATTCAAATTCCATCACTGAAATAATGTTGTCTGACCAGAAGAAAGAAAAATCCACCTTGCAGTTAGTGATGTGCATAGATGAATCTTCAATGAATAAAGAACATTTAATCACCATGTCCATGCACAAATTTTTTTAAGATGTCCTACTGAGTTCTTCTGTAGTTGGCTGCAATATTTGCTTTGAAAGATGAAAAATTGAAGATAGCTCAGTATATTCTAATATTCCAGTTTGTCAGTAGAACTAACCGGACTACATTTCAATATTTCTGTGTCCTTTTTATTACATATTTTTATGTCTGAGTCTAATCAGTTTATTAGGTTGTCTCATAAAATTTCAACATGCAAGGTAAATTTTAGCATGTGTATGTATGTAATGTAGTAAAATATTTTAAAAGTAAAATAATTTTCATTTTATGTCCTTAGGAAGGATGTATCTACAAGGAAATATCTACAACAGTCATGTGACAAACTGGCATGGTCAATGAGAGTTTTAAAAGTCTGTACAACCGAACATCTAGACAGGTAGATCTTAGAAGCAGTTGCATAAATAAGTTTCAAAAAAACCCAAACAAAAATACAAACTTTAAAACATTTACTTCTTTGCCTTTCTAACTGTCATAGTTCCTTAGTACATATTTTGTTTGCATCACAACACAATGGGCTACCAGAAACATGTCTTGCCAGTTTTTTCACACTTAGTCATTTAAGTTCTCTGTGAAGTTTCTATTATCACCTCAAGAAAATTTTGCTGGGGAAAAGCTTTCACATTATTTCTCAAAATGTTCTTTAATACCGAGGCTTTGCAGGTTAGTACCTTTTAGACAACAGCCCCTAATTTTTCATAGCATTGTTTAGGTACAGTCTACCTCTATATTTAGGATTGGTTTTGTTTTACATAAAATATAACCATCCTGCGAATTTACTTCTTTAAACCCTTCCAGAATAATTGTGATGTGATACGCTTTTTCATTATGTTATGTTTTTCTTTCATATTTTCCTGATTGAAAGAAACAGACAGGAAAGAATTAAAATTTAATTTACTTTAATGGAAGAGAAACATTGCCTTTCATATTTTTTCTTTCAGTTCTATTAGTAATTTTTAAAATGTTGCAATCTGCAATGTGATTCCCAATGATTAGTATAAATTACAAAGCTTTTTGTGTTCAGGCATGCAAAGAAGTATATTTTTTTGTCTGGAATTTCTAGATTCACCCTGAGAATTTTTCTTGACCAAACTCAGGGTATTAAGCTGGTTTTTATTTTAGTTCTTTCTCAGGATGAGTTTAAACCATGTATATACTACTAGGTTGGCTACTCCATCCTCTGGTTTTTACTGAACTCTTAGATGAACACAGTCTGGTCCTTTTGATTTATTTCAGTTGTGTTTCTGAAGCTGTCCCATCAACTCTTTTTGATCCCTTTATCTCTGTAGTGGTTTTACTCTCATTACCTGTAAAGACTAATCTGAGGATAGTAACGTCCTCTTTGGTACAGACCAATGCCAATAAATCATTTACTTTTCCTACAGATTTTGATCCTCTTTGATTGCACTCTGGTGGTCTAAAAGATTCAGAGTCTGGCTTGTGGGATTTGTTTGATATATTTGAAGAGTTTTTGATATGTTTGGTCTGTTTGTTCTTAAGTCTTCTCAATTTTTTTTTTTAAACTCATGTGTCAAGCGCTGTTTCAGAGACAGTATAAAAGAAGGGATAAAATATACAGGTGACATATTACCTAGTAATAGGGCAGCTCACCTCCCCTCTTCTCTTTTCAGTATTTACCTAAAGTTCTCTCTGTTTCCATTTTCTTTTATCTTTGTACCCCTAGGAACAGAGGTAGATGCAGAACTATTTCAGATGACAGGATAAATTGTTGTTTTCCTCAGTACCAGAGAAATTGTTGAGAAATAAGGGAAGTCTTACCAGAGGAAAACACTGAAATAGTGACTTACGTAAAATATGGAGTTTTGTGACAGAACAATGCCTCTTGTACTGAAACTGCAGTAAGAATGCCTGCAGATGAATATAGACGAATTCCTTCTTAGGAAGTGAATATGGACTTGTTCTTTCCTAGGAAAGACACAATATTCTATTCCAAATGCTGTCTTTTCAGTTAAACCCAGAAAAGAAATAAATAATAATAATAATAAAAAAGTCCTTTGGAAGCAAAAGTTCTCCAAGTATGATCTGTAGATCTGTAAGGGTAGAGGTAGAGTGAAAGGGAGATGTTACTCTTCAATCACAGACTACAGTGAGGGGTTGCAGAGGCAGCATCTTTGCTCTACATCCTCGCTTCCAAGACAGAGGGGAAGGAAACATTCTGGGTGAGGACAGAATAAAATAGTCACTCCGTGCTACAGAAACTTAACCTGATGAGGAAAAGTGGTTCTGAATCACATCCCCTTCAGCAGGAAACCTTCACAGAAGGTTTGAGGAAAAAAAAAATTGTCTAACATATGTGCTAAAATATTAATTGGCTGCTATGTAATATTGAGTAAGGGAAGTAGCTTTTATTCACCATGACAGTAATTTTATTCTCTTGTAAAAAAGTAACAAAATAATATTTTACCTATTTGATTTTAAGAAAAGCAGAGACCTGAATGTCTGTATTTTAGTAGAAACAGTCCAGGTCTGCACCATGCAGACAATACCCTTGTATTATAGCTTTAAACCAGAGATTTTAGTTTGGAATTGACATAAAGGTATCATTCACATATATATAAAGAACAGAACATATTTTAAATGTGGAATAGATGTGAATGGAAGTGGAAAATGAGTCTCTGCAAAAAGGGAAATATTTATTTATAACACCTTCAAATTAATTGCAAGCGGGTGAAGAATTTTGAGCAGAATTACAAAAAATTCCTTGAGGGCACATGCTAAGAAATAAGAAGGAAAAGAATAGCTAGAGTAATTAAAAAAAAAAAGAACCCCATCAAATCAACCAATAAACAAACACAAATCCTCAAACCTGTAACGCTGTCACAGCACAGTAAAAGAGGAAATAATGGTTTTATTCTACTGAGATGGGGAACCTCAGCTGAGGTAAATTACCATGCCTCACTTTCAATGAAGCTATGCCCATTTCTAGGAGATGGAGCTCAGCCTCACAGACTTATAAAAATAGTGTCTGGGAAAATTGAGTTAAAAGATACATTTCAATCATAAACTTTTGTCTAATAACATCTTTGTTTCTGATGTTGCTCTCAGTTGCTGCTTTGTTGAATACTTCATGATAAATATGGTAAAATTATTGCACATTTTGTAAAAATAATTTGTTAAGTATCAGGGTGATATAAATCCCCCACAAATACTTTGCTTCCCAAAATTTAGCAAATTTTCTGTTCATTTTAACTCTTTACACAATTCATAAATAGATTTCTCTCTCTTTTCCATAAACTAATAAGCCCTGCCCCCCACCCCTTCATTTTGGTAATAATTTTGGTTTCTGACTACAAAAGCACTTTCTCTTGAGCTGGTTTTCAGTAAATATTTGGCTTCTGTTTTAGAAAAAAAAAAAAAGACAAAAAAAGACTGTTTCTTAAACAAGTATTTTCTTTTGAATAGTGACATTTTCAATCAAGATCTGATGAATTTTATTCCACTGATAGACACTGCAGTATTCAAAAAAGTATCAGTGAAATTCTTATATTTATACCTCTGACACATTTTTTTCCCAATTTTGTTTAAACTTGATCTAAAAATACATGTGTTTTCAAAATCTCTGATCAGACTGAGTAACCATCACTTCTACTTAAATCTTCAGGTTTTGAACATCTTACATTCCTTCATGTCAAATAGATTTGGTATACATTCAGTTTGTGTGTATCTTGTGTTTACAGCAATGGGGAGGAATGGCATTTGTTCCTCATTTGCTTCATGTGACCCCAGCCAATACATGGCTGAATATCAGGTTGGGTTTTGTAGCTTTAGAAATACGCTTGACAGCAAGAGAAGCCCTGTCTTGGGGAATAAGATAAATATGTTATATAGTGTATTAACAGCTCAGGTGCTGGGAAATGGAAATTTCTGGTCACAATGAAGGTTTGGTCTGTTTCACTTGAAATATGCTCTGAGGAAATTGAGGTACTATTATTATTATCATTATTATCATTATTATTATTATCATAACCATTATAATTATTATTTAATTATATTATTATATTAGTATCATTTGTATTATTATTACTATTACTATTATTATTTTTAAATTTTTGTTATTTTATTATTATTTTGTGTCCAGATTTCTTGATGCCAACATTTTATCTGTGGGGAGCAGTGTAACTTCTATCCTTCCAAGCCAGAGTTATTTGTCAGGCTATGTATTTTATTTTCTGTAATAATGCTATATTTCGGAAAATTGCTCAGTTGATGTATGTAGTCAAAATTAAATGAATTAGTGCAGTTTTGGTGCATCTAAAAGACAAAATCATGTAATTACGATATTGCATACTCTTCTGCAAAAAAATAGATCACACTTTTTTTACAGTTATAGATAAGGCATAATACATTTGTGATAATGGGAAATAATCTATATATTCCAGTGAAGCAGATAACATTACAGTCATCTGTGTGAGAAGCATTTTGTAAGGTGTACTGTTGCAGTGTCTCTCAGAGAATATATAATGTTGGAATTATCAAGTGGTAATAACTAGCCTTCCCTGTGAAATTTCACAGGAACAAAATGTGAAACAAATGCTCAAGACCCTATGTCTGAACCTGCTAGAGTACATTTTGTTGCCT